>NW_027256882.1:196164426-197431926 GCF_029215685.1 Pituophis catenifer annectens | reverse complement strand
TTTGTGAGAAAAGCAGTTTTGACCACGAGAAGCCTAATTCAAGATTGTCTGAATACAGAGGAAGTACACTGGTCTGCCAAGTTTTGATTTATCAGCTTAGACATTGTTTGTACCTTAGTGCTTACTCAGGTATTTTACAAGTTCAGTCATTAAATTAAGGCTGGCTTTGTTAATATTTTTGTCAGCTTCTTAACTTGAGACTAAAATATCACCCAGAGCTCCTTAAGGGTCTATTCTCAACATTGGAGAATATCTGTAGTTTGGGATAAAATCGCTGGAGCCTTGATGCTCTTTGATCTTGCTTTTCTTTTTGCAAATGTTTCATTTCCAAGCTAGGGGATATGATATGAATGTTTCCTGCCGAAGACTTGTACCTCTAAGGAGAATTGGGCAGAAAGACTTCCAGCATCATAATAGCTTAAGCTGTATAGCCCTAAGTCCTGGTTTCCAGAGCTTTGATGGCTTTGGACTTCAGTTGCTGCTACTGAATGCCTGGTTGACCTGTAATAAAGTTACCTCATTAACATTCTGATAGTGTATGACGGGCTGACCTGGCTTGCATCACTGAGGCCCGATTGGGCAATGAAAGAAAGACTCCTGTCTCAGAAATGTGCCTTCCTGAGTTTCAAGTGCGGCATCAATCATGATTCCAGGATAGCAGCAAGAGGATGCTGGCATTGTTTGTCTCTAGTGGCTTCTAGGGCCCCTGTCCTGACATCACTTGGATGTGAAAACCTTTTTGTGAGGTTGGGCTGTTGGAATCAATGAGAACTGCTGCTCACTCACCTCCCTGCAGTATAGCAGCATCCCTGTCTGGGCTCCTGAACTCTCTGGTTGAAGTTTTCCAGCCTTTATAGTTCTGGGTGACTCCTGCCATCTGGGCCTAAGGTCTGAGGCATAGGGTTTCATGGCCACCATGGCAGCCACACCTAGTCCAACTCATTCACAGCCTAACCCATGGGGGATGGATTCACATAGCAGATCTGTTTGCCTCAGAGCATTTGTGTCTGGATTTGGGGGGTGTTAATATCAGTCTTTTGCCATGGACAGATCACTCCTTTTAGCCCTAAAGTTTTCCACAGCAGCCTCTCACAGGGAGACATGGCCAATTAGATCAGCCCACCCAAGGTGCATCATGGAACCAATGCAGGTTCATGTAATTTAGCAGATGCTTTCATCGCTGCTTTCAATGAGGAGGCAAACTGCACCCCGGCAGACTTTCTGTGCAGACAGATCTTGTAGAGTCCCATGGTTTACTGAGTGGCTCTAAAAAATGAATAGACATGAGATGTCTAGAGTGCTGCTTGGGGAAGACAAAGAATGAAGTCAATCAAGCATTGATAAAAGAGCTTTTGTTAGGATGTATTTTGGGTTGATAAGGAGGGAAACATTTGCAAATGTTTCATCACCAAGCCAGGTAATATAATAAAAATATTCCCTGCCAAAGACTTGTACCTCAAGAAGAATTGGGCAGAAAGACTTCTAGCACCATAATCAGTTAAACAGTATACCACTTTATACCAGGACCTAGTTTCTGGAGATTTGATGATTCTGGACTCTGGTTGCTGCTGCTTAATGCCAAGCCGACCTATAATAAAGCTCATCCACATTCTGATTATGGATACAAGCACCTTCATTAGGATGTACCTTGTTTTGATAAGGGCAGCAAAGCATACTTTCTTTTCCACTCTTATTAAATCAGGAGATAGTCCTAATGGCCCTGTTTCACCTGATCAGATCCCTCCTGGGTAAGGAGGTCCTGAGGAGCTAGTTCTTGTAGGGTTACTTTGAGGAATATTCTCAGTGTTTGTCAGTTGAAATTACTTGGCTTCTCTCAGAGATGGACTCTGGTTAGGCAGATTTTTGCAAGTGATCAAGACACATTTGAGTTCTGTCATCGGAGGAATTTTCGGTTGATCCTGAAGAAGTGGACCGACAAAGTCCTTGTGGCTGTGGACTCTTGGCCACCTGCATTCTGGATCTGTCAACTTTAAAGCAGGGTGCATCCCCTTTTTAAGAAGCCATTCTTGGACCCAACAGTCATTCCTAGCATATCTTCAGAGCATCAGCCCTCCCAGTCGCATTCTCCATGGCATGCACAAGGTTCAGACTGAAATTTTGGAGCTTACAGGTTTGTGGCTCTATTGAAGCAACATTATATCCTACAATATATATGTGGATGGCTTGAAAATTGGAAGGTGTTTTTGTAACCTACAAGCAACTGCAGGTACATATGGAAAGCTTTCAAGTATGTATGCAATGACAGATACAATTGTGTATTATATAGTTAAATATATTTATTATTCAATAAATGCTTGATAAAAGATTCTTTTCTAACTGATTTTAATGTAGTATTTCTGAATGCTGCAAAAAAAAAAAAGAATTCACAGAGAATGAGATGAGCTCCGCCTATCACTGAAATATTCTAACCTTGCCACTGTTCAGCAATGCATAATCCAGCATCTCAATCTTCCTCACATCGTTTATCTATTTTAAATTACAAAGAAGGTATTTCAACATTTATATTCTACGCTTCTTCCAAATCAGAATTCATTGCCCAATGTACACTGAGGCAAGCAAGGCTCAAAACTATCAGGAGAAGGTTCCCCATGGGGGAAAAAATTAAACAAATAACCTTACAGGATTTAGTTATCTCCCCATAATAAGAATCTGCCCATAATAAGGAATCTCAGAGCGATGCTTCGGGGATTGATGCTCGTTTTTGTTCTAGTTCGTATAGCTTATCCCCTTGTTCTTTCTTTTTAAAACCTCAGGAACCTGCATTATCAGAGTTTTGCTTTCCCCACCACCATCTTTCTCTCCCCCTCACCATCCCAAGAAGCACAATAGCAAAGATATACGAAACCTCCCGCCTGATAGACCGGGGGTCTCCAACCTTGGCAACTTTAAGACTTGTGGACTTCAACTCCCAGAGATCCTCAACCAGCTTTGCTGGCTGAAGAACTCTGGGAGTTGAAGTCCACAAGTCTTAAAGTCGCCAAGGTTGGAGACCCCTGTGATAGACCGTCCCTTAGCCTTGACCTGCCCCGGAACAGCTCCATTTGCATCCTGTCCCACTCCCAGCGCTCTTCTGTGGTCTTTCCCACTCCCACCCACCCCCGATCAGAACCCACCGGAAGGACCAGCCGCCGGGCCGGAAGCCAACGAAGAGCCGAGAGGAGCAGACACGCGTCTTTTGCCGCTCGTTCGCTCGCCCGCCCGCGTCTCTCTGTGTCTGAGCAGGCGGCTTCCGGCGAGCGCCCTTCCGAGCATCGGTGGCTGCTGTCATCTGGCCGTGGCGCCGGCTGCCCCTTTCCCGCCCCGAGAGAGCCCTACGGCCGGTCCGCCGAGAGAATCGAGCCATGTCGCGCAGGCGGCACCGGGACGAGAATGACGGTGAGAGCGGGAGGGAAGCGGAGGGTGAGATCGTCGCCAGGCCGCCTTCATCAGCACCAGCACCAGCACCCTTGCGCCTCCACCTTAGAGATGCCGGAGCTCTTTGGATAGGCAGTTTTCTAACCAGATCCCGATTTCTCTCCCGGGTGATCGGGAGAATAATCTGAAAACATTAGTTTCAGGTGGACCATCCAAAACTTGACTCAATGTATTTGCAGGTGGCACCTGTACATTAAGCCTAATAAAGTAACCAGGGCCGTCTCCATCCACCCCGCCCAATCCCCCATGTTCCAGGTCTTTTGTCTTCTGCTGAAAGTGGAGCTGTGCCTTGAGCAGTGTTTCTCAACCTTGGTAGCTTGAAGATGGGTAGACTTCAACTCCCATCCAAAACTTGACCCAATGTATTTGCAGGTGGCACCTGTACATTAAGCCTAATAAAGTAACCAGGGCCGTCTCCATCCACCCCGCCCAATCCCCCATGTTCCAGGTCTTTTGTCTTCTGCTGAAAGTGGAGCTGTGCCTTGAGCAGTGTTTCTCAACCTTGGTAGCTTGAAGATGGGTAGACTTCAACTCCCATCCAAAACTTGACCCAATGTATTTGCAGGTGGCACCTGTACATTAAGCCTAATAAAGTAACCAGGGCCGTCTCCATCCACCCCGCCCAATCCCCCATGTTCCAGGTCTTTTGTCTTCTGCTGAAAGTGGAGCTGTGCCTTGAGCAGTGTTTCTCAACCTTGGTAGCTTGAAGATGGGTAGACTTCAACTCCCATCCAAAACTTGACCCAATGTATTTGCAGGTGGCACCTGTACATTAAGCCTAATAAAGTAACCAGGGCCGTCTCCATCCACCCCGCCCAATCCCCCATGTTCCAGGTCTTTTGTCTTCTGCTGAAAGTGGAGCTGTGCCTTGAGCAGTGTTTCTCAACCTTGGTAGCTTGAAGATGGGTAGACTTCAACTCCCATCCAAAACTTGACCCAATGTATTTGCAGGTGGCACCTGTACATTAAGCCTAAGAAAGTAACCAGGGCCATCTCCATCCACCCCACCCAATCCCCCATGTTCCAGGTCTTTTGTCTTCTGCTGAAAGTGGAGCTGTGCCTTGAGCAGTGTTTCTCAACCTTGGTAGCTTGAAGATGGGTAGACTTCAACTCCCATCCAAAACTTGACCCAATGTATTTGCAGGTGGCACCTGTACATTAAGCCTAATAAAGTAACCAGGGCCATCTCCATCCACCCCACCCAATCCCCCATGTTCCAGGTCTTTTGTCTTCTGCTGAAAGTGGAGCTGTGCCTTGAGCAGTGTTTCTCAACCTTGGTAGCTTGAAGATGGGTAGATTTCAACTCCCATCCAAAACTTGACCCAATGTATTTGCAGGTGGCACCTGTACATTAAGCCTAAGAAAGTAACCAGAGCCATCTCCATCCACCCCACCCAATCCCCCATGTTCCAGGTCTTTTGTCTTCTGCTGAAAGTGGAGCTGTGCCTTGAGCAGTGTTTCTCAACCTTGGTAGCTTGAAGATGGGTAGACTTCAACTCCCATCCAAAACTTGACCCAATGTATTTGCAGGTGGCACCTGTACATTAAGCCTAATAAAGTAACCAGGGCCGTCTCCATCCACCCCGCCCAATCCCCCATGTTCCAGGTCTTTTGTCTTCTGCTGAAAGTGGAGCTGTGCCTTGAGCAGTGTTTCTCAACCTTGGTAGCTTGAAGATGGGTAGACTTCAACTCCCATCCAAAACTTGACCCAATGTATTTGCAGGTGGCACCTGTACATTAAGCCTAAGAAAGTAACCAGAGCCATCTCCATCCACCCCACCCAATCCCCCATGTTCCAGGTCTTTTGTCTTCTGCTGAAAGTGGAGCTGTGCCTTGAGCAGTGTTTCTCAACCTTGGTAGCTTGAAGATGGGTAGACTTCAACTCCCATCCAAAACTTGACCCAATGTATTTGCAGGTGGCACCTGTACATTAAGCCTAAGAAAGTAACCAGGGCCATCTCCATCCACCCCACCCAATCCCCCATGTTCCAGGTCTTTTGTCTTCTGCTGAAAGTGGAGTTGTGCCTTGTCGTTATAGAGCAGTGTTTCTCAACCTTGGTAGCTTGAAGATGGGTGGACTTCAACTCCCAGAATCCCCCAGCCAGCAGCGCTCGCTGGGGGATTCTGGGAGTTGAAGTCCACCTATCTTCAAGCTTCCAAAGTTGAGAAACACTGTTATAGAGTTCGACAGGTTTCCCAACCTGTAACAATGTTTAAAATTGACATTTTTAAAAAACACAATCCTATTATAAATTCCCAGATTTTGTGCACGCGCAGGAATTTTGTACTTTTCTTCACCATCCGTTTGGATCTGTTTAGATGAAATTAAAGAAGGAACCCATTATTCTGAAAGATGCTTCCCCTTTGGTAGATGATGTACATTTGTTAGTATCGCAGGTGTAACTGTCCACAGTTTAATTTTGACTATTTTAAAAAACTCTGAACACAGAGACACTCTTTCTAGGTTTGAGAATTGAAGAAAGGAATAACTTTGAGCATATGTCTGTGGGCATTTAGAGGTTATGTTTCATACATTGGGCTGTTCCCAGCATTTGAACTATGATTTCACATTTCCTTCTCTAACTTGGTTTTCTGGCCTTGGTTGGAAAGAGGGAAAACTTCCATTTCTGAGGGACATTGTAGGATTATATCTGAATTTAAATTTTATTATCAGGTAAATGTAGTCAGTAATCAACCTATGGTTAGCAACTGCCCCCCTCCACACACACACAACCTGATATAGAAACAAATTGCAGGACTGGAAAAAGAATGAAACCATTCCTATAATGGTGGACTTCAGCTTTTTGTTTTGTTCAGTTCTCTGTTGATGTGCTGGCACAGCTGATTTTTCAAAAAAAAAAAAAACCAATATGAGCTGAGAAAAAGAGTTGGTTTATCATCCCATGTTTAATGGTTGAGATTCAGGTGCGCCTCCATATACTTGCAGTGCAAACATATCCCACACACCTTCCTCCTCTTTTTCCCCACAACAACAACTCTGAGGGGTGAATTGGGCTGATAGAGAGTGACTGGCCCAAAGTCACTCAGCTGGCTTTCATAGCCAAGGCGGGAGTTGAACTCACTATCTTTATTGCTCTTTGGAAGCTATGTTACATTATAGCCCTTGAGCAGACAAGTCTTTTCCTCTATTGATTCTATGTAACCAAGAAGAAAAAATATACAAATATTTATTAATCTTTGTATAAAGGTGTTATTTTCTTTTTATATTAGGAAAAGTGAAGCAGAGATATTGGTCTATTGATTATCTGTGAATTCTTGGTCAATGAACACCAGATCAGTGTAAAGAGATAAAAGTTCATACAGACATCTTTTTAATTTTTGCCACTGGATTCTGCTCAAATAACAACATTAGATTATAAAATGGACATGTGTTAGTTTTGTCTTTGGTATATTCCTTTGTAAAATTTTGCTTCTGCTTTGGCCCAGTCCAGGAACTGAGCTCCCATTTCAGAAATGTGAGAATAGAAGTGAAGATCATAATGGGCATCTTTTTACTTTCTGCCACTGGATTCATCCAAAATAATAATACACCTTGTGCTTTTATTTTTTTAATCTTTCTAATCTCTTCAGTTAAAGTGATTGTAGTTTAGCCTCTAAGGTCAGTTTAAAAAAAAAAAAAGAAGGGGGCCCTTGTCTTCAAAAGAATGGAAGGGAAGGATAGTTAGAATCAACTTATTTTAGCCATGTTCGAAATAAACAGAATGTGAGAGGGAATTTTGTTATGAGTAGATAGATATTTTTTCTAACATCAGTATCATAAAATGTCAGTGCAGCATCTTATGGTATTTTCCTGGAATGAGTTGTGAAAATATACATATAGATGTCATGTTTTTGATATTTAATATTACAATTCCACAATATCTCCAACCATATTGGGATTTTCATTTTGGCATCTGATGTTTTGTCTCGCTAAAATAGAACAACAGCACAAGAGAAGAAGAACATCTGAAACAGTTGAAGTTACAGAGATGTTGGAATACTTAATAAGCACATTAGGAGAAGAGGTAAAACGACTAGCAGCTTCATTTTGAGATCTTTGAGGTGTCCCTGTCTGAGAATAACATAAACACTCAAATACAAATGAGGTATCACAAATATATATATTTAGAAATGGGATAAAGTTACTGTGTACTGTGTCATTTTTGGTATTTGTTTTAAAAAAGAGTTTTCTCCTTTAGATACTATCCATCAGAGTATATGCCTTAATAATTTCAAGAACCATAAGCAAATACTCCTTAGCAGTTAAGTGGAATGTTTGCATCATCATTCTATAATGGGACCTTAACATTTTATATAGTCAATTCAGGGGTGGGTTTCAAAACCCATCACTACCAGTTTGCTCGTTGCTTCTGCACATGCGCAGAACCATCCGGGCAGGTGGGCAGAGCCTCCTGCCATTGCCGCTACTGGTTCACCTGATCCGGGGCGAACCGGTAGCAACCCACCACTGAGTCAATTACAAATGGAACCTACAGTAAACTATTACACTATGTTTACAGTTTGTTATAATGTGCTAACCAACTTTCCATGCTGGGTTTCAGCATACCATTTCACTTACTTAATAGTAAGAAATGTTTTATGACTGGTGATCCGATCAAGTCGTCCTCATTGATTTGATTGAAAACTCTCAAAAGATCAGGATTATGGATTTTTATTATTCAGTGGCCTTGTTTACTTGCAATCCTGTCACTGCTAACCCTATCTGAAGCCCTACTTAGTCCTCCTTTATCTATGTAAAGACTGAATTATTATGAAGGTTTGTTTCATTGAAGAAATAAAACCAATTTGCAGATGAGGCTGTTATTGAACAGTGTTGTAGGATCATCAAGAAGAGACATTTATTTTTAATTTTATTACATTTCCCAATTTTTTTTCTTTGTGTATGTGTGTGTTTCAATAAAGAAGAGAATAGCAGTAGAGTATCCTTTGATAGCTTTTGGAGCTATTGTAGCTGACATACTGAAAGGACATTTTAATGAGAAGTGTCTTTGTAACATATATATATATATATATATAACAATAAGATAATGACTTTCTAATATCTTATCCCCTCAGAGTTCTGCTCCTTTGGAAAGTAACGTAGATAATGTGACTAAGGTGTTCGAGGCACATCTGCCAAACTTCAAAAGCAAAATACTGAGACTCCTTTGTACAGTGTATGTATGCAAAAGATTTATGGATCTAGGTGATGATGCATTAACTGTCAAGCGCAGGAAATCAAGAGTCCAGGCAGTTCAACAGAATATAGGTTTATTATATACTAAAGCTCCCCAAGAGAATCTGAAGCACTAATGGTCAAAACCAATAGGTGGTAGATAAGAGTCAAGAGAATTCAAGATGGGCTGGAGATAGATCTCTTATGGTTGAGAAGGTCCTTGAGACTGATGATGCATTTGACCCCTCCCTCAGGCTCAGCCTGGTCATCTCGTACATTAGCTACACTAAAGGCTTTTAAGTAATTACTTTTGAAAAACGTTTCTTTTCAAAGCTCTTTGTTGAATATATTGTATGGCTACATATTTCTCCCATTTAAAGAATGTTTGAAACTTGGAGACAATATGTGATAATTAGCAAGGTAACTAATTAGAAGAGTAGAGAGGAGGACAGTGTCAAAATAGGTCTCTCTTGCTGCTTATTTAGGCTTGGTAACTGGAGTGCTGCCCTCTTAATTTAACTTGTTTTCTGTAGCTGTGCGTTGAGACGCTTATTCACAAGTGTTAGCTTCCTCTGGAATTTTCATAAGAGCTCAAAGAAAGAATTACATTTTTGCCTGAGCTGTTGCTCATCAGATCTCCTCCTTTCAACTTTGCAAAGAACATACTGAAGCATACTGAATCTGAAGCAATGTAAATTCTGTGATCGAAACTTTGGAAGATATATTGTTACATACACAGTAGAATGTTTCCCATAATTGTATACATTTCTGTCTAATTTCCCACTGGGATTTGCAATAACTAAACAGTTAAATGAAGACTGAATTGACTCTCATGTTATCTTTTTTCCAATATATAGTAGACTTCTTGTCAAAGAAGACACTGCTTTTCAAAATTTAGGCATTCTAGGTAATTTGAAAATCACACATGGGGTAATGAGATGGCACTTGTGATTTGAGTTAATAATTGATGCTGTTTTTTCTCTCCTTTATGAAAAAAAAAACAGTGCACGTCTCCTACCACAAAAGATGACCCTTTATACAACTCTTGTTGGCTTGCTGAATGCCAAGAACTACAATTTTGGCGGCGAATTTGTAGAAGCAATGATACGTCAGCTGAAAGAATGTTTGAAAGTCAACCTGTACAATGAAGCTGTTTATTTAGTAAGTTGTTTTCATACTTTAGAGACTTTATTTAGTTTGGTTTTCAGCGTATTTGAAGAGCTCACAGTTTACCTCACAGATTGTGAAGATAAAAAATGTAATTCCATGTGATTATTTGATACACCATCCAAACCTTTTCACTGGCTTATTTCTTCTGACTTTGTCATAGCTGCTCTGCAGTATGAGTGGTGTGCCAGGTTTTGTGATCTAGATTTGATGATAATAGCAATAGCATTTATGTTTATATACTGCCCCATAGCATTTTACAGCACTACATTTACAATGTTAAGCATTATTTGCATATTGCCCCCAACAACCTGGATCCTCATTTTATCGACCACGGAAGGCTGGAAGGTGGTCAACCTTGAGCCCCATCAGGATCGAACTCCAGGCTGATGGCAGAGTTTGCCTGAAGTCTGGCACTTTAACTACTGCGCCACCACAGCTTCTAATAAACGAGATTTAAGCATCTATTCAGTTGTGTATTGGCCCTGGGATTCCCGTTACCCCCGTAAAAATTGCCGAAGCAGATACATCCTAGGCTTCTGCAGGGCTCTTGCCTGGCCTTATGAAATCTCTTGCCGATCCATTCTTTGGGGAAACACATGATTGAGAAATGGCTAAATGGTCTCTTTCTGCAGGTGCGCTTTCTTTCTGATCTTGTGAATTGTCACGTAATTGCTGCACCCTCAATGGTAGCCATGTTTGAGAATTTCGTTAGTGTGACGCAGGAGGAGGATGTACCTCAGGTAAACAACAATACATTTGCTTCATAGATAAATAAATTGCTGAAAAATTTGTTACTGTGATCGTTTTATTTTTATTTTTTTGTGTTGTGCTTGTAAATGTGATAAGCCTCTCCTCAACTAGTATTATACCAAAAGCCTAAACAGTTAGCTATAAGATTTGGCTACGTGCCCTCTGGTGCTCTTATCACAGTCTCTTGTGGCCTTCATACAGAACATAAGTACAACAAAACAAACTAGTATCTAAATAATGATAAGGGCAAATGGGGCCCTTACCATTGTATCCTATCTCAAGTTGCAAGTTTGCAGTCCAAAAGATCCCCAACTTAGCTCCTTAAACATTTCTAAAACCTAGATTTGCAGAAAACCTTTTAATCATGCCAATTGCTGTTGATGACTTACAGAAGTTTGCCAGGCCCTGGCTGATTTCATTTATACCAGAGAGTAAGTGTACATCTTAAATACAAAGAAAAGGAGCATGTGAAATAGCCCCTCGGGGGGGAAATGTAAATAATAAGCAACATAAGTAACATTTTGGCTTTTTTGTCATATATTTTTTCATTGGTTTGTGCAGATTTAGTATGTACTCTCCTGCGCATGTTTGTTTTGAAAGTATCAAAATCAACCATTCATGTGCACATATGAATCTGGCTGGGCCCTTGAAAGTTTGCACCTGAAGCATCATAACATAGTTAGAGTTGTGGAATCATAAACAGTCCTTCCTATGAGACTCAAGTGTTTGACCTGATTTAGCTTTTATGGCAGGAACCAAAAGTATTTTCTGAATGCTATTGTCCATATTTTGATTTAATAGGTTCGATGTGACTGGTACGTGTATGCATTTCTGTCTTCTTTACCTTGGGTGGGGAAGGAGCTCTATGAGAAAAAGGATACTGAAATGGAGCACATTTTGTCTACTGTTGAAAACTATCTGAAGTAAGAAAATGAGAGAAAATGTTACTTTGCATCATTATATCGTAATAGCACATGAACACAGAACTTGTAGACTTCATAAATTTGCAGAGAAGCAATGCATTTACTGTTAAATGTAGAGGTAATAAATAACTTCAGACTTTTAGGCTTAAACCAAGTTAATGTTGTTCCTTTTTTCAATCATAATCACCTGACTTTACAGCATTGAAAGACTTAAAAACATTCTTAATATGGACAGAGATGCTGCAGAAGAAAAATGATAAAGTCCCAAAATTTGGTTGAAAGACAGATGCTCATAATTGTTTTCCATTGACTCTGAAGTCAGGATTAGAATAAATGAGTGTGAATTCCTGGAAAGCAGTAGGCAAATTTGCTACTTAAAAAGGGATCTGAAATGATCACAGGGCAGATGAGAGTCTTGGGCTGTATGATTCTAGAAGCATCTTTCTACATGGTAGCTGAGCCAACTGTCCTCAAAACCTATAGTAGTTAAGAATCAGGCGATTGAAAGCACATACTTTTACAGCCCAGTGTTTACTTTTCCCAATGCCTCCTGCCAATTGAGATGTACCATTTGGTTTGAATCAACTGTTTATTTCAGAGTCTTTCTGAGTTGAAATGCAAACCAATTATCAGTAACCTTAAAATGATTGTGTTTTTTTCTGGCAGACGGCGTCAGAAGACTCATGTGCCCATGCTACAAGTTTGGTCCGTTGATAAACCACATCCCCAAGAAGAGGTGAGTATGATTAGGGGCTTTGAATTCCTGTACTCACGTCCATCTGAAGAAACATTAGAGCAAATGCGTAATGCCAGTTTTGGCTGCATGAAGTTGACGCTGTTCTATTGAGAAAGTCTTCCCAGTGGCTTTCCCTGCCTTTTCTTTATTCTGAATTTCCCACCCTAAAATGGTTCCTAAGAAAATTGGGTAGGGTGATTTCCTATAGCACGGAAATCAGTCTGGGGTTGGGAACGTCCTTGAATTCCGAATATGAAAATGTCTGACAGATGTCTGTTGCCTTCCAGTACTTAGATTGCCTTTGGGCTCAGATTCAGAAAATGAAGAAGGACCACTGGCAAGAGAGGCACATCCCGAGGCCCTACCTGGCGTTCGACAGCGTGCTTTGTGAAGCGCTGCAGCACAACCTGCCTCCTTTTACGCCTCCACCCCACACAGCTGATTCCGTTTACCCGATGCCAAGAGTCACCTTCCGGATGTTTGACTACACTGATGATCCTGAAGTAAGTCAGTGTTGTGGGGCAACATCCTTGTGCGTTGTCTGTTGGGAAGTGAAATGTTTTCGTCTTTGGTGGGATCCACGTAATATGTGCCTTTGCCTTCTGACCTTTCAGTTTGGCTTGTTACCCGGCCTGAAAATAGTTGTGAATTTGCTTCACATTCTTTAGCAGCGTTGATGTGGTTCAGGGTTTGCTTTATCTGTCTAATAGCTCCATCCGCCCTGTGCACCGTTGTTTTGGGGGGCTCTATTTTTTTTTCCCAGAGCAGAAAAAGCTGCTTCTAAAAGAAAACATTTCTGGGGCAGCTGAACTTTGTGCTAAAAAGTATGTTATAAACATTAAATACCTACAAACCACTGCATTTAAACTCTTGGAAAATGCTATGTGATGCCAGGGATGTAATCTCATTATGTCTTTTTGGGGTGAAAATGGAGTTTTGGCCTCTACCAATACATTCATCTCTGTTGCTTGTTTTGTCAGGGTCCAATTATGCCTGGGAGCCACTCTGTTGAAAGATTTGTGATCGAAGAAAATCTTCATTGCATCATCAGATCCTTTTGGAAAGAGAGAATGACATGGTAGGGATATATCAATTTCTATGTCAATCTGTCCAAAGAGACATGACACTGAATGGTGATAGAGCCTTGGGCAGCTACTTCCAAGACTTGCTCTCAGCAGGGAAAGAGGTTCTTTGAAGGAGCAGATCCTGGCACATATCACAAAAAACATGTTTTTTGCACTTCCCGCTTGCCCTTTTAATTGTAAATCACATGCCTTTCTTTTTCTGTAGTGCTGTCCAGTTAACAAGCTATCCAGGAAACCACAAGATCCCTCTGAATTACCACATTGTTGAGGTAAACGCTGTATTTATCAGGTCACCTTTTCTTTTTTAGTGCCAGGGATCTTCCTCTCTGCTAATACCATAGTTCTTCATCTCGAAATGGAGCTTAAAATGACCCATTTTGAATTTGAACCATTTTTGGTACACCATTTGGGATTGGGATCGGCCATTTTAACACTGGAATTTCCTGACAATGAAATATTCTGTGCACTGTTGTTGTTGCAAGTGTGCTTTGTCATATTACTATCATATTTTCCCCAGGTAATCTTTGCTGAGTTGTTTCAGCTTCCTGTTCCGCCTCACATGGAAATCATGTACACAACGCTTTTTATTGAACTCTGTAAACTTCAACCGGGATCTCTACCTCAAGTTGTATCCTTTTCCCTCAGAAGTCTCTCCTAGCAGTTGATACATTTTGATAACAAAAGGAATAGTCTGTTTTCAACCGTATTGCAATTAAACACTATAACATAAACAATTTAAACCTTAATTGAAAAATGACAGCTTGCACAAGCTACAGAAATGCTGTACATGCGCTTAGATACAATGAATACTATCTGCATAGATCGGTGAGTAAAGACATTCTCATCTAAATTTTCTGAGGACTTAAAGACTTGAGATGTTTCCACACAACAGAATCTATAATGGTTGTAAATAGTCCTGCTTTTACAGGCCTTCATATTTTAGGTCACTCCTCTCATTTAATTAGTATAGGAATAAATGATTTATTCTGTTAGATCTTTCTGGATCTTTCTTACATGGCATTCATAAATAACCAATGAATGCTGACTGCAGTGTTAGATTGTTAATAAAAAAATACGATTTTCATATTAAAATCTAGAAGAGAGCTACTCAATTACATGTAGTCCTTGACTTACGGCCATAGCTGAGCTCAAAATTACGATTCTTGTTAAATGAGTTTTTCCCCATTTTACGACAATTCACTGCAGTTGATAAGTTAGTAACCTTTTTGTTAAATGAATCTGGTTTCCCCATTGACTTTGCTTGTTAGAAGGTCGCAAAAAGGGATCCCGTGACTCCAGGATCCTGCAATGGTCATAAATATGAACCAGTTGGCAAGAATCTGAATTTTGATCACATGATCATGGGGATGCTGCAAAAGTCGTAACTGTGAAAAACGGTCATAAGTCACTTTTTTCAGTGCCATTGTAACTTTGAACAATCACTAAAGAACTGTTGTAAGTAGAGGATTACCTGTATTGGATGTAAGGCTGTGAATTCTTCAAAAATGTTTCAAAAATGGTACTTTAAAATATGCTGAGTCTCAGTTCAACAATCTCAGTTCAACAATCCTTTAATCAGCCACACCACTGTTAGGTCCTAGATTTTTTGCAGCATCTACTGTATGTCAAAGCTTTTGCAAAGCATGCAGTTAACCTCTGGAATAGCTCTTCAAAAGATTTAATTACTACAGAATAATTGCATATTTCCTGTCCTCCACTTTTAAAGAGTTTACAACTCCACTATATCGTCTTGTTTCTGTCCATTTGTATATAACGTCAATTGTAGCAGTGCAAAATGAAATGTTTTAAATATAAAAAAATTATAGTTTTTTTTCCCCCATCAAGGTTCATTAATTGGTTTTCCCACCATCTTAGTAATTTTGAGTTCCGTTGGAGCTGGGAAGATTGGTAAGTATTTGATTCTCTGTACAGGTAGTCCTTGAATTAGAACCACAATTGAGCCCAACATTTCTCTTGCCCTGTGAGACAGTTGTTTAGTTGAGTTTCGCCTCATTTTACAACCTTCCTTGCCAGAGTTGTTAAGTGAATCATTGCAGTTGTTAAGTTAGTCAGACAATCATTAAGTGATTGACTTCTATTGTTGTAGAACAAGGCAAGTCTCTATGTGGTTGGTCACTGAGATCATCAGGAAGGTCCTGCTACATGTATCGAGGGCTGTAGAGTGCCATCTGACAACTGTTCATGGGTGCCCTTCAGTATTGCAGTCCACCCTCCAGAGTCTCCTATTTTAGGCACATGTTGGAAATTCGCTTCTTAACCCAGGGTTGTCCTGTATAAATCCTGACATACGATGGTCAGATCTGTAGCTGGATAAATGATTAGAGGAACTGATGAATGAACAGAAAAAGAAATAGTTTGGCAGACAGAAAGAATAGTGACATCAAAAATGGTGAAAAACCTTGCAGAATCTGACCCAATTAAATAGTTGAAGATGCCTTTCAAAACCAATTATTGTGAATTATAAATGAAACTCCAGTCATACACCTTTCCTTAGTATCCTAGTATTGTAGAACTCGGTGCTATAAAAATTTGAAGAACTATCTTGATGAATATGAAAGATATTGTTTATAGTAACAATCTGTTTGTCTGAGCACCATCTATTTTTTATAGGTCAGATTGTGTTTCTGAGGATCTTGAGAGAGCCAGGCCTAGGTTTGTAAGGGAAGTACTGGAAAAATGCATGAGGTGAGTAAGAGATATCAGAATTTGTGTACATGTGAATCCACCATGTTGTGCCCATTGGGATAAGCAGGAACCAAAAATGAATTTTAAAAAAGAGTAAGCAAAAGAAATTAAAGACATCGAGGAATAAAAAGGAGAGGAAAGGTTCCTAAACTTATTTACACCAATACTCACTATGTGGCAGAGACCATTTTCAATCTTTCAGCTTGTTCTGTCTCACCCAGTTGCAATCACTCAGTCTTTCTGTTCCTGTTGACACATTCACTTTTCTTTCCTATATTGTTTTGCAGTTTAGACCTCGTTCATTAATTCTATTTGTCCAAACCCTCTCCACACATTTATTTTGCAATCACTAGTTTTGTGTTCATTCTGCCTTGTAGTCCATCTGCATTCCTTCTCTGTACAGCCGTTGGTGACCCTATTCTTGTTTTGGGACGTACACACTTCTTGTACAATCAATTTCCACTGCTTTCAACTCATTTTTATGCTTCTCCTGAATGGGCCAAAGCCATTGAAACAGGTTTTGATATTATCCAACACAAATGTAGTCTTATTTTAAAAATGTGCATGTGTCATGATAACTTAGAGAGTTGTGATTTTGGAGAACATATGCTGAAATAGTTACAAAAACAAAGGAGTGTATTAAACACGGAAAACAATGTCTGTGAAAAAAGCGCAGACTAATTCCACTCTAATTCACTGGCATGTAAGAAGAGAAAACATATTCAATTGTTTGCTACTATAGCTTATATCAGTGTTTTTCAACCTTGGCAACTTAGTTCCCCATTCCCCAGCCAACATGGAATTCCCAGAATTCCCACACCAGTATAGCTTCCCATAGCTGACTGGGGAATTCTGGAATTGAAGTTTGCTTGTTTTCAAGCAGCCAAGGTTCAGAAACATTGGCATATACTGTATCAATAAATCAATCAAACTTGTGGAGCTGGCTTCCCAACCCGGTTTAATTCAAAGAACATCATCTTGAAAACTTCTTTCTCTTTATAAAGAGAACGCAGTCCTACCTAGGATTCTAGTAATGGCATCTAATTCTCAGGGCACCCCACTGCCCACAGCTTTGTTGAAATATCATCGAGTGGATTTGCAATGAACTGAACCTCCCAATACCATGATACAACTAACCTGGAATTTAGGACAAGAGTTGCCTCAGCCAGCCATAGCACAGCAGCTAGCAGCTCAGATAATATTTATGCACTGTCTTGGGAATTTAAGAGAGATTTGGAGGAGACCAGGATTAATTCCTGACTTTCAAAAGTCAGTGTGAGTTGTTTCTAGTAGATTGACCGGTGGAATTTGAGTTTGCCAAAAGAAGGGGTTGCCAAAATGCAGTAGCCATATTAAAGCCAATAACCCAATACTGAGCAATTGCAAGAATTATAAAGTCAACTTATAGCATAGGCACGGCCCTTGTTCTTCTGAGGAACTTTTTCTGAATGTTGTTCAGGTTCGGCTTTGGAGTATTTTACCAGTGCGTGTATCTTTTACTGAATGACAAGTTAAGAATGGTTGGTTGGTTGTGTCTGTAGCCCTATTTCATGGCAAGAGCAGCTTTCTTCAATGTACTTTTTCTTTTCTTCTTTTTTCAGGCTTTCCTACCACCAGCGAATAATAGATATTGTTCCTGCTAGTTTTTCGGTCTTGACTCCTGCAAATCCAATCTGTATTTATAAATATGGAGAAGAAAGTAACAGTATGTTGAGAGTATATAATTTTACATTTTAAAATATAAAAGAAGCATATGCTGCTTCTTTTGGTGGGAAATGGTATGTGTGTGTGGGGAGGCAATAATAAATCCCTTTAAAGAAAACTGCTATAAACGTGTGGTTTTGAGAAACATGGTGTCACTCAAGGACCATCCAAAGCCCTAGTGGGCAAGATGACACAAGGGGGCATTGCTTCAAGATGTGGCCTCTTATCTTCTGAAACGTTCCTCAAATATGTAAAACCCTCTACTGTGTTGCATGCAGTCTTTTATATAACAGTGTCCAATCTTCAAAGATGGTAACTTTGCTTCTTCCTATCTTTCTAGAATCTCTTCCTGGATACAAAGTTGCACTCTGCTTAAACATTGCCATCAAAAATAAAGTGAGTAATGATGAAATTTTCACCATTCTGAAAGATGTGCCCAATCCTAATCAGGATAACGATGGTAAGCCTGTCTAATATTTACTGTGTCCCATTCGTAATTTTCATTTATGGAAACATCATTTATGGAAAAATCTCAGAGAAATTAGCTATGTTTAAGCATATCTGGTACATGGTTTTGATTGTTATGCACACACAGGGAATATGTACTAGCTCAGTGGAATTTTTTTTGTCCCTGACTTTTAGTATCTACCTCTACCCCATATATGTCAACAAGAAAATATTCTTTTAGTTTAAAAATGGTATACAGTATGCCTAAATTATAGGCACATATGAGATGGCATTATTGTTGATATTGTTAATATCAGATTTACTCCAAACATCATACTTATAGACAGAATTTCTAAAAGAAGCTTTACTACTGGTTATTATTCCAGACTTAAAGCCTGAAATTCTACTTCAGTAGTAAAGCATCTTACAGAAATTCTATATGTAAGTATATTATTTGGAGTAAAATGTGATATTAATGTAATTTTATAATATTAATTATATCAATATATTACTACTAATAATAATAATTGATATTATTCCAGACTTAATTGCTAAAACAGGTGATACAATGGCTCAGCAGTTAAAGACCCTGAGCTTGTCAGCTGGAGAGCTGACAGCCTGGGTTTGAGACCTGAGCTCCGGGCAATGGGTAAGCTCCTGTTACTTGTCCAGCTCCTGTTCACCTAGCAGTTCGAAAACATGCAAATGTGAGTAGATAAATGTAGGTACCACTTTGGTGGGAAAGTAACAGCATTCTGTGCGCTTTTGGAATATAGCCATGCAGGCCACATGACCATGGAAAATGTCTTCGGACAACGTTGACTACCACACCAAGAAACAGAGTTGAGCACCGTGCCCTAGAATGGAACAAGACTGACAGAGAAACCTTTACCTTTTTAAAAATTGCTAAAATGACTAATTCTTTTTCAAAAGACTGCTGGAAAGAAATTAACAGATTGGATCACTTTTTAATGTCGTGGGAAATTTTTAAAACTTAACAATTCTGGGAAAAGGTTTATAATAGAATGGAACATCTTTTGAAAGTCGTAATTCGACTTAATATTAAATTGAACTAAACTATATATCCTTTCAAAAAAAAAATTGAATCAGCGTTGAGTCTATGAACAGCTGAATGGGTCTAATACGTTTTTAACGGAAAAGATCAGAAGCACCACTAAATAAATTATGAGAGTATGCCTTGATGCCTAGAATAATCTCATATTTGAAAAGTAAATCTTATGTAGAATTGATGTAGAATTTAATTATAGTTGGAAACCATTCTTGGATTATAGTTTTATACATCCAAACTTTTCATATGCATAGAGTTTATATCTTACTTTGATTTTGTTATTATGGGGCATCAGGTCAGTGTGGCCTTAATGACCACATACTATAGAGAGATTTTATTCAGGATGATCTGTCCCTAAGAGTCTTCAAATGGTGCATCCATCACCATTATAATTGAGTCCATCCATGTTACTTCTGTCCATCTCTTTCCTTCCATCTTTCCTTAGCCTTAGAGTCTTAACTAGAAGACTAGGTCTTTGCATAATGGATCCAAAGTATGGATATGATCTTTAACCAGTATTGATTAATGTGCTTATTGTTTTGTCAGTTATTAGTACAGTGCTAACCAAACATTTTCAGCTTAAAACTTAATAGGGGATATTTGGATTTTGTTTAGAAAATGGATATGATAAGAAAATTCATGAAATTTCTTCACCCAGAAAGGTCAACTAAAAATTCTCAGTCTTTCTCAGCCTTCAATAAGTGCCCATATTGCTTGAATTCAAACTTATTTGTAACTTTGTTTTCCAGATGAAGGCTTCTCATTCAATCCTTTAAAAATAGAAGTTTTTGTCCAGTCACTATTACACTTAGCATCAAAGTCATTCAGTCACTCTTTCAGTGCTCTGGGAAAGTAAGTATTTATCATTAAGTACATTAATCTGTTAATGCATTCATATTATTGCCATTTTATTTTTATTTGTTTTGTAATGTTAACAAAAAAGAGGCCAGAAGCAAATATGATTTTTATTTAACGACTGTTTTAAAAATTAGCTATATTGTCTACTTCTCTTTAAATGTCTATGAAGCTTCTCAGTCATCCAGATCATGGTTGTCCAAAAGGTGCTTTTTCAAAAGGCAAGTGGACTTTCTTGATTTTTCCCCCCTGAAGATGTTTTGCTTTTCATCCAAGAAACTTCTTCAGTTCTGACTGGTTCAGTCAAAACTGAAGACGTTTCTTGAATGAGAAGCAAAACGTCTTCAAGGAAAAACAAAGAAAGTTCATTTGCCTTTTGAAAAAGCACCTTTGGGACTACTTCTCTTTAACTTGCAATTTTAAACAGGCAGATTCCTGTATAATCTCTGATCCTTGGGTCCTTCTGCCTAGTTTTGCATTGTCAGGAGTTTCCTCTTAAACTTCAGCATCAACAAAAAGTTCATCGGTCATTTCTCACCTCCTTGTGATCTGCAGCAATACATTATCCCTGTATACATTTAAGTCCCAAGACACAGCCTAACAAGAACGACCAATGGAGATCCAGGGGAAATCCAAACGATTACTGTTGGAGAAGAAAAACCTTTTTGTACATTAGATTTTGCGGTGGTGTAGTGAACGTGGACATTGGCAAAATCAAAAACAACCTCTCTGAAGAAAAAGCCGATGACCGGTCCAATTATACAAGGAGAGAATGTCAGCCCCATGTAAACCAGGCCAAGAAATCAACTCAACCAGAAGACCAAACTACTTTTGTTAAGGTATGTTATAGTAACAGAACCTTGGAAGTCTGATTGTGCTTTACCTCCTCTGCCTCTTAGCCTCCTGTGACTGAGGGAGGTGCCTCAAGACTTGACTGTGTCTAGCTCTCTTTAGGTTAAAGGCAGGGAGGTGGGGAAGACACACTCAGAGGTGCAAGATCCTGTTACTTTAACCCTATAACAAAAGTCGTATTAAACATTATGACTTTGCATTCAAATCTTGACTACCTCAAAGGGCTGGAACAAACCTTTTGTGAGACTTGGGCATTAAGCCAGATTTTTCACCTCATTGCTTTGGAAAAAAAATTCTCTTATCTCTAACTCAGCTACAGTGAGGGAGAGAGAGGGGTTTAATGGTGGTATTGATTTTGCAGACGAGGTGGGTTCCATAAAACTCTTATCCCCCACTAAATACATAGCTAGTCAAGGTAGCAGGAAGAACTGCTGGGTTACAGAGCTCTTTGTCAACATGTTGATACTGCTCCTTTCTCTAAAAATCCAGAGTTCGGAATGATCTTGGGAGACTAGACCAGTCTACTTCTCTTTCTCTCACTTTTGCCATTTCAACCCATGTTGCATTACGAGGTTACATAAGAACTGATCTGTAAGAATGAATGACATGTATTCCTTAACATTCTTGGGTTATTCATTTCTGTTCTAATAAGATTTCGAGAAATCCTCAAAACTCTGGCTGAAAGTGATGAAGGGAAGCTTCATGTTCTCAGAGTTATGTATGAAGTATGGAAAAATCATCCTCAGGTAAAAATATTTATAGTGTCCCTTCCTTCCTTCCTTCCTTCCTTCCTTCCTTCCTTCCTTCCTTCCTTCCTTCCTTCCTTCCTTCCTTCCTTCCTTCCTTCCCTCCCTCCCTCCCTCCCTCCCTCCCTCTCTCCCTCCCTTTTTTAAATTTAAACCTCCTTTGTTGAGTTAGATTTAGTTTATGTTGTTGAACAAGGCCTGACACTTTTTTCTTTATGTTATCTATTGTTTCATAAGATTAAAACCAGAGAAATTGTCTACATCTATCTATATGGCAGTTCTTAATCTCCTCCCAAAGCTAGCTCAGTCATGGACAGTCATTCTCTGGGCTCAGTCAAGGGAAGAGTGGACAGAAACATTGACAGAAATCTCTGTGCCTTTTAGCAGGAATGGAGGAATGTTCCAGAGTGTCCTTTGTGTCTCTAGGAATGGTCTTCCTGCTCATGTGTTTGTAGAGAGATGCAGTCCTGAGCTGATGGTTTCCTCTTCACCTCTTCTCTGCTTTGCCATGAGAAAAAGTTAAAAAGTAAATTATTTAAAGGTCCTCCATTGTTCAGATTTCCCCAGAAAATGTGAATGTGATGGAATCTGTAATTCTTGATGGGGAGTTATGATAAGTGGCCCTCCTAACATAAATAATTATGGTCTGCACAGCTTAGGCGCTGAATCTTATAGAGAGGCTGTGCTTTGAGGGATTCTGTATAGTTTCAGTAAACTGGGATTTTAGTCTGTGATTTTGTATTAAAAGTTGTGCCCAGATGGCAATACACAGGACTGATGAACTGAGCAAAGTTTCTGCATTTGCACAGATGATTGCTGTACTGGTGGATAAGATGATTCGAACACAGATTGTGGATTGTGCTGCAGTGGCAAACTGGATTTTTTCTCCAGAGCTATCTCATGATTTTACAAGGTAAATAAATGTCAAGCCCCTCATAACTTTTTTTTTTAAATAATCTTCAGATTATGCTTCGAATTACCTTTCATAGTGAGTGACCTTGATAAGGGGGATTTTGCTTAAATTAAAAATATTTGCTGAAAGTAAATACCCTTATGTATCTTATTGAAATTTTGCAGAACTAGAGAATTATGATTCTGAAATTTCTGTTCAGAGGCAAGATTAGGAGGTGCAAGGTGTACAGTTGTGTTTTATGTTTTGGGCCACTTCGGTTATCTGAGAAAAGCTCAGGTTTACAAGTGTGTATCAGCCTTATTGCTGACAACAATCGGAATGTTTTCTCCGAATATCAGAGTTTTCTTTGCTTCTTTTCTTGCTAGATTTTACATTTGGGAGATCTTACACTCTACCATTCGTAAGATGAACAAGCATGTGATGATGATCCAAAAGGAGCTAGAAGAAGCTAAGGAAAGATTAGCCAAGCAACACAAAAGAGTAAGTACCTTTTTTCATGCCGGTATGAAGAAATATGGCTTGAAACGTATTTCATTAGCTACAAGAATGTAAGATTTGCTTTGCTTTGCTGAGCTAGGCAGAGATGGGCAGCAGGACAGAAAATTGGTGATGATCATCATTCTATTGTGTCCATGGCTCAGACATTCTTATTTTTGAATATTTTTCATTGGATAATTTAAATTTTTTGCATCTCCATGCCATGATAAAACCACAATGATAAGAGCCGTGGTGGCGCAGTAGTTAGGATGCAGTACTGCAGGCTACTTCTGCTGACTGTTGTCTGCCTGCAGTTTGGCAGTTCGAGTCTCTCAGCCTTCCACCCTTCCAAGGGTGGTAAAATGAGGACCCAGATTATTGGGGGCAATATGCTGACTCTGTAAACCATTTAGAGAGGGCTGTAAAAGCACTTTCAAGTGGTATATGTCTAAGTGCTACTGCTGTTAACTCCCCCATATAATTGAGTATGATTGATTTATAGTTCTTTAAAGTCCTACCCTTGATTTTTATTTTTATTTTTATTTGCTTTCTCTACCTTTGTGCTTACTATTTAAATTTCAATCCTTTCCCTTCAGCGTGATGATGTCAGAAGCAATGAACGGGGAAATTGGCCCCTTGAAGAACAGATTGAACGTTTGCAAGAAAAAGTTGAATCGGCTCAAAGTGAACAAAAAAACCTCTTCCTTGTAATATTTCAGGTAAAAGCAGACATATTGATGGACCCGTGAAAAAAGCAATCTTAAAACGTTAGCATGGCTGCAAAATTCTAAAACAAGTGTTTCAGCTTCATAAGGTTCTAAATTAAAATTCTGTACATTTGAGAGCAAGTTCTTAGAAATAACAGGAGTCAACCTCAAGTAAGTAATCCTTGACATATAGCAGTTCATTGAATGACCGAAGTTACAATATCACTGGAAAAAGTGATGTGTGACCATTTTTCATACTTAGAACCATTGCAGCATCTCCATGGTCACGTGATCAAAATTTGGATGCTTGGCAACTGGTTCATATTTATGACGGCTGCGGTGTCCTGAGATCATGTGATCACCTTTTGCAACCTTCTGACAAGCAAAGTCAGTGGGAAAGGCAGATTTATTTAACAACCGTGTTATAAATTTAACTGCAGTGGTTCACTTCAGTGGTGGGTTTCAACCGGTGTTACCACCGGTTCGCTTCGCGCAAGCACATTGAATTTCAGAACAGCTGAGGCACGGCAATCCACTCTGCCGCGCTTATCAGCTGGACTAAAAATGAGCGAATATAGGTAGGTATAGCGCAGGGGTGGGTGGGAGGGCCCAATTGACGGTCAGAGCGAACCGGTTCGCTCTCACCTCACCATCTTCGCTACCGGCTTGTCTGAACCGGGAAGAACTGGTAGCAACCCACCACTGGTTCACTTTACAACTGTGGCAAGAAAGGTCATAAAATGGGGCAAAATTCACTTAATAAATTTTGGGCTTAATTGTGGTTGTAAGTCGAGGGCCATCTGTACTGAATCCATGTTTGCTGTCCTTCTGTACTAAACTCTTCCCTACTTAATTCAGAGATGCTTTTAACCCCTACTCAAAAGAAAAGTCATCTTGCCCATGAATCCAAAGCCAATAATTTCATCTTGTTTATTCCTTCCAGCGTTTCATTATGATCCTAACAGAGCATTTAGCACGAACTGAAGCAGGGGGGATTGATGTAATTACACCTTGGTACAAGAACTGTATAGAGAGGCTGCAGCAAATCTTCTTACAGGTAAGTCTTATCTATGTCAGAATGCATGTGGTTATTGAAAGTGAGATTATCTAGAAATCAAATCTTCGCACTGTTGATTAGCAATTTCTCCATAGCAACTTGATTCAAAAGCCTGAACAGAGTATTGTCATTTTGTAATGTTTTGTTCATTATTGGCCCAAATTGAGCTTGGATTTTAGCTGTATTATTTTTGTTGTTTTCTTAGGTAAAGCTGTGTGCATATGTTAAATCATTTGTAGACTTATTTGCTGCACACAGATACAGAGGAGAAGACAATGAATACCTGTCTGAGATGAATGTGTCAAATATATTGTATAATTATGTGTATAGCTGGTTTTATATCATTGACATGCTGTTACTAATTAAGTCATAGCACTTTCTAGATCAATATTAGTACTTAAGATCAGACTAATTTTTTTTTCTTCATTAGAAATTCAGTCAACACAAAATATATCTGTTATTTGGGACATTTTTATCTTATTTTTCTGATATTGATTTATTTAATCAATTTATATGGCTGCCCACCGCACAGATGTGACTCTATGCAACTAACATATTAAAAAGGATACAAAGAACAGTATACATCAGAATACAAAGAACAAGACATCAAAAACCTATGATAGTAGCCAAGAGCAAACCCAATAGAGGTAGTCTTTGACTTATGACCATTCATTCAGTAACCGTTTGAAATTACATTGATGCTAAAGAAAGGGACTTAAGTCCTGTCCTCAAATTTGTGGCTATTATAGTGTCCCCTCAATCACATGGTAAAAATTGGGACATTTGGCAAGGACACTGCAACTTCCTCCACCTGCCTATGTTCCCTCCCCAATCCAGCCTCACTGGGTCTCAGTGGGCCTCCTCCCTGCCCTCACGCCTTGCTCCACTTACCTCTTCCAGAGATTGCTTTTCTGAAAGAGTAGCAATAGCACTTAATTTATATACAGCTTCACAGTGCTTTACAGCATTCTCTAAGTCACAGGTGTCAAACTCGCTATGTCACATTGCCATCATGGGATGTTTTTTCCCTTTGTGGAGCTGAGTTGGGCCTGGCCTGCATCCGGCCAGGCCCACCCCAGCTCCGCAAAGCATCCGGCCCGCAGGCTGCCAGTTTGACACCCCTGCTCTAAGTGGTTTACAGAGTCAGCATATTGCCCCCAACAATCTGGGTCCTCATTTTACCAACCTCAGAAGGATGGAAGGCTGAGTCAACTGTCAGTCAGTGAGAATCGAACTGCTGGCAGTCGGCAGAATTAGCCTGCAGTACTGCATTCTAACCACTGCACGATATGTACCCAGCTGATGCTGGGTCTTTCTACAGAGGCACTTCACACAATTCTAGAAGTGGGTTCCCCTCTTGCAATGTCTCGGAAGGATGCTATTTTCCAAAATTATTTAAGTTCTGGGAAACAAAAATAGTATATAGAAGCAGCTCAGGAGACTGTTCCCTGATTCAATGGGAGGGGCTCAGAGGAAGGGAAGGTAAAGCACAATCAGACTTGTAAGATTTATAGTGTATTTTTGTCTAGTTCTAATCTTCATGTGGAGTCTGTTTCTTGATGTGGTCCTGATTCAAGGAGCCCTAAGACTCACAGCCAGTTACAGGGTTGAGCTAAATCCTATTTTTCCCCAACCACAGCCTCCAGACTCTCTGATAGAACCACCAGTGGCATCAGTTGGTAGGCCAACAACAGAGGTGTAGATCTGAGTATCATTAGCACCCAGTTTGATACCCCACACTGCACTGTCAGATGACCTCATTCAGCAGCTTCGTATTAAATAGAAATGGGGAGAGTGCCAAATCCTGAGGAAACCTGCAGATAAAATGCTGCAGATTAGATCTCTCTCCCCTGACCGAAACCAACCTTGGAGGAAGGTGAATGATCAAGGCAGAACTGCCTTCCACTTCTAATCCCTGAAGTATCTAGAAGAATCCTGTGATCAAAGGTATCTATGAAGCTGCAGTAGAAGTACTTTCTTAACAAGCTTCCCCAAGAAGAGAAAATTGGAAATAAAATTAAAGTTATGGTACCCAAAACAATCAAATTTAGCAATGGCATCTTGAGGCAACATTACCTTTTTTAATCAGTGGTTCCACCACTTTCTCTTAAGAATAGATTCATCATTTATTTATTTATTTATTTATTTATTAAATTTCTATACCGCCCTTCTCCAATAGGACTCAGGGCGGTGCACAGCCAAGATAAAAACAAAGCATACAAAATTTAAGAACAATATTAAAATAATTAAATGTTTTGGCCGAAATTAAGATAACCCAATTTAAAATCAATTTAAAATTTAACTCAGGCCAGCCCAGCTTGTTGAAATAAATAGGTTTTCAGGGCCCGACGAAAAATCCGGAGGTCTGTTATTATACGTAACTCTGGGGGAAGGTTGTTCCAGAGGGTGGGCGCCGCCACAGAGAAGGCTCTCCCCCTGGGGGTCGCCAGCCGACATTGTCTGGCGGACGGCACCCTGAGGAGGCCCACTCTGTGCGAGCGTACTGGCCGGTGGGAGGCTATTGGTGGCAGAAGGTGGTCTCGTAAATACCCCGGCCCTAAGCCATGGAGCGCTTTAAAGGTGGTCACCAACACCTTGAAGCGCACCCGGAAGACCACTGGGAGCCAGTGCAGCTCGCGCAGGAGAGGTGTCACATGGGAGCGCCTCGTCGCCCCCATAATCCCCCGCGCGGCTGCGTTCTGGACCAGCTGGAGCCTCCGGGTGCACCCCAGGGGGAGCCCCATGTAGAGAGCGTTGCAGTAGTCCAGGCGGGAAATGACTAGTGCCTGAGTGACTGTGCGTAGAGAGTCCCGATCTAGAAAGGGGCGCAGCTGGCGTATCAGGCGAACCTGATAAAAAGCCCCCCTGGCCACGGCCGTCAAATGATCTTCTAAAGACAGCCGTGCGTCCAGGAGGACGCCCAAGTTGCGAGCCCTCTCCGTGGGGGCGAGTGATTCGCCCCCAATAGCCAGCGATGGCGTCAGCTGGCTATATCGGGACGCTGGAAGCCACAGCCACTCGGTCTTGGAGGGGTTGAGTCGGAGCCTGTTTCTCCCCATCCAGGCCCGCACGGCCTCCAGGCACTGGGACATCACTTCAAGGGCATCGTTGGGGTGGCCTGGGGTGGAGATGTACAGCTGGGTGTCATCAGCGTACTGATGGAACTCCACCCCAAAGCCACGGATGATCTCACCCAGCGGCTTTACATAAATGTTGAACAGAAGGGGCGAGAGGACCGACCCTTGTGGCACCCCACAAGCAAGGTGCCTCGGGGTCGACCGCTGCCCCCCCGTCAACACAGATTGCGACCGGTCAGAGAGGTAGGAGGAGAACCACCGCAGAACGGTGCCCCCCACCCCCAACCCCGCCAACCGGTGCAACATGATACCATGGTCGATGGTATCAAAAGCCGCTGAGAGGTCTAACAGGACCAGGATAGAGGAGCAACCCCTATCCCGAGCCCTCCAGAGATCATCCACCAACGCGACCAATGCCGTTTCCGTGCTGTGCCCAGGCCGGAAGCCGGACTGGAGCGGGTCTAGATAGACAGCTTCATCCAGGTACCGGGGAAGCTGTTGCGCCACCACACTCTCAACAACCTTCGCAACAAAGCGAAGGTTGGAGACTGGACGATAGTTAGCCAAAACAGCCGGATCCAGAGAGGGCTTCTTGAGGAGGGGCCTCACAACCGCTTCTTTCAAAGCGGCCGGCAGGACCCCCTCACTCAAAGAAGCGTTAACGATCTTCTGGAGCCAGCCTCGTGTCACCTCCCGGGAAGCCAGAACCAACCAGGAGGGACACGGGTCCAATAAACATGTGGTCGCGTTCAGCCGTCCCAGGACCCTGTCCATGTCCTCGGGAGCCACAGGATCGAACTCCCCCCAGATAACACTCTCAAGACCTGCCTCAGTCATCCCATCCGGACATACCCAGTCAGAGGCCAGTCCTTCCCGAATCTGAGCGATTTTGTCATACAGATACTGCACAAAATCCTCGGCTCGACCCTGCAAGGGGTCATCCCGCGCTTCCAGATGGAGGAGGGAGCGGGTCACCCTGAACAGGGCGGCCGGGCGATTATCTGATGACGCGATAAGAGCGGCAAAATAACTAGATTTCGCCGCTTTTATCGCCACTAGGTAGGTCTTAATATGAGACCTCACCAGTGTTCGGTCGGATTCGGAGCGACTGGTCCTCCAACTACTCTCCAGGCGTCTTTTCCGGCGCTTCATCTCCCTGAGCTCCTCGGAGAACCAAGGAGCTAGGTGAGTTCGGTGCCGGGTCAGAGGCCGCAAAGGCACGACACGGTCCAAGGCCCCGGCAGCCGCACTATCCCAGGCGGCCACCAGGTCCTCAGTCGAGTCATGAGCCAGAGTCTCAGGAAATGGCCCAAGCTCCATCTGGAACCTATCAGGGTCCATCAGGCGCCTGGGGCGGAACCACCTGGTCGGTCCCGCCTCCCTGCGGCGGGGTGCAGCGGTTAGAAAGTCAGGATCCAACCACATATCATCTTCTGAGAAACCTTAGCTAACCAGGAGCACACAGGTAGCCTAGCTAACAGTTCCACTTAATCAGCCAAACTTTCTGTCAGTCAAATGCTGGGCCCAACGGTGATTGTTGTCGTCTCTAAAACCTTTATTTACCCAGAATTGGCTTTTATTAGCTATGCCTCCCAAATGCTCATTTCAGATTCTAAATAACTAAATAAATGCAAGATTCAAGTCTGTCATCTAAAATTAGATGACCATCCCATAACCATTAGACAGTGGTACTGACATGGTTAAGGAAAGCTCTCTTAGATAAAGTTTTACATGGGATTAAATTAAGACTTTTTGTTTTATTTGTACAGGCTTGTAGCTGGAGATGGATTTCTGGAGTTAAAGTTTATGAATCTTATGATTTCTGTTTCTAATTTCTGTTTATTTTATACAGTGTTTTTATTGCCTTCATTTTACAGTGCTCTGGAAGTGGTAGGCTGATAGATATTAAGTAAATAATATTTTACAATGAATTAATCTTTTATTTCTGTATAAAAGCAGTTAGCATGTTATAAACCTACTGTTTCTTATTTATTTATTTATTTATTTATTTATTTATTTATTTATTTATTTATTTATTTATTTATTTATTTATTTATTTATTTATTGGTTCGATTTATATGCCGCCCTTTTCCGGAGACTCAGGGCGGTTTACAATGTGTTAAGCAATAGCCTTCATACTTTTGTATATACCTGCTTAGTAGGGCTTTTGCCCCCCCCCCCAGCGGTGTTCTTTTTTATACAAAGTCAGTTTATTGCCCCCACAAACCGGGTCCTCATTTTACCTACCTCGAAAGGATGGAAGGCTGAGTCAACCTTGAGCCTGGTGAGATTTGAACTTGCAGTAATTGGAGACAGCTGGTGTTACTTAACAGTGCTTTAGTCTGCTGCACCACCAAGGCTCATATGACACTGGATTTCATAATCAAGATTGTCCACTCTGGTTTTCCTGATGGTTCCAGACCAGGTTCTATTTTTAGTTGTGTTGACTTGAATTGCACATAGTGTATAGTATAGTTGTGCTGTTCCTATCATACAAATCAAACTTGCAGTATTAAGCCACAACTGGCAAGTACAAACAAGATACTAAAGTTTTTAAAAGATGGTTTATTTAACATGCTACGTTGTTTCCAAGCTTAACCAAAATGCTTTTTTGTGTCTGTAGCATCATCAGATCATCCAACAGTACATGGTGACCTTGGAGAACCTTCTATTTACAGCAGAATTGGATCATCACATATTGGCTGTATTCCAGCAGTTCTGTGCACTCCAAACTTGAATTACTTTTTTTTTCCTTTTTTGTACAGGACTTAATTTCATCTTGTTAAACTTAAGACTTTGATGGGAAAGAAAAGAAAAAAAATAATAATCTGAAAGTGTGCTGTGCTAGATAAGCTACATAGTGCTCAAATTTTCAGCAGTAGGGGCCTTATGCTAGTTATGATTCCGGGATGTTTGGGATGGAATAATGTGTGGATTTCTAAATTTGAAATGGATTGAATGTTGACTCTGCCATAGCCTCCCTTTTGTGCCCTCTTATTGTTGGTATAAAAGTTAAAAATAGAAGACAATAAATAGATGTGACTCTTTGTTTACCTCTTGCATATCATGCAGCAGGTTCCATAATGTGAAACAAGTTCAAAACATACGAATGTGTCTGAGGACGGCCTTTCTGGTGGTAATGCTCAAAGCTCATAAGAAATAGAAGCCTCAAATATATGAATGTTTAAATGGCCAAGTCTGCTAAGAACTTTTGGGTATGTTTGCTATCAAAATGAATTATCATGGTTGTGTGAAAAATAATTGAAATTATAACACTTTTTTTTATATTGGTCTAATGTACTTATTTTGGGTCACACAGAATAGAAACAAACATAATTACTGAAGCAACAATCCTTGCTGCTCATTTGTAATGCAGATATAAGTTGCATTAAGGGACTTAATAAAACCTATCAATTAGCCTGATCTGCCTTCCATAGCTCAAGATTGTCTGATTACTCTGGAGAAAGCGTATTTTTGTTTCATGGGCCTAGACCAGAGGTCTTCAAACTTGGCAGCTTTAAGACTTGTGGACTTCAACTCCCAGAATTCTCCAGCCATCTATGCTATGTAAGTTTGAAGACCTCTGGCCTAGACCAAGAAGACAACCAGGGCTGTTGTGCTTCTTTTTATTTATTTGTGTTTACTCATAAATTTGATAAGCCAAGTCATTAGATCAAGGCTGGCTTTGCCAATATGGTTATCAACATCTTGCGAGCAAGACATTTGAGAGTAACTTAAAGACCTATTCTTAATAGTAGAAAATATATATAGCTCAGCATTGAATTGCTGGGCTCTTAGTGTTCCCATTTATTGTTAATAGGCAAAACAGCACAATGAACAGCTAATGTCATCCAGCCAGTTAATGAAAAGCAAGTTCACAGACTGCTAAAGTCTACTCATTTACCAACATAGGCAAGGCCCAGATGTTTTCCCTCAGAATATTATGTGTTCCTTTAAGAAGAACTAGGTAGGGAGATTACATACTGCTCTAGCCTCCAGGGCCTCAAACTAACTTGGTCAGCTGTACATTCCTAGCAACTCTTCAACCCTCCCAGTAGCATTCTCCATGGCAATCGTTAGCTCAGTCTGACGTTTGGGGGCTTACAGGTTTGTGATTGTGTTGAAATAACACTAAATCAAAACCACACAAACCACATTTTGGTATATTATGTTCTCTGATGCAGCCACTATCTCCACAGCAATAAAGTTGCAAGAACCAAGTGCAAGGGTGTGTTTTCTCTATATTCTATAATGTATATGTCTATGACTTTCAAAATTGGAAACTGTTTTTTCTAACCCACAAACTATTGTAGATATATATATGAAAAATGTTAAGAATGCATGCAGTGATACAGATAAGCATTTAACTGTGTAAGTATTATACAGTTAAATATTTTTATTATTCAATAAATGTAACATTTTTTTTATAAAAGGATGATTATTATGCCTCTTTTCTACCAGATTTTCAGTTACTTCTGGATAATGGTTAGGGTATGCAAAATAGGACACAAAGAATGTGATCCATTACATAAACACTTGAATACAAAAATGCATTGAATGTAAATCCAAGCCGCACTACATCTTTTCATAGGTTAATTCATGACCACACGTGCTGCAGATCTTTCTGTACGTATCATCGCCAATCATTTCTTCAGCTCCATACTCATGTTGGTGGATACTTGTGTCTTTTTTCCATAAACTACTTCTTACAGCTCGCCGTAATTCTAATACAATAGAAGGAGCACAATCATTAAAACACAGTCACACACAAATAAAATCAATTAACCCCAATGACAGTCTGCATGTGCTCTGAAGGAGAGTCTAAATCCTAATGACTTCATTAATGTTCTGTTTTTGAAAGACAAGGTACGGATGGAATTGGAATGAATCTAGAATGAATCTAGAGTGAATTTTAAAGTCCATTAGAAAATGGTGATCATAAAAATCAGACACAAAAGAATATAACTCTTTCCCTGGATTTCATAGATTAAGCCCCTTAATCTTTCAGCCAGTGGGGCATCAGCCACCAAGAGTATGATGAGTGCAATAAAACTGGCTATCAGTAGAGGTTGGCTACTTGCAGAATTCCAATTTCCCTGACAATTCTGCCATCCTTCCTCCCCCCCCCCAAGTTAGCTTTCCTTTTCTTTTTTGAAAGGTAAGCACTAATAAGAGAACTGACTTCTAGTTTGATTTAGGCACAAAGTCAGCTGGGTTACTCTCATTCAACCAAAGGGAAACACATCATGGCAAGCCACTTCTGAAATATTTGAGCCAACATTGACTGGCAAGCTCTTTAAAAAGCTGCACTATAAACAGTTGTATCAACCCACCATTTTCACTTTTGAGTCAAATATACTGGGGCTAAGTGGAATCCAAGAATGGTGGGTTTTAAAAAAAATAAAGCTAATTTGTGTAGACTAGTACATTGTCCTTCGATCTTAAAAGTAGAGGGACAGGGAGGTTTACTGGTATCACTCAACTACAACTTGTAACCTACCTTTAACTTTTTTATCAAACTTTTTCTGTTTCATCTTCTCTCTGTTATCTTGGCGGTTTTCTTTAGCTTCTTCTAATGCTTCCTCACTACCCCAAACTTCAAGGGAACGTTTAATTACCTGTAAATGCCAAGCATCATTTGAGTAAAATTTAGGGAACTGGAAACAAAATCGTTAGATCAGCTAGGGCTATTGTATAGGGGCTACAAAAGCCAGGGGAAAGTAGCTGGTAACAAAGGGTTTTCTGTATGTGACCTCCTGGAGAACCCTGGGAGGCAGGGTTCTCCTGGACAAACCTTATACAAAGTAATGTCCCAGCCCCATCTTTGTGCTGGCTGCTGTTCAACAAGCAAGGGCTCTTGTTCTCAGCTAGCTGTCTTTAGCAAAGAATATAGTACTATCTTCACTTAGTACTATTTTCATTCAGTATCCCTGGGGAAAGGGTTGTTTTATTTAAGAAGCCATTCTTTTCATGGAAGAATAGCACTTCATACAAAGAAGTGGTCCCATTTACTCCTCCTGGCAATACTATAATAGAAATCAATGCTTGTGGGAAACAGCATGGCAATCGTGCAACAGATTCAGAAAGTCTCTGGAAGTAGCAACAAGATTAGTTCCACAGAAGGGTTCTCCAAATTTTTAGAACAGATTTTGCAGGTTACAAAAAGACCTCTTCTCTTCTCTTCTCTTCTCTTCTCTTCTCTTCTCTTCTCTTCTCTTCTCTTCTCTTCTCTTCTCTTCTCTTCTCTTCTCTTCTCTTCTCTTCTCCTCTCTTCTCCTCTCTTCTCCTCTCCCCTCCCCTCCCCTCCCCTCCCCTTCCCTTCCCCTCTCCTCCCTTTTGATAGAAAACTTCCCTCAGTAGAAAGGCACATTCTGATATAATTCAGCTCCCACATAACCTACCACCATCACCAACAAAAATCGAGACAGTTGAATCAGATAGTTAAACGTTCACCATGAGAAAAAGTGAAATGTTGTTTGAATGCAAGAAGTCATATCTTTGGAAGAAAAATATTAAGAGGACAAGATTCAATTACCTGTAGTTTTAAATAAAGTTTCATATCACCCCAGTGTGGATTATGAGGATTTTTTTTCAGAATGAATCTAAGCACTGGCTCTCTCTTGTCTAAATCACAGTCTTTGAGAAGATACTCTTGCTTTGCTTCAGTCCTTGTTAAGAGTTTATGTTTGTTTTCAACATCTCTGAAATGAGATCCCAATTCAACCTGAAAATGCATTCTATGTATTTGCATATATCAAATAATATACAGTATATGTTACAGCACTATCTAACCTAATTCTTAACTTTGTATTTTTATGTTCAGTGGTACATATTATAAGCACATCAAATATCAAGTTGGTCTATGCAACAACAACAACAAAAGCCTTGAAAATGATTTGGAAAAAGAGCTTCAAACTTTATAAAAACACAATTCTGTTTCCCAACTTCCACATGAAGCTGAACAAAAAAAAAAAAAAAGAACTTTAATGATCAGAATATTTAAATCACCTCTTAAATCACCTCTTTTTTCAAGCTTGTGTGGAAGCCTGTATAAAAGGGTGCATTAAATGAACATTAAAAAGCATGCTTGGGTAAGGTCAAACACTTCTTCCAAATCATTTTTTAAGCATGCACAATATTAATTCAATCACAATGTAATCTGAATTTTATCTTCAAACATTCCACTGGATAGAAATAAGCACAAATTTGACAGTTTAAAATGGAATCCTAAACACACTTACTAGAAAGTAAGATTTCCTGGGAATATTTTCCAAATGTGCATGCATCAATGCCATTTAATTAGGTGCAACATTTAAATTAGTCCCACAGAAATTAACAGGATTATTACAAGTGCTTAAATCTGTTTTGATTATGCTCAAACTTCTATATGTATCTATACTTAACTAACATTGGAAATATGTCCACAATGATGTATAAAGACAACACAATATACACAATATACTAATCTTAAATACATTTACGGATTACATTATATATATACTGTAATCTAAGTGTATTTGAGATTTCAACCTTTTAGTCTTTTTCTACATGCACCTTTATAAAGTAAATGCCACTGTGTTCAATTGAATATATTCTTGCAAAAGGAGATATAACATTATACATTCAGTTTCTGTTAAAATGTATGGTTTTTAAATTATTCATTTGCATAATATGCATACTACCAACATTTAGGGGGCTGGTATACATTTAAAAATATTTTTGATTATTCCTTTTTGATTATCCAAAAATACACTTGTTAAATGTCATTGTATTTTTTAATTGATTGTTTTGATTTGATTTGATTTGATTTGATTTGATTTGATTTGATTTGATGCTGCCAAACTCCAAATGACTGGGCTTAAATATTTATTTTTTACGTCGAGCTAGAAATTTTTGCAATACAAACAAAATGAAACCATTTGTTAAACACTAAATCCACTTACTTAGTCATTCTTAATCCACAGTAGCCAGAAGTCAGAACTGATTTGAATGTACAAAAACAAAATTGCCGTACCTGCAATTATCACATGTTGCCAGGTCAAAATGGTTCATGAGATATGAGTCCATGAATTCCTTCCCACATTCTTCACAGATTAGATAATCAAATTCTAATACTGGACCTATTAAAATAAGAACAGAAGCACAAAAATAACAATTTTAATGTATCCAATGTATCTTAAATGTATCCAAAATAGTAAAGTAACAATAACAAGAAATACAAACACACAAACACAAAAAATAAACTTTGGAATCTTGGAAATGACATTTCATTGTGTTTTATTCCCTTGAGAAAAAAATAAGCACTGCTTATTAGAACTAATAAGTTCTAACTAACTTGCTTTTCCAGGTTAGGCAAGCTGTGCTGTTGGTTTTATGATACTCTTTACCTTGGAAAACATGGGTTATTGTTCTGTAACTTTGAATTCAATCTTTGTATGCTGCCCAGAATCATTTTAAACAAATTATTGACTCAATAGTGCAATTTTTTTTCAATCTGGTGATCTCTAGACGTGTTGTCTCCATCCACATTCACTTTAATTCTCAGACAACTTTAAATTAGCAAATTTATATTCTTATTTAACCAATGTTGAACCTAGAATACTGCCTACATCAGTATGGACACACAGATATTCAGCAAGAACGTATGGCTCTTTTCCACTAAAATTTCCCATGTCTTGCTTATTCAGGCACTTATCAAAATAAAGCACAAATTACCAGGGGGATGCACAATTTTCTCAGTTTGGTGTCGATTTGTCTCTTCTTCCTCTTCCTCCTCCAGAAAAAACCCTCCTCCTGTATCTATTGTCTTTGAAGGTACTTTAACTTTTGAACTGCCTGGAAAGATAAAGTAACAATTTAATTGTGCACCTGTTCAAATAAAATGACTTTGTTTTGGAATGACTCTATAACATTCATTATATAAACTACTTTCAGTCACTGAAGAGACTTCAACACTTCAACACTTTTAGACCACAGTCTAGAAATATATACATTTACACATCTCGTATCCACCTCAAACTGATGCAACAGATCACATTTATAAAACAAACTGGGAAGATATGAGTGAGTCCATATATTCACTAAGCCACTGTTTATGTAATTACACTTCACTGAATGAAGCACAAGTGGCTGGGTTGGCCCCTCCTGCTAATAATATAATACAGAATGACACTGGCTTGGTATTACCTAGCAATAAGTCAATAATGTCAATGCACATTTTTTCTTCAGATGTCAATAAATTATCCTTCACCGTAGTTTGTTCCACAAACATTCTTCCTTAATAATATGGAGTGCAGGCAGTGAATATAAGTCCAATGAAAGGCCTAGTAAGGCAGAGAATATTATGGGATCCCGTCTTAGCTTCTCTGTGCAATCACCGCAAAAGAAGGTGGCGGCCCTTTTTACAATAAACTTATTTAATTTCCCAGAATGTACAACTTATTAGGGAGAGTCTTAAGAACTTCCCTACATCATCTTCTTCGTATGACTTCCTTATAAAGTACACAAACTAACAGGAGCTCTGTCATCTTGCCCCCATATATGGCACAATAACAGGATACGGCAAACCTTCGCCAGGAGAAGGGTAGGGCCAGTTCGCCAGTCTAGCTTGCCTGAGCATCAAAGCCCGCTGACGGTTCCTCTCAATCTTTGCCTTCATGGTCTCGGAGAGTGTGTTTTTTTCTCCTTGGGTAGCACTTGGATCCATGACCAGATTCAGAATCGCTCATCTAAAAATGGGAAGAGGGTAGACAGAGAATAAAAAAAAAAAATAGTTGAAGGACTACTAAATACCAATTTGAGCACGTTTAATAAAACGTGGAGTGAGGTGGGGTGGCATTAATAGAAAAAGTGCAGAGAAGAGCAACAAAAGATGATTAGGGGACTGGAGGCTAAAACATATAAAGAACGGTTGTTGGAATTGGGTATGTCTAGTTTAATGAAAAGAAGGTCTTGGGGTGACATGACAGCAGTGTTCCAATATCTCAGGGGTTGCCACAAAGAAGAGGGAGTCAAGCTATTCTCCAAAGCACCTGAGGGCAGGACAAGAAACAATGGATAAAAACTAATCAAGGAGAGAAGCAACCTAGAACTAAGGAGAAATTCCCTGACAGTTAGAACAATTAATCAGTGGAACAACTTGCCTCCAGAAGCTGTGAATGCTCCAACACTGGAGGTTTTTAAGAAGAGATTGGACAACCATTTGTCTGAAATGGTATAGGGTTTCCTGCCTGAGCAAGGGGTTGGACTAGATGCCCTCAAAAGACCCTTCCAACTCTTCTCCTCTCCTCTCCTACTTTGATGGGTGATTCTTGGGCTGTTTTATTGGAATTCGAACCCCCCCCACCAAAAAAATGCATTTTGCAAGGCTGCCAAGAAAACTGCAGAGATGCATCCCCTCTCCCAAGAGGCGGCATGACTGATAAAGTGAGCTTCAGTGCACAAACGTTTGTGCCCGATCAATCTCCCGAGGTTTGAAAATGTCACAACTCTTTGTCGTTTTTCCTTGCTGACATCAGCAAAGGAGATTTAGCAACTCGCCTCCCCGCAAAGGTTAAACCCGTGCCGCCTGTCAAACAGGGTGCCAGATGCAAGCAGGGACAGAAATTGGTTCCCACTCGGCACAACCCTCCTCTGACCACCATCATCACCACCCGCCAGTTATTCACGCCAAGGGGCTCCTTGCCCCCACGTAAATTTGGTCTTCACTTCGCGCGTCCCGCCTTGGGAAAGCAGGAAAATCCGAGAAGGACCCTCCGAGGCCACGACCACCGGCTACAGTACTCACAGGTAGTATAGATCTGGCTTCTTGAACGGAACGCGCATGCGCCGGAAAAGGCACCCTCTCTCCCACCCACCGACCGAAGTGTAATGGGGAGCTTTTGACCATAGACTTAAAAATGAAGAAAAGACCATCCTTCCGTAGATCGCGAGATTTAAAATAGCTTTTCAAGGAGACAGGAAGATTTTTTTTTATATTATTCTCAATTTTTTTTTAAAAAAAAATAGCCCTGTACAATTATCTTTATAGTGTGCAATATAAAGTCCGGAAGAGAAAGATAAGTTTGGTGTTGTATGATCTCAAGTGCAAATCGTAGCTGCGCTAAGAGAGTAACTGATACAACTGATTCAGGTTGTAACCAAGATCAAAGCCAATCTCTTAGGTCTCAGTAGAAAACACTTTCTCCGCGGACTCATATGCATGTCTTCAAAAATTGAGGCAGTTTCAAATTTGCAAAAAAGGAAGGACGATTTCGAAAGAGCAAGCACTCTAAATTTTCTCCTATAGTATATGTGTTTGGAGACGAGCCGCCTGGACTGCTGGGAGTTGTAGTTCGGCCACATTAGGTGTATAAATTGCCCAACCCAGAAAGTAAAGTAAGCACGTGGGGTTTTGACAACCGACAGCAGAGTGCGCTGAAACCTTTGCAAATTAATACCTTCTACTTTTATAGGACTTGCTTAGTTGGCGTAAACATACAGACTTGGTGGTATAAGCATTACAGAAATATAACTTTCAATCTTTTGATTTGATTTTAAAATTAAAATAATTAATTATATGCCATCAAGTCCAATAGATTCCCCACCCCTTAATTTAGTCTTTCAGATCTTCCAATGGTGCACCTATTATATTGTAACTGAATCCTTTCAGCTCCTCCATGATCCTTTTCTCTTTCTTTCCACCTTTCCAAGCATTAGTCTTTCTCAGAAAGCTAAATCTTGCCATTCTTCAAAATAGGATTATTTGAGAGTGGTCATTTGTGTCTGGAGTGAGAACTCTGGATTGATTTATTTGATGACCCATTTCTTGGTTTTCTTGGCCGTCCATAAGATTTTCTTCTCCCATAGGTAAAGGTAAAGGTTCCCTCGCACATGCGTGCTAGTTGTTTCTGGCTCTAGGGGACAGTGCTCACCTCTGTTTCTAAGCCGAAGAGCCAGCGCTGTCTGAAGATGTCTCCATGGTTATGTGGCTGGCATGACTAAACGCTGAAGGCACATGGAATGCTGTTACCTTCCCACCAAAATAGCCCTTATTTTTCTACTTGCATTTTTATGTGCTTTTGAACTGCTAGGTTGGCAGAAGCTGGGACAAGTAACGGGAGCTCACTCCATTACACGGCACTAGGGATTCGGACCGCTGAACTGCCGACCTTCTGATCTACAAGCTCAATGTCTTAGCCACTGAGCCACCACGTTCCTTTCTTCTCCCATACCAAAGTTCAAATGCATCAATATTCTTCCGGTCCTGTTTCTTCAAAGTCCAAGTTTCACTTCAATAACGTGTCCCTGGGAAGACCATGGTTTACATAATTCTGATCTTTGTAGGTGCAATCACATCATGACATCTGGGTATCTTTCTACGGCCTTCGTGGCTGCCCTGTTGTGGTCTAGTCTGCAGGGTTATATTTCTTGACTGCTTATTTTTTTATTGTGCTGTTGGTGGCCTATCCCAAAAGGCAGAAGCTGACTACCATTTCAGTATACTCCCTGTCAGCTCTAAGGTTGGTTGTACTTCTTTTCATAAGTTTGGTCTTGAAGAGACATGTGAATGGCTCTGCCCATGTGCTAGCTGAATATCACAGAGGGGTAAAGAGCTCTGTATGGAAGGCAGGACTTCTGACAAACACTGAAATGCCATCAGGGATTTGTGCTTTGGCAAGAGTAATAATGTATTCCTAACCAGCACCACTTGATTGAAAGTTTGCTACATTCAACTACTGACCAGGAAGAAGAACTGCAAACTGGTGATTAAAACTTCCAAAAAAGAAAACAATGCCTGCCTCAAGACCATCAGAATGGTCTGGTAGAATTAGAGACAGGGAAAAGCCTCAAAAGTCTCTACTGTATATTTTACTGGAGAATGAGATGTCTCGGACCACAGAAACTCATATGAAGGATTTTTGAAAATTAGTCCTGCAGATTGCAACAAATCCTATTTTGACTAAATATTCAAAATCAGAAGATGATGTCTTAAGCCTTGATGTTGCAACATTCACAATCAGAAATCTTTTTTCGTTACTTATTTTCGTTACTTTTTAATTAATAACCCAAAAGAAAAAAGAGCAAAATATGAAAATAATAGCAATGATTATACATGTGTTGTGGAGGGGGGGGGGAGGAGAAAAAAATACATAAAATTGCTCTAACAAAAAAGTGGAAAAATACAACAAAAAGCATGTTATTATTAGAATTTATAATTCTATATATTTATTTTTTTTATTTATATGTCTCCTGCCTTTATTATTTTATAAATTACATATCCAGTACACCTTTCTATTCTTTTCCCCACAATAACCACTCTGTGAGATTGGTTGGACTGGCCCAGTCACTTTCTCAAGACCATATATACTCGCTAATGGAAATATTATTATATTTCCAAAACATTTATACAGCTGTCTTTTGTTTTAACCTGTTGTGGCCCGTCAGCGGCCTGTGCAGTTAGTAGCTGATTCCAACAGCGAGGAGGCTGGTGTGGTGCTGCGCTGGTGTGGTGCTGGCGCTTGAGTCAGACAATGAGGAGGCTGGAGAAGATGTGGTGCCAGAGGCGGGGATTCAGCCAGGGCCTTCAGAACCTCCAGAAGCTCCCATAAGTGAAGAGGAAGAAGAGGAGGAGCCTCTTCTCGATGCACGAGCGCGCAGAGCTGTTAAAAGGCAGGAGTGGCTCCTCAGGAGGAGGTCTCCTCGAGAGTAAGGCTTGGAGCTAACTGGCCACTCCCCTAGCCTATTTAAGGAAGGATGACGACTGATGCAATTTGCAGGAAACAACTTCATTCATATTCCTTCGTGTCTTGATTCCAGAAACATTTGATTCGACTCTTGTTTCTCTCTTGTCAGTTTTCCTGCAAATTGCTTCTGGGCATTCTGCCAACCACAGTAAGATTACAGTTATCTGAAATACTGAGCCTCAGAATTGAGTTATTCTTTGGATTCTTGTCGGCTGTTAATGAAGTTAAATTAACAGCCCTTGTTCAGAAAAGACTGATTTAAAATGTACTTGTGTTCGAACAATTACTAAGAAAGCTCATTAGTAGTCCTTAATTAGTAAACTAAGGTTTGTACGGACTTTATGTGTGCTGCATTCTTTGGGGTCCGTAGCTGGGGCAGAACAAAACTTATTGTATTCTCTACAAATGAGTCTCATATTTCATTTTACTTGTCTATACAAAGTATACATCTATAGGCAATCCTCTTATAGGTGACAAGTGCAATTAGGTCTTTGATCTATCAAATAAATGGAGCCATACGTTTATTTTTTTTAGCGCTGCATGATCAGTCTTTTAGCCATAGCAAGTGCAGAGAAAATCCATTTAAAGTAGTCCTCAACTTACAACAGTTGACCTACTGACTGTTCAAAGTTACAACAGCTCTGAAAAAAGTGAATTATGACCATTTTTCATACTTATGACCATTGCAGCATCCCCATGGTCACATGATTTACATTTTCCTACTTGACAACTGACTCATATTTATGACAGTTGCAGTGTCCTGGGGTCATGTGATCCCCTTTTGCAACCTTCTGACAAGCAAAGTCAATGGGAAAACCAGATTCATTTAACAACTGTTACTAACTTAACAACTTAACAACTATTGTGATTCACTTAACAATTGTGGCAAGAAAGGTCGCAAAATGGGGCAAAACTCACTTTAAAAATGTCCTACTTAGCAACAGAAATTTGGGGGTCAATTGTGATCCTAAGTCAAGGAGCTGTTTGTGGCTTATACAAACATGTAAGTATGTATGTACTGTATATTTATTTATCAATAAATAAAAGATAGGCAAGACTATGAGACTGTCAAAGCTTTCTCAAGAGGCATGTGGTGTGATGATTAAGGTATTGGCCAGGAGCAGGAAGACCAGGGGTGCTACTCAGCAGGTTCTGACAGGTTCTGGAGAACCGGTAGCGGAAATTTTGAGTAGTTCGGAGAACTGGCAAATACCACCTCTGGATGGCCCCAGAGTGGGGTGGGAATGGAGATTTTGCAATATCCTTCCCCTGAAGTGGGATGGGAATGGAGATTTTGCAGTATCCTTCCAATGCCACACCCACCAAGCCACGCCCACAGAACCGGTAGTAAAAAAAATTGAATTTCACCACTGAGGGAGACCCAAGGTCTAGTCCAGTGTCATTCATAGAAGCTCAGTGGGTGATTTTGGTGAGTTGTTCTTTCTTACTCCAACCCACCTGACTGGGTGGTTGTAGGAAAAAATAGCAACAGAAGCTCTGTGTATGTTACTTTGAGCTTCAGTACAAAATGTGGGATATAAAGTTAATAAGTATGTGAATTTCCCAAATACATTTCTGAGATGGTGTGTTCAGTATGTGGACAGCCCTTGCATATACCACAAGTGAGAATGCTCTTTGATTTAGAGAAAATGATTGATAAAATGTGTGGCCACAAATTGCTGTATGGAATATTTTTCATAAATATGTATTTCAAGGCTTGTTGCTGAATAGGATAAGTGTGGAGACAAATGAAAGACGTGTATGAATAAATGACAAAATTAGGAAATGGTTCAGCACTGAGCAGGGAGAAAAACAGGGATGTATGATATCTCCATGATTCTTTAATGCACTTACGGATAAATATGTAAAGAATGCTTATGGTAACACTATAGGTCTGTTAGATAAGATCATAAATGTGCATATGTCCTTCTGTATGCAGATGGCGCCATTTTATTGTTTCAGACCTTGATTTGCAGAAAATATTAGACAGATTATATCATACAATATGAAGTATATATTTGAAAACTAATGTATCAAAGACAAAGTAACAGTATGAAAAGTGGAACAAACATTAACATATTGTATATAAATGGCAATAAAATTTGCATATGTTGATTGAAAGTTAATTAAAAATGGAAAACAAATGGAAAATATTTAGGAATGCAAATGCTGGTAGAAAGAGAGTGGTCTATTGTTGGTTAAAAGAGTCAGAACAGTAACTTCCTGCCAGCTTCTCTCCTGACTTGGTTGTGGGAAGCTGACAGAGAGTTGCTTTACCTAACAACAATGGGACTCGGTTAACAGTGGCAACCAGGATTGCAAAGATTGCTTTACAATGGTATCACTCCTTTATTCTAGTCCTAATTGCCATTATAAAATGAGGATTTCCTGTAATAGATTATTTTGCAGATGTATTTGGTTTATAATTTATAAATTATTCAAATTTATACATTCAGAATAAATTATTCTGAAAGTCAATACAGAACAGGTCAAGAACTGTGTGATTAAATGGATGCAGTATTTGAGTATGGTAAAAGAGGTGCAACAAGGAGAATTTCAATGGAAGAAAAATATTACATTTACTCCATATATAATATTCAGAGAAAATTGATATTAGATGTTCTATCACTGGTATGTTATTCCAATCTTGATTGCTATAAGTTATAATCCTATATACTATTGCTACTATAATGAGCAAATTAGATCATTTTTTCACATTGGTGGCAATGCAATAAAACTCAACAATTTGTAAAAAGATTCATACTAGAATAAAACACATTTTGAAATTGAATTTCAAAATTTCTTTACAATTGGAGATATTTTAATTAAATTTTGTTAAACTACATATTCCTTCAAAAAACTCTGTATACGCTAACTTCACCATGGATACTATATACTTCTTGAAAACTATGTCTGATTTCTTTTTTGGATGAATGGCTAATCAAGGTATGGGACTATGTTCAGTATTCAAAATAAACATATTTAAAAAGTAAATCTAATGTAGAATTCAATTCAAAAGTAATACATGATGTAATTTTATAAATAACTACGGGTATATTGAAAAATTGTAATGTCCACAAAATTTTAGATTGCATGTTTACTTACTTGTATTTCAATTGTTGTATTTTAGTCCTTTATTCTTTTCATATAACTTCCCTGTTTTATGTTTCTTTTCTAAAATGCTTAATTTAAGAAACTTTATTTTTAAAAAAGATGTGGCAATACATAGAGGATGGTCTGGCACTCTGAGAGAAGTGATTGCATCTCAGCTTTCAGTTGGTGCTTAAGGCCTTCTGGAGAAATAAAGATAGTGTTTAGAATAGCCTTCCATATCCTTCTGGAGCACCAGGTGTTAAAGAAAAGGAAGATGTTAGAAACCAATGTTTCTAACTAGCCTCTTGCATTGGCTTACCATGTAGCAAAATCTGTATCTACACAGATCCTTTGGTAGTCATATGAGAGTGGGAAATAAGCATTATGGAGAGAGAGAAATGAAATGAGAATTATCAGCCTGCTCTTGGTGACATTACAACTGGCTAATGAAGTTTAATTTTTTTATATATATACAAAAGCGAATATGCGAAACATGACCGAGGTCTACAAACACCAGCCTAGGCCATTTTTCATAAGGATGAGTCAATCTACAGATTTCAAAAGAGAAAAATAAAACGTTTGTTTCACAGGTTTACAAGCATTGCAGTCTCAATCTGTAGAAATAGAGTGGGATTTCATGTGGGATTTCATTAACTGAGTTCATTGACTCAGTATAACATTTAAATAGTGCCAATACATGTCTTTTATGTGGTGGACATTTTCTGTGGCTAAATTCTAGTGGTTTAGCAACTCTGAGGCAACTCTCTGGGAGAGTGTGTTAAAAATTGTTTTTTAAAAAACTATTAATGATAATAATAAAAATAATAGTCCTTTTTTTAAAAAAAACTACGGTATATAGATTAGAAACTACCAAATGCATTAAACTGATGTTAATCATTTTCATATTGGCTTTCCAACTAGTGAGGGACACATTTTTGGTAGTTTATGCTGTCTTTCTGCTTCATTTGTTACCTCCTATTGTCTGAGATACACTATTAAGAAAGCATATGTGTTGAAAGCTGCTGCCCTAAACCTGAAAAGTACAGGTATGTGAACAGATCTGAAATGCAAATATATAAGGGAAAATTGGCACTCTTCCCTAAAAGGCAATCTTAATGCACGTTTGTTATTTTTGTTATTCTCACAAAAGACAGAGGGAGGATATGACAGGATGTGAATTTTGGTGGTGGTGGGGGGTTGTTATTGGTTGTTCTTTTTATTTTAAAAAGCAATACTTGCCTGACTTTCATAGCTATTATTCAACGGGATTTTACAACACAGTGCAGTCACTTTGCAATATCAGGAAATTCATAACCTATCTTTTAGACAAGAAATTGGCAGAAGGTAAAAACTAGATCTGTCTTTTTTGCTTCATACATATTTTTGTTGTCTGCCACCTTCCTTCCTTCCTTCCTTCCTTCCTTCCTTCCTTCCTTCCTTCCTTCCTTTCTCTCTCTCTCTCTCTTTCTTCCTTTCTTTCTTTCTCTCTCTCTCTCTCTCTTTCTTGTCAGTTTATAATTCAGAAAGTTAAAAAGCTATAATTTACTAGTCAAACCCTTTTTCTGCTGCCAAAGATCATTTTTCAGACTCCCTATACCCAGTATCTTTGGGCATGATGACAAAACACCACACATTCACAATTTTTAAAAAAGCATTCCACATTTTAACCATTTAAAAGCACAGTTTTTGTTTTTTCCAAGTACAGGAATTTACAAAAACATTTGGCTATAATTCCTGAAGCAGAGGCACTGCTTATTTGGACACTCTCTAGCCATTTCCAGTCTAGTCATTGTGAACTGAAAATTCCTTAGTAGTGTTTTTTTAATGTCTGTATGTAACTCATTTAATTATCTTTTTACCATACTTATCGTATATCCTGTCCTAATCAGCATTCTGTGAATGGTTTTTTATCAGTACAGATAACTAAAACAATCCTTAAATCCTTACAACTCAGAATCTAATAGCAAGGGTTTTAGATAAATATGCTAAAATAAATAAAGAAAAATAAATAATAAAGCCAACAAAAAATTTAGTGACAACAACAGAGCAGCCCAGTAAATATTGGCTCACACTTATTTATGCTCCACATAAAATGAACGTGTCATTATTATCTTCCTGAAAGGGCTATGGGCTAGCTGGTCTCTTGGAGCAAACATTTAGAGGCATTTTATTTATTTTTATGGACACTACTTTCTTCGGTGCACTGCTTTGATTACACTCTGTAACTAACCTTCAGTCTATATTAGCACAAAACATTCCACGATTCAGACTATCCCTTTCATTATATGTTTGTACTAAATCAACAAAAGTGCAATCAATTATCTTTCCTCATTCATACATTTCTCAGTGACTTCCTAAAAAGCAATAATCTTGAGTCACCTCGAACCGCAACATAGGTGGCAAATATTCATTCAGGAAAAAGCTGCATTGCACTTCCCAAATTCTGTTTATTGTAACCTCTTGTGCTCTTTCAATCAGACCTATAAAATAGCTTTCCAGAAGTACCCTTCATGTCATGCTTAACAAACTGAGCCACCACCTGTAGTTTTTGCATACTTGCTTATTATCATTCTTATTATCATTCTTTTATTATCATTCTTTTGTGCAAAGGAATAATGAAATTCTTCCAATCATCAGGCATGGATGCATTTTAGCCCACTTTAACCAACTCCATAAGCATTCATATTTTAAAATTTCTCATACCTGTTCTACATGTGCAACCTTGTCCTTTATAACATTATTTCAGCATCGATAACTCCCTTGTCATTATCTTTTTTTAACAACATTATTTATGTTAATACCACTTTTTGAAACATTGCTATCATCCCCGTGCAAAACCTCAACAAAGCTTCTTTCAGCATTTAAAAATTTCACCCCAAATAATGTTGTTGCTTTTATTCTTAATCCCATTCAAGACTTCTTGTTTAGCCCTCTTCACCCTTTCCTTAAAGCCTTTTTTATTTATATTAAAATTGTTCTGCAAGTTTGTTTCACCTTTAATCTTAATCATTCTTTATTGTCTTTGACTATATTATTCGCAACTATCATTTTTCTTTATCTATATAATATACACTATCTTTCTCTCATATTAATTTTGGCTGCAGTCACTCTCTTATATGTATTTTCCTCTCATCTGCAGCCTCCTTCATTCCATTCCATTAAGCATTCTTTTCCATGCTTCTCATTAACATAACACTACACTTCTGTGACTCTTTGCAGTCTAATTTTTCTTTCTCTCTTTTGAAGCTGGAGTGTTCCATGCATATTCTTTTCATTTGTTCATTCATTCACTTGGAAGATTTATCTATATTCTAATGGTTTTTTCTAGTCTAGTGGCTACAAGGCAATAGTCTGTGACCATAGCCCCCCCAACCCCCAACTATTGGCACATTCTGGTACACATGGTAGAAACCACCAAGCCTGATGCATTTTCACACATATGAAAATTGTTTTCTGAATTAAAATAGAGCATGTTTTACAAGCGTGTATGGATGGAATACTAAATGAGTGAAGGGTACCCAAAGGTGCTTCTTCAAGAGGCAACTGAACTTTCTTGTTTTCCTTTGAAAACATTTCACTTCTCATTGTGGAAAGCCCCCCCCCCGAAGAATGAAATATTTTGGGAAATATTAAAAAAAGGCAGGATAAAATATTTCTCCTAAAGGAGAAATGAAAAAAATTTAAGGGAGGCAGAAACTAGCCCAGTTTCCCTGCCCCAAACAGAAACTGAGGAGGCCAGCTTTTAGAAATGCAGATTTGGTAATCCATTCAGAAAGACTGGGTCAAGACAGAAACTCAGAAAAGCAACAAACAAAAAGTTGACAAAATTAGCTCAGACAAACACCTAGGATTTGCATTTCCTCTTTTGCCTATAGAGCCAGCTATGACCCGTACATAACCCCTACATGATCCCCTTAGGAATCCAGAAGGTATAAAAGCCCACCCACTCTAAACTCCATTTTGTCAGCTGCCCCAGAACCTTGGTGGTTCTGCTTTATCAATAAACTTTCTTTCCATTCAGCCTCCATTTTGTTTCAAGCGCCTCTCTCATGGCTTGGAACTGAACCAGATGGTTTTTCATTCTGACATCATCCAAGAAGCTTCTCCAGTTCAGACATTTTTCACTGTTCCCCCAATTTTAGCTGGAAGGGCATCATGGCTTCCCTGTTGTAGCTTAAGACACAATTAATGCAAACCTGGTGCCAGGATGTCAGCTGTTGAGAAACATCAACCATCCCCCATGATATTGTAAAAATTGAGCCTGAAAGGCAAGGAGAGAGAGAAGTTTTACATGGATTGATAAGGGTGGCAGAGTAACATCTTCTTGACAACTTCGGGGTCTCTCTGACATATCTATCATTGTCAACAGCAGACCTCTCATTCCCTGCATTGGCTGAAGTGTGGCCTTTGTTTGCTCTTCTGAAGAGGACAGCTGTGGACTGCTTTCAGAAAATAAATTAGTCACTAGCTAATCTCATCCCATTCATGGATGCCATGCAAAAGATGCCCCTCCCCTAATCTTGATGTAAGGGTTTTTTTTTGTCAGGTGGTAGGATTTTTCTTTTCTGTCTTCCTTTCTTTTTCACTTTTTTTTTGTCAACAGCATGAATAAGCAGAAAAGTGAACTTTGCCACTAGTACCTGAGATCTATTGTTTTCTGAATGACAGATTGAAAAGAAGGTGAAAAAAAAAAAACACCCAACCCCAGAGACTGTCAGCTGAGTGAAAGCATTCCTTCTCCTGCCTCTGGGTGGTCCTCTCTGAGGCTCCCATCGTTTCAGCACCATTCATCCCAAAAGAGGGAGTAGCTTGGGCGTACAAAAGAGGGCCAACTTAATTACCTGACTTTTAAAAGATCAGGTTATTGACTACATATTTGTTCTGAGCATTGTATGCATTTGATTGCAATCTTTTAAAAGCAATAGAAGCGCCTCAAGAAAAGGCAAGATAGCAAGAATCGTTTCCAAATTTATTTAAAATATTCTTATCCCACCGGAGGTCTTCTTACTGCAACCAACACTCCTAATTTAAATTTGATGAGCTTTATATGCCTTCTTTCACTCAGTCTTCCATTTGCTCTTCCATATTATCCAGATTTCTCTCTGCAATTGTTAGTGTTTTGCTCCCTAAATCTGTTTCTTACTTGTCTTGGACCTCGAGTTCAATTCCACATTCTATGTGGAAGGTTAGAGCATTACAGCAATAGCTGCCTCTCCAAAGGGTTTACCTTTCAGATTATTGGCCAAATAAAAATAGAGAAAGGGAACCATGGGAGGATGCCTTGGGAGGATAAGATGAATATAAATAGAATTAATAAATAGTGCTGATTTGAACTAAGGATCCTATTGATTAATTAATTGATTTGTATCTCACCTTTATTATTTTTACAAATAACTCAAGGTGGTGAACATATCCAACACACCTCTTATTTTCCCCACAACACCCTTTGAGGTGAGTTGGGGTGAGGGAGCAACTGCCCCAACTTTCTCTCTCCCTTCTTTCCTAGACTATTTTTTAATTCTTCTCTGTAAAAAGCAAATGGGTAGCATGCCAGCTTCTAGCATCACTTCACAGGCAGTCCTTGAGTTACAACCACAATTGGGGCCAGAATTTCCATCTTTAAGCAAGACAGTTGTCAAGTGAATCACTGCAGTTGCTAAGTGAATCACATGGTCATTGAGTGATCCAGCTTCCCCATTGACTTTGCCTGCCAGAAACTGGCCGGGAAGGTTACAAATGCCGATCATGTGACTTCAGGATGCTGCTATCATCATAAATGCATGCCGGTTGCCGGCGCCCAAATTTTGATCATGTGACCGTGAGGATGCTACAATGGTTGTAATGGTTGTAATGGTTGTAATGGTTGTAATGGTTGTATGGTTGTAATTACGTCAGAAGCTTCTAAAAGCATTTTTTTCTGTAACCTTTTCAGCCGAAGAGGTTGTAGGAAAAAATATGCCTTTAAAAGCCTCTGGCGATCCCAGCTGACTTGCCTGATTGTCAGAGGCTTCTAAAAGCATTTTTTCCTGTAACCTTTTCAGCTGAAGAGGTTGTAGGAAAAAGATGTCTTTAAAAGCCTCTGGCGATCCCAGCTGACTTGCCTGATCATCAGAGGCTTCTAAAAGTATTTTTTTCTGCAACCTCTTAAGGTTGTAGGAAAAATGCTTTTAAAAGAAAAAAAAGTTGGCCACGCTCACCCAGTCACATTACCACCACCACCACCAAGCCACACCCACAGAACCGGTAGTAACAAATTTTAGATTTCAACCCTGGATGGGAGTCCCTCCCGTTGGAAAACTGAGCACCTCTCTGACCAGCAGAACTGCAGTAGACCTCCTTAAAAAAGCTGGTAACATCATTCAAGAGAAAGTCTGCTTCCATCCTCCCCTCCTCCACCCGGACAAAAATAATGGGAAAGACATATCAATCAATTTTTCAATGAAACCCCTTTGACATTCCGACAATAACTTACAGGCACTCTTTCTTGCAAGATGAATGGAATGGGTATGTAGATGTGGCTCTTTAATTTTATGAGATAAAGTTTCCTTTTTTTCTTGCAAGCAGTTTGTGCCTGTCGTGAAGTTGAGAAGTGAAGGATGTAACAAATGGGCCAAGGCCTTTTAAGAATGAGCTCTATATTGCACCCATCTCTATATAAGTTGGGTAACCTTGGGCCAGTGACGCCAGTCGGTCTCTCAGCTCAATTCACCTCACAAGATTGTTATTGTGAGGAAAATAAGAGGAGAGGTGTGTTGGATATAAAACACTAACAAATAGGCATCACAGGTAGTCTCAATTTGTTTTAGTGATCATCCAAAGTTACAATGGCACTGAATAAAGTAACTTTTTAAGAAATTTTGGACTCAGTTGTGGTTGTAAGTTGAGGACTACCTGTATTGGAGGATATGAAGAAAAATCTGCATTTCCTTCTCTGAGAGAAAGCCCCACCATTCCAGTCAACATGACAGGGTTTGTAATTCAACGTATTTGGAGTGGAACAGACAAATTATGTACTATTTCTATTCCTACATTCAAATACAGCACATTCAAAACACAATCACATCCATTTCATTGGATGTACAATGCTGGGGTGTTTATTGAGCATGATTATAGAACAAATAACAAGAGTATTCATGAAGGGGTATCTAAAAATCAAATCGCAGCTGCAACCACACGACCCTCCATAATCATGGCTACAGCCTCTTTCATTTTTGACTCCACTTCTCCCTCTGAGCAATGAATGCACATCCTTGCTGTCCAAAAGACCAATGAGATGTGCCCCAAAGAATCAGCAATGCTATTCAAAGGTTTATAGTTAATTCTAGATGTTTTTGTACTATTGTCACGAAACACTTTGAAGTTTTTTTAAATGAGCTTTTAAAAAACTATGGGGCTGGGAGGTTATAAGATAGTGGGAAAGATGTCAACAATCATGCTGTTCTATTAGTCATTCCTTGCTTTTAAAAAATGACTTATATCTTAAATGCAATACCTTCAAACGATGAGGTTATTTAATCCATTGTGGTTCTTCCTGAATTTGTAATTCATTTAACTGAACACAATTACTACATGAGTAGAAAAAGAGGAGTGTGAAAATGGCAATTCACCAGATTCTAAGTTCCCAGTATACATGTAGTGACTGGTAGAAGAAAGCTTTGGTTTTTTTTTCTGAGACCTTTTTAGATAGAGGGAAAAGAAAATATTTAATTAGAGGGAACTGTGGACAAAATGGCTGCACTTACATGTTTTTGTAGTCAATACTTTTCAGCTGCTGAAATGTAGGATACACATTTTTGTGTACTTAGTAAAGTCTCCAAACAAGTGCAGTGGTTCGGAACGCTGCCTTCTGTTGCAAGTATTTGATCAAACTGGTTTTATTTCTTAATCCCCGGAATGTAATTTCAGCTTGCCAACTCTTCATCCAAAAGACCGAAAGCTTAGTGTGCTGTATTAATTATGAAGATGTTGTTCCAATAATGTGAAGTAATATTTTGCTTTGAGTATTAAAAATATATTGGTGGATGGGGGAGAGGATTCTAGGAAACCGTTGTCCATCTTCCTCTAAAAATTGAGCATCCTTCAGGACTACGAGTCCCTGAAATCAATAGACAGCATGGCTCTGACTGGGAATTCTAGCCTAGGGAAATTTGTGATTTTATTTGGTGGACAGTGGCTGACTGGTATTGTATGTGTATTTTCAATGCACATAATGCTTTGTGTATTTATATGACATTTGTTACGCTGCCTTGTGTCTTGATTTGGCAGCCTTCTATGTCCAAGAATATATATAAAATGTAAATATACAGTATCGTGATGTGGCCAAGATTTGGGGATATTTGAGAAGCAGGGAAAGAAAGAGTGAGGAAAGAGAGAGAGTGTAAACAGCTACATTCAATTCCTCCTATACATTGTAAAGGACAGACTCTTCCTAAAACGTGGGCTTCTGGCTCTTCAGTATTTCACCATGGAGGCCTATAGCAAGTACAAGGAAATTCAAAATGTCAGGAGCATTCAAGCTCAAAATTCCAAACAAAACAAAACCTCAAACTCTCCAAGCCTTGATGAGCTCTTGGTTCAAGCCATATGATAGAGTGATGGAGCAGTGAATGCAGCACTTATGGTGCACAGCTGTCCTTGACTTACAACCAGTGGTGGGATTCAGCCAGTTCGCACCACTTCAGGAGAACCGGTTGTTAACTTTCTGAGCAGTTTGGTGAACTGGTGGTTGGAAGAAATCATTAGGGCAGAGAACCGGTTGTTAAATTACTTGAATCCCACCACTGCTTACAACCCTTCCTTTAGTGACTGTTCAAAGTTACAATGGCACTGAAAAAAGTGACTTATGACCCGTTTCCACACTTACAACTGTTGCAGCATCCCCATGGTCACATAATCAAAATTTGGGTGCTTGACAACTGGCATATATTTATGAAGGTGTCACGTGATCATGCAGTCACCTTTTGTGCTTTTCTGGCAAGCAAAATCAATGGGGAAGGCAAATTCACTTAACCACCGTGTTATTAGCTTAACAAGTTCAGTGATTCGCTTAACTGCTGTGGCAAGAAAGGTCGTAAAACGGGGTAAAAATTCACTTAAGAACGGTCTTTCTTTTTTTAAAACAAGTTTTATTAAATTTTTCTTTTACATACATATTTTATGAACGGGTCACATCTTATGCACCTTATAACATAGTTATATATTGAATTTTATTGTCTATTCCAATCTGCCTTTGTTTTTTCCAAATACAATTTACCTATTTCAGTTTCAGCCATAATATTCTTTTCCCCTATTTTTTTTATCTTATCTTAATCTCTTCTTAATTACATAATATATGAACAATATCACTATCCGCCCTTTAATTCCTAGTTTCTTAGCGTAATAGCAATTACTTATCCTATTTCTCCATTTATAAAATATATTTCTCAGAATCCCCATCACACTTTTTGGCTATAAACAGTGTGCTTTATCACAATTCTTATATTGAAACCCTTTAACTTAATTGACCTTCCACATCTTATCTTAATCTCTTCTTAGTACATAATAAACAATATCACTATCCGCCCTTAATTCCTGATTTCGTACTATAGTCTCAATCACTGTCTTGCTTAGCCATGGAAATTTAGGTCTCAGTTGTGGCTGCAAGTCGAGGACTACCAGTATGAAAGACAATTTTACTAAGCGGAATATTTTTCATCAATGAAACAGTTATAAAATGTGCATACCAATGAGGTTACCTAATTCAGTGTTAAATTAGTCTTGGCAACTTTAAGATGTGTGGACTGCATGCTGGGAATTCTGGGAGATGAAGTCCACAGGTCTTAAAGATCTTGCTATGGTTGAGAAATACTAACCTAACTTCCCACGTTGAGGAAGAGAGCAATTATCATTCAGTTCTAATCATTTAAAAAAATAATCACTAGATCCATGGGACAAGTCTGTTCACAAGGATGGTGAATTCTTCTCAAAATTCTTGTCCCACTGAAGCTTCTCAGTTCATCTAGGATTCATTTGTTTGGAACCACCCACAGTAAGCCATGAAAATAAAGAAAACATTTCCAGAGCCAATGAAATAAAGTAGTCCTTGATTTATGACCACAACCGAGGCCCAAATTTTTGTTGCTAAGCGAGACAGTTGTTAAGTGAATTTTGCCCTATTTTGCAACATTTCTTGCCGCAGTTGTTAAGTGAATGATTGCAGTAGTTATGCTAGTAACATGGTTATTAAGTGAACCTGGCTTCCCTATTGACTTTATTTGTCAAAAGTTCGCAAAAGCGGATCACATGGCCCCGGGACACTGCAACCGTCATAAATGTGAGTCTATTGCCAAGTATCTGAATTTTTATCATGTGACCATGGGGATGGTAGCAATAGTTACAATAGTAACTGTGAAAAATAGCCATGTCCTTTTTTCAGTGCCATTGTAACTTCAAAAGATCACTAAACAAACTGTTGTAAGTCAAGGACCTGTATACAGGGTGTATCAAAAGTCATTAAATGTTTGAATTGGTGACCATTTTCTTCTAAATACTTCTATACTCATTTGAAACATAACCATTGAACCTTGCTAAGCCCAATAACATTTTCTCCCAAAAAAGTATTAATTGTAAAATATACTGTGAATGGCTTGTGGACCTGACTTTCAGTACTGTATTCTTGGTATATCCCTGACTCAGTCTCTAAAGATTTTTTATAATATACGGTAATATAATATAATGCGATACAATAAGCTACGATATGATACGATAAGATATAAGATACAAGATAAGATAAGATATATTGCAATAGAAACTGCAATAGAAGAAATGAAATGGTAAGAAATTTTAGTGTTTATCAACTCTAGTAACATGCTTTCCTTTGATTCATATGACAGATCTGTGTTAACATGCAGAAAGAAATCCTAAAGAAGAGAACTTTCCAGAAAGAACATTCCATTTTCTAATGAGACTATCGGGAAGGTCTCAAGCACACTGCAATTTGATCATCCAGACTGTTTTGCATATTTGAAAGGGCCCCTAATATTTGGATGGCCTTAAATACTTTTAAAATACAGCAGGTGGCAGCATATAGTTGACCTTGGCTGATCTGGAGAAAAGACTACTATAAGCAGTATTGGAATGGTTACTTTTTATGAACCCTTAGGAAAATCAGGGTTTAAAACTAGACTAAGAAGCTTTAAAAGCCTGCAAAATGGCAATGGCAAACTATTTCAGTAATGTCACCAAGAAAGCTAAAAGGCAGATCTGTGTCCACAATCACTCTAGTTGTCAAACGCAGCTCAAGGAAGCCTTTACCATGATCTTTTTCTACTCAAATGCTACCGTGACAGAAGAGGGATATAAACACTGTTTGCCATCCTGTCATGTGATTTCTCAGGCATACAAATTGTATTTGTGATCATAACCTGAGATTTGGAAAGAAGTGAGAGATAACCCCATGAGACTTGATACATTCACTGAGTCTTCTATGGGGAGGGGAAGATGAAATGGGTTAAGGAGCTGGTAGGCAGGCAATGGTGTTGCAGAAGAAAATAGGTAGCAAGCGAAGATGGAATTGGGCAGTTTTGGACTGCTGAAGAAATGGTGGTTCCAGCATGATTCAAGCACAGTGAAATGGAATCGGGGTAGAAATTTCTGTGCAGGGAAGGCTATGTCATGGCATGAGATTTGTCTGTCCAGTGTAGAGGCCCAGAAGAAGATGATGATTTGAAGGCACTGAAAATATGAACTCTGCACTAGTTGCAGGAGTTTCAATGGAAGAGCATATTTGTAGTTCAGGATTTTATTTGTTTGTTTATTTGTTTTATTTTGCCACCTATTCGCACATGGCGACTCAAGGCAGCTTACAAGAATATAAAAACATCATATAAAAAACAATAAAACTAATAAAAGAGAATCATATAATAAATTAATAATATAATATAATAAAATAACCCCCATCCCCCGCTCTGGCAACAACACATCATAGGAGCCATTAATTATTAATTTAATTAATTGAACTGTGGGTTCCTTGATGCTTTCTGAACTTGAGAAATTTAATAATAGCTACACACCTATGTACAGCTTAAGGTAGTTGGATTTCAGATGAGGACATAGTGAGCTGGACATCCCTGAAGGAATAGGGATGCCATTACAGTGGAGATTGGTGGTCAATGGATGAATCTGACTGACAAAATCTCTCTGGAGAAAGGAGAGATCATGGGATCACCCACACATACTCTGGACATTTGCTCTTTGCAAGTAGACTGCAGGGACTGAGTTTTTTTATTTGACTTACCAAGAACTGATAGTTGAGGGATTCCAAGCGACCTCACAGTTGTAATCAGTGGTGAAATGCACTTATCTTCGCTACCGGTTAGGAAATGTGAGCGTGAGTTCAGAAATGTGAGTAAATTTTCTTCTTACTCTTTTTAAGACCACGAAGCACACGATCACCAAACTGGTTGTTAAACCAGAAGGATCCCACCACTGCTGAGAAGGCAGATAAATTTGGAAAAAAAAATTGAGTTGCTTTTCTTTTCTCCATTTCTTATTTCAGCCAATCTTGTCCTTGACAAGAGAATTGTCTTTGTTGCTGCTCCTCTACTTCCCAACCTCTAAGAGGTAACTCTCCCATAAAGGAGACTATAAATAATATGAACAAACTTAAATAACCATCGTTTTAAAACCTCTTTGAAAAGAGTCTTCCTAATTCTCGAGAGCCAAAGCCTAGCTAATATTTATTAATTTTTTATGTGCTCAGAGTAATTTGCAGGTAAATAAGAGAGGCGTTGATTATGCTAATATTATTTATGTAGATGTTGGTTTTTCACTTCAAACATTTTGTTGATTGTTGATTGTTTGCCAGATCCAATTTATGGTTGTTAAAATGTATTTGGACAGTGTCTCTGCTTTTAATTAGAAATTAAACCTCTGAAGAATTTATCAATGCATTTAAGAGCCATCAATATCTTTCATCCACAGTTCACAACTCTCTATCACATTTTAAATAGGTTGACTTCTCCACCCATTCTGCCCTTCATTAGGGATAGAAATTCAGCCAAACACAGGTACTTTCCAGGTTGTATAAAGAATGACTAAGGAGACGCCTTCTGAACTTTAAAAAGTATTATGCAAGTATTATGCAGTATTATGCTGAGAATCAATCTTTTTTACACTGAAATCATTCTCAAACAAGCAACTAATAAATACGTTATATTTTTTATTTTTTTGAGAAAATGCATTAAGAATATTTTGCAAATTTTTTGCACTTATAAAAATGTTTTAATTTAATGTTTCAATTTAAAGTAATTTAATGGATTACTACAGATATGTCTTGATCAGTGCAGTTAATACAGCCCACAAAATGATCACATTACTCAAATTTGCGCTATTCAAAATGATATTTCTATGGAAAATATGGTAATTGGTTCCAGCTTGACAGAAATGAGATTTTTAAACATATTTTGTATGTTTATTAATGAAATGTAACTGTAAACTATTAAAAGATAAAATATACTTAAAATTAATTTTATTTTTAACAAGGCATAATAGAAAGCAAAATAAACAAAAACATTATAAATATCATTCCTGTCATGGAGGTAAATAGATCTCATACTTAAGTAATTAAAAAGCACAGGCTTAAGGATAAAACTATATCCAAAGCATATGGCTATTTTGATATTCTGTGGTAGTTCTTTAAAATGAGCCTCCTCTTTTTTGAGTTTTTGTCCAATGGAATCCCTTTTTTCTCCATTCTTTTTTTTTATAAAAGTTTTTTATTTTTATTTCTCATAAAACATATATAAATGTACAATCTCTTTAACCATTCCTATCACACATATTATCTTTTGATTCCATATTGGTTCATTCTTCATCCTAAAACTTTAAAATATATTTGGAGTTGCTCTTCTACCATTCCATATCTCTCTTCTTCCACAACAACCATTCCTCTCCTTCTCTCCTCTTACCCTTCCCTCCCTTCTTCTATTCCTTTTAACTTTCTTCCTCTCTTTCCCCTCCTCTCCTTCCCCTTCCTTTCCCCCACTCCTCCCCCCTTCCTCTCTTTCTAACCCTCTCTCCTACTCTTATTTCCCCTCCCTTTCTTCCTCTCCCCTTTTCTCTCCATTCTGAACACACAACAACTGGTGTTTAAAACTGCAACAACAACTGCACGCTTACTAGCCTCAAAGGCACATGTGCTAGCCTCTCCCATTGACTGAGTTTTGGCTCACATTAAACGTGACCTGGTACCAGTTTACAATTTATACTAAATTGAGTATTGAACTATTCATAAGTGCACAAGTTGTGACCTTCTGGTTCACAAAAATTTTAAAACCACACTGCACTGTCCTGTATTATGAGCTTCTGTACTAGTATGGAAATGATCTGTCAGATCTAGCTGAATTATACTGATACACTGATTCTAAATATCACTATTTGCTATGCTCCATATTGTCCCGGAGAGCCAGTTTGGTGTAGTTGTTAAGGCATCAGGCTAGAAACCGGGAAATGGTAAATTCTAGTCCCACCTTATGCACAAAGCTAGCTTGGTGACCTTGGGCCAGTCCCTCTCTCTCAGCCCTAGGAAGCAGGTAATGGCACACCTGAAAACTTGCCAAGAAAACTTCAGGAACTTGTCCAGGCAGTCACCAGGAGTCAACATTGAAAGCACCTCTTCAAAAAAAAAAATTGTCCTAATCCTGCAGTTGGTTGGCCTGATCCCAAAACACTGAATGGTCTCACTAAAGACCTGAAAAGAAAAATGCAGAATCCACAGCGGCCTAGAAGGAAAATTTTAAAGGGAGAGGGGGGAAAGAGATCCCAAAAAGAAGTTTGACAGGTGAAAAGCAAAGGTAGGAATAAACTTTACAAGGATCTCTTAGAGGTAGGGAAAGCTGAAATGTATACGCAGAGTTGAAAAACAAAAAACTAGCCAGACAGTCCTGAAAGTCATAAACTCAGAACAACACCATATACATACAGTAAACCATGAGACCTCTGGCGAGAATGAAGGCAAGACCATCTCCCAGCTGATGTTCACTTGACAGGGAATTCATTTTTTATACTTATGGGTTGTGGAGTGACCTTGATCAGATTTCACCATGTGCCAAAGCTGAGAGGAGCGATGGATGGCTAGTACAGCCACACCTTGCTCTCATGTTCCTGGCAACAAGTAGGGACTGGAGACTGTGCAGTACATAACGGATTAAGCAAAGGCCTTGAAACCAACCCAGCCCATTCAAAGCCATAGGCATTATGCATCTGCCACAGGCATTTTAGGAGGATTATTCACTGCAGCACTTTGTCACGACATCATGGAAAAGAACACCAGGGCTACCCAAAAAAAATAAAAAATCAGATTGTTTTTGCTATAGACCTCCGATACTCCAGGAGTTTTCCTCTTTGTCTGTAGATAAAGGAGAGTGTTGTCCTGCCTCTTTTCTGGATCGGTCTGCCCTTGTCAGTGCATTTTCTCCAATCCAGGTACACCTTTTATCTGATCAACAATAGGTGACCTTTTCTGACTTGGAGGGAAACAATGGAGTGGATTTCACTGCCGAATTGCTATACAATACAAGATTCACTTTTCGTCTGCTGGAAAGGAGTTTTAAACATGGATGGATGAAAGAATGAATGAATGTGGTTTTTCCCGTTGTGCATTGCCACAGGCGTGGCAAGTTCATTAGAGTCCTTAAGTGCCTAAGAATCTGAATGGATTTCTCCCCCCACCCCCACAAATGCTCTGATCTGTAGTTAAGCACTTGTGTAGGCCCTCTTGGGATACTCAGGGTTGTTCATGTTGGAGCTGAGAGGAGATGGTTGAGCCCAGTGGATGAACCCCATCAAGCCTTCTCAATGCCATTCCATTAAATTTCCAACCAGTGAAAGAAATTCAGATATTCCTTCAGCACTTCTGACAATTGTTTGCCTAAATCCAATAAGCTTTTCCTCATGCTACTACCACAGACTACATGAACAATATTCATCTCAGTTTGGGGTTACTTAAGAACTGTAACGTTAAACTGTTTGGTTTTTTGTTTCACCACCACCCTCCTTTAGCCTTTTTCATATTTCAAAAAAAAGCAATGTATACAATAGATATAAATGAATAAATAAATTGGGAGTGTATTAGATTGTAAACCCTGAAGGCAGCAGATTTTTAAATTTGTTGTTTTTTACTAGGTTCCTTTGAGTAGGTTTTCTTGAAAAGGCACTGTTAAGCTTTTTAAAGATCTCAGTTTCACTTGGTGTGTGTGTGTGTGTGTGTGTGTGTGTGTGTGTGTGTGTGTGTCTGAGGAAAATGTTCATGGCATTAGCCTAAAGTCAAATATTGTCTTTACTCTTAATTGTATTTGTGATGTCACATTGATCCAGAGATGATTGACTATATAATAATATTGTGAAATAATAATGCGAACTATGTGGTTTATGATTGATTCCATGCTTGTATAAAAATAAAAAAAGGCAGCAAACCATTAAATAAGGAAAGAAAATATAATCTGATTTAACTTCAGTTCTAACATACTTGCAGCAAAGGGCTGGATGTAAATAATTGATAGCATAGTCGATTAAATTCAAGAAAGTTATTTTGTTTGGAAATGGCTTGTACACTTTGACCAGCCTTCCACCATTGGAGGAAAATACTAAAAATAAATAGGGGACATTTGTCTATGTCCCCTATTTGACATTTGACACCCTCTGAGCATGCGCAAGATGGCGGCCGCTCCCTGAGCGCTGCGGTTAGATGGGGGCGTTTTTGGACGTTTTGGGGTGTCGAGGGGGGTCTTGACCATCAACGACCCCCCGTTTGGCTGGATGAGACTGGGGTGAGCATTTTGAGACCTTTCTCGCCCCTCAGGGTTCACCTGGAGTCGACCGAATAGCAGCCCTGCTGCTACCACGCTGCTGCCGCGTCCCAGCTGAGAAGGGAGAAAGGTGGCTTACCGGCTGTGAGAGAACGATGGCAGCGGCAGCGGCGGCGTTGCTAGCAGCGTTGCTAGAGGCATTGAGAGACGAAGGCAATGGTGGCCTTGATGGCGGGGCTAGCGACGGAGGGGATTCCAGCAGCCAGTTTCTGGCTTTGGGTAGTGAGAGACCCCTTCAGGAAGATCCTGGCGGCTGCAGAGGACCTGGAGGCCTCCGAGAAATGTACTGGAGGCTGGGACATGGCATTGGGTTATGTTACCAGGAAGAACTGGGGGTTTTTTACTTGGAAGAACTGGAGGAGAAAGGGCTGGTGGCCGGGGGAGGGGTTTCTCCTCCTGTTGCATTGATGCCAGCCCTTCTCTCCCCCCGCCCCCCCCTCCCTCCCGGACCTTGTTTAGGCCGTGAAATGGGCTACCATCTGGCCCCAGGGAAAGGGGTTTCTCCCCCCTCCCCTCCCCTTCCCCCGTATGTTTTTGTGTCTCCTACTGGAACTATCCTATTGGTGCGACTATAAAGAGCAGGGACTGTCATCTTAACCCCCGGATGAACTGACTGACTAAACTATAAATCATTCTCTCCAACCTTGGGACAATCCATTGTGGCAACCACTGAGGGGGTCGTCTTTTTACATCATGAATTCACCACCGGATGGATGGAGCATTTCTATCTCTTGGGCTATTTAAGGGCCTCCCGCCGTGAGAGGGCGGGCTGGATGTCATTCTCCGTTGGCTGAAACTGTGAAAGACCCCTCAAACTGTCGTGAGAGGACAGTGTATTTACCGGTGGAGCCGCATGGCTGTGTGTTACATCTGATTTTGGGATTACCAAATGGACCCCTGATTATGATCTCCGCCTCCCTCGCTGTAACCTAAGATGTATACTACCTATGAACTTCTTGCGCTGCGAGATTCCCCCCTCTCGCAGATCTGGCCTTCCACATTATCAAGAGCCTACCTCAAGGATGGGTTTTGGGACCCAGAGAGCTGGCATGTGAAAACCAGGGGGTTGTGGGGTTTTTTATCAAATTTTTTAATTAAACTTTTAAGGGGTCCCAGGGAGGGGGAGGGTCGAATTAGAACTCGGGTTGTGGGTTTGGGGGAAAACCCACAAGGGGGAGGGTTCGGTCTGGCCTCGAAGTGCGGCGGTGGGGGTGGGGGACCTGGGGTCGAGGGGGGTGTTAGAGCTCATCCGGATAGTGTTTCAAACATCAGTAGTGTGAGTGGGAGGGGTAGATATGGCGGGAGCAGGGGGCCATATCATGTTAGGGGAGCGCGCACCCGCTGTCTACGAGCGGTGGCATGCTCCGGCCCCCTAGGCTCCACCCGTTCTCCAGGTTGCATAGACCCTCAGGGCCCAGGCCTTCGGCTGATGCTGTGCAATGCCAGGTCCGTAGTAAATAAAGCCCCCCTCATTTGTGATCTTATTCAGGAGGGGGGTGCGGACCTGGCAGGTATTACGGAGACCTGGTTGGGCCAGGAGGGGGGGTTCCCCTCGTTGAAATGTGCCCACCAGGTTTCCACGCATTCCATCAGCCAAGGTCACAGGGGAGGGGCGGGGGGGGTAGCGGTTATCATTAAAGAAGGCCTGAGACCGAGGGAGGCCACTGTTCCTCAGACGGCCGGCTGTGAATCCCTCCTTGTGAAATGGGGTCACGGGGTTCAGAGGGGTTTGCTGATCACGTACCTGGCTCCCTGCCACGTGGCAGCAGCCCTGCCTGAGCTACTCAACGTCATCGCCGCGGTGGCGGTTGATACCCCTAGGCTTATGGTCATGGGGGATTTCAACCTGCCGTCCGTGGGTGAGGCGTCAGAGGTGGCTCAGGAGTTCATGGCTTCCATGACAGCCATGGACCTGACCCAGTTAATTCATGACCCTACCCACACGGGGGGAAACACGCTGGATCTGGTTTTTGTCTCTGGACAGTGGTTGAGTGATCTCGAGATAGGGGATATAGTCATCAAGCCCTTGTCATGGTCTGATCACTCTCTCCTTTGTCTCGACCTTCGAACCGCTACACCCCGCCGCAGGGAGGCGGAGCCGGTAAGATGGTTCCGCCCCAGGCGCCTGATGGAACCTGATAGGTTCCAGATGGAGCTTGGGCCATTCCCTGAGGCTCTGGCACACGCCTCGACTGGAGACCTAGTGGCCGCCTGGGATAGGGCGGCCGCTGGAGCTCTGGACCGAGTCGTGCCTTTGCGGCCTCTGACCCGGCGCCGATCTCATTTAGCTCCTTGGTTCACTGAGGAGCTGAGGGAGTTGAAGCGCCGGAAAAGATGCCTAGAGAGCAGTTGGAGGGCCAGTCTTTCTGAATCTGACCGGACACTGGTAAGATCTCATATTAGGAATTACCTAGTGGCAATAAAAGCAGCGAAATGTAACTATTTTGCTGCTCTTATTGCGTCATCAGATAATCGCCCGGCCGCCCTGTTTAGGGTGACCCGCTCCCTGCTCCACCAGGAAGCGCGGGAGGACCCCTTGGAGGGTAGAGCCGAGGATTTTGTTCAGTATCTGTATGACAAAATCACTCAGATTCGGGAAGATCTGGACTCCGACTGGGTAGTCTCAGGGGGAGGGACTGGGGCAGGTCTTGAGAATGTTATCTGGGATGAGTTTGATCCTGTGACCCCTGAGGACGTGGACAGGATTCTGGGTAGACTGAACGCGACCACCTGTTTATTGGACCCGTGTCCCTCCTGGTTAGTGCTGGCTTCTCGGGAGGTGACACGAGGCTGGTTCCAGGGGATTATAAATGCTTCGTTGGGTGAGGATGTCTTTCCTGCCACCTTGAAAGAGGCGGTGGTGAGGCCTCTCCTCAAGAAGCCTTCCCTGGACCCGGCAATGTTGGTAAATTATCGTCCGGTCTCCAACCTTCGTTTTGTGGCGAAGGTTGTTGAGAGTGTGGTTGCGCAACAGCTCCCCCAGCACCTGGATGAAACGACGTATCTGGATCCGTTCCAGTCGGGCTTCAGGCCCGGGTACAGCACGGAAACGGCATTGGTCGCGTTGGTTGATGATCTCTGGAGGGCTCGGGACAGGGGGTGCTCCTCTGTCCTGGTCCTGTTAGATCTCTCAGCGGCTTTTGATACCATCGACCATGGTATCATGCTGCACCGGTTGGAAGAGTTGGGGGTGGGAGGCACTGTGTTGCGGTGGTTCTCCTCCTTTCTCTCTGACCGGTCGCAGTCTGTGTTGACAGGGGGACAGAGGTCGACCCCGAGGCCCCTCATATGTGGGGTGCCGCAAGGGTCGGTCCTCTCGCCTCTCCTGTTCAACATTTATGTGAAGCCGCTGGGCGAGATCATCCGTGGTTTCGGGGTGGAGTACCATCAGTACGCTGACGACACCCAGCTGTACATCTCCACCCCGGATCACCCCAACGATGCCCTTGAAGTGATGTCCCGGTGCCTGGAGGCCGTACGGATCTGGATGGAGAGGAACAGGCTCAGGCTCAACCCATCCAAGACCAAGTGGCTGTGGTTTCCGACGTCCCGATATAGGCAGTTGACGCCATCACTGACTATTGGGGGCGAATCATTGGCCCCCACGGAGAGGGCTCGCAACTTGGGCGTCCTCCTGGATTCACGGCTGTCTTTAGAAGAGCACTTGACGGCCGTGACCGGGAGGATTTTTCATCAGGTTCGCCTGATTCGCCAGTTGCGTCCCTTTCTGGATCGGGACTCGTTACGCACGGTCACTCATGCCCTCGTCACCTCCCGCCTGGACTATTGCAATGCTCTCTACATGGGGCTCCCCTTGAGGAGCACCCGGAGGCTCCAACTGGCGCAGAGTGCGGCCGCGCGGGTGGTAATGGGAGCGACGTGGCGCTCCCATGTGACACCTCTCCTGCGCGAGCTGCACTGGCTCCCGGTGGTCTTCCGGGTGCGCTTCAAGGTTTTGGTTACCACCTTTAAAGCGGTCCATGGCTTAGGACCTGGTTATCTACGGGACCGCCTACTACCACCAATAGCCTCCCACCGGCCAGTTCGCTCTCATAGAGAGGGACTCCTCCGGGTGCCATCAGCCAAACAATGTCGGCTGGCGACCCCTAGGGGGAGAGCCTTCTCTGTGGGGGCACCTACCGTCTGGAATGAGCTCCCCCCGGAGATACGGAGGATCCCGGATCTGCGCACCTTCCGCCGCGCTGTGAAGACCTTTTTATTCCAGCAGGCGGGCTTGGCCTAATCTCTTCCCTTTTAAATATGTAAATTTTAATCTGTTTTTAAATTATTGGGGTGTTTTAATCTGTCTGGGCCAAAATAATTTAATTTGATTTTATCTGGTTTTTAAATTTTTTATGTCTATGTTATTTTATTGTTTGGCTGTTCACCGCCCTGAGTCCTTCGGGAGTAGGGCGGTATACAAATCGAATAAATAAAATAAATATTTAATAGGCCTTCCCTCGGTTGAGTTAGCTGTTTCAAATATAGTGGTACCTTGGTACTCAACTACTTTGAAACTCATCGAATTTGGTACTCAATGCATTTTGATGTGAACATTTTGTCCTACTACTCATCATTTGTTTGGTACTCAACGCACAAGTTAGAACTTGTCAGTGCCAGCTGGATTGTGACTCACTACTTTATTCCTTATGGGAAAAATTTGGTTTTTGGTATTCATCGCACCTTACCAATGAGTACTGAGATACCACTGTACCTTATATCAGTTTTTAAAAGTTCTGTGTGCTTTTTTTTAGCATAGTATTAATAAGACACAAGGCATAAAATACAGCAGCTGTATCAAACAATCATACATACAGAGACAAATAGAACAGACACAAGCACACACACACATACTATTTAGCAGGGATCATCCACCACTTTTTTTTTCTGGAGAGGAGATCCCCAGATCACTAAATAAAACGTGTAAATGTTTCTATAACAATAAAAGAGGCCTATTTGCATTTGCATATTTATTTATTTGCTGCCCATATTGCCACAGAATAACTCTATACAGAGTTATATACAGTAAGAGCACGCAAAAGGCCAGAAGCAAAGGTGGCTCAGTGGCTAAAACACTGAGCTTGTTGATCAGAAAGATTGGCAGTTCGGCAGTTCAAATCCCTAGTACAGGTCTCCTGCATGAGCAGGGGGTCGGACTAAATGACCTCCAAGGTCCCTTCCAACTCTGTTATTGTAAACCTTTGATTGTCCTGAAGAAGCAAGAATGTCAGAACGGGTCTTGTCAACTCTTACATCAACAAAAGTTGTTCAGGTAAAAGACTCATCTATTTTCAATTACAACACTAATTTCAAGTATCTTTTCCTTAGTGCAATCCTTCCTGTCACATTTTCCTCCTGATTACAGGTGGCTTTGTGTGTTTCTAAGAGACAAAATCAAAGCACAGCTTTATTTAAAAAAAGAAAGCCCACATCATCTCCAGCAGTTCTTTAAAGTAAATCTATACCTTATTGGCTTGTGAGCAAAACTGCTCCATCCCACTTATCAACAAGAGATTTTGAGAACCTTTGCAGCAACATGAATCACTGACCACATTCAGCATGACTGAAAACCACTGGTTTCCCCACGGAAAACAACAACATTTATTCCTCCATCGTTCCTGTTTAATCCAATTATGGTGCAAATACAACATAAACGAAGGAAAGGTGTAGGAATCAATGATAGACATGTATGAACAGCATATAAGAGCTGCTCTGTCTTCAAATGTAACACCAGTAGGGAATTACTTCCTGATATAAATTACAGCTTCAAAGGAGGGAATTTCCTGTGATTCCCATGTAATTTTCATTCCTGCTATGATCCAGAAAATTATCAATTATAATTATCCCTCTTTTATTGATTTTTTGACACTGTTTAAAAAACCTTGCAATCCTGCAAGTGAACTTAACCATAGGTGAGCATAGTTGAGCAATGAATGGTAGGTATGCATTTGTAAGCAAAAATAAAAATGGGAAGATGAAAGAAAATAAAAGGTGGCAGTGAATGCAAATAACCGGCTATGCCTGTAACAGCTCATAGCACAGAAGGTACACCAGATTGATCAATAAATCTATGTCTATTTTTCAGTAGATTTAGAAGGGTTTTAATTTCATGTGATAGAGTCCTAACAACTCAGAAGCTTTACTCCCCCTAAGTGTGAAAAGGAAATTTTGAAGCAAAAATAGAGTGGCTATTTGATGAGAAGAGTCATGAGTATCCCTGATCCCATATGCCCGGTTGAACATTTGTTCATAGTCACCCAGGCTCTTTTCATTGCATTGGTAAGGTTTTATGTGAATGGAAGTTGCCATGAACCTGAAGCCCCATTTGGTAGTCTCCTTATGACAAGTGTGTCCCATGCCATCTGTACCACTTTTATAGACTTGGGCTCTCACTGATAAACCCAAAAAGCCTAATAAGACAAAGGTGATTTCAGAAGCTGGGTATCTGCCCATTTCTATCTTACTGTGACTTGGAGGTGAGCAATGAGATCAAGAAATGCATTCTATGAGGTTAACAATTCCACTGCAAAACTTCGGTGTTGCAAATAGCAAATTAGAAATCTTGTCTTTGGAGCTGTGGCACAGCCAGCCAGAAGAAAATCAATATGGCTGCCCAAGGAGGAAAGTCTTGAGAACATAGCAGCATGCCACTGATGGTAGATCAGTATCCTACCACCAGGGCCGGATTTAGATGAAAAGAGGCCCTAGGCTATTCCACTTATGAGGCCCTTTCACCTATAGTGAAAGTGTAATTTTAATTTTGCTAACAATTTGAATGTAGGCCCCTCTTGATCTTGAGGCCCTAGGCTGAAGCCTAGTTAGCCTATAGGAAAATCCGGCCCTGCCTATCACACGCCATCATGCAGAAGCAGCTTTTTCAGTGGCTACTGCTTGTTTATTAAATTGAATACAGCCACCCACTCCAGAGGACTCTGGACAGCTGTTAATACCAGAGTGAGGCCTCACAACTGCATGACTTAGGAATTATTGTGCTTACTTCACAGCTGGGAAATTACTCATTTCCCCCCCACTTTTATTAAATGTCGACTTTCTCCTTTTGTAACACTTAAGGCAATTTACAACATTTAAAACAAAATGACAAATCTAAAGCATGACAATACTATCCATGCCATTAAAATTAGCTAGTGGTAACATGTTGGGAAAAGGAGATGCACACTTGCTAAGGCCTGCAGCACTTTGGGACAAGAAAATATTTAAACCTTGCCCTTTACTCCTCATTTTCAAGATTTTGAGACCGACAGAAGCAAAGATTCCAATGGATCATCTTAAACCTCTTTTGCAGAATTAGGAAATGGAAAAGCTGAAAACACATGCCCAATGGCTTTGTTGCCCAGAAGTATGCTTCCTGAATTAAAATCTGTGGCTGACCTCAACCCCTGATGACTTAGGTACCAGGCTTATGGCTAGACAGAAAGAGCTTTTGGAACGAACTTCAGTCACATTTTACTTTCCTCCTCACATTTTTAACAATCTTGCCTGAGGAAGTTCTTGGAAAGTCTGAGCTTGTATTGTTTTGTAAACCTTCAACTGACCTGACAATGGAAGTGCTTCAGGAAGGAAGTTGGGTTCCATTTTGGTGATCAGTGAGGCTGCTTTTAACAGCACCACAACAATAACAAAAGTTGGTTCTTTGCAGACGGCAGGCAACAAAGAGTTGGGGTGAATGGAAGGGACTCTCCAAGGATCTTCTGTTTGTTTTGAAGGGGAACAGTATTTTTCATCTGCCTAGGCATGGCCTCTTCTTGGTGCTTGTACATATGTAAATAAAAATATAACTCAAAAAATACTGTACTCAATTCTCTCCCCACAAAGGGATCTGAATCATTAAATTGGTGCTTCTTGGTCTTCCTTCTGTTTGGGGGAAATGTGATGCCTCATATGAAACAGGTTCATTTCAAAATGAATATAATAACAAAAGACAAAGACCAGAATAGGTGTGCCATTGCATTTTCTGCAGATCCAGCTGTAACCCATAGCTCCCCTCTCGGGATGCATATAACCAACAGCCTTCCTCTTCTCCTGAAGTGTTCCAGTTAGATAAACAAATGGTACTTAACTGCTTAAAAGCTGAACATAACTCAGCCAGGTATGCAGAGATGACAGATGAGGAGCAACAGCTGCCCAGAAGCAAAGTCAAGCTTGCTTACAATACTTACTGCAAGTGTGGCAGACCATGATAGTGTTGTTACAGCTAAGGACTCTGAGGGATAGGCTAGATGCAAAAAATAAATAATGACAGAAAGAAATAGAATCCGAAAAATTAAACAGTCCTTTATATCATACTGGTGGATTCTTCAAAAGCAAGGAAAGGGAATAGATTTCAAATATATATGTATGTATATATGGATGGATGTGTATGTATATACTGTATGTATATGTATCTCACACACACACACACACATACAAATTTGATATGACTGTTTGGACAAAATGAAATTAATTTTGGGACAGTTCTCCTTGCTTATTGATATTGAGTCAACTCTAATTTTGGTGTTGTATCTGCATTTAGATAACATGTCAACTCAGATGCTTATGGAAGTTGAGTCACTCAAGATAGAAGAATACATTCTTTGCACTTTTTTAATTCAAAGCACATAGTAACAAGACTCCAGAGAACCAGTCTCCTTGTGCAGAATTCAGTGATTAAATTTTGAATCACCCCTTGGTACCATGGTCTGCATATCAAGCAACTAATAAAATCACTGGTGAAGAAATACGTGGAAAAAAAATTAGCGAGCTAAATCATCAGGATATGTTTTTCTCTAGTTTTGGGCACTCAGTCTCAGTTGACCATGTTGGTGGGAATTCTGTGAATTACAATCCCAATACATTTGAAGAACATCATCTTGGGAAGGCAACTGTAATATTTTAAGGCCCAATATTGAATAACATGTTGGATTGTTCTTATCTCAAATGCATGAACTGCCATTTCTAGAGAGTGAAATGCTAAGAAAACATTGGGATTTAGATGAAAAAGTTAAATGTACAGATTCTAGCCAAGATGGATCACATGTATTAGATAGAATAAGACATTCTATCTTACGGGAATAAAAATCAATATTTGACCTTAGACAACCTATGAACCTAATACTTTTACTGTACCAATTAAAAGCAAACATCAGGAATATTTACTTTAGAAATTCTGTATGTACCTAAACATTTGAACATGCTCTGTGGGATTCTTAAGTCTATTATTTAAACATTAGAGTCCTTAAACTCTTCAAAAAATTTTGATTGAAAAGGAACTTGCCTCATGGTATAATCATAAATTGTTGGTTTATCTAAAAATAAGAATCAGTGTTTCTAAGACACATAAGCAAATCTTTAAACTAAAAAAAAAGTGGTTAACTCTTCAGATTTTAACTAACATTTCACATTAAAGGTTCAAATTTAAAAATTCACATTCAAAAGTTGAGTGAGGAACTGATAAAACAGTAATAATCCAAAGTATATGATTATATATCTATATCTACTTTTCATATATGCTTTCAATAGACATCCATTTGATGGATTGACAGTTCAAAGGTCACAGAAAGTGAGTCCTCAGAAATACATATGGAAAAAAAGCCAAATAAAGCATGTTTGAAAACAAACAGTAAATGCATCTGAAATAGGGTTTTCCTTTCATCTCTTCTAATATCCTTGAACACCTTCTGCAATTGTTATTTATTTAAGTTATCCTATGCATCTGTTCAATACCTCTTGTTGTTTCCATTTTGTTATTCTTAGCAATCACTCAGAAGTCACAAATCCAGCAAGAGGATGTATGAAATCACAAGTCTATCCCACTCAACAATACGGTGGCAATAGGAAATAAATTCAGAGTAAAATCAATCACCGTTGCTATAATTCTGAGGAGGCATTGTGAAAAAAAAGATGCAAACACTTGTACACGTGATCACAGGTGTTGCCACCTCTCTTAAAGAGTAACGTAAAGAATAATATAATGGCAGAGGTATCTGTGAGCATTATTAACATTTAGTTGACATAAAATATAAAAGGATACTGCCTTAAGGTTTAGAATATTATATACATATACGAGTGACACTTTAGGCAAACTTTCTAGCATACATGATAAATATCTGATATGGTTATAGGGACTAAGGTAGACTGTCTAAGATATCAGTTGGTTGTTCCAGATCAAGTCTGAAATATATCAGCTCTGCTATCATCATCATGAAACACCATTAACATCAATGATTTCATAATCCAAATATAAAACCAGTCTTAGCTCTCAGGCATCTGCAATACAAAATGCAAAGGAAATCCAATATGTTTATTTGAAATATGTGTCACCTATTCTGAGATCTTACATTCAGACATGCCATTACTTTGTGGGTGGTTCCATTCTTTTACATTTCCTTCCATTGTTCGTGATGTCAAAGAAATGACATGGAATTGACTCAGAGCAAACAATGCTGAAATGTTGATCCATTTTTACACATAATTATCAGACATCTTCCAGCAGTGCTTGCAATATTCTCATCCATTTACAGCTAATCCTCCTGTGCATTTGCAATTTACCAAATGCTGCTCCTGTGAGAAAACTTTTTTAAAATGCAAATACCTTACGGGTGGAAAAAAGGCTTTTTATTCTTTCTTTCCTAGGTAGGTAAAACAAGGAAGTAACCAGTCTGAGTATTAAGCAGCAAACATTTCAATGCTGAAAAGAAATGAAGAAAAGCAATACATGATACATATTGGATATACAGTAGTTACATGAGACTAAGGTACAGTGAAGCCAATGCCAAATAAAAAATTGGAGTAGCCAGTAACTAAGTAATTAATAAAGAGCCCAATTCTTTCAGTCTCATTGCGACATACAAAAAGTAGGAAATTCCGAAAAATTCAGTCTTCGAGCCAGGAATGCATGCCGATTGATGACATACAGGACAGTTCAACGATTTTACATGTTAATTCAGTGTTTCTCAATCTTGACAACTTTTAGCATTGTGGACTTCAGCTTCCAGGATTCCTCAGCCAGCAATCTCCAGGAGATGATGAGCAGTGCTTCTTGTATATTAACTCCAATTTTGATGGGTACCCACAGGAAAAAATTATAGCAAAAGTTGAAGTCCCTGATGTTTTGTAGGTTTTGATACTCTGATCAAATGCACATATCCACCTCCTCCCCATATGCTTCCATAGGAAGATATCATTATAAAAGTCTATATCAAAATATAGTTCCCAACTGATTGAACATTAGCTACTGCAGTATAATGGTGATAGTATTGGTCAAGGATCAAATTCAAGTCCACACTGAGCCCTAAACATGTATTGGCCAGTTACAGGGTTTTGGATGAAACAAACATCCATCCATCCATCCATCTCCTTCACACCATTCCTTTTTAATGCAAACAACATAAAGCAAAGCCCAGGAAAAAAGTAAGTAATAGTGAGCAAAAGAAATTACAAGAAATAAGACAAAAGGAAATAGAACTAAAATCCATTAGTTTCAAGTGGTAGATAATCTGTATAAATAAATTATTCTTTACATCAACACTATTTATATCTCTACCCTTGTAAGCCATCCTTGCTTTCAATATGCCCATGGACCAATTCATGCACTGCCTTTAGTTCTTTCTTTAGTTTCTCTCTTCTCTTCTCTGCTTATGACCTCCCTCTAATACTACAATTGTCAATCTTCCTCTATCTCTTGATCTACTCACCCCTGATTTCCTTGGCAATTATATCTTCATTCATTCTATCTTTGACCAAACTACCACAATATATCGTTCTTTTATACTGGTCACTCATTTTTGTGTCCAATCCACATTCCATAGAAGAGAATATATAGGTAGCTCAAGGTTGAACTGTGGAGTTCTTAGTACTCTTTGAACTCTCAGATGTTTCATTACGCAACTAGGTAAGATCATCAGCACATCATCAGCACTGATGATGTTACCTAGCTGGGTAATGAAACATCTGCAAGAAAACAACCAAGCTCAGAAAACACCAAAAATTCCACAATCCACATTCATTCTGCATCCATTCATCCTTGACCCACCTTTCTTGTTTTATCACATGCATTTCATATGTCATCATTGCTATAATTTACTGTCGCTTCTTCAAGCCAATGGTATTTTTCATCCATCTAATAAAAGAGGGCAGAAGTATGCTCTTAAGCATAGCAAGGTTCATTTATTTCAACCAAGGAACAGATTGTTTATTACTCCATAAGTTTCTACATCTTAATGGTTTGCCACGGGGTGAAATGCTACTGGGTTGATTCAGTTCGGGCAAATCGGTAGTAAAAAAAAAAAAAAGCTACTGGTTCCTCTGAACTGGTATTTCCGACGATCAGCTGTGCAGCGTGATTTAGCTATTCTAGAAAGCAGGAAATCCTGCTTTGTAGCAAAGCTAAATCGCATGACACAGCTGATCCCCCCCCCGGCTGTTCTACTTACCTTCCCAAGCCTCCTTTTGGCATGTACTGCGCATGCACGCGCATGCATCACACGCCAAAAGGAAGCATGAGAAGGTAAGTAGAACAGCGGGGGGGGATCAGCTGTGTCACGCGATTTAGCTTTGCTAGAAAGCAGAAAATCCTGCTTTCTAGTGAAGCTAAATCACGCGCCACAGCTGATGTCCCCCCCCTTGCTTCTACTTACCTTCCCAAGTCTCCTTTTGGCGCATACTGCACATACGCATGTAGTGCATGTGTTTGGCGTGCGGCGCGCATGCGCAGCCAGCGAACTGGTAGCAAACTGATTTGGATTTCACCACTGGTTTGCCACCAATTTCCCCACTTTTAATAAATATTTTCCAACAGGGTCTCAAAACTGTAATTGCAGGTCACTGGGGCGGGGAGTGTCATTTAACATTTATTGCAGCCAGCTGTGGCTTCCGCAGCTGATACCTGATACCCTTTATTCTTGAGTGACTGTTGTACATATAAAAACCCTTCAGCATTGTGGCTTTCAAGCATATGAACTGTCCTCAAATGACTCTTGACACAATTTGCGTATGAGTCCTCTTTTCTATGAGGAACACACATTCATCTCCATGCTGTAATGTTTCACCACTGATGTGTAACTTTGCTCTATTTTCCTTTTTAGCCTTAGCTACCTTGGTCTTCAGTTTTGTATCTCTACCCTTTGTTGCATCCTTCAGTCCAACTAACGTAAAATGTTTTGCTTTATCAAAGTACCTTCGCGACTTAACCAAATACAGTACTGGGAAAAAAAAAAGATGCAAATGCATCCATTTAATATACCAGTAGGTGGCGCTTGGTATATGAGGTCATTTTGCATTACTGTAATCATAATCCCCCCCCTATATTGTACAGTAGAAAGTATTTCCTTTTCTTGAGCAGAAAGCAGCTCTAAATCGCAACTCTAATCTGCCTTTAGCAAAACAGCAGTGGAAAGAAAAGATAATTGTTTTAAACACTGGCTTTCATTCTTCATTTTTTAAGAGGAGAGCTTAGAATCTTAAAACAGAAACCACAGTTGTCTGAAATGTCAGTGGTGTAAAGGAATATACAAAATTTTGGATTACAAAATAAGCCAAAATAACTCCACAGAAGAGGTCTATAACCTTTAATTTCTAATGATCAGGAATAACGCCGTAATCCTTTACACGTCTACTTAAAACTAAAACGTGAGTTTGTATCCTAAGAGCACAAAATACATTTCCTTCCCTGAATGCTATGTATAGTAATTCTATTATACTCTTTTTAGCAAGGGATCAGGCCTATATAGGAAGTCTTTGACTTACAACCATTCGTTTAGTGACCATTCTAACGGCACTGGAAAAAAGTGAGTTATGGCCGTTTTTCACAGTTACAACTGTTGTAGCATCTCTGTGGACACATGATCAAACTTTGGAGGCTTAACAACTGGCATGTATTCATGATGGTTGCCATGTCCCAGGGTCATGTGATTTTCTAAGTGGTGGTTATTCAGCTGGTTCACACCGGTTTGCACAAACCGGTTGTTAAATTACCCACCCACCCCCAGAATCAAAGTGCATCCTGGGCGCTCCGCTGCACTGCAATGGAGAAATGGGCAATGGAGTGGCCGGCGCAAGGGAAGGACAAGGCCACTTTCCCTCTTTCTTCTCCCTGCTCCTCCTCCTTCCCTCATGCCAGCCACTCCATTTCCTGTTTCTCCATTGCAGCGCAGCTCCCAGGATCCACTTTGATAGTTTGCGGGGGGGTGTAATTTCACAACCGGTTCTCCCAGGGTCAGTTTGGCCATCACGGGAGGCTCATTTCGCATGTGCAGTGGAGCTGGAGGATGGGAATGGGCCACGCCTCCCACAAAGCCAACCTGACTGGGAGAACCGGTTGTTAAATTATTTGAATCCCACTGGGCCTTCTGTCAAGCAAAGTCAATGGGGAAGCCAGATTCACTTAACAACCATGCAATTAACTTAATAACCACAATGATTCACTTAACAGTTGCAAAAAGGTCGTAAAATGGGGCAAAATTCACTTAACAACTGCCTTGGCTTAGCCACAGAAATTTTGGGCTCAATTGTGGTCGTAAATCGATGACTATCTGTATTATCTAAATGGTTTTTCTTTGAGAATATGGGAATGCTTAGAGCAGATCTAATCTGCTCTGCAGCCTTGTTGTTATTATATCAATAATGGCTTTTCAAGTGACCACAACTTTAGGTTTGTACTTTATAATTAACTGCTTCCCTTTATAGTGCCATGTAAACTTAAGCATAAGCTCTTGTTCAAGCATTGCACACTCGTAGTAATCCCTAGATTTGAAAGCTTTTGAAAACTCAGAAGTAAAAAAGGAAGTGGCAAGAAAAACTCCAATCAGCCCAGTAACTACTGTTGAGTCACTGGGAGTTGGGTGGCAAGTACAGTAAATGTAATATATCATGGCTGGTCGTATAGTCAGTCAGATGTTTATACTGGATTTTGCATTTATATGCATCTATCTAGTATTTCCCAAGAAGCTGGGACAATTCGGGACAGGCAGACGTTGTTTGATGGTGTTAAATGTATTTATTTGGAACAGTTACATCCAACCGGAGCAGGATGCAACTATTCCAAATAAAGCTGCCTTATGCAACTGACTGTGCTGTGTTGTTTTGGGAACAGGCTGTAAAAAGAGAAAATGGGAGATTCGTACTTTCAGATTTGGAAGATTCTATTAATGTAACCTTGCAATAAAGTACAATTAACTCATCAATTTGTTTCCTGGGAAGGACTAACACCACTCTTGTAAGCCTGAAAGCACAAAACTCCCACCTTCTCTTTTTGCAGCCTGATCAATTATCATTGATCCTTCTTAAGTTTCTTTCTCTGACCACTAATCAATTGCAGGCTCCTTCTCTTCTGTCTGATCATTCCTTAGGCAACATCTCTTCCCCTTGTCCCTCAAGGTCATGCTCGCATATCATTACATTTTCCCAGCATCAGATCCTTTTCCAGAGACCTAAACCTTTGCATACTATTCCCAAAGTAAGATAATTTGAACCCGGTCATTTCTGCCCTGAGCGTGAATTCTGGATTGATTTGGATGTGATGAGTGAGCCAGAATGAGTGAGACCAAGCACAACAAGAAGCTTATTTCAGGAACTGGTTAGTTTGTTGCTATGCTTGGTTGCTGCCCCCTAAAATAATGCTGTCTATGTCTATAATAAAGATTGGATCTGATTCAATCTGGATTGATTTGTGCATTTGATCTATTTGTTTGCTTTCATAGATACAGTATGTTCCATGCTCAGTATGTTATATTGTGCTGCTACACCTGAAATCTGGCAAGATATGAATTCAATCAGTTTGTTATTGAAAGGTGCTTTAGCCTTCAAAATTGTCATGATTGACTTTTCACCCTGGGAAATGAATACACAGAACACCCAAAGAGATCTCCTTCCCTTCCTGTTTTGGCTGGGCTATTTGTATGCACTGGAATATGAGTTGCCTGGAAATGTAGAGAAAACAAAGGAAGGCTACAATCATAACTCAGGGAATTACAAACAAAATCACTACAGTCAATCTTGTTAAGGTCTCATTAACATGCCTTTGCTTTTCTTGTCACACTTTATGTGTGCAGGTCCATGGTGGCACAGACTGCAGCAGCCCTCAGCAGTGGAGGGCTGAGCCAAAAACTGCCAAGAGTAGCTCTCCAGAACCACATCCATCAAAGATTTTCCCCTCCTGTCCCCTCCTGGTTTCACACTTTTGTACTGTGTGAAAATATTTGCATTTGACATTTTGAAATATGTTTAAGTAAACGTTTGATGATGGGGTACCAGATCTCCCATTATTTGTTACTCTAGTTCGATGCTATTTATTGCCTTGTTTTAAACTGATTTTAATTTATATAGTTAATTACTGGGGTTATGGTGATATGAGAAAGAGAGGGAGAGAGAAGGAGGAGGGGAAGCACAAGAGGGAGAGGGATGGCTTGCCCTTTACTATGAACTACTTTTTGCCTCCTTGTGTACCTATGCCAGGTAATTTTTTTACTTCTTGCCAACACAATGGACTCATCTATCCTTACCGGTCAGATTCTGGGTAATTGAATGACAATAAGGGAGCCGAACAGCTTTTAAAATTGCTTTTTGCATTGGCTACTAGCAGATTTCTGCTTTCCTCTTTTGCTGCCCCAGTAGCAGTGACTTTGTAGTGCAGCTTGACTCAAAGTATAACCTTCCCTCATCTATCAAAGCCATTGCATGAGGCAGGGCATTTGATTTTGGCTTAGAGAAGAACTTTTTGAATGAACAGGAGTCAAGGGAACAAAGATCACCTTCAATCATTTCAGAAACTGAAGGAGTGTGTATTCTTACATGAAAACTACTGAGTTCCTCTTAATGAATTCTGGCCATAGAAGTAGTGATGAATACAGACATGTTCACATGGCAGATTCTCCTGAGAAGAGTAAGAAAAAATGCCTTGGGTGTGATAGAACTAGAAAAGGTTCATTATTGCTTCTGGAGCTGCTATGTCCTCAGCCACATGACACTGGCTCTGGACTTCCATGTGAGGGTGTGCCTCACAGCTCCCAATCATCCCATTCAGAGACGCCCTTTCTCTCACTTTAATTTTGGTGAAGGCATTGTCTCCAGCCAACTGTAGTCTTGCACTTAGTGCCACTGCACCTTTAGACATCCCAAAGTCACATCTCAAAGTCATAAATGGCTTGATCACACATTGCCTAAGAGGATATGCATTGTCCCCATTGATAATCAGTGAGATGGTAACCCTTCCTTGTGGGGCTTTCAGGGACAAACTGACCAGAGTCCATAGCTAAATGGACTGCAGAGCTCCTACGTACCTAATGGTGAATTCAACTGCAGCCTATTTTAGTATCAATGAAGCTTCCACTCTGAGCCACCGTATTCTGGAATAGCAGTGTAATGAATTCCAAAGAATGTCCTTGCTACTTCAGAAAAATGGATTTGTCTATATTGGGCATTATTTTGAGGAGATATTCTCCAGATTGCATTGCCAAGTGACTCTTTCAATAGCACCAATTAAAACAGCGTATTTCCTTCAACCAATGCTGCAGGTCCTGCCTTCCCTTGGGCCTTGGTCCATTGGATCGTGGTGAGATGGGTGAGTAAGTAAGTAAGTAAGTAAAATGAGAAGCTCAAATCCCCAACATATTTCCTATGAATCTAACTCAAAGACTGAATAAATGACTGAAAAACATCCCATAGTAAAAAGCTTAAGTATTTTCTGCTGTTCCTGAGGCAAGCCACAGCCTCCAATAGATCATGCTCAATCTGCAGATAAACCTCTACCATGATAGGGATTCTTCCTAAACCAAACTGATGAGCAACTTCCCTGCATGGTGACTTTATGGTGAGCCATCATCGAGTAATAGCCACACTTTCTTCCACCAGATTGCAATGGCATAACATTAGGTTTTGCTTTCAAAGCTGTGATCAAAACAAGTCTCCGTTTCAGAGAGGGTATCATGCAGCATCCTGAAGTTAACCACCTACCATTCATCATCTTCAACAGCCAATACAGTCAAGGCAGTGGGACTGGCTCTCTGCTGATAGGGATATGCCTCTGTTACCAAGGGATAGGGACTCTGTTACCAAGTCCCCCTTAGAATCTCAATAGTCCAAATGAGCCAGGAGAGAATCAAGTGTGCATCACATCCGGGTTGCCCCCTGGAAACCTAGACACTGGGTGCTATGTGCCCAGGACTATTTTCAAAACAGATATTCATGCTGCCTCCTAAACGTATATTAATATTATTATATTATTGGTGTATAATATTAACTATGTAAGACATCCCAAATCACCTCGTAATGAGATAGGCAGAAAAATTAAACAAACAAACAAAGAAACAAACTGACAGATATGGTATGGTATGGTATGGTATGGGAGTAGCAGTTCTGATTTGAAAGAATGAATGGAGTACTGAGATGCAGAGTGATTGCTGTCACCACTGGATACCACAGAGCAGGGACACAGAGGCATGTTGCCAGTTCCTGTGCTACTCTTGGGGCCTTCATTTCCACAGGTGCTGGGCTATACATTCTGACTTCCTGCATTGCAATCATTGTGCTCCTAAATCCAGCGATTTCATGTTTCACTCTTCATGTTTTATGCTGCTCAGCTCTAAGCAAGTCATGCTGGTTTCTGTATTGTTTCTTGCATGCTGGCCTAGTCTTTCCCTTCTCTGGTGAAGGATGACTGGCCTACCTCCCGAGAAATTTTGGAGTGTGTTGCAATTGTTCCATTGAGGCACCTGTGCTTTTTCTCTGGTCCTGTGCCTGCCCCTGCAGAATCTCTCATGAATGACGGTAATCCTGTAATCTCTCATGAATGAATGTAATACTTGCATGCCTGTGGAAAATTGACATTGGGTTGCAAGTGTTCCCCTGATGTATCTGGGAAGCGATCTATCTTTATTCTTGTGGCTCCCCTTGACTCATCCTGGGAACAGCCACTTCCTGAGCTTTGTGCTGTTGCTCATGTTGAAGGCTGGGTTGTGTGCTTGACATGAATCTTGATTAAACTCATGAATGATTCCCTGTCACAGAATGAGCCACCTGGATTCTGCTGCCAGCTATTAGGTGAAGCAAGAAGAAAAGATAGCTGCCCAGAGAAGTGAAGATAAAGGAGGGAGCAAATCTGGATAGATATGAAGCCAGGAGAAAAAATAACTTGATAGGGAGTGTTTGGGGGAAAAATGGGCAATTCTACTATCCTATCCTAAATGTGGATTGAGCAACTGTGACATTTCTAAATTGATGTGAATAGTAAATAGTGCTCCATCCTCCAAATAGGCAAGGCATGAAGAATAGAAATTCCCCTTGGATGGAAGAAGGAAGTTTTTTTGCTTTCTTGCAAAATCAGAAAACTTCAAGAGACAAAAGGAATAGCTTTGGAACAGTCATCTGCCAACAAAGCACAAGACTCAGTTGCAACAGAGAGGTTGTCGGCAATGCCCTTAAGATCCGTCCAACAATTCATCCAAAATAATTTCTGCAAGCTTTGGAACGCTCCTTAATTCCATGACCTCTTAATAAACTGGTATGGTGTAGATAGGATCAAGGCTATAAAGTGTTGAGAGGAGAAAAGCTCATTGGGAGCGCCTACTTGAGGCCTTTAAGCTGGAATAATTCTGATGAGTTCACATCATTTTATTGAGAGGCCAAATGATGTTGACTTTCATTTGTCCATCTGGAACCACCCAGTGGTTTAAGATATAATTTAAGGTTATAAGAAAATTCTTCAGTCAGTTGGTTTGGAGCTCAGTGTTGCCTGTTTTGGTTAGTAGCCAATTCCAAAATATTGGGCTACAGCTTTTCCCCGACTGTGAATTCGAAAATCTAGAAATGCCAGGACTTCTCCCTAGAGCTGATCCCATAGAATAGCTACAGTATGAATAAAACTGTATGAATAAAAGCATTAGTGTTCAGAGGACTTCATGTTGCCCATCATCCTATGGATTCTTATGCTCACCATGTAAATCAATATTATAAAAAGAGAAACACTATTTTTAATTCAGAAACCATCCCTAACCACATCCATTTATGAGTCTTGAATTTTTAAAATGTTAAAATGTGCCTGCTATTCCTGAGGGTTTCTTTTTCTGTATTGCAAAAGGTTAGTTGAAACAAAACTGAGATAGCAGTAAAACTATGTTATGGTTATATAAGTATTCTGCTTACTTAACCTCAGACACTACCTTCAAAGTCTTTCCATAAACATGGTGGCATTAAATAGCTTTCTCAACTCAGAATCTTAAAAATAGATTAGACTTTATCTCCAAGAATTTCCATCCATCGCAGGGGTGAATTTTAAAATTTGATGCTGAAGGCTTGAGATTGGAGGAAAGATTATTACATTTCAACAAAGGATGGAGTTGCTAATGTGTCTCAATATCACCTAAATCAACAACAGAATCAGTGCTATACTAAAGTAATGGGCCATTTCAACACAGGTGAAGGAGAAGGAGTGGCAGAATCTGGGGATGGAATCAAAAGAGGAATTGGCCACAGACTAAGTCCAACCCCTCCTGAATTCTGTTAACCCTTATCTAATGCCAAAATAGTGGGTTTAGTTGAGTAGATTCCTGTGCATAGGTGTGAGCAATATATCAGAATTATATTACATTACAAAAGAACAGAGTTGAAAGGGAGCTTGGAGATCTTCCAGCCCAACCCCTTAAGCAGGAGACCTTATACCATTCTCAGCAAAGAGCTGCCCAATCTCTTCTTAAAAGCACAACTTCCAGAGGCAAGCAATTAAATTAGTTTAATTGGAAGTTCACATGTGGTCCTGATCTTTCGCACCCGACAACAGGGGCTTGATACTATGTTATAGCATCATCCAGCTATACAACTGTAAAGATACATTGACAGATGTATAGGATGAGGCTACCAATATAAAAAAGGCCATAGACAATGCTGCATTGACTCCTGCCTCTGGTCCCCAACTTATTCATAACCTCCTCTTTCTGAATTTGCTAAATGAAATTGTCAATCTATCATAGGGATTGAGGCAGGATGGAGGAGGGATGGAGGACCTTTTCATGTGCCGTCTGTTATTTAACATCTTAGCTGGTAGCTAGATATTTAGTATTTATTTGCTAAAGTCAGCACATGGCTAGCGTTTAATGCACATGCTGAATAGCTGTTGTACATTTACCACCATATGTGCCAGTTTGCTACTTGTAAGATTGCAGGATAGGTGCATTCATTGTCCTTCTTGTCTGTTCTCTGGCCATGAGGACCAAGAGAGAGGGAGCAGAATAAAATGAGAATTTGGTAATACCCATTTTTTTTTCAGTAGCTCCCTCCACTCTGACCTGTTCTAAACTCAGCACCTTGGTTGTATCTGAGATACAAAAAATTGATCCAGGAGAGATGAAATAAATCTCCTAATTTTGATCCAAGAAACAGGGTGGGGGGTGCCAAACCCTTGGAAGTTGTGCAGGCCTCAGCTAAGCCTTCCTTCTCTATTTTTGAGCTCTTTCTCCTGTGGCACCACAAATATGCATCCAAGATTTGATGGCATTTCACGGCACAGATTCAAATTCATTCATTCCATGACCTCAGCCACTAAATTAGAGCTTTAAAAATCTCTAATTGCAAAAGAAGTACTGAGAAGTATTGTTATGAAAGGATTTACGTTACTACAATTGAATCCCTCCTGCTAACTACAGGAAACAAGCCTTACTTCATACCAGACATATTGTAGAGAAAGGCGTTGCCATGAGAAGTGGATGCTGTGTGTAAGTAACCCCTCTTTTTCTTCTTTTCCAGAGTTGCATGAAAGATATTTATAACTGACAGGGTTTCATGAATTCTGTTTGTGACTTGCGAGCTGTAATTTTGTATGAAAGCCCTGTACTACAAAGGTAATATTTCAAGAATATTAAATAACAAGGAGCACTCAGCTATGTCTGATTTAGAAAAACAGATCGGTGGCAAACTTGGTACTCTTCGGAAATTCTGGATCTCATCATGGTGGCTAGGTCTGATGGGAACTAAAACCCCAAGTATCTAGAGGACATCAACTTGTCTCGCTTTTATTGTCCCCAAAGACTTAACAGTATTTCTAAAATAAATTTTAAAAATCACAGATTTTTGTACGGATAAATAGGGCCAGGAGCAAAAGGGAACTACATGTTCTTTTTTTAAAACTATATTCAATTCCATTTCTTTTGTTGCTGAATTGTGTTCTCATTGGTCAGCATTCCATGGCCATTATGCATGTTCACTACGAGAGGGGGGGAGGGAGGGAGGGAGAGAGAGAGAGGGAGGGAGGGGGGAGAATTCTGTGTTTCTCCAAGGTTGCTAACCCTTCCTTCTTCTATGTGCAAGGGTGCTTTCATTAATGAGCAACAACATTCAGGTTTGAACATCAAAAACAGAAGGAGTGATTCTCTGACCTCAGCAGGTACCACCCTCTCTATTTTTTTGCAGGAATAATTGTTGTAATGCAACTTTCCAATGGGGGAAGGCAAACCCAGAATAATAAGGCATGCAGAGCCAAAATAGCCTGTGAGGGCAAGTCATCCCGCCATCTTTGCCTATGCATCAGGAATGACTGTACAGTCCAGTAATCCAATAAAATGGCTTCATTAAAAAAGAGTAATATAAGGAGGCAACTGAGAATAATGCTTCTTAGGTGCACTGTTAATAAATCATCTTTGTTTGCAAAAAAGACACAAACACTTTCATTCTGCACCAGTTCCCACCTTATCGCTATTTCCATTACCCTCTAGATGTCCAAGACATCTTTTTGCCAGATGGCATCTATTCTTTCTTTGCTGGTCACTTCCAAACCTTGTCCTGCAGAAAGCATTCACAGAGAGGGGATATACTCTGCCTCTATCATCTCTGCCTCCATCTCTATTTATATTTATATCTATATTTATCGGATTTGACCAATTCATGTATACAGTATTGTTCACTCTTCTATTGAATATTATATTGGGGCTAATAACACTCATAGTCTCTTCAGAGATCACATTAAAAGCAAGTAAATTAAATTACATAATTCAATTTATTGTGGCCTATAGGATGTCAGTAGTTGTCTGGGTTTGGAAGCTAAACAGGGATGACTCTAGTTACTACTTGGAAGGGAAACTACCTGAAAATTCCAGGACTGCAGGCTAGATTAGGAAGTTATACGCTGGAAGAAGACAATAGCAAAGCATTTCTATACTGTTGGCCAAGAAACAGAATGGGTATGACCATGAAATTAAGATTCGAGTTCAGTTAAAAGAGACATCACCTTTATATGATGGAACAAGGAAGTGTCTATAGTGGGTGAAATAAAAACCAAGCATGAGGTTTAATATTTAGTAGGTAAATTGACCTACCTTCATTGCAAAATATACTTTGCAATTACACGGTACGTGGGCACACAAACAAGGCTGCAGCCCAAACATTTGCCTGCAGCCTGATATGACCTGGTCATGAACCATATGGACAATTATATATCAAACTCTTGCGAACCATCTCTAATCTCTTCTTTCATGCTATTGTTCAGGTGGAAATGCATGACACTGAGAAATCCAAGTCAGAAATCTGACCAATAACTCTTATTGCAGTATTTTTCTTGCTGCAGAATATTCAGGGTTCATAATAGAGAAGGTCTTCTTTGAGATAATAGCCAGACTTTTATATGACCGCTTGAGGAAGGTCATCACAACATATTTTCAGGTGACAGCTGAAAACAAATCTAAATATATGTAAAAATTACTCATTTCCTAGTACATTTCACATTTGGTTATTTTAAGCTGGTGGAAAAGTTGTATCTTCTCAATTCTACCCTGGAGGCTTTTTGTAAGGTCAGAGTTCTGTATTATTTTTAACACACCATTGACTGTTTGAACATTTATATATACTACTTTGGATTTTGGGAGCTGAAGGTGTGGTTTATAAACCTTTTAAATAAATATGTGCAGTTAATTTGCAAATCCTAGTTCATTTTTACTTTTCAGCTTAACTTACTCAATGTTCAATTAAATGTCCCATTACTAATTGAACATTAAGCCTCCATTATTACATAATCCATTATTTATGACTTCACCCATTTACAAATCCTTATTTTTGTGCTTAAATAACAGCAGAATTGTTCAACGGTAAATCAGTTTATCCTCTATGAACCCTATTGGTGTTGTGTACCTAACAATGACTGACATCTGATAGCTACCCCTTGTAGTTTTATAATTTTGTTTGATCAAATTGATTCAGACTAAATGAAGATTTCAATCGAGTTGCACTTCTAAGATCATTAAAAAAAAGAAATGAGCCCCAATTATTCATGTTTCACATTAAAAAGAAAGAGCATCCTCCTTCTCACTCCAATCTAATTCACCAGTTAAGACCTTTGGTTTCCAGATGCCTTTCCAATACCACCAAATTTTATTTCCCCCAAAAACGTAAAACATGATAAATAGTTAAATAATATAATATTTGACATTATGGATTAAATATTATAATCGTAATTGATATCCCAAGGTTATGGATTGATATTCTATCCTTGCCAGCATATATCCTTTTTCCTTCCTTCCTGACCCACCCACCCTCCCTCCCCCATTTTAGCATCTCAAAATAATCCTGCATGAATTTAGTCATTTAAAAAGGTTTTAAGAATGGATTGTAACATAGGTTAGAAATGGACAGGCACCAGAGCTGGAACTTATTGTTAGTGGGTTCTACCTTTTGCAGAAGGGGCATCTAAGGGAGTCAAAAAAGTCAACAGGGAGCCACAATTGCACACTTAAAATCTGATCTTTTTTTGTGTGCACCACAAATAAAACGAAGGGGCCGGGTTTCATTTGCATGATTATGGCTACCATCAAGTCACTGATTTTACATACAACTCCTTCCTAGAACACCTCTGAAAGCCTGCTTTGAATGAATTCTCACTGATAGGCTTTCCTGGCCAGGCCAATATTTTATTATTGTAGCTCTGTTATTTATGACTGCACTTTGTAATCTTAATGTCTTGCACAAGCGAGGGTTTTTTCTTTTTAATATCAGAGCTTCTTTAAAATTCCCTTATATTATTATATTCTTCTTTTTATGCTTCCATTACGTACGCATTTATTTCCTCGGATGGTCTCAATCACAAAAGTTATGCACTACTTATATAATAAATAACTCGTAACAACCTTGAAATTAAGAAGTCAACAATAAAAAGTAAGCTCATTCATTTCTTCCATTAGGGGAGCATTCTCCTAATTGTTTTGCTTGATTCCTCCCCCTTCCCCCCCCCACTTCACAGACGTAGATGAACCTTGAAACTATTAGATAGTTGAAAATTGGTTTTAAAAGAGCAGCCCAACAACATCTTGTTTTTCATCCAGTGACAGGCAGGCCATTATCGCTAATTAGAAGCCTGTAGCAACACAATCCTTCCCTGGGGAGTCACAACTTCGAGGAAGGTGTGGTTGCCAGGACTTGTGTTCAACATGCAGAGGTACAAAAGAAAATTTGAGTGAAGCTTCCAGTTTCCACCCACTCATCTGTGGAACACGTTGATGGAAAAGAACAATAATGGCCGATGAGATCCGTTTGACAGCTCTTGGGAAATGCTGCCTCAAATCTAGAGAAAGCTCATAAGGATCGACCAAAGGCACTAAGAGAGCTGGAAATGTTTAGATGTTTCAGAAAGTCAGTACCCATCAAGCGTTTGCCACATGTAGCTAGTCCTCAGTTAATGACAGCAATTGGGACTGGAAATTTGGTTTCTAAGTGATGCAGTTGTAAAGCACAACATCATAACATTATGCCACTTACCAACAGTAGTTTCAGCACTCCCCAGTTACGATTGTTAGGTGAATCATTGTGGGACATTAAGCAAGGACCACATATGAATGCAACTTCCGACTTCTTGCTATCTTCCCCATTGACATTGCTTGTGGGAAAACAACAGGTTAGGTCACAAATCATAATCACGTGACAGCAGGATGCTGTGATGGTTGGAAATCCAGGCCAGTTACCAAGCACCTGTGACCGTGGGGGCACTGCAACAGCCAAAACCTTGAGGAGAGGTTGCAAGTACCACTTGTTCAGTGCTGTCATAAGTTGGGACTGTCACAGAACAAGTGGCTGTTAATCAAAGACCACCTATATTACAGGCACAGTGGTTCCCAACTATGTGCTTGTTCGTGGGTGTTTTAAGACTTTGTAAATCCAATTCTCGGCAATCTAGCCCAGAAGAAAGTCCTGTCAAGCTCAGTAGAACTTACTTCAGAGTAAACGTAGCCAAAATTCCACTAAATCCAGATCACCCTAGGTTTCTTCCCATTACATAGTACTACTACCTTTGATGAAAGTTTTATGAACCTGAAAAGAGCACTGCTGGTATGTTGACAAGTAAATTAAGGAAAATACCATTATTTTTTTAAGTTCAGTTCTCTGCAAAGGGAAGGACAGTGACAGCCCTGAGTTAGTATCAGGTAGTTGTGATGAGCTAAAAACGGACTTGAGGTGATTCAAAATTTACAGATATCCTTCTATTGGACCAGAGATAGATATTATACTTAAAACAAAATTTGAGATGATCCTCATTGGATGCCTCCAGTTCATTCATTCGAGCCCTTATTCCTTCAGTGTGTCGCATGACCAGGAAGGGGAATCTAGAATAGAGCAGCTGGCAGAACTGCTTCTCCTACAAGGAGTGCACGGGGGATTTTTTGAACTTTTATTATTCCAGCTTGACTTCCCTCACCAAATTTATTCCATTGTTTTTTAGAGTTTGGAGGGTTATGGTGCAGATGGATGGACAGGCTGTCAGACACCCAAACCCTTTACATTATTGTTTTTCAGTTTTCCATTGGGTTGGAAACAATAATAAGACAACCATTAGGTGGTGATGGAGAACACTGTGGGAGGGCAAAGAGGCTGGTAGAAAACCACCTAATCCATTTGCCTTCTAAGAGATGTGTTTTGATTGGCCATGCCCATCATGTCGGCCATTTTGCAACCTGCTTTCCAAATTTGAAGGATGCTTACAGTTCAAAAGAGCTACTTCCATATACTTTCATGTCACAAATTCCATACTGGTTTCCATTTAAAACTTCCTAAACCTGAGATTTTTATGAATTTAGCTGTTTTAACATTAGGCGTCTTTTTCACAAAAGTGCAAAGGTATGAAAGTCCAAGAAATCCTGGGGAAATTTAGTGGTGGGGGAACCAGCCCAATGAAAAAAAATGGATTATGAAAAATTACTTTATATGGTAAATATATTAAAATGGTCTATATTTGGGGATCAAGAAATCAGCTAAAGAAAAGTAATTTGTCTCAATACCAAAATTTATTGCTTCAGAAGTTTGTGACAACAATAACAAATAAAAAAAGTAGAAATCAATAATAAATATTATGTCAGATTCAGAAAATGAAAAATGATTAGTTTCTTGAAGCAAGATGTGTATTTTAAGATTTCGTCTTTTCTTCCTTTTTTCTCACATTTCTTTTTCCTGAAAAGTAGTACTTTCTGTAACAATTTCATGTTAAGATTTTGCCCTACCTTTTGTTGTGGCTGTTTTACTATAATGTTGCTGATTTCTTCAATTAACTTTTTGTCTCATCATTCCTTCCAAAGATGCAAAAACGAAGAGATGCAATACTCATTACACAGTAAGTGTGGTTCAATTAGAACAAAAAGTCAAAATGTTTTAAAGCAAATTCAGTTCTATATTTATAACTGTACACAGTATTTTTTTTTACCACTTCCCAGTTTATATCCTAAGCAAACTTCTTTGAACCATCCAAGTTATCCATAATGTTATTGTATAAACATGATTTTATTGCTGTAAAGGGTGTCAATAATTTTTTATGTATTTCGAAATCTCTTAAAAAAATTTTTTTTGCCAAAAATAATGTGACTCCCTTCTTTTAATTCTTGCTAGTTTTAGAACTCTTCTGCAAAGCACTTCAGATATCTGAAAAGGGTCTGAGTCTGCAGAACAATGAACTTCAAAGGGCAAATGGAATATGGATTGCTGCTGTTTTTGCAACCCAATCTCTCCATTCCATTCCATTCATTTTTCACCCATCTATCCCTCAACAGGTATAGTTCTGTAAACACTGGAGTTCCTCCAAGCATGCCAATGTGTGGGGTGATATCTTCGAAATCCATATTTAGTGGCAGAAGGAAGTGAGAACCATTGCAGCATGGAGCATTTCTGTTAAGAATATTCTGTTTTTCATTCCATTCGTGATTTTCTAAACCTTCCTGGCTGCACTCAGCAGTCAGTAGCAGTATACTCACTGCTCCCTGAACTGTCTTTTTCCGCTTTTATTTATTTTTCCTAAAACCTCTGCATGGTTTTCTGTTTTCCTTTGCTTGCTGCTATTTGCCTTTTCTTCCTAACTGATGAAGTTTTTGCTATGTAATATCAGCACTAAGGTAATCTAGGTTGCTTTTACAGTAGTACACACTGAAGGCTTTTAAGAAGAGACTGGACAACCACCTGTCTGATTAACATGGTGCTTTATTCTAAACAGTGACTATAATAAAATAAGAGTGAAATACAGCTATTTCAATTTTTTTTTTTTGAAATAGCTGTATTTATAATAGGCATTCACATGCAGTGCCATTTTTTAAAAATCACAGTCAGCTCTAAATACAAGAGAAGCAAGCTAGAGAAATTCCATTTTTAAAATACTGAATCAACCTTTCCTAATTTGATCTTCTCCTGCATTGAACTTGAACTGCTAACATCCCTTAGCAGTGTGACTCGTAAAGAAGAGTATTTCTAGCTCAGGATTGAAATGAGGGTCCTTGGTACTCTCTGAACTTGGTTGTTTTCTTGCAGGCATTTCATTTCCCAAACTAGGTTACTTCATCAGTGCTACTCATGCTAAGTGGGATGTTGGATATTATTATCAGCATACCATTGGCACCTTGGTACTCAACTGCATCAAAATTCATTGAATTTTGTACTCAGTGCATTTTTTGAAGCAAAAATCTTGTCCCGATACTCATCTTTCTCCTGGCACTTGATGCACAAGGTAGAACTTGCTGGCGTCGGCTGTCTCGTGATTCGCTACTCCTTCTGGCTGAAATAAATGGTTACATGGTAAGTCATGTAGTTTGCTCAGTATTCATTGTTTTTAGTACTCATTGCACTTTCTGGAACGAATCCTGGATGAGTACCGAGGTATCAGTGTATCTAGAAGTTGCCAGCTTGGAAACAGCTGTTGATGACATATGGAAATTTACAATGAATTTGATCCAATTTACCCACTGTAAATTTTACCCAATTTACAATGTTTTTACCCAATGGGTACAGGAATCGTTTATGTGCCAATTATTCACCAACCCCTTTTTACACAGCATATAATTTTGAGATTTCCCTAGGATACAAAAAAAAAAAGTTGACAAAAGGAAAATTAAAGCTTGTAGTCAACTCTCCTGCAGATCCATGCACATTTCACGTTACAAGGAATGTGTCTTCTTTACTTTTTCACCTTACCTTTGAATTATATTCTGTAAGCAATTGCAGGTATCAGGGTGATTGTTGTAATGCATGGGTGGTGCCTTGGCATAGTGTCCTCCTCCACCCACCAAACCTTACGATAATCACCTAACAATTCATTCTTCATTGTTTCATGTTGTGCAAGCCTTATTCAAGTTGCCTTTGATTGTGCTAAGTGTTGAAGGTGCCATGTAACATGCCATGCCATAGGATACCCAGTAATAACTATTTCTTGGCTATATATATCACGTGTTTAAGACTGCAAGAGCTAAAATAAGGTATTTTCAAGTAAAACAATGCAAAGCTACCAAAAAAATCATCACACAGCTACTCCATCCCTCCTTTACTAAAATATCTTCTCTAGGCAGAAGCTTGGGAAATGGTAATATACTCCAATTTTGCAGGTGTCACCTGATATCAATATTCCATAAATTTAATACATTGTAAGATATGTGGATAGGAATTCATATTTCACACAAAATGCCAGAGGATTTTACAGAGCAATGTTTCAAGGTGATTTTCAAGATTTCATTTGGATCAAATATTCAAAGTGGTTTAAAGGAAGCAATACAAAACCACTGTATTAAAATCAGCAGTGTTCAGAGATTTTCAGTGTATCCCTAAGCAACTGCAATGTTATGACAACATGGACCATCCTTACCAGCAATTAATAGGTGACTAATTGTGAAAAAGTTAAAAAAGAGAGTTATACTAATGCAAGTACAAAGTTACAGGGATTCCATAGACTCTTAAAATTAAAAAAGGTATCTTAATTTTTCTTTGTATAATTAATTTCACTATATGATTAATTAATTTGAAAGGTTATAATTATTACATATGGTTAATTAAACAATTATAAGAATAATTATATGCAACATGAATTGGTTATCCTGTAAGCATTCCTCCTAAATTTAGGGAGGCAGTTCTCTCTGTTAGAACTCCATTTGTGAAACATTCCTTGTCACTCATGTTGACATGAAGATTTTTATACCAGTATTCTAATTCTTTTTATTTTTCCTTATTGGGCATAGTGTTCTTTGTCATTTTAATTATTGTTTTATCATTGATAATTTTGTTATTTTGCTGAATCTGTATACTATAAAAAGGGAATTTAAGCCACTTAGCCACAGAATTGGAGTGGCAGATAAGCCTCAATTTAAAAAAAAATTAAAATGGTTCTGCAGGATATAATTGGGGTCAGTCACAGTGGTGGGATTCAAAAAATTTTACTACCAGTTCTGTGGGCGTGGCTTGGTGGGCGTGGAAGGGGAAGGATACTGTAAAATCTCCATTCCCACCTTACTCCAGGGGAAGGATACTGTAAAATTCCCTCCCCATTCCAGGGGAAGATTACTGCAAAATACCCATTTCCTCCCGATCAGCTAATACTCGGGAGGCAGAGAATAGATGGGGGTGGGGCCAGTCAGAGGTGGTATTTACCGGTTCTCTGAACTACTCAAAATTTTTGCTACCAGTTCTTCAGAACTGGTCAGAACCTGCTGAATACCACCTCTGGTCAGTCACCAGGACCAGAGGTTTAGTCAGAAGAGTCTAACTCAGAAGACTAAACCTCTGGTTTAGTCAGAAGAGGTTTAGTCTTCTGACTTAGACTCATGCTGGAGCCCATCTTCAGGGAACTTCTCTCTAGCAGAATGTGCAGAAGGTGTATCACATTCTGCTAGAGAGAAGTCTTTCTAGGCTCCCTGAGGATGGGCTCCAGCACAAGTCTGAAAGCTTGGAAGACTAAACCTCTGGTCCTGGTGACTGACCCAAATTGGATCCTGCAACATTATCCTGGGACATGTATATTTACCTTAATTCATGATAAATTGTTCTTTTTAATTTTCTGTCTTTAGGTTACATTGTGCAACTCTGTTGTAAGAATGTCTGAAACTGTCTTGTACCACCAGTTTAAAATATTTATCCAGCTAACCCAGTATGATCTTTTTCATTCTTCTCAGCCCCTCTTTCATATCTACCTATGAGACCATTGGCTCCCCATCAATCAATCAACACCATCAAAATATTTATCCACCCAACCATGTGGACAATACAGTTGGTTGGCCATGTGGAAAATCTACAAAGTAGTAATAAGAGTAGGGACACCTTATCATTAGGTTGACAGGACATTACATCAACACAGTAAGGGTTGGGTTCTACTACTGCTCCCTACTATGGAGAGCCTCTCAAAGTGGATGCAAACAATCTGCTCCATCAAATGTTAAGCAAAGTAGTCCAGACTTGTCCAGTCGGGAGGATAATGTGCTAAAGAACAGCTGGATATTCTCTACATTTGTACTCTTGTTGTCCAACCAGAAGTAGGTTTTTTGACATGCCAATTTATTTCCTTACACTCCCTTTGTTCTTTTAACAGTGGTTTTACCTTTGGACATTGGCAAGTGTACCTTCTTACTCCTATGAAATAAAAAACGCACAAGTATCCTTCAAGGCAAAACATGCCAGTATTTTTTTCTGATTGGCTGGCAGCCATAAGCTTCTTTCTCAGCAACTTTAGCATCCATATACTGTAAGATGTAGAACAGGGGTGTCAAACCGAAGGCACAGGGGCCGGATCCGGCTTGCAGGTGTTTAGATCTGGCCCATGGGGCCACTCTGGAAACAGTGAAGGACTGGCCCACGGTGCCTCTGCCAACGAAAACAGAGCTCAGGAGCGCGTTTTTGCTGGCAGAGCGCTCGGGATACCAAAGGTGCCCCTGACATGAGTGATGTCGAGTTGGCCACACCCACCCTGGCCATGCCCACCTCAGCCCCCTGAGGTCAAATACAACCCTGATGCGGCCCTCAATGAAATCGAGTTTGACATCCCTGATGTAGAATGTAAAGTATACGTAAAGGCTTCTCAATTTGTCAAGATCATCAGAGGGAACACATGGGAGTCCTGATGTTGTTGATCTCATCACTGCCTATTGGAGACTTTGGAGGCCTACTTTGAACGGCAGGGCTACATGTCCCTCTTCTTGTCTTGATTTCCTCCAGAATGGGATAACTTGCCACAGCCAACTTGCTATGGCCAACTCAACACAGCCAACTTGCCACAGCCAACTCGCCATGGGACAGTTCAACAATTCAATTTCATTATATAAAATAATTAAAACATTATTTTAATTTTTATCATGCACATTTCATTTTGTCGCTCCTTTTGCATCCTTTATTTAATGATTCTATTCTACTATTTTTTCAATATTAGGGTAACTCTTATTTGTGGCAAGTTGTCCCATGGGGAGTTGGCCATGGGAGGTTGTCCTGCAGCAAGTGAGTTGCAGCAAGTTGGCCATGGCAAGTTGCAGGGGTGAAATCCAGCAGGTTCTAACAGGTTCTGGAGAACTGGTAGCGGAAATTTTGAGTAGTTCGGAGAACTGGCAAATACCACCTCTGGCAGGCCCCAGAGTGGAGTGGGAATGGAGATTTTGCAATATCCTTCCCCCAGGAGGGGTGGGAATGGAGATTGTGCAGTATCTTTCCCTGCCACACCCACCAAGCCACGCCCACAGAGCCAGTAGGGAAAAATTTTAGATCTCACCCCTGGCAAGTTGGCTGTGGAGAGTTGTCCTAAACCCTATTTCCTCTGGCTGTGCTGCTGTTGAAACAGAATGACACAATGAGGTATTTCTGGAAAAAAAGGAGAAAAATACTGATAAATTATTGGTAGAGATTTTGCACATTTTCAGATTTTGCAAGGTGCAACGTGTAACACTGGTGTAATAGGACTGGGTGTTTGTTAATACAATTTATTGGGTTAGGGATTTTCTGTTTCCACTGTGAGTTGTATTGTGTTGGGGGGGGTGCACTGAGGGAGCTCCACCAATCTCATTGTACATATGTTGTGCAGTGACAATAAAGGTTATTATCAGTGGTGGGATTCAGCCAGTTTGCACCACTTCGGGAGAACTGGTTGTTAACTTTCTGAACAGTTTGGTGAACTGGTTGTTGGAAGAAATCATTAGGGCAGAGAACCGGTTGTTAAATTATCTGAATCCCACCACTGGTTATTATTATTATTTATATATGAGCAAGCCTGCAATTGCTGCAGCCTGAAGTGAGAAAGGGAGAGCAGCTGCATTTCTTTTTTGAAGTTTCTTGAGGTTGCAACATATGAGGCTGCTTCTTGGTCCAAGAGGAAGAGGAAGGGCACGGAAGATTACAGATGGACTACCCCCAACTACTCTTGTAGAAGAGCCAATCAAAACCAAGAAAATTCTGATCTGCAGTCTATGCTTCCAATTCAGGCTGATGCTAGTGTGACTGTGTATGACCACACTTTTTTTTAGTTGCTTTATTAATGCACCATAAAACCAACACTGAAAAAGATGCAATCCTACTACTACCAGGTGGAGGATTTCTTTCTCTTTCTTTCTTTCTTTCTTTCTTTCTTTCTTTCTTTCTTTCTTTCTTTCTTTCTTTCTTTCTTTCTTTCTTCTTTCTTTTCTTTCTTCTTTCTTTCTTTCTCTCTCTCCACGAGGAGTGCACAATGGCTGCCAAGCACTGAATCAAGCAATTTGTTATTTTTTCCCCATTCTTTTGATTATACATCACTTAAACTGTCATGCACCAAGCCGCAAAGTCTTACTGCTTTGTGGCAGTTGAACTTCTCATCCCCAGCACCTCTTTCTGCCAATCCCACAGCCAAAAGTGACTCATTCCATCAGGATTAGCTCTTCTTTCTCTATCCTTCTATTTTGGTGTTGCCCAGACTAGTTTTTGCTTTAAAAGAAATAGTGACACTCCCCACATAATGGAACACTATTGAAAATGCCTGGAAGAATAGCTTCACCTCCCAAGATATTTACTTGAAGCTGGCAAGACCATGCTTCTCCACTTCCATGCTGCACTTACCGGTTTGTGACAATGACAGCAGTGATTTCTATGGCTTATGTGTCTCCTTTACAGGGGTTTTATTCTGCCATTATTTCTGAAGAATGGATTTCACCAGGCTACTACTGTCATACTTGGATGCACTGCAGAGACAGTCTTCCAAGAATTGACACCGTCAGATCAGCATGGAACGTGATGTAATTTTAATGTGACAGAAGAGAGAGATTATAAAATGCATTACTACAGAGCATCATTATAAACTGTGTTTAACTTTGGCTGAATTGTAACTTTAAATCAAATCACATTTTGCTCTGATTCTATCTGCTACTTTTTGCAGTGTGCACCCTAACCTGCCTTTTAAAGCCCAGATAATGTTGGGCCCAGTAAAGTTGCATATCTTTGTCATCAATAATGATTTACAAAGCACGTTAATTGAATTCATATTATTCTCTCAAGCAATACCAAATAATCCACAATATACATTTATGGTATCTGGCTCTGTAAATTGGCCTGGGAACCGAATGGGGGAATTCGACTCTGGAGGTGGCTGCTAGATTGACAGCAGACTCACACACATACACACTCTTTTCACTAGTCATATTGTTATATTTTGTTTGCTTTTTTCCCCTTGTTTGTTTTATTCTATTATTTTACTTTTGCTTTGTTTAAGCTTCCTTTTTATTTCTTCTTTATAGTTGTGAGTCACCTAGAGTAGCCCATTGCGAGATAGGAAAATAATAATAATAATAATAATAATAATAATAATAATAATAATAATAATAATAATGATGATGATGATGATGATGATGATGATGATGATGTAATAATGATTACAAAGCTAGACACGACCAAGTTGCTAAATTAATCCACTGGTCATTATGTAAAAAATACAACTTTCCTGTATCCAAAAAGTCATGGGAACATAAAGTGGAAAAAGTTATAGAAAATGAGAAGGTGAACTTGTGGGACTTTCGAAAACAGACGGATCGTCACTTGGAACACAACACGCCAGATATCACAGTTGTCGAAAACCGAAACGTACAATTTATTGACATCGTGGTACCAGGAGATGCCAGAGTTGAAGAAAAAGAACTGGAAAAAATCATGAAATATCGTGATCTGGCCATAGAAACTACACGGCTATGGATGAAACATGTCACAGTGATACCCATTGTCATCAGGCCACTTGGTACCATGTCCAAGAATTTCACAAAACACTTCAAGAAATTGCAGCGGAACTGTAAAAAACAGTGCTACTTGGAACATTATATATTTTAAGAAGGAACTTGTTTGATACCTAGGATGCTGGCAGCAACCCGTATCAACCATTAGCACCAGTCAATGGTATTTGTGACACATTTTTAAATGTCCAGTTGACTGAGTTTGATGTTTAATGAATAAAAAAGATGTTATTGTTGTTGTTTTTGTTGTTGTTATGGTTATGCATGACCCCAATACTGGATCAATGATTTTCTATAGAGAGAACCAACATGCCTAGGGATAAAACATCAGGACAAGTGTGAGTGCAGTCATAGGTGATTTCAAGCTAGACCCTATAGCTTCTTAGGGTTATTGTGGCCATTTAATATCGTAAATATTGTAAAGGTTACATGGGAGCTACACTTTTGAAAGTAGTCTGTTTTAAAAGATGATAGTTTAAAGCAGCTTTTAATTTGCTGGCACTGTTTCTGTGATTGTACTTACTTCCTTTTACAGTTGTTGTTTCACAATTGCTTGGAAAAACAATCAGAGTTATAATTAGGGAGATGCTATAAATTTACTTATATTCATCATGGTTTTTAATTTGTTATTTTGGATAATACTTTGTGAATTTGATGACAAAAATAGTTAAATAAATTGAACCGGAAGTATGGGAAACACCTCCAACATCAGCTTTGTGAATCAGTAGAGCTTCTTAAGGATGTTATTACATAATTTTTTCAAATTTGCATTTCTATTTGGAGTGAAAAGAAATATACACCTACATGCAACTATGCTTCCTATTGTACATCCAAGAACTGAGGAATTTTTTATTATTCCTGATAAAGCATTCCAAGTTAAAAGTAAATCGAAGCTAATTGTTAAAAATCTTACGGAAATCCAAACAAAAGATTTGATAGATAATATACAAATTCAAACAACAAAAAAAATAAAATATCTAGGAATTTGCTTATCTACAAGAACATCAGCAATTAAAGAAAACAATTATGATAAATTACTAGAACAAACAAAGAAAGACTTAGAAAAATGGGAAAACTTACATATTTCATTCCTAGGAAGAATTTCGGCCATCCAAATGATTATATTACCTAAATTTTTATATTTGTTTCAGGTCACCCCAATTAAATTAGATAAAACGTTTTTTGAAAAGCTGAACAAAATAACATCTAAATTTATCTGGCAAGGGAAAAGGCCACGAATAAAATTTAAACTGCTTCAGGATACAAAAGATAGAGGAGGAACTGCACTCCCTGACTGGGAGATATACTACCAAGCAGCAGTACTATCGTGGGTTAAAGACTGGATAGAATTAAAGGACTCTAGAATTTTAACAATTGAGGGACACGAACTTCAAACTGGCTGGCACTCCTTTATGTGGGATGAGAAATACAAATCACATTCATATTTTAAAACACATACAATAAGGAACTCACTATTACAAATCTGGCTTAAAATTAAAAAACAACATTATATGAAGATACCAAATTGGTTAGCACCGGCTGAATCAATTAGGCACCCAAATTTAACAGATAAGACAAAAATAATTAGATATAAAGATATAATTGACTATCAAGGCAAACTAAAGACAAAACAACAATTGGAGACAGACTTACACAGAGGAATAGACTGGTGGACTTACACTCAAATACAATCCAAATATAGAGAGCATATAAAAACATATGAAATTTATAATCAAAAACAAGAAATAGATAAAATTATATTAGACTCAGAAAATAAATTAATTAGTAGAATTTATAAATTTCTCCTACGCTATAAACTGGAAGAAGAGACAGTCAAAGAAACGATGATCAAGTGGGCTCAAAATATCAAACACACAATACCTTTGGAAAAATGGGAAAAGTTCTGGCAGGTAAACCTAAAGTTAACGAAAGCAACGGCGTACAAGGAAAACCAACTGAAAATGTTCTATCGGTGGCATATGTCTCCAACCAGATTGGCAAAAATACAACCTAAAAATAGCCCAATTTGTTGGAAGTGCAAAAAGGCACAAGGGACTTTTTATCATTTATGGTGGACGTGCCCGGCAGCAAAGAAATTTTGGTCTAACATCAAAAAATGGTTGGAACAAATAACAAAAACACAGATTGAAAAAGAACCAGAAACATTTCTATTAGGAATATTTAACAAATCATACCCTAAGGATATCAAATATCTTACAATTCACATATTAACTGCTGCAAGAATAACCTACGCAAGAAATTGGAAGCAAGAAAAAATACCAAGTGAAACAGAAGTAATAGGGAAAATTTTAGAATGCGTTTTTTTTACTTTTAAAAGCATTTTTTCTACAACCTCCAGCCGAAAAAATGCTTTTAAAAGTAAAAAAAAAGCCTCTGATGATCAAGCGGCTCAGCTAGAATTGTCAGAGGCTTCTAAAAGCATTTTTTTCTGCAACCTCTTCGACCAAAGAGACTGTAGGAAAAAAAAAATCCTTTAAAAGCCTCTGGCGATCCCAGCTGAGTTGCCTAATCGTCAGAGGCTTCTAAAAGCATTTTTTTCTGCAACCTTTTCGGCCAAAGAGGTTGTAGGAAAAAAAATGCCGTTAAAAGACTCTGGCGATCTCAGCTGAGTTGCCTGATCGTCAGAAGCTTCTAAAAGCATTTTTTTCTGCAACCTCTTTGGCCAAAGAGGTAGAAAAAATGCTTTTAAAAGTAAAAAAAAAAAAAAGTTGGCCACGCCCCCCCAGTCACATTACCCCCCACCAAGCCATGCCCACAGAACCGGTAGTAACAAATTTTAGATTTCACCCCTGCTGTAATACATGATCACTGCTTTTAAATTCTAATAAAATATGCAATTCTAATTGTGATGTTAAAAGAATGCTTCAACTGTCCTTACTCTTTTATTTAATCTTACAGTTCATTAGACCTGGTAGAAAGAATTGCTTTCACCCGGTTCCAGAAAGTAGCAAATTGGTGCCACTATAACCTCTAAAGCAGGGGTTCCCAACTGGGAGCTGTTGGGAACCGGGCCACTCAAGCAGCAGGCAAGCATGCAAAGCTTTATTTGTGCAAGCAAGGGGTTAGGTTGTGTGCACGAAATCATTCCTTCCCCCCCACTGCTGCCAGTCCATGGAGCCAAAAATGTTGAGGGGTGCTGCTCTAAAGAAAAGATGTGTCAAATTGGAGGGCCACCTCTGAGAAGGTCCTGAAGGTAAGATTTCATTAGTCTACTAAACTATACCTTATTATAATTTTAATTGGTTGCAACATACAGTGCTATAAAACATGCTTTGCATATCATCATACCTGGGTTTACATAACACTGTAAGCCAAAACCAAGTCAACTCTGTTATTGCATAGGGCAAAGCATGAAACTCACCTGGTGATGATAGAGCTCAGAAACAAGGCTCTTGTTCCAGCCTATTTTTTCTAAATGTCTAACCCAGGGGTGTCAAACTGGATTTCTTCAAGGGCCAGATCAGTATTGTAGTTCTCCTCCGTGAGCTGGTGTGGGTGGGTGGGTAAACGGGACACGTGCACCCCCCTCCCCCGTGCCCAGTTTTGGCCAGCAGAAGCACCACAGGCTGGTCTTTTGCTATTTCCAGGCTGGCGCCATGGGCCAGATTTAAGCACCCTGCAAGCCGGATCCGGCCCATGGGCCTTTAGTTTGACACCACTGGTCTAACCAATTGTTTAAAATTGTTTTAAAGCAAAGCACCAACCTCATATTTATTGCCAAGAAAGCCCTGGGATTCCACATAATCCACACACCTTTTTTTGTAAGAAAATAAAAAGGATAAACAGGGATAGCCCAAAGCTTTATTTCAACCTGTGTCCTAACCAGAAAATGGATAAAATTAAGTTGGGAATGAATATTGAGTATCCTGGGATGAGGGTAGACAGGAATGCGGGGGAAAAACTTGCTAGCTGTTCTAACAAACCGGGCTTTTGTGACTGAATACATCCTCTCCAGTAGCCACTGAAAACGACTATGCTTTTTCTTGCAGTCCTTTCTTTGAGAGTCTATAATATATTCCTAATAGGGAAATGTGCCTGCTAGTGTCCTTGATACTATCACAAAGACTTCCTGAATATATCCTAAAAACAAAAAAGTGAAGACCTGAAAAAAGAGGCTCCACCAAAACTATTGTTAATTTCTTAAGCATTATGCATTACTCTTAAATCATCAAACAGTACCTTCAAAGTACTAAGTTTTAAACAGTAGCAGATAAAAGCATCTGAACTGAAAGAAATATTTCCTTAGAATTTGCTGTAAAGTGGTTGATCCTTATTTTCCCTTTTCAAATAAAACAAACAATAAAAAGTCCAAATGTTTTGTGATTTGAAGAAAACATGAACGCAAAGAGGCAACTTTCAGATTCGATGCCTTCTAATAACTTTTACATAAGTCCCTGCAATATTTGGAAACTGAAGGGGGGGGGGAAGTCAGTCTCAAAAGGCAAGCAGTTTTGCCCATCAGAAGTTTTGGCCATTGAGTTTTGCAGAGCAATATATTATATCTGGTTATTTTGACGTCACACGATGTCACACGAATCACTTTTAATACCAACTTGCAGTAGGCAAAGACTTTTCAGAAATGAAGTGGGCAAAAAAGGAGCCAGCAAGCAGTCAGAGTCTCAAAAACATGAACCTCGCACAGGGTAAACGAGGTAGATTAGAGAGAGTGGGGGAGAGAAAGATGGATGATGAGGGGGAGGAGAGAGAGAGAGAGAGAGAGAGGGTGATTTATTTATTTATTTAATTTATATAGCACTCGTCTCACTATCAAGCAACTTTGGATAGTTGATAAAGATGAGACAGACAGAGAGATATCAAAGTGATGAGAGAGAGAGAGAGATGTAAATAAATATAGATAAGACAGTCAGTGATAGGAATTTATTTACATATTAAATTTATATAGCACTTATCTCACTATCAAGCAACTCTGGGTGGCTGATAGGTAGAGATGAGAGAGACTGAGAAAGATATCAAAGATTGATGTGTTTGTGAGAGAGAGATGAGAGTAGATAGATACTTTTATTATGGTCATAAATCAGTAAAAATACTTATTATTTTACATTATTTTTTAGATTTCATTTTTATGTTACGTTACATAATTCTCATTAATTATAGTTGTATTATACTGTCTTCAGGTATTGTAATGCTTTGCCTATTCCAATTTTCCTGCTAAAATTGGATTGGTTGCAAATTTTGTTATATGATGTCCTTGCCCCCTTTTATAGCTATAATAAAAATATCTATCTGCTTCTCTCTCCCCCCCACTCTCTTATCTACCATTTATCTTTATCTGTCTACTTAGCTGCCTATCTCCTACTTACATATTATGTGTCATCTGTCTGTCTTCTTTCTTTCTATCTATCTATCTATCTATCTATCTATCTATCTATCTATCTATCATCTATCTATCTATCTAACTATCTATCTATCATCTCTATCATCTATCTGTCTATCTCTCTATCATATCTATCTTAAAGTATAACTTATATTTTACTATGTGTATAAATAATCACCTTGTTGCTGAGGAAAAATAAGTTGGATTCTTTTTTTCCTGTTTCCTGATCATTTGGCATATTACTGAGCTGCCATAATCAACATTGTTTTCCCCTTTCCATGGGCTCATATGACTCTGCCTGCCCCTTATCCAAATATGCAGTAATCCCTAACATTATTCTAAATGGGAGAAAGACATGCATATCTACAAGGACCATGTGACTAAAGAGGTGACATGTTTAAAATAATCTCTACCTTCCCAAAACGTAAGTTTTGTCAGGTGAAATGATAGGAAAGAGATATGGGGGGGGGGCATGGCAAATTTGCACTGAAAGAGACCATCCTTGGTATCATTACAATAAAACAAACCAGCTCTCAATAGCCGCTATTTTTAGAACTATTTTACTTACATTCTTCAGTCATTTACATATACTGTACATACTGTATTTAATTTGCTGTAGCAGGATAGGAAGCAACATGACTAAAACCATGACTGCTTATACAAATAAGGATTAAAATGGATTAAAATTAAAATCTTAAAAAGAGCAAACGTGAAGTGAATCTAGTCTGGTATAATTAGAGCGATAGGCTTTCATCTGTGGCAACCCAGATTTAAATTCTTTAAGCTATGAGACTCAGTATCCAGGCTCTCGTAAATGCAAAGCCACAGTCTGATTTGTTTTTTTTTCCCACTTATGTTCTGTATAATTTGTAAACCATGATGTGTGCTTTACAGTAATGTGTCAACCCAATAAATGGTTCATTAAAATATATATAGTTAAATCAAACCAGGTTTAGTGCAATGTACATGAAAACTCTGGTAATTTCTCTTTTCAGTACAGAATATTGCATCCATTTCTGGACAACCCATTTTTAAGAAAACAAAAATCAGAAATGTGCAAAAGATGACAACAAAGAAGCGGGGGAAATCTACATTTAGCCTTGAGAAAAATTTAAGCAAAAGGGGACATAATAGCACTTTTCCAGCACCTTGAATGAAACCTTTGGAAGAAGGCTGAAGCTTGTTCTCTATCATCTAATTACAGAATTACAATTTTACTGTACAGGAAATCAGATTTGGTCCAATGCTTTTTTAAAAACACACACACACAACCTTCCTAGCAGTAAGAAGAATTTGGTAATGGCATCAGTTTTCAGCTAGATGGTCAACTCCCCATTCTTGAATGTGTACAAGCAGAGACTGGATAATCATCTGTTGCGGGTGCTTTAATTTGGATTTCTCCCCTGGTTCTGTTGCATAATTGGGGTGAAAAGGGTTAATTAATGGCTTAATCAGTCATCCCACATGGCATGCACTATGCAGTCTAATGCACACCCAAAACTCATTAAATGGGATTTACTCGCTAATAGCTACACTGTCCCCCTAAAGAGGATACATGTGCAAACTTTATTACAGTTTAGGCACATGTTTGTTTGTTTTTTTAAACTATTCCCTTTTTGCATTTGATACTTCCTGTTGGATTTATTTCTGTATTCATAGCCATTGCGGTATATGGATTATATATTTTAACACTTGTATTACTTTCTCAATGTAACTCTTTTGTAAATTGCAGCAAGTATTTACCTAGTGGATCAATGGGTGGAATGTAAATATTTTAAACATTGTTTAACAGCTTTTATATACCTATATTAAATCAATCAATAAAAAGTGGGTTTAGATTACAACCTAACTCAGATATTGTATTTCAGTGATTGTTTTGGATGAAAAATTTAGAGTATTTTGTGCCCCTTTAAAAATATGCATGAACAACTTTCACTTGCAAAGAGAAAGCCACTGTTCTTTAATTTTTTTTTTTAAAAAAAAGAAAAATACTTCCCATCAGTCCACCAGGTGAGTGGCTAAATTTGGCTGCAGGTGTCTTTCTTATGCTTGGAACCAAAAGGGGAAAAATTGCAAAGTGGGCAGTGGAGCATAGCAAGCAGCTTTTAGCTTCAGAATAGGAATATGCAGTATTTGCCTCTATCCAAAGTAAGTCAAGCTCAGATTGGTATAGTCATTTGCATCCCTGTTTCTGATGTGCTCTCAAAGGCACAACTACCATCTCTGTTCTCCTCATTTTTCCTATCTCTTTAATCAGCCAAGAAAGGTTTTTCAACTCACCCACCCCCAGCAAGTTATCTGGGACTAGGGGTAGTAGAAGAAGACTGTGATTCACCTCACAGGCCATATATGGGCATTTTTAGATTGGTACTTCAGTGAGGGAGGGCCTAATGGGCAGACCGTCGCTCCCCTCAAAACAGTGTACAGGTAGTCCTCAACGTATGACCACAATCGAGTTTGAAATTTCTGTTGCTCAGTGAGACTGTTGTTAAGTGAATTTTCCCCATTTTATGACCTTTCTTACCACCATTATTAAGTGAATCACTGCAGTCTTTGAGTTAGTAACACGGTTGCTAAGTGAATCTGTCAAAAGGTTGCCAATGGTGACCACACAATGCCATCGTAAGTATGTGTGAGTTGCCCAGTCACTGAATTTTGATCACATGACCATCGGGATGGTGCAACAGTTGTAAGTGTGAAAAACATTCATAATTCACTTTTTTCATTGCTGTTGTGACTTCCAACGGTCACTAAATGAACTGTTGTAAATTTAGGATTATCTGTATATACACTATGAGATATATAGAAGCTAGTTTCTGGCTTCTAACTTTTGTTAACATACCTGGAGGATAATGAGGCTCTGGAGCCCCAATGTCATGACTCTTATGAAATAGCGTCTAGATCTCATGGGACAATATAACTAGACCAGAAGAATGCCAAGGATGAGACACATGGTTGCCATTAGGAGCAGGACATCATTAGTCATTACTCAAAATGATGAGGCTGTTCTGCTATTTATGCCCATTTAAGGATTTCCAGTCTCCTCTGGAAGTCCTTGTCAACACCATTGCCACAATGGCAACAGCACTCCCTGCTATTAAGGTGGTACAGTTTCCACTAAGAAAAACCCAAGAGGAAGGGTTAGGGCACAAAATATACCCCTGTTGCAAATGGCTCAGAAACACAGGGCATCAGTCATGACAATCAGGAACATTAAATCCTTCTCCTCTAACTGGCATTTTATAGTGATTATTAATATTTATTATTACTGAAAAGATTTGCATAGCCACCCATCTTATGTAACAAGATCCTGGACAAGTCACAACCACTCTTAGTGTCTAAGAGTTGAGTTGAGATCAAAGAGGCCAGTGCTTTAGCTTGATCCTACTGTAGGGCATTCGTTCATGTGTGTTCTACCTATATCCAGCTTTTCTAATATGTAGCAGAGTTGGGTTATGCCTTATGTGGCATAACAATACTATGCAATGGGGCTTAATGTCCTCCAGGGGAGACAGAAAGGAAGAACAATCCTTTAAGAAAAGTCATAGTATACGGTATCTTCACTCAGCAGAGTCTTATGATGTCATTCCAAACTGGGTCTTCTTGGGTACACTATTACACGCTATGATGTATCCTGTTGCATAATATTGTACATGATTAAACTAAAAAGTGGCTCTGAGTCTTATGAGCTATACTGATGAGTTTGAGGGCACTCCTACTTCATATCCTAAACCTAGAAAATATTTGAAGCCATCAGCCTCCCCTTATGCTCACTGCAGCAATATCAAATATCATGCTGCCTTTTCTAGATGACCCACAGGAGAACCCAAATTATAGCATCTGGCCAGTGCTGTCACCATGCCATCTTTATTTCTATTTTTATAAGTAGTCACCCCAATACTATGGGTGGAAGGAGCTGACCCATCACTTCGGTGCCAATGCTTAATGCAAACCATCTGTCAAAAGCTCTCAAGATGTTGGTGGAGCATGGGGAGAAGCCAGGAAGAGGAAGCTTACAAGTTCCCACCAAGGGGAGATACCACCAAGGAGCTCCAGCATCTCAAAAGGAAAACCAGAAAACATGCTGAAATGCAGCTTGGCCAGAAATAAATCAGCTCAGCTATCTCATGATGACAACACGGTCTGGAATCCTTGTATCGAAGGGCTTTTAGTTTTAACTGTGTAAAATTTGTACATTGCAGTTCAATGTACAATGTACAAAGCTTGAGGTGTCTTTTTAGCAAGTCCACTTGGCTAATTTGTCTTGGGTGAAATCAGGAGCCTTATGAAAATGATGTTTATACTTACTTTAACTAAAAGATTGCAGTGCATCTTTTAGTTAAAGTAAGTTAAAGTTTAGTTAAAATACTGGCATTAACTCTTATCACTGTTTTTAAATACGTCTTTCTTTTAAAATGGCATATAAATGCCTTCAATTACATGAATGAATCTCTCCATAAACAATCAGAAACACCTGAATTAACTTCCTTCCTGATTTCAACCCTGTTGTTTTAGATATTTCTTCGTAATCGAAGAAAACCAAACAAAAACGGAGTGCTTTACTAGCAATACTGAAAACCCAGGCAGTCATCAGTCAAGAAATGAGGCAAAACAGGATATTAACAGGAAAACCCTGACTCCTGCTGGGCACAATTAAGTCCAGTGCCACCTACTGACGAAATGCTATCATAACATGATCAAAATACCACCAGAAGCTCTTCTGATATTCCTATAACTTCCTGGCTGCCAGGGCCGCCAAGAGGATTATTAAGTGCTGGAACAAGACTAATATGGCCCCCCCCACCTACAACTGAAATGAAATATAACATATATTCATAAATGAAACTAAACTAAACTTGCAAACTTAAATAAATAAGTAATGAAATTAAAATTCAATAAATTACACACATAATTGTTCACTGAGTTTCAGATTAATAAAGGTTATGTCAAACAAGGTTGCAAGGCGGTTTGCTATACACACAAAGTATAGAGTATGAAGTATATATCCAATATTGTTTTTCTTTTTTAAAATTTGGTTTTGTAAATTTTTTTTTTTTAATTTCCCCTTCATGGGCCCCCTTTGAGCTCCATGGGCCCCAGAACAAGGTACTAGCTACATCCCCCTCTCGTCAGGCCTGCTGGCTGCCTTGAACAAATGAAAGCACAGTACAGTATTAGCAAGAGCTCTGGATTGTCTTATAACTGGAAATTCTGGCACAATTACATATTTGTGAAAATTGGACTGGCAATGTTGACCTAAATTAAATTTCCCGGTTCTTATTTGTCATGAAACTAGACAAACATAACCAGGTTTATGGGTTCAGAATAATTCTAGTCCCTTCTGAGACCTCACAGGCTCCATTAAATTCCACACTTAGCTTTCTTTCATCAGCAGCATTATAATTCAGCACATTGTTATATCCGTTGGTCTGAGGTAGGTGAGGCAGAGTTGAAAGATTCCTGCTTATTAGCCCCTGCACTTCCCACCCACCCGGTTTGTTGACAGAAAGACAAGAGCTCATCATACTTCCTGGCTGGCCCTGGACCTTAAACAAGTAATGCTGAGGTCATATTTGGATGCCATTCCCTATGACTTTATGTTACTTAATTTTTCCTACTTTACTTATTTCATTTAAATACCACCTGACTCCAAAACAATCTTGGGAAGATTACAATATAACAATATTACAATATAATATATGTGGCACAATGGCTCATTGTGAAGATGCTGGGCTTGTCAGTCGGAAAGCTGACAGTCTGGGTTTGAGACCCAAGCGTTGAATGCCCATCTTTGCCAAGCTCCTGCACACCTAGCAGTTCTAAAGCAGGCAAATGTGAGTAGATAAATAGGTACCACTTTGATGGGGAAGAAACAGTGCTCCATGACATCATGCTGGCCACATGACCGTGGAAATGTTTTCTGACAGTGCTGGCTCGTGACCTTGAAACAGAAATGAGCATCACCAGCTACAGTCAGCAACAACTAGCGGAGCAAAATCCGCAGGGATTCCTTTCCTCCTTGCAATATAACATACAAAATACATACAACATACAATGTGAAAAAGAAAAAGACAAGATAAATAAAGAGCAAATAAAAATAAAGAATAGATGGTGAATCCATATCAACACAAAAAAGCACACAGGCATTCCTTTAGTAACCACAATTAGGATCAGAGACTTGGTTGTTTAAATGAAGTGGTTGTAGTTGAAAATCACATGACTGTGACTGTGCTTAGAATTTTACTTCAGCTTTACAGCATCAAGAGGATAGGATCCCATGGAGCTGGAGAGGAAGGGATTACAAGAGAATAAGCAGACACACAGCGGGGAATGTCATTGAAAGCAATGTGCTGGCACCACTGCTAGCTGTTTGCCCTGCGCTCACATATGTGAGCAGTGAGCATCTTAGGAAGCAAAAGAAAGCCTTTAATGGGAAACTAATTGGGGTCTTGTCAATTTCAGGCAGCAGCCACAAGCAGTGCAGGGTTCTAATCACCTCAGGTTACAGTGTTGAGTTTGTTAATTTGAGTTTAGGACTTTATAGGGAAGTGCTGTACTGTGAAGAAGAGCAGCTCAGAATTAGATTGTTTATTTAGGCAATTCCTCTGTTTTGCCAGTGAGAAGGAAAAACAAGGATCAGGCACAGGACAACCAGTGCTAACTGTCTATAATTGTGAGAAAGAGGGACACTGACATAAAAGTGGACACTGCAAAATTACTTTTTCATCCATGTCATAACTGCATATGGTCATTGTCCAAGGCAGTTGTTAAAGGGACCCCAGCCACCCTAGCCAAGGTCTTGGAAAAATTGGAAGAAAAGAGAACTGTTCTAAAAAAATCAATTACTTTTCATAATTGTAAAATCAAGAGCCTGAATGACTGTTCAATTTAACAGTTGAACGAAGAGAATGAGACAGTCTAAGAAACAATGAACACACTTTTATAGCAGGGAGCTGCATTTTTTACTATCAAGAGCAAAAGGATATAGTGGCACCATCAGTGGGTCCACAGCTAATATTTTGTTTACTCCTTTTCATATTTATGTGTTTTCTAATTGTGTATATGAGTGTTTTATAAATGGAATAAATGATTAAAGCCAGGTAAACATGCATGTTTTCCTTCTTGTTTTGCATACTGCTTTCCCAAAACTTAAAAATTGCACAACCATTATTTGGCACATTGTCACCACATTTTGGTTGGCACAAATTCAGGAAACACAAAAGGAACAGAAAAAAGGAACCGGAGACTGCATGTGCCTCACAGAATCAGACAGATTATAGGAGTTATCAGATAATTCTGTATTTATCTGAACATTAGGGTGTCATTTGACTAGAAACCGAATAAGAAAATTGGCTGATTAAAATGCTTGCAATTTACCAAAATTATCCTAGATGAGGAGATTACGGTGGAATGTATACTATGAATTGGCAAAACACAAAATGTCATCTTCCACTGTAAAGGGATACTTCAGAAAGAAAGAAAAAGTTGAACTCTCATTCCTCAGATTGGGTGATCTGTGCTATATGCTTAGATTCAGGAGAAGATAGAAGAGCCTAGCGGTTAAGATGCTGGGTTTGTTGACCAGAAGGTTGGCAGTTCAAGACCCAAGCACCGCATGACAGGGTGAGCTCCCATTCTTGCCCCAGCTCCTGCCAATTTAGCAGTTTGAAAGCATGCTAATTCAAGTAGATAAATAGGTACCACTTCAATGGGAAAGTAACAGCATTCCGTGCATCTCGGCATATAGTCATGCTGGCCACATAACCACAGAAGCATCTTTGAACAATGCTGGGTCACTCAGCTAAGAAACAGAGATAAGCACAGCCCCCTAGAGTGGGACATGATTGGAAAGGGGAAACTTTTATCTTTATCCTAGAACAGGGGTGGGGAACGATGGCCCCTTAATGACTTGTGGACTTCTGGGTCAGGAATTCTGAGAGTTGAAATCCACAAGTCATAAAGGGGCCATTGTTTCCCACCCCTGCCTTAGTAGATCCCTAAAAAGCCATTGTATACTAATGCATAGCCTCTTTCATTGACAGCCTAGAGCTCTGAGAGGACCATCTCTTCTAAACCAAAAGTGGAAGACATGGGCCTCTCCAGAAGTTGCTGACTGTCAACTTTCATCAGTTTTAACAAGCTAAGTCAAACTTTGCAATAACGCAATAACAGCACTGCCTTCAGCTCCCACATTTTACTAATACAATTTTCATTAAGATGGTCAGAAGAATTAAATAAAGAGAGATAATCTACAAATTATAAGAAATTTGGACTTCTAGGCATTCTGTTCGTTCTAGTGTCTTCTAGAGTCATCCAATCATTTTATTCCAAAAGAACAGTAATGAGATTAGGCTTCATATTGTTTTAAAAGTGTCAGATTTCCTTGGACAGATGTGTCCAACTCTAGGGACTGATGCTCAGTCTTAATTTCTTGGCCAAGGAAGCCAACATTTTCTGAAGTCCATGGTCATGGCTATACCCCAAAGGTGCACAGAACACTGTTACCTTCCCACCAAAGTGGTACCTATTAATCTACTCGCATTTCTTTGCTTTCGAACTAGATGGTCAGGAGCTGGGGCAAGGAAAGAGAGCTCACCCCATCATATGGGACTCGAATTTCAAGCCCGGGCTGTCAGTTTTCCAGCTGACAAACTTAGCGTCTTTAACCACTGAGTCATTGCACCCTCTCAGATTTACAATACTGTAAATCACTGATCCAAGATCCTGCTAATGACAAGTTTATGCCATTCATTTTTCCCCCAGTTAAGACTTAGCCATACAATGAGCATTTTTCATGACAGAGCCGTGGTCTGCGTTTAGTGCTTTTTCCTATATGAAAGTAAATTAATGCTATCTGTATGTACTTGCAGAAATACTTCCCTTTGGTGATTCAGTATTCTTTGGGAAGAAGTATTGCTCCTCCATTTCAGTCATCCCATTGGTTGCTCATCGATAATACCCAAGCAGAACAACAACAAAATACAATCAGCACCAGATTTATGCAGCTTCACCTCAATCACTACAATCCAGAGGTGGGTTTCAGCAGGTTCTGACCAGTTCTGGAGAACCGGTAGCGGAAATTTTGAGTAGTTCAGAGAACCGGTAAATGCCACCTTTAACTGGCCCCGACCCCCATCTATTCTCTGCCTCCCAAGTCCCAGGTGATTGGGAGGAAATGGGGATTTTAAAGTAACCTTCCTCTGGAGTGGGGTGGGAATGGAGATTTTACAGTATCCTTCTCCTGCCATGCCCACCAAGCCACACCCACCAAGCCATGCCACACCCACCAAGCCACACCCACAGAACCGGTAGTAAAAAAAATTGAAACCCACCACTGCTACAATCATTACAATACAAGCTGTCCACATTCAAAACCTTGGTAATGTTATTTGTTTTTTCATTTTGTTAACGAAACCAGAGAGAAGGTTATAAAAATATAAAGTTTCAACAGCTTTACCAATGCATTCACCCCTTTTTTTGAAGTCCCCCATTCTCCCCAAATTGAAAAAAAAAAAAAACCCTGAAAAGTCCTGTCCTACTCCTCTAATCATGTCACTGTCTCACGTGACCCTTGAATTTTGTCAATAAAAAAAATAATAAATAAAATCCTGGTCACTCTGATTCTTGGAAAGAACCATGGTCTCTTCTTGGCTCAACAGGAATCTTCCTCTGAATAGAGAGGTCCCTTGATGAGGTTACAATAATTAATTGACTGTGCTAGTTACTAGAATTATGTGGGGGTTCCGCAATAACACTCCTATTTTTTTTTTATACCATTGCTTTTTCTCCCTACTTGAAAAAAATCCATTAAGAAGGAAAAATGGAGTCGCTCCACCATATCTTTGAACTGTTAGTACCAGGAGCCCCCCCTTATCTGCATTCTGCAAGTATGCTTACTCAAGGTTATAGAATAACACATATTACAGGTAGTCCTCAACTTACAATCACAACTGAGCCTGAAAATTTCTATTGCTAAGCAAGGCGATTGTTAAGTGAATCTTGCCCATTTAAAAATCTTTTTGCCATGGTTGTTAAGTGAATCACTACAGTGAATCTTGCAGTCTTTAAGCAAATCTGGCTGTCAGCCATCCAACTAGCGAGCCCAAGAAAAGCAGGCACTCTCAGGAACTTTGAAATCCTAAACGCAAAAAAAACTTTATTGGAGACACCATTTTAGTACAGAAGAATCAAAACCAACTCTGGTTTTTCCCACGCAATGCATGTATAGTTAAACCATAGCTTCTGTCCTCCCCACCCTTGGTTGTCACATTGTCCAATTATGAATTATCCTTTTGTTTTGAGAACTGTTCAGTTTTATGTTGGACACCTGCAATCAGTGGCCTTGGTGGGTTCTTGGCTCTCATGGTCTGTCTCTGATGTGTCTGCATTCCTTCTCCCTTTCCTCCCCCCAGTTTTTTGACAAGCTGAATAGCGATAAGACTTAAACGTTTCAAAAGTGGTTCCACCTTGACACTGGCTTTTCCCATTGACTCCCAGGAAGGTTGCAAATGACAAACCCAGGACCCTGGGACACTGCAACATTGTAAATACGTACAGGTTGCCAAGCACCCGAAGCTTGATCATGTGACCGTGGGGATGCTGCAACGGTCGTAAGTGTGAGAACTGGCCATAAGTCACTTTTTAAAGTGCTGTTGTAACTTTGAACAATCATTAAATGAAATGGTTGTAAGTCGAGGACTTCCTGCAGTTATGCTCAACCTTGATGAAGTACTCTTGATCTGGAAAATGAAATTCATTGAGGCACAACAGGGATTCTCACTGAAACCAAAGACGGGGAGTATCCAGACTGTTCCAGTTTTCTGGCCCCAACATCGCACTTCTGTAACTCCACCTCAGGCCCTATTTCTTCCTCGTCATGTTATATAGTATGATGGAGCACACAAGGAACTGGATTTTATATATACATTGCCTTGAATTCTGTGTTGAATGATATTCTTGTATAAATATTCATGACATAACAGGAACCATAGACGGCACTCTGCTCTGTGGCCATGCCGTTGCCTTGAGCCATACAGGAAGAGGAAGCGGGCCACCTCTGACTAAGTAAGATCGACATGCAAAACAGCTCACTGGATTAGATCTGCTGGATTCCTTACAAGTACCTATCAGTAGTGTTGAAAATCCAGCTCAGGTTGCAGCTCACACAAAGAATTTGGGCCAGTCTGCTGAAAGCTGAGAGAAAACCTCCCCCCACCCCCACCCTAAAAAGAGCAATGGACTGCAGTAAAATCTTAGATGGTTTGCAGGATATTGACTAAAACAGAGCTATTGTAGGAGGAAGACCCTCTCCATCTTTGATAGCTAAACATCAGAATGAGTCTGGTAGCAAGTGTTTTTTCCGGTGAGACCGGTGTATCAAGGCAACCTGGTCTATCCAAATATGGGATGGAGCATATCCTTCCGCTTTTGCCTTTCAGCCCAGCAGCCTTCTCAGGCAGTCACTTAATATCCCCTTGGTACAGCCGGCAAAGCAAGGAGAGCCCATGGCCTAAAGGTTAATACATGCAAGTGTCCCAGGTTCGAATCCCAGAATGGTATGGCTAGCTGATGAGAGCTAAACAGCTTGAAATAGCTATACTAGTCTCCCTTTATTTCTTTGTCAGTAAATTTAAATGTAACACAAAAGAGTCTGGTAGCACTTTCTAAGAGTAACTAATTTTATTGTAAGTTTCCATGAGCTTCATGAGTGAAGTGGCTTATTGAAGTAGGATCAGGACTTTTCCTCTACCTGCCAAAGGAATCAGATTCGGTCTAATGATTAAGCAGAAAGTGAGTTCAAGTCTTATCTTAGCCATGGTCCCATCTTAGCTATGAAAGCCAGCTGGGTGATTTTGGGCCAGTCACTCGCTCTCAGCCCAACTCATCTCATAGAGTTGTTGATGTGGGGAAAACAGGAAGAGGAAGGTAATGAAGGTGGGATACAAATAAATAATAATAATTCTCAAGTTTTCTTACATCCAGTGGCCCCCTCAGCTGCTGCTGGATCTTCAGCAACTGCATCCAAAATCAGGAAATCAGGAGAGAAATCTTTCAAGTGAAAATGTTGCTGATTGTGTATACAGACAATGTTGATTAACAATTCAGACTGTGAGAATAATTTCTGAATACCTAACAGTGCTTAAGGAAAAGGTGGACGCTGAAAGAGTTTTCTGTACATAGGGATGAGACAATTGGGAGAAAATAGGAGGGAGAGAAAAGGGGATTGTGTGGTTCATTAACCATGGCAATGTTTTAAAAACATACTTGATGTGTTCAAAACCTCCTGAAAACTAAAATGTCTTGATGTCTATAGCTGCCTCACAATCAACTGGCTTGGGGAAAAAAAGCATTTCAAAACTCTTCCTTGGTGAAGCCTCTCATCTTCATTACTTTTGCCACTGTCTCTCTGCTTTGCTTCTCCCAAGCCACATCACTATCCTGGGAAGAAGAAAGGTGAAGTCATCTTCAGTTCATGCACCCATGCAGTTTTTTGGCAAGAATCTGAGAATGTTTTCTCAGTGTCTTTTCTTATGATTTCCTTTCCTTCCCTTCCTTCCTTCCTTCCTTCCTTCCTTCCTTCCTTCCTTCCTTCCTTTCCTTCCTTCTTCCTTCCTTCCTTCCTTTCCTTCCTTCCTTCTTTTTATTTATTTATTCCTTCCTTCCTTCCTTCCTTCCTTCCTTCTTTCTTTCTTCCTTCCTTCCTTTCCTTCCTTTCTTCTTCCTTCCTTCCTTTCCTTCCTTCCTTCTTCCTTCCTTCCTTCCTGCTTTTCTTTCTTTCTTTCTTTCTTTCTTTCTTTCTTTCTTTCTTTCTTTCTTTCTTTCTTTCTTTCTTTCTTCTTTCTTTTCTTTTCTTTTCTTTCTTTCTTTCTTTGTTTCTTTCTTTCTTTCCTTCCTTCCTTCCTTCGTCCCTCCCTCCCCCCCCCATTTATTTATTTATTTATTTATTTATTTATTTATTTATTTATTTTCAATTTATCTTTTTCTGGAACATTTGGGTCATCTCATCAAAATACTAGCCAAGCCTGAAACTGCTGAGCTTTTTAAACTCAACCAAGTTTGACTAGCTACTGCAAAGAGGAATAGCTCTCACAAACAGAAATGAAACTGGTCCCAATTACAAGGATTAAGATGAGAACCTCTGCCAGGCAATTGGGATTCTACAGTGAAGCCCTTCCTGCAATGAAAGCATTAACAGATGCCCCAAAATCCCCATGTCTGACACCACCAGCCCCTGGGAATGGTGTTTTGATTTGTGTTTGCATTTCTTCTCTCTATCAATTCTAATTTTAAATGGGTGGGCCATTCCAATGGTCTAAAATGCATTCATTGATTCCATTGAAAATTAGAATTGCCACAGCAGAGTCATATAAGAGCAGAAAAAAGTTCAACATTTACAACTAATGTGATTAAACTCTAGTTACTGCAATGCCAAGCTCTATAAGGGGCACTTCCAGCATTTTTGGGGGAAGGTAAGCAAAAAGATAAAAGCTCAGTTAAATGTAGTTTACTTCTAGGGTTGGGGCCAAGGAAAAACAGTGGCTCTAAATAATAAAGATAAAGCTGATCTAGGATTAATTTTCAAAAAGGTATTAAAATAGACCCTCTTCCATTTTTTGTCTCTGAATCATACTGCTAACTCTGTGGGACTTAATTCTGATTAATCTGACACAAGATTACATCATTAATCTCTTACTTCCCTCTCCTTGTAAATACAATACAGGATGTTTTTTAAATGTAGAGGTATGTAACACATTAGCAAGACCCCTTTTTTAAAAAAAAATACATTTAATATTACCTACATAAGATAAAATGACCTCTCAATTTTGTAATAATGACCTTCCTTTCCCACCTCCAACAGAGGTTCATAGACATCTATTATTCTAATAATATAGTATTATTCAATTGCTTTGTATTATTGATGAAGAGAGATCTTGCTCATCCTTTGGGCGCCTGCAAGGCAGTTTTTAATTCCTGATGACTGCCTGGACTAGTCCCTGCAGTTTTCTTGGCAAGGTTTTTCATTTTTTCTTGTTATTATTACTAATATTATTTCATATTATTATAATTAGTGATATAGAATAAGAGAAAGAAAAATAATCAAAGTCAAAGAAAATGCTAAAGTGCAAAAACAAAGAAAGATACAAAGATACATATGTAGCTTTCAATCTTCTTTACAGCAGTTTTAAATACATTTATCAGTTTTGCTAAATGGTTGCAACATAGTCATATTTTTTTTCTATTATCTATTCTTTCTAATCATCAAAACTATAAATTATAAATCACTTTTTCCCCGTTTCACACAAAATTCTATAAGGGGTTTCCAGTCAGCAATAAATGTAGATATTCTTGGCCACTTCAGCAAGTTCTGTTATCCTCACCAACCATCTCTCCATTGTGGGTAGTACCAAATCTTTCTATCTTTGTGCAAATAATAATGTTGCTGCATTTATCATTTATGAAAACAATGTCCCATAAAATTTCTCTTACTGTTTGCCCATCAGTCTTGTAAGAAAAACCTCTGGTTTCAATTCCATATTAATCTTTAAAATCCTTTGATTTAGTGTAAGTGTTTGAATCCAAAACTTTCTGGCATTTTTACTCAGGTGAAGTTTTCAAAAATGGTTTGCCATTGCTTACTTCCTTGGGCTGAGAGAGAGTGACTGGCTCAAAGCACCCAGCTGTACCTAAGGCGGGTCTAAAACTCACAATCTCCCAGTTTCTAACCTGATGTCCTAACCTTCTCCCTACCTGTCATATTTCTCCAGAGATCTTTTCAAGGGTGAAGCCTTTTTATGAAAACTGGGGGCTCTCCTTGTGCTTTTCTTTGGTTGTGAACTGAAAACTTATATAATGTTTTTAATGTCTACGGAGATTCTCAATCATCCAGGTCTTGTCCCAAAGGTGCTACAGGAACTTGAAAAAGCATCTTGGATGAGAAGCGAAATGTTTTCAAAGGGGAGGGAAAAAAACAAGAAAGGCCAGTCGCCTTTTGGAAATAGCACCTTTGGAACAATGTTTAAAAGGATTTGGGATGTTTGAAATTTGAAATAGATACACCTCTTAAACTATATCACACAAGAGAATTGAGTGCTACAGTAGAAATGTGAGAGGCAGTGACGGAGGGACAGGAATAGCCATCTCGGTTTTCAACAAGCTTTTAAAGTTCAAAAAGAAAGCACTGTTCTGGTATGGTTAGGTGGGCCATGAAGAAGATTCACCAGTAGTAATTAATAGTCCATTTCAAAATCTCCTGGGAAATGAGCTGTTTTGAGAGTTTAGTTTGGGACTGCATCAGCCAAAACAACAATAAATCCTTCTCAAAAAAAAAAGGGGGGGGGGGTTCAGAGTGGGAAAGAAAGCTAATTGCATCCACTTATTCGAGAGATTTGTATCTTCTTTATTGTCATTTTTGGTTCAGTGTAATCCTTGCAAATCCAGGTCCTTTGGTTGCTAATTAATGGAGGAAGGAAAGTGGGGGGGGGGGGAGAAGGTAGTCAGCAGGTGAGGGTGATGCTTGAGATTCCCAAAACAGAGAAAAATAGGATACTTCGAAGAATGAACTCTTTTAAATAATTTTAAGCAGGTGGGTTGGAGGAACCGGGTGTTTTTGTCCTTGACACATAAAATAACCACCTGTTCATTTATACCTAACAGACGGTAATCGGCGTTATTTTGAGTACCACATTTAAAAATCTAGATATGAGATACAGAGGCCTCAAAAACAATTTCCTTCTCTTTCCTTTCCCCACCCGGCGGGGGAAAAAACGCTGAATGGGATCCGAAAAGCCAACCTAAAACTAACCCCCTCCCCCTTAAAGGCGTTTGAAGCGGTCTCGCTGGAAGGGACCTAATTCCAGTTCCCTAAGGAAAGTGAAAATAGTTTTAGGCGGAATGCAATGGGGGGCTTTTCGGATTCATCTTTTCCTTGAGGAATTTACGTGGCAACGAGATCCTTTCTTAAACCAACGAGTCATTTGAGATTGTGGGGGGAAAGATACCCCAACGAAGACACGACAGTAAATTTAGTCATCGTTACAGGGGGAATAACCAGACCCCACACCAGCTTCGGGTTAAAGAAGAGTTCGCATTTATTGCTTTAAACTCTATCTGGATTTTCTGCAGGGGCGAAATACTCGGGATTCAAGAGTTTAGCTGTCCCGATTGTAAGACTCCGATAAGGAACCCTATTCGTCCCCTTCCCTTCCTTTCTCGGAAAAGAAAACGCCACGAAACCCTCTTCCTTTCATCCCGCGGTCATTCCGCAAGCCGTAGCCGATTCCGCCGGGACATCAGAGCCAAAGACGAGGCGTTTTGCGCCGCTGGAGACGTCTCCAGACCACTGCAGCCGTTGCAGGGAGATGGGGGTGGGTAGGTGGGTGCTGGAAGGTCAGCCGGGTGGGGCCTGCCCCCCTCCCCTAGAGACAACCCCCAACCCAAACGAATTCGCCTGGCAAGAGAAGGAGGTCCGAGGAGGCTTGGCGTCTAAGTAACCCCCCACCCCACCCTGGAGAGAGTTGGGTTTTTGCTCCCAACTGCAGGGCGCTGAATGATCCGGACCGGGGAGTTCCTGGCGTCCGGGAGCTCAGGCTTTTCCTCCTCGATTCGCAATCTTCCTTTGCCTGCTTTTCCGGGGGTCCCGAGAGAGCAAAACGCTGCTTTGAAGCATCGCGCTCCGGGAGCGCCAGAGTCCCACCTTCAAATCCCGAAGGCTGCTGATCCGCACAGCCACGTGGACTAAAAGAAACAATAAAATGGGTTTTTATTCCCGAGGCTTGTTTATACAAGAGAGAGGTACAAAAACTTCAAACCCAGGAAAGCAAACTTCCCCCCCCCCATTCCCTCCCTTATGCACACAGGGGGAGAGAGGGAGAAGTGAGGGGGGGGGTTGTGATTTTTGTCGGCAATAAATTTGGAGCTTTGCCTTTTTCTGTCTTGGAAAGGGTTTTTCGGCCGCTTCTGCAAAATCGCTTTTGGCTGTCTGGGCTGCGTTTGAAATCGTTGGTCTTTGGGTCTAAAATACATGTGAGTTGACAACCTCGCCGTTACCGCGAACGAATCTCGGCCTATTTATATTTCTGTTATCGAAATAAAGGGGGCAAAACGCGGTTCCCGACCCTCTGACAGCGATCGGAGGCAGGGAAGACGGGAAGACGCCCGAAAGGGCGAAAGAACGGACGGAAGGAAAAAATAAATAAAATAAAAGCCGCCGGAGGAGTTTGGTTTTCAAGCTGGAGCGGTTAAATACTTCCCGTGAAGTATACACTGGAAGGGCTCGATGCAACTCAAAAAAAATTTTTTTTAAAACCCCAACCCCAAATCAAATTTACAGAACGATCGCCCCCACGCGCCCCACTTTGCCCACCCGCGAACTGGAGCGATCACGCTCTCCTAAGTACGTTTGTCGGGTTGCAATTGTGGATTTCCACGCGCCTGAAGATAGTCCGTAGAAAGTTGGACGCGGACTTTCAGTGGCCCGTGTGTTCCAGAATGTCCTGTTAAAATCGACAAGAACCAGATAATTTTTCTGAATATTAGAATGCTGTATTAAAATCTGGAATAAAGTACCAATCAATTCCACGTGCATTCGTGAGCTTCTGGAGAACTCACATTATGAATAGCTTAAATCTAACAGATCCAACAGAGACCTTAATGTAAATGGGTTCTGTATAGATGAAATTCATCATGAACTAGGAGAAAACCTGGATTTATGACTATTTGATAAAGTCGGCTTTAAACGGAGTAAATCTGAATCTTGTGCCATGACTTTTATCTAATAAACACTACGCTCGCCCACCACCCCACCCTAAATAATCAGCAAAATTTGCCTCTTCTTTTTATGGTGCAGGCTTCTCCTTCCTCAGAGCCTGTGCGTTAACTTCTATCTTACCTCACTATACCTATCCAAGAGAAGTTGATGGGTTCAGAATTAGAATGAGAAGAACTAATTCTTGGATTAGTTACATTATCCTTGATTTAAAAACTAGTGAATTAGTTAAAACGATGAGTTGAAGGCTAATAATAAATTAGATTATACCACTAAAAGGCTACTTATATATTGAATTAATTCATATGAAACGTATTAAAATACTTAAGATTTGCTGTTCAAGACTACTGTAATACCGAAACTGGTGCCTGTTTACTTGCAAGTACATGGCATAGAATTCAGTAAATCAGCTGACCATTGGCAATGTTTTGCACTGCCAAGCAAATCCCACTGAAATTAGCAATTAGGATCAGAAAAAGTAAAATGATTCTAGAAAACTCCTAAGCAGGTTGCTTAGAAAAATCAGGCATTCTGTCCCAGTGAAAGGGGTTTCTTTCTGGCCTATTAGTTTTCTTATAGATCATTGTGATTTTGCACTGCAATGGTAACACATTCACTACTACGTTTTCATCAAGAAAAATCGGTTTGGTTCCCCTGAAATAAGTGTGTGAGCCACTATGTTTCGATCTGTGGCTTGGGGATCATCATCAATCATGAAATGAGAATACCTGCTAAAAAACGAGATTGTTACAAATTGCTATTGTTAGTACACTACGCCTAATATGAAGAATTAATTTAATTAATAGTGAATGTGTGAGATAAGGATTGGAGAGAACTCTGTTTAAATTCCTGCTGAATGTCACCGAAAATTGTAGGCTCTCATTCAGGTTATTGGGATTCAATGGCAATGAAATTTTTGCATGGTTGCTATGTAAAGTACATAGCTCTGCCCATGTAATTAAAAAAGAAGAGTTTCACACAAATTCATATTTACCATTTAGTATAATGGCCTGCTGCATAGGGATGATGAAGGGTGCTTGCACACCACAGGGGTTGGAAAAAGTTGCTGTTTGGATTGCAAAGTTAATCATGGTGGCTTTGCTTCATTGTAAATGTATTGCTCCTACTGATCTCTTTACGTTTTTATTGCAGTTCTTTTTGATTGCTTTATCTACTAGCTTGTTATTCTTGTTGTGTTTTTTTTTTGATGCATTGTTGGCTTGTTTTTATTGTGTTTCATTAGCAGCTTTCAACCAGACAAGGAGCATTGCCCTTTAACCATTTTAAAGAACATATATTTACACAGTAGTATTACAATTCTGCCATCTATACATGTCTATTCAAATTTAAGCCATCAAATGAGCTTAAACCATTCCGTATACTTTACCTGCACATTAATCCAGGAATCCTTATAATAACTTTGTGAGATAGACCAGGGATTTATCTGGTTCACACCTCAGCCTCTTAGGCACCAGAGGGTTTTAGTTCTTTTGGTCAATTTGCTCATTCTAGTTGGGTTCACACATGCTGTTCTGATGGCTTGGAATGAGGAGATTCCAATTTACCCTTTCAAATCCTAGCCCAGTTGAATCCTATTTAAACAGGACATGAAAGAAAGTGAAAACTTGTGCAGTTTATTCACTGAAAGGAATAACAATAATCAGAGTTTATATTTCCAACATTCATATTAAAATGCTTTTATTGGAGTTTACTGAACGTGTGGTTTGATTGCTATGAACCGTGCAGTCATATGTGGTTTTGCTATTCTTGTAACCTGCTTTGGATGTTATGGTTGCAAAGAAACATAAATATTTGTACAATTCTTTTCAATTAGGCGATGGGACAATTTCTCCTAGAAAGCCAAGGTTTGAACAGAGCAGCTCCTGTCCTTACCATGTGACTGCTGGCCTCATCTGCTTCTAACGTGGGAAATTCCTTTTTGCAAGTTGCATAAATGAACTCTTTTCTCCAGTTCTTCTCTCATCCCCTTTCAAAACTGTAGATGAGAATGGATATTATGGTAAAAGATGGTAAGATCTACTTTTTTTTATGTGTGTGGAAATATCAATTCCTGAGTACTTCAACAGGTGAGAAAGAGAAAAATACTTGTTTACCTATGCCCTGATCCATTTTGGTTTCTCTTGAAAAGGCAGACATATACACCCTTGCAGTTATCCTGCTGGCCTGATCTCAGCAACTGAGAGCGAGTTGGTTAAAGCAACCAGTTGTGGGAGGCCTGATCAAGTATTGCAGAAGGATAGAAGGGCTGCTCAGCAAACAAAAGAAGAGTGCAACCCGAAGGGTGTCTCTTCAGGAGTCAGTTCCACTAAATTCAGTGAGGCTGAATATTTCAGATAAGTAGATGTAAGACTGTTGGCCTAAGGTTTCATATATCACTGCACACTAATTTGGCTATAATCCTACTGAGCAGAGTCAGACGCATTTCACAGAGAAATACAGAGAACAGGCAGGTTTTCTAGTTTCCCCTCTATGACTAGCTATGCTAGGATTCTGAGATCTCTCCATCCCACCATCCTCCCCATTTGGTACAGCATCTTCCGAATGGAGCCCCAAAGCAACAAGGACAGCATGGGATTCTGTAGAGAAACACGGGGCTAACCATCTCAGCCTCCTGGCTGCTTCCAGTGCAAAATGAACCTTATTTTATCTGGGAAATGTATTTTATTGGGGAAATTTATATTTATATTTATATACCCACTCGCTCACAGCGAAGTGATTCTGGGCGGCTTGCAGGCAGTAAAAAATACAGTATAAAAATAATTAAATAATTAAATAATTAATTAATTAATTAATTAATTAATTAATTAATTAATTAATTAAATAAATAAATAAATAAATAAATAAATAAATAAATAAATAAATAAAACCATCACCACCCCACCACCCCCAGCAACAACACACAGATGGGCCAGTTGATGGGCTTTTTGGCTGCAGCATGCGGGAAATTGTCCCCCAATGTCCCTGTGTTTGAGAGGGCAGCGTCCCACTCGCATGACCCTCGCCCCGTCCGAAGAACGCCCCGCAGCGCTCCTTTCACCACGTTTTGTCCTGGACGCCCACGGGTAGCTGTCACTACTTGAGGCGTCACTCGGCTGGGCTCTTCTAAGGCGGATAAAACTTGGCAGCGGGGCTCGCCCGCTCTTCTTCCCGACGGTATAACCCCTCCCGGTTCCTGCCTGCCCTGGGCCAGGCCCCTCCCTCCGCAAGCCCTCTCAGCAAAGCCCTGTGGGTTTGCTGCGCCCCTGGCATTCTCAAGAGAGGCTGCTCGGGCAAGCTTGTCTCCACCCGTCCCTTTAAGGCACGACAGCTGGAAGGGAGTGCCGGCCGACGGCTACTCAGCTTGCACAGAGAGAGAGAGAGAGAGAGAGAGAGAGAGAGCGCAAGCAGCTCCAGAGTCCCTGCCGCGGCTGGGATAACTCGCCTCCTGGCTGGGCAAGGTGCGCCCGCAGCTCTTCCAGAGGCGGTGAAAGAAGCGGGGATCGCAGGTCTCCCTACGAGCCTTCCCGAAGCGCCTCCTTGGAGGAACGGCGTCTAAAGGAGAGATCGGCTTGTTTTGTCGTCCCACCGCCTCTATCCATCGCAGGAACCCGGCAGGTGTTTCAGGACCGCTTCTCACCTCCCGAATCCAGTAGCCCCACACGACCCTTCGCTTGAGCCGGTAAGCCATGGAAGGTCTGAAGGCGCGTTGTCCTGCCGGTCCTCGAAGATCGGCTTCGTTTTAGGTCTGCCGGGCATCACAGAGTCAGCCCGCCCAGGAGGTTGAAAGTCTTGGGGGTCATCATAGCCCTAGATTTCTCCCAGAACTTCTCAAGCTCCAGCACCCAAACGCAGAAGACTCCGAAGCTGCTCTCTTCGCAATCCCACCGGCATTCGCGCTCCTAGATCCTTGCCAGAGCCGGACCGAGGGTGCTTCGAAGATACCCCTTCGGACGTCAGCCAGGAACAGCGAGGCTGGCGCACCCCAGTCCTCAAAGTTGCCCGTTGATTGCCTGCAACCTGCATCGCCGTCGGAGGCGGAGATAGAGCCTGGGATGACGGCCGAAAGCCCTCAACCGACGGGTTGCGCGGTGAGCCGGCCCGACGCCGAAGCCGAAGCCGCCTCTAGGCTTCCCGCGCTGGTGAAGATGGAGCCGGCAGCCCCCGGAGAGGCCCTGGAGCCGGAGCCGTCGGAAGAAGACGTGATGGGAGGTTCGCGGCCTATCGGGCGCCGCAGGAAACGGCCGGTCCAGCGCGGGAAGCCCCCGTACAGCTACATCGCGCTCATCGCCATGGCCATCGCGCACTCTCCGGAGCGCCGCTTGACCCTGGGCGGCATCTACCGCTTCATCACCGAACGCTTCCCCTTCTACCGCGACGGGCCTCGCAAGTGGCAGAACAGCATCCGCCACAACCTCACGCTCAACGACTGCTTCGTTAAGGTGCCCCGAGAGCCCGGCCGGCCGGGCAAAGGCAGCTATTGGGCCCTCGACCCCCACGCCCGAGACATGTTCGAGAGCGGCAGCTTCTTGCGCCGCAGGAAGCGCTTCAAGCGCAGCGACCTTTCCACTTATCCGGCCTACATGCACGAGGCGCCGGCCCAGCCCGTGGGGCCTTCCCTGAGCTCGGCCTACGCCCCTCCTGCTGCTCTCTGCTATCCTTCCCAGCCGCCCCTTTTCAGCCTGGGGCCCCTTATGGCCCAGCCAAGCCCGGAGCTGGTGCAGCAGCATAGCCTGGACATAAACACTTCTCCCGGCAATGCCTGCTCCTTTGCTGGGTCCGCAGCTTACTCCAACCAGGCCTGCACTGCAGCCTCTGGCCTAGGCAGGGCCCACAACACCATGCCTTACTCTTATGCCATCCCCAGTGCCCAGCAGCTCCAGGTTAACCAAGGCTCTTATTCCCAGAGCAGCAACAGTAACCTCTTTGGGGCTTCTGCCCGTCTAGGAGTACCTACCTCACCCCCCATCACTAATGACAGCATGGATTTCTATGGTAGGATGTCGCCTAGCTCCTACAGCTCTTTGGCTCACGGGTACAATGCCAGTGGGCAGCTCAGCAGTCCCGGAGCCTACCTGCGCCACACCCCTTACCCCAGTAATATGGAAAGGTTCGTTTCAGCCATCTGAAGCCAAGGAGGAACTTGGTTGGGGGAAAAAGAGAGCAAGGCAGAACAGGGGGAGGGTGAGACCTCCAGTTATATTATCTTTCCCTTTGCGCTTAGATTACCATCATGAGCACATTACCCTGCACTGGCAGAAGGGTTGTGTTCATTCGGTGCGCCTGCACATCGATATGCCAATCGGCGCCATTATTTAAGTCTGTAAGAGGAACAGGACAATGGAGGTGTCCACAGTACAAGGCTGATGTAAAGATTTAACTTTGTGAAGCGAATGCACTATACAGGATGAAGCTAATGACTCTGCTGCATAGGTGGGGCTGTTGAGAAGACACAGGAGACCCTTTCATGCTGTGAGCTATGAAACGCACCACCTGTCAAAACGAAAGGCAATGCAACATATTAGACCTTTTTGTGTGCTTTTCCATTCCTGTTAACTCTCCTCCACTTTTTCTTTTGTGAGCTCCCTCTTTACAAAATAATCTGTTGTAGCAGTAGCCTCAATAAATAGTAAGCTTTTTCTTTTTCATTTTTTTTACCTAGCCCAATTATTAGCAATATTATGAATAACTAGTAGGTGTATGCTTAATACCCTCGATGTCAAGTTTTCAGTGACTCACAAGTTCATTTGGAGAAATAAATGTGGAGTCAATGATTCACCCTTCTGTTTGAATGCTTTCTGCTGGCTTTGGAAATGCAATAAATAACCTTTGAAACTGATTTTCTTGGAAAGTTCTGATTTGTAGTTGATTATTTTCAGTTAGATAGCTTGTGTTGCAGAGCATAAAGGAACTTGCCTCCACACTTCAGTGCACGTATTGTTCATCGACTCAAGTCAGATTTATTTTCATTTTTGTTGGTTGTAAAAATGTATGCTTAGCAGCTGTACAGTCAGCTATATAATCAGGAAGGAGTACATTTGCTAATGGCTTATACATAAGATATAAGAAAATGTGAAATTCACTCCCTAGAAAGAAGACATTTATTCATATTCGGTAAATTCCCTGCTTTTAAAATTCAGCTTCAATTATTGCTGCTGAGAAATACATACTGTATTCAAAACATAAAAGTTATTGTATATTTTCTGATTAGTTAAGAATAACACAGTAATCAAATGATTCACCCAAAAAGGCAATTCTATTTTTTTCAAAATGATGCTTTTTACCAAGGGTTTTTTTTTTTTTTTTTTTTGAGGTCTTCTACTCACCCTGCTTTATTTATCTGTCATAACAATCAAGACTTTGATATTGTTATACTGGTAGTTGAGGCAGAAATGCAAGGAAAAGAAACATTTGCTGTAAAATGAATGGCTAAATCCATATAATTTACTACTGTACATTATCATTAAAAGTAAAATCAGTAAAATTTTGTAGGTTATCGTCTTGCAATCCTGGATCAAAAAACTAGCTTTTTAATAAGAATCATAGGGATCAGGACTCCCATTAGCTGAAAATTGTTCAAAATCCAAACAAGACTAATACCACACGTCCCTATAAATCACATAGTACAACCATAGTACAACGGCTGTACCATTTCAGACTTCAGGAATAGAGAGATTAACTTATTATAAATGAGTTATTGCAAATTCAGGGTAATAACAGATTAAATAAATAAGCAAACATTTGAATATTTACACAAATGTAAAAGCTGCAAGAAATCTTAAGCTTTGTTAAGTTAAAAAGTTCTAATGAGCCTTTCCTTAATGTTCTATGTGTAGGAAGTTCTTAACACAGAAAACATTTAAAATTCAATTTCTATTGACATGCACCTATAGTTTTGAAATGAATTTTGGACCATAACATTCATATGATTCACATGCAGAGTTTGAGTCAGATGGTATAGACAGTCATTCCTTCAGGATGATAAATTTGAGTAACTGGGTTAGACTAAGAGTGTCATAATTCAGCATTCTTTAAGAAATAGTGGCTAATTAGGTTCCTCTGGATACTTAGAAGAAGGGCACGAAATTCAGCGTATTCTTGCTATTGTTTGTTCCCAGCATTTGTATAGATTTTCTAAGGTAAAGCATTTATGAAAATGGATTTCATTTAGTAAAAACCCTAGAGAGAAACATCATCTGTGTAATGTGTCTAATTTTTTTTTGAAGTTAGCGGCTCCCACCAGTAATTTGGATAGCACTTGCTTTTCATATGTTAATTCTATGTTCAGTGTAGAAACCGAATTAATTTGGTAAAAGGAGAAAAAGGGTGGGAATTGCTTGAATTTATTGCCAGTTCTATACAGCTGAGATGAAGATACTTTCCTTCAACCACAGACCAATTGATACCTCTTTTATTCTATTGCATTTCTGGCTTTGTTGTCCAAGCAATGTGCAAAGGTGTACAAAGGAGTTCTGGAATTCTGTTTTATATAAGAATTTTGAAAACTTTCTTTTGCTAAAATACTATCAGATTCTTTACCAACAAATTACATCTCCCAAGCAACCTTGAATGTTCTTGTAGCCTTCAAACAATTCTTGCTGTGTTCTTTGGCCTGTCTTTTTCGCAGTATTTTCAGCCCTGCATCTATTATATGTATGCCTCTACCTGGAAAAGACAGAAAGAACCCAAGACAAAAGGATAATGATCTACTAAGTGAGGTAGCCTTTGTCCAAGGCTTTATGTGTGGTTCAAGATGGACACTAAATTAAATATGTTGCTACTCCCATAGTCCTATTTTTAATTTTTCATTAGTACTAGGTGAATTGATTTGTATTAAAAATACTGCTGTGCAGGTGTAAATTTTACAGCCAAATGGCATAGTAAAAAGGATTGAATTTTCCTCCTTACGCTGCAAGATGGGAGAACAGTTGCAGTTTACATTCTTCATCTATTGTGTATTTTGTCTCTAGTATTTTAAGTTTTCTATAATAAAAAAATCTGCAGTTTGTTTCCCTGTGGCATGCAAATACCATGTTTCCCCAAAAATAAGACCCTGTCTTATATTTTTTTGAATACTAAAATAAGCACTTGGCCTTATTGCCATGTGCTCAAAAGCCCAATTGGGCTTATTATCAGGGGATGTCTTATTTTGGGGTAAGCAAACTATTTTAGTTATTTTAAAGTCAGTTTGAGAAAGAATTCCACTGGGATAATTTAGACCGCAGTAAATTATATTGTATTCCATTCATTTAATAATTTGTAAAACATTGAAAAGATCTTTTGATGAGGTTTGAATCTTAGGGAAGCAATCCCTTTTTTTATCAGAGCTCATTATGCAAGCACAGACTTTTCTGCTAAAGAGCCCATATAACGTGAGAGGCGATCAGTGATGGGCCAAACTATTTTATCACTAGGAAGTCCCTGAATAATGATGTTTATTGCAGGTGAAAAACAGCAGGGAGGGGGAGAAGTTGTTCTTAGATGGATGTTTCTGCTTTTTCTAGTCTACAGGAACATTCCCGTCCATTCCCCAGAACAATTGGAAAACTACTGCACTAAAATAAAAATGAACAAAAAGCGGAATGAACCAAGGCAGAGGTAGACAGAAAGCAGACTCAGACTTGCTCAAATCTTGGGTGATTGATAATAGATCTGTAAAGGTTTTCGAATCCCACCCAATTAACCAAAGCCTTTTTCCTTCTGTAAATTAGGCTGCCAAAATTAAAAAAAAGAAAAGAAAAGAAGAAGGAAGGAGCACCAGATTAAATTTTAGTAATGGAAGCATCACCTTGATTTCTGCTTTGTGCTCTAAGGTTAGAATGCTCCTTAAATTTGCTACGTGGGTGCTTGACTTCTGCAATTCTTTTAAATTAAATTACCTTGCATCGGTAATTTAAAAATGTAGAAATTTGAAGTTTGTTCTCTGCAGTAAAACCTAAAAATCAGTATTATTTAGGTCACTTCTTTGTATAATCCGTGCTAGCTTGAAAGGGGGCCTCAATTTCAGTTCTCCATGATATCAGCATCAAGGAAAAGCTGTTCCCAGTTCAGATATGGTTTAATTGAAACCTCAACAAGGGCAGGTATTATTAAGTCAGCATTAACAGTTAATGTTGCCTTTAGATGCTGTAACTCCATGTCACCATTGGATGGAACTCTTGTCTCATTCTTTTTCCTGGCTCCTGAGTTTCAGGTCCCTCGAGGTTAATGCTGGTTTAATAATTTAGCAGCTTCCCTTCAATAGTGGAAAGAACAGAAGTAAAATCAGCAAGAATTTATTTCCACATTCACTTCATTAGGAGACAAGTTCTACTAGGCTCCTGGCCTTTTTTTTTTCTTTCTTTAACTCCTTTTGTAGGGAGTGGAGATGCATTGAGAGGAGCAAGATTGTTGTAGGACCTCTAGTTGCTCAAGTCAAGGCAGCAATTTTCTACGCTTGTTCTTGGCACAAAGACAATTGTGGATCATAGAAATATGCAAAACATTTCAAATTCATAAAATATATATTGATTTATTAGTTTCCTAAACCATTCACTACCAAAGTCTCTGAAGGGTATACAGAAAGCAAACATACTAAGACAAGAAATTCCGCAATAAATTGACTTAATTATTGTCAATAGTAATTATTTTTTTACTATTATTTACTTACTATTTGTAATTATAATAATTATTTACTATTATTATTATTATTGTAATTATTTACTATTGTCAATAGTAATTATTTTAAACATTTCCAAAGCTCCAGATCCATCTGTTTCAAACGCTGACCATGGATTGCCTTCAAGCTGCTTTTAAGAGTTGTGAAGTAAAAATGTCGATAGTGTAAGGAGTTTCACTAGCCTATATTTCTTTTTATTATTATCAGGCGAAATCAGCAAAGCAGGAGATGTGTGTAATTATATTACTCTGCATAGGTACACATGGACTACTCAGTCCCTGTTACGGGCTCCACATGCATGGTCTCAAACACATACTTTATATATAAAAGGAAAAAAAGGACTATAGGGCTAAAACCCATTGTCTTTATATAGAGATTGTTCTAAATAGAGAATTCCAAGTGCTTTCGGTCTAAAGACATCCTACAGTGGTTTGACTTTTCCCCCTCAGCGGATTATTTGAAAATAATAATTGTGGGAAATGACAGAAGTATATAAATTGGTGGAGTTGCTTCTGAGATGGGCCTAAAAACTTGCATGAATGAGAGAGAATAATTGATTTATTGTTTCCTGGTTAATTCTGTGAAGGGATTAAAAAGAAAAAAAACCAGTGGTGCATTCAGTCATGTAGGTCCCATCTTCAGTACACAATGGTGTAGCACAAACATTCACGTCCTCAATGACTACTAATAAGGAACATGAGGAGAAAAAAAATGTTGGGAAGGTATCTGTCTTTGCTTGTTATTATTCATCTTTGTTCTTCCCTGTTCTAACACATTACTTATAAGCAGACGAAGCACCTGTAGATGGATGCAAAATGCCTCCTTCTAGACCTTTCTGGTGTGAAGAAGGCTGATGGTTGCTATCTTGCAGAGGCATTCTGCTTGTCTCTATTTCAAAGTTTCCCAGCCTGGAGCTACACAATGTCTTGGATGATAGTTACCCTTGTCCTCCATCATCATGGTTGAAGATAATGATCCATCTAGGCTAAGACATGTTAAAGATACTAGATTAAGAAGCTACTTCATTTGAACATAGGTCAGTAAACCCAACATTTAAAAAAATACAAAATCCCCTGTGCTGAATCCTCCAAAGGAAGACACACTCACAGAGTATTTCAAAAAGAAGAAATTGCAGGAAAATTACAACAAAGGCTACCAGATTTTTATTGCTCACACAAGAATGACAGGTATCATGTAGCCTAACAGCTTTTCCACATTGAATAAGGAACAATTATTATCCACAAGCAACTTTTCAATTAAAAGCCAAATAAATCTTGCTCCAAGTGATCATTTTCCAAAGACTGGGGGTCCTCTGAGCCTTCTGGTCTTGGTGTCTCCTCTAGTCCTGGGTGGTGAGCTGGGAGGCAGAGTAAAGAAGGTATCACAAATGTTTCTATTGGTTTAGTCTAAATAATGCTGATGTCTCTGAGCAAAAACTATAACCAAGATTAACTATCTAAGCAAAAAGGAGAGAAACATCAACTCCCAAATTGATGCTACAGTAAATGATGTCTTCAAATTTTTTTTATTAATGATGACATATTCATAGTAACAGAAGCAAAGAAGAATTAAAATTAGCAATTCTCCAAATACTATTGTTATGAAAACCAATAGTGTTCACAAGTACAGTGTCTGCAAGGTAAAAATTAGACAATATATCAGCCAGATGCTTTTTCTCTGCTACCTAAGGCACCAGCTACTTTAAATATTTTATGGACTTTCACAAATCATTGTATTTGTGATTATTTCCCTGTAAATCCCCTTAGAGATTTTTCAATAAAACAAAAGGTTACATTCAAATCTTAAAATAAAGTAAAAGTGTACAAGCACAAAAAGGGCTCCAGTGAGGAAAAATAAATTACAATAGGTATTAAAACCGTCTTTTTAATACTTCTGCCCATTAAAGCTGGACTACAGTAGTTAATGAATAAGGGTTTGATGGCAGAACCACCTCAATCACACTAAAATACAGAATTATATTTTGACAATGCTGGCATAAATCACTTATGGAAAGGCATGAGAGGAGGCCCCCTCCCATCACACAAAAAGAAACCAACTGAACTGAAAGCTGCATTTACTTTAACACAGGCAATGCCATAATTCTCCCTCAACCTGAAAAGCAGTAGCCTAGTTTACAGCTACAGGACAGTCTATAGACTTCTTTTTCTAATATGTAATCTTATTTTAAAATACAATGCCAATTATATTTTGATTGGGTCATTTTACAACATTATGACAGCCATCCAATGGGTGTTTTACATCCCACAAAGCACCCTTGGCCATCATAAATGGTCGCAACACACACACACACACACACACACACACACACACACACACACGTGTGACCATCTGTCAGGTGAGTCAGTTTTACAACCGGTTGCAACATTCCGCAGTCACATGACCATGATTCACAATGTCCCCTCCCCCCCTCAGTTTCTTACATTTTTGGCCTTTTTCAGCAAAAATATGCCCATTCAAATGAGTGTAGCGTTCGCTTAATGACCTTTGCAAAAAGGGGCAGAAAACTCGACTGGAAGTGCCTCAAATTATGACCATAACAATTTATGACAGGATTTCTGGTCCTAATTGCATTTGTAAATTGAGGACCACCTGTACATCTATTTTATTTCCTAAGACTCCTCATTAACTCTCTAGGAAAGAACTAGAGTTTGTTACTTCCATTAAAAGTATTTTCTACCTTGTTAAGTGAGCTTACACTCAAATGGCCAGACTACATATGAGGCAAGAGACATATCATCAGATCAGTGATACAGTTACTGTATATTTCAATAGCACATGTGGAAGGTTCTGAATGCTAGAGGGGGGAAATATTCCATATCACTTTCCTAGTCTAAATATAAATATCCCAAGCAAAGCATTAAAAATATATACAATACACTAGCATTATATGGCATGTGACCCGTATACTTGATGGACCGCCTCACCCTGGTTACATCTACCTACTGTATTTTTCGGAGTATAAGATGCACTTTTCCCCCCTAAAAGAGGGTGAAAATTTGGGTGTGTCTTATACATCAAATGTAGTCCCGCCCACCCGGCTACCCGCCAGCCCCCACCCTTTGGCCTCTGCCTCCCAGCAATTTACCTCCTTGCAGCAAACAGGAAACAGCCCATTTCAGCTTCAGCACAGCCTGATTAGCACAAGCAGTTGATTGTCGGTTGGATTGGCCTCCCGACCCTTAGCTGTTTCAGGCTGCAGGGATTGCCATTGCCTACTGCCGCGCGGGCCTCTGCTGTTTGCTGCAAGGAAGCAAATTGTTGGGAAGCAGAGGCAGAGGCAGATTTTTTTTTCTTGTGCTAATCAGGCTGTACTGAAAATGAAATTAAAGCAGACTGTTTGCTGTTTCCTGCAAGGAAGAAAATTGCTGGGAGGCAGAGGCAGATTTTTTTTTTCCTCCCCAAAAAAGATAGGTGCGTCTTATAGTCCGGAGCGTCTTATACTCCGAAAAAAAAGGTATTTCATCAGATCCCGCGGGAGAGGCATGTTACCAGTCCCGTCAACAAAGGAGTGTCATCTGATGGGATCTAAAAAGAGCCTTTACTGCCGTTTGTAATGTCATTTCTCTGCAGCCTAGATTATCCCCAACCTTATTGGCCTTTAGCAAGGCTTTGAAAATATGACTTTGCCACCATACTTGAAGATCTAGTGGTAGAGGAGAGCCTCTTCAATGACTGTGCAGAAAGCAGGATCCAGACTGAATTCTGCCACTGATTAGGATTGTTTTTCTATTTTTAATCCAGTCTTATTGACAGTTTCTTTGTTTATAGGCTTTTTTATTAATGTGACTTTTGTTTGGGGTATTGTTTTAATTGTTGAGAGCTGCCCAGAATCACTGAAGTGAGATGGGTGACTATGCAAACAGAATGAATGAACTAATCAATTAATTAAAGAAATGTTAATCTATTATTTTGCCCTGATATTGTTGTAGTTGTCCTTTCAGCCAAAATTAATAAAGGAGAACATAAGTACTGCAATGATAGAAGAAATGGAAAGCTGGCTAAGTTAAAATTTAGCGGTCCTGGCAAAACTCTAAACTAGGGCTACCAAATAAGAGTTGCAAAAGATGATCACCAGCTGACAGCTCTTTGTTGTCCTCTGATGGTCCTCAGAATTTTTGCAGATCAGATATGACAGCTTTCCTCTTATTATATCTAAGGAGCCTTACTGTTCAATAATCCAGAAAGAACCACTACCCTTGTACTTTATTTGCTCTGTAATTAAATTGAGATAGCTACTAGTCCAGGGGTGTCCAACCTTGGCAACTTTAAGTCTTGTGGCCTTCAATTCCCAGAATTCCCAGCCAGCATGGAATTCTGAGAGTTAAAGACCACAAGTCTTAAAGTTGCCAAGGTTGGACACATTTGTACTAGACTCTTTATCTGATCCAACTAAAAAACCATGGAAAGGGACAGGGAAGATGTTCTCCAAAATTATTTCAGAGACCCTGTTTATCATCCAGACTAAATTTCCTTGTGGTTAAATAATACACTTCTCACTAAAAGAGCTTTTATTTTCAAAGGCTGCTAATTACAGAACTTACCACATCTGAAAACAGACGGCATTATTTCCTCTTGGGAATACAGCTCTTCCGTTACCACCAGAGGGACAGAGCATTCTTCATGGACTCCATGAGTGACTTCAGCTTTCTCCTCCACTGCGGTCACCTGTGTTTCATGACTCTCAGCTTCCTCTGACTGCAATTCTGGTTGTGGTTCTGGTTGTGGAGTCTGACGCCGGCCTCGGCCCTTTCCAGTTGCTCTTCCTTTCCGTGCTCGTTTGTGTCTCTTTTGCTCCCTAGGCAAATGTACACATAAGAATCAATTTATAAATTCTAGGACCCAACAGATTGCTTTGAAGGGCCTTTTTACTAAACCATTAACTCACTTCTTGAATCACATTAAAATTCTCAGCTTGATTGTTAAGATTATTTATTCAGCATTTTTTCCATTCAAGATGAGCAAACCCATCCTGGTCAGTGATTCAATTTCCTGCAGAACTCAAAGCCATAATCATACCCAAGCAGCAGAGGAAGGCTTGGGCAATAAAGAAAGGTGGTGGGGTCCCTGACTTTTATCTTCAATCTATTTCTCCCCAAAATTAATTTATTTCCTTCCTTCCTTCCTTCCTTCCTTCCTTCCTTCCTTCCTTCCTTCCTTCCTTTCTTTCTTTCTTTCTTTCTTTCTTTCTTTCTTTCTTTCTGGGCTTATATAGCTGCCTATCTCACATAGTTCTCCCAACAGTTCCATTCGTTGTTGGGGTTCCTTTATGTGGTTATTAGGTAAACACAGGTCAAAAAATAAACTTAGTAAATATAGTGTGGATGGAAAGGGTTGGTAGTAGCTGCAGCAACAATGAAAAGCTGCAAAAAAAATTAAAACTTGGTTGATCACCATCTCAAAGTTTTATCTTCCAAGGATATTGTACAATGGCCAAAAAAAAACACCAAAAACCTGACATTACATATAAATGCAACTTAACATACTCCCCATATGATATGGGGAGATACATAAACACACACAAACATAAATACACAGACCCTAACACAAGGTTTTACCATTTATGACACAAAAATATGTCTATTGAAATTTCAGAAGCCAAAAACGATAGCTTCATGGTCAAAGGGGATTTTTTTGTATGTGCTATAGCTCCTTGATCGTACCTCTACAATATAAGAAGCAGAATAAATGATGCCAAATATGAAATATTGCAAAATAAGTTATTTTAAATGTAAGTCATTTTAAATGTAAATAAGTTAAATGTTGCAAATCTATTCTATTGGCCTAGGGCTGTGATGGCGAACCTATGGCATGCGTGCCATAGGTGGCACGGGGAGACATATTGGTAGGCATGCGAGATTGCCCTAACTCAGCTGCAGCGCACTTGAGCACGCAGGCCAACTGATTTTCGGGCCTTTCGGGCACACCGGAAGTTTGTAAACAGGCCGTTTCCAGACTCCAGAGGGCCTCCACTGGGGTGGAGAAGGCCGTTTTCACTCCTAGAAAGCCTCTGGAGCCTGGGGAGGGCGAAAAAACGGGCCTACCAGGCCCACCAGGTTACCACGTGCCAAAAACAGGGGGAGCACGGGGGTGGGCATTGTGCATGCAAGCACGGGGGGATGGGGCGCATTGAATTGTAGGTGTGGGCCCGCACATGCACGACCCCCCCACGCTCCCCCCTCTTTTGGCACAAGGCGGCAAAAAGGTTAGCCATCACTGGCCTAGGATAATAACTGCATAACTCTGTTTCCTGGACATAGAGTAGATTCAATAGATGCTGCTGTGCAGCTAAGTAAAACAGATGCATTTTCAGAATCATCTAAATTCCAGCCATTTGTGTGAATATGTATGTGTCAGTGTGAGAATGAGATGGGCAAAAGTTTCAAGGATACAAAAGGGGATGGCATGTTACCTAGGAATGGAATAAGCAAAAACTTTTAATATTTGAGTTGGAATGAAATATGGGCAAAGAAAAAGGGTAGCTCTATAAGGTACACTAGGAGAGACTTCTATATGAGGAAAAACAAAAAAGATTTCTTATTTTTCTTAGAAAAGAAATCTATTGTACCAATTTTGGCTAAACTTTGGTTAAATGTGACTAATTTGTTTTTTATGAGAGCAAAAGTAATGTCAGTGTCGTTATTTAGACACATAAAAACATCCTTTTAAAAGCTATGTGCAAACAAACACATCACAGCAGATTGCTTTATCTCTAAAATAAACATCACTTTGTCACCATCCTAATTTACCCCAGAACCCACTGTTGAGTGTCTTTTTCTTCTGCTTCTGCTCTTCTTTTTCTGAGAAGTTCTCTGTCTCTCAAACGGTGTGAAATGCCAACATCTGCAAGAAGTAACAAGAGTTGCATGAATTATGCTAAGAAATTAAGCTGTTAAGAAATCTAAATCGATATTGCAGGAATAGATGCTGAATAAAGCAATGGCAGAAACATTTCAGCAACTACAACTGAATATATTGGGTCCTTTGTTCTGTTTAGAAAATTAAATGCCTACAATGAATATTTCCATGATGGTTGAGGAGAAGGTTTCTGAAAACCCATAAGTATTTAATTGGCTACATGAACACGAAGTCAACATTATTCCAATTAAATATTTCTATAATGGCTGAAGGATTTATCATATGTGCTCATCTTTTGTCTCCAAATTTTAAAAAAATTTGCTGAGACAAGCCAGAGAAATAGTAACATCATGGTAAGTCACAATCAGAATGAAAGTTATTATTTTACTTCCTTGTTAAAACCATTTTGGGTGTGTTAAAATATTATTTTAGCATGCAAAATTCAGTAAACAATTATGCAGCCAAAGCTTTTAAAACACTAAAGCTTCATTCTCTAGGTATAGTATCTTCATATAATTGTATGCAGTCTATGTTTATGTTTGTCCACTTAGCTATACTTACATTGTAATGCAACCTGCTACAGCAGGCAGCACAATTCATTTCATTAAAAACAAGTCTGGTGCATTTTGCAGTGTTGCATGTCACTTTTGACCCACCTATGGCAACTCCAAAAGACAACAGAAAGAGTCATCTTGTCCAGATTACAGAAATGACATCAGACACTTTTGTCCAAACAGTGAATGAGAACCTGAGGTAGAACTTTGCTTGATGATGAATTCTGAACTTAGAAACATTTTTTGTTGTTGGAGATAACATATACAGAACAACCTTAAGAAAGCTTATAGTATGGCCTGTTGATTTGGGCATGTCAGATTCTATGTGGTATCAACATTTATCTGAGTAATATTCAACTTGACCAATCTCACAATGGGAAATGTCCCCTTTTTTCCTTCGTTGTTGTTGTTGAAAATAATCTATAAGGACCTCTTTCTATAGCCATTATAGGATGATATTTTGTAATCAATTAAGATATGAAAGCTATAACATGTGGTAACAACTTAATTTTCTAGCTGCGACAGAATCTAGATTTCATTTGCCTTTGACACAGATGCACGACACATGTAAGATAAGTATGTCTGGATCATAACTACTTTTTAACATTTTTCTCAGGTAATGGTTTCCCCAAAATTTGGGACATTTCTACTTGATTCTCCTTCATTAAAATCTGTTCATAATGTTATAATAATATGAGGCTATCAAGAGGAAAAGCAGTCTATACCCATGACATAAATTAATTCCACACTTGTAATAGAAGCACATTAGCTGCAGCAGTGAGTTTTTTCAGTGACACCTCAAGTTTTATTTATTTACCAGTATATTTATGGTATTCAAATATAAGTATTAAAAGGGCATCTACCTTAAATGGACTCTACCGTAAAACAAAGAAAAAAACCTTGCATCAGCATATTTATTAACGTCTGCCTCCTGATGTTTCTCTGTGCTTTGGATTCATGCAAGTCACAAATGTTTGTTTCAATCCAGATGTGGAATATTATGCATAGTGTCCACTTCAGCAGCAAGTGAAGTTTCCCTATGCATGAAATGAATCTATCCTCCAGCCTTTGATGGTGAGAGAAGCACCAAGTATCTTGCAATGTAAAGAGATTTTCTCTCTATAGTTTTAAGACATTTGGCTGCCTGAGGCAGAACATAAAACAGCACCAACCTTTCCCTAAGTTAAGATACACATGGCATCCAACAATTATTTTTGTATCTAAGGCAGAAAATCCCATCAATGCTTCTTTATTTCCCTGGCAATAAAATCAAGGCAATAAAGTAATAATTTGCGCATCTTTCCTGACACTTGAAATAAAATGCTTGCATCTGTTCCCTTGACTTAATTGGTGGCTAGCTTTACTGTAGACATACTTCAGTATTTCTCTTGGTCTCTGATTTTCCTTTGCAAATGTCCTGGGTCTCTTTCATTTGCATCACTGTAGCAATGTTAAAGGGATATACATTTGTTAGGTATTGCCAAGGTTGGGTTACTGTCCAGAGTTTGATGAGGATGAAGACAGATGGAACATTTTATGTGGAAGCAGTTTGAACGAATCAGTGTTCTCTTGATCCATATTTATATCCCGTACTTCCTCATTCTACATCTGCAACCTTGCAAGATAAATCAGGTGAGGAATTTTTAAGATCACCCAGTGAGCTTAAAGATCCAGATCCAAACTGATCATCTCAGTCCAAGTCTAAAGCTGTTTAAAAGTAGAGGGGATAACCTTCTGCTATGTTTAACATTTTGCTTCTGTTTTAACCTATTTGAAGCCTAAAGGTGCTATGCACACAAACAATATTTGCAGAAGATCCTCCCAATGTTTACTCAACGAAAGCAAAATAAGAATAGAGATTTATCAGGGGCAAGGATCAGAGACAGGTAATTCTTGAAAAAATGCAAACTTGTCTCCCAAAAAGCAATCCCTTTCCCAAAATAATTTGCATTACCTGCAACTGCATACTCTTCAGGTGTGGCCTCTGGTTGCTGTGACGTTTCAGAGTATGAATGATCCTTTTCTAAACTTGCCATCTGTAACAGTTTATTTTAATATTTATATAGAAAAAGGAGCTGAGCTCCACCATAGGATCATATAACACATCTAATGGTTTAGTGCAAAAAGAGTTTTCAAAACTGAGGGGAAAAAAAGAAACAGATTACCCGCCCTACACATCTTATCTGCCATGGACATGGCTATGTTAATACTATTTTTTCTTATCAAGTTGCAAAGGTGTTTATATTGATGCTAAAAGCCTGGCATATCAATTTCCAAACACTTTTTCCTCCTGTGAAATAATTATTTTATCCAAGAAATGTGCCATTTTTCAAACATTGCACATTTGGAAATTCCTGGAAAAACATCCTTACCCCACCATTTAGAACTAATTACCTCCTCAAACAGCTTTGGAAAGAATGGTTTATTAGATAAAATTGCAAGCAGCATTTAGACACAATAAGAATACTTCTCTGGAAAAAATCTGTTCAGATCTATGTGTGTATATATTTGTATGCACTTTGCTTAAAGATGATCCCTTGCCCTAAGTTTTCTGTTCTCTGAGAATATGCCAATAAATGAGATTTTTTAAAGAGAATCTAAATGAGAAAATACTCCTGAGATTTTTTTAATATATTTTTATTTTGTAGGGAGGGATTAGTACAATTCTAAAAACATACACTAAATAAATAGAAGCAGTTGGCCCGTTTACATTGTAGCAATTTATTTTGAAGAAGATTCTGCAATGGAAAAATTCCTTTAGTTTTTCATATCAAACTTTGTATACATTTTATATTCACATCAAACTTTGCAGTTAATACTATAAATAACTGAAATGTGATGTATCTCCAGGTTATGTTGCAAACACTGGCATTTCTTAGTTTGCCTAATTTCCACTTCCCCCCCCTCTTCTTAAACCATATGCTTGAAATGTACCTCTGTAAAATGTTTGATATGTATTACCTTTTAATATTGGGAGTTCCTTTTTCCCTTGTCCTTTGGACACCTCCCTTGGGCTTAAATGAGATTATTTTACTGCTCTAAAAAGGTGGGGCAGAGTAGAAGTGACAAGAGAGAAGGGTGGAGGTAAAAGGAACTAAATGCGCCTCCTGCTTTTTGTGATATGCAGAGGCAAGGCACTCATAGCCCAAAACTGCAGGCTTCAATTAATTGAGAAGGAATCCTTAACTCTATTATGGCACTAGATGCAGTTCCCCACATTACATTTTCTTGAACAACAACAAAATCTTCAGTCATTTTCAAGATCAGCAAGTTTATTATGGCATAAGTTTTCATCAGAAGCATTTAGTACTTTTTTAAACAGGGAGTACTTATTCATATAGAGGTAGTGAAACAAAGATAGTGAAGTTTTTAAAGTTAATTTTTAAGTCCTACAGGCCTTTATATTATTTGGTTGTAACCAACCTCTATGATAAGAAATTAGCTAAAGAAATTACATATATTTCTCATACATAGCCTTAGTTGTTATCAAGCTAAGACGTAACATGTGAAATTTGAAAACAGTTTATAGTTTAATTATGTTGCATAAAATCCCAATGGTTGCTTATTTAATAAACTTTGGTTAATCATATCAGACAAATGACCAGGATAGAATCTTTCTTTTTCACATTTTTATGTGGAAAGATTTTTTTAAAAAAATGTGGAAACATTTCCGCCATATGAGTACTTACCAGCAGACTGAAATGGTAAAAACAGATTTGTCAGACTGCTGGGAGACTAAGTAGTTGCAACAGCAGCAACTATATACTGTATCTGTATGATTAATGAAAAAAGCAGAAGACTATTGTTTCTAATTTCTACAACAAAAGCAACAAATGGATCGGCCTTCCTTGATTTTATTTGATCAATTTAATATCTTCTCCAACCAATCACACTGCACTTTGTGTATGAATAGAACAGAAATACAAACACTGCTATTATTGTTATATCCTGCTTTGCCTACAGACAGTACCATTGATTCCTGTCAGCGTAGATCCTTGAAGTGGTGTAGAAAGATTTGAAGTAGAAAGATAAAATAATACAATTAAAGAACCCTTATGACAATATCAAGACAGAAACAATGCCACCAATAAGCCACATCAATTATAGAACAATTAAATCCATGGAAACATCAAAATGTTCACAAATGGCAGTACTGTTCAATACAATTTATTAGCCCAAGATTAATATGAAGAATTGTATTGAAGTTATTTGAAGTACCAATAACCAGTTCAATCTTGCCTGCTGCTTCAACACTGCTTGCTTTTCTAATTTCTTATTATTGCTGGCAGGAAAGTAGGTAGAGTTATTAGTATTTTTAACAGAAGGGATGGAGAACTCAAAATTTTCTTCCAAGCCACAAACTATGTTTATCATTTTAACTGATACAGTACAGAAGTTATGTGCCAATGTTATGGAAATTCAAGAAATATCTGTTGCTAACGCTACAGTAGTTCTTTAATAGTTAGCTCCTGGAGTTGAGTCATTCAACTTAAGTACTTCATTTTGGTCATACTGTACATCAAAAGGCTGAACTGTTGTGTTTTGTTTTGGGTTGCCTAAGTGATTTAAACACTATACTGTACATTACCTTTGGAATGTTAGGGTACAACACTGACCTATTGCTTACTTTTGTTGCTATAAACGTTTATAAACATATCAGCTGGGAGGCTAGAATTTCATAACTTTTCAAGTTATCTAAGGTAAGAAAAGAAATCTATCACTGTTTCCGATTAAATAAATATTTCTATAAAGCTCAGCAATAATATTTCCCTGTTATAAAGAAATTATGTACACAGTATTTTTGTATGTTCTTTCTATATGAAAACTATAAACTTAATATTGTTTTTGAAAAAAAGGAAAAGGTTGCCTTGAGAGTGAAGGAACTCATCCCAACTTTGGCGGCAGACAAATACATTTTGCAGTCCTATTTTACTATTTGAGAAAAGTGCTACAGACATTGTTGTAAAACTGTAATCCAAAATGGATTTCACAGAAAAGCAAATTAGCTAAGGGAAAAGACAAATAACTATTTAAAAAAAAAAACATATACATGGCAGATATGGGCAGGGGTGAAATCTACTTACCTTCCTTAGCGGTTCGGAAGTGCACGCTCCACGTCACATGCGAGTGCGGATCCTCTGCGCATGCACAGAGGGTAAAAAACATGTTACTTCCTGGTTAAAACCAGGAAGTAATGACGATTGGTGGGTGGGCAGAGCCTCGCACCACCAACGCTACTGGTTCTCTGAACCACCTGCCGCCATCGCTACCGCTTCGGCTGAACCGGGCCGAACCGGTAGCATTTCACCCCTGGATATGGGATATATGCTTCAAATCAGATACTTGATTTTCATTTACAATCTCTCACACAGTAACATACATTTTCTCCCTACACGCCTTACAGTAAGATTTACTCTTACTCTAGCCACATAAAACATATTATGGTTTGACGCAAGATGAGAACCAAGACATCGTGATCATAATATAGATATAAAATAAATATAGCAGCTGTTTATAAACAGCAGTGTGAACTGCTGTTTATGTATGGTATATGAACCCAGCTGAGATATGTTTAATAAGCTGTGGTTTGCCCTAATATCCAGACATTAACCATCAAAACAGTAGCTTTAGAAAACATTTGGGGGAAATGCTATTATTAAGCTACATTGTAGTCTCTTTACCTGAAATTGTCATTTGCATGAGAAATCTTCACTTTCCACATAATTCTCGTGAAAGATCCAGACAATACATTAGGATAAATTTGTTTGCTAGATTGTAGCTCAATGTATCATTGAGCTACAACATTAAGTAGGTTAAGGGATGCCATAATGGAGAACAAGAATTCCTGCCTATTTCTTCCAACCCTTCTAAGTATTCCAAGAGCCCTTGAAACACAATGCTAGAAAGTCTTTGTTATATGAATGACCCTTTTTCATTATTTAAGTAAACTGCAGTGAATTTTCTGTTATGTACACTGAGAGCATATGCACCAAGACAAATTCCTTGTATGTCCAATCACACTTGGCCAATAAAAAATTCTATTCTATGTAGTATGGGTGCTGCAGTCCATTTGTTGGGAAATGTCTTCTTAGGCTGGTAAGTGTTGGTAAAAACTTTGGTAATGATATACTTTGAATTTTCAGATTCTGCACCTTCATCTTATTTTCTTGGCAAATAGACTGGGCAGGCTAAGGCTGCTAACCTATCTGGATTTTGGATTTGCAATAATGTCACATCTAATGAAAGTGCTTTGACTAATAATAACCTGATTATTTGAATGCCAGAATGATCTAATTCCTAATCCTAAATATTTTGAAGTTTGCAGAACAGACATATGGATAATTGAGGTATGCATTTTGTGTGAACCCAGTCATCATTCAGTGGGTTTAAATCTTTCTTAGTCAATGCTAGGACAACTTCCTATTATGCTAAATTTTATCAAGTTTTAAAATGTTTAACTATTTGCAGCTAAGTTCATACCAACTAAATTTTGATTAGTTTTTGCTCCCGTGTTGTTAAAGGAACCCAGAAAATAAACTATGTTTTAGCTTAACCATGGGTAAATATAAAATGCATATATAGCCTGTTGATACCTCTTAAAACTAAAAATATAAAATTCAGCATTGAAATAGCAGAAAGATATACACTATACTTCCTAAAGCTTTCCAAATAATCTGCACAAAACTCTTTTAAAAACATAGAGCAAGAACTGGTGAGTTCTTAAAGTCTGTTGAAAACTGATAAGTACATTATAAGTATGACCCAGCAAAATATTGAAAATGACAGGCTAAATTAGATAATGTTTCCTAGTTTATGAACAAGGCCAAATAGTGCAAAAATACAAGATTGGTGTATCCAATTTTTCAATAATAGCGGTTTATACAATACTTGTGGCTAATTTAATCCTGGCTTACTTATCCCCTCTAAATTTATATTATACATTGACTGAAATCAAAACACATGTAACCACACATAATATATTGTGGTTCAGTATGTTATGTAAACACAGCCAGTCTTGAAGGATATTTACAGACTATGGTAAGAAACCTCTAATTAGATGCAGCATCTACCAAGTAATATGCATCATTTTCTCAAGTTATAAGTTTAATAAAGATTTTCCAGGTCAACGAAGGACTGGGCAGTGATAATTAAAGAGAAATAACTGAAATGGGACTTGAACATTCTGAGTTCTTCTAATCACATACGGGTAAACATACATGCTCTTTTTAGACCATCTGATTCTCATAAAAGAAGCAGGAAAACCTAATATTATTTTATACATTTGTCCTGCAACGAGAGTGGCTGTGAGCTGTGTCATCTCTATTTTGTACCTATGCATTTCTTAGTTGGTTAAGATTTTCCAGGAGGTGAAATGTGGTTGAGTCCAAGCCTTCATGTGGGAAAGGATGATTCTTGAAAGAGACAGTGATTCATCCTCTTCTCAAATGGGCATTCTTCGACCTAGCTGGGATGGTCAACTTTTGTCTACTCTTCAACTTTCTCTTTTTTAGGAAGCTTGTTGAAACGGGTGATATGAGCCGTGGTGGTGCAGTGGTTAGAATACAGTACTGCAGGCTATTTCTGCTGCCAGCTGCCTGCAATTTGGCAGTTCAAATCTCATCAGGTTCAAAGTTGACTCAGCCTTCCATCCTGTCAAGGTCGATAAAATGAGGACCCAGATTGTTGGGGGCAATATACTGACTCTGTAAACTGCTTAGAGAGGGTTGTAAAACACCATGAAGCAGTATATAAGCCTAAGTGCTATTGCTAAATAATTTGGAAGAAGCGAACATGCTTATGAACAATCTCTGGAGGACTTGGCATGATGGTGATGCATCCATCTTAGCCCTCTTGGTAATGTTCAATATAATCAAGAGCCGTATCAATTTGAACTGGTTTGGGGGGATGGGAGTAGAGCATCCTAGTAGTTCTCTTTCCTCCATGGACAGTTCCAGTCTGTGTTGGTGGGGGGGAAATCAAGCTCTATGTTCTTCATGTTGGGTACCTGAAAGCTTAGTTCTCTCATCCCTTATGTTTACCATCTACGTGAATTGGTGGATTCATTCCATAGTTTGAAGTCAAATATCATCAATGGGCTGATGACATAATAGTTTTTGTCCCCCTTATTCATTCCATAGCTTGAGATGGAGTATCACCAAGACTGATGATCTAAAATGGTGCCTTTCTGCCCCAGGCCAGACAGGTGATGCCAGTTTACGTGCATACCAGGTACCTGGAGTTGTAGGATCTGAATGGGAAGGAATTAGATGGGATACAACCCTAGCAAGACAGTGTGACTCTGGGTTTCTGGATCTGAAGAGTTACTATCTAACTCTAGATGAGATAGCACTCCTTCATACAGAATTGCTGTATTATTTGGAGGTCCACTTGGACTCACAGCTCCTGCTCAAGAAACAGGTGGCAGCTATGGCCCAGGAGGCTTTTGTGCAGGTTTACTTGGTGTCCCAGTTACATTTAATTTCACCAGGAATGGTCACTCATGCCCTAGTCACTCCCCACTGGACTGCTACAACACATTCTACATGGCGATGCCTTTGAAGATCATTCAGCAACTGCATTCAACTAGTGCAGAATGCAGTGGTATACACAGTTCTGGATGCTCTGCAGCTTGCCCATGCTGCATATGGCTGCTGCATGGGCTTCCTGTTTCTTTATGGGTACAATTCAAGGTCTTGTTATCGCCTTTAAAACCCTATATACTATATCACTATAGGTTATCTTCAAGATCTCTTCCCCCACTGGATTGCATTGGATACACTCACTCCAGGTCCCCTCTTAAATGTTGCCTTCTGTTGGGACCTAGAAAGCTTTTCCATAGCTGTGCTTACTTTGTGGAACCACCCCCACCCCACCCCGCCCCTTGTGCAGAGGAATCCTACCCTTCTAGAAAGCTGCCTTTTCTCCCAGGCATTACACTATTTGTGGTTTGTGATTGGGTTACAGGTAGTCCTCAATTTACAACCACAATTGAACCCAAAATTTATGTGGGTAAGTGAAACATTTGTTAAGTGAGTTTGCCCCATATTATAACCTTTCTTGCCACAGTTATTAAAGTGAATCACTGCAGTTTAGTAACATGTTTGTTAAGTGAATATGGCTTCTCCATTGGCTTTGCTTGTCAGGTACAAAAGATGATCACATGACCCCAGGACACTGCAATTGTTATAAATATGAACCAGCCAATAACATTCTTTCTCTGGGAGCCAAGGACACTCAGCCTGCACCTGGAGTGGCGTGACTGAGAGGCATTTCCAGTTGGGACAGTGGATTGATTGGACTATGTGCTGGACATGTGGTTGCAGGGAAAGGGACTTTTGACTTTCCTTTGGGTGGGGAAAACCCGGAAGCTTTCAGATTCGGGTTTTCCCAGATGTACCACTATGACATCTCTAATAAAATGGAACTCTGAGGAACTTTCAGCCTCAGTGTCTTTTTTTGTTGGGGGTGTTACTTGGAACCTTGGCATATGTTTTTTCTTAAAAAATTATTAGTGGCCATGTAAATAATTTATTTTAATTATTGTTAATAAAATATAACTGGCACAAGCTACTCAAAATGAACCATTTGCTTAATAGTATAACATTCAGCCATTTCTTTTATAACAAGAACATATAGTTATATAACACGAGCATCACCTGCTGTTGAAACAGAAGTGTTATGACATCATATAAATGGAGTACTGTAAATACTCCAAGTTGTGTGATTAATACTACACTTTATATAGTACAGGGCTTTTTAAAGATGTAAGTCTGAACACAATTTGCAAATCTGTGGAGACACATTTGATCTATCTTCATCCTGAAAGTACAATTTGTAAGGTAAACATTTAACAGGTAGTAGTTTGTTTCAAAAACGATAAGCAATAGAAAAGCCCAAAGGATAAATTAGCTGGTTTTCAAGGAAGAAAAATTCTTTGGATGGTATATTTTCTGCTATTTCATCCAAGGTACATTCTTAGGAATCATGTCCCCCAAATATAATCTGCCTGCCCTGTATAATCATTGACGAAGGGGATGATCAGCATTCCGAAGTAGACTATCATTGTGGTAGCCTTGTCTTTTAAAACAACTTATCCACACACGCCCTTGGCTATTGTCCTTCCATAAGTAATTTTAAATATTGTTCAAACTGGCTTTTGACTTTTAGTACAGTTGTTGGTCTATCTTTTGGGTCTGGGTCTTTTCCTTGTCAGACATTCACTAGGAAGACATATGCCTGGAGTCATAATTGTTAATTGAATTATGATTTATTCAATTCCATTTTCTGGGCTCATATTATTCACTGATTAATAAACCTACAGTACTACATTGGCCAGGTTCACACAACCGATAAGTATTAAACATTAGTTTATGGCTTACTGTGCTGCGCAAATGCAAACAGTGTATTTAACTGCAGCTGCCTAAAAGCATCAGTGGTCTCCATGTTGAGGAAAATATCATTAACTGATTTGTGTATGTTACACTGTTATTAACAAATAACATGCACATTTTAAATGATCTGGTAAAAGAAGAAAATATGGTATTTAAATGAACCTTGCATCATTGCATTAATACCGTAACATCACAATGTTCACTTAATTATTAAATTTGCACACCACCCAAACTCTGAATGAGTGGTTAGAATGCCCGTTCATGTCTATCAAAATATTTAAGATATGAGCAGTCTAGTTATAAACATGGGATTTAATTAGTAAGAGATTAAAAATAAACATCCTTGGGTTACCCATGTTATCTCTAAATTCCAGAAACCCAGAAGGCATAACAAGACTACCAAGTATGACAGAAAACCACTTGTACTCATCAATCAACCGGGTGAATAATAAATAAAAAATTACTATTATGAAGTTGCTACCTGGTCAGATTTAAAATGACAAGTTCTGCCGAATGCCTGTCTTTTAATGACGATAACAGGAATAATTTCAAATTGTGCAGTACATGAAATATGAGGGGATTTATTTTTAATTTATGATGCCTGGTATAATTTTCAGCTGGATCCTATCTCAAAATGGTAGGAAGCTATGCTGTCGAATCTCAGTAAATTTATAGGGACAGTCCCCCATCTCTTTTCTCCTGCTTTAATAATAGAATGAATCTAGTACACATAATCAATATTATTGGTAACTACCCTTTATCTCTGTACTTGGGACGAAAAAAGATCAAAGCTATGGGAAAACAAATGAGGACTGCAAGAGAAAAGCAATGGCCAATACAAAATTTATGAAAGGAGAGAAACATTCTTGGACTAGTCACTAGGTTTTTAAGAATGTGTTAGTAACTACTCAGAATAGTCAATTTCCATTTTTTAGGCTACATTTTGATATGTTTAGGATTCTTATTTTTTAATCCAACAAACTATAATTGGGGCTATTAGTAAGAACTTTGTGCAATGTTTAAAATCAGCCCTGTACTTCATCCACGAATAGGGCTCGTATGTCGAAGATTAAACACAGAACATTCAGAGAAAAGTCCGATGTAAACTCCATCCTTATTTTCCACGTAGGAAAGGAACACCACTCCAGGATACATTTGGCGTTATTTGTTGCATTTGGGCTTGTATTACGGACCTTTTGAGAGCCTAACTCTTCCGTTATGCTTGTTCAAAAGAAACTCGGGAGGGGGAATATTAATCAGGAAAGGGTTTAAAACAACCATCGCTTGTAGAAATACGGCGCCACCGGAGAAAGACCGCAGTGGCTGGGACGACGCTTCTGTCAGCAAGGAGAGAAGGGTGTGGTTTGGACGAGGAAGTTCCCGGCAGCCTCTTCTACGCCTCCGCTGCGCCTCCTGGCGGCCACTCCGTCGCTTTGCTTCGGCTCACTCCAACCAAGGGCCCCGTTGCCAATTTAACTGCAGTCGCAAACGAAGGAGGCGCCGAGCGCTCCCGCCCTCCTCCTCCTCCTCCTGCCAGGCTGCAACTCCCCCTCCGCCGCTTCCCTGCGAGTTGACTCGGCACTGTAAGCGCAGGGCCTGAACTCGGGCCCGTCCCGTTCGTCCCGTCGCCGTCATGAACATGAAGAAACGGATCCACTTGGAGTTACGAAACCTGACTCCGCCGGATGTAAGCCAGCCTGGGCGGGAAAATGGGAAACAGCCGGGGACGTCCTCCCTTTTCAACACAGCTTGTTCTCTCGCCATCCGTACACGCGCAAACCGGCCCGGGGAAAGCGGGCTGGTTTTTTAAATTTTAAAACGCGGAGGGTGGGGGGCGCGCGCTCTTGAAAGAGCAACTGAGGGCGGCCGCTGCGGGAGCCAAACGAACGTCTGACGGACTCGAGAAGGGATTCCGTGGCCGCCATGTTTCTGCTCCTGCTGCTGCGTCGGTCCCGCGAGCGTGGGCTGCCGCTGCGGAGGAGCGAAGGGTGGCCCGCGTGCGCGGAGCGACTGCTTCGTCTGCCGCCCGCGGCGCGCGTTTCTCCCCCTCTTAAACGGGCAACCGTCGCGTGGAAGAAGGGGCGCGCGATCTTTTTCGGCGTCGCGTCCGTTTGCCTCTGGCCGTGCGCGCGCGCGCTCGTGCCTTTCTCTCCTTCCTTGCGCCCTCCCCTTTAAACGGGCCGCAAGCTGCAGAGAGCCGGCCGCGCGCGGCCTCTTTAATTCCCCTCGCCCCACCAAACCGTCTTCCCGCCAAAAACGTCTTCTCTTTAACCCATCGTCAAAGGGAAGGTGCTTTTCGCCCAGTTCTAAGCTCTGGTGGCTTCCGTGGCAGAATTTGAAAGATTTGTGATGGTGCGTTTTCAGTGGCGACACACTCGAGGTGGCCTCGGAGGGCTTTTGTTAGTGCAAAATGCAACAAAATGTTTTGCAGCCTAATTTTGAAAAAGCAATAAAGGAGGTGATACTAAAGTCTTTAATGGGTACTATTTTACCAGGACGATTGGACCAGAAAAGTATGTTCGTGCTCTGAAGTCTAGTTAGATTATTTTTAAATAAAGGTCCCTATTGAATATAAATATCCTACCATACATTATCTTTCAACAACCTATGGTAGGATATTTATATTCAATAGGGATCTTTATTTAAAAATAATCTAACTAGACTTCAGAGCATGAACATACTTTTCTGGTCCAATCGTCCTGGTAAAATAGTACCCATTAAAGACTTTAGTATCACCTCCTTTATTTTTTTTAATCTGCCTGTGGTTTCCTGGCATATCTGAACTTTAAGCCATGCTGTTGCTTCTTTTTTTTAATCCTTTATATTTTTCAACAGTCTTCATCTGTACTCTGATGCCAGAAAAAAAAACCCTGTACATTTCACTTGTTTATTTTAAGGCAGGAACTAAAAGTTGTCAATATGTCTCATATCTCGTATCCTAATAAAACATTTGTCTGCCTAAAAATATTAACAAAAACCAGCATGGTATCCCAGAAAATAAACAAGGTACATACTTGTACTGTATACAGTACTCTATACATACACTACTCTATACTCTTAAGTTTATATCTGCTGAATTTTGGCTTCTCCAGCTAAAGTTAGAGGCCATTTCTGGCAAGTATTTTAAAATTGTCCTATCTGTTACTCCATTCTTAAGCATCTGTCAGCTCAAGGTAGTTTCAAGTCTGCTCAAAAGAGCCTGTAGACGGATTATTCTCTTTTAAACTTGGAATGAAATAAGATTCTTCAAAGTCACCTTTGATCTTCATTTTTTTGCTTCACATATGGATACTTTGAAGAGATGAATAGTATTCTTTAACATAATATACTTGCGGTTAACTTAACCATGATGACTTTCTTTAACTCTGAAACATAATGGGAAGAGGGAACACTATCTGTACCATCTTGAATTGTACAAAATTAAGCTGGAATATATATATCTATCAAACTAAATGTTGCTAAGGGTTTTCTTAATAATTCAGCCACTACCATATTCCATTTAGGGCCCTTAAAAAAGTAGATGGCTTTTTAAATATGAGTATTTATATTTAAATAATTTGCCAAATTATTTTAAAGTGTACTGTAATATTCTTAAAGTGGTACAGATAATATTTTGTTAATGTTTATATAAACATTTGTAAATATGAAAAAAACATCTACAATTCAGTATGACTGTCACATGTATTTAAAAACTTTGTAGAACTTGATTATAAAGATCAATAGGTATTTATATGGTGTCTAGTAAAGGGCAAACTATTCCTTTCTTACACTGATAATTTTATAACAGTTTAGTTCAAAATGCATTATCATATTTCAAACTTTGAAAATACCTTGTTTGGAAACTGATTATGGGAGTCTACTGTATATTCGGTGCTGATTTAACAGTTTGAAAAATGTGTAGTTTTATTAATTGCTTCCTTAGCACTGAATTTGGCCTCTGTTTGATATACTTTGAAAGTTTACTCAGAACGTGCAGGCAGTCTTCCTTTAATTTCATAAAATTACTTGACTAGAAAAAGAAACATGAATTGGCTGTTCTTATCTGCTAAAATAAATAGGATGTATATAATAACAGTTGAAAGGCAGTCAGTGCTGTATTATATATAAACAATATAATGGTAGCAGTAAAAGATAGCAAACAAATTTTGGACATCTTTTGTTGTTCCATTTTTTTCCCTAATGAATTCACTGCAGAATTATCTATGCAGAAACCTGCATTCTGCTGTAATACTAGACAGCCTTGGGGCTAGACCAAATTTGGCATGAGCAGATAGAATCCTTAGTATGCTTTCTTTTAATGGGAAGATGTTTGGTGATTTTCACACTTAAGCCTTGTGGCTGCAGAAATTGACTGTATTGGTTAAGGATTACATAGAATTATCTAACCAGATTGTCATTGCTCACCAAAAATGGGGAAAGTTATTTATTGGAATTAAAGAATATTGATATGAAATTGATGCTTCTACTTTGATAAGTTATGCGCTAGACTGCTTTATTAAGAACTTTCTGGAACAAATCTCTCCAATATATTCTTAATTTCCTTATTATCTCATATCTTATTACATAATTTTTTAGATGTCTACTTTGTATACCAGCAAAATGTTTAACCGTTTTATAGATTTTTTAAGTTTTAATGTTTGTTAATGATAATTATTTTAGTGGTTTACGCTGCACAGAGTCCCTCGCTCATGAGATAAGTGGCTCATGAGATAAAGTGCATAAATGAATAAATATGCATATTAGTAAATTGGGCCTCTGTATGTCCTCTTTTAACTTCAAGTGCGGTCTTCTTCGTAATAAAAGGAAAGTGGCCTGCTGGACTGAACTGATTTTTATGTTGCTAGAAATAAATTTTATATGTATGCCAAAAAGAACAGTTTTTACACATTCCTTACTTTGAAGTTTTCTAAGTTTTCTGTAATAAATAAGCAGAAGCCCTAAAATTATTCAATAGAAAGTAAGACACATTGGATGAATGAGAGATGTTCCCAAATAGTGAGGTGTGATTGCACTGTAACCTTAGTGTGTAATTGTAACTTGGTGCAAGATTTTAACCCAATAATTATGTCTTTTTTTAATTCATTCTAGTTTTGAAATCCAAAGCATAATCCATATAGAATGTTTAAATTTCTCAACTAACTACACTGTATTTGAAAGCCTAATTCCACACCAGGCTTAACTCTATTATGGGAAAAATGTATTTGAATGAATGATCCATGGCACACAGAAAATATTAAGAGTAGAACGTAGACTTGTGGAATCTACATTAATTATTATTAGTTGTGTTTGTGGTGGACGACAGTGTTTACATACATGAGAGCCAGCAATAAACTCAGCTGCAAAATGAAATTCTATCATTTGAATACAGTTCCCAAAAATGTACTGGGGGATGTCACAGGCTCATGCAAATAGAATTTTATGCATTTGAGGCAGATAGAGCCAATTAATTTTCATGCTCTGCAAGCCTGATTGAAATGACTTGCTTATAGAAGGGCAGATTATTATCTAATTCAAATTAGGTAGGTATGCGAGTGCAAAATTCCCAAACTAGTCAAAGAGGAATAATAATATTTTTACAGGGGAGATACAGAGGTAAATAAATGAATAATTATTAGAGGGTCAGCAGAGACAGATTTTTTTCCAGGATGAGAACCTCCAAATTTATATTTTTTAAAACTTAAATTATGTTTGTTGAAAGTGGAAATATGAACAAGCACAGAGACAGAATTGTAAAAAAATAAATCTAATTTTCCTGAGCGCTGCTCCCACTATCCATAGCTGGGTACTTCCTCAGGTTTTGACAGGAACTGAGTGGAAGCTGCATTTAAATTCTCCTTGCTTAGCCACGCCCACAGTCCCATGATCCTCCAGTCTTTCACTCAGTTGCTGACAAGAACTGACGTGATTTTCTGAGCTCAGGGTTTTCCCTAATTAAATTCTTCAACTTTTAGTTATCTTTAGGTTCATTTAGGTCCTTTGTTTATTTTCGATTACCTTTTATTTGGAAGAAAAGCGAGAAGATCGACTGCTGCAAAAGGCATGTGGCGTGTCTGGGGCTCCAGGCTGCCCGCACCTCAGCATTCCCACTATCGGCAGCCGCCGGACTCTGTTCCCTTCGGGGCGGATCCGGCCTTTGTTTATCAGCCGCTGGCGAGTGAACAGGCTTTAGGAGCCCCCACCGCCATTTCACAGCGCTCTCGTTAGCAGCAGCTCTGGAGTGGCGGCATGGCTTCTGGCTGCGCCCCGAGGTTCTAGAACACTTGGCGAGGTCTGATTGCAGAGACCAGGTGACATTACTGGGACGCCATTGACAGCTCCCAGAGGTGACAGCCGTTTGGCAGACCTTTGGGCCACCAATTCGGGGCGTTTCTTTATTGCGGCCACCATTTTTTTGACAGCTATGATTGGCGGCCGCCATTTTGACGGACCTTCGGGGCGTCAATTTGACGAAATCCTCGTCGCGGGCGCCATTTTGGACTGACTGGAAGCACTTTCAGTTTGCAGTCGACGTTTGGATTGATTACCAGTTTGGTTGCCATTTTGTCACCATTACTGATGGCCGCCATTTTGGCACTGCTCAGTGGCCGGCGCTTTCCTCAGTGTCTTTTCTGGCATTGGACTTGGGAGGCTCTTACCTCCGCTGGGTGACTGGGTTCCCTCACTTCGGAGGGCCCTTCCCTTATGATGGCTGACTCAACCCTTTCTTCTGACCTAGAACCTGAGGCGAGCCCGCCTCACAAGCCTGCCAAGCGCCTTAAAACCGCTTCAGGGCAGCGGTCTGCTTTACCCAGCCGCAAACCCCACAAGGCAGCGGCCTCCTCTGGACAAGACAAAGACGCTTTAAGGCGCCACAAGGCCCTGGAGCGCCAATGTGATAAGGTGCAGCACCTGGTTAAAAAGGCCCTAGGCCTGGGCACTTGCCCTCCACAGACTGATACGCCTGTGCTGGATGACACAGGATCCAGATCTGTTCAGCCCATGCCACCACTTCCAGTCCTGTCTACCATTGATCTGGCCGTCTCAGGCAAATCGCTGCTCCTCTCCAAAGGGGTGTCTCTCTCCATGCCAGACGTTTCTGTGGCTGGCACTTACTCTGCCCACCGTAACTTTCCGGAAGCCACCTTTACCCTGACTGCTGTGGGCCTCCGCGCTCCAGAGGTACCCTTGCCTGGTTCCCATCTGGACCTAAGTCCATGGTTTCTTCCGCATTGTCTACGCTCTTGGCAGCGGGATTGCAGAAGGCGGTTCAGGGTCCCCTCCAGGCCCTGGCTGGGCACCACATGACTCATGAGTCGGCGACCTCTCACTCACAATCATCGCTGCACAAACGTGCAGGCTTTCTGGAGGGGTTGGACCATGGAGACGAATGCCGGGAGGACATAGAGTTCTCGGAGGATGAGGGCTTATTGCTGGATAACCCGTCCTTCATGGGGTTGTTCCGTCCCTCTCTTTTCAAGTCCCTTCTACATAAGGCTCGTTTAACGACGAACCTTGGGATGCCTGGTGAGGCTGTGTCTGAGTCCCAGGTTTCCACGGGGCCCCACGATGCATTATTCAAGGCCACCAAGCTGGAAAAGGACTTCATACCTTGTCCACAGTTGTTCTCGGACGTGATCCAAACACCCTGGGCCAACCTGGCTCATTGACTACACCCAGCAGCCAGGACAAGAAACTTTATTGTTCTGCCCCCGAACTGGAGAACCTACTAGTGTTTCCCTCGGTGGACACGCCAGTTGCCTCCCTGTCCTCCGCCTGACCTCCAACTGACTCATTGGACGGCCTCAAAGCCGAGGACCGTTGGGTGGAATTGGCCTTTCGCAAATCCCACCAAGTGGTGGCATGGGCGAACAGGATGGCGATAGTTACATCGTTTTTCAATAGGGCGTCCCTCATCTGGCTGAGGCAATTACAGGAAAGGCTTCCTCCTGAGGAAACCAGATTACATCAAGGCATAAACAAAATTGTTGTAGCCACCGAATACTCGGCTGATGCCTCCCTGAATTCCGTTAAATTTGCCTCTCGGGCCCTGGCTTCCATAGTGATGTTGAGGAGGCTCTTTTGGCTTCGCAATTGGAAAGCTGATCTCAAGGCGAAGTGGAAGCTGGCTGCGGCTCCGTACAAGGCTCCGAACCTCTTTGGGGCTGCATTGGATCCAGTCCTTATTGAGGACAAAGATAAATAGAAGGTGCTCCCGTCTTCGTACCATCGCACCAACCGCCGCTACACCCCGTATGCACAGCGGCAGCCCTTTCGGACCAGCTCCAGTTCCAATGGGTCATCGTCCATGGAGGCGACCGTTATCAGGACAGACAACAATTCCGAGACTGCGGCAGGAACCAGCAATCCAACAAACGGCCGTTTCAGGGTTCCGGTTTCAAGTCTTTCCGACGGGGCAAGTGACTCGCAGTTTCTGAGTCCAATAGGCGGGCGGCTCCAACTCTTCCGCCGCCAGTGGGCCCAATTGACCATGGACTCATGGGTGCGGCGCACGACTTCGCTAGGACTTTCCATCGTCTTTTCCGGGGCCCCGCTGAATCACTTTCTGGCTTGCCTGGTCCTGGCCTCTCCCGAACTGCAACTCTTTATGACAAGGGAGATTTCACATCTATTAACCATCAGAGCAATAGAACTGGTGCCTCCTGACCAGTTCCAGACCGGCTTTTATTCGGTCCTCTTTTTGGTGCTCAAGAACTCAGGAGGCTGGAGTGGGATACTCAAACTGAAACACCTGAATCTGTCCGTTTGTTATCGCAGGTTCAAAATGCACTCCCTCTGGTCGATCCTTGGGGGTGTGAGAAAGGGAGACCTCCTTCAGTCGGTCGACCTACGAGAAGCTTACCTGCACGTACCTATTCATCCCGACCACAGGAAATATCTGAGATTTGCGTCCAGTATTGTGCGATGCCCTTCAGACTCTCCTCTGCGCCCCGCACCTTTACCAAGCTGGTGGCAGTAGGGGCGGCAACGCTCTGGCCCCTACCAGTTCGAGTACTATGCTACCTCAACGATATCCTGATACTCTCTTCCTCCCCAGAAGAGAGGGCAGCCAGGGACAGGGATCTCGTACTGAGTGCCTTTCAGTGTCATGGCTTCTCGATCAATTTCGAGAAAAGCTACTTGATTCCCTCTACATGCCTCCTTAACCTGGGGGTGGTGATCGACTCGGTCAGGGATCAGGTATTTTTGTCTCTGGACAGAGTACAGAGCATCGTCTAGCTGATCCAACAGGTCCGCACATGGGAGAAGTTTCCTTTATTGCATCTGTCCCAGCTGCTCGGGAAAATGGTGTCTTGCTTCAACATCGTTCCGTGGGCACGCAGACATTCCTGATCTCTGCAGTGGTTCCTGCTCCCCTTCCAATGTGCGGGCCATTCCAACGAGAGACTCAAGGTATACTTATTTCCACAGGTCCGGCTTTCCCTCTGTTGGTGGACATCCCCATCGCTCCTCAAGGGTTGTGACTTTCTGGAGCCGGACAGACTGGTCCTTACCTCTGACGCCAGTCTTCATGGCTGGGGTGCGCACCTTCTCAATCTGGTGGCGCAGGGCCAGTGGTTGGAGACCGAACGTCGGAGCAGCATAAACCTTCTGGAGCTGTGAGCTATCAGACTGGCTCTTCTACAGTTTCGTACGACGGTGGAGGGTCATCACATCCTGATCCTCATGGACAATATCTCTGCCAAAGCGTATGTGAACCGAGAAGGGGGCACGACGTCTCGAGCCTTCATGTTCAAGACAGAATCACTGTTCAATTGGGCGGAACATCACCTTCTTTCGATCAGAGCGGACCATATCTCGGGGACGGCCAATGTACGAGCCGACTGGCTCAGACGGGAACAGATCGACCTGCAGAGTGGCAGCTCCATCCACCCCTGTTTCGGGAGCTCCTCTCTCGTTTCAGGACTCCAGTAGTCGACTTGTTTGCGTCCCTAGCAAACGCTCAGCTGCCACGTTTGTGTCCCGTTACCCAACACCTTTAGCGGAGAATCATGACACTCTTCGGTGCCATTGGCCCAGTGGTCTCCTGTACACGTTCCCACCGGTACCACTCCTACCTCCTGTCATTCGGAAGTTGCTCTCCAAAAAGGCCGAGTTACTTCTGATAGCTCCCAACTGGCCCTGAAGGCCGTGGTACACCGACTTCGTGGCACTCTCTGTGGACCGCCCTTGGGTGATTCCACCTCACTGTATCTCTCTATGCCAGGGGGCCATCTGTCATCCCGAATCTCAGTGATTCCAGTTGGCCGTCTGGCATTTGAGCAGGTCATCTTGAAGAAAGACAACTTGTCGGACGGAGTCATCGGTACCATCCAAGCGGCCAGACATCCCTCCACTTCTCATATCTACGAGGCCTCGTGGAGAGGATTCTGTATCTGGTGCTCCACTCATCATGTGGATCCCACTTCTGCGACAGTTCGTCATTCTCGAATTCCTCCAGGCGGGACTCGACAAGGGTTTGGCCCCCTCTACATTGCAAGGTCAAACGGCAGCCTTGTCCACGGTGATTACGTGCGCGCCCTACCATTCTCTTTCACACCATCCGCGTATCGGTGGGTTCCTGCATGGCGCCACGAATTTGCGCCCCCCAATGGTGCACCGCTACCCGACTTGGGACCTTCCACTGGTTCTGCAGGCTCTAACGTCTCCACCCTTTGAACCATTGGGATCGGTTGCACTCAAATACTTGTCATTTAAGGTGGCCTTTCTCCTGGCTATTACCTCCGCCCGGAGAGTGCAGAGCTTGCAGATCTGTCTATCAGGAAGGATCTTTGCATGTTTCGAGAACACACGGTTATCTTACGACTGGACCCTTCCTTCACCCCCAAGGTGAACTCCTGGCTTCACCGAGCCCAGGAGCTCACCTTGCTGGATTTTTGCCCTTTACCTCGTGACCACCGGGAGAAGCGTTGGCACACCCTTGAGCCCTCCGTCGCTACATTCGTCAGACTGCCTCATTTCGCAGAATGGAGGCACTTCTGGTTTCCTTCCACCCGGCCTTGATGGGACAGAAGATCTTGTCTTCCACGGTTGGCCGGTGGATCAAGGCCTGTATTGCCATGGTGTATGACTTGAACTCAAAACCGCTACCTGGCAAGATTCTGCCGCACTCCACTTGTAGTGCGGCCACTACTGCGGCCTGGGCGACTCAAGCGTCAGTGGCGGACATTTGCCATGGGGCGACGTGGTTGTTGCTTTCGCCTTTCATTCGCCACTACAAAATTGGCACTTATGCTTCAGCCGAAGCCTCGTTTGGTCGTCGAGTTTTGCAAAGTGTTCATTTGGCCTGGGACTCTGGGGGAAGTCAGCCTCCCACCTTCGGGGTTTAGGCTTGGGTATATTCCAGCTATGGATAGTGGGAGCAGCGCTCAGGAAAACGGACGTTGTCTTACCTGAACGTCCCTTTTCTGGGCGCTGCAACCACTATCCATTCTCCCCCTTGTTTGTTGTTGTTGGCTTCCTGCCCTAGTTTCTTCCACCTCTTGTGGGTGACTTGGTAGTTCTTTGTACTTGCTTTTGAACTTTTGTTGTGCAGACTTGCCGCACCTTCGTGACAGATTGGAGGATCATGGGATTGTGGGCGTGGCCAAGCAAGGAGAATTTAAATGCAGCTTTCACTCAGTTCCTGTCAAAACCTGAGGAAGTACCCAGTTATGGATAGTGGTTGCAGCGCACAGAAAAGGGACGTTCAGGTAAGACAACGTCCGTTTTAGTAATCAGACACAGATGTACAGTTGTTGATCTGCACTAACATTGATGCTATTACACAGTTGTTGGAGTGGGACAGAGAGTGGAAGAGCTATGGTGATTGGAAAAGCTTCAAATAATCGAATCTACATCCTGGCTTATTTTTACAAGGTTTTTGTTAGAGCAGATTGTTTTCTTAAAGTAACAGTAGTGCAGGAAAAAGATTTTCTTATTGCCAACCCACTGGGTTCTTCTGTCTTTTCTTGAAGATTTTGTCTCCATTTATTTTGGCAGGATAATGCTTATACCCAAACCATATTTGGGGATAAGCATTATCCCAAAACTATAATCAGAACTACAGGTGTTCTGATATCAGTACTTTAGATTCTTTTCTCACAGGACTTACTATTCTTGTCTCATGCTTTTTCCTTCCACTACATTTTATAGTATAGTATAGCCTTTATTGTACATCATGTTTACGAAATTGGTTTCTGCTGATCTATCTCCAAGGTCTACTCCCTTTAGTAAGAGGCAAAGGCCTATTCAGTCTTAGCTTTCAGGGACTTTTTCCACTGAATGAAAAGTAATGTTTTGATTCTCTGAATTTATAAGCATAATTGCCAAAGCCTTCATTGTTATATTCAGTCATCAACACAAACTGTCTTATAGTTTCATATAACAAACATATTGTAATATAGCTTATGCAGACTTTTATAGAAGTTAGTGTCTTATTATAATACTGATGTTAAATCTAAAATGCTCACAGGTTCCACATCAACTTGCTAATCAAACCAATGAAGGAATGTCCTTAGCCATCTTTTTAGGCAGGAGTCAAAGTGGACTGATAGAGCCTGTTGCAGATTATTCTTATAATGTCTATTGCTTATCTTTGTTGCATATCTCATATTGAGATATGATCTCAAAGAAAGAAACTGCTTTAGATAATTAAATAGGTAATCATTGGTTTTATTTACTTGCTGCTCTAGCTCCAAATGACAGCAGGTGTCATTAAGACATTTAAAATTCTCACTGGGAATAGTTGTCCAATTAAATGGTGTTCATCCTATTTTGTTTTCCTATTAAACAAGGAGGGAAAACTTTTGGTGGCTAAGGATCATATTTAATATTTGGGAGAAGCTTGAGGGCTATACTGATTGGTGGGACTGACTTACATTTTTCTGGGTCATGTTGAAGATTTTTGAGCCTCTTTCTTTCCTGGTAGGCAAAATAGGAGAAACCCTTTCAGATAAACTGTTTTAAGCATTCAGTTCTTTATATGTTAATATCAACACCTTGAATTGAGCTTGGAAATGGACTGGTAGTAGAAGTGGCAAAGTACGGTAATACTTACTAGTATGATATGATTGAGCATATTATTTATTAATGTGTTTGATTTAAATCAGCGCTCCCCAACCTCTCCAGCTCCTAGAACTGGCGGCAGCAGCGGGGGAGGGGAGGAGAAGGGGGGTGGTTTTACATGCGCACCTGCCACAAGCACAAGGGAGCTTCACATGCCCATTGCTTGCGCGGCCCGCTTCTCAACAGACTGCGGCCTGGGTTCAGGCTGCAGATTGGGGTGGAGTAGGGCTGACTTAAGTAATGTTAGGGCTTATTGTCTGTTTTTCTTGTCAAAGATGAGATTTTAGCAGTTATATTCAAGGCGGCTGTAGGAGCTAAAAAGGGAAGCTCAATGGTTGTAGATTGTCAGTTCTGCTCTAAGAAATAGGAGAAACTTTTGGACCCATCATTTTCACTAGAAGCTCAAGGGATGCTCACAGCACTTTTTATCTTCTTTGGCTGATACCGTGTTTCCCTGAAAATAAGACCCTGTCTTATATTTTTTTGAACCCTGAAATAAGTGCTTGGCCTTATTGCCATGTGCTCAAAAGCCCAATTGGGCTTATTATCAGGGGATGTCTTATTTTGGGTGAAACGATATAATTGGACACAAATAGCTTTGCAGTAGTTATTCACACTCTAGTAACCTCCTTTTGTATTACAGTATTGTAACACGCTATACTGGGAGCTGCCTTTGAAAACAATGTAAAAACTCCATTTAATTAAAAACAAGATACAGTAGACTACTAATTGACTTATGCAATTACATTATACTGTTCCTTTGCCATCTATACTGTCCTTTCAGGTCTAATTGAAAGTGCTGGTATTAATATACATAAAGATCTAGATGGTGTTGGGGCAGCATATCCGAAAGAACATGTCCTGTATTTACTTACCAGAATTCCAACACCTTCACCCAAGGACCTCCCCAGGGTGCCTCCATCTAGTTGGATGTTTGCAAAAACAAAAAAAAAAAAACCCACATGTAATGGTGTCCTGGCTGTGGAACACAGTGAAGTTTGTGTGTTGCTTCATTATGGTATTTTTAGATTTTATTTGTATCCGCCTTTATTATTTTTACATGTAACAGACATATTCAACACACTTCTCATACTTTCCCCACAACAATAACCTTGTGAGGTAGGTTGGGCTGAGAGAGAGTGACTGGCCCAAAGTCACTCAGCTGACTTCCATAGCTAAGACATCCTCTTTATTATTTATTGCCATTTGTGGTGCTCTTGGTTTGCTCACATCACATTGCTTTATATGTTGCTTTGCATTCCATTATTTTACTGTTTATAATGTTTTAATTGATTATGAATCATCCATAGAATTCCTGATATTGAGAGTTATAAAAATACAACAAAAGAAATAATAACTTCATTATGTGAATGTTTTTCAGATAAAAGAGCTTGTTCTTGATAACTGCAGAGCAAATGATGGTGAAATTGAGGGACTCACAGAAGAGTTTGTGAACTTGGAGCTTCTCAGCTTAATAAATGTTGGACTGTTATCTGTCTCAAATCTCCCTAAACTCCCCAAATTGAAAAAGGTAATGATCTTGTCTGTTATTTTATTGAAGGGCAAAATACTATGAAAAATGTCTGTCTTTATGGTCATTAAGAGTTGACTCCAACTTAATAACATGCAACTCAGTTTGGAGGGGGAAAAAATCCCTTCCTAATTACTATTTTATAATGATTCTTATACTAAACCTTTTGGGACTAACAGCTGCCAGCACTACCGGATTGTCTAGTAAGATCTGGAAGGTAGGATTCTCTTTGGGTTCACAGTCTAAATGAGAGATACTATCAACTATCATGAAGGTGGCCCTTTTCTCTTGCTGTCTTTCTGTGGAACGATCTTACCTGCAGAATTAGATCAATGCTAATCCTATTAAAACTTGGCTTTCCCAGAAAGACTTTAGTACTTGATTTTAAAGTTTGGATCCTCCTTTACTATGAATTATTCACCTAGTTGATATGATTATTCCTTCGCACAGAAAGACTTGAAATAGGTTTCTGTTATATTGTGTTACTGGTTTTTTTAACCTGTTTGTTGAATTGGAGTGTATGGTACATAGAATTTGCTATGGTTGAAGCAACATAAAGGCTTAAGAAATAGTTCCAGCCGCTATATTTTATCTTATTCATCTTCTTTGGATCCTAGTTCCAATTGTAAAATCTTGAACTTCAAAGCTTTGAAATTCTCTGAACACAATATAATTAAGTTTGAGATGAAAGTGATAAGAAAAATGCTGGAACAATGAACATGTGTAAAAGGAGCCATTCTAGGAAAGCAGCTATTAAGCTATGCATTTATTTGTGTGTTTGGGAGATGGGTTGCTAGGGATGGAAGTAAAAAAACAAAAAAAAATGGTTATTAAGGTTAAAAAAATCACTTTATATTCAATGGCAAAGAAGGTGCTTTAGAACAGATGACTGAACAAACATAGAACAGAACTACAACTCACAGAAGAAACATTATATATTCATTCTTCAAAGTACCATTTTGTCTTTGAGTCTGAAGTAGTCAATATCGGTAATGGTTACACTTACACCTGTTGCTAGCAACAAGATCTGTACCCTGTTGTAGATCTGGAGAATGAAACATTAGTAGTACCTTGTAGTCTCTGTGTCTTGCCATTTAGAAATGAAAATGGTAATGGGGGAGGAACCAAGCATTTAATGCTTTCAATTAATAATAAAAATATGAACTGGCAAAATTTTGATGACATTTCCCAAAAGGTACAATGTTTATAGATAAACAGATGAAATTGCCTGTGATTATAGTTGTTATTAAAACAAAAGGCATATAATATCATAGTTAGCAGCTAGGAGTACGGAAGAAGTACATTAACATGCTTAATCAATATACCTTAGAATAGGAGGTACTTGGTGTCCTATATCCCAAATAAGAGTATGTAGTAATTCAGAATGAAAGGTGCTAAAGGGTTCTTCAGAGTGCACTTAAGTGCATATTTAGCATCTGTCTGTTACTCCTTAAAGAAGCTGCAATTTTCCCCAAGAATTCTTCACAGGTATCCCTTAATCCTGGAAAACATATGTTTGACTCAGACTTGCAAATGGATACCACATTCATACCTGCACATACTCTAAAACAGCTTTCTCCTTGCAGCCAATCTCCTGCAGATTTGCAGCTCTGCTCCCTAGCATTTTTTTGTCACTTCATCATTAAGACATTCTTTATTGCTATAATCTTATTTGTAATAATTGAATTGAATGCTTTATTTGACCAAGTGTGATTAGAAACACAAGGAATTTGTGTCTGGTACAGAACCCAATGTACATGCAAAGCAAAATAATAACAATAATAATAATATTACCACCAATAAAAGGGAAAGTAAAAAAGATAATAAGGAAAAATAATAATGTTATAGTCACACTACATGGGTTAATAGACCTATTATCTATCCAACATCTATTCTAAACTTATTACACTACTTTTAGTTTAGAATACATGTTATATACAAATGCATGTATATATACACTTTAGCTACAACTGTTATAATTCTTGTCTCCAGTAGTGAAGGAGACAAATTAAATGAGAATTGCTTGTAAATATTACCATGTAATGACATGTTGGGTGAGGGATCAGTTCCTTGAATCAGCCAGGGTTTGACTTGTTAATCAGTCAATGTTGTAGTCTCTAAAATATTTTCCAAAAGGTAGGGGTATATGTGTATGTAGAAGTAATTATAATGCTGTTTGACAGAAATATATAACTAGGAGCCATGGTGGTGCAGTGATTAGAGTGCAGTACTGCAGGCTATTTCTGCTGACTGCCGGCTGCCTGCAATTTGGCAGTTCAAATCCCACCAGGCTCAAGGTTGACTGAGCCTTCCATCCTTCCAAAGTGGGTAAAATGAGGACCCAGATAGTTGGGGGCAATATGCTGACTCTGTAAACCGCTTAAAGAGGGCTGTAAAGCACTATAAAGCTGTATATATGTCTAAGTGCTATTGCTATTTGGAATTACATGTATGAACATGTTTGTGATTTTTTAAAGATGTAACAACTGAGATATACCAGTATATTACTTTTAAAAATGGAAATTCAGTATTGTATTGACACCTGCTCGCAGGGAACAGAGATTCCCAACCTATTTGGTATAGTGTGCATAATGGGATTTTTAGAATAGGTTGCATAAATATTAAACGAGATACTTCAGTCTGTTAGGAAACCTCCCTTGGATTTGGTATTCATTTGCAGCCTTATTAAGGATACTACACTGAGATCTGTGCTATCAATATCAGATTACCCCTTCATCCCTCTAGGCCATTTAATCCAACAGAGAAGAACCTCATACATAATTTCAAAGTTTTCAGAGCCAACATCTGGGGCAGGTTCCCATTGCCAAGGCATGGTCTTTACCCTACCAAGCAAGAGAACGGATCTCTACTGAAAGAGACTACAACCATAATTGCACAAGATTTATTTCTTCTTAGTGCTAAAGTAGTGACTTTTGATGACTTGCTGTATGATCAACAGGTTTACTCTGTAAGATCCACCCTCTTATCTGGATCCCATGGTTGGAGACCAATCAGTGGGATCTCTGAAGAAAGTCAAACACATCCTGAACAGCTGATCAGGTTGTGTGAGGCTCTTGATCTTTAGGTACAGTAGATCCCATTCTGAATAGATAGATTGTATTCTATTGTTTTCAGATGCTTATAAGCCAGAAATATTGCTAATCTTCTGGCTTTGTTGAAATCAGTAAAAAATGTATGGCAAACATCAGCCTCTATTCTTCCAACCAAAAAGCTGTTGCATTAAAAGAGGTAGCAGTTTTTTTCTGGCATTTGGCCTTCAAATCACTGGTAGTTGAGGTTGCACATACAAATTTAGTGCAAAGTGTCTTACGGCCCTCATTGATAAAGAAGAACATGAATACTTTTCATATTTTTTAAATTCACAACAAGGTTATTGTTTAGAATGGAATTTCCAAGCCTATAATGGCTAATATCAGATTTTTCTTTGTGAAAAGATGACCTATTTTCTACTGTATATGCTAGATGATAAATGAGACCTTGCTTCCGTTTTCTTAGCAGAGGCCTCCCAAATCTCCAAGCAGCAGATGAACATCACTGAATATAACACAGCTGCCTATGTGGCTGACCACATTAAAAGGAGTTGTTGCTCTCCGCTGCTACAGTGTCTCTTGAGGTTCAGAACATGATGGAAGATCTGCTCATCACAGAAGTATTTTTCTTCTAGAGTACAGCTAATGCTATGGAGAAAGTCAAAATCCAAAACATTGCATGAGAGTGGCAATCATGATAGCCAATAGCAGTGTCTCTGCTGCAAATAAAACCCATTGTTGGAATTAAATTGCCCTTCTCTAGTATTACAGTTGCTATAAGCTAATGTGCAACATGAGGTAACATTTCTCAAAACTGCTGCCTCCTGTCTTTTTACAAAAGACTTTTCAGAAATACTCCTAAATATCATCTTTGATTTTTAGCATATAATCTCCAGGATCGCTAGTTCAGTTCCCACTGGCAGTTGCTCCCCAAGGATGGAAATCCTACACTACAGAGTCTTAGTCTCAACTTCGATAGCTATGGGGTATGCCATAGAATTCAAGCCTTGCAGTATTTATTGTTTATCCTTCCCAGTTCCGCATAGATGTATGAAGTTTTGCTCAAAAAGAAAGTATGATCAAGTACCAGACTCTCAGATGTGAATTGGATTTGATTATTTTGTCATCCTCAAAACTGATAATGAAGTGAAGCTAATAGATCTTTGCAACTCATCAAATAATATCTAGCTCAATAAATTCAGGATAGTCACATTTCAGATTAGCTTATTTTGTTGTGTTGAGGGGGGGAATGGTTTCCCTGAATGGATCCTGGAGCTACTTGTTTCCATATAATACGTTACAATGTATGAGTATGGTTGTATGTCTGTATTTGTTTGGTATACACATTTACACCATGTTGACTATTGGCTGCATTGTGCAACATAACATTTTGTTCAGCTCGTTCAGTGTGTCAACAAACAAAAGGTACTCTTTTCCTATTCATGCACCTAGATTCCATTTCTCATAGAAGTTAATGTAATTTAATAAAGTCACTCAGCACCCAGATGGATGCCTTAATTTTCCAACATTATACCTGTGAATGGGAAACATCCTCAGTGGACTTGCTTGTTGCTGCAAAAAATGACCAATATAGTATTTTCTGCAAGAAAATGGACATAACTTGGTATCATTTAAATATTTTAAATATTTTTAGATATATTTTTTAGATATATTTTTAGATATATTTGAAGCGATTAGTTTTGTATATATTTCCTTCACCCCAGCACCCCATTGCTATGGTAATTATATCAGTGCACAAGTCCTTTGATTGCCTCTTGATGGCTAGCAACCCTGATTGCCAGTGTTTTTGTCTCTTTTTTTCAGATACTGTACTTTTCATTGCCAGGCAGGAGGAACTTTTTTTGACTGAATGATGCTCAAGTATATCATGCAGATCTTTCCCTGACTTATAATGTAGCTCCTTTCCTAACAGTTTGACTGAATGATGCTCAAGTATATCAGGCGGATCTTTCCCTGACTTTTATAATGTAGCTCCTTGCCTGGCAGTTTGGATAAAATTTAGAGCTATAATCTGGTTTGTTCTCTCCATGTCCCTTCTTTTATTTGGTCATTTCAAGGTTTTTTTTCCCCAGTACTTATTGCCACTTAAGATGTACTATAAAGTCTTTGGTTGTTATTGTTGAAAGTCTGTTCCCCAGTAAATTCTGCAATGTATGTTTCTGCATCCCTTAATGTAGCAATTTGTGAAACACTTCAAGCAACTACCCACTTCTGAAATATTTCATGTTAGAGGGGAATGTTGAAGTTGTTAAATGGATTTCTCCATTATATGCTTCCTGAGGGATCTTCTATTTTCCTTGATGAACATTCCTTCAAAAGAAGAGGCTAAATGCAATTCTAGGAACTACTAGGCTTTTCCATATTCTAAACTTTGCTTGCTTTAGATTTGGAGTGGTGAGTCAAAGTGCATTGTATATTAACTTTTTACACTGATTGCACTAAGGCAATCAGGTACGGAGGATCCCGGATCTGCGTACCTTCTGTCGCGCGCTTAAGACGTTCCTATTTCATCAAGCTGGCCTGACCTAAATTTTCCCCTTTTTAAATGGGAATTTTAAATTTGGTTTTAAATTATTGGGGTTTTAAAATGGTTCAGCCAAATTATTTAATTTGTTTTATTTCTATTTTAAATTTTGTATTTATATGTTTTATTTTATGGCTGTTCACCGCCCTGAGTCCTTCGGGAGTAGGGCGGTATACAAATTTAATAAATAAATAAATAAGGCTTTGAGTGCTTCATTGTGTCTGTTTGAACTATCGTAGTCTGAGGAATGCTAATCTTTTCTCCAACAAATAAGTGTTTTTAGTTGGCATGGGGATCCTGCAATGGTCATAAGTGAAAAATGATCATAAGTCAATTTTTTCAGTGCCATTGTAACTTTGGTCACTAAACGAATGATTGTAAGTTGAGGACTACTTGTCATACTATCCACTCTCTGAGCTCTCTTCAGATGCTTTTAACTTGTGGGATATTGCTGGGTCATCAGGAAGTAAAGATAGAATTACATGCATAATGAAGGTGGCTTCTCTGCTTCTCTGCCTAATAATAGTAATAGTGAAGTAAGAGAGGGGAGGGAGGGAGAGAGTCATGCACAGGCCACATTCACCCCAGCTCCGCGAAGGAGAAAAATGTCACGATACATAACGTGATGGCAATGTGACACCGCGAGTTTGACACTCGTGACCTACAGCAATAGCCCTGTGAGGTAGGTTAGGCTAAGAGTGTGACTTACTAAAAGTCACCCAGCCAGCTTTCATCAATTTCAAGCTGGAAAGCAGTTACACATAATTTCCCAGTTAGTAACCACTTTGCTTAGTGACTAAGTTGCTGGTCCCAAGAGTGGTCGTAAATGAAGTCTACCTGTGGTTCTCATTTAGTAAATACAGTGGATCTGACATTTACTAATGTAGAAAGGAATTCTTAACCGTATCTATGAACTTACTTCAGCATTCCTTTGCTTTAGAAATCTACAAAGGTCATAAATGCGAGGATTGGTCACAAAGTTACTTTTTTATCACTATTGTAACTACAAACAGTCATTAAGTAAAATATTCACTAAATGAGGGCTACCTGTAAATGAAATTTCCTTCAAATATTCTCCAGCAATAACTGGCAGATCCATTGCATCCAATGTAGCTTAACCAAGATAGTTAAATTTACAATAATACATCTGCATGAATTTATGTGATTCACATCAATAAGTCTTGGTGAATGGTCTATTAAAACAAGTCGTTAAACTATAAATGGGTGATTGGAATGTAAACATTGGATAAGGACAAGTATAAAAAATGGAAAAAGGGGCACATAACTAGGGCAGAATATCAGCAAATAACCCGAGCCTGCAAAGATGAAGTGAGAAAAGCTAAGACTTAACATAAACTAAGGCTTGAGACAAAAGTCAAAAATAACAAAAAAAGTCAACATGTTTTCAACATGTTAAAAACAAGAAAAAAGTCAAGGAAACGATTGCTTCATTGGTGGGAGAAAGTGGCAAGAAGGTGGCAATCAACAAGGAGAAAGCAGAACTGCTTAACTCATTTTTTGCATCTGTCTTTACACAAAGAAAAAACAGTCCAACCTATCAAAAACAGCATCGTAAAAACAGATTAGGAACACAAGTTAAAATAGGGAAGAAAATGATAAAAGCACCTGTCCACCCTAGACTAGTTCAAATCACCAGGACCAGATTGATTACACCCCAAGGTTCTGAAGTAACTGGCAGATGTGATCTTGGAACCACTGAACTATATCTTTCAAATATCCTGGAGCACCGAGGAACTGCCAGAGGACTGGAAAAGAGCTGATGTAGTTCCCATCTTCAAAAAAGGAAAAAAAAAAATAGATCCAGGAAATTACAGACCAGTCAACCTGACCTCAATACCTGAGAAGATTCTGAAAAAGATAATCAAGCAACAAATTAGTGAACACCTAGAACCAAACAAAACAATAACCAAAAACCAACATGGGTTTGTCAAAAACAGATCATGCCAGACAAATCTTATTGCATTCTTTGACAAAGTGACAAAATTAGTGGACCAGTGGAATGCTGTGGATATAATTTACTTGGACTTCAGTAAGGCATTTGAAAAAGTAGACCATAATCTTCTACTTGATAAGATAAAAAAAATTGGGTTAGACAGCATCACCACTAGATGGCTTCGTATTTGGCTGACCAACTGCATTCAGCGTGTAGTCCTCAATGGAAATGCATCTACATGGAGAGAAGTATGCAGTGGGGTACCCCGAGGCTCTGTTTTAGGCCCAGTACTCTTTAACATCTTCATCAATGATTCGGACAAGGGGATAGATGGGGAACTCATCAAATTTGCAGATGACACCAAGCTTGCAGGAATATCCAACACTCCAAAAGATAGGCTTAAGATATAGAAGGATCTTGACAAACTTGAACATTGGGTGCTATCTAACAAAATGAAATTCAATAGTGAAAAAAGTAAGGTTCTACATTTAGGCAAGAAAAACAAAACGCACAGGTACAGTATATGTGGTACCTCGCTCAATAGTAGTAGCTGTGAGTGGGATCTTGGAGTTCTAGTGGACAATCACTTAAATATGAGCCAGCAGTGTGCTGCAGTGGCCAAAAAATCCAACACAGTTCTAGGCTGCATAAAGAGGGATAGAATCAAGATCACATGAAGTGTTAATACCACTTTATAGTGCCTTGGTAAGGCCACACTTGGAATACTGCATCCAGTTTTGGTCACCACGATGTAAAAAAGATGTTGAGACTAGAAAAAGTGCAGAGAAGAACAACAAAGATGATTATGGGACTGGAGGATAAAACAAAAAGAACGGTTGCTTGGATTGGGTATATCTAGTTTAATGAAAAGAAGGTCTTGGGGTGACATGACAGCAGTGTTCCAATATCTCAGGGGTTGCCACAAAGAAGAGTGGGCCAATCTATTCTCCAAAGCACCTGAGGGCAGGACAAGAAACAATGGATAAAAACTAATCAAGGAGAGAAGCAACCTAGAACTAAGGAGAAATTTTCTGGCAGAACAATTAATCAGTGGAACAACTTGCCTCCAGAAATTATGAATGCTCAAACATTGGAGGTTTTTAAGAAGAGATTGGACAACCATTTGTCTGGAATGGTATAGGGTTTCCTGCCTAAGCAGGGGGTTGGACTTGAACACCTCCAAAGTCCCTTCCAACTCTGTTATTCTATTCTAAGGAGGTTAATATAATTCTGGGGGGGGGAAATGTTTATTGGCAATACCAATGTCAAATAATAAAACTATGCATGGCTAAGACCCTGAGCTTGTCGATCAGAAGGTCGGCAGTTCAGCAGTTTGAATCCCTACTGCCGTGTAATGGAGTTGAGCTCCCGTTACTTGTCCCAGCTCCTGCCAACCTAGCAGTTTGAAAGCACGTAAAAATGCAAGTAGAAAAATAGGGACCATTTTGGTGGGAAGGTAATAGCACCTTCAGCATTTAGTCATGTCGGCCATATGACTACAGAGATGTCTTCGGACAGCGCTGGCTCTTCGGCTTAGAAACGGAGATGAGCACTGCCCCTAGAGCCGGAAATGAGAAGCACGCATGTGTGGGGGAACCTTTACCTTTTTATGCTCTAACTCCTGGATGCACAAACACTGGAGCCAACTTGCCTATATAATAGAAACCAGAAGATGGAAAAATGCACTCCAGACAGCCAGGTCAGCCAAGTTAAGCTGTCAAGGTTCTGCTCAAGTGCCTGGAGGCTGTGTGATTCAAACTATGAATTATAGAGGTTAACATTAAAATGAAATAGGTGTGCCATTCAGCTAGAGGACATGCAATATACAAGGATCTGACTTAGTACACTCAAGCAAAAGAGAACTTGAGGAGTAAGATGCACAAAATTCAATATCAGGGAACATAAAATTGCAGTGAAAATTTTATCAACAAATTTGGCATATCTCTACTTGGAAACCTTTGAAAGAGATAAGTGAGAATGAGAAGCAAAAATGTTATGAAAATGCAAAAGAAAAAAGATTGAAATGGCTTTCAGAATAAGAGAAGCATGGTTTAAAGAGCAACAAGAAAGACATACAGTAACGAACACCAACTTCAAAAAAGGTAAAGAAATATCTCAGCGAAGAGTATCAAGATATGGAAGAAATCAAGGAGAAAGAAATGTTTGTATTATAAGAAAATCAGCGAGACTACAGAAAAGCATAGCTAAAATAGGAAGACTGAAGAATAATCACAGAAGATATATATGTGCATAGCAACCTACAGCTAGATTATGTTGGTGTATCCTTTAGAGATTCATTTTATATATTATAATATTACATTTTAACTGCCTGGCCTTTGATTGTAATAATAATTGTTTCTTCTAGAGCAAAGTTCATCTGATACTGAATTTCTAGTTGGATTACACATGTTTAACAACTGTTTTGCATTATTTTATGGAGTGAAATTTTTTCACTTTCATTGCCTCTCATATCACTATGACTTGATTTTACTCATAAAATTTAGGCTTGATCTAAAACGATAATTATGTTAATATTTCATATATTGTTGAAATGGCTGTAAGTCTTTTGTATCTCTTTCATTTTATGATATTTTATGTTGCTTTTTGATCAAAGGAACAGTTTTGTTTGAGAAAGCAACTGAAGTTAAAGGAAGATAGAAAAATCGTTCTGAAATCCTAGACAAACAAAACTATAGAGTGAGAAACATTTGTAGAGAAAGAATATGTTCAGTAACTGACTGCCTTAGAAAATGAGATACAAGAGTTATCATTCTCAGCCCAAACTACTCATAGTTTGTTGTTGGGATAAAGTAGTGGGAGCCCATATAAGCAATCCTGAGTTCCTGAAGAAAAGGCAGATAATATAAACATCACCATTGTGATTATTCAACTCTAAACAGGAAATGACAAGGTTCAGGTGAAATAGTAATTCAATTGTTTAATGCTGCAGGAGAAGAGGCAGTTAAAGTGCTACAATTCTATCACCTAATAGAAAACAAGGTTGTTAGATCTGTCTTAGTGCAACTGCTGATAAGACATGACACTGCAAATTTGAAACACGTCTCTAAATTTGTCTGTTGCAGAATAAAACCTTAAAAGAAATTGACTTAGACTTACATACCCTAATTACCATGTTTTCCCAAAAATACGACCTACCCGAAAACAAGCCCTAGTCCAATTTTCACACCTGCGCCTAATATAAGCCCTATCCCAAAAATTGTACAAAGTGGGACAAGGCATATGCGTAAAAATCAAGCTAGGGTTGGGAGTGGAGCTGCCCCCCATACCTGTTTACCTTAGGACCACTGCAGCTAGGCCTCCCATGCCCCTATACCTGTTTTACCACTGCTTGACTTCTGTGACTGTTCATGGCTGGATGCCACTCATGGCAGGATACCACATGGTTCGTTGCACTACTGCCGCTGCTTGTGGCAGGATGCCACATGGCACATTGTGCCGGTGCCGCCACTCGCAGCATGATGCCACGTGGCACGTGCTGGTGCCAACCGCTAATGCACAACAGCACAACACACTATGCAGCTTCTTGTCGCAAGCTGCGTCACTGACGCTATGAGCCACACGATGTTTGGCCATGAGTGGCTGCAGAAGAAGTCGGGCAATGACACGACAGGTTCAAGACATGGGAGGCCTGGCTGCCATGGCCCTAAGGTAAGCAGGTAAGTCATCCCCTGAAAATAAGACCTGGTGCTTATTTTGGGGCCCAAAAGAAAATAAGACCGGGTCTTGTTTTTGGGGAAACATGGTACCGTATTTTCCGGCGTATAAGACTACTTTTTAACACATGAAAATCTTCTCAAAAGTTGGGGGTCGTCTTATACGCCGGGTTCATCTTATAAGATGGTATACGGTGTGCTGAAACGATGGCGGCGGGCAGTTCGGAGAACCGGTAGCAAAAATCCCTGCCCCCGCCCCCCATGTCCAGCTGAGCTGCGCGATCATCAGAGCCTTTTTTTTCTTTTAAATGGCTCTGACGAGCCAAGCTCTGATGATCCCAGCTGAGTTGCCTGCTAACTGGTAGCAAAAATCCTCCCCCCGCCCGCCTCCAGCTTGCTTACCTTAGCTGCTGGTCGCAATGCCTGCCTTGCTTTGCTTGCTGTAATACCTGCAATCCATTGCATCAGCAAGCAACTGAATCTCTCTGCCTGCAATCAAGCTCATCGGTGAGCAGCTCTATCTGCCTGCCTGCCTTCCTACCTTGGCAACTTTAAGACTTGTGGACTTCAACTCCCAGCAAAGCTGGCTGAAGAATTCTGGGAGTTGAAGTCCACAAGTCTTAAAGTTGCCAAGGTTGGAGACCCTTGTTCTATTGGGTAAGTTTTTTCCCCCTTTGGGAGCTTTAAAAAAAATAATTAATTGGGGTTTTTTTTTTTTAGTTGTTCTTTTTTTAGACCTAGCCATTTAAAGTTTAGGAAGTTTTAAATTTAGCTGCTTTTATATAAAAATAAAAATAAATTAAAATAATATTTGTTCAGCTTTCTGAGATTTAGTGTGTTTCTGTAGCGTTTCATTCTTAACTACACAAACACACAAAATCTCACAAAGCTGTATGTGGAATTATGTGTGTGTAAAGTGTGAAAGCTGTTTTTTTGGGCTTTTTGTGGCTGTGTGAGGTTCCTGCTTGTTGCAGAGTCCATTTTGGGTCTAGCACAGCTGCTTTTACATTGTGGGTGAGCCAGTTGTGTTGTGTTGTGTTGTGTTGTGTTGTGTGTGTGTAAAGTGTGAAAGTTGGTTTTTTGGGCTTTTTGTGGCTGTGTGAGGTTCCTGCTTGTTGCAGGGGCCATTTTGGATCTAGCACAGCTGCTTTTACATTGTGGGTGAGCCAGTTGTGTTGTGTTGTGTTTTGTAGGTTAAAAAAGGGCAAAGAAGTGACATTGACTTGGCCACGCCAAGTCAATTATATGTTTATAAGTGACAGCTTTCCTACTAAGTACCTGCATGTCATAAGCATTTGAATTAAAATTACCATATTGAAATCAAATCTGATGTTTTTTAATTTTTATTTGGTGTGTGTTGGAAGACGGGTAGTCTTATACGGCGAATATAGCCCAAACCCTATATTTTAACAGGAAAAATAGGGGGTCGTCTTATATGCCCAGTCGTTTTATACGCCGGAAAATACGGTATTTTAAAACATAGACTTGTTTCCAAGCAATATTCAGGTAGCTGCAATCCTGTAAGGAAACAAGGAATATCCAAAAGACAATTTTCACCAAGTTGCACTTCTTGGGATTCCATTGAAGAAATCCATCTACAAAACCTACCATGCATGCCTGTATATCTTGACTGGATCTTTTCGGCAAGACTGTATGGTTGTATTTCTTATTATGTAAATTAACAAAATGTAATTCCTGGCAGCACTGCATTCTAGCTAAGTAGCTGGATTATTTAAACATCTCTTTGTTAGTCTGCTTTTTATTAGTACTTGATAATGAAGACTGCTTGGGCTACCAATGTTATTTATACTGCATCTTTAGACTTCTTGAGTTCTAATTGCATTATTGCTAATGTGCCATTTCCCCTGTGTATCTCTTTTCTCATTGCAGCTTGAACTAAGTGAGAACAGAATTTCTGGAGGCCTTGATGTATTAGCAGAAAAACTTCCTAGCCTCACACATTTAAATCTCAGTGGAAATAAACTGAAGGATATTGATACTTTGGAACCATTGGTATGTCATTAAAAGTCTCAATGGGGTTAACAATACTAATACCAGTGATAGATGTTGAACTCACACTAAATGTGTCCAAATCATTGTCCAAATCATATGTGTTACATTTTATATGTAACTTTAAGTATTCCTCATTTCAGGAGCTAATATATTCCAAAGGTCTGTGCTTTCCTATAGGCATAAAAGGATGCCAGTTCATCTTAAATCCAAGAGAGCATTGAAATGTTTGTGTATGACAGTAACATTTCTTTGTCAATTGTTGGCATAATCTAAGTTAGGATTGATACTATATTTTTGTTCAAGATTATTATGTTTTCATGTCAATACATGTGGTTTCTTTCTGAGTAGATGACACTCTTTGTCTGGTAGATTTTAATTCTTAAATTGTTTTTCTACCTCACCAAAAATCAGAATATTAAAGCTGCTTAGGTTAGTTGTGAAGTCAGACAACAATTATTGTTAGAAATCATCCTAAAATATTAACTCGCATGGAGTAATGTTTTAAAACAGGAGGAAGTTATATTTATGCACAGTCTGCTTTTACTATTATCCAATGTAGAATATAAGAGTTCAGTGTAAGATAGAAAGAAGTGTCCTCATGGGCAAGGAAAGAAGGGACTCTTCATAAAAAAAAAAAACATATCAGGAAGATGGCATCACTTGATCTTGTTTTTCTTTTCACACAAAGACCAGAAAAGGATCTTTAAATGAACTGAAATAGCTTTAGATTAATTCACATTGAGTAAGGGTGGTTTCTTTAAAAATGTTTTATTAGTAAATGTGATAACTTCTTTCTGTTATGATAATGAGTAAGTGAGAAATGTATATGATAAGTTCAAAATTCAAGTCTTGTTCTTTTCAGGGATGTTAGGTTAATTACATTATGAAATCAAATTTAATTTGGGAATGTCATGAAAGAATACACTGTATCAGCTCAGTTCATGGCTTGTTTATCTTACTCTCCCTCCCAATCCAAACTGAAATTATGAGTATATCTTGCCAGGTTTGTGTATGATGTCAATATATTAATGATGCTTAAAACTAACAAAAGCATATTTTTAATTCAGAAAAAGTTGGACTCTCTGAAGAGCCTTGACCTGTTCAACTGTGAAGTAACAAATCTAAATGATTACCGAGAGTGCGTCTTCACACTTCTTCCACAGCTCACATATCTAGATGGATTTGATCAGGAAGATAACGAGGCTTCTGATTCAGATGCTGAAGTAGATGGTTTTGATGAGGAAGATGAGGAAGGTGAGTTCAATCATATTAATTGTAGATTGGAAAGTTAATTCTTGGCTATGATCAAGGCCTAATGTAAACATGACATTTGAGTCATTTGGAGCACTGCATTAAACTAATTTACCAAATTTGAAATTTGAAATATTCTCTGCACCATATAGTGGCTATAAAAAGTCTACAAAACTTGAAATACCATATTTTTAAATGTAAAAAAATCAGACCAAGATAAATCACTTCGGAATTTTTCCACCTTTAATATAACACATGAGCTGTAAAATTCAACTAAAAAACAAACTGAAATCTTTTAGGAGAGAAAACAACAATAGAAATATACAATTAATGTGGTTGCATAACTCTACCCCCTTAAAATGATACTTTGTTAAAGCACCTTTTGATTTTATGACAGCGTCCAGTCTTTTGGGGTAGCAGCCTATCAGCATGGCATATCTTGCCTTGTGAATCTTTGCCTACTCTTCCTTTCAGAAGTGCTCCAAATTTGTCAGATTATGAGGGACTCTCTTGTGTGCAGCCCTATTCAGGTCTCCCCACAGATTTTCATTTGGATTCAGGTATGGGCTCTGAATGGGCCATTCCAAAATTCTGATCTAGTGAAGCCATTCTTTTGTTGATTTGGATGTATGCTTTGAGTCGTGTTGAAAGGTGAAATCCCTCTTCATCTTCAGATGAGGCCTAAAGATTTTGTGCCAAAATTGTCTGATATTTGGAGCTGTTCATAATTCCTTCCATCTTGATTAAAGCCCCAGTTCCAACTGAAGAAAAGCAGCCCAAAGCATAATGCTACCATCACTATGCTTCACTGTTAATATGATGTATTTTTGGTGATGCATGTATTGTTGTTTTGCCAAACATACTTTTTGGAATTATGGCCAAAAGTTCAACCTTGATCTCATCAGATTATAACACATTTTCCCATATGCTTTTGTCAGACTTGATGTAGATTTTTGCAAAATGTTCCATGGTTCCATGATTTATTTTGGTCTGATTTTTTTACATTTCAAAAACCTGGCATTTTAACAAGGGTATGTAGATTTTTGTATCCAGTGTATTTGAATCAAAAGTATTTATGTCAACTGAGAAAGATCAGTTTTGAAGCATAGCATAATTATTATGGTTTGTATGATATATCACAAAATACACCAATTTACAAGAAGAAAAACTGAAATGTGATGTTCTCCTTTATCGCCTTTACCTAATTGTATGGTTGTAAACTCAATTTACTGATTTCTCAATAGGTGGGCAAAGGATTGTTTAGATAAAATTACCATTGGGGACATGGAGCCTGGTTAGTGCCTAGTGAGATTTTTAGGGATACAGTCAAAGGGATAGCACTGGGGATCCAGATCCTAATCAGTGGGGCAAAAAAGTATTTAGTCAGCCACCAATTGTGCAAGTTCTCCCACTTAAAAGATGAGAGAGGCCTGCAATTGACATCATAAGTAGACCTCAACTATGAGAAACAAAATGAGAAAACAAATCCAGACAATCACATTGTCTGATTTGGACAGAATTTATTTGCAAATTATGGTGGAAAATAAGTCACCTACAAACAAGCAAGATTTCTGGCTCTCACAGACCTGTAACTTCTTTAAGAGGCTCCTCTGCCCTCCACTCATTACCTGTATTAATGGCACCTGTTTGAACTTGTTATCAGTATAAAAGACACCTGTCCACAACCTCAAACAGTCACACTCCAAACTCCACTATGGTGAAGACCAAAGAGCTGTCAAAGGACACCAGAAACAAAATTGTAGACCTGCACTAGGCTGGGAAGACTGAATCTGCAATAGGCAAGCAGCTTGGTGTGAAGAAATCAACTGTGGGAGCAATAATTAGAAAATGGAAGACATACAAGACCACTGATAATCTCCCTCAATCTGGGGCTCCACGCAAGATCTCACCCCATGGGGTCAAAATGATCACAAGAACGGTGAGCAAAAATCCCAGAACCACACGGGGGGGACCTAGTGAATGACCTGCAGAGAGCTGGGACCAACGTAACAAAGGCTACCATCAGTAACACACTACGCCGCCAGGGACTCAGATCCTGCAGTGCCAGACGTGTCCCCCTGCTTAAGCCAGTACATGTCCGGGCCCGTGTGAAGTTTGCTAGAGAGCATTTGGATGATCCAGAAGAGGATTGGGAGAATGTCATATGGTCAGATGAAACCAAAGTTGAACTGTTTGGTAGAAACACAACTTGTCGTGTTTGGAGGAGAGAGAATGCTGAGTTGCATCCAAAGAACACCATACCTACTGTGAAGCATGGGGGTGGCAACATCATGCTTTGGGGCTGTTTCTCTGCAAAGGGACCAGGACGACTGATCCGTGTACAGGAAAGAATGAATGGGGCCATGTATCGTGAGATTTTGAGTGCAAACCTCCTTCCATCAGCAAGGGCATTGAAGATGAAACGTGGCTTTGTAAGAAGCATTTCAAGGTCCTGGAGTGGCCAAGCCAGTCTCCAGATCTCAACCCCATAGAAAATCTTTGGAGGGAGTTGAAAGTCCATGTTGCCCAGCGACAGCCCCAAAACATCACTGCTCTAGAGGAGATCTGCATGGAGGAATGGGCCAACATACCAGCAACAGTGTGTGCCAACCTTGTGAAGACTTACAGAAAACGTTTGACCTCTGTCATTGCCAACAAAGGATATATAACAAAGTATTGAGATGAACTTTTGATATTGACCAAATACTTATTTTCCACCATAATTTGCAAATAAATTTTTTCCAAATCAGACAATGTGATTGGATTTGTTTTCTCATTTTGTCTCTCATAGTTGAGGTCTACCTATGATGTCAATTACAGGCCTCTCTCATCTTTTTAAGTGGAAGAACTTGCACAATTGGTGGCTGACTAAATACTTTTTTGTCCCACTGTATATTAAGGAATCTGTACTAATATGGCAAACTGTTGTAATAGATTGCAAATTATTAGCTCATCTTCTTTTAGACTGTCATTTTAAACTCATACTGCCTTTTATACTGCTTCATTTATAAATTGCAAGTCTGGATATAATTTATGAAACATTGGTTGATATCAGTATATGCTCTCTTTAGCAGTTGTTCATAGGATAATATATTACTGTGATTTTATGACAGCTTCCCTATTTGATATATATAAAACTCTTCTTTCTCAGATGATGATGATGATGACGATGATGACATATATGAGGATGAGGACGAAGACGAGTATGACGGATGGCAGTCATTTTGTTCTGATTTGTTTGAGTATGAAGGAAGACAAGATGAAGAAGATGAAATTAGTGGAGAGGTTGGTTTAAAATATTGTTTTCTCTTTACTCTAGTAAATTTTTTATGCTTATTTATCAAATTACAAGAGTAGCTATTTTTATTACTACTAGTATTACTACAAGCATAGCATCGCGCCCCAAATGATTCTGAGCCACTTACAACAATCAAACAGAAATTACAATAAAATCAGTGAAACATAGAAGTTAGATGGCAAGTGTTTCCCTTACCAAATGCCTGGATGAAGAGCCACATCTTCACAGCTCTTCTAAAACAGGGGTGTCAAACTCAAGGTGCTTAGGCCTGGCCCGCAGGGCCACCCTGGAAACAAGCAAAGGACCGGTCCGTCATGCCTTTGCCAGCGAAAAGGGGGGTGGGGCTGCACATGGCCCTCTCAAGCTCCATTTTTGCTGGTAAAGGGTTAGCAAAACAAAACAAAAGGAGAAATGTTTCCCCTTTTGCATTTGAGCATGCAAGAAGGGACAGGAAAGGAAAAAAGGGAAAGAGGAAAGATAAAAAGAAGGAAAGATGGGAAGAGAGCAAGGAAGGAAGGAAAAAGAAGGAAAGAGGGGAAGGAAGAAGGAAGGAAGGAAAGTGAAGGTCTGAGGGAAGTTTTGCCTTAGCATTTGGCCACCACAGGTGCCCCTGATGAGTGATGTCAAGCTGGCCACGCCCCCTACCCCCTGTAAGGTCAAACACAACCCTCATGCGGCCCTCAATGAAATCGAATTTGACACCCCTCTTCTAAAACAACAGTAGACTGGGGATCATCTGTATTTTGAGTGGAACCTTGTTATAGGGGACAAGCACTGCTATAGAAGGTGCTCTTCTGAGGTCCCAATAGGTCCATCAGTGGAACCTGGAGAATGCTCACCTGGAGGATCAAATCAGCCAGGCAGATGCTACGGGAGTCAGGTAGGCCTTCAAGTAACCAGATCTACGCCATGTAGAGCTTTATAGGGTTTTTTATAGAGAGCGCGAGCCAGTACCTTGAATCGTGACCAGAGGCAAACTAGCAACCAGTGCAGCTCACAAAACAGATGTGTTAATATTGGCATCCCAATACTTGCCCTGTACTGCTCACACTGGATTCTGTACCAGATCAAGCTTATTAGTAGTCTTCAAGGGCAGTCCCATATAAATATTTTACATTAGTAAAATATTTGTTGCACGAGTCAAACGCAAGATGACGTGGCCCTAGGTGACTTATCTGAAGGGCTCCCTGATCTAGGAAAAATAGCAACTAGTACCCCTGATGAGTTTATGTAAAGCCTTTATGATCACAGCTGCCACTTGCTCTTCAGGCAGGTGCTGCAAGTACAGGAAGGCACCCAGATTGTGCATCAACTTCAAGGGGAAGTTCTACCCTGTCCAAAATTAGAGAAGGAATATTTCCAGATCTGGTTGGTTCAAACACCTACTACAGCCACTCAGTCTTAGTAAGATTGAGTCATGGCAGACATGGTTCCTCCCCTTCCGAACACAAAACAGCTTCCAGTCACTGGAACAGAACTTTGACAGCTTTACTTGGCTGGTCTGGGGTCAAAAGATATACAGGTAGTCCTCGATGTACGATCACAATTGAGCCCAAAATTTCTGTTGTTAAGTGAGATAAGTTAATTTTTCCCCACAGTTGTTCAGTGAATCACTGCAGTTGTTAAATTATTAATAGTTGTTGCTTCCCCATTGACTTTGCTTATCAGGTTACAGAAATGATCACATGACAGGACATTGCAATTGTCATAAATATGAATCAGTTACCAAGTATCCAAATTTTGATCACATGATTTTGGGGAAGCTGCAACGGTCGTTAAGTGTGAAAAATGGTCATGTCACCTTTTTTCAGTACCATTGTAACTTTGAATGGTCACTAAATTAACTGTTGTAAATTGAGGACTATCTGTAATAGGGTATCATCAGTATAACGATACTGAAATCAACCAAATTCCCCCCCCCCGGGTTCATGTAGATAAGGAACAAACTGATACCTGAGCAGTTGAAAAAATGAACCTTGGTTTTTTTCTGTTTATGTTCTCATTGGTTGCTACTAACATGGTAGCAAACAATTGAAGGCTGGATTACAATACATTAGCATCAGTGTTTTTCTAAAAAGTTTTGCCCACTGATCAGAAAATGGGAAGCAGATATGATAACAGGAGCAAAGGTATTTACTATCTAAGGTAAACCTATTATTGTTTTTAGGAGGAAAAGGTTGCCCATGACAGTGAAGAAGATGAAGATGATGATGATGACGATGACGACGATGAAAAGGAAGAAGGTATGTGTAAATTTTTATGCCAGTCTTTTTTACTTTCAGGAACATAAAAGCACTGGTAAAAGTACCAGTGAAATAACAATGCAAGTTTGGAAGATGATAATAATGATGATTTATTGGCCATTCAATACTGGAATGCACCCCATTTCCATTTGTTTGCCGACCATTATGAAGGCTTTGGAAAAAAATAGACCTACACTCGGTCCTCAAAATTCTGGCTGTTGCAACATCTCTGTGGTCATGATTGTGATCTGGCTGCCCAGCTTGCGATGGCAATGTTGTAGTGAGCTGGGTCACCTGATTGCCATTGTCATTGCGACCATCCCTGCTGGATTCCAGAAGCAGTCATTCCTAGCACAACTGTATAAAACGATGTGTACCATTAGCTGCTTTTCTATACATAGAGATGATAAAAAAACACTTTCAGGTATTTTTAATTAAAACGGTTACTACATCCAGTCAGCATGGTCAATAGTAAACGATTCTGGGAGGTTTCTAAAACCTTTTCCTTTATGGAGCCTGTAATAAGCTTGTTGGATAATTCAACTGAATGTATTGTATGTTTTTGGAATAGTCATTATAGAATAATTTCTCTATTCTGCAGATGAAGAAGAGAGTAAGAAAGGTGAAAAGCGTAAAAGAGAAACAGATGATGAAGGGGAGGAAGATGATGATTAAAGTCTTCTGTGTCTCCAAAGGACTGTTCAGTATTTCTTGGGGTACCCCTTGGATGATCTGTGACTTGAGGAGCACGTGTGACGCACCTGTAGTTCTCCCCCCTCCAAGCGCAGCACTCAAAAAAGCCAAAGAGTCGGCTATTCCTGTGACATTCCATTGTACCCTGCAGCTGATTTCTCCAGGTGGTTACAGACCTAGCCTTCTTGGGCTAGCACCTTCACTTATCCTCTTGGGAGTTCCCAGGCCTTCATCTCTTCCCATTGCCCTAGCAAGAACAAGTGTGATGGGCCAGTCCTGGCTATAGGGGCTCCACACCACCCACTGACTATACTTCCCTTTTTAATCTCTGTGCAACAAGGCTTTGTAAATAGAGTCCTGAAGTTTTGGGGACTGCTCTTCATGCTTTGCTTTCCCTGCCTTCTTTTTCCTTTTCTAAGCCGTTGGATATTTTTTACATTAGGATGTTTTATGCAACAACAGAAAAAAGTATTTTTAAGAACTTGAATTAAATAAACGTTATTTGATAAACTATAATCTTGCAGTTGTTATATTCAGAGAGATTTGAAAATGTGCCTTTTTTTTGCTTAAACTTTAGTAGACAGGATTGTGAATATTCTGCATTTGTGAAATAAAACAGAATCTAGATTCTTTGATCTATGAAGGTTGTTTAGGTTAGGTAATTTATTTTGCTATGCAAGTAAATAACCAGGAAGCCCTGCTTCATCTTTCTCTCCAGCTTCACAGATTGCTTTATTACTAGTACAATTCACAATGTAAGTAAATTTTAAAAACTTTTGACTTTTGAAGTTGATGTGCTTCTGGGTTGTAAATGACTACTATCAGGCTTGGAAAATTTTAGCTGTTCACAGAGGTTTTTATCTAGATGTTTTACTTATTAAGATATTATTGTTTGTAGCCAATGACGTATTTTTAGCTACTTTGCATAAGTATTTCAAATAGCAGAATACCTTTTCCATTATCACCTTTCTTCAGCATATCCCAATAAAGGCCATCTCCATCACTATACTTGCAGTAGTCATAAAAGCTTATTTTTCAAAGCCATACTAACATTATAATCCTATGCATATAGGATAATAGTAGCTGTTATTGTGCCCAGAGGAGTTAGCTGCCATATGTAAAGGATTCTGGCTTAATGTCCATGTTCCAATATTTGATAGAAGTAATACACTCAGTAGTAGCACTTGGTTCGTAATGTTCTGATCAAAAGGTGAATTTTGGAATCTATTTAAATGAAATATCAGAGGATGTATTTCTAAAATTTCTTAAATAGTTTTTTGCAATCCTGCCAATCAGCAATTTTGTTGTAAGGGAAGGTTCTAATTTCAGCTTTACTAAAAAGCCATTTGATTGAATTTCAGCTTTAAGGGAAAAAGAGACATACTGGTACAAGGATTAAAACTATTGAGGCATCACTTATGGAATGTGTGATTAAACAATAGTAAAATGTTCTTGTACACTAGTAACTGGATTTATCATAGTTACATGGTTGGTATAAGTATTAAAAATGCTTAGCTTTACCAAGATCATTCCTTGTATTTATTAAGTACAAGCCTTGTCATTCTTTCATATGGGGATATGTCCCCAATGGCATTTCAGTTTCCTGGCTTTTAAATCACTGTAATAGAAAAAAATACCACCACCCATATATCTTTAAATATATTTAGGCGCTATTTAATAAAGCATAATCAGTTTGTCATCACTGTATATAGATTTTTCTTTTTTTCCTCTCTGCCTCAGAAAGCATACATGACTAAAATTTTGGTCTGCATGTACTATTTCAAAAGTGTTTTTAAAAACAAGAGTAATTTTTAAAAATAACTTTCAAGTGCTAATTTGTTTTATACAAGTTTCTTGGTAAACAGAACAAAAAGCAGTATGTATATGTGTGTGTATATATATACACACACATACACACACACATACATTTTTCAAGTAAATTTGGGATTTTTCAATCCCTTTGATAAATGGCTAACATTGATCAAAGCAATAACATAAAAATATGCAAAAAAAAATAATAATCAAAAAGCACACTTTAGAAGTGCATTTTAAACCCTCTCCCTTTATCTTAAGATGACAAATACTTTAAATAATTTATTTGCCTGTAAACAAGATAAAAGAGACAAATTCCAAAATTGCAAGCGATCGTCCTTAATCCAAGGATGTATTTTACCCTTTTGTTTCCCTAACGCAGCATTTCTACTTTTGCAGCAAAATGTTGCATCTGTAGTTTCCAAAACATCTCTCTATCGGCTCATAATGTATTAATAACAAAAGATGGACTCGTACCAATTAGTTGTTCAATCTACATTCAGTCCTATTTTCCAAAAATACAAAGCAGGGGTATATTTTACCATATATCCAAGATTAGCTACAGAAAATAGTAATTCTATTATTGTCAGCCCTACAGGGTAGCCCAAATCAGGAAAGTGACCTCACAGGAAGACTGCAGCTATACTCTTTGAGATTAGCCTATAGTAGTAGAATCTTGCAATTCTGATTGTGTTTTACTTCCCCATGTTTTATCCCTCTTTGCTTAGATAACGGTTCTTGCCTCTTTTCCCCAAGATCATCTCTCTGACTCTACAATTACTGTATGCTCCAAGTTTTAATTTCAAGACATGTTATAATTCATCTGGCTAATCTCCTAAATAATTGGAATTGTTTTAATGTCTTGATTACAACTGTAACATGTGCAAATATACCAGTTGTTTTAAAGGGTACTAATTAAAATCCCATGAGCACTTAATACCAATTACTGGGATTATTAGAGAGGCCAATTCATTTTATATGCATAAAGCTTGGTATATATAGAAGTTCCATTATGTCTTTTGTACCATTGTGAATACATCTTTAAAAGCATATTTAAGCAAAGCTAATTGTAACACTGGGTTATAGCATCTGAAATCTCGGATCTACAGCTCTAAATTTTCTTCCCAGTACATATTAACTTTAACCCAAAATCGTGACTGGGGTGTTCATTAAATCCAAACTGACATAAATTATCTTATGCAAATGATGTAAAATACTTATATCACTACCTATGTCAGTAGTCTCAACAGCCTACAGGAATAATGGATTTGTCCATTCTTTCATGGTTGAAATCCAAACACAAATTTGGTCTGTTGCATCCAAAATCCGTTAAATGACAGTTTGTTAAATTGGACAAAGAAAAAGCTGAGCCAGAACGTAACTGTTTGTATATAGGGAAGTCATTTTTGCAGTTGAATTGAACTGAGAGTCACCCCTATCCAGCCACGTGAGATCTGAATAGTACAATCCAGAAAAGAAATGCAGCTTCTGCTATAAGGGTATTCTTCCACTTACAACCACAATAGAGCCCAAAATTTCTTATGATCTTGTCACAGTGGTTCACTGTGACAGCACAGACACTGCAGTTAAGTTAGTAACAAGGTTGTTAAGTGAAATTGGCTTCCCCTTTGACTTTGTCAGAAGATTGCAAAAGGTGACCACATGACACCGGGACATTGCAAACATCCTAAATGCATACCAGTTGCCAAGCCCCCGAATTTTGATCACGTGACCATGGGGATGCTGCAATGGTCTTGTGAAAAATGGTTATAAATCAATTTTTTCAGTGCTGTTTATAACTTTCAATGGTCACTAAATGAAGTTGTAAGTTGAGGACTTCTTGTATGTACATATTGGCTATGAGATGGGTTCCTGCTCAAAAAAGCAGTGGGGACGTGAGGGGGAATAGTATAGAAAAAAATATAAAAAAGAAAAAGACATGTTTGGGCATGTCTTGAGAGGTGAAGAAGCTTTTTGGATGAGAAGCGAAACGTCTTCAAAGAAAAACCAGAATGTCCAGTTGCCTCTTGAAAAAGCACCTTTGGGGCATGCTTGGACAATTTTATCAATCCACTAGGCCAGCAGCCTCCAACCTTTTGGGCACCAGGGACCAGTTCTGTGGAGAGAAATTTTTCTATGGACTAGAGGGAGTATGGTTTCGTGTGCTGCCTGCATCCTGCGGATGGAGCTTTGTTTGTGTGGGCCAGTTTCGGTTGGGGGTCCCTGCACTAGGGAATGTTACAATTTAATGAGGAATTAAAAGAAATGATTTAACTTTGGTCTTGAAGGAAAAAGGGGGTAAAAGAGAACTGTAAGAGAAAAAAAATAAGTCATAAAACACAGAAGCAGTACAGAGGATGGGTGAACGGGTATTTCTGTATTAAATGTTTATACAAGATTCCTCAGTTTGATTACAGCTCAGTCTTCTGGTATTCTCACTTATCAATTTCTATTTTTTGGAATTTTCTTAAATCCTGCACAAATATTTTAACCCAAACTATAAAAGTAGTTGTATTTTACAATTTTATTATGTCTGGTGCAGCTTTAGGTATGTTTTTTTTTCTTCTTCAAATTTTCCAACCATTTTGTACATGAACATTTTCAGCATTCACAATTAAGGAGAAACTTATGTTAGCAAAAGGCATCTACCCCCCCCCCCCCCATCTTGGGCTTCATAATCTTTGGAGTAGTTGATCCTGCTCTCAAACAATTGTTGGTGGCAGTGCTTTGCATAGTCTATCATAGAAATCAGCAAGGAAACAAATATGAAACACCAGGTGAAATATTAGTCATAGGCATCAAAACAGAAAATGAAAAGTGACAAAAAGTATTGCGATTTGACAGTTGTGGAAATTTTGTTTCTGATAAACAGAACGATAGAGGATTATCAGAATTAAGTAAAAGTTTCTTCACGCTTCTGGACACTGAACTGTAATATACCTATAAGATCTGGTACAATACTCAGAGTAATAAAGAAGGAAAGAATCAGTGAGTAGAAAATTCAGTGTCAGACAATTGGAAGAAAGCCATTTTAAGAGCATTAGTAATTAAACTCCTAATTGATTTAAGGCATGAAGTGATCCTCAGAGATTATGGGTAGAGATGGAAGACACATTGACTTGGGCTACAGAAGCCTTCCACCCTGGCTCTGATAAGACCACTTCAGCAGCAGTGGTCTTATTTTCTCCATCTCAAATAAAGAGCATTCATTTCCAAAGCTTAGCTCTCAGAAGCATCTATTTCTGACTTCCTTTTTAAATTAATGACACCTATTTCTTTGGTCCTTACCTCTTCGGCATAAATATAATTTTAGAAGAAGATGACTCATAAAACTAAGAGAAGGTGATGGTTTCAATTCCCACATAAACTCTCCTTGGTTCTAGGAAACAAAACTAATTCAGTGCAAAATCATTCTGATCCATCCAAGAATGCAGAACAAAAAGAATCCTGAACAACTCCTATTTGGTTCATCACCATGTGAAAGAGTTGAATGCTAAACAGCCTGAAAGTCCAAGCAACCATATTTCCAAGTTGTCTACTGGGGACTGAAAGGATGTTCATACCCAGGCAAGTCTGCCTTCCACTTTGAAATACCTCCTACTGAGTTATTATGGGACTACTTTGAAACATGGACTTTCCTGGAAAGAACGAGTCCGATAAATAGAGCACCACAAAACCCCCTCCAGTAAATTCCAGCTTGCAGGATATGGGCACTCAAGGTAGGCAACAACTTGCCAATAAATCTGAAATTCTCCTCCTAATCTATAATCTCCAAAATATAGTGATTTCTGGCAGCATCTGTTCTGAGACGCCAAATGATAGCCTGTCAGAATCGGCGAGAATCCACATGACGATTTTTTATCTCAAGCTGTAACTGTTTGATCTGAATATCCCGCTGAATCAGTGCTTCACGGAGCCGCCGAATTTCTTCTTGCTGTCGATAAAACATCTGTAGCAGCTGGAAAGTAAAGACTTCATATGTCATTTGTGCAATCATACATTAAAATCATCTGTCTATCTGAAACTACAGAGTCAAGCGAGAGAATGACTGATGGAAATTTAGACACACATATGAACTATCCCAATGGGGTATGCTTATACAAGAGAGTGCTATTTTAAAAAAATAAAATAAACATGCAGATCATGCTAAATAATATTGGAAATTATAATAAATATTTCAATTCCTCCACTAATATTCCAACATGAAAAACTGGCAGTGGGTTTAAGATCCATTTTACCCATCAGCTACTCTTGCAGCAGAATATCCTTCATACTTCCCATTCATTCCTCATCTAATATCAGATATTTGAAATTGAGTGAGAGGAAGAAGAGAGTAGAAATGTGTTTTATCCTGACCTCTATTCTAAAGTGAGAGGTCATAGTAATAACAGAATCAGTAAATTGAGCACAAAGAGAGATGCTTCTAAGAAATAATTGTATGTCACTATTAAATCCAGTGAGGCATGCCCTTGTTTCCTATCTTGATTGTACTTCCTGAGAAAGAAGCTATTTTTTTCTATTTTATCCCATTTACTCACTAACATGATTTTTTCTCGGTTACACCACTGTACCTCATTTTCTGTTTTAGGTGGAGGACATTCATTGGTATCAACGCCATTAGATAACTTCATTCGTCTGTTTTGCTGTTGTCTTTCCTCAGTCTTCCTGATCCCCCATTTCTCTTGGATTTCATTCAACTTTTCGGTGATATCAGTCACTCTGTCCCGGCGTGGGACAGGCTTAGTTGCTTCCATGGCAATCTCCTTTTCAAGAAATGGTGGTAAAGAACTCAAGATCACAGAACCTGGTCTCAAAGACATCAAGACAGGACCTGTAGGCCACAGAAAAGAATAATTTTGTCCCAAGCAAAAAAGAATAATAGGAACTAGTACTGAGTGACTCTGAGAACCAAGCCACTAAATGCAAGAAAAAAAAGAAAATTTCATTCATTCCAAGAAAGGCATTTAGCTTAGTCTGTGTGCTAGGACAATATACGCAGTACAAAGGCGTTACAATTTTGATTCAAAGTAAGTTGATTCTTTCAATCGACATTAATTAATTCAAATTTAGGAATATTGCATTATCTTGGTTTTGGTATAGAGCAAGGCCAGGTGAAATACAGCTATAGGCCTTACCCACAATCAAATTGACTGGAGTTGATACCTTTCCACTATATAACAATACCAGGATACAAATGCCACAATAACTCAAGAAGAGGGGGAGAACCATTGTCAAAAGATCCGAAGGAAGAATTCTACTCCCTACCTATTAGGTAAGTATTGAACCTAGCTCTTCTTCCAAGATATTTGGAACTCATTTTATGTTCAAAACAACCTAGATTTAGACTAGTTACTTGAGATCATGGGTCAAAGTACTGTACTCTTCCCACCATACCACAGATGAGCCGCTAATTGGCATTCAATTCCCAAGAGTGAAAAACAAGCAAAAAAAACTTTGGATGCTTCTCACAGTTGAATTTTATGCATTATTGTTTTGGGGCCCATGATGTTTACAATTTCAGTCTTATGGCTGAATAAATTGTATGGATCCTTCACATGCACAGCTCTCCAGCAAACAGCTACGGTAAAACATTAGGCGTGATACCTTAAGAGATGTAGGGAAAGAGCTTCTACGTTATTGCTTTAATTGCGGAAGAACATCGTCAAGTTATTATGAGAATTCTAAACACTGCAATCCAGATTATAATATTGCTGTTGTGTATACCTGTGGGCCTCCAGCCTTACCAAAGATCTGCCTTTAATGTAATGTGATGCAGATAGATAAATGAGCAAAATCTTTTGTTTCTGATAGTTCAAGCAATTGTATCACAAACCTTTATTAGTGCCATTCAGCCACTCTTGTGCTGTCAATGATGGCTGTACCCCAGCTGTCATTGGATAGATGTCTTCCTGGTACGATTCAGACTGCAAAGGAAAACATCAGAGTAGAGTTCCATTTCCGTATCTGGGGAACTACAATATCCTCAAAATGAAGGTACTCCATGGTATATTGCCAAAGAAGAGATATCCACTCACCCGTCGGGGTACAATCATAGAAATGGGTTCAATCAGACTTTTGACCGGAATCAGTTTATAAAACCGGAAGATCTCGCAGGCACAGACATCGAGGCCCCTCTTGGGCATCACACCTGGCAGAAAAAAAAAAAAACATGTTATGACAAGACATTCCACCAAAACATGGGTTTGGGAAATCCAACTGCTGCTCTTTTCCTCTGCAGAATAGGATAGAGTCATGGAGGAAGGAAACAGAGAAAGCTGAAATCTTTCCCCTGACCAGTATCACACCCTGGGCCTAGCCAATTTTTTTAAAGAGAACAAATTGCTTCCATTTGTAATGTAATTTTTAAAAATGTAACTAAAATGATTCTTCCTTTTCTGATCTTGTCTACAGTTGCTAGGTAACAACTTGAAAACCTCCCTGTCTCTTATAATTCCAGCCATTTCAATTCATTTCTCTTTCGGTTTCATGGTCTAAGAAGGCAGAGCTTGTGGAAGATTTTTTTAAAAAAGTTTATTTTTTAAACAAACAAACATTTAATACATCAGTCATTCCTTCCATGTGACATCTCGGTGTTGTCTCCATTCGTTCTTCTTTTTGTTATGTCTTCTGTCTTCGTTCTCATCCAATCAATTACAATTCATCACTAACAAAATATTCTGATTATAGCATTTTTATACATAACTATTAATGTACCTATTTGTATTTCTTTTCTAACCAATAGTAGGTGGTTCATGGACTAGCCATGGACTGGCAGATATTGCACAATCAGTCTTCTAGGACTTTCTTGCTCTTGTGATTTCAAATAGACTAGATGAAAACTCCTTAGAAGCAGGTGAAAAAACAATTGTCAAAATTTTCTTGTCCTGCTGGCAAAGGATTCAGCCTTTCACTATCTGGTTCCTCCAGATGTGCTCGCCTACAATTTTCATCATCTCCTGCCAATGTCAATGGTGAGGATAATCTGAACCGTAATTCAACATATGGGAGAACACCAGGTTGGGGAAGGCTGGTTTAATCAATATTCTGAGAGATAAAGGCACAGAAAAATGAATGTCATGAGTCAATGCTGTGCAGCCATGACAAAAGTGAAGCAAGGGAAAAGAGGCTGATGCTTATTATCTGTCTGTGACCAGCTGCCCCTTCCCTCAATGCATCAGTTGTTCACAGGCACCCTGTTCTAATTCACCCAGCATACAATCTGCAGTGAAACTGTTGCAAACTTACCAATTCCTTTCTGAGGCAAAGGGGAACGATATTCCGTCAAGTAATGTAGATATGGTTTCTCCACATTTATGTCATAGTACCTGATGTTCCCATCTCCCTAAAGATAATTGTAAGAGATACAAATTCAATGTATACTCACTTCCTCTCCCTGTTAAGTGAAATATTTCATCCTTTCCAGGGCAGCAGCTTGAGCTGGGTGGGGGCAAGTTCATACAAGAGTTCTTTTTTTCAAAAAGAAGCTACTCTGGGATGGATCTGGGAAATCCAGGATTCCACTCAGATGTGGCCTCAATTAAATTATTCTTGGCAAATTAGAATAACATGTGGCTCCTGGTCTGGAAGTTGAGTCATGGCAATTGGACTTCTTTTCTTGTAGCTTTAAATGTTTCACAGCTTATCCAAGTAAGCAGTTTGGTTAGAGGGATCCCATATATGTCCTCAAAGGTGATTTCATTTCTACCTAAGCTGGATAGGCTTGTTAGGCAAGGCAAGAAATAGTAGATGGAAACTAAAACAAGGAGAGAAGCAACCTAGAATTAAGGAGAAATTTCCTAACAGTGAGAACAATTAACCAGTGGAATGGCTTTGCCTTCAGAATCTGTGGATGCTCCATTACTGGAGGCTTTTAAGAAGAGACTGAACAGCCACTTGTCTGGTATGGTATAGGGGCAGTGGTGAAATCCTCCGAGGTTTGGCACTGGTTCACTGTGTGTGCATGCGCAGTGCGCGTCAAACACATGATTCACACGCATGCGCACTGCAGGTGCCACCGCGCGTGGAAAAATGAGGCTTAAGAAGGTAAGTAGAACAGTGAGGGAGGGGGAACAGCTGTGCTGCGCAATTTAGATTTGCTAGAAAGCAGGATTTCCTGTTTTCTACCAAATATCAATCGAGCGGCACAACTGATCGTCAGAAATACCAGTTCGGACAACCGGCTCACCCAAACCAGGGCAAACCGGTAGCATTTCACCCCTGGTATAGGGTCTTCTGCTAGAGCAGAGGGTTGAACTAGAAAGCCTCCAAGGTCCCTTATTCTATTATTCTGATCTTAAATCTTAGCTACTTCATAGATTCACCAGGGAGGCCACAATTAAAGGACCCACTAGGTAAAGGATTTCAGAGTTGGAACAGTTACATCACAATGACTCTCTGCCTACTCACCTAAGGAGCCTAGCCAGATTAGGTGAGAAATAGGGCATATGCCCAAGACCACATTCTAGATCAGCAAAAATCATGTAACTTCCCTTGAGAGTTATAATGAGTGCAATCAGTCTTGGAGACTGGCACTATTATAAGCTTCTTATATATCTTGGATCTGAAACTAACACAGCAAAACACATCAACATCCTAAATTCTGCCAGTAAAAAAGGGAGGGGGAAGGGAACCAGAAAAATTGCAATATTGGACAAACAGCACATCTGAGTAGCACCTCCTATCTTCAGCCAGGAGGACTTAGAAAACAAGAGTTTTGTTGGAAGGGAGCTGGCAGTCAATACATCAGTGGGAATTCTGGGAGTTGAAGTCCACACAGTTTAAAGTCGCCAAGGTTGAGAAATACTGCTCTGTAGAAATTAATAATCACAGCACCAACTGTATTGCTTTGAACTATACAACATATTGTCACAGCCAATTATTTCAACTTGGTCTATGGCTAAGAACTCACCTTGCTTAAGACATACAACATATGTGTGTCTGTATCATAGAAAGGAAATAGGAGGCCTGATGACCCATCCACATCTTCCTCATGTAAAGGCACAGAAAGATCATCCTGTATACAGTATACAGATCATGGAAACAGAAATTACTGCTGTAAGGTTTTCACTGGATCCAGAAAAATCAGAGAACACAAATAATGAGCATAACCACCACCACCCCCCATAATGTCAAATGGATCCTATTCTCACTGCCATGATACGTTTGCTAAAAAACTTCAGGTTGCAGGTAGGAACTCCAAACAAACTAATTAAACAGCTTTTACATACAGGTCCAAGAAATGCTGCTATAGGTTTTCTGCGCTGAAGCCCTAGCAGTCCTTACTACCAGAAATAATAAGTGCAACAGCGTGCCTACCATCCCTGTCCTAATATTCCTTTTTACTTACTCTTTTCATGTATTCAAATTATGTTTATACTTTTACCTGTTATCTTATATATGCTTGACAAAATAAACTTATGACTTATGACTTAAAGTAGACTTTCCCATCTCAAAGAGAACTCAGCCTATCTGAACTTGGAAAAAAAATATAACCGAGGCACCAATATCATTTTAAGTAGCGCAAAGAGAATTGCAACATTAGGACACAGGAGTGTGTAAAGTTGAAATCTTAAGGCCTTCTGCAGGCTTGGCTTCCTCCTGGCACTTTAAATGATGTGCCTCTAATCAGCGAATGGGCCTTTTATCCTACGATGATATGTCAAGGAGAACCTTCACTTTCCTTCATATCTCTACACTTTAAGGCAGTGGTCCCCAACCTTTTTATCGCCGCGGACCAATCAGCCTTTGATAATTTTACCGTGGCCCGCTGAGCGCGCGCAGGGGTGGCGGCTTTGGGCCACACGTGCGTACCTGCGCGGGGCTCTCTTCCCTGGAGCCTTTGCGCACGGCCCAGGAGCTTTTGCGCACGGCCCAGGAGCTTTTGCGCACGGCCCAGGAGCTTTTGCGCACGGCCCAGGAGCCTTTGCGCTGCAGCGTTCATGTCCCCCGGCCGCTGCGCAGCCCGGTGCCAGGTACTCCACGGCCCAGCACCGGTCCGCGGACCGGGGGTTGGGGACCACTGCTTTAAGGGACTAAATTAAGGGACTATGAACTTCTGGCTGATCTTGGTGGTATTATAGGGATGAACTAATAGTGCTGTGCATTTCCAGCTTCTGCTGGAGATATGTAAAACTCTGAGATTCCCTTACCCGAGAGCTGACTGCTGAATCTAGGGAAAAAAATAAGTGCATTTGATTTTTTTTTTTTTTTATTATTTGATTTATATGCCGCCCTTCTCCGGAGACTCAGGGCGGCTTACAATGTGCTAAGCAATATTTGAACATCTGAAAGACAATCCCAGAGCAATTTGCTATTTTGGAAATGTTCCAGGATTCATCTAAATTACCGACAGCGTTCTGATCAATATGCATTTGCAATAAGAATTTTCAAATTCAAGCAGACACAGAGCACAGAAATCAATTAAGTACAAACCATACTGTTGGACTGACACAAGTTTATTTGGAAATTTATTAGGGCATGTTTTCTTTATGAGAGGAATGATACATTTTCACCTCCTATAGACAGTTATGTGGAAATGTTTAATATTAGTCTATTAAGGCCCCATTGTGACCCAGACATTCTGGGTATAAAAGTAGCTAGCAACAGAACCAGCTGCTTCAGAGGCTGTGATATAAGAGGAGAAAGCATGGATTAAACTAAAGGATTCAGAATGCAGCTGTTCTAGATCTCTCCAGCAAGTGAAGTGATAGAGATCATTTTCAAAACAGAGCTCTTGAGATCTAAACAGCTAAAAGAATGGCTGAAACAGTCTTTGGTTGTCAGTCCCAGCTCCAGACCAAGAAATCAGTTTCCCAAGTAGACTAAAACTACTTTTATTGAGATTGGCTGTTATAATAGGATCTTGCAAATATAACTAAGTTGTACCTCTTCTCATTATACTTTAGTGAATTAGGAACATGACTGTTTGGGCAGTGGTGAAATCTAAATTTCTTTCCTACCGGTTCTGTGGGCGTGGCTTCGTGGGGTGGGGGTGTCATGTGACTGGGTGTATGTAACCATGTGACCGGGGAATCAAAAGACAGAAACTCACTAACGATGTCCTGCTGGAGCAGGGTTTGGCAAGATGATCTCCAGGTCCCTTCCAGCCCTGGATTATCCTCTGAAGCTGCGTCTAGTGCCAGGTTTGTAGTCCTTCCTTCCTCTCCTTTTTCTTTCCTTCCTTCCTTTCTTCCTTCCTTCCTTCCCTCCTTTCTTTCTCTCTCTCTCTCCCTCTCTCTCTCTCTTTCAAAAATGCACCCCCCACCCCCCGTTTTTTGCCCACACACCCCCATTTTTGGCCTAGCAGGTTTCAGGGAAGCCTGCTGGGAGCAAAAAAGCACCCCCCACCCCTTAAAAAAAAGGCTCTGATGATCGTGCGCCACAGCTGTGATCCTTGGAGCCTTTTTTTAACCTTTTAAAAGTGTTTTTTTACTACCAGCTCGGGCGAATAGGTAGTAAAAAATGCTTTAAAAAAGAAAAAAAAAAAGGCTCCAATGACCGCAGGGCACAGCTGTGATAATCGGAACCTTGTTTTTAATTTTTTAAAGCATTTTTTTTACTACCTATTCACCTGAGCTGGTAGTAAAAAAATGCCTAAAAAGTAAAAAAAAAAAAAAAGAAGAAGAAGTTCCGACGATCAGCTGAGCGATTTTCTTAACTTTTTAAAGCATTTTTAACTACTGGTTCTGGCATGTACCCCTGCATGTGCAGAGGGTACAAAACATACACAACAGACAACCGAGTGGGTGGGCGAAGCCTTGTGCCAGGATCGCTACCGGTTTGCCGAACCACCCACCATGCTCACTACCGGATTGGGCGATCCAGTCTGAACTGGGAGCATTTCACCCGTGTTTGGGCTGCCTCAGAATGTTCTCTGGACATCCTGGAATTAAAACATATTTTACTCTTTGCCACCTTGGCAATGAAGCTTGTATACCTCCATCACCGTTATCTTCCTTACTCTGTGTATCAGTGACGTGATCTTATGGCGGTTTACCATGAAACTCACCTGATCCCACAAGGCAATCTGCCTATTATTCCATCTGGATGTCCCTGTGGTAAGCAGCTTTTTCAGGTTTCCTAGAAACACAACTTTATTCACCCGGTGAGATTTGCTGCTTGCTTCCTGTAAGAAGGCATAGCATGTTAAATTATAGGAAATCAAATACCCCAAATATTTCTCTTTTCATGGAAATCTGCCTAGTTTAGTTAATTCCTTAGTCTTCTGAAATCTCTCCACAATCACCCACGTTCATCTCCCTTGCATAGTTTACATTTAGTTGACACAACAATATATTTTAAGAAATACTAGCAGATCAATTAAAAAGTAGGCTAATTAAAAGTAGGTATTTCTAACCTATGGCCCAAGGGCTTATGCAGCCCTGGACAGCTAATAACGTGGTATCCCCAAAACAGTAAACTTTTAACATGATGTGCATTTATATACATTAGCTATATTATATATTTTATATGTGGCCAAAGACTTCACCTCTTCACTCAAAGCAGCCTAAGCAACCCAAAAGACTGGACCTGGCCTAGATCATGGGACTTCCTATCAAACTATTTTTGTCCACTATGAATTGAAGACCACTTGAATGAATGACTAGAACTGAGAAATTATGCAAAGGACAGGCCTACTAATGGCCCATCTTCTACACCACTGAATTATCAGAACGGGACAGAGATCTTACATCCACGAGTCAGGTAACAGATCAGCTGACGTGCACTATTCTGCTGCAATTAATTTGACTTTTGATGGCTTCCAGTTAATACCTGAAAGTCATACCCAAAACAAATATGAATGATCCTGGGGTCTTCTCTATGCATAAGTTCCTTCCTATGGAGAGAAAACTAAGAGGAAGCATTTGAAAACATTTCAGAAGTAAAGCAGCAGTAGTGAAAGTTAAACACTGCAGAACTGAAAGGAATCAAGACTCAAGACTTAAGACTCAGTAGAGGTGCAATTGAATTGGACAATGGTGCTTCTGATAGAAATAATTTTTAGTTGGCCAGCAATTTTTTAAAAGAAATAACTCATTGCCTGAATTATTGATGCTGATGTAAAATAATGGGCCCAATCTAATGACAATTATCAGAGGAGAGTTATGTTATTGGTGAGATGGATGGCATATAAATTTAATAAGTTAATATTAAACTACCATTATATGTTGTGGTCTGAAGATCTGGCAACATTTGGAAAGCATTTATAAGAAGACAGGCAGAGGAGCTTTTTCTTGGGTGGTACAGATTTATGTGACTGGAGAACAAAATTGAACATAGAAAGTCTTGTTAATCTGCATAACTAATGTTTCTTAGCAATGAAGAATAGTAACCATGTCAACAAATAACAAGTAGATCATGTGCAAAGATCAAACAAGTGGATCACCTGCAAAGATCTTTTGAATTTAAGATGAGGCTAGAAGGCTCCATGCACCTTTTCTCTAATATAGTTTGAAATACGTCAAGGGAAGAATTTCATCTCAAATGCTGGATTCTCAGGAAGTGGTTTTTTAGAAGTCCTTCCCATCTCTAGAACATGACAAGACTGTAGATTTGGGTTTGTCTGACTGTATCTCTCCAAATATTGTAAATCTGGTTTAAGTTCAGAGCCAGTCTTTGCAACCAGATAGCTTGCCTCTAACAATGTTGCTTTGAAGAAAGGCAATTCACTTTCTGGCTAAAACCATCCCGTAGATCCCACCTACAAACAGCAGCCCCTGTCAGACCTGGAAGCCATCTTTTGCATTGGGCCTTCAGGCCTGCCACATTTAGTGCTGTGGGAAACTGGGAGAGGGGATTGTATGGAGCACGGGTGATATATAGTCATAATAACATTCCTTTCTCAGAGAGTCAAGGACATCTTGCCCTGCACCTGGAGGGGTGTGACTGGGAGGCATCTCCAGTTGGGAGCTCTGATTGGACCATGTGATGGACATGTGGGTGCTGGGCAGGACTTGGGCTTTCCTTTGGGTGGGGAAAACCTGGAAACTTTCAGATTCACAGATGTGCCAATATGACATCTCTAATAAAATGGAACTTTGAGGAACTTCAAGCCTTGGAATCTTCTTTCGTTGGGATTATTACTTGGAACCCTGACAGCCTCTTTCCTAGTTAGAACCAGTTTTACCGTTCATGCCAATCATTCTCCCCAACCAACATACCTGAAAGATGGTTCCTGCTCGTGGGTCAATGATCCTTATTTTCCTGTCCCTGCAGACTGTGGCTAAGAGGCTGCCATCTGTGTTGAAAGACATGGAGAGGATGACATCTGTATGGAAGCTGATTGTCCTTACTGGCGTCTGAATTGTATGTTCTTTGGTATCAAGGTTCCAGATCATGACCTGCGATAAAAGTACAGGTATCAGAGAATGTTTTCTGAACTTTCCACCCACTGAATAAGCAGACTATAAAAGAACTATGCAGCAATTGTGCCCCAAATGTGATGCACCAACAAATACTATCTCATTCAATGCAGATCCAAATCTGACACCATGGCTGAGTGGAGAAGGATGAGAAAGGGAGTGCTTAAAATAATTGGAGCAAAAGTTTAATTCTGTGGGAAGTATAATTTGCACAACAAAATCAAATCAAAACTTTATAACCGTCTCAGACCAGCATATAGACAGTGTCAATTTCTATGATGTATCACAAATGCTGTGATTTCAAAAAGACCAAAAGAATGACTTTTTCCCTTACTTATAGTTTTTAGTTCATATATTTAGTTTATAGATGTTCTAATGTAAACTATTATTTATTTAATTCTATTTTGGTCTGTCTGACTTCAAAAACACTTAGTATTCAAGTTGTAAAGTGACTGCATTCATTTTGCCTGGCCAATTTACACTTTATCATCACTGAAGATTGAAATAAATAACTGGAATGGAATTCTTCCACTATGGCACATATGCTCCTTTCTTCTCCATCACCCAAATTTCTTTCACAAGACTCTCATGAAGAAGCCTAGCAGTATTTCAGGGTTGAAATGAATGCTCCTAAGATCTCAACTCACTTTGTAATCATAACCAGTGCTGAAGAGGATGTTACTTGCAGTTGGGTGCCATTCAATAAGCCCCACTCTTCTGGAATGGCCAAGAAGGTCCTTCTGGGCATCTGTGATGCTTTGGGTTAGCAAATGCTGGGGAATATTCCAGACCTTAACCTACGAGACAGAAGATGCAACACAATCCAAGAAGATTCCATTAACCCAGATTATCTCATTCAACGCAGCAGCGTTCAAGAGCAACAATGCTGTCTACAAATTTTGGGAAATTATGGGCCTCCAAGATAAAATGTGTTAATTTTACATATTTTGATTAGATGAATTAGAAAACAGGTGATAAAGGTGCTGGTTGGCTAACGTTTTTAAGATATTTCACAATAAAGATTTATACACAGGCGAGTATATTGGCCTACAAGGGAGGGATGATCATGATGCCTCGTAACTTCTCGACAAAGTACGGTAGAACAATGAAAATGGCACCACATGGAAGTGTATACATTTATCTTCACTTGTGAACAGCAAGGCAGATGACTATGAAAAACACCTGGAAAATTTGTTTAGATCCTATAAAACACTTGGTACAAACATGTCACTGAAAATTCACTTCTTACACTCACATTTAGGCTATTTCCCTTTGAACTGTGGGGCAGTGAGTGATGAGCAGGGAGAGAGATTCCACCAGGATATCGCAGGCATGGAGAAAAGATACCAAGGGAAATGAAGTCCATCCATGCTTACTGATTATTGCTGGAATCTCCCCAGGGATGATTCTACTGCGGTTCACAAGAGAAAAGCCGAAAAATGCAGTTTAGATACCAAATAAAGATGGAACCTTGTCATTTAATCTGATCTTAGAGCTTGTCAGTTTTTCATGCAAAAAGCATGAAAATGTTACGTGAAAAACCAATAAATGAATGGAAAGTTATGTTATCGGTATCAATAATAAGATAAATTTATAATGATTGGTTTGGCACCATTCTCATTGCTATATCACATTTTGCAGAAAAATTATGGAGCATAATCACACATCCCCCTCATAATTCTGAATTATTTTGATGTAATTTAGAGCTGAAGCTGTATCTTGGAAATTGGAGCCAATGAATACTCAGGACTTAATTTTCCTTTATTAGTGACCAATTCGCGTAAAATTAAGCTACTTTCATTTCTGAGGTTTTCTCCTTGTAGACTAGTGTAGCCTGAAAGACCAATATTAACAACTGCTGAGCCTACAGAAATGGAAAAGTGATTAGCAATGAAGGGAAGGGTACAAGAGACTCTCTTTTGCCACCCCGCCTTCACCCTGTCCAGGTCCTTTGTTATTTCATGTTCCAGTACTACACACAGGATTACCAATAAGAAAAGGAGAAAGGTTCCCCTGCACGGCAGAAGGTAGCCTTGGCATCCATCAAAATGAGCGAGGGCGTTCGCTTGTTCTTAGTCCCTGCATTTCTAAATAGCATCTGAGATAACAGTAACAGAGTTGGAAGGGACCTTGGAGGTCATCTAGTCCAAACTGCTCCTCACGCAGAAGACCTGTACTAGGGATTCGAACCGCTGAACTGTCGACTTTTCTGACTGACAAGTTCAGTGTCTTAGCCACTGAGTCACCTGGAACAGAGACTAGGTATCAAACATGTTTTCATTCCCAAGGAAATGTTCTCTTCACTTGCACTTCTTTTTCGTTACAATTTACTTCCCACCTTTTCTCCAAAGCATGGCATTTTAGCTACTCCACAACGACAAGAGATAGAGTACACACACAAAAAAAATCAGTCTTGCTCAAGGGCGCCCATGAACCTGATTTCCAAACTTCTAAATCCAAAACTAGAATGTCATTTGGGGAATTTACAGTGATCTTTTGGAAGGTATTAGAAAAAAGACGATGTTAGAAGCAATGCAGATGTGACATTGTTCGGTCTGCTAACCATCTGGAACATTAAGATGTCAGAATCTGGCACATGGATTCTGCATCATTTCATTTTCACAGTTAAAAGGGATACCAGGGGCATGGGGGGGGGAGGCAAATGATGAATTGTAATGTAAGTTTTGTCCCTTTTGAACATGCATCGTGACATCACACACCCATGTGCAGGGGCAGAGCTTGCACTGCAATGTCACAATACACACTGGACATCCTACCCAAATTTTTATAGAGTCCATGGAATGTTGCTAAGTGATCATTTGTCCTAGCAACATCAGATTTCATTTGATCTGGCTAGCTCCACCGTGGTTAAAAATCCATGGGCATAATACAGACTGTGCTATCCAGCTGTAAATACATAACTAATCATAATAACAAACAAGAAAAGGAAACTTGAGTGATTGTGCTCCTGATTGGGTTCGTGAAGAAATTAGGCGGTATTCTGCCTGACTCAGGCAAAGGTTCGTAACTCTGACTTACTGTGGTATCTTCCGAACATGATGCTATTACAAAGTCATCAAAGGGGTTCCATTTGATGTCTAATACATTTCCTTTATGCCCACAGATGCGAGGGTAATGCGGGTCAAGTTTTCCTGTCTAGAAACAAATGGAAAAGTTTAATTCTACAATGAAAAGTTCTCTGAAAAGGCTTTTTTATCGTATTTATTATTGATGATCCTCGCGCAGTCAGCCAGATGTTCAGACTGGGTTTGGCATTTTTGTCTAACTAATGAGTCCTTTCCAAGGACCTAGGATAGGCAAATGTGGATGCTTGATGGTGTTACAGGTATCATCGCAGGATGGAAGCTGTTTCAAGTAAAGCCGCCTTCTGCAATTGACTGATGGTGAATTTGTCAATACCTATGGTTTTCAAGTGGTGCTCCAGTTGTTTTGGGATTGCACCCAAGGCACCTATTACTATTGGTACCTTTGCTTGCTTTTGCCACAGTTGTTCTATTTCTATTTGTAGGTCTTTGTATATTATTATTATTATTATTATTATTATTATTATTATTATTATTATTATTATTTTATCCATTAAACATGAAACTCAGTCAACTGAACATTTAAAAATGCATCATAAATATCATTGACTGGCACTGATGGTTGATTGCTGCCAGCATCCTAGGTATCAACCAAGTATCTTCTTAAAATGTATGATGTTCCGAGTAGCGCAGTTTTTTGCAGTTCCGCTGGTGTTATCGCAGGAAGCTGTAATTTCTTGATGTATTTTGTAAAATTCTTGGACATGGTGTCAAGTGCCCCGATGACAATGGGTATCACTGTCATATGTTTCATCCATAATCGCGTAGTTTCGATGGCCGGGTCGCGATATTTTGTGATATTTGTTATTATCATCATCATCATTATTAAAATTTCCATCTATCAATTATAAAAAGGCCATACTACTTGGATCCACACATATACAAACTGATACATTATGACATCCTTGGGAAGAACTTGATGCATATTAAGGCAAACACCAGCTGAAGAACTAACAGCTGTAATTTCACATTGTTGTGTATATAATAATAATGCTAATAAAGTAGCATGCATGTTTGTGGTCTCATTTGTTTGGATCAAAAGCAGGCTGATTTTTAATTTATCTCCCCCTTTTAAAATACCAAATGCTTTATTCTCTAATGCATAATTCAATTTAACATTACCTATCATTATGTGCTTGTACAGATAGTTCTCGGTTAACAACCATTCACTTAACAGCCATTCAAAGGTACGACATTGAATAAGGACATACATAGCTGCTCCAATTCCAGATCTAGGTCTAAGGATCAAGGCCTCCCATGTTACAAAGAGAAGCTTCTATTTATAGCACATGGAAGAGAGTCTTTTCATGTCTTGTACCCAAGGCATGAAATATACTCTTTTGGATATGCATCTGGACTCCACTGTTGCAGAGAAAATCTGCAAAGATGTATGTGGGTTCCCAGTTTTTTATCAGGTAATTTTAGTGTTATAAAATGTTTAGGATAACTAATTTAAAAAAAATTCTAGTATCAATAATTTTATTTTTCATTTAAAACTTTCTATGTTTTGTTTTCATATTTGATTTGCCACCTTAAATGCTTGTCAAATCAGAAAGGTAGGGCATATATAAAGTAAGGAAACAAGAAAAAAATAATAGCTTCAGTATAAACATAACACACAAGGAGCACAACCCAAGTGTGATGACCCAGAGCACAGCACAGAGATAACACAAACAGCTGGCAGTTCAAACAGCCCCTTCATTGCTCCAAATCTCCCCCAACGCTCCCACGTTACTGGCAAGTCCTAAAGCAGACTGAGAACAAACTCCCACACAAACCTCAAACAGCCTCTGGCTGCAGTTAGTCCAGCCCAATGCTGTCTACACCCAGGCTGCACAGCAATAAATCCCAAATGTATTTGGCAAAACAAGAGCCAAGCAAGGAGTTCAGGGAGCTGAAGATCCAGATAATAATTCCAACGGGGGCATGACAGCAAGACTTTTATCGAACTGTGGCAGAGCCAGGCCAATATGGAGTCATACAGATGTAACGGGGTAGATTAGAGGAAGGGACGTAGAGGGCAGGAGCAAAAAGCAGTTTCCGCATGTCTTACTGCTGGCTTCCTTATAGTTAACAGTTATTAAAGCAGTCATTCCCCAAGAGGAGGCCGGGAGAGAAATACTAGTACCCTGTTAAACAAATTAATTAAATAATGCAAGGCTGCCATCTACCCGTGTTTCCTGAAAATAAGACCCGTCTTATATTTTTTTGAACCCTGAAATAAGCGCTTGGCCCTATTGCCATGCGCTCAAAAGCCCGATTGGGCTTATTATCAGGGGATGTCTTATTTTGAGGGAAACAGGGTAGTAAAGTCCATTCCAATTAAGTCTATCATAATCTTGGCACTGAAGGCTAGGGCTACAATATATGCCAACTGTATGCCTCTTTTATTAGTTATTTATGCAGAGCATATACAGGTTGTTTCACATTTATTTATTTATATATATATTAGATTTTTATTCCACTTTTATCACTTAATTGATAATTCAATTCAAGGCAGCGAACATAGGTAATTTTTATTTATTTATTTTATTTATTTATTCAATTTATATACCGCCCTTCTCCTAGTGGACTCAGGGCGGTGCACAGCCAAAACTAAAATACATAACAATACAAAATTTAAAATTAATTAAAAGAATTATATACTTTGGCCCGAATTAAAACAGTGCGAATTAAAACCCATTAACAAATTAAAACTAAACAATTAATAACCATTAAAAACTAAAAAAGGTAATACTCTTTCCTCTTCTTATTTTCTCCACAACAATAAATCTGTGAGGTGAAGTTTCCCTAAATGCTGAACAAACATGTCCCAGAGACAGTTTTGTTCTGCTACATCTTAATGATGTTGCCTTTCCCTTATTTCATCCCTTACCTGAGGAACTTACAACTTGAAATGAGAAAAAATAATACGGATAATCCTCGACTTATGACCACAATTGAGCCCAACATTTCTGTTGCTAAATGAGACATTTGTTAAGTGAGTCTTGCCCCTCTTTACGACCTGTCTTGCCAGAGTTGTTAAGTGAATCACTGCAGTTGTTAAATTAGTAACACGGTTGTTAAGTGAATCTGGCTTCCCCATTGACTTTGCTTGTCAGAAGATCGCAGAAGGTGATCGCAGGACCCAGGACACTTCAACCACCATAAATATGAGTCAATTGACAAGCATCTGAATTCTGATCAAGGGATCATGGGGACGCAATGGTTGTTAAGTGTGAAAACTGGTCATAAGAAAACTGGTCATAGTGCTGTTGTAATTTCGAATAGTCACTAAATGAACTGGTGTAAGTCGAGCACTACTATGAATACTGGAACTGCTAAAGACAACTTTAAGCTGCCTCTGCTGTTTGCTGTGCATGAGACAACAGTGTCATGAGCGCATATGAATTAAATATCGTATCAGGGATTAACACTTGGTCACGCCAACATTAAGGAAACATGAGAATGGGCCAGTGGTGAAATGTAAAATTTGTTACTACCAGTTCTGTGGGCGTTCGGCAAAAGATCATCACATGACCCAAGGACACTGAAACCATCATAAATATAAGCCAGTTTCCACATATCTAAATTTTGATCCTTGTGACCATGGTGACGCTGCAACAGTCATGTGAAAAACAGTCATCAGTCTCTTTTTTTCAGTGTCGTTGTAATTTCAAATGGTCAGTAAACAATGGTTGTAAGTCAAGGACTACATGTAAATGAACCCACTGCTTGTGTATCAACTTATGGAGTTATTGCAGACAATATTGCTAATTTTTCAAGTGACCAATCAGGGCAAAAACAAAGCCCTCACTGAAAACGAGTTACTGATTTGGGCTTTATCAACATTTGGCCTCCCATGTCTTTATCCGCCCCACATCGATAAGCCAGTTATATAGGACAGGCTTGGAGATACCTACTTGACTGATTGGTATAACAAGAAAGGCGCCTCCACCTGCACATTCGGTCACCACGGCAATAAAACGAGGATTGACAGCACAAAACTGGTTGTCATAGACACTGTGGGTGATGGGTACGTTGTCATAGCAGTTCTCTTTACTGGCGGCCTTGCCATAAACGTGGCGGAATTTAGAACTCCGATACTGAGGATTCCATGACATCTGCAAGGCAGAAAGAGAATACAAGCATGAAGTCTTCAGACGCTTGAATTTTCCATACTCTTGCCAGAGATCTCCAGTCCTGGCTGAGGACTTCTGGGAGTTGAAGCCCACAAGTTTTAAAATTGCCAAGCTTGGAGATCCGTGCTCTTGACCTATAGTTAAAGTTATCTTCCAACTATGCTGTGGAAGTTCAGACAAATTTGAAACAGCCTAAGGCAGGAGTGTCACACTCAATTTCATTGAGGGCCGCATCAGGGTTGTGTTTGAACTTGGGGGGCCAGGATGGGCATGGCCAGCTCAATGCCACTTGTGTCGGAGGTGCCTGTGGTGTCCCGAGCACTCTACCAGTGAAAACGGGCTCCTGAGCTCCGTTTTTGGCTGTGACAGCCTCCTGCAACCCTCTGCCAGTGAAAACGGAGCTCGGGTGGGCCCTCCCAAGCTCCATTTTCGCAGGCTGTGGCACTGTGGGCAGGTCCTTCGCTGTTTCCAGGGCAGCCCTGTGGGCCAGATCTAAATAGCCCACTGGCCACATGAGTTTGACACCCCTGGCCTAAAGGGAGCTTGACTGCTTGGAATCTCCTAAATATGCCATTGGCTGAGCTGGACTAGTTTCCCAATCATTAATCAATAGGAAGGTCACTTAATATAAGATCTTGGCCGAGGAAGCTCCGGGAAAGATTCATCAGGAAAATCTCCCTAAGAAACCCAGAACCTTTTAGAATTGAAAAGTCATTGATGAAATATTAATCTGTGCTTAGATTTTTGACAATTTTATTGTGAAGATCTCTTTTATGCAGCCAGTACCAATCAACTCCTAGGCAGCTGTATTAAAAACAACTGAATTGCTCAACACTGTATAATATCAAAATCAAACAAATCATATGACAAATTACTGCCTTGTGTGAATACAAGCACCTATAATGCTACAAAAACAAACCAGGAAGCTGCAAAGAATGTAAGGTTGCTGCCAGATCCTGTAGGCAGGGAGGGGGGGGAGAAAGGGGGGGGCACAATACTGTATGGTAAGAATACATACCATAATATCTTGCCATTATTTATTATTTATTATTTATTTAAATATCAAAGCATACCAGGACTTGAAAAGGTCAAGTACTCTACAAAGCAGAGCTTCAGGCTAAATTCCAACATCCTTTAAAATCCTTTTTTATGCACTGTAACAGATAACGCCCTAGGTGATTTATTTACAGATTTTTTAAAAAGAGAGAGAGAACTAACTCAGCAATCAAGATTTCCTGATATTTAAAGGAGAAGAGATGATTATCTCCCTTTAAAGACATACTGTAGGTTGTTGGCTCCAGGATATGTTGACATGGTTCCCTTCATTAATTCAGCACATATTTTTCGTAGGTGTCTACACTCCAAAGTCTGTAAGGATGCATTGCTGTACTATTTGCATATTATGTTTTCTATATAAGTTTTCACCAATTACTGGTACTTTCAACTATGAAGTACCAAAAAACTCCAAAAGATACCCTTAAATTGAGCTTGACTCCATGTGATTAATTTTTTTTAAAAAAAATTATTTATTATTTATTATTCGTATTTCTATGCCGCCCAACTCTCCAAGGTCTCTGGGCGGCTTACAACCAAGACAGTATGAACAGTATACAATAAGATGTTTTATTTACTTCGTTATCAAAGTTTGGTTTTGGTTGTTCAATGTGAGAGTCACAAATGAAACAGATGTTTAGCACATCACAAAGCATAATAATTGGAGGAACAGGAAAAGAGATAAAGCCTATTTTGCACTGCTGCCCTCTAAAGTCTGACAGCAACATGGAGAAATGCTTGTCGTATGGAGAGCAGTTATTAATTTCAGTAAATTACCAATCAAGCCAGGGTTACTAATAATAGCAGGCAAGTGAAGAGAAAGAGTGATTTCTACATATGTATTTTTATGTGAATCTGTGCACAGACATGTTGGCCTATCTGTCTGTCTCTGTCTGACTGACTGTGCAGGGCACTTTTTATACTTCTAATTGCACCTTTATTGGTTACTAATGGGTAAAGTTTTTTCATGCAGTGTTGCCAGTCAATGAGCACACCCTACCTACCTAATTACACATTAGTGTAACTTGTTAAATGTGTAACAACCTGTTTTATTCCTTGGCATCTCAGGATAAGTCAATAGAAACCCCCCCCCCCCCCAACTTCTCATTTTCCTGGAGAGCTGCTATATTCAACTGCTGGTATAATCTGAGAGGTCACAAGTTGTATCAGCCAACATTAGACTGATGGGACTCAATATCTCCAGCATCATAACAAAAGCAATACCTGGCAAGGATGCTTACCTTTCACTGACTTGATCTCAGCTCACAGTCACTTTAATCTTTCTACCGCCTGCATAGGTTGCATTCTGCCACCCCCATGAAAGCAAAAATGTGGGATGGCTCGACAAATGACGCCATGAAACAAATGAAGCCATGAAAACAATCCTGACAGAAATGAGTCAGCCATGCCCATTGGCTACACTCGTCTCCTCTCAGCCTGTGCCTCCATCCACAATGTCCAAAGCAAACAACTCACTGGAAGCTGAAACTTCATCTGCTGGGGTGTGGCCATAGCTGCCTCCTCACCATCAGCTGAATAAACTCATTTTTCAGTCTTGGCATGTCTACCTGTGACCTCTGGGTATCGGTGACCTACCCTGTTGTTTGATTAACCTTCTTGAGGGCAGTAGCCCTCCAAGGGCTTGTATTAAACAGATTTTCTTTTTATGACAGGCACACGCTAATGCTAAACCACTTTCTTCTTCATTATATTTTTCTTTCTCCATCTTTCTCTCTCTGAAGCAGGGCTGTGTTCAGAGACGGCAGGGGTGGGCAATTAATTTTCTCAAGGTGACGCATGAGAAACTGGGACTATTATGGAGGGCCGAATCCTAGGGCTGTAAAACTATGTAGGCACGCATGCATGCACATATGTAAATTGAAGGGGAAAAAAAGCAGTCACCTTCAAAATAAAAGCAATGCCATTGTACTATGCACATGATGTATGATATTTAAATGCTTATTTAAATTTGATTTCTAATTTCTAACTGACCTCACATAGGCTGGACAGGGACAGCCAAAGGGCCGGATGTGACTTGGAGGCTGTAAAATACCCAGTAAAATACCCAGATCTGAGGTAAGGTGTGTGTGTGTATTGGACAAATGTTTCAGGTGTGACATAGAATGACATATTTAGGAGAGATCTTCTAGATAAGTATGATGTAATCTTCATTCTCAAAAGAACACATGAACAATCTATCTCCCCATTCAAGCCTACTGTTTTCAAAGTACTTCCTTTATCATTTGCCTAATATTGCCCATTTTTTCCACACATAGCACAGCAGAAGACACCCCTCCCCAATAATTCAATCATTCTCTTCTGCTGGCCATCCATTTGACACAGTTTCTGATTTCAGGGTGATTATGAGAATATCAAATGATAATTATAATATGATAAATATTCATGTGTAAGTTTTAAAAAAACCCAATACTGTTTTAATTGTTTAAATTGTTCTCATTGTGGACCAAAAGCAGTTCTAAGCATATTGTAATTTTCCTTTAACAGCCATACATATTTTGTGGACAGTATATTGACTGGGTCAATATACTTTTTAAACAATGCTAACAATAATAATACAATTAAATATACATAATCATAGTCTTCCATCTTCTAACCTTAACATGCACATTGTAATTATAATAAATTCTATTATATATCAGTGTGTGTAATACTATTTTCCCAATTTGTACTCATCTTTCCCCCCGCCCCCATTTGTTGGGGTTCTTCTACAGTCACATCTTTGTCTTTAAACAATACCATTCTCTCCTTATGATTCTTTGTCACTTCTTCATGAATACATTGAAACATCAATAACATTTATTCATAAAATGTATTTGTTGCCCCCTGTTGAGTCACTAATAGTTTAATATATTAAAAATTACTCAATATTCCACCTCAATTCCAATATCCCAATTATCTAGGAACACCAATAAAGCCAATTTATCATCATTTCCAACTCCCCTGACCATATCTACAAAACATCAGAGTAGGGTTAGGGTTAGGGTTAGAGTTAGGGTTTAATTGAAATTAAGTAAGAAGCAATACCATTACTCCTAAATCTCTCTCTCTCATCCCTTTCTGATAATTCTGAGAACGAATAGGTGGAATAGTTTTACCAGGTGCTCAGGTTTGAGTGAGCATCAAGTGCTTCCAGAAAATGCTAAGATCTGCACTTCAGCAAATACCTAACTCCAGAAATGAGGAGGTAGAGAACCAAAAATGCTCTTCTGAATCTTTGCCAGCAGGCTGGCTTGCACACAACAGAGACTGCCAATGGACCTCAAAAATCGCAAAAGGAAAGAAGGGAGTCTTTGGAGATTAAATGTTGCATTGTTCCTGAAAAATAATCAGTACAAATCTTAATCCCTTATCTGTAATTTGAAGACATTTGCTCCTTTTATAACATTTTTTAAAGGATTATTGTGATGCTTTCTGGTAAAACTTTGTGATCATGTTAGGAGTAAGGCTGATGTTCCTAAAAAACTCATTAAAAATACCTTTGTGAGAAAATGACAACAACACTGCCCTGAAGTAGCGTGCCACCACAACAAATCTTGTAGAGACTACAGTATTCTGGTGAGGCGGAAGTAAGATCCTCTACTCTCAGCCACTGTTATGCGTGAGTTATATGGACATGCCAAAATCTGTCCTAATATTCTCTGAAATGTGTGAATGACAAAATGCCACATAAAGGATGTTGGATATGCAAATAGTATTGTGTAAAACATGGCGGTCATAACCTCGGTGGATTAAAATAACCACAAGATGTGGCTGCAAAACTCAAGAACAGCCACCAAATAAATAGCAATGAAAAGCAAGGGTTTTATGTAACTCCTGTTGCCACATAGTGGTCTTCTGAACTTTTGCAGCTCAAATCCAATCTTTACTGACACTTTAAAACAGGGGTGTCAAACTCAAGGACCGCAGGCCAAATCTGGTCTGTAGGGTGCTTGGATCTGGCCCGTGGGGCCGCCTTGGAAACAGCGAAGGACTGGCCCAGGGTGCCTCGGCTCTCCCGAGTTCTGTTTTGGCTGCGACAGCCTCCTGCAGCCTTCTGCCAGAGAAAACGGAGCTTGGGAGGCTGGTAGAGGGCTGCAGGAAGCTGTCACAACCAAAAACAGAAGGAGGGGGTGCATGCAGGCTACAGGACATTGAGCTGACCACACCCACACTGTTCACATCCACCCCAGCCACGCCCCCACGCGAACTCAAACACAACCCTGATGTGGCCCTCAATAAAATCAAGTTCGACACCCCTGCTCTAAATCTTTTTATAAACAGACCCTAGATTATTACCTTGCACACTGCGTAACCTAAAAAGAAGCAAGCCTCTGCTTGTGAACTCTTCCACAAGATGCTTGCTTGGCTTCAGATCAAGATGTTTTAAATGCCGACAACAAGCCAATTCTCTACTTCGATGGACAAGCAGCCAGTCTGATACTAGCATAGGGCTATTTCCCCAGAATTGAGATTCTGCCTTGAAATAGTTGTTGTTGAAAACCATTCTCAGTGCTTTCTTTTCTTAACGAGCGACTACTTGTAACAGGTCACCATATTCAGCAAGGCACATCTGCAGCAGAGAAAAGATGTGTGTGTGTAGAGGGCTTATAAAATGAGACATTCATGAAAACAAGACAGTAGCACATGCCAATAATCAGCAGATGCCGGTAATCAGTGTAATGTACAGGCAGAAGAGATCAATTTTCTTTTTTTAGCCTTTTATATTGTTATCTCATATAGACTCCAACAAATACTATTAGAGTCATCATTTTAGCAGGAGGGGGGGCAGGAATACCTCTTGCGGATTTCACAGAAGAACCAGGCAGGGTAGGATATTTTTCTTCATGGCAAAACCTGCTGATGTAACCACTCTCTTAAGAGGCAATGCAGTGAAATAACTGCAAGATTCACCATTGCCAGAAGAATATTTCCATTGGCTGACAAATGCCCTCTCCTGGTCAAAACTATCATTTGCAAAAACAGTCTTCAAAAATACACGTTTTGCGCAACCTGGTTTGGTTTTGGGAAGTAGGAAGCCACTGCTGTCTGAGTATTATCGTGAAATAAAGGATGCCAAAAGGAAGAGTTGACATGGCACCCAAATTACACCAGAGGCATATTCAAACTGTTAGATCAGAACAGTATGTGTTGCAAACAACTGTACTATCTTAGAACGTTGAAATTTCCAAAATAGCCTTTTTCCTTATCCTGACAAATTCATGCAATCCCTTGCTAGGTTGAGTCAGTCCCAAAGCACCGCTAGAGATGGGAAAACTTTTAATCACACAATATCAGGGATGAAGTTCCAGTTCTAGCTGACGAAACACTTAGAGACAGACAAGGACCATTTTGAATAACACAGTAGAATGACCCAGGCAGAAGTTAGGAATTTTATCTGAGTAACATCTAATTAAAAATATGCACTATTTTCCTATGATAAGATAGAAATGTGCATGTCCTTAAACACAGAACTTGCCTTATTAAGAAAATAGGGCAGAACAAGAATTGTACCTTTTTCACGTCAAAGTCGACTGGATATTCACATGGAAAACAGCCAATCACATCTAACATTATCTTATTTGCCCCAGATATGGATCTACATCCCATTTCATATCTAGTCAGTGCTAAAAGAATGGATAGAGACTGCAAGATGTTCACAATATGACTGTTTTTCTAAAGTCTGCACAGCAGACTTTAAAAGAATGAGACTTTAAGAAGTAATGAACCTCTTTTTTGCTAAAGGATTGTCACTGGGTTAAGTAAGATCCTTTGTTATATCGTGTTTCCCCGAAAATAAAACCCAGTCTTATATTTTTTTTGCTCCAAAAGATGCATTAGGGCTTATTTTCAGGGAAACACGGTATCAGGGTGATCAGCCCGGCCGGGCACCCCACTTGGTTATAAAAGGCCAAGTGGCCTCAATGACTCTCTAAAAAGAATGCAAATGACCAGCTGTCTGCAAGGAATATAAATCCTTCCATTCCTCACCATCCAATCAGAGCTGAAGAAACTTCTTGGATGAGAAGCGAAACGTCTTCAAAGAAAAACAAGAAGTCCAGCTGCCTCTTAAAAAGCACCTTTGGGACTACCGTACTGGCTAGGATGAAAAATATGTGATTTGTGTTTACTTTTATTTAAACTAAGGCAATGTCAGGCTCTTCCTGTCAGACACTTTGGAGACCTCTGTGTACTTTCCTGTAGTAAACCACTGAATTGTACACAACTTTTTTGGTGAACTTTCTTCAGACTTTCCACGTCATCAACCTGGGCACTCTCCAGATGCATGGGTTTCAGATATACTGGTTGGGAATTCTGAGTCTTGAAATCCATGCATTTGGTGGGCCCAAGACTGTCCTAAGTGGACTTTTTTCCTCCTAGATTGATCACTGCATCTTTTTGGCCACAGAGCAATAGAATTTCAGAATTCTTATTTCCACTGGAAATTTTAAAAAGAGATCTGACTGTATCTGTTCTTTGGTTTGCACCTTGTCCTTGCTCTGGCCCCAATTTGGTCTTGGAGGCAACTACTGGATTATCCATAGTTTCTGGTTCTGATATTGGTTCATCTCAACATACTGCCAATTGCCCAGCCCAGATACTCCAAGAGTTATTGGGCAATATTTGAAATTCAACTCTGCCCAAGGTTCCATGGACAGCCTGGATTTTACAATCTCTATTACCTCTACATGGTGAAGAAGCCAACCCATAAATATGAAGTAATACCTACCGTGAACCGTCCTGTGGAGAAAATAACAGGTCTAACAGCTTTCCCTAATCCAATGATCCCTAAAATTCCCAGAATCCTCAGATCAGTTGACGGGAAAATTAACATTAGAAGAAACTGGTTGCATCAGACCATCCACCACAGATCTCCTGCCAGCAACAACCGGTCACATGTTACAGAAAGGAAGAAGGTACCAAACTGTCTCATTAGATGGACCAGTTTCTTTTGTGTGCGAAGTTTCAATGAAGGAGAAGAAAAGTTTATCTCTATTCTTCAAACCATTCATGAATTGATCGGCTTCAAGATGTCCTCTTACCTTTGTAAAAATATCTATTGCAGCTTCATCTGCTTTTCATCCCATTGGATGTACACTTCTCATAAACTAAGAGAATATACTTTTAGAAAGGATATTCACTCCCTAATTAGTTTACCTTGTAAATTAACAAAATGAAATCCTAAGAGAAAGTACTGCAGGTAGTCCTTGACTTACAGCCACAACTGGGACCAGAATTTCCACTGCTAAGCAAGGTGCTTGTTAAGTGAGTCATGCCCGATTTTACAACTTTTGCCATGGTTGTTAAGCAAATTAGCGCAATTGTTCAGTGCATCATGTTAGGATATGGTTTGAGCCTAACTATGTTGTACAGGCAATATAAGTGTACTGTTACTTTATCTGTATATGTATTATGTGGCTTTAATGCTGAGTCATGCTGTAATCACATAATTACTGGTTGTAAGAATATTTAAGCAAGGTACTGCAACGTGTTCAGTTGCTGCTATGATATGCTGTTGAGAGGTTGCTGCTATGATGCTGCTGTTGATGATAAGCTACCATTGAGAGGAGTTGTTATCTGCTAATTATCATTGGATGGATCTGCAACCATCGTGGTTTGTGAACCAGAGTGAGTTTGTTATTCTAACCAACTACTGTTTGTTGAGTAAGAAGATTCTGTAACTACTGGACTGATTTACTGGCAAAGACTTGGAATTTGTTTAAAGACTATGAGACTGTTTTTCTACTATAAAGTAAGCTTTTGATAAACCAGTTTGCATAACTCTTATTCATTGCTCTCAGCAACGTTTCTCTGTGCAATCTATTCTGCTGGTTGGTAACACAACAACAATAACCTTAACACATCATATAATCATTAAGAGACTCCGGCTTCCCTCCCTAACTTTACTCGTCAGAAGCTGTTTGGGAAGGTCCCAAAGGGACCCTGAGGTGCTGCAACTGTTATAACTCCATGCCAGTTAACAAGTGCCTGAATGCTGATCACCTAACCATGGAGATGCTGCAATGATTGTAACTGGGAAGACGGGCTGTAAGCAGGGGTGAAATCCAGCAGGTTCTGACAGGTTCTGGAGAACCGGTAGCGGATATTTTGAGTAGTTCGGACAACCGGTAGTGGAAATTTTGAGTAGTTTGGAGAACCGGCAAATACCACCTCTGGCTGGCCCCAGAGTGGGGTGGGAATGGAGATTTTGCAATATCCTTCCCCCAGGAGTGGGGTGGGAATGGGGATTTTGCAATATCCTTCCTCCAGGAGTGGGGAGGGAATGGGGATTTTGCAGTATCCTTCCCCTGCCATGCCCACCAAGCCACACCACGCCCACTAAGCCACGCCCACAGAACCGGTAATAAAAAAAAAAATTGGATTTTATCACTGGCTGTAAGTTACTTTTTTCAGTGTTGTTGTAACTTCAAGCAGTCGCGAAATGAATAGCCTTAAGTTGAGGTCTATTTGTACTAAAGGAAATGCAAGTCATAAAATAAAACAAATTGACATTTTGGAACATAAAATAGCAAGAGCACAGAGCACATTTTGTATCTTTAGTTTTTGCAGAAATCTGTATCGGTATTATTTTTCTGAGTTGGTTCGGATTTGAAATAGGGAAAGCGATTGATGAAGTAGGGAAAAAAAAGTCTGCACCATGCACTGAGAGCGAGCTCTTTTTTCCTTTCCTCTCGAGTCATCCTCTACCTAAGGGGTCTCCAACCTTGGCAACTTTAAGACTTGTGGACTTCAACTTCCAGAATTCCTCAGCCAGCAAAGCAAAGCTGACTGAGGAATTCTGGGAATTGAAGTCCACAAGTCTTAAAGTTGCCAAGGTTGGAGACCCCTGCTCTACCTCACCAACCTACCAACTGGGTTATTTGGGGGCAAAGATTTCCCTTCTTCCCGATGATTGGCAGGCCTCCCACACACTTGAATTAAATGGGAAAATTGGCAGAGCTCCTGTCAATTTCCCAGTAGCCATACAGTAAATAATGCAAGGGAATGGCAGTGCTGGCAGTCATGGCTGTACCCAGAAGCATCTCATGGAGCATGCAAAACAACACTGCCCCCCCCAAAGCAATAACGACAGCAGAAAGTAGCCATGCGAAAACCCTGTTGGCAAAAACAAAACCACTAATGGACACTTGGAACAGAACCAGCAATACATTTCCTTCCCAGTTTCAACACATCAGCAGCCGGCTCTTTTTTTTTTTACCGCAATAATCCAATCAAAAAGTCACTAAGGCAAGAGCAACTAGGAGCAGAACTCTCAGACCAGTGTACTTTGTATAGAAAGAGCCCGTATAATGTCTGAATGGCACTTCGTGAAGGGTGGGTCAGCCACAGAACTGGCTAATGCTTTTACGGAAACCAAGTATCTGGTTTCTCTTGAATCTCAAGTCAAAATATCCCAGGGAGAATAGTTCCTCTTGGTCAGAGAGGAATAGGTGTGCCTGCAGCAGTGTAACCCGGCCAACTGGAACTTAGCAGATGTCAGTTCTGACCACATTTGCCACTAAGATAATGACTGAGGTATCATAAATCATCTGTATGCCAAGAAATTTGTTAAGAGAAGTTGGAAAACACTCCTTTAAACACTCCTCCTCCTCCTCCTCTTCTTCTTCTTCTTCTTCTTCTTCTTCTTCTTCTTCTTCTTCTTCTTCTTCTTCTTCTTCTTCTACTACTACTACTACTACTACTACTACTACTACTACTCCTTCTCCTTCTCCTTCTAACAGCATTTCCCAATCTAGGGCACTTCAGTTTTCTTGAGAGTTCAACTTCTCACATTCCCCATGCAGATGGCTGGAAATTCTGGGAATTGAGTTCCATAGCACAACTAGGGGGCACCAAGCTGTCTAGAAGATGCACAACCTTTTCTGTAAATAAAGGAAAGGAACAAACAAAGGGACAGTTCGAACTTTTCAACGTTTTGAATTTTTTTCTTTGTTTGAAAACTTTGAACCGACCCGTCTTTTTAATATTGGTCTCATATGCTCATCTTCTTCCCTTTGGGACATATTTAGAATGGAGTGGGAGTAGGAGTAGGACAGGACAGGGCAGGACAGAATAGAATCCTTTATTGACCAAGTGTGACTGGACACACAAGGAATTTTAAGATGCATATGGGCATTCCCTCCTCAAAGGGAACTCTGCAATTTTGTAAGAAAGAAAAATTACAGCTCTCAGACAGAAAATTCCCAACACCCTCAGCAACTAATATTGTAATTCTGACGATTCCTAGCCATAAGCCTCACATATAGAATAGTTAGCTGTAGTGTAAAATCACCTGCAGTTTGCATTATCTGCATTCCCTTGTCTTTCTCCTTTAATTTCTTTCTTTTCTTTCTTTCTTTCTTTCTTTCTTTCTTTCTTTCTTTCTTTCTTTCTTTCTTTTTTCTTTTTCTTTTTCTTTTTCTTCTTTCTTTCTAAATGGCAACAGTCCAGTAAAAAAAGTGACCCTGTGTGGATGCTGATCTTTCACAGGAAGGCCAAGAGATGTTGTTCCGTGTTTTAAAGTAATCTCAGACTAAAGTAGAAACTGCTACATGTACAGTCTTGAAACCCTGGATCCAGCTGGCTTAACCACTTGATGCAAGAACATGACACGGGCAGCTTGGCTCTGCAATTTGCTGCCGTTCCACTCCTTTACAGGCTGCGCTGTTTAACAAATTACCAGACACTTGCCATCTGCTCCTTCTATTCACATCAAGACACATTACACTAGATGCTCTACCTAAATGAAGGGAACTTTTGTGTAGTGGCAAGCTGCAAGAAATGTAAAATGGCAGACCACAGTATTATTGTCGGCCACCTTTCCTTGCAGCAGAATAATGATTATTCCAAAGATGTTTTTTAGAACAGTTAAAAAAAAAAAAAAAGATACAACCATAGTCCACTGTTTGGCTTATTTTACATAGAAATTCATTTAGAGTAGCGTTTCATACATTGCAAAGATGGTTTTGCTTTTGCTTTAGTGTATTGAGTACAATCAGCCATTGTGGCTTGTTGTTTTTTTTCTTAGTTGATACTAATTATTATTATCAGTAAGTAATTATTATTATCATCTGTAAGTCATTATTATTATTATCAGTAAGTGGATAAGCCATTACCAAGATTATACAGTTAGTGCTTAGTAAATTGCTGATGAGAAACTAACCACAAAAAAACAAAGTATATTAAATTATTTTAGTACCAGGACAAACAATGAGAATTCAATAAAAAAGAATATATCCTTTTATATATAAAAAAGAATATCCTTGGTGTTTTGTAAGCGTGGTTGTTTTCTTGCAGATGTTTCATTAGAAGACATCCATGAACACCACCTAGTCAGAAGATATGATGAAAACTCTTTAATTTCATAACACATGGACAGTCTTAACTATAGTTTCAATTGGGAAATTGTGACCATCCTAGACCAAGCCAAATCCAAAAATGCTAGGGAATTTTTAGAAGCCTGGCACTCTGACAATTTAGCCATCAATAGACACATAGACATAAACAATATCTATATATTACAGAGACAATCAACAAGCCAAAAAGGGAAAAGACCAAACTAACTTCCCACCAGCAATCATCGCTCAGATGGGCTTAGATTAATTCCAAGATTAATATTAGATCAGACCAACAATCAAGCAAGCAATACCTCAAGCAAGGAACTGCCACACAAGCCAACAGTAAACAGACCAAACATAGAACCTCCAAGACAGGGGTGAAATGCTATCGGTTCGCACCGCTTCTATCGAAACGGTAGCGGCGGTGGTGCGTGGTTCGGAGAACCGGTAGCGGCGGTAGCGCGAGGCTCTGCCTACCCGCCCGGACATCATTACTTCCTGGTTTTAACCAGAAAGTAACCTGTTTTTTACCCTCTGCACACGCACAGAGTGTCCAAAATTGCACATGGTGTGTGCACGCACTTCCGAACCAGTAGGGAAGATAAGTAGATTTCACCCCTGTTCCAGGATCTCTCCCACCTACACTGACAAGGGCAAGTCACTAGACTATAAAATGTGAGTAAACTCCATTCCTTACTGGCACTGATGATGCTACCTAGTTTGAGTAACACACAAACTGGTCTCATCTTCCCCCATATCTACCTTGAATGAATTAAGAAGAAAAAGCATCTTTTGGCAGCACAGATTATTTGATAAACTAAAAGAAATTAAGCTTGGTTATTTTCTTGCATAAAACTAGGTAACATCATCAGTGCTACTGTAGCAAAGACACTATGTTCAACAGCATGTTTTCATATCTTAGTCACAGAACCATTTTTCTGATTATGCAGTCTTTTCTTCTTTAAGGCATGTTTGGACTAATTTCTCATTGTTACTATATTTTTACTTGAAATTACTTATATTTAACACCCTTGTATCTAGTTGTTCTCAAAGGAACCCAGAACAGATTTACATCTAAAGGGTAATTTTTTCGGGAGTGAGGAGCAGAGTATTGTACAGATTAGATAGAATAGATAGAACAGATAGAAATATTTAGCTGAAAATGATGAAATAATCCAAAAGCCTTTTCAAACATCTTCAAAATGTGATGGGGTATGGAGCTCCGCACTATCAGACATCATTTTATACCTTAAATGGAATGACAGTGAATTATAAAACAGTAACAGAACAAGATATATATCCTGTATATATGCTTGAACCCAGGGGTGGGATTCAAAAATTTTAACAACCAGTTCTCTGCCTGGTGGGCGTGGCCATGGGGGGATGTGGCCTACTTAGCCTTCTGCACCATGGAAGAGGGTGCTTTCGCCCTCCCCAGGCTCCGGAGGCTTTTCTTGAGCCTCCAGAAGAGTGAAAATGGCCTCCTCTGGGCTCCGGAAGCCCTCCAGAGGCCGGAAACAGGCCCTTTTCCAGACTTCCTGAATTTCCGGGAGGCCCGTTTTTCACCCTCCCAGACTCCGCACAGGCCCTGCACTTACCTGGCATCCAAAATGACCACGTGGAGATTCCTGGGAGGGGCAGGGTGGGCGGGGCCAGCCAGTCCTTGCAACTACCAGTTCGGCGAACCAGATGTAAAATTAGCATCCGATTTGTCCGAACCGGTCTGAACCAGCTGAATCCCATCCCTACTTGAACCTATTTAATACGGTTACTTAATATTTGGAATCTTCATTTGCTCATCCTTCTAAATTTCATTCACTTTAATCTTTGTTAATTTTCTTCTTTGTGATACCTTGTGTGAACCCAGAGAATGGGTTTGTTCATGAATGAGTTAAGCATGTTGTGCAAACTTAGTTACCCAGGGAAAAAGCACTGGTTCTGCTTTTAACATGTATGCTTAATTCATTTAAACTAGACTTGCCAAATCAAATCTACTGGGATGCCCTCTCAACTATTTCTATAGTAACAAGTGAGGTTTCCCCCCCCCCCATATACTAAAAAGTGTTTAGCTCTGTGAATCCCAAATTGTACAATCCAGTCTACTGTCCAGACTACAATGTAGAATTTGTTATATTTATGCCTCCCGTCATCAGAACAAGTCAAGGAAACAAATCTGCCCTCCATAACTGATACAGTAGTTCAGGTGTTCATCAGGAACTGAGCAATAATGGCTTAAAAAAAAGTGAGGAAGACCCTCAAAGAATAATTGCACAAAACAGGTCTTCTTGATAAGCAGAGCTTGTGGCTCATCTCTCTCACACACGGACAGACATGCATTTATTACAAAGAGGTTTATTCATACCGCCAACCATAAGTACAAATACCCATTGTTCTCATTCTGGTCTGTATAGCTATTAACAGTGATGAGAGGGCAAGACATGTCTCTTTTGAGCATTCTGTTCTTTTCACCATGATTCCATCACACCAATATGACCAAGAAACATAGATGAGACTCCTCAGAAGTCTTGTGGATGATATATGCTCTAATTTTCAGTGGCTTAGGACTCTTGAGACCAGTATCTCCTGAAGCATGTTTGGTTTAACTTTCAAGCTTTTGGTCTGCTAAGAATTTTAACTTGCAATTCCTAATTAATTATTGTCACACTTACTGGAAAAGTAACATCTCTGCTGTTCCGCTTTCTTCTATGGAGGCAAACTATAATTACAGAAAGGAAAACAATGTAATTCTGAGAATCAACTCACAACTCCTCCTTAAGGAGTAGGTGGCAGCTGTGGCCACAAGGGCTTTTCTGAAGCTCCATCTTCTGAACCAATCGCAACCTTTCTTGGAGTAGGATAATTACTCATTGTCACTCCTGTTTCAGTCACTTTTCAATTGGACTGTTACCATGTGCTTGGCATGGGGCAACATTATTATAACTCTATATTCAGAGAGCTGCATTGGTTGTTGGTTGATTTCTAGGTGCAATTCAAGATACTAGTTGTCACTTTGAATGATTTAGGCCTGATATTCTAGGACCATCTTCTCACAGTATCATCTGCCCAGCCATAAAATCTATAATGATGAGCTGTTTACCCACCATATGATTGCCATCTTCCAGGGGCCACAGAAGCATGCTAGACTAGAATTCCTTGAAAGGTGAACCTTTCACTTTCTTGGTCCCTAATACAGATTTGCCTACTTATAACCATCAGGAGAATTCCCTCTCTCAGGATGCTTTCTCTAGATTACATAAGGATGATCAAATTCTTTATCAGCAATCTATAACTCTTCAGTAATTCTTTTCCAAACAAGATTCCCACAGTATTTTCTTTAACAAGATTTATTGAAATTAAAAATGTGGGTTACAAGAATTCCAGAATTGATTTATTTATTTTTAGTTTACAACTACAGTAATATATCCCTATGGGCATCAAGGTGAAGATTTTTTCCTTTTTCTATCCAACAATCTTCACAAGATCCTGCAAGGAAGCAAATCTCTTTACTGATAACAAAGACGTTTCCAGTTCATTGCAGTTGACATAATGGTTTCCAGAATCCTTGTTGGTATGGGAACCCATTTTTATAGCAATGTTGAGAAAAAGATGTTTCAAGATCAAAGTTGCATTTACACATAGCTGTACATCATTCCACTGATTTGCAAGAATATATTGAGAAATCAAACATATAAAACCAAGAAAATTGCATTGGTCATGTAACCTGAAAGAAGTGCAGAAATGATTCTGCACCCCCTGCACTGGTGGTGCAGGGGGACTAAAGTGCTGTTAAATAGCACTTAGCTGCCAGCTGCCTGCAATTACTGCAAGTTCAAATCTCACCAGGCTCAAGGTTGACTCAGCCTTCCATCCTTCCGAGGTAGGTAAAATGAGGACCCGGATTGTGGGGGCAATAAGCTGACTTTGTATAAAAAAGAACACCGCTTGAGGAGGGCCAAAAGCCCTGCTAAGCAGGTATATACAAAAGTATGACAGCTATTGCTTAACACATTGTAAGCCGCCCTGAGTCTCCGGAGAAGGGCGGCATATAAATCGAACCAATAAACAATAAATAAATTTAGGATCAGAGAATTACAGAATGTGATTCAACAATTCTTTGTTTCATATCTGATGTAAAAACACCATGAAACTCATTAATTTATTGTGTATTTCATGATTAAGTTACAAATGACTAAAAAGAATGACAAAAAACCCTGAACAGCAATCTCAGTTATTAAGAGTATAATTTTACCTTCATTAATCTACCTCAACACTGTATCCCATCTCGAAAATATTTCACATAAGAAAGGTTTATAATTTGGGAAACAAGATAGTGATATCTTGGGCTATCTGTCCATTATTATCTGTAAAACATGAAGTACTAATTATTAAATAATCCAATTAGAAAAATTATGAAGGGAAATTTACAGAAGACATTTCACCTACACTGAAAAGGCAGCACACCTAAATGAATAATTTCTTCCTTGAGTATTTCATCTAGAAATTTCAAAACAGGAAACGAATTTGTATTATAATGAAAATTAATGTGTATCTCAATTGAGAAAGAAGTATGATATAGATGCTTTGCTTCTCTACTTCCTCTGGCTTAATGGTCTCTGATAGAGAGCTCATAATCAGCCTGATTAAAGAGATAAATTAAATAAGAAATTTCATTTGAATTTATTCTTCCTGGGCTGGCTGATCATGAAAAAACATTTCAAGATCAATAGAAATGAGAGAATTGTTTAATTCTTTGTTCCTTGTTTGGGCATGTTTTCCCTTTTCTAATCTCTATCTCTCCTTGTTGCTTATTGTCCATTGTTTCTCCTGCCTTTTCTCCCGTAAAGAAAAAAATTTCAAGTGGAAAATTGTTATGTTAGGAATATTTGTGGCTCTTTGTATAATCCGGCAGTATGCTGCCTGGGATGACAGCAAAGTACCCTGAAAAATCTTGGGAGAAAACCTTCAAGTAGCCACCAAACGGAAATTGATGATGATTGAATAAAGGAGGAGGCACTAAGTAAATTGTTAGTTAGAAAAAATGTCTACATTTTTCCATGTTGAGAAAAGAAGGAGAAGACAGTGGATAAAGCAAACAGAAATAATCAGGTATATCATTGGAATAAAGAAAACAAAAATATATTTACATCTTTTAATTTTTTTAAAAAAAGAATGACTATGAAACACCCATGGATTGTCACACGGACTGTCAAGATGAAAAACATAACATCTATAAAATCACCAGGTGGTGAGACAGACTTTTCAGCATAAGACTAAAAGATGTGGCCCATAAAAGCCCAGGTGACAACTAAACGGCAGAAATTGAATATTCTAAAGGATTCAAAAAGGTTCACATACTTTTAAGCAATATTGTACTTAGTTTTTCCTGACATACTCAACTCTTCCTTCTGTACATCAAAGTGGACAATACCCATTTTTGCGTCTTGTGACAAACATACATTCTTCATGACATATCATATACCACCACTAAGTTTCTATCAGCATTTGTTCATTAAAAATTCTCCTTTAATTTTCATCTCTTTAATAAACATGCTACCAAGGTACAATATTTAAACAACGTGATCTGATTTTGGATTCTTGGTACATGATTTAGAATATTTCCCTTTTCACTGTCAAAAACAAACAGCATTTATTGTCTTTATTGCATTACATTTCAAGTCCATACTCCATATTATCTCATATAATCTATGTAATATTTGCTGCAAAGTATGTGGCATATTAGCTAAAAATACACCTGCATAATAAAGTATCTATATATTCATGTTCCCAACCAACCACGAACCTTCATCCTATACTTATATTTAAATATATTAACAAATATATATTATATCCATATTCCATAGCTACCAACAGATGTACGCACAAAGGTTGACCATGTGAACACATTTAAAGATAGAAAAGGTGTAGATTGATTATGTGTATGTCATATGCAGCATTTCCTGCCAACACTGAAGACCTGAGTGCCACACCCATTGCTGTTAACTGGTCTGGTCAACCATTTCTGGGGAGGATAAATGGTGTTGAATTGCCTCCCTTTACATATGATCTGCCTGATAGTGGAGTGATGGAGTCCAAACTCTGTGGAAATTGTTTTATAACTTTTTCCAGCCTGAGGAGCATCAACAACTGTTTTTCTGAGATCCTCAGAAATCTCGTTTGTTTGAGTTATGACACACTTCTCCATACCTGTGTTGTGAAGATCATATTTGGATAGTGAGTATCCAGAATGCTGTTCTTTAAATAAGACAGAACCTTCCACACGCAAATCTGATTATTATCCCATTGACTGGAACACCTGACTAATTTTCATTTCAAATAAACTGATAAAGGTTCACTTATTTTTGCCGAAGGAAGTGCCAAGGAGGTATTATTTTCCTCAATATTTTCCTTAAGATACATAATGTTTCTGACTCATTTGTATAACTGGGTTCTCTTTATCTAGTTTTAGAAGATCTGTGGAGAACAGATGTGTTTCAGGTCTTATTTATGCATGCTGAATAAGATTGAATATTGAACATCCAAAAGGGTTCACAAACTTTTAAGCACCACTATAGAATGCAATGAGTGTGTTACATAAGAACAATATTTCCTAACACTAGAAGGGATAGGGTAAAAACTGAATGAATGGTAAACAAATGTGGATACAAAATACAAAACTGAGTTTGCCAGTGTGGAAAAAATAGATACACTGAGATGGCTTAGCGAAATAGAGGCAGCATATAAACCAGGGGTGGGTTCTAAATTTTTTTACTACCGGTTCTGTGGGCGTGGCTTATTTTGTGGGTATGGCTTGGAGGTCATGTAACTAGGTGGGCGTGGCTAGCTGGTCAGAGTCATTTCTGGAAGGTCCTCGCACTTACGACCAGTCCTTGCACTTACGACCTGACTCATTTGTTTGCTTTTAACACTGATCAGCTGTAGGACGGCCCTTTGAAGCCCCGCGGCAAGAGTTTAAACAGTTTTTTTCCTTCTAGTCATCAGTTGGGAGTCAGGAGGCAGCAATAGATTGGGGGTGGGACCAAATAAAAGGTAAGAATAACGTGAGTAGGGGGGGTGGGAGGGCGGCGGGGGGGAGAACCGGTTCGGTGACGTCATATCATCACCGCTACCAGCTCGGCCGAACCGGACCGAACCGGGAGGAACCCACCACTGATATAAACACCAGATTATAAAACAACAATCTGAAACAAGAGCAAACAGATTAAGGAGATCAAAAACGTCACGATTGGATGGCATTAATGAGATCCACAAAGAGTGGTAAGACATTTAAAGAATAAAAGGTAATATGTGAAGTGATATACAAATGTGATGAATGGAAGCAAGGATGGTTTGTAAAGATACAAAGACATAATTCAGAACTCATTCAATGGGTGTGCTGAATGCTGTGAATGTTTTTTACTTATGCTTTAATATTTTTGACTTACTTTTTTTAAAAAACTATTTTTCATTTTGCATAATATTGCTTATTCCAAAAGGAAAATGTGTAATGAATCACCGTGATGAGGTTTCAAGGTTCAAACCAAAGGCTCGCCAAAATGGAAGTTCAAGAAGCAGAAGAGATCTTTTGCCGATCTTTTGCTATTCCGATTGGTTACTCTGGAAGTGACACAGCATTTATGTTTTCCAGCATCCACAGAAAACTAGATGCTGGCTGTAATGTTGCATCATATGTTCAACACCCTGCAGCAGAACAATTTTGAAAGGATGCATGTTTGTGACGCTGGAAGCACCAGGCAGGGAGGCACTAACTGTGGAAGTTCTGTCTCTTTCTTCTACAAGTCTTTCCTTGTAGAAGAAAGAGATAGAACCTCAACAGTTAGCTAATCCTGTTAAAATCATTGTCATTTTACCCAATATTAATAAAACATAAAATTTAAATATTGTGATAGAAATTCATCAGAGGCCAAATATCACAGAATAATTTTTATCTAGGTACAGTTGTATATATTGCTCATTATTTAAAAGACATATGGATGCTTACCATATCTATCTATCCCACCCATATCATCCACACATCCATCCATGCATCTCTCCATGCATGCATGCATGCATCCATTCTGTAGTATCACCTGAAATGGAATGTTTTCAATGGATCTCAGTCAATGTTCAACTGTAAGGAAATTAGCTAGTATCATACCTGTGAGAACTAAGCCTAAATGTTGATTCCCTTCCAAAGGAAACAGAATGTGCACACTGTAACTGCATGTCTTATTAAACCAAATAATAGGTGATTAAACCTAATTGCTTACATTCTTACAAGATGCATAACCATCTTGTCGTCTAGCATGTTCTGCAAATCCAGGGTCCTATCTAATATGCACAGACAAGAATAAGTCAAATATATTTACACAAATATAAGAAAAGTATCCAAACTGAGTTGCAAATAACAGATTTGTGTGCATTCTTTGGGGATAAAGCTTGGTGTTGAATCCAAAATCTGCTGAATGAGTGTTATAAAATCAAGGTTTTACTATAACACAATAGATTTATCTCAGGAAATGAAAATCATGGCTGGCCTAAAGCTTCTTTAAATCATCAAAACAATACTTATTTTCTTTAAAAGAATCTTGATAGAGCCTTGCCTGGCCCAGCTCCCACCTGGGAGCTTAAGAGGTTACCAGGTGCATAGGCTACTTTATCTTAGAAGCTAGGACAGAGCAGTTTTATAAACCAACCGCAAGCTCTGTGAAATCATCTCTGTTTACCAGAGTTGCTAAGGAGTCAGCCATAGGCTGGGCGAGGCATCAATACCAGTGGATAGCCAAGTTATTCATTGTGACGTCTCTGCGGTGCACAGATCCTGCAAGCTCTCACAAGTGAGGACACTGCTGAGCTGTATAATTCCAGTTCTCAAAGTTAGAAGCTTTACGCATTCCCACAGTTCTTACATCATAAAATCAAGCAATATTCGGGGCCAATATTCAGCCACTGTTTATGTCTGTAGCAATTATGTAGAGCAAGGGTCAAGACTACTTTTATCACCTGTCGAGTGATCTAGCGTAAAGGAATGATTTTCAACAGTTAGCTTAATATGTCATGTTCCCAACAACTCTGCAAGAGTTATAGCACTATTTAACATTCATGTTTATAAGCAATTCAATCATTAAATGTTTGTGAAAGCAGCTTGAAGCATCTCATCAATGTTTGGCACTCATTGAACAAGCTAGAAAAGGTTCTTGGATAACTGCACTGCCTTCTAATTATACACAATGTGATCTTCTATTTGTCTGATTTAACACAAAACACTGTACATACTGTACACCCTAAAACCCAGGACTTCAAAAACCAGAGCTTTAAATATTAAGGCAGGGTTTAAAATATATACATTGATACATGCTATTGAGCAAGTGCTGAGGACAACCATAAAAGCTCAGTTTGCTAAATTGGGATAGATTCATAAGAGCCAAGATTCATCTCTCAGCAAGAAAGAAAAATGCACTTTCCAAGTTCAAGAGTACATCTAAACTAGGTCAAAAAAAGCTTTATTTGCAGCTCATATTAACGCATAATGTGGCTTGTTTTGATTTTATTTAGCACATTGTCTTGACCTCACCCAATATGACTTTAAACCACGGTTTATGGCTTAGCATGATGTGTGAAGCAAGTCATTGTGTGTGTCTCTCTCATTCATTCATTCATTCATTCATTCATTCATTCATTCATTCATTCATTCGATTTCTATACCTGCCCAACTCATGCCAAGAATAAACTTTGACTTTGGGTAATGTGTCAACCTATCTTAGCAGTAGACTACAATGTAGCTTTACAGGTGAATTATTTATTTATCCTATTTATGTAGCAGTCCATCTCACAAGATATGATTCTGGGCAACATACAAATTAACCTTGAAACCATAGGTATCCATATGCGATGGGATGGGGAAGGAGAGAGCAAATGACATCATCACAAGAATGTCATAGTTTGTATGGCATCATTGTGGGTTCAAATGGATGCCTACGTTTGATTCCATCTAAATAGTCATTTTTTCCTCATACATTCATTCAGCAGGATAGGATGGTTCCTGAACATCCTAGGAAGTTTGATTGAGGGGAACTCAACCCCTACTCTATAACAAAGGACTCTGGGGGGCTTCTGGAAAACTTCTAGTCAAGTGTCTAAAGGAGAACAAGAAAAAGAAAAAAGTGTGTGTGTGTGTGTGTGTGCTAAAGCCAGGTGCAAGCTGCATACTAAGCCATGATGGGGTTTAACAATAGCACTTCTACTCCTTTTACACTTGCCTACAGTAGACTTTATTCCCCTAGACCAGGGGTGGGCAAATGTGGCCCTTTTACAACCTGTGGACTTCAACTCCCAGAATTCCTGAAACAGCCAACCTTGGCTGTCTCAGGAATTCTGGGAGTTGAAGTCCACAGGTTGTAAAAGGGCCATATTTGCCCACCCCTGCCCTAGACTGTGAATCTGTGCCCAAAATCTGGTTCTACAAAGATAGAAGAGAGCCTCTCTGATTAGTAGCAAAGATAGCCTTTAATTGACACTAATTCTTGAGTTGAGGGAAAGAAAGGAAGTCTTATCAACAGAGAAGTAAACAACTGAGTTTCCCCACCTCAAGATAAATTACTGGCAGAGAGTGTCTTGGAGAAAGGAGAGCAATAAAAACAAAGTACTATAATTGATACTCTTATCTCAAAACCTTTTGTCCACTGCCAATTTAAGGGCACTTAAAATCAGGAAAGCCCTTTAAAATAATACTCTGCACCCATCTCTTTCAAGGCCTAATAAAATGATTACTCTGGGATTTGAGCATTACTAAAGGAGAACAAATGTTATTTCTCTAAGCAGTGCAATTTGGCATATTTGAGGGTTATCCTATTTTGTCTTCACCACTTTTTTTATGAGGTGGGTTAGGAAGGGGCCACATATCATGTTAAGCCACAGTGTATTTTAGATATATTCAGATGCTGAATAAATCAGACTGCTTGAGCCCACACATTATGTTCATAATTCATGGTTTACATTTACATCTTGTTTGGTTCACAGAGTGCTTGTGAAAAAAAAATGAAAAATGATATTATGGTTTATGGCAGGGGTGTCAAACTTGATTTCATTGAGGGCCGCATCAGGGTTGTGTTTGATCTCAGGGGGCCAGGGTGGGCGTGGCCAGCTCGACATCATTCGTGTCAGGGGCACCTCTGGTGGCCTCCTCCCAGCAAAAATGGAGCTCGGGAAGGCTCCATGCAGCCCTCCCGAGCTCCGTTTTTGCTGGCAGAGGCACCATGGGCTAGTCCTTCACTGTTTCCAGGGCAGCCCTGCAGGCCAGATCTAAGCACCCCACGAGCCAGATCCGGCCCCCGGGCCTTGAATTTGACATCCCTGGTTTATGGGTATAAAACCAGAAAATGCTATTTGCTCCATATGATCCAAGGAGTTGAATGGTTAAACCTATTAGAGAAATTATAACTTAACATAGAACTGAACTAAACAAGGAGTAGTCTGACAGTTTGTGGAAGTAAATCCTCCAAACCAGAAAAGGGGGGTCTGGAGAGGGAATGAGATTACTGTAGTCCTCTGGAATGTACTGTTCTCAAATTATTAAACTTTGTACTTTGCTAGTCATTACAAGATTCTAGACTTTGTCTATATTTTGCAGTTCAATTATGATACCTCTACTTAATAGGAATAAAACTAAATGGCACACACATATTCTTATAGTGGCTATATTTTGAACTGAGAACTGGGGAAAAAGCCATCCCAGGTCCTCCCATTCTTTTCTACAGAAATCCCTACATTTCTATATGTGTTTAACAGTTACACGCATTCAGCAATGTGGTATAGTAGTTAAGAACTTATGGGGAGGGCCCAGACTGAATTCTCATACATACATTCTCATACATGGAAATTCAATAGGTGACTTTGGATCCTTCGTGTACTCATTCAGTCTTTCATTCCAACCTACCACATAGGGTTGCTTCTGTGGAGAAATTCTGAGCTGTAGCTATCAAGACAAGATTGTAAAGCCCCAATGTTCCTTATTAGCTTGGATACAAATATCTGGATAGAAAACATTTTCTAAAGAAAATGCTGAAATGAAAACGATGCATTGGGAAGGGGTTGTGGAGGATGGTGGAGGAGACCTATGCGAGTCAGATTTGGTTCAGCAGGAAGGTAGTTTCTAATGCTATGTTTATTAAGAGCCCTAAGTACATTCTGGAGGCCACCACTGGTTTTTATCTCAAAGTTTAACTTTAGTTTTTAGAAAGATATAGGTGATCACTTTGAAGGAATAATAAGCATTGAGGTTCTCCTGAGGTCATACTGAGGTAGAGCTGGGAAAGCTGTGGAGCTAAAGACCTGGTATCTCTACAAGGCTTAGAACAGGATGAAGACCTAATGAAGGAACTGCAAATGTCAAATGGTCAATATAAACAAATGAAGGGAAAGGCCTATAAAATCAAAGGGAAACCGAGAAAGAACAAGGTTGCCATAAAAATCCACAAGACCAGAAGCTTATACAGGTAGTCCTCGACTTACAACCACAATTGAGCCCAAAATTTATGTTGTTAAGTGAGACATTTGTTAAGTGAGTTTTGCCCCATTTTACAACCTTTCTTGCTACAATTGGTCAGTGAATCACTGCCATTAAGTTAGTAACAGAATTGTTAAGTTCCGTGCTGACTTTGCTTGTCAGGAACTTGAAAAAGCTGATCATATGATCCCTGGATGTGGCAACTGTTATAAATATGAACCAGTTGCCAAGCATCCAAATTTTGATCACATGACCATGGGGATATTGCAATGATTGTTAAGTGTGAAAAACAGTCATGTCACTTTTTTCAGTGCCGTTGTAACTTTGAACTGTCACTAAATGAATTAAAGACTGAGAAAGGTGTTCATGTGAAAATCAGTGTTGAGGCAAGGAGGTAAACATTATCTCAATCCAACCAGAAAATTAAACATGTTGGCTATCATGGTGGGAGGTGTAGTCAAATGTATCTGGAGGATATGTTAAATTTATGGTGTTACATAATTAGAGAAGTGCAGATTGATTGTCAAGGGGAAAAGTAGGCCAAGCTGAGAAAGAACCAAAGTTGAGATTGGATATACTTTCCAACATACATCTTTAAACAAAAATCCTAGAGCTACCTAAAATTAGTGAACTTTGGTATTGGGTTTTTTTGTAATGAAATATCAATATAGTAAAGCAAAACACAGAATGAGAATCTGAATGTCTCTTGCAAATGTTTTCCCTGTGTAAACACTACCTTTCACGCTCCAGCTTTCTGTACCAATATAAAAAGAATCACTAAGAAGAGTAAATAAAATCCAAATCCTCTTTCTGGAGAGAGACAATGCTTCATTTCATTTTAACCTTGGCTGCTTGGATTCTAAAAATCCATAGCTCCTTATCAGTTTTCTCCATAAGTAATCAGGCACCTTCAGTTTCAATGACACGGCAAACTCCAGCTTACAAAGCTTTTCCTTTTTCTTAGTCATTTTCTTGAAGTTTGGAGGAATATAATATACTTGCCCTGGTCAAGATACCTCCAGAGAAAAGCGAAGTGATATTCCAAAGATAGAGAAGAACTTGGCCCAAGCCGGAAGAGTTACGCATTAGAGCCCATTAGCTGTAAAACTCTTAAGAGAAACATTTCAGAGAGAGCCAGTGAAAAACATACAAAATATGTTGAATATCAGAACTCAACACATTCTCCTCTGTTGTTTTGGCGTACTATTGCCTTAGACTTAGAGCCAATTGGTGTTGAACACTGAGTGCAGATAACTGTGCTTTTGTATGGATTATCGTGAGGGACGAAGGTTCAAGGTAAGAGCAGGGGTGAAATGCTCCCGGTTCGGACCGGATCGCCTGATCCAGTAGCGATGGCGGCGGGTGGTCTGGAGAACCGGTAGCAAAAATCCCTGCCCCCCCCATGCCCAGCTGAGCCGCGCGATCATCAGAGGCTTTTTTTTTTACTTTTAAAAGCATTTTTTCTACAACCTTTTCGGCCGAAAAAATGCTTTTAACAGTAAAAAAAAAAGCCTCTGATGATCAGCTGGGCATGGGGGGGGGCTCAGCTGGGATCGTCAGAGGCTTTTAAAGCATTTTTTTCTGCAACCTCTTAAGGTTGTAGAAAAAATGCTTTTAAAAGTAAAAAAAGAGTTGGCCATGCCCACCCAGTCACATTACCCCACCCCCCACCAAGCCACGCCCACAGAACCGGCAGTAACAAATTTTACATTTCACCACTGGGTAAGAGGTTTCAATATTAGCAGCAACAGAGGTTCTGCTCGACTGTTCCATCTTTCCTTTCTTAGGATTCTTTATTATGAAAAAGTTGGTAAACGCTGGAGACTTACAAATGGAAGATAGCAATCACTGAGCACCCAACCCACAGAAAATTCTGCAAATGAGTCTAAGCAATTGTATAAGAAATGTTTCACATGGAAGCACTCAAAGGTGACCCTATCATGATCAATGAACCAAAAGCTGGATATAGTGCACATCCAGATTTGCAGCAGCATATTTGATTATTTTGTTTTTATTTTCTTTGTACAGCACTACTTATCTGATTCTAGGCATTATGATGCCTATAAAGAAACAAAAGGGGCAGAGAGTTTTTGCCAACCCTGGCCGGAGATCTAAAAAACTGTTTTCCTATGACCTTTTCACCAATTTTGCTAGAAACGTTACTATTGGGAAGTACTTCTTGCTTGTCTCTGTGTGTGATAGGTTGGCCCATATCAACAATGAGAAATAGATTTTACTCAGTTAAATCTGTGACTGACAGCAGCTGACAACAAGCCAACAGAACAACTGCAAATAATAACAATAATGTACCAATTAAAATAAATAAGCAATAAATACATTCAATTGTACTAATACCAAGGTGACAATCAAGCAATATTAGCCATTAGGTATTTTGTGAGTAAACTGTTTCTTGGGCAGCTTTGTGAAAAGACAACAGGGTTAGTGCTAACTGGGCCAGAGGCTAAAGATTATTCTACAAAACAAAGACTGCCCCGTTCATACCTGGGTACCACTCAGTATCCTCAACCAAAATGAACATACCTACCTGTAAGCCAAGCTTCGTAAGACTTTAAAAGTCAAAACTAACATTTTGAGTGCTATCTGAAAAGTTACTGGGATTCAGTGTAATGCCTGCTTATTAGATGCTACATGGTTGTGATGGTTCACACCTATACCATAGCAGGAACTGCCTCCTGTGCCACTGAGGTATCTGTAGTCTTCAATGCATGTTACAGTAATCTGATCTGGTAGTAATGACAGCAAGAGTACTATAGTCAGAGCCTGCCACTCCAGGTAACACATTAAGTGGCACATCATCCAAAGTTGTTCACTCTCAAACATAGCTCCCCTCAAACTTAGCCTTCACCTGCAAATGTAACAGAAGCCATGGGTCCAGGAGAACATTCAAGTTAAGAGCTGTTTCTTCATCCAAAGATAAAAGCAGAGCAGACACGGAGCCTGATGGCTTCTGGACAAATGCTTAATGCTGTCTTGATCTTATTAGGGTTTAATTCCAACTTGTTTCTTCTCATCCAGACCCCACAATCTCCAAGCACTTGGGCCCAGACTAACCATAGAGACTCTGGCCTGGCCTGGATGACAAAGTAAAACTGGAATTATCAGCATGCTCCCCTGAAACTGACAGGACTTATTTAAATATTAGCAAGAAGGGGGAAGAGGACCCCACAATAGAGGGTACATTGGGATGATCTCTCTGCTCCTTTGGGATTCATTTGCACTGCTCCATTAGGAAGGAGAAGAAACACCATAACCCTGAATCTTACAAGCAATCCAGAACTATATTAATGTCAATGGGACCAAATGCTGCTGAAAAGTCAAGCAAGATCAAAAAAATTGTATTTTCTATATTCAGGTTTCAATGAAAGTCATCCATCTGAGCAGCAATGAATACTATTCTGTCCAATGGCCAGGCCTGAATCCTAGTGAAATAAATACTGTACCATAGGAGCTTGGTATTTGGTGACTGATGGACTCCAAGCTTTATTTCTCACCAAATACTGATAAGTGGCAGGAAAACTTTTATCAATTAGTTAACCTGGGGCAGAGAGGTTCTGACAGATGGCTAGACCTTCAATTTTAGCTATCTGTCAAAACCTGGCACATTATTCAGAGAGCTGATTTATGTGGAGTAGATTGGGGTGGCCCAGAAAAGCAGATCAGTCACTGGACTTGCAAATGATCCATGGGATGGTAGACACTACCTACCAAGAGAGGCTTTCTATTTCATTAAGATATTCTCCCACAAGCACCACTGGTCAGAACCTGCCTGGTAAAGGTGTGTCAGATCCTCAGGTAGAGAAGGCTGTTTCATCAGGCAATGAAAAGTGATTGTTCAGTCCAGTGAGAGATCTTCCCACTTCACCATGCAACTGCTCTCCCTGCGTCATTCATCTGTTTTTTAAGAGCTATTTTTAAACAGAGGCTTACCATTCTTCTGGAAGAGCACTAAACCCATGTTGGAAAAAAAAACCTAGCAGGCCCTGGGGGATACTGAAATGGAAATATCTTCAGTGCTTGTTTCTTGTTTTTCAGATTGGCTGACAAGAGCTGGAGTCAGCTCTTTACCCACCAAGTTGTCAAAGCACATATACAAACAGAAAGAGACAGAGACAGAGACAGAGACAGAGACAGAGACAGAGACAGAGACAGACAGATGATAAGGAGGGAGGGAGGGAGGGAGGGAGGGAGGGAAGGGAGGAAGGAAGGAAGGAAGGAAGGAAGGAAGGAAGGAAGGAAGGAAGGAAGGAATATATACTGGGATACACACACACAAAGAGGGAGGGGGAGGGAGGGAGGGAGGGAGAGATGATCCATGCAACTGGACACCAGATTACTATAGCTCTTCTGGTAGAAAATTGCTGAACAGACATGAAGGAGAGGAGGCATGCCAACACAGCCTCTTAAAATGCGACAGGAATTGGGCACGTCCCAAACGCTAACCATGCCATCACCCACATTGGTTTTTTTTATAAACAAGGTTTTTTTATTTCTTTTAATCCATATACATATTTTGTGATCAGTACATTGACTGGGTCAAGTCTTTTTTTTAAAAAACAATGTTAAACTAATAGTACAAATAAGTATATATAGTCCTAATCTTCCAACTTCAACGATGCTATTCTCTTTTCATAATCCTTTGTTATTTTCCCATTAATTCATTTAAACATAAATGACATTTCTTTACGCCATGTATTTGTTCCCCTAGTAAATGCTATTATTTAATATTTTAAAAATTACTCATTATACCACCATAACTTCCAGATTCCAAATGTGAAGGATTATTAGTAGAGCCAAATATTAACCATATTTAATCAACCCCGGGAGTGTACCTCAAAGTCTCCACAATTTCCAATCCTTAATATATAAAATTCACAATATACTTTAACACACTGAAAATATTAATAATACAAATAAATGTCCTAATCCTAAATTTCCATCTACTCATCTTTGTTTTATATATAAATATGCATATATTCTGTTAGTAATTTTCCATTTTATTAATCTATTTTCTTATATTTATATTTTTTATATTTCCTTATTATCCATCATCTCTTAACCTTTTTAGAGTCCCATCATTTATTGACTTTTTAGTTGGCCTTTTATCTCTCTCTCTTGGAGTCTTATAGCTCTTTTTGATATTTTTGTGCCTGCCAAATACTCCCTTCTGAATACCCTTTATCTCTTTCTGCTGTATTGTTTGAACATCCTTCAACTTTTTAAAAGAGATTTTCTTTTTTCCCCTAAAATCTTTTTTTGGGGGGAAAGTTTTTCTCTTTTCTCTCTATTCTGTTAGCTTTTGAGGAGTTATCTAATTGATTCCTACTTATTCCTTTCTCATCTTTATTTTTAACTTCTTGCATCTCATTTTATGTTTCTTCTATTTATTGAATATCTTTTACCCCCACTTGTTGAATAACTACTACATTCATTTCTGTGTCTTTATCATTCTTTAAAAATTCCCGCATACTTTTTAACATCAAAATTATATCTTTTTATACTTCTGTATCCATTTTATAACAATGTAATGAAAATTATTCAGTATATTTTTATAATTCCAGTATCTCAATATTTTAAATCTCCTTTTATACTCTTAAATTTTTAATTTACAACCTTAAAGTTTCCCAATTACATATCTTCCCAATTGTCCAGATTTTAGAATCTTCCTCCCCCCCTCCCGTTTTCTTTTCTTCTAACACCTTTCTTCTTTTGACTCGTAGGGTGTTCTGTTAAATAGCATTAATAGTCCAAGTCCAAATTAATCTACTATATTCCTCCAATCTTTCCAGTCCATAATCCAATAGCCAATTTTAGTAAAGTTCAGTTATGTGCAAGTTAGTTCCTTTTAAAGTCTTCAGAAGAGGAGAAAAAACAAAACAAAAACTCATTAAGTATTCTCAACGTTATCCAAGTCAACATAGAGTCAAGGTCAGGCCGTCTTCCAGATGTTATTATTGGGAAAAAAGGACGAACATTACTTCAAAACTGAAATAGTTAAAGCTTTTTGCTGTAAACTGGGTATGAAGCAAAGGTCATGTCCTTTAAAAATGGTTAGCACTGCATCTTTGGGCCACAGCTGGTGGATGTATGATAAACCCACTGACTAAAAGCCATTTCCCCCATAATGATTATAGCCACTTCTAGCATCATCAGCTATCACGAGATGATAACAAAGCCTCTTTGCTGTAATGTGAATGCAATTGTTGGATGACTTCTAAATTCCCTAGTGATAATCCCACCAAGCAAAGAAAGGCAGGATTAATAGAAATAAAAATTAGAGAATGCATCCAAATAACGGGGAGAGTCAGAAAAGAAATAACAAATTATCAACAAAATAGCAGAATTGCTGACATAAGTTTTCCTGCGAAGTGCATAAAATAAAATGCACCTCACCCACAGCTCTGATAATTCTCAGCGGAAAAGAAATTCCTGAAAATAGATGAATATTGCTTAGGGGGAAGGGACAGAGACAGCACAATGGTCTTTGTCAACAAAGAGCATTACTGAGTTATCGGCTTTTTCCATCTGCAGACAAAATTGCCTCAAGGAGTTTTGGGTAAGAAACTGTGATCAATAGATAAATATAAGCTAGGGTATATATGTGGTCTTCAAGAGTTTATTGTACTACAATTGTTTCTCCTGCTGCCTACAACTGCCAGGTATTTTTCCAATAGAGCTAAAACTGTGTTTCTCAAATTTTATGCCATTATGTACCAAGAAAACTTTGAACAATGTTGACCAAATATATCAAACACCCACCCATCCCGCCGAACACTCCCAGTGTTTTTGTCTTCACATTTTTTTTCCAGTGAATATCGTAATAGGTCTAGTTGCATTTGGGAATGTCTTCTCATTCCATTTTAAAAGGGTCCCTTAAAATGAAATTCTTTACCAACCATACTCCCAATTAAGAATTTATATATCATTAAAATTATTTTATGTATCCCTGCCATCCTAAAAATTATTAGGACAAATATACTGGTAAAGAAAGCTCTTCAGTAGAAATCTCTGAGGAACGAAGAGGAAGATGATTCTCATTTAATAAAATCCCAATTTTAGCAATAGCAATAGCATCTTGGCTTATATACCACCCCATAACACTTTACAGCACTCTCTGGGAGGTTTATAATGTAAGCATTATTTGCATATTGCCCCCAACAATCTGCATCCTCATTTTACTGACCTCAGAAGGATGGAAGGATGGGTCAACTTTAAGCCTCATCAGGATCAAACTCCAGGCTGTGGGCAGAATTTGCCTGCAACATTGCATTTTTTAACCTGTACCACCAGGACTTTTAATCTAATCTAATCTAAAATAATAATCATCATCTTTCTTAGTTATGTGTCTCTTTTGAGGCTGCTTGTCTGAAATCACTGTTCTACATAAGAGAATACCTGTGGACTCACAGTCAATGATATTCAAGAGCTGTTGACTTCTGTCATTTTCTGAATTTAAATACATTGCTGTTTGCACATTTTTCCTGTGTTCATGAAGCAATTTTCAGCCAATGATCCATTCTCTTTTTTTAAAAAAAAAAATTATTGAAAATTATTTAAAAAATACAGAAAAAAAAGTATAACAATATGGATAGAATTGCAGAGAGTAATATAATACATATAGAGTTTTAAAGTATCAATTTTCACCTAGAGAAAGTACAAACCTCCATTAAGCCAACTCATCAAAAGAAAGAAAAGTTTATCCAGGAGAAAAAATTCTCAACTGTCATGCAATGCTCCTATAGATATTTACCCACGTTCACATTAAGGTTAATATTTTCATTCTTCTTAAGATTTCTTTTTTTGCAGCCAAGCATACCATCTGTCCCAGCTCCTATATAACCCCGATTCTTGTCTATCTCGCAAAAGTCCAGTAAGCTTGTCTGCTTCTGCACAATCCATGATCTTTGCAATTAACATAGCCTCCGATGGGATATTTTTGGATTTCCATTCTTGCGCGAACAAGATCCTGGCTGCAATGATGATGTGGAGAGCGAGATACCAATTAGATTTGTTTAAGTTCTCTGGTTTCATGCCTAGTAAAAACGTTTCCGGGTTCAAATTTATTCTACATCCTATGATTTGATCCATTCTCAAACAGCTGATTTGGTGGCAAGTGGGCTCTGATCTGACCAACTGACTGGTGGTGAACATTGAAAATCAGAGGCTGAGGCAATGAATGGGTTGTAATCAACTGATCAGCAGTGAAAGGGAAATGGGCACATGCTAGACATCCATGGATCACCAATGGTCTGAAGATCACTTTGAAAATCACTGATCCTGAAAGCCACAGCTTCTAAATGCCTGGTCTAATGAGTGGGAAGATTTTCAGGAACTATGAGTAACATCTCTTGCTTTGGCTGATGGAGTTTTCTTTCTCCCATGGATTTTCCTGTGGATTTTGTCTATTTTTAAAACTGCAACAATTTGAGATTCAGTCTCTTCTGAAAAATAAGCCATTACTTATTCAGCTTTCCCTTGCAGGCCTGCATTTTACTTTGCATTGGCAAATCAATCAACCAATGAATCATAATGCAGGGAAGAGAATGAGACCTGATTTCTCCAGTCAGATATGAAGGTGTCAGACTGTTCTAATTATTTCTGTTACTTCCCATGGTAGGGAAGCCCAGGGGAAGCATAGAAATGCTTTGCATCCTTGTTGCAATCAGCTTCAGCCTGGTAAAGATACATAAAAGAAAAGCCAGTACAGTAGTTAAGATACCAGGTTGAAAATTGTGGGCCAGTCACTCTCTCTCAGCCCTAGGAAGCAGCAAGGATAAACTACTTCTGAAAAATCTTGCCAAGAAAACTGAGAGACTAGTCTAGGCAGTTGCCAGGCATCAACACTGACTTGAAAGTACTAAGGAAGTAAAAAAACCATAGAGGAATCTGAGCTTTTTCATTGTTTCTGTGTCCTGAATGGAGGGAGGAGGAAATACAGATAAGTTGGATGATTCCGGGGGACTAACAAAGAAAAAGCAGTAACAATGGGTCACCCTGCCATTCAACAGAATTGTTTTTAAATAAACTTGGCTTGATGTGGAAATACAGGTAGTCCTCAACTTACAACCACAACTGACCCCAAATTTCTGTTGCTAAGCAAGGCAGTTGTTAAGTGAATGGTGCTCCATTTTATGACTTTTCTTGCCACAGTTGTTAAGTGAATCACTACAGTTTTTAAGTTAGTAATATGGTTGTTAAGGGAATCTGGCTTCCCCATTGTCTTTGCTTATCAGAAGGTCACAAAAAGTAATCACATGGCCCTTGGACACTGCAACCATCATAAATGTGGACCAGTTGCCACAAATTTTGATCACGTGACCATGGGGATGCTGCAATGATATAAGTGTGACAAACAGTCGTGTCATTTTTTTCAATGCCATTGTACCTTCAAACAATCACTAAGTGAATGGTTGTAAGTTTAGGACTACCTGTGGAAGTCACCAAAGAATTAATTAAAGCTGCTCCATTTTAATTATAAAAAGGTTTTTTGGGGGGGGTACTAACACTGGCATATACATATGTCAGCAACATTTTCTATTTATTTTATCATTCACAAAACCTTCTATCTTATGTTATCGCAATGGTCCCAATCAGTGATGGGATTCAAAAATCTAGCGGTTCTGTGGGCGTGGCTTGGTGGGTGTGGCATGGTGGGCGTGGCAGAAGGATACTGTAAAATCTCCATTCCCACTTCACTCCAGGGGAAGGTTACTGCAAAATCCCCATTTCCTCCGGATCAGCTGGGACTCGGGAGGCAGAGAATAGATGGGGGCGGGGCCAGTCAGAGGTGGTATTTACCGATTCTCTAAACTACTCAAAATTTCCGCTACTGGTTCTCCAGAACTGGTCAGAACCTGCTGAATACCACCTCTGGCCCCAATGTAAGGTACTTCCAAATGAGAACTCCACAACATTTTGAAAGCAGCTTTGGACCTCTATAATCCCACACCTGTCAGGTGATTTCATCAAGTAAACTAATTTGCTTAACGCCTTGTAAGCTGCCCTGAGTCTCCGGAGATAGATAGATTTAAATCAAAATAAAATTAAAAAAAATTAAAATTAAATTAATTTACTTCTAGCTCAGTCACAGTGCATCTGAAACTTTTATTCCCTAAAAATTGTGGCTCTATATTGTTTGCATGTCTGTTTCTCTATGTCCATAAACTGCTGCTTAATCATGTTTGAAATTTTTTTCAACATCCCCTTACACAAATCACTTGGAGTATTGTATTGTGTTGTGTTGTGTTGTGTTGTGTTGTGTTGTGTTGTGTTGAATTGTTGTTTTGCATATGATTAGAAAAATTCATGGACTGTGAAATAAAGAAAGAGACTGGGGAAGAGGACACAGACAATTTTTTATTTTGTTTTTTTTTTAATGGGGTGAGAGTGAAGAAAGTTTTCTTGCTACAGAGCTACTGGTGACTCAAACGTGGAATAATCTTTGTTTTTGTTTTTTGTTCTCAGTCTAACAATTTGTGATCTTTGAAGAGACAGGGAGTGGAAATGGTAGCAAAACGGAAGAGTTTTAATTCACGCTTTACTTTATTTTCTTACAGTTGGAGTAATACATTTTCTAGAAGGACCATAATTAAATTAGACATCGCTGTGAGGGAGTGGATTGCCTTTTTTTTTTATAAGAGGGCAATCATTGCCAAAGTCTCTGTCTTCATTTTGATAATTAAATCAATCCAAAAAGAAGATAATATACAGTGAGTCATTCATTACCTCAGTCATATAGCTCAATCCATTTAGAACGTACTTTTTCAGAAAAAGAAAAACAGCTATTCTAGGAACTTGCCTATATCCACAGTTTTCTTGATCTTCCACCTTGGTCTTCTTCTATCTTCCAAACAGAGGCAAACATGTCATTGCTGACCAAGAACCTGAGATTTCCTCAATAGGCCCAGCCCACAACATTGTCAAACGGCAACGTCAGCAGTGGTTTTTCAATCACAGCAACAATCAGGGAATCGGCATTTTTCCTTTGTTTACCAAAGAGCCAGCTGTGCTTAGAGCTGGTACAGATTAATGGACAGGGATATAAATAATAAAACATGAAATCATGTAACAAGATCCACAACTACAAGCACAATATCCTCTCCAACATGATCAACCGCCAACTCACACCTACGAAATATAGGTAGTAATCCGTACAAGACAGTGAAAGGAATGTTGGAAGGATGTAGATTGAGGTCTTTCTTTATCTTTGACAATGACTTTACAGTGAATTTGTTATCTTCCATGTGCTGTACTGTAATTTCCAGCATCTTTGATCTTTGAACCAGCCTATATCTGTGGCTGCATCTGCTGAGACCTGTGATTTAATAAAATCTGGAACAGCATGTCACAGATTTCCCATTCTCTAACATGACATTTAACCAGCACCTGAAACCTGACCTATTTTCTGTTGACCGGCTTCCTATACTCAAAGTGAACACCAAGCAAACACAACATGTTGATCTTTGGCATGGTTTGCTTGGTGTTCACTTTGAGTATAGGAAGCCGGTCAACAGAAAATATGCAACAAATCCTAGTTAAGTAAATCATAGCTTAGCACAGTGCAGAATGCAGGGCCTTCGTTTGTTAGCTGTCCCATAACTACTGCAACCCTCCCTACCATAACCTATGCTATTTCCACATATTAGCAAGGAAGCAGGAATTGTCAAAAATGAATTCCCAACCTTTAAAAGCAATAGTTTGTTTTGCAAAACTGTTATTGGCTACAATTCTATGTATCTTGCACAAGATATGTTCCTTAATAATAAATAACTTCATAACCAAGGGCAGACTGTGAATACTGCAATAATGTTATATATCACATCCCTTACTTTTGACAGACAGGGGAAAAAAGCAAGGAAAGAAAAACATTCAGTAACAAATACAGTATAAACACGATGATTTGGTTCCCCAGTTCAATCCTTGATGTCTCCAGATTATTTATTCATTTGTTCGATTTATATTCTGCCTTTATCCTGGTTACGAAAGATCCCTGAAGCTGTGACATTTTGCTGCTGGTCACATTGATCAGAACAGAACTAGCTGAAGAATTCATATATCTAAGTAAACAGACAAATAAAATCTACTGAAGTCTCCACAATTCACTACCCATGCTGTATTATGGATGCAATACAGTATTATACAGAGAGTAAAGGAGCAGCCTAGAGTAAACTCAAGCCCATGTACACAATCAATGAAATCAAGTTTGACACCCCTGGATTACAGGCAATATTGTAATCCAGGGGTGTCAAACTCGATTTCATTGAGGGTCACATCAGGGTCGTGTTTGACCTGGGGGGGCGGGGTATGTGGGCAGCTTGACATCACTCATGTCGGGGCGCCTGTGGCCCGGGTGCTCTGCCAGCGAAAGTGGGCTCCCAAGCTCCGTTTTCAGCGGCAACAGCCTCCTGCAACCCTCTGTCACTGAAAATGGAGCTGGGGGGGTGGGGGCATGGGCCTTGAGTTTGACACCCCTGCTGTAATCCAATACAATGTCACACCAGCCATTATTCAATATATATATATTATTTCCAAAAAATAAAAAAGTCCAAAAGGCAAGACCAAAGTCCAAACCACAATCAAGAAAACAGAAATATATCAGAACTCAATAAAACTGCTGCTCAAACAGGGAGTTGTCTCTACTGTTCCTCTCTAGAAGGATCCAATGTTCATAAATCACAGCAGCTCCTAATATTCAGGATCCATCAATTCGAAATTCATTTTTGGATATACTCCAAGCTTACTAGTTCACAGGGCCATCCTCTTTTCTATAACATACTGTATAACAACATTTTTTATGTCCCAGTGTTTCTCTCTAATGAACATACCGTAATTATACTTTCCAAAGGATGACACAATGTGATTTCATAATTAACCACTTGATAATTTGAGCTTCAACAAGACATGGAAACTTTTAAAGAAAATCATTCTGTCTAATTAATAAATAGGAAAATTCTGCACTGCACTCCAAGGAGTGAAACATCAACACACAAAACCTACTCACTGATATTTACAAGAAGAAGTCCAATATACATATCCCATTAATAAATAGGTGCAGACATTTGCTATGAATTTTTTTTCACGCACAGACTCTGAAGAAGCCACCCAATCAATGCTGACACGCTATTTCTTTTAAGCATCACATCCAAATCAGATATTTGTCTAGACATTTGAAACTAATTTATTAAGCTGGCGTGCTGAATATTTGATGTGTTTGCTGCCTTTAATTGATTTAGTTGATGCTTTTTTTTTTTTTTTTACTAAATATCCCACTAGGATTTTAAAACATGTTTAAAAGACTGCCTGGTGACTATGAAATGAAGAATATGATCCAAATATTTTAATGATATTAATCAGTGTTACATGGCATTGCTTTTGTGGCTATAATAATATCCAGCTTGCCACTGATAACTTAGCAAGTACATGGTTAAGAGACAGCTCAGTCTTTGATCCATACCTCCAAAGGCAACAGAACTTTCTTGATTCTAGCGGATTTCAGAAAATCCTCAGGGCTAGCCTAGTTCAATTGTCGAGATTAGTAGGGGATTTCTCCCTACCGGTCCCCTTTCCCTCTTTACTAGATCTCTGGAGGAAGGCAGAATCATGCAAGAGCAACATATGGCTGGTTATCCCAGCCAATGGTATGGATCTTGAGCAAGCCAAACATTACTGATTTACGCTAGTCTGAAAGTATTAGCAAGTTTAGCACTGACATGACAGAAATCATTATAAAATCTGGTAAGAGTCCTCATAATAAGGTCTCATAGCTGGGAAAACAAAACATCTGGAATTGCCTAAGCTGACATCAAGTAACCATGCAAAACTGTATTATCTGTAGCTACTCCAGAAAACTGTGGAACACCCTTCCCCTTGAGGTTTACTGAGTTCAATCCTGAGCAATTTCCAGAAATACTATTTGAACAGATGATGACATATGTGGATAAGCTGAACTGAAGCCTTCTACAATGTGTCTTCCAAGCCCTACAGATTATGGTTTATGGGATTGAAGGCCAATTTTTCTGGAGGAGAGGATATGAAGAGAATAAGGATAATAGTGGAGATGAATGACTGAGCCACCTTTCTGTCACAATGACGAAGCCTTGCTATTTTAGCCCTGCATCAGAACAGTTGCTCAGAATCCATAGAAACGAGCACAGACAACAGATGGGCCAAAAGAAGAGCTGAAGAAGCAGGGAGTTTGGAAAAGATAGTTTGGGGATCTGAAAAAGCAGCCAGCCAAGAATCACCAAGGAGCAGTAGGAAATCAAGAAATGAAGATTCAGCTTCATAAACAACGTATTTTGATGTAAGCATCTAAGCTTTATTTATGAAAGACTTTACTGGACTGCTGTATTATGTTCTGAGAATGGTTATTATTGTGCCACAAGTTTCTGGAAGTAGGATATGTAAAGAAAAAGAGGAGTGAGAACATTGTATGTCTTAACAAAGAAAGAAATTAACATTTCTTAGATCTATTACTGAAGTTCCAGTTAACTGCAGGAAATGGCAAAGGGTAAATGTAGTAGGTGGTATTTTGCTTATGAACTTCAAGGAGAAGTGCTCAGTGATGGAACCAATATGTTGGGCTAAACAGGGACCAAGTCAACATTTCAAGGTTCAGAAAAATCACATGTTTTCCAATGCTGCTAAGTGACACCTGACAGTTAATAGTCACCTCCACAGACTCTAAGCAAGGTCTCTCTTTCAACAACTACCTGATACCCACAAGTTTCTCATAGCACAAAAATATTTTGCATCATCTATAAATTATAAACATCATTAATTGAGTCTTTCTTTCAGCAAAAGTCTCATTACAATTAAAAGAAAAAGCAATCCTTTTGCACACTTCAGTGTAGCTTCTTTGGACCCAGGGACAAAGTCACATGAACATTCCTTCTGCACGAAAACCCCAGGGCAAAGGCTGAGCAATAAACACATTCTACTGCATTCGTCAACAGCTTTATCTATGGTATACCTCCAACAAATCCCATTATTTAGGCCAGCCTTCATCTGGTCTCCCTCAAATATGTCAGTGAAACATCTTTTAAGGAAGAAGGAGAAGGAGAAAGAGAAGGGGGTGTAGTATTGTATTTTCATTTACAATTGTTTACATTGTTTGCAAGCCACTTTGGGAAAACTGTTATCCCAAAAGCTGGGATATAATAACTGTAATATACAAATTCTCTTCCCAGCCACATATCTTTGCTGGTTTGGGATTATGCAAATTGTAGTCTGACACATCTAAGAGATACTTGGTGGGAGAAAATTTCTCTATCAGCCATATAATAAACACTGAGTATCTAATTTTGCAAACAAACAAACAAACAAACAGGAAATTTAAAATGGGAAAATGTATCAGCATTAAATCTCATTTTGTTGACCTAACCACTGAACCAGCTGACCAAGATTGACCATCAGCTAGCATTCCCTTTTTTTTAAAGTTCTGAAAATAAATCAATATTTCAACTTTCAAGATATGTCCATGAAAGCTACTGTCCTTTTTTGTCAAATTGTGATAGACACAGTAAAAAGGAGAATTTATTTCCAATAGGAAATGATTTTTCACTGGCTGTTTACCTGGATGAAATTCTTACCTTGTCATAGGCAACGATGTAAAGGATAGCTACCGGTCTGAAAAGCAATGAGCCGACTCTGCCAGCACTGCCCAACTTCACTTAATTCCCTGCTCCACCCAATTCAAGAAACCTCTACAAACTATGACCCTCTTCACTTCCTGATGCTAGAAACAAATGTTATTCATCTCCAAGCACAACAATGGTGAAAAATAAACTCTAGTTCTTGTCAGATCTGCAAGAATGCAGATACAGATCAATGCATCTAATTGATTGCTCTAATTTCTAGACTATAATAGAAAATATGTCTTTCTTTTCCAGGAAGAGAAACATTTCTTACCCAATAACTTCCTGGTAGACAGTTCCTCTTTAAGTCTAGAAAAGGCTGGGATGGGGAATCTACCACGAGTCTCTACAAATAAGACCCATATTTTTGTGATAACCGCAGGGACCAAATATATGTAAATTCAAGGACCAAGATTTTCTCTTGTTTTTCTTCACCCCGCCCTTCAGATGCAGAATGATGCAGTCTTATCCACCTCGCGAATATCATTCAGTTTCCAAGAGCAGAAGCTCTCTCTAACTTAACAATTATTATAGCGCGCCAAGAATATTATAACTACAGAGTACTATAAGAGAGATGTGAAATCGCCCGCTCTTGTTTACAGCTCGCAAAAATAAATTAAAAAAACCCGGCAGTTTAATTCTTCGGACATTATTCAAGAGCAGGTTCATCGTCTTAGTACCTCCTTTTTTTTTTTTTTTTTTTTGCAACGGTTTCCTACCTTCGTGACGGTCATGCAGGCTGGATTTATTTTTTTTAAAAAAAAATATTTTTATGTTGGGTGCTCGTCTGGTACCAGTCTTGTCTTTCTGCAGCAAAGATCTCAGAGCCCGTCTACACCACACCTCCGCCTACGCTTTCCCTCCCCTCTCCCCTTACAGGTGTCGCTGCGCGATCAAAGAATCCCGTTCATTCACTAGACCGCGTCTGGCGACGCAGCTTCGTAGGCATAGCATCGCAAGACGCCAGTTTAAAAGAAAAAAAAAATCAGGGAAGAATCTTTTTTTTTTTTTTTTTGTTATTTCCCACCCGCTTAAAAAAAAAAAAAAAAAAGGACAGCCCTTTTAATATGAAAGATCCGCCCGCTTGCAGCAAGCGCGCTCGATAGGCAAGGCGCACGCTTGCTAAGTCACTGCAGAACACACACACACGCACACACACACGCACACGTACGAGCGAGCTGGGAGTGAGAGGGAAAGCGAGGGGGCGGAGCCAGAGGAGAAAGGAACCAAAGGCCGCTTACTCGCCCCTCCCCTCCTCTTTTGTGCGCGAGCGAGACGCTCTGACGGGGGAGGGCGAGGGCATTGCGGCCGAGGGAGGGGGAGGCAGGTTGGGGAGACCTTCAGCCCTTTGCGGGGGGAAAGCGGGACTTCCCCAGAAAAGGCGCTTGATGTGGGAGGACACGTTCAGAAATACATTTTTTTTAAAAAAAAAAATCAATTTTGCAGCTGATAATGACACACGTTCACACGCGCGCGCGACTTAGAAATAAGAGTCACGCAGAACATTTTGGAGTTTCCGAAGTCAGTTCTCCGCAGGGCTTTCCTGTTGACTTTCTGGGCATCGCTGTGCGGTTCTGCCCCGCTATGTCAATGGTTTTTGCCATTGTCTGCTTTTGCAGAGCTTGTTAAAAACAAAATAACGCCCAGAATTTGCTTGTGGTCTCCCATCCAAGGCTGCATTCTGCTTCTTATCTAATCTTGGACAAGGCTGTTGATTCGGTATTCCTGGATTGGTTAATTATGAAGAGGAAAACAAGCTTTATCCGTGCAATCTCAATCTGCCGCTGTAGGTTGCCCATCCCCTATTCTGAATTTTCTCTGGGCATAGGCTATGACTTTCCCAGCCCTAAGAACTAGGCGTTTCCTTAATGTGCTGTCTCAGGACTGTGAAGTAATTTTAATTAAATACAAAACTGGCCATTGCCAGGCTCTGATGCTGCTTAAGAACGTTAATCAACTTTTACATATTCTGTATGGAAGAGTTTTGTGGACCTCCATTGAACGGAAACTGTACCGTTAACCATCACCTCCAAATCTGGGCTGAGTCATACAAGCACACATGCTTGTAAGTGTACATATGCACTTCCATTTCCAATAAGGACACCTGCCCTGGGCAGCAGAGTTGGACTAGTCACTAGAAGATCTTGTAGGAAGCCCCCCCTCCCCTGTTTAAAATATTCTTTATTATATATATATATATATATATATATATATATATATATATATATAAATTTTTTAAAAAATATAAACATTCCATCTTCCCCTAAACAGTTATCATTTGGGTACAAATATCTCTGTACAATAACCATCAAAATTTACAACAGCATTCATTACATTGATATTAATTCTCTGATCTTACAATTGTAATATTGAACATAGTAAACCTATTCATTTTTCCCTCTTAACATATCTTCTAATAAGAATCTAATAATAATAAGCATAATAATCACAATAACCATATTTTTCCATCTCTATCTTATGATATTTTCTACTCTTCTTTAATCTCTTTCTTTTATTATAAACTTCCATTTTTATTCTCTAACCATTGATAAAATAATTCCCATATCGTATTGTAGGAAGTTAACACCCACCCCTTTCCTAGAAGAATGAAATATTTTAGGAAATATTAAAAAAGACAGAATATTATATTTCCCTGGTTGAGAAATGGAGAAACATGTTTTAAAGACAAAGCAGCTCCTACCTTCCTGCCCCCCCCCACCCTTTGTCAATGGACCATCATCTGCAACACAATAGGACCCATCTAGCAACAGAAACTAACACAATAGGACCCACCTAGCAACAGAAACTCACCACATGGCTCCTGGAAGATTACATCAGCCAGCAAGGCCAGCTAAGACCCCCACCCCCTGGGAGTCTGACAACCAATCAGGATACTCTTTTGGGGCCCAAGGAAGTTCAAAGCCAGAGAGGGCATAAAACCTGGGGACTCGCTGCATCTCGGCTTTTTCTGTTCAGGAACTCAAGCCATGTGATCCTGTCCACCATTAAACCATCTTTCCAAGCAGTCTCCATGTTTCCAGTGTCTTTTTCCGCACTTGGAGCTGAACCCAGAAGGATATTTCTTCTAACAGTATAATATTTCATTTGTTCTTTCTCCTTAATTGCAAGTGTTAATTTGTTCATTTCTGCACATTCTAATATTTTCCTAATCACCTTCTCATCAGTAGGGGTCTTTTCACTTTTCAAAATTTTGTGCAAATACAATTCTAGCTGCAGTTAATACATGAATAATTAAATATGCATTCTCTTTACTATAAGTTTCAGGTAAAATCCCCAACAAAAATATTTCTGGTTTTAAATCAATGTGCTGCTTTATCATCTTTTCCAGCCATGTATGTATTTTTGTCCAGTATTTTTTTGTTTCTACACATGTCCACCACATATGATAATAGGACTCAGGTATCTGGTGGCACTTCCAACATTTAGATGACTTATTCTTTATTCTTAATAGTAAAAGAGACAGGATAGAATATTTTCCCAAAGGAGAAATAGAGAAACATGCTCTTAAAGGCAAAAAGCAGCCCTAGTCTTCCTGCTATGAAACAGTCTCCAGCAGATGCCTGAAGTCTTTAGAGATGGATATTTTGCGCCCAGCCTATTCATGAACAAGCCTTCAGCCCAGCTCCCCCAGAAGGGATTAAAGGTAGATAAACAAAGACTCCTAAAATCTACATTCCCCACCCAACTCTAATGACAGGACATGACCTTTAGGACATAATAGTTTACCTACCACTATTAGAATAGCAAAAGACAGAAGGCTCATTATATTGCACAACCCCCTGGTGCATCTCAATCATCCTGTAAAGATCCACCCACTCACCCAGCCATTTGGTCAGCCACCCCAGAAACATTGTTGCTGTCATTGAAATTTCTGGAAACCAAATAAACCTTATTTCCTTGCAGTAAGTCAGCCTCCATTTTATTTCCAGTGCCTTTCTCCCCGCTTGGAACCAGACCAGATATTTTTTCCTACAATCTTCAAGGTCCCTTTCAGGCCTATAATTCTATTATTGTTTTAAACATCTCCCTCCCCATTGCCCTGCTGATCATACCTCCCTAACTAACAGACTATTGTTAAATGGAATATAGCATTTGTTGGGGACTGGGGTGGATAGAATCTTCCTTGTTTTACTTCTCATTTAGCCCTCTACCCATTATTTTTTTTAGTATCTGGAGTTTACTTCTCCTTTACTTTCTCACTTCCTCTGTGAAGTATATGGATGTTTGAAACTAGTATGCACCAGTTGAGCTATTCGTTTGACTTGGCTTTGCAGCTGAAGAGATGAATGTTTCATTTTTCATTTCAGGTCCTGCCCAGAAATTCTACTGGAAAACTCCCAAGAAGTTAGTTCAGAATTTCTACCTGGGATTAGCTTCAGGTTGAGAATAGGACTTCCCATCTTGTGCCAGGAAAGCCATTGTGAATTGGGCATCCACCTGAACCCAAGAAAGCTGAAACATACAGTAACAGTGTGAGTGTGCAAGAATGGCATTTTTTCTGTAATTATTAAGCAAGTAGGCCTCCTTCAAATGATTGTAGGAGAATATTCAGCTGGTTGCACACAAGCTCATTTCTGAAGGGCATTTTCTTTTAAATCCTAAAGCTGTTTGAAATCATTTTTAATCCCTTGAACACGTCATCGTATTAAGTGATGTTTTTTCAACATATGTAGGCAATCTAAATTGATTGTGGATCTGATGTCTTGATTTTCATCTCTGTTTACCACACCATTCAGTCCTTTCCTCTTTCATTTTTAAGATTGGTTTTTTAAAAGCCCATAACCCTCTTAAAATGTCAATTTGTTCAGTTAACTGTTATCAATGAGATAAGCACACTTAGAAAATTACAGCCTTGCATCCCAGACTATTTCAAGCTATTCTTACTTTTTTTTCTTACTACAAAAAATAAACATTTTAAATAATATTTTAGTAATATGAATATTAAATATTTTAGGTTCTCATGCTAGCATCCAGTTAAGGGGAAAAAAATTAATGAAAGCATCACTGACCATCTTTCTGAAAACTTTGTAAATGCTTTATAAATATATATCCATTTAAATTTGTAATTAATATTATCACTTTGAACTGCCTGTATTTTATTTTAGAGAAGCAATTCCCAAACTCACTAGCTTATTGACCCCTTCATGAAGTTTCATATTGTTCTTCAACTCCAAAACATTTATCAATATGAAAATAATTATTAAATACTACTTTAACTAATAGTACTATGAAGAAAAAGCAGCATAGAAACAATAGTCCCATTTATCCTTGGGGGTCAATATCGAGCACTTTGGGTAATCCTGTTTTAGACAATGTCCTTCAGCTTCCCATGTAATTAACCTTGTGGCATTTATGCCAGGTGGTGAGACAAATAAGTAGAGAAATGTATTTTAATCTAGTTTATGTCCACAATAGTTTCAATACCTTTCAATAATCTTAGTCTTGCAAGTCATCCTTGCTTCCAGTATGTCTATACACCAGTTCATACATTGTCTTTTTTCTTCCATCTTCTTGCCTCTATTTGAAGATCTCAATTTTATGCATATTTGAGATGCTCAGGCTTCCCCTTCCTTTCCCTCTTCCTTCATGTATTTGTCCTGCAATTTGATCCCTTTTCATTCCAGGTGAGAAGCACCTGGACACATTTTTCAGCCTAGGAGCAAACGTTTATCAGGGGCAATTTTCATAAACATATTGAGACTTCATAAATGAAAACAACAAATTACAAACATATTTAATATCCTAGATGTTACTCTTTATGTGTTGCTTTATAAAAGTTTTATAAAAGTTCCATTTTGCATAAATGTTACCTGCTCAGGTAACATTTAACCAAAATATAAATAAATAAAAATGCTGCTCATACTTCCTCTTCATCTGCTTCTAAGCTTTCTTGGCATTCTGGATCCCATAACCCACATGCCTTAATGTCTTTATTCCCTAGCCACCTGGCAAGACAGTGTAAGAGAATTGTTTTGATTGTCATTATCCAGAGACTTCACTGTAAAAATACAATAGTACCTCCTGTTAGTAAAGTGGGCCCCCAGTCTGTAGACTCGGTGCAGAAGGGGAAAAAATTGCATTGTCCTTCTCACACAAAGGGACTTCACAGATTCCCATACCTTCCTGTTTAAAAAATAAAACAAAACAGGAAGTATATTACCTCTATCACTAAGAAATACCTTGGAAAAATGGGCACTGTTACTCATTTCTTAAAGAAAATTTATCAGATATCATCATGACATTTCTAGACCAAAATAGAAAGAATTCTTGGTGAAGTTTACACAATGGTTTACATTTAAATAGAGATTTCCTCCAAGTCAAATAGATATACCAAAGTGGTTCCTTAAGTGCATTTATTGCTGCTTCAAACTTATCAGTGATAAAGTCCAAATTATACAACCATTTATCAGAAGTAGGACAAAAAGTCAAGGCTGGAGTAGCTCATATCATGAAACTTTAGTCACAATTCACACATAATTTGCCAATTCAGAGGACTTCAAAAAATGGTAGATTCAAAATGGTTCTGACTGCATTGTTCACATTGTTCTATTCCATTCACTCCTTCAACACAAAGTGTTATACTATAGTGTAGAACAGCTTTATCCAAAAAAAGGTAAATTCCTCAAATTGGATACAAAGGAGAACTACTGTGATCCATACGAGAACAGCAAACTGGCATAAGTGTTAGGATGGATAAAAATGTGAACAGAGATAATGGTGAAATCACATAGTAGTGACAACTCTGTTCGGTTCATCTCTTCTCAGGCATACTGCTATAATATCGAAAATCATATTGTACCTTATTTAGTTGCTCTAAAGATTATGGTGTAATATATGTGAGAACAATATAGTACCTAGAAAATATTTTGAACTATAACCTTGGGCTGAATTGACTTGTAGTCCACTCGCCTAGGGGACTGGGTTGTCTTCAGTTTTAGGGAAAACACATAGAACTATTAAATAGTGTTACAAAGGGTTGAAATAAACAGATCAACAAAACCAGTGGTTGAAAAGTTTTTTAAAATTATTCGTCTCTTTGGTTGATCTGAAACCTCTCAATTCCTGCCTCAAAACCTCCATCTTTGGGGTCAGCAAAATAAGGACCTAGTTTCGATTAAATAATATTTTATCTACACTATCTTTGGTAGTAAATTTAACCTGGGCTGCCCTCATTAAATGCAACCATCAATGACAAAGGTCAAGATAAAGAATAGTAAATTATTAACCTTGGTAAAGATGGGTGATGTTAAATGGTAGCATTAATTATTTTGGTAGCTATCAACTTGCTACTTACTGGCAAGGATGATGATTTATTTAGCACTGTGTATGCAAACGAAGATAAATCAATAAGCTATTGTAAGGATAGCTTGTCCTAATATTGGTGTTAGCTATTACAGTGCCACTTTCTGTTTCCGGGTCAAGGGCTTATGGAAGACATCTTCTGAAGAAGCAGTCTACAGGGAGTCAGATTTGTCCTCCACTGCTTTAGCTCTCACATCACATGAAGCTGAATTTAGATTGCAAATCTAAAAGCATACTCTGAAGCTCTGGTGTTTCCCACAAAACTTGGAAAGATCTCCTGGGAGAACTTTTCAGGTCTCACACAGTACCAGTATTTGCAGAAGCAGACGTGCTCATCTTTGAAGCTGAGGAAATACACACTAGACAATTCTGTCCCAATTCTTTCTAATCACAAAGGAAAGAATTAAACCTGTCTAAAGTAGTCAGATGTTATTAAAAGCAGCAGCAGCAGCTGGGGACCCGATAGGTAGGTAACAAAAATTAAAACTTCAACCAGGGCAGAATGTAGCTGTACAGGTAGTAAAGGATGTCAGATATTTAATATATGTAACACCACTGCTTTGTGAGCTGCATTGGTTGCCAGTATGTTTTCAGGTATAATTCAAGGTTCTATTATCATATTCAGAGCCCTTCATAGCTTGGGACCAGGTTACCTAAGAGACTGTCTTCTCCCAGGTGTTTCTACCCATCCAATTCAATCAGGTAGGTTGGGCATGCTGTGGTCCCATCAGCCAAGGAATTTTGACTGGCAGGAACCAAGAGACGTGCCTTCTCTGCCATAGCACCCCTGCCTTCTGGAATATTCTGTCTTCAAATATCAGCACAATCCTGGCCATCCTGACCTTTTACAAGGTTGTGAAGACTTGGTTATATGCCTGATTTTGGCCCTGAGCGGGTTAAGGGCCCATTTCCCGCCTGTATTAACATTCATAGTAACAGTTTAACTTGATGCCATATATTTTAATCATGTACTGTTTTAATTGTTTTTGTTGTTTTTATGTTTTATGATGCATGCCGCCCATAATTACTTGTTGATATGAGCAGCTATAGAAATAAAATAAGTAAATAAAGTACGAAAGCAGCATTATTCCTAGCAATGTGTGTATACCAAATTCTTGCTATATCACCTACAGACTTTGCATAACGATAAAATCCAAGGTAGTCTGCTGAACATCACACTTAGGACTATGATGTGGAAACCTTTGAAATCCCAGACCAGATTTGTCTATTTTATCTAGAGTCAGGTAGGAAGCATTTTTCCCACTTTGTGTTTCTGTGCAGGATATGGTGAAAATCAATGATTTTCAGAAATCTTCGATGATGGGAGAGAAGGGATACTATCAGATTTGCAAATGACCCAAACATGGGGAGAAATACTAACACCTAAGAAGATAGGTGTTCAAAAGTATCTTGAAAAGTTTAACATTGAGCCTTTGCAACAAGATGCAATTTGGTGGTATTCGGGAAAAATCAGATGGACAGTTATAAGGTAGGAGATCTGTGGATCAACACAGCTGAGAGAGATTTCAGCCAGTTCCTCCTAGTGCTAGTATAACATCTCAGTCACTACACCATTCTGACTCTTCTTTCTTATAGAAGTCAAAGGCTGCATATTAGAGAAAAACTGGGGCTGCTGTTTTGGTCTCTCACATATGCAGTATATTTTAAATATAATCATTTTAGCACCACACAACACCTCTTCAGGGTGCCAATTTTGTGACATTCCAATGTCAATTGGAAATGTCAATTTTGTGACATTCCAATAGTCACAAAAGCTAAAAGAACGTATGTATACAGTCAGAATAGAGGCATATGATGTCTTCATGCTTTATGAGCTTACATCTTTTCCTCTTGAAAAAAAAAAGTATGTAGATTTTTAATCTTATCCTTATGGTAGTTTTTTTAGGTAACTACATAGTTCCAATGATGAGCACAAGAGGTCACTGCAACACTTTCCAGGCTGGCAACCAAGCTTTTAATGATTTGATTGATAATCAGGAAAAAAAAAACCCTATCAATGGTTAATACTTAACAGAATGTAAAATTAATGAACATCATTTACTACTAAACACACGCAAGTGCTTGCAGGTATAAGTGATTTTTAAAATATTTATTCTACAGGTGAGTTTATTAACTTTTTGTTACTATTATTCTTCAGTTTTCATTCAGTTGCTTCCAACTCAATGTGACTCAGGTTAGTTGAACTTGTAAGTTGTAGAGAACAGTAGTAAGAGGTAATCAGGTATGTTACCGTCTTGTTATCCAAATGGCTGCATGGAATGATAATGTATAACAACCAAATCAAACCAAATAAACTGAAACAAAAGTATTTTCCCCCTGACATATGAACAATAAAAGGATTTTCAGAAATAACTAATCTGCATTTGTGTGATTGATGCCACCACAAATACATGAGACTCTGCTTTACATGAGTCCATGATCTCTGTTCCTATTCAGGTAATCCTGACTTAAATGACCCTAATTGGGACCAGCAACACCATCACTAAATGATGTGATTCTTAAGTGAAACATCACATTGACTGTCCACTTATTGATGCAATTCTGGCAACCCCACTTGCTGTTGTTGAGAGAATTTTGTATGGTCTTTAGGTGAAGACCCATCTAAATGGAAATCCATTCTTGGAAGATATAAGGGATTGCCTCCATTTAAACTTTCCCCATCTAACTATGGTATCTTGCTGGCCATTTCTACCCTTTTGGTTGCCCACTTACCCACTACTGCCAGGTGCTCCATCCCCATGCATGCCACTATTGATTGGCTCCTTCTTTTGCAATGGTGCATTTGAGGCCTTTTTTAACATGCCATATAGAGCCCCCTTTCATGAAAAGAAGTCCCAGCTGGCTCACAAAAGAAGAACCCAGTTAGTAGTGGTACACCTACCTGTGAGCCTGCAGGACATTTCCAAGGGACCTCCTTCATATGAGGCCAAGGTGGTGAACCCAACTGAGGGGATGTAGACGAAACTAACAAAAATTAGCTGGGGGCGGGCAGTGGCAATTGTAAATGTGCATGGGCCTTGATAACAAGGACTAAATTTGAATGGTCACTGCATGAATTATCATTAAATGAGAATTATTTATAAAGCAGTTATTGAAAGATAATCCTATGTTTCTCAACCTACACCTGAAAGCAAATATCAAGGTAACTGGGAATGAAACCTAATTCAGGCTTTTAATGAGCTCTGGAAGTCAGTACCTTTCTCCACTCTTCTCTCCACATATCTTAAGGAATGGTACAAAATACTCATCTTGGCTTAAAGGGGAATTAAAAAAAACATAAGAGTCTTTAGTTTAATAAATCAAATCAATGCATTTAAATGACAATATAGTTAGTATTGTTACATTTACATTCCACTTTTCCTTTTAAATGGAAATCATGAGGGATTAATCAACAACAAATTTAGCTTTGTTTTGATAGAATAAGAAAAGAAGGCTATTCAGTTTATGAATCAGAAAAGAAGGGCACAAGACCAGTACATGTCACTCTAAGAAACTTGCAAAGCAGGCCAAAATTCATTCAGACCAACAAGATACACATGAAGTATAATTTGTTTATTTAAAGTTTTTTTTTTAAAAAAAACCTTGTTAGTTGCAAAGATATGCAACTATGGATCTTAATACAAACGGGGGAGAAAAGCAACATCATATCAGGAAGATGGGTAGTAGTCTTCTCTCCATCCCACAACTCTGAACTGAAGGTGCACTGGGCCACAAACCTTACGGGGCCTATCTCTTAAGAATCCATTCTCTGTATCAGGTAAACAAGAACACAAAGAAGAGCCTGTTTTGCTGTTGGGAAGCAGAGGTCTTAAGCTCCTTAACATTAGAAACTTCTGGAAAGAAGGAAGCATCATCGGAAGGCTCTGATCTGATTGCTCAGGAACAGTCAATGCCCTTACAAGAGACGACAAAGCAGCATACAGAATCAGGTATGGCTGGTTACAAGGAAAGCACACAACCTGGTTTTAGTAATATCATCTAGTTTCTGCTTCTACATTGTTTTCAGATAGATTTTGTAACATACAGATTTTGAGCCTGATGTGGAGGATTTTGGTAATTTTGCTTTGCAGCCACTTTTTGGGTTCTTCTGGTAGTTGCCATCAATAAAATACTATGCGTCTGTCATGCCAAGTAAGAAAAAGTGTTGGCCAGACAGGAAAATCAGTTCATTCTACTCTCTCTTCTGGATCTGGTTTAAGCCAGCAACAAATGTCTGTCATAAATCTGCATCTGCAGTAGTCGTTTGAAGACAATTTGCTAGAGCAATCAGAAGTTTTTGTTCAGTCAACAGATCAGTTGGGCTGGGGAAGCTTCAAAAATAAATTGGAAGAAATGCTTCATATCTCACAAGAACACAACATTTCTCTGATCTTTGTGAAAGCAACCCCACTTTTAGGACTGGATGTTGCTGCTTTAAGAGTCACATAGAGTTGAGTCATTAAAATAGAAGTGCTTTTACCTACACGAATAGAAACTATAAGTTTTAAGGAAAAGCAGAGAAAGGTTGTGCTTGCAGCAGATTGAGCTAAATTTCCCCTGATTTTTTTTTGGAAATGTGCACAGCACTCCTAACCAATTCTCGAGGACTTGCATAAGGCTTTGCCTTCTCAGAAAGTTCTGCCTCAATTCTGTCTTCTGTAGTCTATTCCATTCTCAGACAGGATGCTAGTTTGAACACAGACAATTGCACTTGTTAAATTAAGCCCCAATCATAGAATGGGAGATTTCAGATTGGAGTCCTTGGCACATGTTTACATAATTGAGAAGGATGAAATGAATGACAGATATGCACCACTTAATTAACTACCTCATTAAAATACACAGAGAGATAGGATCTTGAGCTAACAAGAGTAATTCTTGAGATTTTAAATCCTCCTTAGAGGGATCCATTATGGAGCAGACTATGAAGAAATATTCTTCCTATGTCCACTATTGTTTGACCACAGGGATGGGCTTTGCACAGCATGCTATGTGCAATGGACAAGGTTGGGATCAAACAGTGAATGAAACCATTTCATTTTTTATTTAGTTGTAGGGTTTTTGCTGCAGTTCCATAACTTATCAGCAGGGGGAGGTACAACACTGAAGATAATTTAACAATAAACGTTCTGCAAATTTTCATGCAATTTTTTTTAGGTGATACAGAAACAGCTTCCTGTATCTTCCATCACTTTCAAAGTAAAATGAGTACTTCTACTTTGTTATGGCCATTCTGTTAAAGGGGGTGGGGTGGGACTTTTGGAGAGCAAAACATCTGACTTGCTGCTCCTTCAATTTAAATAAATAAATAAAATGCTTCAATCTTAATGACTGAATGAGTTGGAAAAGATTTGGGAAAGATTTGGGAGAGGGTGTACAGAATGGTTACAAGGGGTAGGAAGATGTGCAGGGTTGGAGAAGAAGCAGGAAACACCACCAAGGCTGTTGTAAGAAGAAGTTGGTAGTGGGAAATGGAACAATGGGCGAAGGTGGGGGGAGACAACCCACACCTGGGCACCCCCTACCCCCACCCCATGCCTTTTGCATTCTTGCATTTAATCTAAGGAATACATGGCTTGAGTCTTATCTCTTTGGGTGAGGACCTGCATTCCAGGTGTTACAATTATCTATTAGTAACAGAAAAGGGGAAAAGAAGATGTCGATCAGAAAGGTTGACAGTTCGGCGGCTCGAATCCCTAGTACAGGTCTCTTGTGTGATCAGGGGGTTGGACTAGATGACCTCCAAAGTCCCTTCCAACTCTGTTACTGTTACTTACTTATGAACAATGAGAACAATTAATCAATGGGACAGCTTGCCTCCTGGAGTTGTGGGTGCTCCATCATGGAGGCTTTCAAAAATAGACTGGACAACCATTTGACAGAGATGGTATAAGGCCTCCTGTCTTGAACAAGGGATTGGACTAAAAGACCTCCAAGTCTTCTTCCAGTCGTATGATTCTATGTTCTATGCCCCAAGCATGAAAATTTGTGGATAAACTGCTGAAAAAATATCACCAAATATCACTAAGAAAGAATCTTATTGTGCAGGTACTTTTCTCCCCTCTCTATTCTGAAATTTACAAAGCATTGATTCATCTATCTATATACCACTAAAATTTATAGTATATAGCTTCATCTATCTATATACTACTCTTGTTCCCGTAACCTTTGACTAGGTGGAATGGCTCATCATAGGGCAACGTTTTTTGAACCAAGGTACCTCAAATGAGCTACCTTATAGAATGTATCCAAAAATCCAGGGTCTATGACTTCCATGGAATTGAAATTTGGGAAAGTTTATAAAACATAATATAAAATGCCATAAAACGTTTCCTGTCGGTAACTCTGGATGTTTGACTGTGCTGTACAGTTCAATACTGGCTACTTTCAAGGCAGATACATCTCTAAATATATTCCTGAATTTTTAAGACCGATTCAAATACATTAAAAGCTGCACCATTGTTAAAGGCATTGAGGAACGAATGTGGTAAGGAAATATCTCTGAAACAATATTTCTGAATGTAGTAAGGAAATATATCTCTGAAACAACCCTAAGGGGTCATGGGTTCTCTAACAGAATCACAGAATGGTAGTTCTGAATGGACCCCAAGAATCTTCTAGTTCCGTGTTTCCCCATCTCAGCAATTTAAGATGTGTGGACTTCAACTCCCAGAATTCCCCAACCAACATGAGGTTAGAGTTGCTAAGATTGAGAAACAGTGATCTAGTCCAATCTCTGCAGGAAAGCCAATTGATTAGAAAGCCTGCTATAAAATGAGGAAAGCAAAAAAGGGGAAATTTGGTATATGCATAATAAAAGTATGGCTCATACATTGGGTTAATCCACATTTGCTTCACCTATGGTTGGCTGAAAAACCTACACTGGAATGAACCACGGGTATACTAGTAAACCAAAATCAGTCTGCATTTTCAGCCTGTGGGCCATACATGGCCCGGCAAGCAGTCTTGAAGGTCCACTAGCCTTTTTTAAAAGGTCAATAAATTCACTGCCACCAAAAAATTACCATCATCATGAAGGACTTCCCGTTGCTTCCCCAAAAGACACACTGCCAAGTGCCTCCAGGCTTTAGTGATGCTGCCAATAACCAGCCTTGCTGCCACTCTGCTAGGTGATCGGTGCATCGGGTATTCCTATGCAGCCTGAAATTATTTTTAATTTATCAATGTGGTCCTTTCTTCTTCACAAGTTGTGCAGGCCTGCCATAAATTAGGGTTCACAAACTATAATGGCTGTATTCGTACATCATACTAAGTTCTATGGGGATTCTTTTGATTTAGAGTCAGAGTAGCAGAAAATCTCTAGCGGAATGCAATCCAGGATTTTTTTCTGCACCACAAAAAGATGTAATAAAAATAAGGCATGATATATCCTTATTTGTGATGGACTTGCAAACTATTCAATACATCTGCATTCATTGCACCAGGTGCCAAGTATTTATCATAAATAACTGCTGCCTTTCTGTTTCAAACAAAGGCAATGAGATGACCAGAGGGTAAATGAAAGTTACATCTCTTCTTCCTCCTCACTCGCGGGTCCATCTAGCTGGCTGGCTGCATGTTCAGCCTGTTCCTTCACGTACTGGGCCTTTAGCTGCTCCAGTTCTCTCAGCTCAGCTTCCACTTTTAATCTGTGAACTCCGCGTCGATTCTGAAGCAGCTTCATGGGAAACGGATTCATATCACCGAAGGCGATGCTCATCAGCTTTCTGGAAGAGGAGAACTACATGAGCCATACAAGAAATAGAAACCTAGTAACTCTGGCTGAACATACATTTGGGAGAGAAATATCCTTCTTCAAAATATAGCAGTTTTGCAAAAGTGCTGGTCCAAAGAGCAACATATTTGTGCTGTTCTGCCAAAGGCCTCTCTTAGATCACACTAATTCAGATTGCCTGGGAAGCTTTCTTTATATGCAGTTAATTGAAACTAGACAAAAGCATCTGCAGCAAACTACGATGATGCCAAAGTGTCATCCGGATAATGACATTATCTCTCAAATGCTGTCATTATGTGCTTGCATCCTGACATGATGCAAGTATGCACAACGTGAAACTTGTGAGATGCCATCATACCGTCATCATTATTAATCCCCCTTTGCCACACCCTCAGAGACACCCATGATATTAGATTTGGTGGTCAATCAAATTAGGAAAACACTCAAAACCCATCAGTGAGTATATTGAAATGAGAAGGAAAAAGGACATTAACAAAGTCTATTTACTTGATTGGTGCTCAAGCATCCTTTTCACATCATACAAGTAGAAGCCCCTTCCTTAGAGTTAGTGAGTTTGCCATCTGACCATTGTGTTTATTTCAAGACTTAGATAAACAACATGAGGAATTAGGACTGGTGTGGCTTAATAAAGAAACAGAGACTCGTTTTAGTCCAGGTGTCAGCCCGACAGCTTCCCATTTGTCTCAGCAATAAACTACTTGATCTGTGTTGGTTTTCCTGCACTGCCTTTGGCTTCTAAAAACATTCTTACCTGCCATCACAGATAGTTTTGGTGAAAAAACGAAGATATTGATAGAATTCCAGATTGTCCTGAATCTTCAATATTGCTTCTTCATTATATTTAAAAATTGCAAGTGCGTAACGGAATATCACCTGGGGCAAAAAGAAACTTGGTTGATTTCATGTAGTGTATTACTGGAAGGATGTAGTCACACCTGAATAATTTACAAAGATAGTAAAGATTCAATAAACATGTTAGGTGTCCAGAAAATTGGTCTAAAATTGTCTAGCTGCTGGGAAATATACGAAGACATTTAACCAACTTTGTGGATGAATATAACTTTCTTACCTTTGCACCTTCATAGAGGAAAGCATCCCAAACTCTGAAGAGGAGATCACTGACAAGACTATCAACAAAAACAACCAGGAACCAGTTAAAGGTCACTAGGGACAGGTCAATTTGAAGTTGATCCAAGTGCGCTCTCAGCCTGGGAAGCTTCTCTGATAAGATGTCTTTGAAAACTTTTTGATCTACCTGGATTTGGCAAAATAGCAATAGTGATAAGCACTTACGTTAGAAAGGCTATTCTTTATTTCTATGGTCTCACAGGTTGATAATTCTTTTAGAGAGGAAGATCTATATGGAAAAATGAAGTCTTTTAGATACTCCTGTCTGGAACCATTTAAAGAATGTTTTAATATTATTTCCAGCACTTTGAAACAAACATACAGTCTTAAACTGTAGCTATTGTAATAAGATCAGCTATAGTGTATGAGATCCATATACAGTATATGGTCAAAAACCATAACTGTGAGAGGGATCTTGGACTTCTAGTGGACAATCGCTTAGATATGAGCCAATAGTGTGCAATAGCAGCCAAAAAAGCTAATGCAATCCTTGGTTGCATAAACAGAGGGATAAAGTCACAATCATCAGAAGTATTAGTACCGCATTATAAAACCTTAGTAAGACCACATCTGGAATACTGCATCCAGTTTTGGTCACCATATTATAAAAAAATGTTGAGACTTTGGAAAGTGTGCAGAGAACAGCAACAAAGATGATTAGGGGCCTGGAGACTAAAACATATAAAGAATGGTTGCAGGAATTGAGTATGGCCAGTCTAGAGAAAAGAAGAACTGGGGTGACATGATAGCAGTGTTCCAATATTTGAGGGGCTTCCACAAAGAAGTGGGGGGGTCAACCTATTTTCCAAAGCACCAGAAGGCAAGACAAGAAACAATGGATGGAAACTAATCAAGGAGAGAAGCAACCTAGAACTAAGGAAAAATTTCCTAACAGTGAGAACAATCTATAAGTGGAACGGCTTGCCTTCAGAAATTATGGGTGCTCCATTACTGGAAGCCTTTAAGAAGAGACTGGACAGCAACCTGTCTGAAATGGTATAGGGTCTCCTGTTTGAGCAGGGTGTTGGATTAGAAGACCTCCAAGGTCCCTTCCAACTCTATTATTCTGTATTCTGTAGATCCTTCCAATAGGTTCTGCTATAATATAAGCAATTCTCAAAATTACTTTTTCTCACAATATAAAATTCTATAGTTATCCTGTTCCTCAGCACAGAAGGGAGCCCCAGACTTACTTGCGAGCCTATTAATGTGTTGCTGTAGTAATCGTGAGGCATTAAATTATTTGTGATATGAACTAAGCACCAGAAAGCTTCTTCTTCCTCTTCTAGGATCAGCAAGGCAATGGCAGCCAGTCTAGGATGAGTAAGACACCATTATAACTAAAGCAGGTAAACATATTACACATTAGACACTTCAGATGGTCACAAATCTGAATTTTCAGTGTTGAAAATTACAGCAAAATGAAAATAACAACAAAAAACGCTGAAGACCCAGAGGATTCTTTTAAAAACTTTGCTACATTTGAAACGAAGAAGTATAAGAAACGTAAGTAGGCACCTGTTCAGCCCTTGGCAATAGCCGATGGTTGGATTTTGCCAGGAGAATGCAAGTAAAACTCTTCTGAGTTTGGGAATAAGCTTGGAAGTGGGTGACATAAAATGTCTATTGTTGGGCAGTGTGCGATGCAGATCCAGTTCAATTTGCTGGGAAGCTGGGTGCTCAGCATTTTCACACTTCTTGAGTAAATTGTGGTAATGACCAGCAGAGCGTATTTGCTTTAAGCGATGACTGATAATCCACCTCCATACCCTCTGGCGATGCACTGCTGGGACACCACACCGCAATAAGCTTTTTAACTCCGAGGAGGGAGTCAGTTCCCCAAGGTTATTCCATCGCTCAGAGAGAGGTTTCTCCGTGGTCTCCTTGTTCAGATTGGTGCATTTGATCTCCAGGGCCTGGATTTTGGCCAAGAGCTTCCAGTCTGCAGCTTCATATTCAGGAACTGTCATAAACCCGTAATCATCATATTGACTAAACAGTGGAAAGAACAGAATTAGGGAAATGACAAATTATTAGGCCACACTGGGGATGAAAATGTGAATTGTCTTTAAGCATACTGTACAAACATTGTAACAATCTTAAAAAAATTGGAGGCATCTTTTGGAGATCCGGAAGGAAGCCTAGCATTTGATAATTGTGCACTTCAAGAAAAATTAGTCAGACTAATGATCTACTTTTTTTTAGCTGTTACAATAACACAGACCCAAAAACTCTGAAAAAATAAGGTAAGTAAAGTGATCTACATTTATCTGCTGTTTGAATACACAAGTGACGACCAGCAACTAAAGCTAAGTTATTTTACCTCAACTTAACCTATGTTATTGCAAAAACAGCATAAGGACACGTAGTGGGCCATCAGTTGAAAGAATGAATCTGAAATTCTTGCTTCTAGCCACAGTGAGCCTGGTATAAATACAAACCATCCCATCTGACTCTTGTTACATCCTTAAACCCCCATAACTTTAATCTTAAAACTGTCTACTGTGGACCTCACCCCATTCCTAAGAGGTCTGTGAGGGGGCGTGCATAAGTGCACCAGCGTGCCTACCATCCCTGTCCTACTGTCTCCATTTATTTGTCCCCATTTCCTGTGTTCATATCCATGTTTATTGAACCAAGTTAAACAACGGATTAAAGATATACACGGGCAAATGGATATGGCAACCCTTTCAACTAATCATTCCCTTAAACTGCTGACAGCAGTTAAAACAACTTTCACCCTGGAAAAGTATTTATATTTAGAAATGCCATCAGTGGCGAGACAGTTATTTGTTAAGTTTAGATTCGAACTTCTAGATACCAATGTTAGATTCGGCCGCTATCGGAAAATTCCGTATGACAAAAGAATATGCATATGTGGGGTAAACGTCGTGGAGGACACGGCGCATATAATATTCGAATGTAGTCTCTATCAGGAAGTTAGAAATCAATATCTGTCCCCAATTATAAATAAATTTCCCCACTGGAATATAAGCCAAAAATTAGCATTTCTGTTGAGGGCTGACTCTCCTCCCCTGGTAAGAGCGATCACTCGATACCTTAAAAGGTTGATGGCAATACGAGCCAGTTATATCAAGGAAAATTTTATCAATTGTAAGAAAGATGAGCTCAGTTAGAGAGGAGCTATCCTATTTGGGTTATCTAGTCTTCTAGTCTTGGCAACTTAGCTATTGAAATTCGATATGGTAAAATTTTAATGTCATCTATCATATATTTTTAGATTGCTATTTTTGTAACTGTTTTATCTTTTTCCCTTTTTCTCTTCTGTTTTGTTTGAAAAGGCCTTCGGGCTATTCAATAAACTATACTATACTATACTATCCATGTTTATACTTATACTGTATCTGTTATCTCATACATGTTTGACAAACTAAATAAATAAATCTGCAGACTCTTGTCGCTTTCATTAGAATGCTGGAAGTAGCATTGTGGCACTGGAAGCTCCGCCCCTTTTGGCGGGGTGTGCAATGTTACAACACAGGCAGAAAAGCCCCCAATCTTGCTTTCTTCCCCACCCCACTGAAGATATCACTGATCCACTCCGTAGGCATGCCATGCCTCTTTCACAAATGGTCCTATTAGTAATTTACTTGATTGGGCTTAGCTGAATAGGAATCAGGGTTTCTTCCTTCATATCCCATTGCAGTGCCTCTTCAATGAGTCCCGTCACCAATGCCATGTGTTCTTTAGCCAAATCCGGCAGCCCCTGCAGGGTCCGTAGAGACATCAGGTACTTGCTTTCAATCTGGCAATTGTGGGCTTGCAGTTGCGCACACTGCCGCACGAAAAGAAAAAATGGCTGTCAAAATAAAGGATTGTTCCATCTGCCTCTTGGATTCATTCTGAATGCGTTCTGATTTTTAAGTTTATTTAAAAAAAAAAAAGAATAAAGCAACCATCTACAGATTAAAGTAGGGAGTATTGAAATCAATTGTTTGAGACAGGAATCTGATCTTGTTAATATAAATTCATGTGTCCTGTAGTTCATTTGACCTGTATATACCGTATTTTTCGGAATATAAGACGCATTTCCCCCTTCCCAAAAGAGGGTGAAAATTTGGGTGCGTCTTATACACCGAATTTGCAGCAAACAGCCCGTTTCAGCTTCAGTTTCAGAACAGCCTGATTAGCACAAGCAGCTGTTTGTCCATTGGATCGGCCTCCCGACCATCAGCTAATTTCAGGCTGCAGGAATTGCCATTGCCTATTGCCGTCTCCGCGCACCCCATTTTTGGCCTCCGCTGTTTGCTTTGCTGCAAGGAGGCAAATTGCTGGGAGGCAGAGGCAGATTTTTTTTTTTCTTGTTTTCCTGCCCAAAAAAGGTAGGTGCATCTTATAGTCTGAAGCGTCTTATACTCCGAAAAATACAGTAGTATAGTATGTAAAGGTAAAGGATTCCCCAGTCAAGTTTGACTCTAGGGAGCGGTGCTTATCTCCCTTTCCTAGCTGAGGGAGCCAACGTTATCCGAAGAAATTTCCGTGGTCATGTGGCCAGCATGACTATACATCAAGGGGCACAGAACAGTGTTAATTTCCCACCAAAGTGGCATTTCTCTACTTGCGTTTGCATGCTTTCAAGCTGCTAGGTGGGCAGCAGCTGGGGCAAGAACAGGAGCTCACCCCATCCCGCGGCACTTAAGTCTCAAACTGCCAAACTTCCAGTTGACAAGCCCAGCTGCTAGGCCATTGCACCCCTCATATAGTACGTAGTATGCCTATATGTTGTTTTGCATATTTATTAGATGGGGATTTTTTCCCCCATTAGTATTGTCACTGCAAGAAATCTGCAATTCTGTTAACTTTTTCTGAATTGGGATTTCATGATATTTTTGAAGGGAAGTGATTTTAAGACCGTTGGAGATGAATACATGGAAGGTATTGCAAAGAACACTGACACAGCACACTGCTGGTTTTGAGGCACTTTATATGCTGTGGGAATTCAACAGGTGTTGGTGCCAGTCAGCTTTAGGAATGGTGAAAAAAATTCTGCCCTTGTCATATTTTCCCAAAAAGTAACAACTTCAGTATGTTATTTTTTTCATAAGAATTTGGCTATCAGTCATTGAATTGGTAGTAACATTGGGTTAAATTAAGGATTCTCTCTTTTTCACTGATCATCCCATCCGCTAATCATCAAGGCTGCTTTTAACTGGATTGCCTCATTTTGGATGTGATGCTAGGGGCCTATTTAGATGAGAATTCATATTATCATCGAGTAGGAAGGGACCTTATAAATTATCAAGTCCAACCTCCTACTCAGTGAAGACTCCTTGGTCGTCTGTCAGACTATCTCAGATGACCATACAATATCTATTTGAAGATGATAGCTCATACCATCAGTTTATGAGGCTAGGCATTTGATATGTGGACGATATTTATGCTTTAAACACATAATTATGGGGGGGGGCATTAGCAGCTATCTACGGTTGGGTGTTTCTTACCATCATGAAATTACTATACTCAAGTTTTATCTATTTCAGTCTCCATTGGGTTGTGCCTCTCAACCCAAGTTTGGTTCCTCTCAGAATTGCAATTTTTGTAAATTAAAAATGGAAAAACACTGAATTCACTGTTCTTTACAACTTGATGGTTTCCAGTTTACATTCACCTAGCTGTTAATATGATTTTTTTCAAAAGGTGTGCTCTTTTTGAACACATCTTGTTTTGTGCTTATTTATGAATAAAAAGTAATGGCTTTTTAGCAGACTGCATCATTTATTGGTGACTATGTTACAACTGGAATCATTTGGATTAACTGTAGCAACAATTTGATGGCAGGTTTATTTTGTCTATTTACATCTAGGGAATCCTGAATTGTTGCAATCACACTGAACCAATCTATACGTGTGTTTGTGGGTAAAATAATTTTTTCCATATCTCTGAATTCACATATGAAAATTGAACCCACAGCTAGCCCAAGAAGTGGCCCTCCTCAAAATGCATCATGTGAACAATCATATTGCTCATGCCAGTGACATGAGAAATGAGCAAATAAAAAGAGTTCCCAAAGTTCCTGTGTTTGACAGACAAGTAGAAAACTTCCTATATATTTGAAAATCAAATTAAAAACGGAAGAAGAAAATCAAAACACCAATGTGAGTTAAATAGCCTTGCTTCTTACCTTCATCAGAAGGTTTTTTTCTCTCTGTGCCACTGTGCTCCATATTTTGCTAACCTGGTGGACTTCGGAGTTCAAAAATTGATTCTGAGTCTTGTATGCCTCAAGATCATCCTGAGAAAAAGACAGGAAAAAGCATGTAAAGTAACCCTCACCCTAAAATGTGCATGAAATTAGGTATAAATTGATGATATCTCAAGAAGGAAGGAAGGAAGGAAGGAAGGAAGGAAGGATCAGGCTCATTTTATTTCTGTATGGTCACCCTTCCCTGGTTTTCCAAATTGATCAAGAACATTGGCCTAAAATGTAACATAAATCTTCACCCTTCTAATGTCTGTGTAGACTTTGACAAATGTTACAGTCACATAGATAAATAGACCAATGACTTACAGCATATTAATCTGATTAGCCAATGGGAACTAAGCCCCATACAACTGAGGACTCAAGATAAATTGATGGATATTCATGTCATAGATACAGTTCAGAGCCTTCTCTGGGTTAGGACCAATCAAAGAGGAACAGTCTAGTCTCACATTCTTAGATCATCAACAGATATTTGTGTTGTATGTGTACACCTTTTATGTGTACTGCTGCAGATATGCTAGACATCTATAATTTGTAAGGTTTTATCAGTTCATTTAAAATACTGTTTAAGACTTATTTCAAGAGGCTATGATGCAGATAGCCTTCGCTTACCAACTGCAATAGGGACTGGCAACTCCATCTCTAAGCAAAGTAGCAAGGTCGTTAAGCACAATGTCATGTGACCATACTGACATCAGTTCTGTTAGTTTTGGCTGCAACCGATAAGGCTATGCACTGCCCATGCTAACAAATATATAAAACTTAAATCTGCACATAATTGGTGCAAATTGTGGGCTTATCGTAGCTGTGCCACTTGCATGAAACTTACAAAGATCATTGTGCCATTTTCAATTGCAGTACATGGATTATTTTATGTCAACAACGACGCATAATGTATCATAATTTACATAAATTTGTTCTCTGTTTTTCATTTATAGGGAAAAGCCAAAAACTTCCGGGTGTGATTCAAGGTGTTGGTTACCATTTTTAAAGCGCTCCATGGCTTAGGATCTGGGTACTTACGAGATCGCCTTCTGCTACCGATAGCCTCCCACCGACCAATATGCTCCCACAGAGAGGGACTCCTCAGGGTGCCGTCGGTCAAACAATGTCAACTGGCGACCCCCAGGGGGAGAGCCTTCTCTGTGGGGGCACCTGCCCTCTGGAATGAATTGCCCCCAGAGATACGGATGATCCCTGACCTACGTGCCTTTCGCCATGCCCTCAAGACATTATTGTTCCAACAAGCTGGGCTGGCCTAAACATGAATTTTAATGGTTGTCTTAGTTTTTTTTTAATAATATTGGGGCCAAATTATTTAATTATTTAATATATTTTAAATTGTTTTTAAATTTTATGTATATGTGTGTTTTATTGCTGACTGTGCACTGTGTCCCTTGGGAGAAGGGCGGTATAAAAATTTAAATAATAAATAAATAAACTACAATTGCATCAGATTTTTATTGTCAGGCAGGGAAATCTTAACTGAATGGCATCTCTGGCTTCCCAAAAATTAGGCAGTTATTGTCCATCCATTTGAAACATGTTTTCTCTATTGTAACTGTACTGTAAACTAAATATGAGTCAATAGTTTTTAGGAGTGGGAATCTGTTGCCCAACCCTGTTCTATTTTTAGAAGTGTCTACATATATATGCAACACACAAGCATATCATTGGCAAAACAATAAGTGTGAAATTGTGAAAGGCTATATAGCCAAAACGCAACAATATTGTACTGATTATACAATTTGAGCCTAGTTGTGAATTCCTCTCAGAGTACCTTTAGGTGTTCAATCTTTTCCTGTTGCTTGTACAAGGTCTCGGTCATGATGCTGTCTGCCTCGGTAACAGAGTCGGACAACTCTCTAGTGAGCTGTTCTGTTAGCTTGAGGATGACTTGTTGCTTTGCTTCGTTTTTGTCCATCAAGAGTTGCACATGTTCTCTCAGCTCATTGAGGTGCTCCTCCTTCAAAGCAGCCTCCTGCTCCAGGTCTTTCTTTTCCATCTCTAGCACTTGAACCTGTTTGTTCAGCTCAGCAATCTGCCTCACTTTGTGGCGCACTAATTCCAGTCTGTCTTTTTCCGTATCTGTTACCAGATATCTGCAGGACTCTCGTTTCTCTTGCTGAGCTGCCTCCAGAGCTTTGTGGAGAAGTTTGACCAATTCCTGTAGGAGGAAAAAAAAATGAAAGAACGAATCTATACTAAACCGGGTAGGAGCCATGGAAGCAATCCACCACTATATACTAGAAGTACAAGGAGAACAATGGGAAAGAAAGGATCTCCTGGTTTTCCATTTAGTGCTTCTTAGGTGCATCTAGTGGGTCATTGTATGAGGCAAAAGACTTGCTAGTTAAGCTTAGGCCAAATTCAGAAGGTCTATTTTTATGTTCTCTTCCTCTCATGAAAACACATTATTTTGTAGTTCAACCCCCACAAAATAAGTCTTTAAGTACAGAAAGAAAAACATATATATAAAAGAAATAGGTCAAGATCTCCACACTTATGGGGCTAATGGCACAACTGAAATTTTGGCAGCATGCGTTAAATACCCTGAAGAAAATGGCTGAAATGAAAATGGCTGAAGTGATAGACACAGCCAAATTATTTAACAGGAAACTGATTAACATTTTTTTCCTAGCTACTCCTCTGCCTTCCACAACACCCACTTTTATCTTTGTTTTTTTCCCCCCTGGGCAATTGGGTAGATTGTCCTGTAAAGGACCAAAGCAAAGCAAAGCACCAAGCCCGCAGGTTCCACCATTTTGTTTTCTAAAATGCTTCTGGGTCAATTTGGAGCCTGTATCATAGACACTGATGTAAATAAATGACATTTGAAGCTGATGCTTTGCAGAATGCTATCTTTTTTTCTTTGATTAAAAGAATATTTTTTTAAAAAAAAAAACCTACATGTGGCAGGTAGTCTTGTGGATGCCAATCAAAGTACACTTAAAGATCATGTTGTGGACCTAGATATAGATGGATACAATGAATAGCTCTCCTGCAGACCTTCATCTAAAGTGAGGTGAGAAAAAAATCATGGTGGCAGATTTCCTTTCCAAGGAACTTGTCTCATTTAAAATGTTTTTCCATTCCGTCCTAAGACCATAAGTAAATTAATATAAAATAGCAAAGTAGCATATGTGCCATGCTGTGACAGGAAGATGGGGAAAAAAAGATATTGGCACGATCTCCACGGGATTTTGAGCATAATCCAGCCACAGCCATCACTGGAATGATGTAATGCCTTTCCTCATTGTTATTATTTTGGCACAACAATGACTGGATTATTCTAAAAGACACTATCAATCTCTAGTGGCCACAGACCTACCTCAAACAATTTTAAGATTTTAATTACAATGTCAAAAGATGGTACATCTGACTTGGTTACTATAGGTCATCAGAACACAGACTGGAGTTCTCTGTTTCCTTGAATCATCTCAAGATAATACAGCTGATTCATAAGTTCCCTATAGCCACTGGGCTTGTGATGTTCATATGATGTATCCCAGAGAGCCACTTTGATGTGACTTGCTGTTACGTTAAATAACAACTCTTAGGAAAACTAGCACAAATGTTGGGAATGTCCCATTTGTTATACAAGCAGCTCTTAGTGCAATTCTCTGAAAACAACATTGCATTTTCAGTTCTTTTTTTTGTTGTTGTTGGGAAAATGCAGGGGAGGAGTGGGGGGGGAATGAAAATGTCACAGTTATTGGGGTGTGCACAAAATTCAACTTTCTCTGTTTTTCTGAAAGGAAGATGAAGTTCCCCCTTCCCCCAAACTGTGTGAATTGAGAAGCTCTTCTTTGTTCCCCATAACTGGATGTTCCTGAAAGCAAGGGAATATTTCCTTAGATGTAGAGAAACCATATGGACAAACATCTGCCATCTAAACGCATCTCCATGAATAGGGACCTGGAGGCTAAAACAAGCAATGTCGACTGACGACCCCCAGGGGGGAGAGCCTTCTCTGTGGGGGCACCCGCCCTCTGGAACGAGCTACCCCCAGGAATACGACTGATCCCAGACCTTCCGTCGAGCTTTGAAGACCTCCCTATTTCAGCAAGCTGGGCTGGCTTAAAATTTTAATGGGTTATTTTAAGGGTAATGGGTTTTAATTTTTGGGAAGCCAATTTGATTTAATTCTGTTTTAAATTATTTTATATTTTATATTGTATGTATTTTAATTTTGGCTGTTCACCGCCCTGAGTCCTTCGGGAGAAGGGCAGTATACAAATTTAAACAATAAATAAAATAAAATAAAATAATAAAATAAAATAAAATAAAATAAAATAAAATAAAATAAAATAAAATAAAATAAAATAAAATAAAATAAAATAAAATAAAATAAATAGGAAAAATAGTTGTAAGAACTGGGCTTGGCTAGTGAAGAGAAGGACCAGGGATGACATGATAGCGGTGTTTCAATATTTGAGGTATTGTCATAGAGAGGAGGGGATCAGCCTATTTTCCAAAGCACCTGAAAGCCAGAAAAGGAACAATGGATGGAAACAGATCAAGGAAAGAGTCAACCTAGAAATAAAGAGAAGTTTTCTGACAGTGAGAAGAATCAACCAATAGAACGGCTTGCCCTCAGAACTTGTGGGTGCTCCATCACTGAGGCTTTTAAGAAGAAACTGGACAGCCACTTCTCAGAAATGGTATATGGTCTCCCGCTTGAGCAGGGGTTGGACTAGATGTCCTACAAGGTCCCTTCCAACTCTGTTATTCTGTATTCTATTCTGTAGCAACCCACAGATTATCCAAGGACATTCCAGTGATTTCATTGATCCCATCTATATGACTTATCCATTCTCAGCTCCTTAGCAATTGCCAAGCATTATCATCTTTTTCCTGCCTATCATTTATTCTTATCAATGCCTAGAGCAGAGTTTCTCTATCTTGGCATCTTGAAGATGTGTAGACTTCAACTCGTACAATTCCCCAGAATGGCCTACAGTATATGAATTCCTGCTTGCTGATAATTCCTTCACATTAGGCTATATTTATATCATGAATGAAGGCAGATATACATATCCCAGGATAATGTTGCAGGACCCAATCTGGGTCAGTCTCCAGGACCAGAGGTTTAGTCTTCCAAGCTTTCAGATTTGTGCTGGAGTTTATTCTCAGGGAGCTTCTCTTTGGCAGAATGTGTGCTTTGGACAATTCTATGTGTAGTATTTATATGGTGCCTGGCTGTGTATGGTTTTTTACTTGTTAATTGCGGTGATTGGGAATTTATTTATATCAGAATTGGGATACTGGATCTTCTTTCCTACATGGAACACCTATTAGTCATCTCCAAGTATGTAACTAAATGACTTTTTCCCCCTCTCATTCTTTTAAGCATCCAGCTTTCATAGCTATACAATATTGAGGAAAAAGCTTTAACTATGCTGATGGATTTGGCCATTGCAATATGCTTTGTTGTTTTCATGATCTTGAATGTCACTTCCCTCATTGCTATGAGCAGTTATTGAAATAAATTGTTTACCACTTTATTGTTTCAAGAGAAATGGTGAAGTCACCAACCTCACTGCTTGACAGTACCTTTGTCTCCTTAATGTTTAACACTGTATTAACCTGGGCTTGTCACTCCAGTTTTATCATGAGTTCTTCTAAATCCTTACTTTCAGTTAATGGAGAGATTGTTTGCAAACAGTAAGAACTTGATTTTTATGGATGCAATGCAGTGGATTTTGAATGCAACAGGACAAAATGTGGCTAAGATTTCAGCTGCAAAATCTATTTCTGTCCAAAACAGTACTGATGACTGAGATCATTTATATCATTTACCTAATTACCTACTTGACATTATTATATCATATGTTTTCTATCACTTGTATCAATTTATGTCATTTGTATAATTAGACAAATATGTACCGTAATCTCATGCACACCTAGTAATTAAGTCAAATGTGTAATCACACAAATGACACAAATTACTTTCTACATGTTTTCATTGTCCAACTCCCTGCTCAAGCAAGAGACCCTATATCATTTCAGACAAGAGGTTGTCCAATCTCTTCTTAAAAACCTCCAATGATGGAGCACCCACAACTTCTGGAGGAAAGTCATTCTACTGATTAATTGTTCCAAATGTCAGGAAATTTCTCCTTATTTCTAGTCTAGTTCCCTCCTTGATTAGTTTCCATCCATTGCTTCTTGTTTTGTCTTCAGGTGCTTTCAAGAATAGCTTGACTCCCTCTTCTTTGTGACAGCCCCTGAGATATAGGAACACTGCTATCATGTCATCCCTGGTTCTTCTTTTCATTAAACTAGACATACCGAGTTCCTACAATCGTTCTTCATACGTTTCAGCGTCCGATCCCCTAATGTTTGTTTATGTTTGTTTTATGTTTTATTAAATTTGTATACCGTCCTACTCCCGAAGGACTCAGGGCGGTGAACAGGCACAGGATAAAATACAGAAATACAAAAGTTAGAAACAATTTAAAACCAAATTAAATAATTTAGCCCACGACCATTAAAATCGCAATAATTTAAAACAAATTAAAATTTCAGTTTAAAAATTTAAAAGAAAGGGAAGAAAATTAGGCCAGGCCGGCTTGCTGGAATAAGAAGGTCTTAAGAGCACGGCGGAAGGTGCGCAGATCCGGGATCCTCCGTATCTCCGGGGGGAGCTCGTTCCAGATAATGGGTGCCCCCACAGAGAAGGCCCTCCCCCTGGGGGCCGCCAGTCGACACTGCTTGGCTGACGGCACCCGGAGGAGCCCCTCTCTATGAGAGCGTACCGGCCGGTGGGAGGCTGTTTGTGGTAGTAGGCGGTCCCGTAAATAACCAGGTCCTAAGCCATGGAGCGCTCTAAAGGTGGTAACTAAAGGTGGTAATCATCTTTGTTGCTGTTCTCTGCACTCTTTCTAGTTTTGAAGTTCTTTCTACTTTCTGAAGTTTTAAGCATATGTATTTAGGTATCAGTAGCAGTAATAATGGTAATTTTATTTCATTGCAGAATTAGCCAATGTGCATTTTTTTCTATTTGCAGCCTTTTCCAAATTGTATTATGAGGGAATTAGCAAATCTAGTGAATAAAGCAGGACAGCTGAGCTGTGTGTAGGATTTTTAGCATGTTTATAGCTATTTTATCTCTCCAATCTTTCTCTTTTGAAGGGTTAACATAAATTTAAAATTGCCTTCATTTTAGAATAATGCATTAATCATGTTGATAAAGTATGTGTGTGTGTGTGTGTGTGATTTACTACAATGTGTGAACCAAAGCAAACCATAGCATAGAGTGAGGCACAGGGTCTAGTGAATGAATTCATTTTCTTAAAGCAAAATAATTATAGTATTTAGTAAAAGCAGCAAAAGGATCGAATTGGGACTTATATTGTAAAAGCTCCTTCCTTTTTTCCTTTATGAAATAATGAACAAGGGTGGTTTTCAGCAGTTTAGCAGGAAGTGTGTTACAACAGAAATTTTTGGCAGAGGAACTACAGAATGCAATATCTTGCAAAGTTATGTTCTCTTTTAACATTAGGTTGAGCATGTTGGGCATCCAGCAATTTATTACAGGAACAAATCAACTCTGTATTCCAGCAGTTTTTCTGTAGAGCTTCTAATATCTGAGATTGTTACTGGATTAAGAACATCAGGGAGGATGGCTGATTTTATGTTGTACTGAGTTTATATATTATTTTTATTGATTTTAAGTGGGTTGTTGTCAAACACCAGGAATCTTTGTAGAGCTTGTGAGATATATATATATATATATATATGACAAAAGTTAATAAATAGCCTTAATCTGGGAGTTGTAATTATCTGGGAGTGAAAAGAGTCTATAGTGTTCCATTCAAACACAGAAGTCTAATAGTCTGATTAGAGAAAGGGCTACAATCTCATTTACTAATAACTGGAAACCCGTTTTGGACTTTTTGCTGAAGATAGGGTAAAAAAACTGAACTCGTGATTTATGGATTTGATGGTTAAAATGGAAAGAAATGTTGATGTAATCTTAGAGAGAGATGGTAAAATATTAACTGGTGCTAAAAAGATTGGAAGTTTTTTTAGAACCTTTTGTTCTCTTTTGCTTTTTTTTCCAATTTTCTTTCTTTTTTCTTTCTTATTTATTCACTAAGTTTTATTTTCTTTATTTCTGGTCTAAAATTTGCAGTGTTTTTCTCTTGTTAAAATTTTCCTTAATAAAACTGAAACATTTTTTCCCTATGGAACATACTTTGGATGTAACATTTTTAGGGGGGAATGCTTTTATGGAGCATGAAAAATATTGTTGTAAAATAATGTTTCTTTCACAATGTCCTTCACCCCATCAATGTAATATTTTCATATTTCCTTCCCACAAGGTATACACAATTCACCCCATTACTGTTATGTTTCTAAACAACCCTCTCAGGTTGGTTACATTCAGAGTGACAGACCCATCATTATTTAGGAATAACTTTCTGACTAAGTTGGGATTTTAATTTGGATCTTTCCTCTCCTACCTAATTATATTGCAGTACCTAGCTACCATAAAAAGCTAACTAAGACATGATCCAATTAATATTTGAATGGAAGTCACCAGAAAACCGCAGGACTATAGGCCAGATTGGAAAGTTGAAAAAAATGCTACAAGAAGTTCCATTATCATTAAAAAGCTTAATAGAAATATCTGTGATTCACATGACCCAGAGAAATATTTTACATATCCAGAGATAAAACATAAACTGATACAAAATACAAAAAACATAATATAGGCACAGGCATAAAATTGATAATGTAATGAGCATAGTATAAAAAAAGTAATTTAGACTAACTTAGAGTAGTGTTCTATGACTCACAGAAATTATGTACCAGAAAAATACATCTAAATCTGGATTAGCTATCCAGGCCTGTCCAGGGGGCATATCCAGAATGTTCTTGCTGAAGGAAAACCTTTCAGCAAAGGGAGAGCTCCTTTATGGAGCACAGCTTGAAAGTTACACTAACTTCTCAAAGGTTGAATTTGTTTAGCACCTGTTGAGTACAGGTAGCCCTCGAGTTACAGCCATTTATTTAGCAACCTTTCAAAGTTACAACAGGACTGAAAAAAGTGACTTGTCACACTTACAACCCGTGGTCACATGACCAGAATTTGGATGCTTGGCAACTGGTTCATATTTATGATGGTTTCATTGTGTCCCAGGGTTATGTGATCACCTTTTGTGAGTCAATGGGGAAGCACAGATTCACTTAACAACCGTTACTAACTTAACAACTGCAGTGATTCACTTAACAACCGTGGCAAGAAAGGTCGTAAAATAGGACAAAACTCAATAAATGTCTCAGCAACGGAAATTCTGGGCTCAGTTATGGTTGTAAGTTGAGGACTACCTATACTATTCTTCAATTGCCTCAAAATGTTCCTACTAGTGTTCTTTTGTATGGAAACAGGCCCCCTTAAATTCCACCCAGCATGTGGTCTAACACAGAGTTGCCCAACCTTTCCAGCTTTGCAGACCCGCGGGGGTGGGGGAGGAAGAGACAATGTTTCCACATGAGTGGTTGGCAAGCGCAGCTCCATTGTGTGATCATCTTTACATGAACTTGATGCTCTAACAAATGGAGCACACATGCAAGTGCTCACCCGCTGCTTGTGCAAGTGGGGATGTGTGTTCACTCGCACTCACCCACCGTTTCTGCAGCCAAGTTGTAAATACCTCATGGCTCACTAGTGGGCTTTGGACTAAAGGTTGGGGACCCCTGGTCTAACATCTCTTAAGTTTGGGTTCAAAGTTGCTATTCTGCCCACAGCTTTAGTCTCATTAATGCTAACTGATGCCCTTATCTTGAAATGGAAAAGGGGCTAGAGGAGAAGCTGGATGACTGTGGATTTTCTCCCACACATTAATAACAAACTGTGTAAAACAGATTGCCTCCTTTCTTCTGGGTTTAACTGCCCCCACCCCTTTTTATGTTACCTCAGCACTCCAACGTCATGAAATATCAAAAAATATAATTTAACACAGTACATAAAATATACATACTATTAAGAAGAAATGACACTTCTTCTTAATAATATACTTAAGTAATATACAACCTAAGTTTCTTTTATATTAAAAGTCAAACAACTTGCAGCCTGGATGATTAAATATATTTATCAATGAAAGATGCCAGGTTTATTTGCTTGCTAGAACATGCCAGTCCAAGGACATTTTTCCAGAAACTTTTCCTGTTTAATTTTGCTTTCCATTTGCTAACAACCTGCATTGTCACTAGAAATGTACCAGGAAACAATTTCTAGTCCAACATTGTCTTATACATGGCTGGATACTTGATTTAAATCTTTTGGTTGATCTACACTAGGTATATATTTTAAGGGGGGGGGCTTACCTTCTGAGATTTTACTTCCTCTGTAAGAATCAAAACTTGGTGCTGAAGAGAAGCTATTTTTCCCTGTTCTGCTCCTTCAACAAAATAATGAAAACTGCTGTTTGCTTTTTTGTATTTTCGGAGTGTTGATGGCGTTGGTCTCATTTTTGTGTCCTTCTGCATCTCTGCCATGACTGAAATGAAAACAAATGATAGAGAATACCTTCTTGTACTGGAAGATCTCAGAATTATATTCTGAAAAATTAGTAATATAGCAAAACATTAATACGGTATCTGCTCTAGATAAGTCACAAGATTTATGAGCAATCCTCTGCATGTTTATCAGGAAGTACATTAATAAATCAAATAAACCTTTATTATGGTCAAAGACCAGCATAAGAAGGGGAGGGTACAATAAATTTAAAATAAAAAAACAAAACAAACAAATCAAAAATACAATTACATTAAAAAATTAAAAAATATAACAACAAAAATCTAAAAAAAGAGTCTAAAAGGAGAGAAGTTAAAAACAATAAATAAGCATTAAAAACAAGATATACTAAATCTATGTAATACAAATAATTAAATGAATCAATTACAAAATAGGCAATAATAATGGTCTAAATGCTCATTAAAATCAGTTTGTGCTACAGGTCATCTTCTCTAAAGATTTTAAGTACTGCTGTGCAGAATGTGGCAACATTGTATAAAATTGTCTTGTGCACCCCAGGTCTTTTTGCAATAATGGCTAATTCAAATGTAGAATAGGCACTGGAGAAGTAAATGTTCTGTTCCAATGGCGCTTTTTCAAGAGGAACTGGACTTTCTGGTTTTTCTTTGAAGACGTTTTGCTTCTCATCCAAGAAGCTTCTTCAGCTGTGGATGAGAAGCGAAACGTTTTCAAAGAAAAACCAGAAAGTCCAGTTGTCTCTTGAAAAAGTACTTTTGGAACAACCATGACCTGGATGATTGAGAATCTCCGTAATAAATGTTCTGTCTACAAAGTGAAATAATTAATTTGCATTAGATCTAACCCTGTTATAAGTCCCATTCAATTTAGTAGGATTTATTTTTAAGAAACATTCAGATTGTATAACTATTTTTGTTTTTTGTTTTTGCTCATCTCCCACAGTTTGCCTTCATTGATTTGCTTCATAATACGATCACAAAATGTAACAGGAAATGTCTTTTATACATTAGCATAAAAGCAAAGTAAGTACCTGTATCCTCGGTTTCTCCTTTTAGGTGCTCTTCATCAGCAATAATTTCAAAATTATCCTCAAACTGACCACAGTCTCTTCGGTTCTGACGGCTGCCACACAGGTTATGCACTGTGTTTCTGAAAGAAGAAAATTGCATAGAAAAGCTAATGCTTAGATCTTCATTCTAGATCTCACTATAGTGGTTAAAGCACATCTGGCTGCAGTTCTTCAGAGGCTGTGTGGAAACTCATGTGACAGAATATACCTTCTAACTAACCCCAAAAATTATCTGCAGACAGAAAAGCAGCATTCAAAAAAACAAAAACCACACTTCTCTCTGTTACACTGGGTTTCTCTGTGTAGTAAGGCTGGAAAATATCTGGGCTGCAAAATCCAACCAAGCCCCAGATGGCAACAAAGATATAGGACATCATAGTTGACCAGAAAATGCCAACTCTTTGCAATCGATTTGGAATCGACAGATTTTTGCAGCCAATATGTGATATTTTAAAGCCTAAAATGTTTGCCTAGTAAAACACTAAATCATTATGAACTACTACCTGGTGTGAAGAGTTAAAATATTCAGCTATCAAAATGGTCACAAACTGAGAGCCAGTTTGGTCTAGTAGTGAAGGCATCAGATTACAAGCTAGGTAGGAAAATGTAAGTTTTACTCCTGTTTTAGGCATGAAACCTGGCTGGGTGACTTTGGGCCAATCACTCTCTCTCAGGCGATTACATCAGGCTCGGACGACAAGCTGGTCAGTCAATTCTTGTTGCAACCAATGTATCAGCACTTGTATGATCAAAAAAAGCAGCCCTACAATTGCAGGAAAATGCTAGAGAAAAAAATAGTTGCAAATGCCGGTTTGTTTAGCAAGATAGCAACTGTGGTTTGCTTTATGAGATCAAAGTACTATAGAATTTGCTAGGTCCAAAGTGTTTCTGTTTTCTCAATTTCATCTGATTTTAATACGAGAGCAGAGAAATAACAGTTATAGTAATTGGTGGTTAGGTTTAGCTGTTTAGGCTTAAACTCTACAAAGAGCTGAAGAATTAAGCAAGTGTACCCGTTTTATATTATTTCCTATAACTTATCTTTCATTCCTTGGCTGGTAAAAGAGAAGCTACTTTAAATTTTTTTCAGCAATATTTTTCATTTCTGAGATTGAAATCAAAAGTGATCATGTACTTTCAAACGCAGCATATCTTTACAATTGAAAGTATTGGAAAGCACTTTCTGCTCTCATTTATCAGTTCTTGATAAATAAAAGTGCTTGTTAACTTTGACAGGTACTCTGCAACTAGCATCTCACTCTGCTGTTCAAATATGGTATAAACAAATTTCAAATTAATCAATTATTATAAAATGGATATCTACATGGCTAGTTTTGTGTATGACTGTCACAGGGGTGAAATCCAAATTTTTTCCCTACCGGTTCTGTGGGCGTGGCTTGGTGGGCGTGGCAGGGGAAGGATACTACAAAATCTCCATTCCCTCCCCTCCTGGGGGAAGGATATTGCAAAATCTCCATTCCCACCCCACTCTGGGGCCAGCCAGAAGTGGTATTTGCTGGTTCTCTGAACTACTCAAAATTTCCGCTACCGGTTCTCCAGAACCTGTTAGAACCTGCTGGATTTCACCCCTGGACTGTCAGTTTGGTCTAGTGGTTAAGGCACCAAGCTAGAAACTGAGAGACTGTGACATCTAGTCCTGCCTTAAGCACAAAGCCAACTAGGTGACCTTCAGCCAGTCCCACCTTTTCAGCCCTATGAAGCCAGCAAGGGCAACCCACTTCTAAAATCTTGCCACGAAAACTGCACAGACTTGTTCAGGCAGTTGTCAGGAGTCAAAAACGGACTTGAAGGCAAAAAAAAAAAAAAAAGCTTTATGGTGATCATGTTACCATATTACAGTACATCTACTGACAATGTAATTTAGTGGCAAATGAAATGTTAATTTGTATTGCTAGTCCATGTATGATATGCCATATGCTAAATAAATAAATAAGTGTCAAATCTCTTTGCATCTGGCAGATATTTGATTTAGTAGTCCTTTTACTCAACTGTAGGTTAAGTTACATGAGTTTACAGGTAGTCCTTGAGTTATGACTGTAATGGAGGCTTGCCTATCACAATTGTAACTAGTGATAGTCACCTAAGTGCAGTCATGTGACTGCAGAATAGTGACCAAAGGAAGTTCTAACCCGGGTCATAAATACCCCACAGACAGATCTGTTGTAATGTTGAATGGTCATAAGTGACAGAGTCATAAATCAAGGACCACCTTTAGAAATGGCATACTATGCATAAATTGTTCACTACTACCAAAATCAAGGACCACCTTTAGAAATGGCATACTATGCATAAATTGTTCACTACTACCATGTTTCCCCGAAAATAAGACTGGGTCTTATTTTCTTCTGGGTCCCAAAATAGGCACTAGGGCTTATTTTCAGGGGATATCTCATTTTTTCCCTATGTACAGGAGGCCCACTTCTTCTGCTTGCTCACAGTGGGGCAGGAGGCTGGCTGTGCTGGCTCTTAAGTAGGGCTTATTTTGGGGGTAGGGCTTATATTAGGCACATACATAAAAACCATGCTAGGGCTTATTTTCAGAGAAACAGGGTAGATGAGCGCTGAATCATGTCTTGTTTCATTTTACTCACATTAGAGAAGAAAGAACCCCTTAAAGTGCTTTAGGCTTAATGGTTCTCATTAGAGCGAGGTCATACATTTACCAATAATCCGAGTGAAAACTGAACAAAATTAAGGAAATCAGGATTTCTACAACTGTACTGGCATCAGTTTGCATTTAATTCTATGCAAGAGCAACCATTTTATTTAAGTGTTCAATTTAAAAGAATTTCTAAGCTGATTATTTTCTTAAAAAAAACAAGATAAAGAGAAGAATTCAGTTTTAAAATAAATAAAATGTTTAAAAGCTTGTTGGTGTAGTGGTGTAACCACTACACCAGGCTGGAACTTAAGAGCCTGGGTTCTAGTCCTGCCTTAAGCATGAAGACAGTTGGGTGACCTGGGGTTAGTCCCTTCTCTTTTAACCCTAGGAAGCTGGCCAGGGCAAACCACTTCCAAAATATTGCCAAGAAACCTGCAGGATTTGCCCAGGGAATCATCAGAAGTCAAAAAATGTGAATACCACATCATCTCTATCTAGGTCTTGCTAACAGAGGCACCAAAATATGTCCTCCCTCTCCCCACTCAGCTAGTGGCTACTGTAGTCAGTTGAGAGATGAATAATAGTGGATGGAGCCTGTCAAGACTCACAGGGAAGAAAACTGAGTGACAGCTCACAGTTTATTTCTTTGCTATGGAATACACGACTATAGCCTTAGGACTGGGAATTCTATTCACAATTTCCAAAAGGCACCAAGTTCAGTAAGATGGCTACTTCAGCGCAATATATTTAGCATGGTTATTTTTCTGGAATGCAAACAGATGAAATAGTTACTGAATTTCAATCCAAGGATGCTTGAGAGAGATGTTTTGAAGAGCAATAGAAGTCGGTGGTGCTGGTAGAGAAGCTGCCTTTATGCCAACTACATCAGTGGGTGTTTTCACTGGGGGTAAAAAATCCTGTTCTGCCTCAGCTGCAAAGAAAGAGACAAAGCTTAACAACTGGCAGTCAGGCAGGCAAAATCTACAGATCAGATGGCACAGCTATGGCATAGCTATATCCTGCAAGGCATCACAGTATTCTCAGCTGCCTCTTGAGCAAACATTGCCCTTTGACTTGTAACTACTTCTCCTTCAACTCTGTGTAGACTGTATCTAAAGAGGCTTTGTGGGAAGGGGAAATCCTGCCACCAATCTTTATTCTACTAGGGAACAGATTGGGTAAAACCCAGTATTTTAAGAAGGTGAAGTCAATGTTGGCTAGTTCTCAGATTGTCTTAACTTCCTAAAATTAACTTGCATTTTTCTTTCAGCTGTTGACAAATTGGCTTGCTGCAGTTGGGCAACCTATGCTCAGCTCTTGCCTAATGACAAAGCAGGGGCAAACCCATTCTTCTCTTACTTTGCCTCCAATAGCTGAAATACAGAAATTCTGTTTTGTTGATTACACTGACATTCTCACTTTCTACAAAAAGGGGCCTAACAGCTAACAACTGTAATAATTCAAAATTTAACAAAATACAGCACCAGAACTAAAGAACATAAAATAGAAAAGAACAGAAAGCTGTAAACCAGTGATGAAAACTTCATTAATTCAAAGTTTATTACAACACATATGATATATATATATATATATATATATATATATATATATATATATGTCACATTTTTATGCCGCCCAACTCCCTAGCGATTCTGGGCGGCTTACAGCAAAAAAACAATGCAAACAATATCCTGTAATTTTTTTTTAAAAAGAACATTAAAAACCCATACACTTCATTCCATGGCCGGGTCTCGTAAGATCGCCTTAGCGAGATCAACAGCCCCAGGCCTGCCAGAAAAGCCAGGTCTTCACCACTTTCCGGAAGGCCAATAGGGTGGGGGCGGTCTGGACCTCAGGAGGTAATTGGTTCCAGAGAGCCAGGGCAGCCACAGAGAAGGCCCTGCCCCGCGGGCCCGCCAACCGACATTGTTTAGCTGACGGGACCCGGAGGTGACCAACTTAGATCAAAATCCAAATTATAAACATCTTCAAATGTTTCAGCTAATGTTAAATCAGTTTCAGGGCACACCACATGAATTCAATGTGTGATTTTATATATCTTCTTCCTTCAGTTTGGAAAGTTGGGAGTATATAGATTGGGCCAAGGCATATATAGCTCCTGTGGCATTAACATCTATTTTAGAAAATGCATCCCTGTCAAGAAAGGCAGAATAAAGCTTGTTTATTGTGGGATATGGGATTGACAAAGACTCCAGCTGTTTATTAGCAATAAACTGGGGACAAATTGAATTATGTTTTTTAAATGCTTTTTGCTTGATATATGGATCAAGACTGAAGGACAATGTTCAGGATGATGAACGAAGGACCAATATTCGGAAGAGGAGAAAGCAGAGAAAAAGGCAGGGCAACAATAATAATTTTTGCAGCAAATATATGCATTTAGAATTCTTGAATGATGACCTGTAATATGTGGAATCAAACTGTAGCCAATGGTCATCTTGATCTCCATCAAGACAAGCATAAGTTTAACAAATTAGTAGCTACTGCTTGGCCTTCCATGCATTTAGAAGGCTGCAGGACACATGCCGCAATGTTATATTAATTCTTTTGTTTAATAATGTTGCTATGCTGAACTGATTACAGTATGAAACATATTGGGAGGGAGGGAGGGAGGGAGGGAGGGAGGGAAGGAAGGAAGGAAGGAAGGAAGGAAGGAAGGAAGGAAGGAAGGAAGGAAATGATGTTATCAAAAGGAATGAAACCATCTTTTTCAGAGTGAAATTAGGACCAAGATGCTTTGAAGGCAAAACACTCTCACTCTCTCTCTCTCTTCTAAAACAGTCCAAAGCCATATACTGATATTAAGCAGCACAATCTGGTGGCCTGATGGGGGATCAAAAACAGTTTACTACCACAGGCAATCAAGAGATGAAGAGCTGCCTACCCTGACCTACATAACCTCTAACAAGAGTGCTTCTCCTGTTGCAATTCAAGTTCAAGCTATTGTACTTTTATTACTTACTGATGCTCTGCTGGGCCTCATTTATGGAAGGCAAAGATGGCATGGCTTCAACAAAACCCTTTGCCTGTTTATTACAAAATTCCCAGCGTTTCAGCTGCAGTTGTTGTAGCCAATACATCATGGCTTGTTTGTTGACAGCCTGTACAGTAATTCAATTTAAAATCAAAACAAAAGAGAAAAGATACAGTCTTTATAACTAAAGTAGTTTTTTCCAAAATTGTTGCTGTTCAGATGGGAATGCCACTCCTAATATTCTTGTTTATCACTAATTAAAATCAAAATCTTTATTGCACTCATAGATCAGCGTAAGAAAAATAAAATATAAATACTTAATAATTTTAAAAGCTAAAAATATAAAATACACAAGGTTAAATTAAAAAAAAACTTTAGTGTATGTATGTGTATATATATATATACACACGCACACATATGCATGCATACATACATATACTGTAATTCTAAAAAAAACTTATAAAAAGGAATAAAGACATTAATAAAAAAATGAATTCTTACTAATGTATCAGAATGCAAACACTCTTAGCCAACAAGTTAAATGATTTTGCTAGTGATTTTTATTTGAATCTTATTCATCCATAGCATGGTAAACAATTACAGGTAGTCCTCAATTTACAGCAGTTCATTTAGTGACTGAATGAAAGTTACAATAGCACTGAAAAATGTGACTTATGGCCATTTTTCACAATTACGACCTTTGTAGCATCCCCATGTTCATGTGATCAAAATTCAGATGCTTGGCAATTGGTTCATATTTATGACTGTTACTGTGTCCCATGGTCATGGGATCACTTTTGTGGCCTTCTGACAAGCAAAGTCAATGGGGAAGCCAGGTTCATTTAACAACTGGGTTACTAAATTATCAACTGCAGTGATTCACTTAACAACTGTGGTAAGAAAGGTCATAAAATGAGGCAAGACTCACTTAATAAATGTCTCACTTAGCAACAGAAATTTTGGGCTCAATTGTGGTCATAAATCATGAACTACCTGTATGCTACTGTGATATTTAAAAATCTGATTGTACTGGACAGAATATATTTATCAACCCAGCAAAAAGTTATATTTATTTGCACATATACAATATCATGTTTCATAACAACGCTATCTATTGAGAATGTTTAGAGATAAGCTAATAGCTTGCCCAACAATGTCAATAAAAAGATATCACATGACATGAGATTTTTTTTAAAGAAAACATTTTCAAACATAGCAGCTAGCCAGAACTTTTCAAGCCATATTTCAATACAAAGTTTGTTTAAATTTCTAGCACTGAGAATTTGTTTAGCTATCATAGGCAAGAACACAATCAGTTTCTTATTTCATAATATTTTGTGTAGCAAATTTAAACTTGGACAGTTCTGAATTCTTTGTTTAGCAACTTTATTGAAAATATCTCTCAAGTTGCTGAAATAATAAATATAATTGGGGCTTTTTTTTTTAATTTGATTTATATGCCGCCCTTCTCTGGAGACTCAGGGCGGCTTACAATATGCTAAGCTTCAGTCCTAATTCAGGACACATCCACCCCCCGCCCCCCATCTTCCTGAAATTACATACCTTAAGAATAAAGTCTTTGATGGGAGTGCTGATTTCAAAAATACCCTCATCTGCTCCCACTTTCAGATCAAAGCTCGCAATGGAAATGTCTATGCTTCCCAAAGGATTAATATCCTGTGCTGTCCTGTAGTATAGCAAGTAGCATTTATTTTCATCATAGCAAAACCAGCGTGACTTCCAGGTCTTGATTGGTGCTTTAGAAGAACATTTATATAAATAGCCACATAGTTTTTTTCTGGAGGCTTCTTGGCTAGGTTTTATATCAGCATTTTCCCAAACCTCAGGACATGGAGATACATCTCCGATGATATCATGACTGCTACTCCAGGTGTCTGCCATTTTTTCCTCTGGTGACATGTTTGATGTTCCAGATACAAGATCCTCTCTGTCCTCATGATCTGATTTCATGTTTCTTTGAACAACAGCTCTTTTGATGGTAGAATACTAATTGAAAAAAAGAAAAAGAAAAGAGACATCAGTTAAGAACAGTAAAGTATAACCAAGTACATGCAATAAGACCAATCACCTAAAATTATCTGAAATTCCAAATAGAATATATATATTTTTCTTAACGCCAAATACAGAAAATATTTTTTTCTATTTGCCTTATTTAAATAAATTGGTGTTATTCATTCTGCTAAAGCCATAAATAAATAGAAAAATTATTATTTTTTAAATCTATTGTTGGCTATTATCTTTATTAAGAACAAGGAAAATGGCTCACACATTTTGAATTTCCCAAAGTTCTTCTTTGGGCAGGAAGTTTTAAAATGCATAGACAAGAGGATGTGGTATTATATTAAATTCCTTCTCTTGCCAACAAGTTTAGGCAAAATAGGAGTTGAACTTTGAACATTTATAATATTACATAATACAACGGAGGCATGTTTTAGAGAATACAGGTTATGACTACAATGACTTTGAATAACCAGTCTTCCCACTACAGCTTTCTGCCTTCTCCAAAGTTACAACGTTTAACCTCTGGTCACCAAAAGACTGCTCAGCCCTGTCTTAAAAGGAATCGGAAGAGTCCTAAACAGAAACAGAAGTGGAAAAATCCTCTCCTGCATCTCCTCTGAAATACAACAAGAATTAATAGCATTAGTCAGACATCAAGATTTGCACACTTGTTTGTCTTCAATGTGATATCTGCTATCCTCTTTGTTTTATATATATATATATATATATATATATATATATATATATATATATATATATATATATATATATATATATAATTAGACAAACATCCCAGTCCCTATGCCAAAGAATGAACCCAAATGGAGACCTCAAACATTTTCAAAACCAGGTGCCAGGCTAGAAACCAGGAGATTGTGAATTCTATCATTAAAATGAATAGATGGGAAGGCTGATGGCTGCCTTGAATTCCCATCCTTTCATGAGGGTCCCACTATTTTTTTTTAAAAAAAGAAAAGAAAATGGAGAGCTCAATCTGTCTGCTTCTTTTCAAGCAAAATTTGCCATTGGATAAATTCTGTACATTGTACTGACCCTCTCAACTCAGCCCACCGCACAGAATTGTTATGGGAGGAGAGAGAAAAAAACTCCCGGAAAAAAAGTCAGGCTATAAAGCAAAGCAACTACAACCTCCTCCTCCTCCTCCTCTTCTTTTTCTTCTTTTTTTTCTTCTTCTTCACCCCACACTCCGTGCCTACATATATCCCTTTGGCCGTTCACCTGCTATGCATCAGGGGCGTCAAGCCGAAGAGCATAGCTGCCTTAAGAAACATTGCGAGCGATTCAGGTGAGCAATGCCCGGGAAGCCACCGTTGTGCTTCTCCTCTTTTACGACACATTCCAAGGCGGCTGCCCTCTTGAAATCAAAAAGTTAACTTCTGCCTAACGCGCATCCCGATAGCCCACGCTAGCCGTTTCCCCCGAGAACGTCACTGCTCCAACTCTCTCTTTTTTACCTCGGCTCAGCCTGTCCATGGCAACGCTCACAGCCGCCTTTGGACACCCGGCGGAGCAGGCCGACGCAAGGCGATCAGACAGCTGCTTCCTGACAGGGCGGGGCGAGGCGGTGCCAGGCAGTGCCGTCGGCCCAACACGCTCCAAGTCCCGTAAGCGGGAAAGAGAGCGAGGAGGCAGCCTTCTCCTCAAGAAGTCTTCCCGGTCGCCCGCTTAAGCAGGAGCTACAGGGTGTTTCGAGTTGGAATCCAGGAGGCGCTGCAAATCTTCCTCTTGTCAGCTATCTGAAGGGAGGCTTGACTAGCAAAATACGGGGTTGGGCTGGATGTTGGACTAGATGACCTCCAAGGTCCCTTCCAACTCTTACTGTTACTGATGGCGTGGAAGACCTCTTCTAAGTTTTAGAGTTCTTGGATTGCAACTTTCGGTTTCACCAGCCAAAAGAGCGGCTGAGAGCAGTTACAGAAAAGGTCGTAAAAGGGAGGTTCATGCAATATTTGACCGCAGTACACCGATTAAAATATTTTTAACTATTTTAAAAGCAGCTAGACTAATGTCGGGAATTAGTTCAATGATTTCTTTAGGTGGGACATTCAAAGAAAGGATCCGACTTATTTTGGAGTTCTGGTTCTAATTCTGATTCCCACATTAGGCATCTTTTTTTTTTAATTGGCTCACCACTATGGAAGGAACAGAATAACCACATGGCTGAGATAGCAGAGCCCTAATCGTGTCAGCTTCTGAAATAAACGTTCCTGTCAGATAGTATGATTTGAGCATGATAGTATGATTGCTGTATTACCTGTTTTTCCTTAGTCCTTTGCTGCCACAGTGGCACTACCCGAAGATCTTTAATTTTCAGCTACCATTTATCATTTTTTCCAAAATTTTTAACAGCTCAAATAGAACAAGGTTGGAAAAAATGATAAAGAGACATATTGACTTTAAACCAGAGATATTTTTATTAGGGATTATACCGGAGACATATAATAAAGAACTGCAATATTTAATTGTGAATTTCTTGACAGCAGCTAGAATTGTATTTGCTAAAAACTGGAAAGGAGAAAAGTTACCTAATGATGAAGAAATTATTAAGAAAATGATGGAATGTGCTGAAATGAGTAAATTGACATTTGAAGTAAGAGAGCAGGAAGATAGACAATACTATTTGATATGGGATTTATTTTACCAATGGACAGAGAATAAGAATTGGAAATAATTATGATATAAATGGATGTTGAAATTTTTGGAAATAAGCTAGCATGTTTAGTGATAAATTGAAGAGGAGGAGGAGCACAAAAATGCCACCGACTGATACACTGTCTATAATTGTATGGAATGATAATGTTTTTATGTTTTGTTTTGTTTGTGTTTTTGAAAAATAAAAATATATATATATAAAAAAAAGAACAAGGTTGTTTATGATGTCTATATGTTTGCTTTAATGTTCTCCCATAATTTTTTTTTAAAAAAAGGAGCCATGAACATTTCAGTGAATCAAAGCTTTATATATCATCCCCAACATGGAATCCATCCAGCCATTTAGTCTTTCATTGGCTTCTCAACTCCATTACACTTTTCTGTAGGGGGGGTCAGAAACTGAACAAAATAAAATATAACAGCATTAAATCCCATACATCTTTTGACCCTGCTGAGTATTAACTTCAGCTTTGTTTCCTTATAGTGCCATCAATGGCCTCCAGTCTAATGGCAAGATTAGAAAAAAAGCAACCCATTTCTAGCACCAAACGGGTTAACAACCTGATATATTTTTAAATGCAGAAGCAATTTTTAATTATCGGAATTCCACCACCCCTTTAACCTAAATGGATTTAGGTCACATGTAGGAGCAGATTACAGGTAGTTCTTGGCTTATGACCACAACTGATCCCAAAATTTATGTTGTTTTAAAAGCAAAAAAGAGCAAGAAAGACGAGATCTGCAGGTCACTGAATACTTGTCAGAAAAATAATGGGATTGTTCCCATTTCTGTTATTTTCTGTTTGTTTCCCAATTGTTGGTATAGCTTTAAAAAGCATACACATCTACAAAATCAATGAGTCTTTCTGAAAAAACAGTAAAATAATTTATTTCCCAAACTAACCAAATAAAGAGCATAACCCCTCCATTATAGGAACTGCTTTCTGAATAATGCATCTCCAACAGGTACTGATTTCTTTTTATAAACAAATTGCCAGCAATTAACACTGGGAGTCTAAAATGTACAGAGAGAGCCCAATTACTTTATTCTGCATGTCATATTAACCAGGCAATAGTGAACTCTGTGTTATATGTTCACTCTTCGGCAGTTTTTGGATTATTGTGTTTTCTATTGTGAGCCACCCTGAGTCCGTTGGAGATAGGGCGGCATATAAGCCTAATAATAAAATAAATAAATAATAAATTTTCCAGACCACAGTTACCCATACAACCTTCTAATAACCACAGTTACCCATACAACCTTCTAAATAAAAATAAAAATAAAATTCTAAGGCGTATCAGTGGAATGGTTTGTCTTCAGAACTTGTGGATACTCCATTACTGGAAGTTTTTAACAAGAGATGGGACAGCCATCTGTCTGAAATGGGTCTCCTGCTTGAGTAGGGGATTGGACTAGAAGACCTCCAAGGACCCTTCCAACTCTGTCATTCTGTTATTTAGCTCTGTGAACACAGATTCTTTCAAACCAGAATGAAATGTATGCAGTATGGAGGTTGAGAGAACAAGAAAGTGGTTGTCAGCTTTTATTTAAATGGTCTGCAGCTCCAATTACTGTAGCACTAAAACAAGCCAGCACAAGGCAAAAAGTTTCAAATAATAAAATAGTCAAATCAGTAAAAGAATCATTATTATTTAGAATGTGATAAGGACAGTTGGAAGCATCCTGTAGTGAAATTTATGATCTTCCAGTTTTCTATACACTGAACCTTCTCTAGCCTAGAACTTTCTAGGTAGCCATGAATGTGCTGGTGAAGGAAATGTTTGCTCAATACATCTGGAGGGCAGAGGCCAGGAGTGGGTTCTACTCACCTTTACTACTGGTTTGCATTGTGCCCGTGCCTGCGCGCGCTTGGCACACACAGAAGCTTCTGCACATGCGCAGATCTACTATGACGACACCCGGGTCAGTGGACAGAGCCTCCCACCAGTTTTACTACCAGTTCTTGTGAACTGGTCCGAACTGGGAGCAACCCACCACTGGCATCGGCTAGGGGAGTCTGGTCTGCAATTTCCTTTATTCTGTATTGAGATTTCAAGTTATTATCTTATTCTATTGCACCAAAGAGAGTCGGATCTCTATGACTTTTCTTTCATTCTCTCCTTTTTCCTATACTTTTTCCTTCCCTAGTCCCTCCCCTATCTTTCCTACTATTTCCTTTGTACTCTTGTATCTTATAATATTAATAAATAAATAAAAAGGAACAAAAAAGAAGGGGGGGGGGAGAGATCCAACCCTGGAAATAAAGAGGAATTTCCTTACAGTGAGAACTGTAAAGCAGTGAAACAGTTTGCCTCCTGGAGTTGTGTGTGCTCCATTGTGGAGATTTTCAAGAAAAGATTGGGGGAAGCTCCAATCCCCCCAAAAAATCTCTTTGGTGAAAAAACAAAACTGGCTATGTAGCTAACTTTAAAAACTGCTACAAAACCTTATGCAGTCAGATAAAGGCAGAATGCACCAATTGCTACTGCAAACTGCAAACAAAAGGAAAAGCTGTTACACACAAAATCCACCTGCACCTTCTATAATTTTGTAAATATCAAATACCAGACTCGAAAACCATGCTACCCCTAAAAAGGCCTAATGGGAAAGACTGTAATGATGAAGCTGTTAAGGCCAATATTTTCAACACGTTCTTCAGTTCAATCTTTGTCAACAGCAATGGCTCATACCCTACATTTCCTAGTCTTACCACAATTAATTGCAACGATCTGCTACATATTGACTTTATAGAAGATAACGTTGAAAAGGCATTACACAAACTAAAACCATATCTATCTATTGGCCCAGATGGATTATGTGCCTACTTTAAAAAAAGCTTTCCACTGCCATAGCCGAACCACTAAGCACAATCTACAAGATATCTTCTAGAACCAGCTCAACCGCAATAATACATGGGCAAACAATAGATACAAACTCAAAGTAAACTGCTCCAAACTCAATTGCAGAAAATATGACTTAAGCAACAGAGTGGTCAATGCCTGGAATGCTCTACCTGATTGTTGTTACATCCTCAAATCCCCAAAACTTTTAACCTTAAACTGTCTACCGTGGACCTCACTCCATTCCTAAGAGGTCTGTAAGGGGGTGTGCATAAAAGCACCAGCGTGCCTGCCGTCCCTGTCCTACTGTTCCCATTTATTCATACTCATTTCTTATGTATACCTGTTTATACTTATATGTTTATATGTTATGTTCATACTTATACTTGCTTTGTTATACTTTCTCATGGTTGACTAACTAACTAACTAACTAACTAACTAAATAAAATAAAATAAAATAAATCAATATGAGGAGCCTTGCCTTCAGAGTTGGACTAGAAGTTCCTTCTACCTGAGGATTCTACGATTCTCTGTGGTTTGTGCCACAATGATTGTGCTTCTTGTGAGCAGACAGCTTCCCACATGAAAGACAGAGGCCAGAGGCTATCAAGAGTCAGCCACTGGGTTGCCCAGTCATTTCTGGTCCAAAATGATCTACCCTCGTGTAGGTTCAAAATGTAGTCATTGTTTCCCTGGTTGCCGAGGTTGTGTTTGCCTGAAAAGCCACCAGCCAGTGCACAGCTGCCCATTCTTGCTTCATGGACTGAAATGCCAACACCTAGCTTGGTTATGGCAGCACGAAGGCTTTTCAGAGTAAGTATAGCTATCTCAGATACCAAAAAAATGGTAGTAGGGGAGAAAGTCATGCTTCTACTGACCTCCTATAGCACCACCAGGCCTTCAACACTTCACAAAAGGCCAGCAGGATCTTTTAGCAAGATATTAAGTGATGAGCACTCAGTATTACCTTTTAATTGCAATCCTGTTGGAAAATCCAAGATATTGTCTTGTTTAAATTGTAAATAAAACTGAATAAAGCAATTAATAAAGGTAAAAAATCTTCTGGTCAGCATTTATTCTGGACATTATTTTTTGCCCTGAATCATGATGTGAATTTCTGAGGTGGTTGCTCATGGATCGTGCTGCAATACTGACCGAATCTCATTAGAAACCAATGTAGCAAAGAGAATTCAGTAGTTTCCCTGGCCAACTACTTTGCTGAAAGCCAAAGGCTCTTCCATCTTCTTGGGGTTCTCCTGGCCTTTCTCGGCATGGGATCTTTCCAGAGGGGCCCAGTCTTAAGTTGAGCTCTTGCATCTGGCAGAAATTTCCCAGCCCAGCCCTGAACCAAAGGCAATCCTCTCCCATCCAATAGTTTGCTGAAATGAAGAACTCAGAAGCAGCCAGAAACAGGTTATTTTTTATTTGGCTTTTATGGAATGTGGATGGGAGCTGCCTATGACTTCCAATATAGTAATATATATTTTGCATTAATTAATAAAAACATAATATGAAACTGTAGATAGAGGAAAAACACCAAAAGATCCAACATTTAGAATGAAAACATTAAAATTAACCAAGAACTTGATAAAAATGACCAATATGCCACCAAACTTTTAATTAATGAATTAAAAATGGGGGCTGACTTACAATATTGCAATATACATTTATTTTTTTTAATTTATCAACTTTATATCCTCTCATATCACCGTCAATGGACTCTGGATGACTTGCAACTTCATCAAGAACAGTCAGTGGTGGAAGTGTGGGATTTGTTGTCTAGTTTGGAAATAAACAATCACCAGCCAAACTTCCAAGAAAAAACTATAATTTTATTCTTCACTTTGCAAAGAGGCTGGATCATGCACACACAGGTACAGTGGAAACACTCTAAATCATCAATACACTTGCCTTATATTCTCTAGTACCGTTACAAATTTACCTCCCACCTTTTCTTGATTGGCTTAGTAATTGTGATGTCACAACCTATCCAAAGTGTCTAAAATAAATACAATATCTCTGCCCCTGATTACATCTCCCACTACTCTAATTCTATCTCCCCCTGCCCTAATTTACAAATTTCCTTTTATGGTCCTAGTTCCTAGGGGTTGTCTCTAGAGTAATTATCATATCAGTAAATTCTGGTTATGGCCGGTTTCTAGCATAGCAGAGGCCTCTGATCCTAGCTCCTAGGTACAATTCTCAAGCTTCAGCCTAGCTCATGAGATTAGAAACATATAAAATGTATTTTCTTCACAGGCCGGCATGTCTACCTACAATTCTGAAAAAACAATATAATTCTGTTTCCCCAAGAAACGGATGGAGGCTCATCAGAAAGCCAACCCTGGAAATAAGAAGGGATTTCCTTACAGTGAAATCAAATAAAGCAGTGGAAGAGTTTGCCTCTTGCAGTTGTGTGTGCCCCATTGTGGAGATTTTCAAGAAAAGATTGGACAATCATTTGTCTGAGATGGTATGAGGAACCCTGCCTTCGGAGTTGGACTAGGATTGCCCAATCATTTCTAGTCCAAAATGATCTTGTGTAGGTTCAAAATTGTTTCCCTGGTTGCCAATGGAACAAGGTTGTGAGTTTGACTAAAAAGTCACCAGCCAGTGCACAGCTGCCCATTCTTGCTTCATGGATTGAAATGCCAACACTTAGCTTGGTTATGGTAGTACAAAGGCTTCTCAGATGCCAAGAAACTGGTAGAAAGAAAGACTTGCTTCTCAACTCTTCTGACTGGCTCATGTCTATTTCTCTTCTCCTCACAGAGCCTCTGGAAAACTCTCAGGTGTTCATTCCTTTTCTGTTGTATGAACACCAACATAGAAGACCTTCCTGTGCCTCCTGACAGGTGCCATGACCTTCTCCTTAAACCTTGGGCATGGTGGGGCACCATTGATGGTCTGCAGGGCCTGTAAAAACCTCTGCCCAAGACAGCATCCAACTCCACAAGGAGCTTGCAGATGGGCAGGCTGACTGGCCAGTCTTAGAAAGGAGAGGCTGAGCTAGATGGATGTTCTTTGACATGCCCTTCTTCTTTTGGTCAGAACTGACGAGGCACAGGAATGGGGTGAGCAGCTCATGGAAAAACATCTTCATTCCCAGGGGTAAGAATGGTTTTGCAACAGGGCCAGTCGGGGTTCAGGCCTCAAAACTGGGTGGGGGAAGGGAGGAATTCTCACTTGGGGGACCTGGCCAGCCTAACAAACTCAAGAAAAGTCCCTTGGTTAAAATATTCACAATTAAATATTGCAATTCTCTATTTTATGTCTCTGGTAAGATACCTAATAAAAATATCTCTGGTTTTACCTACGGCTAGAATTGTATTTGCAAAAAACTGGAAAGGAGAGAAGATACTTACTGATGAAGAAATTATTAAGAAAATGATGGACTGTGCTGAAATGAGTAAATTTGACATTTGAAATAAGAGAACAGGAAGATAAACAATATTATTTGATATGGGACTTGTTTTATCAATGGATAGATAATAAAACATGGACATGAAATATGAAATAGGAAGCGGAAGTTAAGATAAAATATGTAAATTCTTTTTTTTAATGAAAAATAAGTTTTGGTCAGATATTGATATTCTGAAGATGGGATTGAGCACAAAAGGATGTTAACCAATTGATACACTGTCTGTAATTGTTTGGAATGATTATGTTTTTATGTTTTGTTTTAGTTTTTTTTTTTTAAAAAATTGTTTTCAAAAAGAAAAAGAAAAGCCCCTTGGATTCATGAAAAGACCTTGAGGGGGGAAATACTGGGAGTCTGTCAGTCAAATTTTCCATGTTCTGCTTTGCCCTCTGGAATGCAGCCCTCTTCCTGGGAATCCAGACATTGCTCTGCCACATACAGAGAACTTTGATTTATACCTTCAAACAAATGAACAATTGTTACTTTCGGGTATTGATAGGTATACAGACAACCACCCAGAATCCTAGGATGGAAGATGTGATACCACTTCACAATTTGACAAGATATGTGTTCTCAGCTGAGAGATTGGGAAACCCCCAAGAAGGCAGCTGCACTAAAGCCCTACAGAGAAAGGCTAGAAGAAATGTTTGCAGAGGGGAGACATCTCTTCCCTCTACTTTTGCTTTTGTTTAAGGAGGAATGACACAGGGCAATTCCATTGGCAGGCCAAGTGGAGGCCTCTTAAAGCCTCCAACTCTCCACTCTTGAAAAAGCGCCCATGACTAGTTTTGATCGCCCTTCATTCTCTCCCCAGAAATGAGAAGAGAGTGGAGTGGAGTGGATTTTGGAGACCTCCAATGAGTCATTAAGACTTCCAAGGAGTGGAGTAGAATGGATTTTGGAGACCTCTAATGAGTCATTAAGACCTCCAAGGAGTGGAGTGGAGCTGAGTGGAGTAGAATGGATTTTGGAGACCTCTAATGAGCCATTAAGACCTCCAATGAGTCCAATGAGTGTAGTGGAGTGGATTTTGGAGACCTCCAATGAGTCATTAAGACCTCCAATGAGTGTAGTGGAGTGGATTTTGGAGACCTCCAATGAGACATTAAGACCTCCAATGAGTGTAGTGGAGTGGATTTTGGAGACTCCAATGAGTCATTAAGACCTCCATGAATCTAATGAGTGGAGTGGAGTGGATTTTGGAGACCTCCAATGAGACATTAAGACCTCCAATGAGTGTAGTGGAGTGGATTTTGGAGACTCCAATGAGTCATTAAGATCTCCATGAATCTAATGAGTGGAGTGGAGTGGATTTTGGAGACCTCCAATAAGTCATTAAGACCTTCAAGGAGTAGAGTGGAGTGGAGCTGACTGGAGTAGAATGGGTTTTGGAGTTCTCTAATGAGCCATTAAGACCTCCAATGAGTCCAATGAGTGGAGTGGAGTGGATTTTGGAGACCTCCAATGAGTCATTAAGACCTCCAATGTGTCCAATGAGTGGAGTGGAGTGGAGCGGAGTAGAATGGATTTTGGAGACCTCTAATGAGTCATTAAGACCTCCACGGAGTGGAATAGAATGAGTCATTAAGACCTCCAATGAGTGGAGTGGAGTGGAGTTTGGAGACCTCCAATGAGTCATTAAGGTCTTATCACAGTGGCAATAGCAGAAGCCCTTCCTCTGCAGATTTGTCAGTATGCCAACAGATTGTTTGCTCTGTTATTTCAGGATTCACAGGAGGAATTCCTACCTTTGGATAAGGCTAACAACCAAAAAGATGTACAGCAAGAATGGAGTCCCTATCTAAGTAGCATCTCAGAGGATGAAGACCCCTGCTTGTTCTCAAGGGGCTTGCAGGATAGAAAAAGATAGACAGGCTAAGTGGCTCATCTTGGAAAGAGGAGGCTGAGCTTAAACATTTCACATTCTTCCTTTAGACAGGATTGAAAAGGCAGAGGACAGGGCCAAGAAGAAGAGAACTCTCCTAATGGGAATTCAATGCTAATCTCAGAGGAAAGAAAGGTTTGTAATGTGGCTGATGAAGGCTATGCCATAAATTCTGATTGGGGAGGGGAGAAATTGTACTCTATATCCACCTAAATTTAAGGCTTTCAAATGCTTTCTTGCTGTTGGCACTGTGGCTGAATGCACCCTATACTTTTGCCATCTTATTGGGATACAGAGAGCTTTGTATTTAGCCTCTTTGTATTTAGATGCTATAATTTGCATAATCCAATGGAAGTCCAGGGGGCCTCCAGGACCAGCAGCCTCGAGGATATGGACTCCATGATTTCTGACATTTGGGATGAGAAGGCAGAGGAAAGCTAGAAGACTGCAGAGGCCAACCTCTCTTCTAGTCCTTGGGTAAGAAAAAAAAAGTGTTTTCTCTTGGGGAGGGATGGAGGCTCTCTATTCACTTCTCCTAACCTGAATGAACTGTGCTGGAGTGCTCTTTGAATGGAATCTAAATATAAGCAGCCAAGCTCTTATGTGATTGGTTCATTTACTGCAAAGCAACACGGAATGGCCCACTGTAGCGGACTAATGTGCTAAATGGATGTGACCCACCCTGCTTATGCCTTTTCTTTTTTTGCGTCACCATCTCCAGCACCTTGCTGCTTCCGGGCAGGGTTTTAACAGGGAAAGAATAGAGAGCCTACTTTTCTGGGGGATGCGTAGGGTGAGAGTGGGGATTCCTCCACCTCCGGAAAGCAACAGAAATCTAGTTTTGATCAAGCATCCCCATTCAATAGGCCCTCCTTTAGGAATTCTGAATTTCTGTTGCCCTGATGGCTAAAAAGGAATCATTGTCATTCACAGGATTCTCCTGAAGAAGCCATGATAGACAATCTCAGCAGCCTGCAAGATGTGCACCCAAGCTCTTCTGCGATTGGTTCATTTACCGCATAGCAGCATCATTGGGTCATCTTGGAAAGAGAAGGCTGAGCTAGCTTGATTCCTTAAACATTTCAGCTTCTTCCTCTGGACAGTACTGATATGTCATATGCCATGGAAGAGGAGCTCTGTCCCAATGGGGAGAAACCTTCCACAGAGGTAGAGTTTTGGCAATAGGGCTGATGGAGGCTATGCCATAAGTTCTGGTGGGTGAGGGGAGAAATTTGGAGTATATCCTAACAGTTAGGCTTCCAAAGGCCCTCTTACTGTTGGCACATAGGGGCTGAATGCTGCCTATGGTTTAGCCATCCTGTTGAGATGCAAATAGCTTTGGATTTGTCCTTGATACTGTCATTTGCAGGACTTGATGAAACTCCTGGTGGGCTCCAGGACCAGCAGCCTGGAGAATGTGGACTCCATTGCTGACATCTTGGATGAAGAGTCAGAGGGAAGCTGGGAGGAGGCTGCAGCGGCTTCTGAGGCCAGTGATTTTTCCACTCCATGGGTAAGAAAGACAAAGTGTTTTCTCTTGGGGAGGGATGGAGGCCCTCTATTCACTTCTCCTAACCTGAATGAATTGTGCTGGAGTGCTCTTTGAATGAAATCCAAATATAGGCAGCCAAGCTCATGTGTGATTGGTTCATTTACTGCAAAGCAGCACGGAATGGCCCACTGGAGTGGACTAATGTGCTAAATGGATGTGACTCACCCTGCTTATGCCTCTTCTTTTTTTGCGTCACCATTTCCAGCACCTTGCTGCTTCTGGGAAGGGCTTTAGCAGGGAAAGAGTAGAGAGCCTACTTTTCTGGGGGATGTGTAGAGTGGGAGTGGGGATTCCTCTGCCTCTGGAAAGCAACAAAAATCTAGTTTTGATCAAGCATCTCCATTCAATAGGCCCTTTTTTAGGAATTCTGAGTTTCTGTTGCTCTGATGGCTAAGGAGGAATCATTGTCATTCACAGGATTCTCTCAAAGAAGCAGAAGCCACTCTAGACGATCACAGCAGCCTGGAGGATGTGGACTCCCTTGCTGAGCTTCTGGACGAGTTGTCAGAGGGAAGCTGGAGGAGGCTGCAGTGGCTTCCAAGGCCAGTGATTTTTCCATTCCATGGATTAGAAAGACAAAGTGTTTTCTCTTGGGGTGTGGGTGTGTGTGGAGGCCCTCTATTCACTTCTCCTAACCTGAGTGAACTGTGCTGGAGGGGTCTGGGTGCTGGAGCAAGGTGACACCTAGCCCTTTGAACAACATACTTAGGCAAACTATATGCACCAAGCTCTGGTGTGATTGGTTCATTTAGTGCATAGCAGCATCAGTGGCTCATCTTGGAAAGAGGAGGCTGAGCTAGCTTGATTCCTTAAACATTTCCCCTTCTTCCTCTGGACAGTCCAGATATGTTGGAACCAGAACAGGACCTCTCTACCAATGGGGAGAAACCTTCTTCAGAGGTAAGAAGGTTTTGGCAATGGGGCGGATGGAGGCTATGCCACAAGACCTGATAGGGGAGGGGGAAATTGTGTGATATAGCCTCCTAGTCTTAAGGCTTCCAAAGGCCCTTTCTCTTGGCACACAGGAGCTGAATGCAGCCTATGGTTTAGCCATCTTGTTGAGATGCAGAAAGCTTTGGATTTAGCTCTGATGCTGTCATTTGTAGGATTCGATGAAAGTCCTGGTGGGCTCCAAGATCAGCAGCCTGGAGGATGTGGACTCCCTTGCTGAGCTTCTGGATGAGGTATCAGAGGGAAGCTGGGAGGAGGTTGCAGTGGCTTCCGATGCCAGTGATTCTTCCAGTCCTTGGATAAGAAAGACAAAGTGTTTTATCTTGGGGAGGGAGGGAGGCCCTCTATTCACTTCTCCTAACCTGAATGAACTGTGCTGGAGTGCTCTGGGTGCTGGAGCGAGGTCACACCTGACCCTTCGGACAGTACTTAGGCTAAATATATGCAGTCAAGCTCTGGTGCGATTGGTTCATTTATCGTATAGCAGTATCAGTGGCACATCTAGAAAAAAGGAGGCTGAGCTTAAACCTTTCACTTTCTTCCTCTGGACAGGACTGAAATGGCAGAGGACAGAGCCGAGGAAGAAGAGAACTCTCCTAATGGGGACTAAACACTTACCTCAGAGGTAAGAAAGGTTTGGCAATATGGCCAATGGAGGCTATGTCATAAGTCCTGATTGAGGAGGGGAGAAATTGTGCTGTATATCCTCCTAAACTTAAGGCTTCCAAATGCTCTCTTGCTGTTGGTACTAGGGCTAAATGGACCCTATGCTTTAACCATCTTGTTGGGATGCAGAGAGCTTTATTTGATTCGATGGAAGTCCAGTGGGACTCCAGGATCAGCAGCCTGCAAGACATGGACTTCAGTTTTTTTATATTTTGGATGTGGAGTCAGATGAAAAGTGGGGAACAGGAGAACTAGGTTGGGAAGTGAGGAACTAGCCCTAATCCTAACTCTAAAAGTGGGCAACTAACCCTAATCCTAACTTAATCACTGGAGATTGTCAAGAGAAGATTGAAAAATCATTTGTCTGAGATGGTTTGAAGACTAATTCCTTGGGCAGGGGTTTGGACTAGAAGATCTCCATGGTGCAACCAGATGATTCTATGAACAGACACCTTCATATATGAAAGGCAGAGAAAAAAGGCCACCAAGCCATAGCTGTCCATATTTGCTTAATGGATTGAAATGCCAAAATCTACCTTGGTTATGGCAGCATGAAGTTTTTTTGGAATGTGGCCATTTTAGCTGCCAATAAAATGGGGTAGAGGTGAAAGTCATCCTTCCTGACTCTTCTGCCTGGCTCACAGATATCTGTTCTCTCCTCTCTTTACAGAAACTCTGGAAAAGGTGTTCCTTGCTTTTATTTGCATGGACACCAATCTTGAGGACCTTCTGGTGCCTCCTGACAGGTACCATGGCCTTCTCCTAAACGCTGGGCATGGTCGGGCACTTTTGATGGGCTGCAGAGTTGGTAAGAGCCTCTCCCCAGGACTGCTTCTTATCCACAAGAGTCTTGAAGGGAAAAATGATTGAAAAGACTGTGCTAAATGGATGTTATTGGACATGTCACCTTCTTCCTTTGCTAAGGACTGAAGAGGCACATGAATGGGGTGAGCAACACGGCTGCTCTCATCATGGAAACACATCTTTATTCCCAGGGGTAAGGACGGTTTTGTAATATGTGGGGGTTCATGCCTCAAAACCAGGTGGGGGAAGAGAGGAATTCTCACTTAGCGGGAACCTAGCCAACATAGCAAATTAAATAAGAGCCCCTTGGATTCCTGGAAAGACCATGATGAGTTGGAGAGCACAATACTGGGAAATATTAGGGAGGGGATGTTTTGACCCACTATCTGTCGACCAAATTTCCCAAATTCTGCAGTCTTTGCCCTCTGGAATGCAGAGCTTCCGTTCTGGGAATCCAGACAACATTTCACCAGATGCAGAGAACTTTGATATATACCTTAAAATGAACAATTGCTACTTTCAGGTTAGGCCAGAACCCCAGGATGGAAGATACAAAGTCCCTGCCCAATTTGACAAGGTATGTGCTCTCAGCTGAAGAATTCTGAAGCCCCCAAGAAAACAGCTGCACTATAACCCTAAATAAAAAAGGCTAGGAGAAACCTTTGCAGAGGGGAGGGATCTCTATCCTCTACATCTGCTTTTGATAAAGGAAGAATGACTCAGGGCAAACTTATTGGCAGGCCAGCTGGCAGGCTTCTTAGAGCCTCTATGTGGCCACTCTTGACAGAGGGACCATGGCTAGTTTTGATCTTTGGCCCCTTCAATCTCTACCAAGAGATGAGAAGAGGCCGCGTCACTATACTATTTGGGAGATCTCTATCAAGTTGATAAGGCCCGAGTGCTCCACATCCTTATAATGGCAGAAGGCCTGTCTCTGTGGATTTGTTGATATGCCAACAGATGGAAACTTTGCATTGTCATTTTAGGCTTCATTAGAAGCCCTACCCTTGGAGAAGACAACCAGTTCAAGGGCTTTGAAGCAGAAAATGTGTTAGCACCTTAGAGGGTGAAGGCCTCTGCTTGTTTACAAGGGCCTTGCAGAGTAGAAAAATTGACAGGCTGACCGGCTCATCTTGAAAAGGGGAGGCTAATGTCCTTACACGTGTCACTCTCTTCTCTGGACAGGATTGAAAGGGTAGAAAAAAACAAAGAGAAGAAATCTCCTGATGGAGATACAACTCCTACTTCAGAGAAAAGAAAGGTTTAGCAATGGGGCTGATGGAAATCATGGATAAAATCCTTGTGGGGGAAGGGAGAAAGTGTATTATATAGCCTCCTAACCTTAAGGCTTCCAAACGCTGCTACTGTTGGCGCTGGGACTGGATACACCCTATGCTTTAGCCATCTTGTTGGGATGCAGAGAGCTTTGGATTTATGCCTTGATACTGTCATTTGCAGGATTTGATGGAAGTCAGGGGGCATAGGGGCATCCACGGCCTGCAGCCTCAAAAATGTGGACATCATTATTTACGATATTTTGGGTGTGGAATCAGATGAAAGTGAGGAAGAGGTTGCACAGGTATTTGAGGTCAACTTCTCTTCCGGGAAATGATGGAGAAAGAAATACAATTTTCAGTTGAGGAAAGATGGAGGCCCTACATCCAATTGTCCTAACCTGAGTAAACTGTGCTGGAGTGCTCTGGGTGCTAAAAGCTTGATGATGCCTGCTAATCCCTTTCTTTTTTCTGCTTCACCCTCTCCAGCACCTTGCTGCTTCCATGCAGGGCTTTAACATGCAGATAGCCTACTTTCCTGGGGGGACTGGTTGGAGATTCCTCCAACTCCAGAGATGCATCCAGCAACAGAAACACTATACAGGCCAAGCTTCCCCATTCAGTAGGCCCTATTTTAGAAACCCCGATGGCTAAAAAGGAATCATTCCGTTTCATAGGAAAGACATTCTAGATGGTATCAGCAGCCTGGAAGAGGACTCCTGGGACCCCCCTCTTTAATTCAAAGAGGTACCTATTTGAGCCTTTTCATGGATCACTGCCTTGTCATGATGAAAAAGCTTGCGCAACTGAAGAAAACTATGAATTATGCCATGCAGAGCCACCTAAGAAGGACAGGTCATAGTCCATCTTTGGGGCTAAAGGGGAATCACTATCATTCAGTGGGCTCTCCCAAAGAATGGGAAGATATGCTAGATGATGTCAGCAGCTTGGAACAGGATGCCTGGGACTATCACTATCTTCTGGGGATGACTTGGAAGTTATTATGGGCTGCAAAAGCCTCTCCCCCAAACCTTTCCTGTCCACATGGTTTTGTAATGCAAAAGATTTGACAGGCTGATGGGCTGATCTTGGAAAGGAAAGGCTGAGGTTGCTGGATGTTCTTCCACATCTCAACTTCTTCCTCCAGTAGAGGAGCAGGAACTGATTGAGGAGCAGGAGAGATATGTTGATGGAGACACATCTGCTTGCTTAGAGGTTAAAAAAGGTTTGGCAATGTTACCAGTGGAAATCATACTCAAGTCCTGGTGGGAGGTACGCACTCCTGGGTTGAGGGGCATTCTTTTTAAGGGGTTTAGGACGCTTAAAAATGAATTTTCTAGGTAGTAAGTCAAATGAAGAAGAGAAAGAATCCCTGTCTTGTCTTGAAAGAGCAAAAGGCCCTAATTTCTCCAGTAGATATGTCAGGGGGAGGAGGGAACAGTGCATAAGGCAGTCAATACTCTGGTCACTTCAGAATGCTCAAAATGTTTCAAAGATGAATTCTTGATTGACTTGTTCTTTGCATACACTCATTTTTACAAAGAGATAGCAGCCGAACAGCAACCTAATCAGAATTTTGGCAGCCCTTTGAAGGGCTGAAGTTTGTCTCAGTTACTCAACCTGGAGGCGGAGGCTCTAGTTGCTCACTTAGAGATTATCCAGGGACATCTTCTGCTTTACATTTTCTTCCAAGATACAGTCCTGTTTGAAAGAAGGAGAGACATAATCATATCTTCTGCTCAGTTCAGGGATAATTTTGTTCACCTGTCTTCTCCAATATGGCTCTTTCTTAATGTTTTGGAGTCCATCATCTTCTGCTAGCATGAAATGAAGTGGGGATTTAAGAAGAAACCAACGTCTGCTGAGTGATCTCTTGTAGAAGGGGTCTTTAGAGATAATCAGCGCTGGTAAGTTTATGCATTGCATACAAACAAGTAGTCCTTGACTCACAACCACAATTGAGTCCAAAATTTCCATTGTTTATTTTTTTATTTTTATTTATTTTTATATGCTGCCCTTCTCCGGAGATTCAGGGCGGCTTACAATGCGTTAAGCAATAGCCTTCATACTTTTGTATATTTTATACAAAGTCAGCTTATTGCCCCACAAACCAGGTCCTCATTTTACCCACCTTAGAAAGGATGGAAGGCTGAGTCGACCTTGAGCCTGGTGAGAATTGAACTCGCAGTAATTGCAGGCAGCTGGATGTTAAATGCTGCCTTAATAGGAGGCATTAGCCTCCTACGCCACTCAGGCTCCTTGTTGTTAAATTGTTAAGCAAGAGAGTTGTTAAATATGTTTTGTCCCATTTTACATCCTTTCTTGCCACAGTTAAGTGAATCACTGCAGGTGTTAGGTTAGTTGCTTAACATTGCTGTTAAGTGAATGGGCTTTGCCACTGACACAGATTGTCAGGTCACAAATATGATCCCATGGTCATTGACTTATCACCGTTTTTCACACTTACAACCTTTGCAGCATCCCCATGGTCACATGATCAAAATTAAGACACTTGGCAACTGGCATATATTTATCATGGTTGCACTGTCCTAGGATCATACGATCACCTTTTGCAACCTTGTAAAACACAGAGCCAGTGGGGAAGCCAGGGTCACTTAACAACTGTGTTACTAACTTGAACAATTACAGTGATTCACTTAACAACTATGGCAAAAAGGTCGTAAAGATCATGTTACTACCTTAACTGCAGGTAAAAGGTAAAGGTTAGGGTAAAGGTTCCCCTGTCCAATCATTTCTAATTCTACGGGGTGGTGCTCATCTCTGGTTTTTAGTGGAGGGAGCCAGCGTTATCTGAAAATATTTCTGAGGTCATGTGGCCAGAATAACAACACACCAAGATGCACGGGATGTGGTTACTTTCTCATCCAAAGTGTTTATCTACTCTCATTTGCATGCTTTCGAAGTTCTAGGTGTACAGGAGCTGGAGCAAGTAACTGGAGCTCAGCCTGTTGCACAGCACTCGGGTTTTGAACCCATTTAACCACTGAAATACAATTAATAACTATGGCAAGAAAGCTCCTAAAATGGAGAAAAACTCTCTTAGCAACTGTATTGCTTAGAAATAGAAATATTGGGCTCAATTGTAAAGTCAGAGCTATCTGAGACTGAAAAAACAGATCCCCTCCTCCAGAGAGTGTATCCAAAGGAGGTTTCATTGCACAATTTTTAGCCATCAGAGGAGCAGGGTTGTGTGCAGGGTTTAAAAAAGTATAAATGCTGGGTGCAACCATGCAGTGGAAATTCTACTTCTTTTTTATGCCTGTTGCACGTAAAAGAGTTGGGGCTTCAATTATGTAGGAACAGCTACTTTCTTGAATTTTTTGACTTTCCCAGTTAGATGGGGAGGTTCAATGGGCTGCTGAAATGGAACCTGGAGGCTACAGTTCCCCCCTCCATGTTTGCTCAAAAAACATACTCTTGTGTTTGCAATTGGTTTGATGAAATAGGGTACACAAAACATTACCAGGAACCTGGATAATTTCCTTCATCCATGCTAGGCAAGCCCAGTTTAGTCTAAAGTACTATGTGAACTCAAGCATGGTGGTGTTCTGACCCAGCTCCCCAAACACGACAAACCCTCTGACATGAACTCAAAAGATTCTTTTATTTATTAGGAATGCCAGCAGCCCTGGTAAAAAGTTTATCTTGCAGGCTAACAAGTGCATCTGGCCGGAAGATGAATACAGCAGAACCTCTGGTCACAACCATAATTCGTTCCGTAACTTTGGTTGCAACCCGATTTGGTCGTGACCCGAACCTAACCAAAATTAATGCAAAATTAATGCAACAGCCACATGAGGTCGCTCGTGGCATGGAAGGGAAAATTGGCTATGGCTGTGTTTGCCACCCGAGTATGTGTTTGTGACCAGATTCAAAAATTTTGTGAATTTTTTGGTTGGAACCCGATTTGGTCATGGTCAGAAGCGTTCGTGACCAGAGGTTCTACTGTAGTTTTCTGCCACACCTATTCATCTCTGCTCCCTGGCTTTTATCCCCAGAGTAGGGTGGGGCCTCATTAGCAGCGGTGGCTTCTCTTTCCACAGGATTGGCCCACGGCTTTCCACTGCTCTCCCTTTCTCTGCCTTCTGTGCGTCAGGCCCTCTTCTTCATCAACCACCTGGGGGCTGTTGACTCTCCATCTGAAGGGCTGATGGATGCCCAAGCTTCACCTCTGTCTCTCTCTCTCTCTCTCTCTACCAACTCCATTCCCTCTTCTTCCTCGGAGGTTGCCCTGACTCCCACGCCTCCTCCTCCTCCTCCGATACGGCTGCCGGAGGGGCCAGCGGCCGACAGGCCAAAACAGATGGGCAGTTACCTCGGGATATAATGGTAATGAAGGTGCACCTCCTGCCCTGCAAGCATCCTCCCTGATTCATTGCTCTGCAATTTGAGAGAAGGTCAAATCCCACCAACAGCCAGCTGCCATCTTGGCCTTTGCCAACCCAACCCTACAAGGTTTGGGTGTCTTCCGTGAGCTGCAGCCCTCAAAAAACTCCCCTAACCCTTTTCTCTGGAGGAGCTGCCTCAAAAACAGAAAAATGAGCACCTGGAATTTGTGTTATTTTATTATTGCTTTTCCTTAGTATTGACTTCCCTACTTTATTCTTCATCGTTCTTCTGGGAACAATGGGAGAAGAGATTGATACAGTATATTGCCTTTCTTCTAACTGTTCAAGATAGCTTTCATTGCAACTTCCTATCCTTTTACCCCAACAACAACCCTGTGAATTAGGATCTCCCCCATGCTCTCAATTCTAATTCTGCGATACTTACAATTTCACTTTTCAAGGTTCTAAGACGCCTTTCTCTAAAGCAGCATGCAAAATCCTAATAATCAAAAAAGATAAAACCAAGTTAACCTTGAAAGTAATAGTTATCAGGCGCAATTATCATAATTTTTTATTATTTGTTTTACATTACTAGCACATTTTCATTAAAGCATTTTAAAAGCCCTCAGAAATAAGAGTGGGAATCCAGCTCCCAATAGGTAAAATGCTTATCAGCTCTGAAATTATTTCACCCCAGGACACTTTGATCATGTGTCATACTATTATGATTTGTTTAATAATTTATTCCATAAACAGTTGGTAGGTTTACACAATATCGAACATTGCAAATTACAATGTATGGATTGACACATATTTAACTATGATAAATTATATGATGGTTAAGTGCAATGTGCCAATTAAATCTATTCTCTTTTTTACATTCTGAGAAGGATCTGGGATTTCGCTGTTTTGCTGGAAAGAGTGACTCAGATGAATGCCTAATTCTTCTTGGAAGGACAACCCTTTATTATTAAAAGTTTGGTAGTAACTTTTCAGACTAGCACATTTCATTACAAAGCAGACAATTTTAAAAGTTTATTCCTCCACCCCTTAATCAAACTCCTGATTTGGCGCTACCACACTCATACACTTCTCCTACAATCTCAGAAGGAATGTTCAGAGCCTTTACTGCCATTATACATCATGTATACAATGAAATATAATACAATGTGGATCTATGCTGCACAAATTGGGGCACTTGCCACAGGAATGTGCCCTACAGATAATCTAGAAATCACTGGTTGCCAGAGATGAAACTACATTTAAAAGAGAACTAACCCGCAATTCACCAGTTATTAAATCACCAGTATTTCATATACTTTGAATCTTATAGAATCCATTTCAAATCTGTTACTCCCTTTCATCCACCCAACTAACTTTTAAACAAAGTTAGTTCTGAAAATTTATTTTTTTAACTATCGGATACGTCGATAATCACATTTTGCATGTTTTAACGAAGGAAAAAAACCCCCGCAAAATCAGTATTGAAAGCACCTCAGTCCCTGCCTGCACGCGCAGTTACTTAACGGCTCTGCTCCCAAGCAGTTGGATTTTTAGAACCTCACTGAGCACGCGCGAACCAGCAGCCGAGCTGCCCTCATTCTTTTAAGCTTCACCGGCTCACAGAGCATGCTCCGGAAGGCCTCTGCCCAGACAGTGGGTTTAAAGATGGCAGGCGCGCTGCCTTCTTAAATTAAGGTTGCACGCGGGCTGTTTGCAAGGAAAGCGAGCGACGCTGTTAAGAGTCTGGGCGCGTTTCCCTCTTCTCATTTGCGGATTTTGAGGTAATCCACTGTTATCGAGAAAGGGGAGATAAAATGTTGGGAGCTTTATCTAAAGATTTCTCCTTTTTTTTTTTTTTTTTTACTAGCGTAGTCAAATTTCAGAGCAGTCATGGAGGGTTCCAGCTACTGCTTAGATCAGTGATTCCCAACCCTGGCAGCATTAAGATGTGTGGACTTCAACTCCCAGAATTCCCTAGGCAGCATTTTAAGAGTTGCCATGGCTCATTTATTTTTATTTACTTATTTAATTTATATCCCACCTTTATTATTTTTTATAAACAACTCAAGGTGAGGAACATATTACTGCTTTCTCCTTCTCCTATTTTCCCTACAAGAACAACCCTATGGGGTGAATTGGACTGAGAGAGAGAGGGTGACTGGCCCAAAGTCACCCAGCTGGTTTTCATACCTAAGGCAGGACTAGATTTCACAGTCTTCTGATTTCTAGTGTGGTGCCTTAACCCACTAAACCAAAGTGGCTGAGAAACACTGGATTAGATCCTTATACTGTTTAGTCATGAAGTATCCCACCAAGAAGCTACTTAGCCTGCAGCATTTAAACTGAATGCAAGATTCTGCTTCTTTTAGGAAAGGAGGAGTGGGGTGAGCAAAATGTAAGAATCCTCTTGTTCAAAAAGGATTCTTTAGTTCTTTCCCTGTAAGCTGTTATGCTTCCAGTTGTGTATTCTGGTGAGAGAGATTTTTCCAGGAAGCTCCCAAGCAGGGCAGAAGCCTTTTTCAGCTGTTGGCTTTTAAGATCTATTATTTGCAGATACACTGCTGCTGTATATGGAAGTCCTGCAGATACAGTGCTGCTGTACATGGAAGTCCTTGATCCAGAACCACATGCTTCATGGTTTTGAAGCAAATTAAACAAAACCAGCCAGCACAGTCATTGTAGCAATAGCAATAGCAATAGCACTTAGACTTAAATGCCGCTTTACAGTGCTTTACAGCCCTCTCTAAGCAGTTTACAGAGTTAGCATATTGCCTCCAATAATTTGGGTCCTCATTTTACCCACCTCGGAAAGATGGAAGGCTGAGTCAACCTTAAGCATGGTGAGATTTGACTGCCAAATGGCAGGCAACCGGCATTGTAACTGTGCATTTCTTAATCATTCACTGGACTCATTCATAATGGTGCTAGATTATGATTTCACTTTTGGCTTAGCATATTCTGTAAATCTAATCACATGATTTATAACCCCTGTGAGCATGGTTAAGTCGGAACAGAGCTTAGAGCAATGGGGGATGTAATCAATCATCAAGAGCCAAACTTGTTCCCATCTTTATACCTCATTATGGGGTCAGTAGGTCATCATTCAATGTGGAAACCATATCTCTTTTATTTCAGTGGCGTTTGTGGAGAAAAATATGAGAAACCTAAAATTATTGAGAGCACAAGAATGCCAGCCAGTCCGAGCTCTTGGAACTCCTCAAGGTTTCACTGTCCGCTCAGACAGAGGAACAGTGTTGATCAGCACCGAGTATGGGATTGTGGAACTGGATCCTGTTGCACAGGAGGTGAGGGTTCATATGTTATCCAAAATACGGTTCTTGGGTTTGAAAAATTCTCTCACAAGCAGGGGCTGTAGAAGGAAAACTAGATGATATTGCTGCCCCTGAAACAGATGTAATGGAAATTTCTTTCTTCAAATGGATCGTTAAATTAAGGTTTTACTTTTTTTTTTTTTTTTTTTTGCTATACAGAGAGCCCTATCAGACTTTGAAAGAATTTGGGAATATCTGAGAATACAAAGAAAATTCCATTCTGTAAATATTTCTAAACTATAAACATGTCCTATTTGTCAATCTTTCAAAAAGGTAACAATAATGATCCAACAATATATAGAACAAAGATGAAAGATTTCTCATGAGCCTTTTTCTTGTCTTTGTTTTAAAGATCATCAACGAAGTTACTTTGACAACTGAGGCTTTTCTGCCAGAAGATGGAAGCGGGTGTATTGTGGGCCTGGAAGATTTGTCAGATATAGAATCGGTCTGTGTGGCTACAGCACTTGGTGATGTTATATTGTGCAATCTAAACACTCACCAGGTATGGTAGAATGGCAAATATAGCAGTGCCCAAATAATATATGAAATAGAATGCAAGAACATAATGCATAATACAAAATTACTTGCTTTAACATTGCTAGTCTCAATATAGCTGTTGCCCCTTTAAATAAATATATTGGCTTCTTGAATATAAGAATAAAACTAACTCTATAAAGGATGCAAATCATCATATGTACATATTTTCTGTGGCAGTGTTTACCCTTTGGAATGATCTTGCTCCTGAAATTCAAATGACCCCAACATTCTAACCATCCTGGAAAGCTAGGAAAACCTGGTTTTCCCCATACGTTGGGCCAGGGCATTAGATGAGCCCATTTTCTGGGGAATGGAATGTATGTTTATTTGATCTTGGCAATATGTTGTCTGTTATGTTAGTTATGGATGTAATTTCCTTGATTCTGATTCATAATGTTGCCAGGTTCTGTGCAGTAGCACTTAAAATCCATCAGAAGATGACCTGTGCCATTCTTTTTAGATTCTTCTTAGATTTAAAAATATATATTTTAGCTTTTCATAATTAATATTTTTAGATTTTGATGTAATATTTTACTGTGATGTATCTTTTATGCCTTTTAATTTTTTTGTACCCCATCCTCCTTTTGCTGGCTTTTGACCATAATAAAGATTTGATTTGATTCAGTTGCTAAACAGGCCAGTCATTAAGCAAGGACGATCTGTAAAGACAGAGCTAGTACTCCTGGTCATGCATCTTGTCTATGCTGCTTTACAGGGCTAATATATAAACATATTACATTAAGATGTTGAGTTTACCCATATTGTGGCAAAATTATGTGTCATAACTTGCAACATTTTGGAAGAGCTAACACCTTCACTAACACCTCTTGTTAATAGTTTGTATCTTAAAATCCTTAAGAGGAGTGTATTAATTGATGAATTTTATGGTCTTTGTAAACAGTTAATATGCTTGACTGTAGTAAAGAAGAATTTACCTTCAAAATGTTGAGTCTAATTTCCACTGAGATTGTTTTTAAACAGTTAGCACTTTATTTTTTTTTAAAAAAAGAGCAAAATTATGCTACATTGCAACACATGGGCTGGTGGCCACTATATGGGAGCAAAGAGTTAAGATTTTCCGTACAGTATCACTGCAGCCATAGTAATAAAGATCTACAGGTACTCCTCAACTTACAACAGTTCATTTAATGATTGTTCGAAGTTGCACTGAATCCCCCTCCCCCCCCCCCACTTATGACCATGGCAGCATCCCCATGGTTACATGATCAAAATCCAGATTTCGGGCAACTGATATTTCTGATGGTTGCAGTGTCCCAGAGACATGTGACCATTTTTTGCAACCTTCTGCCAAGTAAAGTCAATGAAGCCAGATTCACTAAACACCTGTTACTAACTTAACAACTGCAGTGATTCACTTAATGACTGTGGCAAGAATGTCATAAAATGGGGCAAAACTCTTAACAAATGTCTTGCTTTGCAACATAAATTTTGGGCTCAATTATGGTTGCAAGTCGAGGGTCACCTGTCTTGACATTATGCTCCAACCTCATTTCTAGTTAAATATTATGGAGAGAACTTCTTATATGACTACAGAAATAGTATTGCAGGACTAGAACATGATCACTATCCATCTGTATTTGACTCTTAACTTGAAGATGATTGAAGTAAAACATGTAATTTGCTTGATTTATTGGTGTTGGTTGCTATTAAACAGATATAAACAGTATTAAAATCTTATTCTTTTGCAGCTGGAATGTGTTGGCAGTGTGGACAGTGGCCTGACCGCAATGAGCTGGAGTCCTGACCAAGAGCTTGTTCTTCTTGCTACAGGTACAAATAGAAAATGCAAAACATTCTCAACTTTATTTTCTGTCTATTGGATTCTGGCAGAGAATGGCTTATTACATCTGATGGTTTACAACAGGAGTGTCAAACTCACAGCCCGCGGGCTGGATGTGTTTCGTGCCCACCCCCTGTTTAGCGAAGGGGGGAAAAAATCCCAATACATCACGTGACGACGTGAGTTTGACACCCCTGGTTTACAAAATAGTGAACAGCTATTGATTTGCATTAACTATTCCTTGTTTGACAAAAGCATGGTGGGTTCATATGATGTGCATTAATATCATCTTTAACCACAACAGGCTACAAAGCAATAGGCAGGGCCAAGGGGCCAGATGGTAGATCTTCTTCTTGTGCCATATTCACCATTGGATGTTGGTGATCATGTTGGCGATCCTATTTTTATCAACAGCCACATGAAAAAGTGCTGCTGAGTTTTATCCAAACCAGTTCCTTAGATTTTGAAGCCATGATGTTCTTCTTCTGCCTGGACCTCGTTTATTTCAATTTTTCCCTGGAGGATTAAATGAAGTATGCCGTATTTTTCCGCGTGTTGTATCACATATCCAAAATATTTTAACTCGATTTTTAATGTTTTTTTTTAAAATAATATTTATTAAATTTCCAAAGATTAAAATACACAGTACAAAAAGAAACATAATACACAAAAAAGCAAGAAACACACACACACACACACACACACACACACACACACACACACACAAAACAAAAAATATAAACAACCAAAAACAAACATCAAAATTTCAATACTAATAACAACTTTTCTGCATTGGTATCTCTAACCTATTTAACCTCTTTATACAAATTCTACTTCTAAATATCTCTATCTTAAACTTACATCTTTATTTAAATTATCTTGATTTCTATTTACAATCGATCTCATAACAAAAACATCTCTCCTTCATTTCCATAGATAACCTGTCCATCTCTGCACATTTGTATTTTTTTTTATTATGATTTGATCTGGAGGGATGTCTTGTTGTTTCCAATTTTGTGCTATCACAATTCTACTTGCCGTTAGTATGTGTAATATGATATATTGTATACTTTTCTGCATTTTCCTTCCAGAATACCCAGGAGAAACAGTTCCAGCTTTCTTTCTATCTTCTGCCCTGTTATTTCATCCAGCCATTTTTTAATCTTGCCCCAAAATTTTCTAATTTTAGGACAGGTCCACCACATGTGGTAGAATGTCCCTTGTTTGTGTCCACACCTCCAACAATTCGAAGACCTATTCAAGAACATCCTGGCCAATCTCGCTGGTGGCAAATGCCATCGGTAGAACATTTTGAAAAGATTTTCTTTATAAGCAGCTGACATCGTTAGCTTTTGTAATTTCTCTCCCATAATCTATTCCATTGATCCAAATGAATATTATGTCCAAATTTTTTTGCCCAAAATCATTGTTCTTTCACGGTTTCCTCTTCCATTTTAAATTTCAACAAAAAATTATACATGTTTGTGATCATTTTTTTCCTAATAATATCTTATCAAGTTCCAATTGTTGTTTGTTCCTTATCTTTTTTATATTTTGTTTTAATCTGTAAGTATCGCCACCAGTCAATTTTTATTCCTTGTTTTATTAGATCCTGACTTTAAATTTCCAATTTCATCTAATTGGTCCGAATATCTTACTATTTTATTTAAATCCAATACATTGGAATAGATTATGGCTTCCATCGTTGATATCCAAACTGGAACTTTCATATAATGATTTTTCTTTATAATATTCCAAATATTGATCAAAGCATTTCGCACTAGATGTCTCTGGAAGTATGTATGTGTCTTAATTTTCCCTTCCCAAAGGAACACATGCCAATTGGAGATCATGACCTTCCAAAATTAATAGTCTCTTATTTCTTAATTGGATCCAATCTTTTAACCAAATTATTGTAGCTGCCTGATAATATAATTCCCAATTGGGTAGGCCGAATCCTCCTTTGGTTCTGGAGTCCTGCAGAAGTTTATGTTTTATTCGGGCTTTTTTCCCCAGCCAAATGAATTTACTTATCATTCTGTTTAGATATTCAAAAAATGGTTTCCGTAGTCTAATTGGTATTGATTGAAAAAGATAAAATAATTTAGGTAATACATTCATCTTTATCACGGCTATTCTATCTATTAAGGATAACTGTAATTTGCCCCAAATATCTAAGTCTTTTTGAATTTGTTGTATTAATTTATCATAATTGTCTTCTTTTATTGTAGAACATTTCGAGATAGAAAGGGATAGGGCTTGAAACCATAGTGGCACCCACTTTTCCTCCTCTTTGATGTGGACTGCACTGGAGGGCTCCCTTTTTCTAGATGTCTATCAAGAAAAGATAATTTTTTAAGGAAGAGTTAATCTGAACTAAACCGGGATTGGGTTTGAGAATTAGAAGATGCCTCCTTCTATGGATCTACTGTACAAGATTATTCAACTGCACATAAACATTTTAATTTCAAAGTTCTTTATATATTCTTGTTGTGACAGGTGAGCAGACTCTGATTTTGATGACAAGAGACTTTGAACCAATTGCGGAAAGACAGATCCACCAGGATGATTTTGGAGAAGGTGAAGTGGTAGTGCAGATGCTAGAATCTTACAAAATACATTACTGCAATTCTGGGAAGGGCTGGGTTACACAGAGAAATTGAATTGACTGAAACTAACTCCAGCTGCTCTATCAATTATTATGGGTTGAAGTCAGGGGTGAAATGTAAAATTTGTTACTACCAGTTCTGTGGGCGTGGCTTGGTGGGGGGGGGGTTAATGTGACTAGATGGGCATGGCCAACTTTTTTTTTTTTTAACTTTTCAAAGCATTTTTTTCTGCAACCTCTTCGGCCAAAGAGGTGGTTTAAAAAATGCTTTAAAAAGCCTCTGACGATCAGGCAACACAGCTGGGATCGTCAGAGGCTTTTCAAAGCATTTTTTAAACCACCTCTTTGGCCGAAGAGGTTGCAGAAAAAAATGCTTTGAAAAGCCTCTGACGATCCCAGCTGAGCTGCGCGATCATCAGAGGCTTTTTAAAAAAACTTTTAAAAGCATTTTTTTGGCGGAAGAGGTTATAGAAAAAATGCTTTTAAAAGTAAAAAAAAAAGCCTCTGATGATCGTGCAACTCAGCTGGTCATGGGGGGAGCAGGGATTTTTGCTACCGGTTCTCCGAACCACCCGCCGCCATCGCTACTGGATCGGGCAATCTGGTCCAAACCGGGAGCATTTCACCCCTGGTTGAAGTCCAAGACCATGTGTTCATTGGTATCAGGGCAGTAAGTTTAAAGAGAGGAATGTTTTATAGTCACTTGTTACATACATGTGACATTGCCATCAGTCTGGCTGGCAATCTACCAAGTATAAAAAAATTAACCTGCATATAGTGAATGTGGAGTGGACTTTTTAAACTTGTAAATTGTCTAGAGAATTTTTTTTTTATTCGCTATGCAGTGGTCTCTGGAGAGTTAGAAGGAAACTAAAAAAGTTGGATGTAGGTTTTAGATAAATATATGAAAAGTTAATCTTCAAATACTCTTTATTTGGTTGATTCTTAGGCAAATTTATTACTGTTGGATGGGGTAAAAAAGAAACACAGTTTCATGGATCGGAAGGCAAGCAAGCTGCTCATACCAAGCCAAAGGTACTATGTGTTTTATAATGCAAATACTGTAAATATTTAATTAATTACAATGATGCACAAGTATGTACCTTTACTGCAGACATGAATATTAAAATACATGCAGTAAATTATAGAACTGGAATAGTGATTAGAGTTTGGAACTTAGATAGAAATCATCCAAATTTCTAGTAACAATGAAGTTCACTGTGTGATCTTGACTCAGTGGCACAGCTGAATTTGCATTTAATTATGGTCCAGGATTTATTTATTTATTTATTTATTTATTTATTTATTTATTTATTTATTTATTTGATTTTGATACCGCCCTTCTCCAGCGGGACTCAGGGCGGTGAACAGCCAAGGTAAAAACATAGCATACAAAAATTAAAACAGTTTAAAAGATATTAAATAATTTCGGCCCACAATTTAAAACAACCCAGTTAAAATTAATTTCAAATTAAAACCAAAGGATGGGATCAAGCCAGCCCGGCTAGATGAAATAAGTGAGTTTTAAGGGCCCGATGAAAAGTCCGGAGGTCCGGTATCATGCATATCTCTGGGGGTAGGTCGTTCCAGAGGGCGGGTGCCGCCACAGAGAAGGCTCTCCCCCTGGGGGTCACCAGCCGACATTTAATTTAATGTTAATACATAAACTTTTGCAAATCCAAGTTAGTTCATGTGCCTGTCTTTTATCCCATTTATTTGAATACAACCAGATGGAGATATCAAGTATGATTTAATTTCATTTTCCTTGATTCCTGCCTCTTTTGTTCAGATCAGGAATATAATAGTTACCAAATAAGCCAACAAATCATTTTAATGCGTTATTTAAATTGTGATTCCTGGTTTATACCTAATGTCAAGCCAAGAATTCAAGAAAGTAAAATTAAAGGCAATGAGAGTTCCCCCAGCTTGTGGGAGAATAAAAAAACATAGATGCCTAAGGTGACACTTTAATGATTGTGCATATGGTGCTAAGTACCGTGTTAATATGGTTAAGATGTGCTAATATGGTATGTAAGATTATATGTGAATGGGTCCACATGTTTAATCTTGCACTGCTACTTCACTGACTTGTGGGGATAAAAAAGAGTTTTATGAATCAACATTTAATTAATACTGTTCCCTTCAAGAGCATCTAAGATCCCTGTGAGTAATTTGTGTGCTTAGATATAGAGGACATCACAAATGGTAGGGCTACCCTGCATCTTCCCTTAGAGCAGCGATGTCAAACTCAATTTCATTGAAAGCTGCATCAGGGCTGTGGTTGACCCCGAGGGCGGGGGCTGAGGTGGGTGTGACCAGCTTGACGCCATTTCCCAAACTGCTGGCATGTTTCCTCTTCACATTGGGTAGACTGGGCCGAAGCAACGTGGGTAGACGTTACATTTTCCAGGATGGCCCCGTGGGCTGGATCCGGCCCATGGGCCTTGAGTTTGACACCCCTGTCCTAGGGTGAAATTTTGCTAGATTTGAATTCCATGATCACTTATCTTACTGGGCTTACTGAATGTAATGAGAATGTAATGAGAATTTAGGGAAGACTGATAACATCTTGAAGGAATATTTGGCTTGGGCTCTCTATTAGCTGAGCCTGCATGGTATTACTTAATAGAAATACAATTATATTAAAGGAGAATAATTAGGTGGTAATGATCCTTTAGGAGCAAGTTACATATATCAAGAATTATCCTTTACAGGTGATGGGCACTGTTGCAAGTTTTAATAATTTTAAATTTTAAAACACCTAAAATCTAATGAAATCTTGTGATGTTTGTAAGATTTCAGTCAATGTGTTTAAAAATACCTATTTCCAAATTTTGCATCATTTCATATGATCTTTTTCAGGAAATATTGCCTGCTTTACCATGGGATGACCATAAACCTCGGATCAGTTGGAGAGGAGATGGACAATATGTAGCAGTGAGTGACATTTGCCCAGGAACAGGTTGGTACCATTTTAAAATAACAGCATGTTAATTCCTGTCAGCTTTTGGCTGAGCAGGTGAAGGAAAACCTTAGTTTAAAAAAAAAAACCTTCCAAAGTCCCATGGTTGTATTCACATTTTGATGCAGCTTTCCCCAACTTGATATGGTTGATGTGCTGGATTTACTGCTTCCATGATACCTCACCACAGTGATAAGGAATTATGAGAATTCTATGAGTTGCAATGATTCTCTCTCTCTCTCTCTTTTTTTTTTCTCTCTCGCCTTCTCTTTCATCTGTTCATGGGTTCTTTTATTTTATCCTCTACCTTGGGAATTATGGGAATTCTGCAAACATTCAGGCTCCCGAAAAGTGAGAGTGTGGAGCCGGGAGCTTATTCTACAAAGTACCAGCGAGTCTGTCCCAGGACTAGGACAAGCACTGGCCTGGAAGTGAGTAAAGAAATACGGGGTGGTTCACAATGTGTATATTATTGGCTTTCTGTTTATAATTTCCTGCTGTTATTCATCAAGCTAATATTTTACTGAAATTAAATTCACCATTAATTTTGGATCTAGGGTGTAGGATTATGATCCCTTTAAATCACTCCTAATTCATTTTTAATGTATTTATTTATTCAATTTACGTGGCCACCCATCTCAAAAATATGATTCTGGGTGGCTAACAGAATTTAAAAAAACATGAAAAAGATACCATAAAAAGCAATGAATAACAGATATGGGGCCCATGGTAAGACTTACCAACATTGTCAACATTACCAAAATTGGGACTCAGCCACCCATGATAACAGATATTTTCTAGAAAAATCTGTGAATATTTGAAGAAAAGTTGCTTGGAAACCTGTTCTAAAGTATTCTTTCAGTCCTTCCTTTTCTGGCTTTATTTCAGGCCCTCAGGAAGCTTGATTGCTTCTACACAGGATAAAGTGAACAAACATGATGTTGTGTTCATAGAACAAAATGGGCTCCTTCATGGCGAATTTACTCTTCCTTTCCAAAAAGGCCAAGTAAAGGTAGGATGTAATTTTTCTTAAGGCATGATTCAATTAACAATCATTGAATCTGCAGACTTTTTTCTCACTAGTGTATCTGATATTATTTCCATCAGTGGGAGGACATTTTTTAAACTGCATGTTGTCTACATGAACATGTTTGCAGATTACCAAGAGTAGAACTTTACTCAGAGAAGATTTTAATCAAGTTGTTATGTAAGGCATGAAAAATTGTTGTTAAAAATGCTTTACACAGGTGATGATCCTATTTGCATTTCTGTAGGTAAACGAGCTGCTTTGGAATTCTGACTCTACAATATTGGCTGCCTGGGTGGAAGAACTAGAAAGCGACAGTAGTTCTCAAAGAAAGATGTATGGTAAGAACATTCAGTATTCGTTTCTTAATTTTACAGAATTTATTCGACTTATCACAGTCCTACAGTCTTTGCCTACTTTATTTTGGTTTTCTGCATGGCTATTGTCAGCCATTTTTTTAATCTGGAGGGTATAGTATCAAAACTGCAAATATATCATATATCTAAGATTACAGTGGAGAACATGTGTTTTTAACTCTTCTCAACAAGATAAAAGAGATATGAGAATTAAAGGGAATCAGTAACTGATTGATTATGAATATACGCTATCAAATTGACATTGAATCTTGGTGATAGATAGATTAATAGTTTTCTCTAGAAGGGTCTGTCACCAACCTGGTCCTTCAGGTTTTCTAACGGTGCTATAACTGAGTCCATCCAGCAATCAGCAACTGGCAACCCCTAAAATCAAGTCTGATCCACTTAGTGTTACTGCTATGCCTCTTACCTGAAACTTTGGACATTATGGATATAGAGGAAAAGGCAAGCATCCTATGTTGAGTAATTAGGTAGAACAAGTTTTTGTAGATCCCATCACCTGGGAAGAGTCCATACTAGGGGAGATATTTTCAACTTAATCACCAGAATGGCCCTATCTGAAAGAGCATGGTAGTGGTGGGGACTGAGAACTGAAGACATGATTTTTTGATTTTTGATTTTTATTTTATTTTGATCTTCTCCTGACTGTTTCTCCCCCCCCCCCTTACTAGACCTAGGCCTAGTTTGGCCATTCAGCGAAAAACTTGCAGCTGTTCGATCAACTTATAGCCTTTATTTTAAATATCTTTTCCTCCTTGACTATCCTAGTTATCCTGATTATTTGATTTCATCTCTTCCGCCTGGATGCTCCACTTTGCTTTTTTCGACCTTATCTTCGGATTTTTGCTGATATCAGAAAGGGAGGAAGCATAGACATCGAGAGTCTTGAACAATTTATTTGTAATATTTATATAAGTGGATGGGATGGACCATCTTCTCCTTTGTCTCTGTAACTCTGGACTGGTCGCCGTGAGAGGGCGGTCATTGAGACTCTCATCCCCCTTTTTTGACTAACTTATTTTAATCACAAGACTTTCCCATCACTGTAAGAGGGAGATGGTATTCCGATGTTCTATTATATTAGCTTCCTTGTACAATTATCTACTTTACCCTTTTTGTCTTAACCATCTGTTTTAAACCATCTTTAACACCTTAAGAAGAAAATGACCTTTCATCGCCTCCAAATCTATCTCACCTCTGATGTATTCAATAACAGAACTCCTAGCACTGCGAGATTCCCCCCTCTCGCAAGTTTGGCCCTCCCAGTTATCTAGGGCCGCCCTCGAGGACGGGTTTTGGAACCCCGAGAGGTGGTATGCTAAGAACCGGAAGCTTTGGGGTTTTTTAGATAGTTTTTCAAATTCTATTTTAAGGGGATCTGGGAGGAGGGTGGTTTCCAATGTAAATAATGAGGCTGGGGGACCTCCCGGGAGGGGGGTGGGTTGTATGGGTTCAGGGATTAACCCACAAGGGACGGGATCTAGTCCATCTGAAGAGCACGGCGGAGGAGATGCAGAATCCGGGGCCAAGGAGAGGGTTAGAGCTTGTGCTGTTGATAGACATTACATCAGTACTGTAGGTGGGAGGGGCAGATATGGCGGGAGTAGGGGGCCACATCAAGTTGCGGGAGTGCGCGCTCGCTGTCTTCAAGCGGTGGCACGCTCTGGCCCCCAATGCTCTTCTCGTTCCCCAGGTGGCACAGACCCTCAGGCCCTGGGCCTTCGGCTGATGCTATGCAATGCCAGGTCCGTGGTAAATAAAGCCCCCCTCATTTGTGATCTTGTTCAGGAAGGGGGAGCGGACCTGGTGGGTATTACGGAGACCTGGTTGGGTCAGGAGGGGGGAGTCCCTCTCGTAGAGATGTGCCCACCCGGTTTCCGGCCATTTCATCAGCCAAGGTCACAGGGAAGGGGCGGGGGGGGGTGGCAGTTATCATTAAAGAGGTTCTTGGTCCGAGGGAGGCCACTGTTCCTCAGACGGCCGGATGTGAGTCCCTCCTTGTGAAGTGGGGTCATGGGGTGCAGATGGGCCTGCTGGTTACGTACCTGGCTCCCTGCCACGTGGCAGCAGCCTTGCCTGAGCTACTCAACGTTATAGCCGCGGTGGCGATTGATACCCCTAGGCTTATGGTCATGGGGGACTTCAACCTGCCATCCGTCGGTGAGGCGTCTGAGGTGGCTCAGGAGTTCATGGCTTCCATGACGGCCATGGACCTGACCCAATTAGTTTATGGCCCTACTCACATGGTGGGAAACACGCTGGACCTGGTTTTTGTCTCTGGTCAGTGTCTGAGTGGTCTCCAGATAGGGGATATAGCGATCGAGCCCTTGTCATGGTCAGATCACTCCCTCCTTCGCTTTGACCTTCGAACCGCCACACCCCGCCGCAGGGAGGCGGAACCGATGAGGTGGGTCCGCCCCAGGCGCCTGATGGACCCGGATAGGTTCCAGACGGAGCTTGGGCCATTTCCTGAGGCTCTGGCACACGGCTCGACTGAAGATCTAGTGGCTGCCTGGGATTGGGCGGCCGCTGGAGCTTTGGACTGGGTCGTGCCTTTGCGGCCTCTAACCCGGCATCGATCTCACCTGGCTCCCTGGTTCAGCGAGGAGCTGAGGGAGATGAAACGCCGGAAAAGACGCCTGGAGAGCAGTTGGAGGGCCAGCCGTTCTGAATCTGACCGAACACTGGTAAGGTCTCATATTAAGACCTACCTGGTGGCAATAAAAGCGGCAAAGTGTAACTATTTTTCCGCTCTTATTGCGTCATCAGATAATCGCCCGGCCGCCCTGTTTAGGGTGACCCGCTCCCTGCTCCACCAGGAAGCGCGGGAGGACCCCTTGGAGGGTAGAGCCGAGGACTTTGTACAATATCTGTATGACAAAATCGCTCAGATTCGGGAAAATTTGGACTCTGACTGGGTAGATTCGGGAGGGAGGATGGAGGCAAGTCTTGAGAATATTATCTGGGAAGAGTTTGATTCTGTGACTCCGGAAAACGTGGACAAGATACTGGGCAAGCTGAGCGCGGCCACATGTTTATTGGACCCGTGTCCCTCCTGGCTGGTGCTGGCCTCTCGGGAGGTTACACGAGGCTGGCTCCAGGGGATTATAAATGCTTCCTTGAGAGAGGGTGCCTTCCCCGCCGCCTTGAAAGAGGCGGTGGTGAAGCCTCTCCTCAAGAAGCCTTCCCTGGACCCAGCAGTGTTGGCTAATTACCGTCCAGTCTCCAACCTTTGCTTCGTTGCGAAGGTTGTTGAGAGTGTGGTAGCGCGACAGCTTCCTCAGTACTTGGATGAATCGTCTTATCTAGATCCTTTCCAGTCGGGCTTCAGGCCTGGATACAGCACGGAAACGGCATTGGTCGCATTGGTAGATGATCTCTGGAGGCCCCGGGACAGGGGTTGCTCCTCTGTCCTGGTCCTATTAGACCTCTCAGCAGCTTTTGATACCATCGACCATGGTATCATGCTGCACCGGTTGGAAGGGTTAGGGGTGGGGGGCACCGTGTTGCGGTGGTTCTCCTCCTTTCTCTCTGATCGGTCGCAGTCTGTGTTGACAGGGGGGCAGAGGTCGACCCCGAGGCCCCTTGTATGTGGGGTGCCACAGGGGTCGGTTCTCTCACCCCTTCTGCTCAACATTTATGTGAAGCCGCTGGATGAGATCATCCGTGGTTTTGGGGTGAAGTATCATCAGTATGCTGATGATACTCAGCTATACATCTCCACCCCGGACCACCCCAATGATGCCCTTAAAGTGATGTCCCAGTGCCTGGAGGCTGTACGGATCTGGATGGGGAGGAACAGACTCAGGCTCAACCCATCCAAGACCGAGTGGCTGTGGTTTCCGATGTCCCGATATAGTCAGTTGGTGCCATCACTGACTATTGGGGATGAGTCATTGCCCCCCACGGAGAGGGTTCGCAACTTAGGCGTCCTCCTGGACTCACGGCTGTCTTTAAAAGAACACTTGATGGCTGTGGCCGGGAGGTCTTTTTATCAGGTTCGCCTGATTCGCCAGTTGTGTCCCTTTCTGGATCGGGACTCGTTAAATACGGTCACTCATGCCCTCGGCACTTCACGCCTGGACTACTGTAATGCTCTCTACATGGGGCTCCCCTTGAGGAGCACCCGGAGGCTCCAGCTGGTCCAGAATGCGGCCGCGCGGGTAGTTATGGGAGCAGCATGGCGCTCCCTTCTGCCACCAATAGCCTCTCACCGCCCAGTACGCTCCCATAGAGAGGGGCTTCTCAGGGTGCTGTCAGCCAAACAGTGTCGACTGGTGGCCCCCAGGGGGAGAGCCTTTTCTGTGAGGGCACCCACCATCTGGAACGAGCTCCCCCCAGAGATACAGAAGATTCCGGATCTGCGCACTTTCCGCCGTGCCCTCAAAACATTCCTGTTTCAGCAGGCCGGCCTGGCCTAACTTTCCCTTTATATTGCTTTCGATTTTATTTTAAACTGGGATGTCTTGAATTATCTAGGACCAGAGTGTTTAGTATATTTTAATTGGTTTTTGTTTAATTAACATTTGTATTACATGTATTTTTTATCGTTCGCTGTTCACCGTCCTGAGTCCCTCAGGAATAGGGCGGTATATAAATTTAATAAATAAATGAATGAATGAATGAATGAATGAATGAATGAATGAATGAATGAATGAATGAATAAATAAATAAATATTATAATCAGTTTCGGTACCATATCATCAATAAGATCCAGAACTTACATAATTAAAGTACTATTACTAATCTTGTGTTCTATAACCATTTTGCTTTCTAATTGCAGTCCAGCTGTGGACAACAGGAAACCATCACTGGTACCTGAAACAAAGCCTGCATTTTGGCAGCCTGGAGGGCAGCCCACTTCTTGTATCCCTGGTGTGGGATCAGGAGATTCCCTATCGACTTCATGTCCTCTATGAACAGTGGCTTTATCTTCGCTATGATTGGCAGTGGAGTACTGATCACAGCACTAGTGGAGGGGCCAATGACTCGGCTAGTGTAGCAGTCATTGATGGAGGTACATTTCAAATTTCCCTTTAGTGCAACTACAAGAATTTCACAAGAATAATATGTATTTGACTTTAGGGAAGGGTTGGAGGCATCTTGCTGGCCAGTTTATAAAGGCGGGTGAACTAGGTACACTTGTGGGGATAATGTGATACCCACAAATAACTAATAGGAGAAAATGTAAGTAACTCAGGGTTGAGCTGTTAAGTCCTTGGTACCCTCTGAGCTTGGTTGTTTTCTTTCAGATGTTTCATTACTAGGCTTGGTTATACACTGCTCAAAAAAATAAAGGGAACACAAGCAGAAGACATCCGAGATCTGAATGAATGAAATAGCCTTATTAAATACTTTGTTCATTACATACAGTAGTTTTGTGTTCCCTTTAGTTGTTTGAGCAGTGTATAAACTACTGTATGTAAAGAACAAAGTATTTAATAAAGCTATTTCATTCATTCAGATCTCGGATGTCTTCTGCTTGTGTTCCCTTTATTTTTTTGAGCAGTATATTATCAGTGGGGAGAAGAGTCAAGATTTGCTGGCTGTTATATATGCTAACTTGAGCCTGCCAATCTTGGGGGAATGGGAGGGCTCGTCCTTGATGGCTTCTTGATTGGGACATTATTTTTTCCTGATGCTGATTCCTGCTGACATGGGTGTTGATTTCTGAAGCGGTTGTGTTCTAGTCTACATTTGTTTCCTTCCTAGGCTTTGATTGTATCTTTTCAATGGCAAATTTATAAATCATGGTGAATTTTACATACAGTAGCTTTCAAAAGATACAACCAAAACATTTCGGTTGCATTATCTAGGCAACTTTTGTTATGATGTTGTTTCAACCTGGTCATGTGTTATGGCAGGTCTTATGAGAAGAGAGGGCAATGATTTGCTAAACACTTTGCTTTGTATCATTCAAAGACTGCCCAAAACCATGTATGCTGCTATTAAGACTTTGTTCTGTCTGAACTGCTTGATTTAATGCAAGCCAGCAAGTGCAGATATTGCCTAATCGTATTTGAATTATATCTGAATATTAGTACACACACATATACATTCAGATATGTATAGATACATATGTACACATACATATACTGTACATATACATGTACTGTACATACACGCATACATCCACACACATATATACACCCCTCTGATACTTAAATGAACTTTTTTCCCTTTTTATTTTTGAAAGATAAGGTTCTATGGACAGCCTTTCTTCATGCTGTGGTTCCCCCACCACTTTGTACATATCAGCTCCAGCTCTCCTCTGCTGTCAATCAAGTTGCTTTCTCTACAAAGTCTCAAAGTGGAGATCTTGCTGTTCTGGATGCTGAGAACAAGTTATCCATTTATAGACTGGGTAGGTAATCTGAATCTTTAACCAACCTTGTCTGGGCTTGGAAGCTAAGTATGGTCACCATTGGTTAATGTTTGGATGGGGGACCATCAGAGAATTCCAAGGTTATAAGATGGACTGGGAAATCAGAGAAACGTCAGGAAAAGGCAACTGGATACCACTTCAATATTATTTCCCAGAAAATGGCATGGAAATATTCACATCCACCAGATAATTTGTAGGTGTCTTTGTTTTGATTTTTGTTCATGGCAATATGGCTTCAGTTCTGTATGTTGGCTGGAACAGTGGATTGCCTCAGATCCCGCTACCTTTTGTAACTGTTATATGTCTGTATTTGGGAGAGAATCCCAGTTTTTCTAATGCAACCTTTTTTCAAATGAGGCATAGTAGTAAATCTGACTTATAAAAAGTATGGGAATTGATAGTTTCATTAAGACCTCCTCGGTCAATGTAACTGAACAATTCAACACAGGATATTGTGTGTAAAAATACAGAAAATCTCAGTGTCACCATTTTACACAAAATAATGTAGAAGGAAAGAGTGGTACATGTTTCTTCCTTCTTACATAAGTGACTAGATGGTTCCCTGTTGTATAAATTTCCCTCTATAATTAGTCCTTCAAGTCACAGCTGAGGTGCAGCCAGTTCTCTTAGAGCAATCATGGAAGAAGGAAGGGACTCGAAGATGCCTGGAAGAGAGAAGACCTATGGTAGCTTGTCTCTCTTCTCATCGCAGCTTCCATTGTTCAGGAAATGTTTGATATAGAAGAATCATAGGTCATATTTGTCTAGAAGTTATAGAATACTTCTGTTAGAAAATACATTAAACTTATTTTTGGAGGTGTCCATGCAAAATGGCCACCTGATGTTTTATTCGCTGGGCTATAACTTTAAAGAATAATATTGTGGCAATAAAGATTAAAAGCTGTGTGTGATTTAACTTAATGATAAACCTTATTGCTTTTTGACAGATAATCATCCAGAAATGGACTCTACAGTTAAGATGGGTGCAGTTGATGGAAAAAGATTTACAGCTGCAGTTCCTCGGCTGGAAACATCATACAGGTATTAGATGTTACACTTGATTCTGGAAAGCACTAATTGGAGTCATTGGTTAGAGACGGAATGGTTCTATAGGACCCTCAATTTCCAGGATGGTTCTTTCTTTCATTTTCTAAATTGGATTCTCCCAGTTGCCGTTTGGGAAGTGTACATAGAAATTAACACATAATCCATAGTAAGATATAATTAGTAGAGTTCACTCTTTCTGTCTCTCGTCAACAAAGGTAGGGTGTAAATTGAATAAATAAGAATTGATCCATATTGGCTGCAGTTATCAGGACTCTTATTTTGAAACTTCTAGTTGGGAAGAATGCCGTAAAATGTATGAAGTAGCTTTCAGGTCTGTTTCTCATAGGCAATTCTTCCTAGATTTTGTAACACAGCTTTTTCCAATTGCTTCACTCTCCAAATGTGTGGCTTCACTTCATAGAATTGCCAAGAATTAGATCACATATCTGGAGAATGCCAAGTTTGGAGAAGACTTGCTAGTCAACATATTAAATAAGTGAATGATTTAATAGCACTGCAGTTGAATTGACATGAGAATAGATGGCATAAATTTCCTATGAAGTCATTCATGGATGGTGACAGTGAATATACACATGTAAATTTACCTTTGACTAAATTATAATAACTACCATCGAATACATGTGTCATGAAAACTATTATAGAGTCATTGATATTTGGGTGAGTCCATATTTTCTGCTGATTTGCCTAGATATATTTTAGAAAATTGTGTAATTTAGCATTAATCACTCATCTAAATGTTTTTGTCTTTGTGGGGCAATTATTATAGAATTGACCTGTGTGATGACAAAAGAGGAAGAAATCCACTGTGGCTTCGCTTTCTTACTTGGCTGCAAGATGACTTATTCTTAGCTGCTAGCCAGGGCTGCCTCCCAATGCACACAGTTATTCATCATCTGAAGATGTGCTCCTCAGGACAAGAAGGCTATGCCAATATCTGGTACTGGAGAGGGTTTTATGTTTATTGCATTAATGAAAATCAAACTATTTTGTGTGGTTCTGGAATGAAAGACTACTTTCCTCCTGAATGCTTTTTTAAAAAAACTGGCTAGTTGAACTAACATAGAAGCTTTGGTAGCATGAATGCTGGTGATGGAGACAATGGCAATCTTCAATATTTATTTTTTCTCTTATAGCTTGCTGACGTATTTCTAAAGCATTAAACAATATTGTAGTGGAACAGTCCTTTAAGGTGCATGATTGGTTGTGCTTGAAAACATTGTAAATGGCAATTACATGAACCCAGGATATTGCACTGTCCTAAAATACATGCCAATTGCTAAACACTCACATTTTGATCATGTGACTGTAACTGTGGAGATGCTGTGATGGTTATAAGTGCAAGTAAAGTTGAAAGTCACTTTTTCCAGTCATGTTGTAACTTCAAACAGTCACTAAATGAATGTTGTAAGTTGAGGACTATGCAAATTGGCCTTTTTATGGGTAACTTTGTAATACATTTTTTTCATGTGCAGTCATATTATAAATTATGTCAATAAGACCCATGAGGCTCAGTGGAGCATCCATGAAGGCAAATATCAGTGCTATCCTGTATATGTAAACTGGTAGTCAGCTTTTGCTTCGGTCAAAGAAAAACTTTGGTACACTTTGGAAACCCTTATAAACCATTTCCAAGTTGACAAAAGTTGCTCCAATGTAATAAAAGCTATTGTCATTCTGTGCTGATTTTGAGTCTCTCAAGGAAGCATAAGAACAGTTAACCTATCTCAAATGCCCTTCAATTTTGCTCTCCTGTCATTGCTATTATGGTTGTGCATCACTTTAGATTCAAAGGACAAAATGTGAATTTAGAGTATGGGGTTTGCATGTAGTACCCATCAAGAACACCTTGAACTAAACTTTCTTTGCCAGGATTGTGTGGCAACCGAAAGGGCAGCTGTCGAAAAGATGCAGCTCCTTGAATGAGTTTCTAGTAGATGTTGCATCTAGCCCATGTATACCAAGAATTGTATTTTGCCCTTTTGATTTTAAGTTTGTACAACCCAAATTAATATTAATATTTTTGAGGTACTCGTTATGATTTTGTTATAGAGAGTTTTTATTGCCCACATTTGTACTTTACCTTTCTCTCCCAAAACTCAGGGCAGCTCATCCCTTTTATCCTGGAAAACAAGTTAGACTGATAACTAGTAACTTGCCCAATGTGAAATTTACAGCTACACTGAAGGACCAGAAATCAGAATCCTTATGGTTCAATATTCTGTACTATGTGTAGCCTAGTTACTCCAGACCTAAATACCAGGAATCTTCATACATCTGATACAAATTAGCAATGAGCAATAATAGTAATTATTAATATTTCATAAAAGTGCATTGTCAGCAAAAACTATTGGAGCAATGGAGGCAGGGATGTTAAAAAAGCTTTGTAAAGCTCAGTTTACAAGTGCTCCATATTGAGGTTCGAGCTTCCGATACTTCTACTTCTTTTCCCTGTGGTCGTTGCCAACATTCTTGTGATTGCAAGACAGCATAAATTGACCCAAATTTCTCCCTTTTCTGCCCCTTCTTATAGGTCCCCTGTGAGCGTGGATGGTGATGTGATCAGCCTGTGTTGTAATCCGAAGACCAAAACAGTGGCTCTGCAGCTTTCTGATGGGCAAATCCTGAAGTATCTGTGGGGTATGTGTGATGTACTCCATTAGTTTGGGCTTGGAACAGAACCCAAGTCCTTATTCCACCTAGGAAGGAACTGCTAAGGTCTTGAAAACCCATGAGTCAAATTGCCCAATAGCCAAAGTTAACCAAGAAGGAAATATTCCAGCTGTCTCTTCTCCCTAGCAGAGAAAACAGAATTATGATATTTGGAAAATATAAACAAATTAATGTCCTTCCATAATTTCAAAACGATATGCTAGCTCATATAGCCACCTCATGTTGCAGTATTGGGAGGAAATGCTTTATTTCAGTTTAAGGCAATTTTACATGCTCAAATAACCTGTAAATTCATTGGCTGATTTTGTAATTTTCTTGCAGAGTTCATGTTCAAATTTGCCAAATCTTCCCCCCATCCAATTCCCAAGGCCCAGTCTACTGGACTAGAGAAAACTGCCTTTTGTTATCTTCTTCTCAGAAAGAAAAGAAATTGCATGATAGTTCTTGTATACAGGAGCCCTGATTTGACTTGTAATGCATCTTTGGGGCCCCAAAATTTGCCTGTCTCTGCTTTGTTATGCTGTATTATGGTGCATTGTATATATGAAACACAATAAACCTGCATTTTGAGGTATCTAATAATCTGTAGAGATTTCAGAGCATGAAAACATGTTGGGCAGATTTGACGTGAAGGAGGTTCCTAAGGCCCAACTATCCTACTTTATTCTACTAATTCTCTTATCAGTTTCCCAAACATGTAAATTATCGCCATTCATAATCTATGTGCAAAGATTTGGGGGCAGCCTCTGTTGCTCTATAAGATGCCAAGTTGACTGAAACCAACACAGTATCCAGGATATGAAGCTAAATGAATCAAATTGCACCTACTGATATATATCCCTGGGTTTCCTAAAGGTTGATAATCAATCCTCTCTCCTTTATGCTCCAGGAGCTGAAAAACCAGTTGCCATCCCCTGGATGAATAATAATGGTTCCACTGTTCGGTTTCCATCCCCGTGTATGCAGACGGAACTAGCTGTAATTGACGGGGAAGTAAGTAAACAAGTATGGAAATCTTGGGCTGTGCCAATAGTCCACCATGCATATCTCCTGAGTGTTTCTTGCTTAAATAACCTTTGTCTGTTGCTATTCTTCTTAATCCCATTCGTACATTGTGAGTAGAAAAGCACAGAACTGCTCATGGCACATAACATCTTAGGGTTAATATACTTTCAGCCATGCAGAAGTTATCAGTTGTGATTAATTGGCTTGCAAAACCACTGTGGTGCCATCATAGGTAGATTCTTTTTCCTGAAGTCTTTAACTATGATTGATTGTGGAAAGTCCAGGAAAAGAATGGAAAAGGGACAGAGGTAGCAGGCAAGTCAATTGGCAGCTTCTCTTATATATGGCAACATGATTGGATGGCAAGAAACATGAGAAGAAATATTTCAAATCATTTAAAGTTATGCCTCCTTAATTAACTTACTACAAATGAGGGTGGGAAGTTCCTCTTATGTTTCCCCAATGTTCTGTATTTACTTCAGACTATCCTATGGAAATCTGAATACTTCTTGCTTCTTTGATCTTGCCTGGCTGCTTGGAGCTTAACAGACAAACTTACATACTTAGTGTTCAAGTTCTCTGGGCTTCAGGCAGGGGTGAAATCCAGCATGTTCTGACAGGTTTTGGAGAACCGGTAGCAGAAATTTTGAGTAGTTCGGAGAACTGGCAAATACCACCTCTGGCTGGCCCCAGAGTGGGGTGGAAATGGAGATTTTGCAATTTCCTTCCTCCTGGAGTGGGGTGGGAATGGAGATTTTGCAGTATCCTTCTTCCACGCCCACTAAACCAAGCCACGCCCATATAACCGGTAGTAAAAAAAAAATTGGATTTCACCACTGGCTTCAGGATAACTACTAAGTTTATATAGCAAACCCGGGCTACCTCTATTTTGAAAAATCCACATAGATGTTTTAACTCCCTAAATTTCCATGTGAATCAGGGCAGTTGTTTTTGAAATAACAAAAAAAGGTTATGTGAGAAACAAGGGAAAATCAAGGAAGCAGTTGATCTTCTGGTTGGAGAACATGACAAAATGTAACAGGCAATAGGAAGAAGGCTGAACTGCTTAATTTCTATTTTACTGTGTTTTTGCTAGAGGAAAAAGTGATACAACCTGTCAGAAGCTACACCAGCTAGGAAAGAACTTTATGTCTATACTGTATTTTGAAAATCCTAGAAAAGATAATTGAGCAGAGAGTGCAAGCATTTAGAAAGGAGTAAAATGATTACTTGAAGCCAGCATATGTTTATTAAAAATAAGTTGTGCCAAAGTAATAATATCAGGTTTTTTGACATAGTGACTAGATTACAAGGTGAATCCAATGTTCTTAAACCTCAGTAAGTGGCTTGATAAAGTTGACTGTAACATACATAATATTCCTTCCTCCTCCTCCTCTTTTTCCCCACAACAACAGTTCTGTGTAGTAAGTTAAGCTGAAGGAGAGTAGCCCAAAGTCACTCAACTGGCTTTCATGCCTAAGGCGTGAAACTAGAATTCACAGTAACCTGGTTTATAGACCAGTACCTTAACTATGACACCAAACTGGTTCTCATCAGAATTAAGAGTTTTGGGTTTTGGTTTCTTTGTTCTGTTTTCTAACTCTGGTTTCCATTCTGCTTTTCTTTCTTAGGAAACCATATTTGGCTTGACTGACAGATGCCGTTTTTTTATTAATGATACTGAGGTACTGATTGTTCTCATGGCTTTATATCATCTGCTATGTCCATAATCCTTTAATGTCTCCCCCAACCAACGAGCAGTTTGATTGTCTGCTTTTCATAGGTTTCTTCAAATATTACGTCCTTTTCAATCAGTGATGAATTTCTCTTATTGACTACACATTCCCATACTTGTCAGTGCCTCCCTGTAAGGAACACATCCCTGAAAGGTAAAAATCACAATTTCTATCTCTTGACCATGTGCACCCTTCTCCAAATATGTTTGTTCATTTATGAAGAACTATTGCTTGTTAGTTGTCCAAGATTCTGCTGGACTCCTGCATTTTTATAGTCATTCACTTTTCCGTGGGAGTGTAGCACAAAGAGGATGACCCTGGCCACCCTAAACTCTACAATCCCATTTTCAAAATGCCAGTTGAAATGCCATGTTGAACGTTCTGCTGTATGTATGTTGCAAAATATTGTCATGATGAGAAGGAAGGTTATGGTGTTTCATCCTGACCTTGTCTTCCTTTGCTGCATTTCCTGTGTACGCACACATTTTAGCTTGTCTACGCCCAAGAGCATGAAGGGATTGAAGGGATACAGATTGCATGATATTGAGTTGGGTGCATATAGCAAGATGCCCAAACACGGCCTTCTATTTCTTTGCACATATTGATGGATGGATATATGCACATTTACATATGAGTAAGCCAAGTAAAACAGAGGAAAGGAGCCCTTTTATTTATTCAACAATGTCACCCTTTCAAAAATGATCAGGACATTCTTTCTACTTATTAGACTGTGTTTAAGTTCTTAAGGAGAAATCTCAGTCCAATTATGATTTTGGGCATATTTGTGTCCAACTTTATAGGGAGGTCATAATGTTCGAGTTGAGAACATACTGATTTAATTGAAAATAGCATCTTTGTGACATTATGAATTTTGTCTCTCTGGGAAACAAGGAAATACTAATGTTTACATCACTGAGTACAGCTACAATTTATCCTGAGGAGGTAGGGTAGCATTAACCTGAATAATACTTAAATATATCTTGCTAGTTAGCAGTTCCATGATGAGACTTTACTTCTCAAATCAGACACTGGGATTTTCAAGTCATATTCTAAATTACTATATAAGAATTTTACTTCTGCATTTCATGATTTCATGCTTTAGTTTTAAGTGTAGGTTTGTCCCATTCATAAAAGCTGACAGATCTTGAGTTTGGGTTTTTATGCTATTGACTGTGGCACCTTCAGCTTTGCAAACAGGTCTGGGCAGCACTTCTCTCCCCAATAGTGAGTCTCTACGCAAGATTGAAAGAGGAGCCCGGATAGTCACAGTTGTGCCACAACACACAAAGTTGATATTGCAGGTTAGTGCTTTTTCTTTGTGCATATTCCCCCAAATGATTGTATAGAGTCCTACATATAGTCCTTTATTTTTCAATTAAAAATAAATTGAAACCACCTGTCATTCAGCTGCCTGTTGTTGCAGTACACCTTTCAGAGAGCAGCCTCATCTATACTATCTAATATCTACCCATATGGAAAAAATAGCATATTGGATGGAATAAAGAGTGTTAATTCAAACAACAGGGTATCACTGTTTACAGTAAAGTAAATAGTACAATCTATTAGAAACCATACTGTGTGATTTTCCTGCTCATATGAATTAGCCAGGGGTGGGTTCCAAATCCCGTCGCTACCGTTTCAGTCGTGCACATGCACTCACGCTTGTGCGTGGCACTTCTGCGCATGCGCAGAAGAGTCTGGGTGGGTGGGCAGGGCCTCCCGCTGCTGCTGCTACCGGTTTACCCGATTCAATGCGAACTGGTAGCAACCTACCACTGGAATTGGCCTAGATAGAAGGAGGTCTATTTCATCTCCTATTAGGGGAGGTACATTTATATAATACATGTGTGCCTATATATGGAGCAAAAACAGATGGTTGTTGTGTCTCCATTCCATATGGAGATTTCAGAGTTGGTATATCAGCAACACACGTGCAAGATATGCTGAATGGCCTGGAGTTCAATAAAATAAAATACTTCAGCCAGAAGTATTTTATTGATTTATTTAGCCTATAATCATAATTTTCATCAGCATGCTCAACAGGACTAATAGATTTCATTCCACTCCAAACCACTATTGAACTGAAAGCTTGATGCTTCTTGTACTAAAGGTGTTTAATGTCAAGTGGCTATAGATCAGTAAGAGCCATCTGTGGGTCTTCCTCTGATTCACAGTGAATTTATGCTGGGATCTCTACAGGTGCCAAGAGGAAACTTGGAAGCTATTCATCATCGAGCCCTTGTTCTAGCTCAGGTTCGCAAATGGCTGGATAGGTGAGTTGAGTTGACTAAGGTCTATATGGGTTGACCTCAGGCTGTGCAACTTGATGTTTCTGCAGTCATATTGGAACTGACAAACTCTGTTCTGCCTCTCCTGCTAGCCTCCAATTTAAAGAAGCATTTGAATGTATGAGGAAGCTACGAGTCAATCTCAACCTGCTCTATGACCACAATCCAAAGGCGAGTGGAAACTATTGGCTCAGTTGGCATCTTCTGAAGGAATGGCAGAGAGACTGGAAAGAGAGTCCTGTGAACTCAAATGATAGTCTTTCAGGATGAGGACAGGGAGATGGCACCTCTTTTTGCCACCACTTGGTCTTTAAGAGTCATCAGTACATTCACCAACTCATAATGGATTGATGGCCTGGAGGGAGGTTGTTATATCCATTTATATGATCAGCTAGGAAAAAGGGATAGCTCTGAAGCAAGATGTAAACTTGATTAGATGCCAACACATTTCCTATTTTTTAACCAAAGTTAGTGGTTTATTGGGAAATCTTGCTGTATCACAACACAATATAATTATTTTCCAATTATTGTAGAGTGGTTGCATGGGAATTATTCAGGTTTTTCCATCACAAATTGGTGAGCAATGAGAGTCACTTCATCACGATAATTTGGAGTATTTTTTTCCATTTTAAAATAGATACTTGTACAATATATGGCAGTTTAATTAAAATTTAATGATATTTGCTTTCTTTTCAGGTTTTCTTAAATCATGTGGAAAGATTTATAAAACAAATTGATTCTGTAAATTATATCAACCTGTTCCTCACAGAACTGAAGTGAGTATTTGGCTTTTATGATTGGCTTTTAAGACAGAGCATTAACTGTTTCTTACACTTTGAGAGGGATTTTGAAACAGTGAAAGGGGTTAGGAATACTTCCTTCTAATTAGTAATCTTTCTCTTCTGAAATTTGCTTCGTTTGGTGCCAGGAAAAATAAATGGTATTATAAATTATTTTTCCATCACCATCAAAGCTACTCTGTATTTTTAAGAAGAGACATCTTGGCTTTTTTAAATGCTTGAATATGCAAGTCACAATTAGATTCCATCCAACTCCAGCAAATATTTAATATGCTGAGTGAGATCAGCATGAGGATCCTTAGAACAATATGAAGTGAAAAAGAATAAAATAATCTGGACTATCCATAGGAATTGAGGCAAAGTTCCCCAATTGAAATGCAATTCATGTATGTTGGATTAAAACTGTACCATTACTGTCTCCCCAGCCAGTAGTCATGTTAAGAGTTATGATCCAGTGTATTGAGAGGGACTCAGGTTGAGGAATGCAAGGTTAGATTAGTGAAGAGAGGAAATGGAACATTTTGGTTGAAACTTGATAAGTTCACATATTGATTGGGAATAGAGGGGAAGTTATCAAAATAACTGTTAAGCGAGGGTTCTGTTTCTATAACAATTAAATATATTTAATTTCTGAACCAAGATTTTGCAATCTGCCCAAACTCTGCAAATACACTTACTTTTCTCATACTTTCGTGATTTCTTCTGCAATTTTTTTATTTGAATAGAAGTAAAGCTTATAGGAAGGAATTGAAAGAATATATCTGATGATATGAATAAGGCTGAAATTTGTCTCTGTTTATTGGCTTAGCTTGTGAGTGTTTTGTAGGCTTGGTTGCATGTTTTCAAGAATACTATGGATGTTATAAAGTATTAATGAAAGCTGAATTTTGTGCCCAAACACTTTGTTTCTTATTTTTGAGGAACCATAGCATATAGTTTGGCTCTACCAAATATTTTTAGTAAATATTATTGCCTAACACCATTACACTGTGTATATGTACATTTGCTTTGTAAATGTAGCAAGGTCATTTTTCCCCTTTCCTAGAGAAGAAGATTTCACAAAAACGATGTACCCCTCTCTGGGTTCCACCAATGTCAACAAATTGCACTCTTCCAATAATAAAAAGATTAATATCATCTGTGATGCCATGAGACAAGCAATGGAGAACATCAGTGCTGCTAAGTATGGGACATAAAATTACAAAACATCTACATATACAAAGACAGTTTCCGTACACTATCAAACTTTTAACAAGTTGTAACAAAGCCCAGGATGCAGCCCCATACTTAGGAAAAGTCTTAATGATAGTCCATCTTCAGAAAGCAGCTCAAGTGCAAGAGTTATGAAAAGGGAAGACATATCTCTCTTTCCTCACTTTTTACAGGTGATGGACCTTCACCAATTGAAAAAAGAGCGAATGGTACTTCCGATTTACGGAGTAGGAAGCATATCATGTCTCTTTTCTGTCTATCAAGACATGCTGCATTCATACATGCCATTGTGCCAGACTTTTTAAAAAGTTTCCCAATCTTTCAACACATAGATCATAGGTGTCAAACTCACCACGTTGCCATCATGTGACGTTTTGCGATGTTTTTCCCCTTCACAGAGCTGGGGTGGGCATGGCTTGCACGTGATACATCCAGCCTACGTGCCACCAGTTTGACACTCCTGACATATATCATTCAACCCCATTTTCAACTGGGAAATTGTGATCGCATACAAAATATATAATACAGTTCATGAATACACACAACAAACTTCCTTTAAAAGTTTGCAATCTTATGGGGCCTTGTTACTGACTGTCTAGGGTCGCACATATTGATACAAGCCAAAGCCTGTTGAGAACGGAGAATAGGTTTGGAAAAAGAAAACTAGCCCTTTCTTCCATGTTAATAATACCTCAGTGATGTTCTGGCAAAATTGTGTTTCTTTTATTGGGCTCTAATCAAATAGCCAGTTTTAAAAATTTCTGGGTGTACTTGTAGTAGAATTCAGTAGCAATCCTACATCAGTCAGAATTGTCATGAGAGAATTTTCTTTTTTAAAAAAATCCCAAACCCTCAAAGTTCTCAATTTTTAACTCTTCCTTTTTTTTTCCTGGACTCTTTAGGTACTGCTTAGCCATACTGACCTCTCATGTCAAAAAGAGTCCTCCAGAACTGGAAACAGCCCTGCAGAGAATTCGTCAGCTTCAAGGTACAATACTGCATTAGATTGTTTAGTTGCGCAGCGCTCCTATTGCTTCCCAAATCATGATTCAAGTAATCAGTGTGTAGAGCACACTTCCTCCCAATTTCTCCTTTGTTGTATGTGAGTGAACGTCAGGAATGGTAGAGTTTCAAATGGCAGCCAAATTAATATTGTGATTTATTCTACTCAAGCAAAGCAGATTAATAAACCAACACATACACACACTAAATATACGTTGTGTGGCTTTATGGCTTTCGTTTTACTCTTTGAACTGCAATTTACAAAAATTACTGAGTGGCATAAATCCATATTGCATAGAGAATAAAGATGTATATTTTTTAAAAAAAAATCTGCTAAAAAGTAAATAGATGGACAGATAACACACATCTTCATATTTACTGTAAATCTAAAGTGTTGCCAAAAGTCAGTACTCCAGATTGACTGGCAAGGGAGAGGTATGGTGGAGTGGGAATAGAGTAGAGAGGGAGAAGATTTCTTCAGGGCTCCAATGGTACTTGGCTTTTCCAAGTAATGATATTATTGACTATCCATTACTCTGATAAAGACATAAGATTGCCTGTCAGTCAAGTTGAGAGCAAATTGCCCTCTTATGCACCTCCTACACAGATTGCTGTTGTGGATCTCCTCACTGAAAAGGTGAGCATCATTTCAAAGACCATTCAGATTTTTGACACAAGACAACATCATCAAGATAAAACAACAGAGCTTAGACCAGTTTCCCACTACTGAGTTAGAAACTCTTCATAGCATCACCAAAGCCATCACTGAAATGATGTAATATCTTTGCTGTGTCTGGCACAAAAAGTGTTCAGTAATTCTGGAAGATGCTAAAATGGAAATGACCTTATTATTCTTTAGTTCATTCAATACCCAGTCACTCAAAGTACGATGAGTTCCAAAGTATCTCCCAGGATACTGTTTTTACTATAGAGTAGAAATTGAAAGGTGATTTTCACTTCCTTGCCCATAAGATATCTGTCAGGTGAAAGGCATGCCTTACAAACCCTTTATAGAAGCGGATAGGAGAAAATAGCAGGAATTGGTAGCTGGCAATTCTGATTCAAGGATGTAATCACTACAAAAGGAGAAAGTATTTCAGTTTATCAGAGAAGTACCTCTGTATTGTCTATTAGCAAAAATAGCAGTCTTTTGCCCAAAGCTAGGGTTTGCTCAGTACATTATTACCTGTTTTTTCTGGATAAGGTTTTGCTTTTTCAGTATTGAATTGATAAAGACTGAATTCGTATTATACTTGGAAACATTGTCTGGCTTTTAATTAAAATTAATCTTAATAGGACAGACTTCAGAAACAGTAGGATCTGTCAGAGTGGAAGAAGCATTGAAATACCTGCTGTATCTGGTGGATGTCAGTGAATTGTATGATTATTCACTGGGGACATATGACTTTGATTTAGTCATCATGGTTGCTGAGAAGTCTCAGAAGGTAGGATTGGATCTTATTCTGATTCCATAAATCTTGGTCTAGCTATGTTATGAGAAAAACTATGAAATGCATTCAAAAATTGCCATCATCACCATCACCACTCAAACTCTTCAGCATTTGTAAAATACAATAAGTTGTACATTCAGTGCAAGTCTTGTTTTTCAGTATTGCTTGTTCTGTTACCACATGTGGTGGACTTGTCCAATGGCAAACAATGACTCGTGTGTGTGTGTGTGTGTGTGTGTGTGTGTGTGTGTGTGAAAGAGAGGGAGAGGGAGGGAGAGAGAGAGAGGGAGGCAGGGAGAGAACATTTATGGTTTCCATAATATCAGAAGTCACAGTGTGGTTTTATCAACAAAGCCTTGTATGATTTCATAGTTAATAGAATAAATTACCCATGAGCAAAATGAAGAACAAAAGAAATGGTGCAGAAAACAATACCAAAAGGTAGAAATATATTTGTAACAAGTATCAGAAATTAGTTTGGTGGCCTCTCTTCATGTAAAGATAAGCATGCTATTGCAGTGTTTTTTAATTACTGTGGCAATTCAGTCCGAACGTCAGTTACTTTTTTTATTTACTTGCAGGATCCTAAGGAATATCTCCCATTTTTAAACAAACTTAAGAAAATGGAAATCAATTATCAGCGATATTCAATAGACAAATATTTGAAGAGATTTCCAAAGGCGCTCTATCACCTTAGTAAATGTGGTATGTACATTAGAAACATGACTCCTAGATAGAAAATCATGAATAAGCAATAATTTTTGTTTTAGCAACATTATACTGCCTAAAAATGACTGAAATTACTGATGGCCAGCCTTTTTTGTAAACATGATACAGAAGCCATTGAGCCTCTAAACTCATGGAAGAGCATGTATGCAACCCATCATGCTTTAGGAAAGGTTTTGAATCAGCTCAGTGGAAACTGAGGAGAGAAATAGTAAAGAGGGAGGAGATCTTTTCAGGCCGATGGGGATGTTTGGAATGTTGAGGATGGATCGCTGTGCAGGACTTGTGCGTTAAAAAATGGAGATGTAGAACATAAAATCCCATGAATTAGAAGATAAACATATGAGGCTCCTCCCCCAGTTGCTTCTATCTTCTTTGTTTTAAAAAAATCTGTTGATTTTTTTTTTAAATGGGTAAGTGGCTGCCAAGGGAGATGAAATATATTGAGCCTCCAAAATCCCAGGTGTGATATATTTGTACTATGCAGTCATCCAGATTTGAAAAAGAAAAATAAAGGATTTGAAGTATGAACGATTTGGACTGCAAGCTGTTGAAACTGTTTCTTGAATTTGGGCATCTTACATGTTGCAGTTTAAAATAAAATGTCATCCTGATTAATTAAAACTAGCTCCAACAGGCCTGTGCAAGGCTTTGTCTTTTGAGTGTCAGAAGAAAATATCTGTTGTTTTCTCAGGCCCAGAACATTTTCCAGAGTTCCTAAATTTGGTGGTTGAACAGAATTTGTATAATGAAGCCCTCAAGCTCTGTTTGCCAGGCACACAAGAATACAAGGTACACAAATAGTTTTCCATTCATCTTTATTTGCTGTCCTTTACTGGTGAGAGCAGGCAGCTATACTCGAGTCATAAAATACGCATTACACAGTGGCAGATATCTTTCTCTGAACATTTCCTTTCTTTATCAAATCCAGAGTTCTTTAGCTAGAAGTTCCTCTTACATAAAATTTGGTTTGTGGCTTCTGGTTCATGTAAGCTTTTAAATGTGATCTGTTGTCTTTAGAATTAGAGAAGTAATCTGATCTGCAATTGTCCGCCTTAAGGGTTGTGTAGAACCTGGTATAGAAATCTGCCAGGGATTCCTCCTTGGGAGGTTTCGTAAAGCAAAGTGAATTCTCTGATAATTTTTCCATGCATATTATCAGTCTTTCCTGCAAATAAAGGACCAACTACAAGTAATCCTCAACTTATGACCACAATTTAACTCAGAATTTATGTTGCTAAGTGAGAAATTTGGTAAGCGAGTTTTGTCCCATTTTACGACTTTTCTTGCCACATTTGATAAATGCATTCTAGGCATTAAATTACTGGTAGTTACATAGTTGTTAATTGAATCTGGCTTCCCCGTGGACTTTGCTTGTCAGAAGGTCGCAAAAGAGGATCACATGACCTCTGGATACTGCAACTGTCATAAATATGAACCAGTTGCCAAGCATCCGAATATAAATTATCTGACCATGGGGATGCTGCAAAGGTCATAAGTGTGAAAAATGGTCATAAGTCACTTATGTCCGTGCCGTTATAACTTCGAACGGTCACTAAATGAACTGTTGTAAGTCGAGGACTGCCTGTAGTAAAAGGCAAAATTATAGCACACCTTCAGATGCTTCTCAACCTCGCCACAGAGAAGGTAGAAAGCCTGTGCTCCTTTGGCAGCTGAGCAACAGAATGCACACTTTACAATTTCACTTAAACATCTGCCGGTCATCTACAAGAACAGTCAAGAACAATCAACTCTCTGATCTGTGAGAAGGCCCAGGTCCACTTCCCTGTAACTATCTTTTGCAGACCATCAGCTATGCCTACGGAGAATATTTAATCCAGAAGCATCTTGCTGGACAAGCTGGGCTGATCTTCTTCCGATGCGGTGCCTTTGAGAAAGCGCTGGATGCTTTTCTGATCAGTGGCAACTGGCAGCAGGCTCTCTGTGCAGCTGCTGAGCTTTGTTACACTGAAGACAAGCTGGCTAGCCTGGCGAGGAGCATGGCAGGTGAGCATCCACATTACCCTAAACCTGACTCTCCTTTCCAAATTTAGCCATCCCAATGTTTTTTATTGTATTATCGTCTTCCCATTTCTTTTCCCTTCCAAGAACACAAACGTGGTGGTTAAAAATACTGTTCATTCTTATTAGATAGTACAATTGACATGCATGGCACTTGTCAGAATCACTTAAGAACCAGAGCAGGAAAAAAGACAGGCATGGTCTCTGAGTAACATGCAGTCTAAATTTCAGCTGAGAGGTAGATCAAGAGGGGGATTGGAGAGGCATGGAAAACAAAGATAAATACCTGCAGATGAACCCCACTGTTTGCAATTAGTTCATGAAATTAATTTTGCTTGTATGTTGATCAACATATAGAAATTCATTCAAACTAGCACTGGAAGAATGAGAAAACTCCTACACTACAGATGAAAATATAATTAGAAAAATACTAGACTGCAGAAATGGATAGGTTAACATTAAAGATAAAGGACAAAGAAGATACAGAATATTTTCTAACATGGGATTTGTTTTATCAATGGTTAGACAATAGAGATAGAAATTAGAAGTTTTATTGCTAGGTATAAGTGAATAATATTATTATTACTATTATTATTATGTACAAGTAAACCGACCCAGACAATACACTGTTTACTAAGCACTTATGTATGTTAAAGAAAAATGTATAAAGTACATAAAAAAAGAAATTCATTCAAACTGTGACATGGCCAAAGGCATCTTACCTGTCATGCCTTATTTTATTTATTCATAGATTTATATCGCTGCCCATAGGTTTATATGGGTGCCCATCACAAATATATGACTCAGGGCTGCTAACATTATTTCAAATGATAAAAGCATATGCAAAAAATATATATATAAAACCCATAGCAGCCAAGTGGATGCCATGACCGAAAAGCATCTCTTCCTGGGGCTTGATAACTGACATTCTTTGCCCTCTGCTGCCTGACCAGATAGGGCACATAGAAGCAGCTGGAAACCTGGTCCCATAAGTAACCTGGTCTCAAGCCATGAAGGGCTTTAAAGGTGACTACCAGGACCTTGAATTGCACCTGGAATCATACCAGTGGCCATGCAAACAACCTACCAATGGTGTCACATGCTGAAAAACACTTAACTACATGTGTCACTATTCTACACCTGCTGAAGTTTTTGAATGTATTTCAGTGGCAGCCCTGTGTGGAGTTTGTGGCAGGATCACTAGGATATGAGTGACCCTGAGTAGCATCTCCCAGTGGACCCAAAGAGGCCCATTAATCTTCACCTATGACTTTTGTTGGGTCCTTCTCAAACAGCAACCTTGCCAGACTTCTGAAGATGTCTTTTAGCACCAGCCAAGTAGGATATGGGGCTCAGGTGTTGGGAAAGAATATGCACACACTCTCTTCAGCTGATGTAAGCCACCACCACTAAGCCTTAGCAACTCTTTGGACAAGATCTCTCCCTGGGACTGCATAGCTGGGGGGGAATGGTACCCTTTCATATACCTGTTGCCAAAGTTTAAGAATAGGGAAAAGTGATTGAGGAGGTACATTTGGTTCGGAGGCTTGTGAAACTTTTACAGACTTGAAATACTGTAGAAGCACCATATCTCTGCTTTGATTTTAGGAGTGGAAAAAATAGCTTTCTAAAATCTCGCATTTCCTCTCCTGAACACTTTCCTTCTTTCAGGAAGACTTACTGAAAAAAGAAAATATGTCGATGCAGCAGTTCTTCTAGAACAATATGCCAAGGTATAGTTTCTATTTTGCTCCTTTCCATTTGTTCTGTTTCTGATCCACTTTTTCATCTGCGGTTTTCTATACATGTGGCTCTCTTCGCAAAACATGTCTATAGCAAAACATGATTATGCCAGAATGATGACATCACCACCCAAGTGCTATCATTCTGTACATCTGACAGAGCTACATAAATCATAGTATTTGCATGATGATCTGTGACATTATTTCCAGAGTCCCATCTTTCCTTGTAACTTTAGCCTGTATTTGAAAATAGAAAGTGAACTCTGAGCAGCAGTGAGTTGCTTCCTCCTTCAGATGATTAGATGTAAATCAAAATTCGTGTAGGTCTGTTTTCCATTTGTAACACCATGACTTGTTCCCCATGTTTCTGGACAATTTTCCTTTTGTGTAGAACTCCCATGTCCTCATCTTCCATTTATAAGCCTCCAGTTTTTTCCATGTTGTTACTTCATCTTTCATTTCAAAGGATATTTGATAAGAGAGGAAAGATACCATGTTTCCCTGAAAATAAAACCCTGTCTTATATTTTATTGAACCCCGAAATAAGCACTTGGTCTTAGTTTTGGGGTGGTCTTATTATTTTGGGGTGCGTGGAGCAAGATGGGGCTCCTCTTGCTGTCTTACCTGATTTCCAGCTCTGCATTTAAATATTTTCAGGGAGGGCTTATTTTAGCGCATGTGCTCAAAAGCTCGATTGGGCTTATTATCAGGGGATGTCTTATTTTCGGGGAAACAGGGTAGTATTTTTTTAAAAAAAATTAAATTTTCTTTTAATACAAAACATTCCGTCATTCATTAAACAGTGTGTCATCTGGGTACAATTTTTTCGTGTCATAATAATTAAAGCTTACCACCATATTCATTATTTATATCTACTCTTAGTTAATACTAATACTTAACATATCTATTATCATAACATTTGTCTTCTTAACTTATTTAACTTTACCATACATTACTTTCATATTTATTCTCTAACCATTGATAAAATAAATCCCATATATTATAATAATCAGATTCTTCCTTCCCTCTAATTGAAAGTGTTAATCTATTCATTTCTGCACATACCAATATTTTCTTAATCACATTTTCATCTGCAGGAATCTCTTCACCTTTCCAAATCTATGCAAATACAATTCTAGCTGCAGTTATTACATGAATAAACAAGTATATGATTCAAGTATAAACTAATTTTTGATGGTATTGCTGAGAGCAGTTCATCTGTAAGCCCCCGTGGTTACATTGCTTCATTTGGATATTGTATGCTGTGTTCTAGCTACAGCCAAATGTATACACTTCAAGTGTTGAACCCTGTTTAATGGCACCAAATTTATTATGAAAACCTCTTCGTCCATGCCACATCTGTTTATGTGGCAAAGCTATCAGTCTTTCATCCATTTCCTGCAAGTAGAATGACTGACAATATAAGTATTGCTAAAGTATTGCTAGTTGCTATCCTAAAGATTTAACCTACCTAATAAAATTAGCTTGCTATCTCAAAGTCCTGGGAAGGATGCCAGATAAGGAAAAAACAAGAGCTGGTTCAGGCATGTATGGCTAGAAATAGCTTTTAATTCGAGGTTTACATCGTCTGATGCTCTTGAACAGCATTGTGGCTGAGTTGACGTGATAAGATAGAAGCATTTGGAACATGAGGTTATATCAGTTCTAATTGTTCATTGAAGCAGAATATTACCTGCAATGAAGTGATAAGGCTAGAAATCACAAAATATGAAGAACCACAAATAGAAATAGAACAATTGTAGCAAAAGAAAGCAAAGGTAATACCAATACTAATAGGCATTTTGGGTGCATACACACACACACACACACACACACACTTATTTACTTACTTACAAATATATATTAGAAGCAGGTCAAGCAGAGTACTCACTGTATATTATGAATATTACAGGATTTGGGATTTCATCCCAAATATTTCTTTTCTGCTAAAAGGCGTCAGGAGAAGGAAATATTTGATTAGTTAACAAAATGATAGTAAATGTTTGATTTACCCTTTTCCAGGACTATGAAGAGGCCATCCTGCTTCTTTTAGAAGGAACTGCCTGGGATGAAGCCTTGAGAATAGTAAGAGTCCTGAAAACCTTGATTTTTTTCCATTATCTGTGAGAAAGTGTTGTGTTTTGTTTGTTTTTTTGTCAGAGAAGTTTATTTTTTTTAATTTTTTTTCCATTTTAGATTTACAAATATAATAGGACCGATATTCTAGAGACCAACTTCAGGCCATCTCTGTTGGAAGGTAAGGCTTCCTGAGAGCTGAGATGTGCTTGGAGGGGTGATCTTAATGAGATTCAAATTAGGTGAAGGGGGAAAGAGTGTGGGTGTGAGGTAAGGACATATAATGGGATATTTTGTCTCTGGCCACAAGAGACAAAATGGCCAAAAACATCTAACCTTGATTTTTTTTTTTAAATTGTTCATTGGCAAATCAAAGTTCTTAATGTGTCTGTTTCAGTTACATGTATATAATTTTCCTTTTACTGTGATCACCTCTCTAGCTCAAAAAAATCATTTGGTGTTTTTGGAAACACAGAAAGCAGAATTTTCTCACCATCGTAAGCGCCTTTCTATAGTTCGAGAGCGTAAGCAGCAAGCCCAAAATGAACTACTAGGTAATGTATTTCAATGGAATTGTGTTTTGTGACACTAATTCATAGAAAGCTCCTTGTTAGTGCCTTAAGATAAGAGCAGGAACTTCAGTTGCTACTTCAATAAAATAATCAAACTTTGCATTTTTGGTTTCTACTAGTTATGAAGTGCTACACAAGTGAGATTGTGGGGAGGCTGTGGTAAGACCACTGATTTAAACAATCAGGAGATCGCAGTGAATCAGTTGGCAACTGATCTCATAAATGGCAGTTTAGCCTATATCAGAGGTGTGCAACCTTAAATTCTCAAAGAGCTATTTGGACCCGTTTCCCACAGAAAAGAAAACACGGAGCCACAAAACCTGGGTGGGCATGGCCAACTCGATGTCACTCACTTTCACCCTCTAGCCACGCCTACCCAGCCGGTCATTAGGGCAGAGAACCAGTTGTTAAAAAACACTGGGAACCACAAAATCCTTTTGACATATCTTTCTCCCCTCCCTCCCTCCCTCTCCCCCCTTCTCTCTCTGTATCTCTCTGTCTCTGCCCTGGCCACTTCTCCATTCCCTGCCATTGCCCTTACCTTCTCAGGCCAGGTGAGGAGTGACTGGGAAGGGAGGGGAGGGCCAGCCAGTGTTGGGATCACTTGACAGGGAGCCACAGCAGAGAGCCCAAAGAGCCACATGTGGCTGTGGAGCCATAGGTTGCTGACCCCTGGCCTAGATGGAAACAATTCAAGGAAGAAGCATTTTGAATCCCTCAAAGTGTCTTTAATTAATTCATTGTAAATCAGGGTAGGAAGTTCCTCTTACATTTTCCAAAATTCTGTATTTACACCAGATTAGCATTAAAGGTACATTATTGCAATTTTTGAAGTTCTTACTTTCTTGACCTTGGTGAAACCATGCTACCCTCGTATTCAAAGGCAGTGCCTTTCTCTATTCCAGATGCTGGAAACAATGTATTTGAACTAAAGTTTCCAGGAATATCTGCCAGACCTCCAAAGGAATAAGATGCTGGACTAGATAGAGCTGATTTATTCAGTCCACCTATTAACTAAGAGATCAAAGTTCAGATTGCAGTTCTGAATATTTCACATCAGGGATCATAGGTCTGCTCCTACCTTTTTCCTTGGTTTCACGTTCGTTGGATGCACCTATTGCAGAATGTTTCTAAAACAGTCCAAAAAAGTGCTATTGAAATGAAGCAACAAGAGAGGAATTTATTTAACAGATAAGATGTGAATGTTTTCCCCTTTTATTGATCAAAGTAACTAATTTTTTCAGATCACGAAGCATCAAATTGTCCTGAATCGGATCTCTTTTCTGATACCAGCAGTTTGGTGACAGCAAGTGACACAAGTTCCAAATATACTCACAGTAATTCAAGAATATCTGCGTATGTTACTTTGCCTTATCATAGCTTTGGTGTACAATAGTTTGACTGCCATTCATGTCCCAAGTGGAAAATTTTGGTCTCCAGATAAAGACTGCTTGTCTTAGCTCTCTCTGAATTCCACTGGGAGCTTGATAATCAAACAGGCTACAAAGCAACTTCTCTTGGCTCCTTTGAGGCCTGAAACATTAGTCATTCATCATTAATTATTAAACATTCATTAAAATGTTTTCCCATTTTCACCTCTGAGAAAAATAATTTTAGAATTTTACGTTTGTCCGAGTTGGAGAGAGAAAATTTCACATTTTAAAAATAATCTCCTTTAGGAATTCAGTGTAATGTCTTAAGAGAATATGCCATCTATAAGCATGAAACCTTTTTGCTGAAACTATTATAAAGCTTGGCTGTATATGAAATGGGGTGGGAGTGTATGGCTAATGACATGCTTCCAGTTCCCAGGTCATGGGCGTACAGAGAGATAACAAAGAGATAGGGATAAAAATAATTCCTTTGCTGATTCTGTTGCTATTCATTGGAACCAGAGATTACATTTCCCCAAAAAGGGAAGGACATAAAATGTTTCAGTCTCTGGCAATAATCACAGTTAATAGTGAAACAAGAAAGAAAATGGATAAATTGCCCTCCAAACTTTACTATCATTGTCCTTGACGTTGTAAACCAAGGCTCTTTGAATGAGGTGGTTCATATATATGAAGATATATATGAACAGGCATTTCTTCAGTTCATTAAAGCAGCTTTTTTTTAATGTGAATGCACCCACTTCAAATGATGATGTGCTTATCTTCACACTGTAAATCTGTTTGTGTGTGATGGCAGATGTATTCCATTTGAATCTCCTTTATTTCCCCTCTACAAAAATCCAGAATCAAAACTTTCTGCACATAGAAAACAAGCATAATAGGAGAAAAGAGCCTTTTTCTGATGTGCAACTTTTCCATTTTCAAGAAAAGAAAGGGGTTGAGGCAGTGGTGAAATGTAAAATTTGTTACTACTGGTTCTGTGTTTGTGGCTTGGTGGTGGTGGTGGTGGTAATGTGACTGGGTGGGCATGGCCAATTTTTTTTTTTTACTTTTAAAAAGCATTTTTTCTACAACCTTAAGAGGTTGCAGAAAAAAAAGCTTTTAAAAGCCTCTGACGATCAGGCAATTCAGCTGGGATCGCCAGAAGCTTTTAAAGGCTTTTTTTTTTCTACAACCTCTTCAGCTGAAGAGGTTGCAGAAAAAAATGCTTTTAAAAGCCTCTGATGATCCCAGCTGAGCTGCACGATCATCAGAGGCTTTTATTTTTACTTTTAAAAGCATTTTTTTGGCCGAAGAGGTTGTAGAAAAAATGCTTTTAAAAGTTAAAAAAAAAAGCCTCTGATGATCGCGTGGCTCAGCTGGGCATGGGGGGGGGGGCGCGCAGGGATTTTTGCTACCGGTTTTCCGAACCATCCACCGCCATTGCTACCGGATCAAGTGATCCGGTCCGAACCGGGAGCATTTCACCCCTGGGTTGGGGGGAGCAGAGATAACCTAAGGTGATCATCTTGTCCTATAAATTTCATCTGCAGTCTTGAAATAGTGCAAACTACAGTATATCAGGCTTACTATCTCGGGATAAGGCTTTCATCATCCAATTCAAGCCACGTGCAAATGCAAAAATACTTATCAGACGAAATGTTTATAAGCTGTCCTCTCCCATCCCTTTAGTTTCTCTTTTCACTTCTCCACTACCACCTGGTCAGCCAGTTCATTTTTCAGATGCTCTTTGATCTGTTGTAGACGTTCCTCAAAGAATCGTCGCAAGGCAGAACGCAAGAAACACAGCCTGAAGGAGGGAAATCCCTTAGAAGATGTTGCACTTATGGAGGCTTTAGGGGAAATAGTTCGAAGTATTGACAACTTGAAAGGTTAGTTGCAAGAGTTGCTTCCTCAAATTTTGGATGTGGCACAGAAGGATAGCCCTAAAGGAGATCAGGAAAAGATCTGATGGAGATGTCCAAAAGCAGAGCCTAATGACCGTGTTTATAGAGATTCCAAATGTTGATCTTCAATAATCTTGGGGTAACAGGAAGTTGCACAAAAAGCTGCTTCCGTACTATATGAGCCTAATTACCAAATACACATATCTAAAACCAAGTTTGCAGATAGCATAACAATTTGTGAATATTTAACTGTTGGTGCTAATTTATGTACTTATTTGTTTGTTTATTAGACTTTTATCCCACCTTTATTACTTCATAAGCAACTCAGGGCCAGTGGACATTCCTAATATTCCTTCCTCCTATTTTTCCCTCAACAGCATCCCTGTGATGTGGGTTGAGCTGAGAGAGTGTGAGTGGCCCAAAGTCACCCAGATAGGTGGGGCTAGAATTTACAGGAGATTGTAAATTACTCTGGCTCTCATTTTCTTCTCCCTTTTAGAGTCCTTTGATATGATAGTAATCTTAAGGAATCAGATTAATTTTAAAAAACTGACTGTAAATGAGTTATTTAAAAACCAGTACTGAGGGGATGAAACATGATAGTTCTCACTCTCTTGTCTTTTATTTGCCTTTGGACCTAGCAGTTTGAAAGCGTGCAAATGCAGGAAGATAAATAGATACCACTTCGGAGGGAAGACAACAGCATTCTGTATGTTTTTGGCATACAGCATGCTGGTCATGGAAAATGTCTAGACAATGCTGGAGATGAGCACTGTGCTCTAGAGTCAGACATGACTGGATAGGAAAACCTTTATCTTTAAACTGTGTGCGTCTGTATGTACCTTCAATTTAGTGCTGACTCTTAGCAATTGCCTGAATAAGACCTTGCAGCTTTCTTGGCAAGATTTTTGAAGTTAGATTGTAAAATAATGACAACTAATTATAAGTAAGTAACTGTTTATAAGTAAGTTTTACACACACACACGAGAGAGAGGGGGGGGGCGGGGGGAGAGAATGAATGCATAGAATGCTGAAACTTTCTAACTTATTAGCCCTGTCAGCCAATATTGTTATTTTTAGAATGTAGGACATTTTTAAATACCTTTCCAGAATGTCCCTGGAGAAACCAAGCCCTACAGCAACCTCCAGGGCTGTTGTTCTGAAATCAGGGAGTTTGAGCTGATACAGTTTATGCCTATATCCCTGAAAAAAGGGGGGGGGGATTTTATTATTTTCAACCTAGGATCAGAGGGCATGCAAGGAAGAGGTTTGTCTTTTCTGTGTACCCCCTTTTTTTTTTTTAATGCATTTCACTAGAGTGGGATCTTTTTTTCCCCCCCTCAAGGTGAGATACACAGCCTTTTAAGGCACCTAGTTCTGTATAGCTATGATGAACAAGCCCAGGAATTGCAACAGGCCTTTGAGGATACCCTTCACATGGTGGAGAGCTCCCTGCTTGAAATCTGGAGCCCAGACTTGCAGCATACCTCAGCCAACTCAGTAAGACATTAATTCCAGCCTGTGCCCCTTTGGCACTCTCACTGGCACACTGTATATACTCTTTCATTTCAAAAAAGCATTCTTAAGGAGGTCACTTTATTTGAAGAAAAATTCGTTGCAACAGAGCTATTCACAAGAGGTGTCTCCATCGGGGGTGGGGGAATCAAGAGGAAGCAAATGACAAAAGCAGCATCAAGTTGCCTGTTTTATTCTTGATGTACATTGTGATATTGCATGCATGTTCAAAATGGGAAAAGCTTACAGTACAACTGCACGCTACTTCTTTGACCTGGGGAAGAAGCTAGATATGGTAGCAGTTTGGGTTCTTACTCTCATTGCATTTTATTTTTTTCAGAAAATCGTAGCTGTACCTGATAATGGGTTGCTGTGCGGGTTAAATACTGTGCTGCACAGCTCAATATATAGCAATTTTGTTTACCTAATTTCTTTTAAGAGAATGCCACTTCACTGGTTTGTGTCAAGAAATCTGCTGCCAGGAAGATGATGTATATATGAGTGTAGGTAGTCCTTGATCTGTGGCCATTTGTTTAGCAACCGTTCAAAATTATGATGGTGCTGAACAAATGATGCTTGGAGTTCTGCCTGTCCCAGCACCCATGTCATACAAATGCAATTTGGGCGCTTGGCAAACAATTCGTGCATGACCAGAAAGTCAATGGGGAAGCTGGCAGGGAAAGTCATCCCAGTCACTAAGATAAGTCTTCCCCTCAGCTCTGCACCCTCCCCCAGCTCCTCTTCGTTCACACCCTGCTGGCCACTCATGTCCCTCCCCAAGCCTTCCTCTCACTCTTCTTCACTCCTGTGCATCCTCAACCATACTACAACCTGACCCTCCCTTCCACCCCACGCATTCTCCCTGACCCATGCACCTTCATGCTCATAACCCTCATTTGTACACCCTCATCAACCTACACTGCACTTCTCACTCACCCTCCCTGATTTATGCTCTTGCACAACCCCTTGCACCCTCCCCGATCCTTCCTCACTGACCTGTGCCTCGCACATCCCCTCATCCCTCTTGCGCTTCCCTTGAACTCTTGTGCACCTTCACTGATCCTCCACTACACTCCCTTGCTTCCTTCCCCACTGACTGGTTGTGGAAAGTCAGCAGAAAGTTGCCTCACCTAACAATGGGATTTAATTAATGACAGCAACTGGGATGCAGGGATTTTTGTTACTAACAATGCAGTCTCACTATATGACTATCACTTAAGCATGGTCCCAATTGCTGTCATGAATCAAGGACTATTTGTAAATTCAAAGCAGGTGCAAGAGTGGGTTGGGAAACAAAATCAAGTTATAATTTTCCTGTTCATTCCATAGGGAAAATAATGGTTTTCTGGTACTATTATTCTAAATAAATCAACATCTTTTACTAATTTCTTGCAATTTTAGATCCTGGGTCCCAATTCAACTGCTAATAGCATAAGTGCTGCCTATACTCAACAGAAAGTGATGGCTCCTATAGTACAAGGTAAGACAGATCATGTAGTGTACAAATCAATTACAATTTGAATTTGTGTGTGTGTAACTATGGGGATGCTGGAATTTAAGCTTATCTGTCTAACCCATTTGTCAGCAATTTATGGGTTGCAAAGGAACCAGTCCTAATAACATAGCATGGGAAAAAAAGTTGATTTTTGCCCACTTACAATGTGAAATGGAATAGCAAACCAAATTTATTTATTTAAATGATTTATTGAGCCTTACAACAGTGACTCTAGACAGCATACAAATACAATATTATCACCAGCTCTTCAAATACTGCTCACCTGTGGGCTGATACTTCTGGCCTTTTGTAATTCTCAGCTGACAAAAACTGATCAAAAAATAAAACTTGGTTCCCAGTTGCAAGAAAGATTACTTTATGCAGCATGGAAGGAGATTGTGAACTTCAGAAATTGAGCAAACCCCTTCCTTGCTTGCTTATGCTTTTTGCCCAGGGCCTAGCATTCGAGTTTTGAACCCACTCCCTAGATGTAGTTACCATGAAGGAAAGCTCAGAATTGAGTTTGTTTTAGGTAGCAAAGGAATAAAATTTTAGTTTATTCTTCATTGATTTCAAGTAGGAGACAAAGCATAGGATTATTGTCACAGTGGAGGTTTTGTTAATTTTTTTGTCAGAATGTTTACATAAAGTGTACTGTAATATCTGTTACTTTTGCTTGCTTATCTTATTTGTAGGATTATCTCTTGCTTTTTCTTTCTCTCAGATCCAGAGATCTTTATTGCTCCCAAACTCAACAAAAACACCCAGTGGAAGCTTACTCTGCTCCAATAAACTCAGTTCCATAACTATCGTACAGGTAGTCCTCGCTTACCAACAATTGGGACAGGAACTCTATCACTAAGTGATGCGGTCACAGGGCATGATATCATGTGATCATGCTAACTTAACAACAGCAGTTCTAGCAGTCCCAGTCGCCATCATTAGGAGAATCCTGCATTGTCACAACAGCCCATAGTCATGTGATCGTCATTTGTAACGATTGTTTCCTCATTGACTTTGCTAATCAGAAGCTGGCAGCAAATGTTGCAAATGGTGATCACCCTGCAATGTCATAACTGCAAGTTGTTTGCTAAGCCCCCAAATTGTAATCATGTGACCACAAGGATGCTGTGATGGCCATAACCATGAGGACCAGTCATAAATTCTTGTTCCGTACCACTGAACAAGTGATTATTGAATGAAGGCCACCTGCATTTAAGTAGTTTCTCATCATGTATCCTTAAATGAAGGATGAATTGGCTCACAAAGCAATGTAAATTCAGCTTACCCCTATATATGTCTGATCATGGGCTTCCTTCCACTTTTTTCTCTCAACATTGCCTTTAAAAACCAGATAGTAACCAGTCAGCTTCTACTATTGTAAATTATTTTTAATATGTTGCTTTGAACTCTCCAAACTTTTTTTTTCGCAGTTTGATATCTGAAATGTTCTTGGAGATTTTAAAGCAGGGCTACCAGTAGCACTTTAATTTTTTAGGGATTTTTTTTAAAAGATACACCACTCAGTACCACTGAGCAAGATTTTTATTAATATATTAAGCCCTGTTTTGACGAATTGAATATTGATGGAACATTCTTTTTCTGAGAACAAAGGAGAAAGAAGAGGGGGAGGAGTTAGTAGTTTTATTGTAACTTTTTTCTTTGAATCTCTCATCTTTGATTTGCTACATGATGAAACACTGAGTACAGAGTCCTTTTCTGGAAATAGTTTCCAGTGACTGACTCAGATACATCAACTGATACGTTTGTGTGTGAATATTGACCGATGCCTGTTTATATTTTTAATAAAGGGTGCATATTACAATTAACTGTGGATTGCAATTTCATAACTCTGTGCAACCTCTACAGATTAATGCATGGCCAACCTGCATAAGTTTGCCAATGAAAACCTGACTTTTTTTTTTTTTTTTTTTAAAAGAAATCTCAGAGCTGCTAACGTTGCTGGGATATAGTTGAAAGCATGTGGCTGGTGCAAGGTTAGCACCGGCTACATAACAGGTAAGGCTTAAGAATTCTGCAAAAACACAACTGGAATTCATGAGATATTTTGGTATTTTAAGGTGTTCTACTCTTCTTTTTATTTTTCTTTGGTAAGATAGACATTGACTTTCAGGAATACAGTAAGTATACAATCCTACCTAATTTATTCAAGACAGTCCTGTTCAGTTCAATGAAGTTTAGTCTGAGATGGATGGATGGATGGATGAATGAATGAATGAATGAATGAATGAATGAAGTACAGTTGCTGGCTCTCAGCATAGATCATCTAATTGGAAGGTTTTCCTTGATGCACTCATCTTCTCTGATTTTTGTCGTTACTCGCACCAAAAAAAGGGAATGCTATATTTTGCTGTTACAACAAGGAGCTTTTAATACACAGAGAACAGAATGTCATCCAGATCATATAACATTCAGATTGATATTACATGGGTAGCAGGGAAAGTGTGTCCTTTTCTTCAACCAAACTTCATTCCGTTCTCCTAGGCAAAGGGATTCATGATTGGGATTTAGAAACATTTCCGGTAGATGTAAAAAGGACCCTTTTCTTCATATTCTCTTCTATGAACCCAAAGCTGCTGGAAAGCCTTGAGAGATGCAAGAATGGAGCCTCCGGTCCAGACAGATGTTTTCCTTTCTGGAGAAGCTGATGAAATGGGATTATCATTTGGGCACATTCTAATCAGCTCTCTCTGGAAGCGGTCAGCAAAGCCCTTTAGTGTGGTGCAGCCCCCACATAACAAGATGTTGCCCATCAGGTTCTTTTTGAGGGCGACATCACACTTGTTGAGGGAAGTCATTGTCAGGAGAGGAAGTCCCAATTGCTGCGAGTTTATCAAGGATGGCTTAAAGAGCATTTCAGCACATAAGAATCTCTCTTTGCCAATAATGATAACTTGCCCGTCAGGAAGCTGATATTCAATCTCATGTTTCCTGGGAGCTGTGGCTGCATCATGTTGATAATCCAGCGAAGTGAAACAATGGTTCTCTTTGATATCCTCTAAGATATTCCAGTCTTTCTCTGTGAACAATTTTATATTCTCATTTATTAATTTCATTAGGTACTGAGTGACATCAGATCCAGCATAGTCTACTCTTTCGGTAATGCTTGGCATGGTGTATCCTTCGTAAATGGGAACTACATAGGAGACACCATGACCGCTCTCCACAACAAGACCTGAGGTCTTTCCATAGGAATACATAGACAATCTTGACTGATAAGCAATGTGCATAGCAGGAGTGCAAAATGTTTCAAAGAGCATTTCTGCATATTTTTCTCTGTTGGTAGTAGGGCTTAGAGGAGGATCTGATACTAGGACAGCATGCTCTTCAGGTCGAATCCTCATCTCCCTAAGGAAAAGATATTCCCATATATCTTGAACAGAATCCCAGTCCACTATTATTCCATGTCTTAAAGGATTGACAAGTTTTAAGGGTACTGTAGCTTCCTGAAGTTCTCTTCCAACAAAAGTTTCCTTCCTGTTATCTCCAGTTTTTGCTGTCTCCTGGATATGCTTGCCTACAGTAGATGAAATCACATGGCTTGGCTTTTGTTCTCCAGCAAAACCACATTTGCAGGAGCCGGTACCAATGTCTATGACAACAGCCCTTGTCTCCTTTACTATTCTCCTTGGAGTTGTCTCTCCCTCTTCTCTAAATTTGGTACTAGGCTTGACTGCTGGTCCTTTCTTTGATGGCAGAGAGCCAGAACTTGCACTTCCTCTGCTTGACATTTTATTTCCTGATGCTCATATATGCCTACTCTCCATGTACTGACCACCATTTCAAATGGCAGGAATGGACATGATGTAGAGTCCTGATGATACCAACAGTAAGCACTGTGACATCATAATGGGAATTCTTTGAGCAGTACTTCCAACACATTAGTTTGGAGAAGATTGTTCTCAAGGGCAGGCTGTCTACATTTAATTTTACCTACACTTAAGATCCAGAAAGAGGATTATTTAGGTTACATTTGTACAATATACCAAACCATGCCTACATTCACAATGTTCTAAACATGATTTCAAATTTGTGGTTCAGTAATTACACAAGTCTAGCATACCAAAGCACATATATGATCTTGGAAAAGGAATGTAGCAATTAGCCAAATACAATTTAAGTCAAGGAAAGAAGACAACTCTAGAAAGAAATTTAAACGGGCTTGCTTTGGTAGAGGAAGGGAAAATGCTGTTAGGTTTCCAAAATTCTACTATAATGTAGATTACAAATCCAGTACTGTATATCTTGCAAAATCTGTTTCCTGCCTGCCCTGGCCTACATTGAAGAACTGACATCTCTCCTATTAGGAGAAGCAGACTCTTGTCTTTGATTAAAGAGAGGTCATCCGATCTTCATCCAACCATCTGCTAAGCATTTTGCTGCAGCATTATTGTAATACCAAGTGGATTTACAAAGCAAAATTCCATGATGCACCTAGCACAGCATTTGCAATAAGACTTGCCTCAACCAATGGCACAGTGGCTGGCACCTCAACCAGCAGTGACATGGGAGCTTGCCACAAATGTTTTGGAAACACTCAAGAGTCAATTCTAACTTTTACAGCTTCACATTGAGATGGTTTATACTGAAGTTGGATGACAGAACATCCTATAGATCTTATCGAGATTACTTTTGTTCTGAGTTTTCTGAAAGAGACAGCCAAATGGGATATGCCCATTATCGAAAGCAATGGTCCAGTATTAGACAAATACCAGAATTTCACACAAAGATTTAGAGCTTCTTTTGATGATTATGCTAAGAAAGCAACAGGTAATCAAGAGAGTTAAAAGCTAAAAACAGATCAACATTTTTTGCACCCACATCAAATTTTCAATTATTTACCAGAGATATTGGGTGGAATGTTTTCGCTCTGATTAATCAATTTTGAGAAGGACTTGCTGATGAGCTGAGATGAATTGGTGAAACAAGGCACACCAAAGAATCTGGAAGAGCTGTCCCAACATTAGGTGTTAATAGATGGTCATTTGGAAGAGGTGAGGCACAAAAAAAAAATGGCAAGTGGGTGGTGGGGTTCTACAATCTTCATCTCTAGCTCACCTGCTTGTGAAGTCCCACCTCGAAGGGCTGACACCCTGCCTTACACAATAGGTAGTTTCGATTTACTTTCAACTGGGTTTCACAAAAGCTTCTACGATAACAATGAGGTTGTGGAATTGCTGGGAGATCAATCTGCTAAGGTTAAGAGCTATTCCAACTAGTTTGTTGATGTTGTTCAAAGGGTGAATTGTTGGATCCATTTCAATATTCTGTTTATTTTTAATGCTATTTAAATATGTTTTGCTTGCCTCCATGGAAATATCTCAATATTTTGGTGTTTTGCTCATGAAGTCAAATATTTTCTTGGACTGGTGTCCCAGAATTTAATAGAAGCATGAATTCCAGAATTATACCTAAATGTGTGATCTCATTTATGCCTGCTCAGAAATAAACTCAATTGAGTTTAGGGAGATTGTCAGATCGCTTCACACAGGATTGCAATCAACAGATAATTGATTTAAACTGGCCTTTAAAAAAAAACCCTCTTATTTAGCTGGATGAAGTGGTCTCTTAGATCCTTTCAGCCTGTGCTACTTAATGGCACTGTGACGCTATTATGGGAAGTGCATGTGGAAGAGAAATAGTATCTCCACTATCTTGAGATCATTTAAAAAAATGCAGGATGTAGGCAGGAAGTAGAATTTAATAGGCATTGCTTTGCATTGTAGATACATACGCTTAATGAAATAAACACAGGAGTTCAAGTGATATTCTTTTCTTTTTTTTAAATAAGATCTCAGATTTCACATCATAATGCCTGCAACATCCACAGCAGTCCCTTTAGAAACAGTATATAAAGCTGAAAGTCAAATTGGGAAAGCAGAGAAATGCCTCCAGCACAGGATGGAACATTATCCTGATATCTCAGGCTACAAGTCAAATCTTACTATAGTACATTTTAGGTTTTTCACCTTTTACCCATGCCAGTTTTGAAAATGAATGCCAAGGTTCAGCTTGAAATATAGAATAGTATCCCAAATGTGAGCGCAAAGTTACCTTCCGTCACGTCAAAGTTAAAACACATAATTACCACATAACAAAAAGATTCATTCAACAGCAGGGCTCACTTTAGTTGGCCAATTAGTTATAACAAATTCTTTAGCAGGAAGGGCAAAGAGATGTCTTGAGTGAGGGTTGCACTGCAAAAGCACACGTACATCATCATTGTACAAACCTTTTACATTTCCACATTGCCTTCTATCCATAACACTTTCCTCCACAATACCATTGGTCACATTAAGGTAGACAATGTTTTGGTACACTTCATAAGGCAATAGCATTAATATTTGCATATGAACATTGGAACTGAATTTACCCAATACTCAGGAAGGTGCATAAATAAAACTAGTCCACACGTCATTTTGGCCAATGTTCTTTAAGGTGTTCTTTTAACTGAGGGATAGTTGGCAGTTGCTTTTCGCACATGTGGCACTTCAGAGGCAGTGTTAGAAGTAGGAGAGCATTCTTATCCACAGTTACTTTTCCTTTCTTTTTTATCACTGCTATCACATCTGAAGAGAAAAAGAAGAGAGGCATAATTTAGAGGTCCCCAATCGACAGACCGTATCCATCCCACTCCAAACCTCGTAAGAATGGTTTTAGCTACCAATATTTTTCCATGGACTGAAGAGGGCGTGGTTTTGGGTGCTGCCTGTATCCCATGGATGGGCTTTACCCAGCATGCCAAAAACCAGGCAGTGTGAACAAGCAATGCCCCATCCATGGGATACAGGCAGCACACGAAACCATGCCCCTTCCAGTCCACGGAAAAACCTCTCTACAGAACCAGTCCCTGGTGCCCAAAAGGTTCAGGGCCGCTGGCATAATAGATCTAGGATTATAGCTTCAGCCATATCCATCCCACTCCAAACCCCATATGAATGGTTTTAGCTACCAGTATTTTTCTCACTTAGAACAAACCTTAGAAACTGGGAGGAGAGAATTCATGACATTTTGGCAATATCGGCAAGCTCATAATCTCAAGGTTCTTTATATTAATGCCAAAATTAGCATCCAGAGAATGGCTGTGTTTCTGGAGCAAACATCAAAAAAATGTTTGGTATGAATGAGTTGTCCAAAAATTTGCTCTGAAAGAATCTTACAAGCCAGTCAAACTGGGCAGCGGCCATACTTGTTTAACTGTGTCTCAGCTTTTCAAATATATATAGGGAAGATACCTTTCCTTACAAGAAGAGAGGGAAGCGGAATTCTCCCATGTTTTTACTTTCCATGGCCCTTTTCTCTCATACTGGGAGAACCTTTTGCAGGGAAAAACCTCCCTTGCCTCAATTCTTTTACTGCTAAAACTAGATGTGCTTTACCTGTCCACTTGCTTTCTATGGGACTGGTGCAGGAACTTTATTAAACTAACAGGGCAGTAGCTATTCAATTACTTTGATCTTAAGTTATAGGAAGAAACCCAAGTCTAAATGGGCATAGAAATTAAAAGAGCCTATGTTATTACCTGTAGAATCCAAGAAGTAATTGGTTGTGAAAGAATTCCAATGCTTCTTGGTTTTAAACCACTTAGAATCAAAGTCTTGGCTAATGACATGAAGATGTAGCTGGCTAAGAAAATCAAGCAAAAATGATAACTAGGATTGATAGCATTGCAGCAATGTTAAAACAGCATTTTTACTAACAAAAGATATAGGCCAGAAGGCAGCATTTCTACTAATGAATGTTTGAAAGGTTAGCACCTTAATTCTGCCTTACCTCATGCTGGGAATGGCATGGTAGCCTAGTCTGAAGTGCAGGCTGTCTTTCTCCAGGCACTGCTGGATTATCATTTCTCCAACCTTGTGCATATGTTCCAACAGTTCAAGATGCTCATGAGTTACTGCAAATAAAGTGGAAATGGATTTCCAGGGCAGCACTAACCAGTGATAGCGAGCTTTGGGATATTTATCTTTTATAACTACAACTTGCTCATCCTTGTAAACCTAAGAGATAGGGAAGAAAATGCAACAGAATTAACAATGATGTTAATATTCTCATGCTTATCAGTCTTGAAGCAAAGCAACATGAAAACCTTACCTGCATGTCTGGGTTTAGCATAGAAACCTTCAGACCTTGAGCCCAGTATGGCATACATTCCTAAAGGACAAACAGAAGAATCTAAATATATTGAGATAGATAGATAGATAGATAGATAGATAGATAGATAGATAGATAGATAAACAGACAGACAGACAGACAGACAGACAGAAACTACAAAATGTATCTTGAGTCCAGTAGTAAAGACTTCCTACTATTTAAGTAACCAGGCTTCAGATTGCAATCTTAAATTCAATTTAATTGTGCTTCTGAATAGCTAAAATAATTTTAAGAGGCACTTAAATACTTTTCCGAGTATACATAATGCTAAAACACTTATCACTTTGAGACTTCTCCCAAGAGAAACAAATATAACTCAATAGACAGAATGTACCTTACTCAAAACTAAGAGCAATTCAGATAGTGCCTGCCCCCAGGTGGTGACCTAGTTCAAAATGCTAGTCACTCGCACACTCTAAGCTCCAAAAGCATTCTCAGTACTTTTTTCTGCTCCCTAGATAATTATGAGTCTTGAATTAACCTCTCTTAATGATGGAATGGCTTTTTAGTTTCCTTCTGCCTGCAGCCCTAGTATGTTCTCATAATTTCCTCTAAAGGGGCCTAGAATAAATTGGGGAAGGGCAGTATCAGGGATTGTGTGTCAATCAAAGGGGGGCTATTCCAGTCTGTTCTCATTCAAATGTTATGGCTCCCCTCAAAAAAAAAAAAATCTGGCAATTATTAGCAGGGGTATTGAGCATTCTCTTAAGAACCCAGTCCTCATATAACAAGCAGAAGCAATAACTTGGAAGAGTTGTTTGCTTGCTTTACCAAACCAGGGAGAGGGGTTCATTCTCTGTTTATATACATTAGCTTGCCCTGTCAGTGTTGGTCAGAATGAAGAAAAGTTGAGATTCCGAGGGGGGGGGGGGCAGAGGCCTTGGTTGAGGTCCAATAGACCAAAGGCCAGTGGTGAAATGCACTTACCTTCGCTACCAGTTCGGAAATGTGAGCATGCGCGCCTCTTCTGCACATCCGCAGAGGGTCAAAAATGGGACATAATGACGTCCCAGCGGGTGGGTGGAGCCTCCCGCCACCGGCCCTACCGGCTCGCACGAGCCAGATAGATCCGGCCGGATTTCACCGCTGCCGAAGGCTCTCCTTGCCTACCTTCCTGTGTTCAGTTTTGCAACACCAATTGCTCTCATTTCTTGGCTCACCATTTTGGTAGAAGAGCTTTCAAGTGAAGAAACAGAACTGCCATCTGTCACCTCGTTGTACAAATTGTAGTTTTGCAACTCCACCTGATCTGTTTTTATTTGTTTTCCAGATAAGCTTTCCACATTTTTGTTCTCAGATTCACTGTGTGGCCTTTTTTCACTTTTTTCAGCAAGCTTCTTGTTTTCCCGACCAGCACATGTGCCCATTTCCTCCAAGAATTGTACAGTGTATGGATACAATTTGTTGACAATATGGAGAATCTGTCCTGGCTTCAGTTTTGTTTCTTGATTTTTGCCAACATCCACTAGATCAATACTGGTTGGATTGACTCCTATCTTGAAAAAAAAAGGCAAAATTACTCATCATGTTAATATTTGCTCTCCCTGAAAGTCAGAATCCCTGATTGTGATAACTTATTAAATCAGGGATCCCTGACCCCAGGACCATGAACCAGTACCGTCCATGGCCTATTAGGGACTGGGCCATACAAGTGGTGGGCGAATGACCAAAGTTTTATCTACACATGTGTGGGATCCAGGTTGTACATGAAACCATGTCCCTCCTGTCCATGGAAGACAATTTTTCTTCCAAAACTGATCCCTGGTGCCACAAAGGTTGGGGAACACTGTATTGAATAATTAAAATCTCATTTCCAGGGGAAGATGGCAGACTGGAGACAGCTCCATAGAAAAGTGAATTTTATACAATACTAATATGAAGTTAAATAATGCAAGAAAAGCTGTATTAAAATGGTGGTGGCTTTTTTTTTTGGCTTTAAAGCATCTACCATCCCCAAGTTATCACCAGTTTCCTCAAATTATGTATATATAATCAAATAGTGAAAATCTTGTGATATAGGTGTGTGTCATGAGAACCGACAAGTGGATTGAAAAAAGGCTGGTTCCTATAATTATTCATATTTTAATTCTTAATTCTTAACTAAGGAAACAAAAGTGAGAAAGTCAAGGTGCAATACCATAAACTATACTTTTGTTTTTGCAAAATGTTATGTTTTATGTAATGTTCCTACCAAGACCAGCTAGATAGCTCTAGGTTAAAAATCCTTTAATCCGGATTTATGCGCTAAAATACTTAAGAATTAAGAAATATTTGTCAATCCATTGCAAATTGAGAGGAACAAAGCAGTTTATTTCAGACTGAATTACTATCCCATACTGATTAACCTGGGAGTAAGTCTCACATAATTGTGCATGAAATCTGTTATATATTAAAGAAGACAGAGGAATGTACTGTAATAGATTTCCACCAAATGGAATGGATCTTAACAGGTGTACCAAAAGAATGAAGTTCAATAAAGTTCAAAGTTAATAAAAGTAAACAAAGGAAGTTTCTCGTGAATCCACAAAAATAAACCTTAGTTAGAGAAGGCAGATAACTCTCTTGCTTTATTAATCTTGGTGGAAAGCAAACTGAGCAAAAGGGAAATCATGCTAGAGAGTTCCTATTTTTTTAAAAGCAAAAAAGAAGCCAAGCTTTCATTCTTTTGTGTCTGTGGGATCAGTTATAGTGTGGGTTCAAATTAGCCTGAATATTCCCCTGGTTTCCCTTTGGAAAATTCTGGGAACTGTAGTTTTATAAAGCATTTCCTAAGCCTTTTATTACAAAACATCAAGCCATGACCCCTATGCAGAACCCAGAGTCATTTGGTCAAGAATTTTGACAAGCAAACTCATTAGGATCTGACTTAAATGTGGAATGTACAATTTCCTCAAAACTTAGCACAGAAAGTCACTTACCACTCCCATTTTTTAAAACTTGAAGGATGGATTTTGTTTGTATCTGATGTGGTACTGAAGTCCAAAAGCAAATAAAATTTGAAGAGGTGTAGAGTACATAGAATCCTCTTCCTAATAAAGCTGCTTTGCAGTAAGACAAATTGAGGATTGTTTTGTTTGGGCTCAGCATGGTTTATAAACCCAGTCACTATGGTTTGCACATTGTGGATTATTATTAAAACCACCCAATCATTTTAATTCCTTGGATTTAACATGCAAACCTAACCACTAATGGTTTGTAAAATACATTTTATAGTATATCATGTTTTATAAACTCAGTGAATATACTGATTCAATAAGCCTTTCTTAATCATAGCTTAGCATAAGGTGTAATGATTCATAGCAATTATTCTTATAAGGTAGGACTCAATTTATGACTATAGTTAGGACTGAAATTTTCTGCTAAACAATGCAATCATAAAGCAAGATGTCACATGACTGTATCGCTTAGTGACCACAATCCCACCAGTCCTGGTGATGGTGCGCGTTTGACACCTGTTTGCTACACTGTGTTTTGGGAGAAAGTAGTGGACCATATAAATGTGACTATTCGACAAAAGTAAAAATTTTCAGACAATAATATTATCTTATTACTTACCTAGTGTATGGAATTTGGCAACTGGACATGTTAATCAAGAACCATAGGTCATTAAACAAATACGCAGCCCAGTTCAAGCCACCCCAGGTTGGTCACTCCCAGTCCCACATCTCAGTAAGATAAGGGACAGTCTCCAACTCCCCCACCTACCTATCTATCCTTCCCTCCTCCACTCTTTTCACTTTTCTGCACCCAGCTTTGTGGGGCAGCATGCAGTCCTAGGATTGCATGGCTCTGGGGCTGTTTGCCATGCCCTGGAGAATCGCAGCCACCTCAGCCCAGTCCAAACTGTCACAGCCCAGGCCCAGTCTTGCCACCCTGCATACTGATTGCCCTGGCACTCTGCTGCCACCCAGTTAACCTTTGGAGTCTTCTTCTTCCCACTGCTAACCAGGCATGTCTAACCAGGCATGTCTACCCTGGATTCTGAGCTGGGCTGGGTTGAGCTTCATCTGAAGAACAAAAAAAACAAACAAGACCCAACCCCTTTCCAAAGGGCATGCCTGCTCAGCAGTGGGTGCAGGAAAACACCAAAGGTCAGTGGGAGTGGCAGAGTATTGTGGCAGAGGCTAAAAGGTTATAAATGGGAATAGGTAGGTGGGTGAAGGGAGTTGAGGTGCCCTTACAGTCATTAAGTATTTGATGGACCCAAATTTTGATCACATGACTGTGGGGCACAATGGCTGTAACTTTAGTTGTTAAATCCCTTTGTTCATTCTTGCCATAACTTTGCAGCCACTTGAATAAATGGCTGTAAATTGAGGACTACCTGTATAGAAGTTTGCAATTACTTTTGGTGGGGCAGTATTATGATTTAAATACATAGAACTCTATTATCGCTGGAAACAATTATTTCAGTTAGAAAGCTGTGGAATGGAATAGATTCAGTCCTTTTTCTCATTCTAAATTGACCTCATGGTGAAACTCAACATTAAAAATCGGGAAAAAGCTAGTGATATGGAAAAATTGGATGAAAGCAGGGATATTAACTTTTGAACCAATTAACAGATGATGAAGATGAATTTTTCACACACGCTGTGCTAACAGATTAATAATATCTATTAGATGTAACTCAGTGGTAATATTTACAGGTAAAATAGTTGTTAACATCATTGTTTGGATTAGGATTTTCAGCTTCTGAGATTACTAGAATGGCTGGTTAATCCTTTAAAACTAAAAAATCTTGCTATTAATTTTTCTATATATTTGTAATCAATAAATCAATTTGATATGCAGATGCTAGGAGACGATCCGAATAAAGAATCAGAGGTTCTTATATTGCTTAAACAGGAGGAGACTGAGAACAGCATTTTGTTGAACATATAAAGACAATTCTTCTTGTAAACATGTTTTTAACAATGTCCTATACTCTGTTTTGGAAGAAAGTAGTAGATCATATAAATGTGGCAATGCGACAAAAGTTAAAATTTTCAGAGGATAATATTTTATTACTTATTTAGTATATAGAATTTGGCAACTGGACATGTAAATGGATTCTCCATGCCTTTACTATAGCTAAAAGACTGATGTTGTAGCATTGGAATGATAAATGGCCCCATTTACTCAATGGTTTGAAGACCTGATTATACTTGCCACTTATGGGCAGGTGACATAAAGATATAGACTTTGTACGAGTAAGTACAATGAAATACGGGATTCATTTATATAATATACAGTTGGTTTAAAAAGTATGGTAGTTTTAGAAGTGTATTAGAAATACTATATGTATATATATCTATGTAATATATATATGTATGTATGTATAATATACACACACAGACACACGCATGTTTGCATCAAATAATTATATATAGAATTGTCACTATTTACTGTTGCAATGGCATACTTTAAATTTTTTCTGATGTATTTTTTCACTTATTTTTCCAGCACTTGTTGTATATATTTTTAATGATGTATTTACCTACGTTTTACTTCTTTTTTTGTTTTAATAATTTATTCCATAATGCTGTATGGAAGGAAAAAGCATACCTGTTTAACCTTGACATACCCTTTGTTGTAATCTGCTTTTAGTTGTACTGAAAAAAAAGTGACAAAGAATGATATTAGGCTATGAATTTTATGGAAGTGCTAGGGAAGGGAGAGAAAAGGGGTCATTTCAGAAAAGCAAATGCTTTAACAGTGATGCAATTTAAATTAAACAGTAGGCGCTAGGAGACAACTGATTTATTCTCATTTCTTTTGTCTGTTTGGAAATAAATGCAGCCAGAAAATTGTGAGCTATCATCTTGTGGATTAAAATTATTGCTACAATTATATGGTATAATAGTTTAATAATACTTTACTTCAGTTTCATACTATCTCCCTATTCTAATTAGTCTCCGTATTTCAGTAGCTATACTCAAGGAAAAAATCTATTTTTTTTCTTTTTCATAAAGTTATACACATTTGCACTAAAGCTGTCTATATGCCCACACACCAGGGTGGATAAAAATCAGATTTTTTTGATTTAAATCGGATTTTTTTGATTTAAATCGGATTTTTTTGATTTTTATCGAATTTATTTTAATAAAAAACTTTTGGGGTAAAAATCTATCGTAAGATAGTTTTCTATTTAAGATACATAAATAATTTAGTTTATTCAGCATGAAATGGAGCTTAGTTATGTAGCATGAGGCTGTATATTCTGCAACATTGGGACTATTGGTGACTGAACAGTGGGTCAAAGGAGTAGCAGAGATGACAGTTGCTCTTTAAAAATTATGATTTAAATCGAGTTGATTTAAATCAAGCCTTTTTACTAATGATTTAAATCATGATTTAAATTGTGATTTAAATCAACTCGATTTAAATCAAATCCACCCTGCCACACACCACACTGTACATCAGTGTTCTAGACATGGACAGAAAATGTCAGGGTACTACTCATTCAGTCCATTCCAGGACTATCTAAGCAGCATATGTGGCTCAGTTTTCCTGAATCGCTATTATTTTCTAACAAGAGCAGATTCATTGCAGGATTTAAAAATTCTATTAAACTTTCTTATATTTCTCCATCTTCTATAGCTACTTCTACCCACCAACTGGCAAACTGCAAATATAAAAGCATAACCTTACTTCCATCCATAAAATGTTGGGAAGTACAGGTAGTTCTCATTTAGCATTAAATGTTAGCATTAACAATAAGTAACTTTGCAACCAGCCCTCACATTTACCATGTCTGTAAAGCAAAGAAAAGCTGAAGTGAGCACGGTTGCAGTTTCACTTAGCAACCCTTGGTTTAACAACCAAGGTGACAATTGTGGTCATTAAATGAGGACTATCTGTACAACAAAACATTACTGAGTTATAAATGTTGATTCAAAATATGTCACATATATTATCTTGTAATCCTATTAGAGACACCTATTTTTACTGCTTTCCTATGTAGTTTATTTCTAGAGTCTTTTGGAGTAGATGGCCATAATAAAATCTAATTAATAAAAATAACCTGAGAAAATGAAAATAGCCATCCTTGAGAGTAGGAATTAAATTCAAACCAGTTTTCCTAGCTCAACCTCTTAGCTTCATAGTTATTACTCATCATGCCACCTACTTTGACCCTTTATCTGGCACCAGATATTTATGCCATTAGGCATAATTAAAAAAAGAGGCAAAAATGAAATAAAGTAAAAACTATTGAGTTTACTAAGTTTTACCCCCTAGCATATTTAAGGCTGCTACCTTAATCTTCAATTTACCTTGTTTTCGTGAACACTTCTTGTCTGTTATCTCCGTGTCAGGCCCACGCCCTATCACCACCATTTCTAAATGTGGTAGTTTAATTCGCTGACAGCTTCTATCTTTGCTCACTAGCCAGCATACACGCATTGTGCTCAGGGAGGGGAAGAAAAAAAAGAGAAATACTCAGTTTTATCAAATAAGGTTCAGCTAGGGAGAATGATCTACAGGTGCTATAAAAGTATTTTATTCCAGAACATTCACTAGAGGTTTTTATCTATTTGATAGATAAAATCTACAAAGGGAAGAGCACAAAAATTTACAAGACTTTGAATAGCTTATTATCCAAAATGCTGAAATGCCAAATAGATTTTCATTTATTTTTTTATTGTTATAAAATGCATAGATTTGAGAAAATAACCAATTAAACAATTTACATTATGCTACCTTTATAATTGTATTTATATAACACATTTATATATATTAAACTTACAATACATTCATTAACTATGAATGCATTCCAATTAAAGGAATTGTTCTGTGACATGTCATTTTAAAAAACTATACTTTAATATGAGCCACAGAATAATTTCATTCACTCTAAAACTTTACAGTACATTTATAAAGTGTCATTTTTTAGTCTGTCAATACTTTTTAACTAACAAATTTAACTAACAATTTATAAATTAATATAGACCAAAACCACCAATTCATACTTGGCATAGCTTTTTCCTTCTTCCAGGAGAAAAAAACAGAATTTGCTTATTTGGAATAAGTATTCTAGAACATCAGATATTTTCAGTTGATGGAGTACAGTGCTAAACCTTTTACCATTGGCCAAAGGGCAACATTAAGTAACGATGGGTGAATTAGCTGAAAGCATTGTGCTTATGAAATGAAGGTTTTCTTTAATTGGAGCTGTTCTTGAGCGTCTCTATGGTAGAATCCAAGGAAATGAATTATTTTTGCAGAGCAAAACAAGGGAAAGCATCCTATTTTTAACATCTAGAATACTCTAAGAGACTGCTTATTTAATTTCTAAATTTTAAAAAAAATAGAGCTAACTGTATTTTGTTTCATAAAAAATCCAGAAAACAATTCTGAATTTGTTTGGAGAAAGTTTGCAAAACCTTAGATTTTGAACAATTACAAACAGAAAATTCACTGCCCTTCCTTTTACTCCATAAAAGAACTATTTAGTTTGTACTTCTTACTACCCCTGTAACAGAGAAACCAAGAAAAGGGTGCAGTTTCATTACTGTTTTTCTTCAAATTCCCAGTTTCCTTCAGAAGATGGTTTTGAATGGATTATGTATCCGGCAGCACTTTTCAGGATACAGAAACTACTGTACAAGAGAAAGGGAACCGGTTCACTTCCTTTTTTTCCCCATCATGATATTGCAAAGATCAGGACTATGTTGGAAAGCAATTGTTCATGGATATATGGATCCAAAGTTTGGCTCTGCACAGTATTTTATCCAGGCTATGATTCACATAACCAACATCCAGATCTAATGCATGTTTATTTAAAATCCAATTAAATAACTTCAGCATGCAAAGGACTGCGACTGAAACAACACAAGCACCTGGCACAATCAATTAAGCATTAGGGCAGCTGGAATCTGGCTCCTGAGACTCAATGACTGTATGAAATATACGAGCTCCTCCGAGGAAAATGTTATAACAGAAACATTTCTTCCAGACAATCTCTCTTGCGCCATCTCACAGTATAATTTTGTGCTCGATTTTTTAAAAGGCCATCTAAAGACCCATGTACCCCATCCGATTTCGTCCCTTCCAACAATTTTCGGTGGGTTATTCACACCCACCCACCCAAAATATACCAGAAGCTTCTCAGGGGAACCGCCTCCTTTCATCAACACAACTCCCTCGCATTTCCACTCACCTCCACGTTGCCATCTCTGCACCTCTCTACACTTCCTAGCCAATAGCCTCCCTCTGGACCGCTTCGAGCCCAATCAAATTCCAGTTTCTGATTCCTTATTCCCACCCCCTAAGAGGAAGGAAGTAAATACCCAGCCAGTTTCTCGACCTTTCTTTCCCGCAGTGAAGCGGAGAGAAAAAAACGTTTGGTCGTGAGTTGTGTGTTTACGAGGATTCGTGCTCGGATTTTCTTATTTATTTAACCAATAAAAAAGGCTATGCCGATCCATTAAAACAAAAAACATTACCAGTTAGTACTGATATTAAGGCCACTCAAAATCTCACCAAATATTTAGCGAGCTCTTCAATTCTCCAACTTTTTATTGGGCTGGATGTTACTTATAGCAGAAAAGGAAGAAGCTACTTGGAGAGGCCCACCAGGATGCCTTTTAGTGACACAAAAATGAAATGCAGCCAATTTATTTATTTTTTTAAAAATCCTATGCTGAATATTAATACCAGAATTCAAAATTTAATGGAACTATATATAGGTGGATGTAGGATTTCAATTTTTATATGATTCTTGACGAGCGTATCTTTTATGTACACTGAGAGCATATGCACCAAGACGAATTCCTTGTATGTCCAATCACACTTGGCCAATAAAATTCTATTTTGGAGATGTCCCTGCTGCTTCTAAAATTAAGAAGCAACTATTTAAAGAACTGATGAAAAAGACACATATGTACAAATATGGAACAAATTTAAATGCCCCATCCTAAACCACGAATATTGTTTTACATAATGTGAAAGTTTCCTATTCAAGGAAATTTGTAGAGCTAAATATCCTAAAACAGTGAACATTTATATTAATACATGTTTTAAAAATCCCAATGAGTTTTGGATGCAAATACATTAATCCAGAAGATTTAAATTACAATGAAACCAGAGACTTTTGGGATGACTAAGGGCCAAATAAGAAAAAAGTCATGCAACTTCTTATATACGATAACTGCAGTGAGACTATTATAAGACCAAAAGAAGAAAGGTTCAACACAACCCACAATGATAGACTAGTTGGTGAAAACAATGGAACTTGCAAAGATGGCTAATTTAAGTTCTTTTATTAGAGCAAAAAACAGTATCTGTATTTATGGTTGACTGGAAATCCTTTACAGACTTTTTACATCAAATAGAAAAAAATGCATTAGATTTGTTTTTTTTCTTTGCTTCTTTTATTTATTTATTAATTTACACTATTTCTAAGCCACCCAGAGTCACCTTATTAGTGGGACGGTGGGGAATATGAATTTAATAAATAAATAAGCTTTTTCGACGCAGTGTTAAAGAGCGTGATACTATATTTTCGTTTGCTTTTAACACATTTCTCACACGAGGATTCGGGTTGCCCTAAACTTGGCCTCAGATTCTCTGTAGCTGCGCAGAACCGCTCAGTTCTACAGGACTTCGAAAGGTCGAATGCGCCCACCCCTGCCGCTTTGCATTCTGGCCCTTGTAGTTTGCCGTTGTTGAGCCGCGTCGAAAAATGGCGGAGGGCCGAGCACGTTGCCTATCTTGGCATGACGGGACTTGTAGTTCCCGGCGGTGATATAATCCCTCGACAAATGATTGGAAGACGGCCTCGTTTTTCGTCATGGCTTCTGGAAAGCCGACGAATGCCGGCCATCGATGGTACCAGCAGAGAAGGCGGTGTTTCCGGTATTGGGTGGGGCTTCCTTGAAAAAAAGAAAACTCCCCGGATGCTGCCTAGCCTGAGACCGGCTCGGAACTTTCCAGAAAAGTCGCGGTCGTTTTGTCTGTGGGAGAGAAAGAGGCAGGCGAAGGTGGCACTCGGCGGCAGGAGCGGGTACACTTACCGGGAAGACGTCAGGCTGCTTTTTTTTCGGCCGAAAGCGCGAGGTGGGTGGAAGACAAAGGGAAGCCGTTGGCCGCGCCTTCCTTTCTCCCCCCCCCCACAGAGCCCCCCACTCCTCCTTTCTCCCATCCTCGTCGCGCGAGGAACGACCGCCTGGGCAGCTTCGTCCGCGCGCCTGGAAAGCCGAGGCGGGCGCGGTGCGCGAGCCGAAACCGTGCACTTGAGGGGAGGGGGGGGGAACCGATACGAGGTGGGTGAAGGAGGCACGAGGGCGGAAGGGGTGGTGGTGGTCGGTGAGGGAAACTGGGGAGAAGCCTGCGAGAAAGCCTTTTGGGAACGGGGCAGGAGGGGGTTGGCGCCCATTGTCCGTGAGACGAGGAAGGGTGACCATGAAGAAGCATCCTTTCTGGGTGTTCTGTAGGGGAGAAGCGGGGGGGGGGAGGGCCTGGGGTCCGGGGGGGGGAGGGGAGAGTAAGCCCTTTTTCAGGTGAGTGACCTTCATCTGCTCAGAAACAGGCAGGTGTGCGACTGAAGGAGCGGGACCTTATTCAGGCAATTTAAGCGAAGGTGGCCGAGTCAAGCGGGAGGAACAAGAAAAGGTGTTTCTGTGTCAGATTTAGTACTTGTTTGTATAGCCATTTAGGCTGCGGGGAAGTGGATGAAATATGGGGGAAGATTGTTTCTGTTGAGGGTAAAAGAGGTATAAGGGAAGGGAAATAGGAAAGTGTGGGAGAGTCTCAACAGCTGTTTTACTATTCTCTTCCCCACCATGTTCCCATGCAGGTACTGTTGCATCATGGTGAAGGAGACGACATACTACGATGTGCTTGGGGTAAAACCTAATGCCTCTCAGGAGGAGTTGAAAAAGGCTTATAGGAAGTTAGCATTGAAGTATCACCCAGATAAGAATCCTAATGAAGGTGAAAAGGTGAGTACATACGTTTTTTAAATCTTCCTCCTCCCACTTTCTGCTAATTAGGTACCGGTATGTGGCAGGTATTCTGTACCCATTTCATTTTACCTCTTGGTGTGAATGTGTTGGATTCTGGTTGTTGAACCCATATGCATACTTATCTTCAGGACATAATATTTCTTCAGGTGTTCAATGTTTTCATGTTCTGTTTTGCTTGACTGTTGCTTGCCCTTGAACATTCTTGTCTCTTGTTCTGCAGACGTCTCTTATTGAAAATGCAACTTGGTTTTTACAGTAAAGTGTCTTTTTGAGAAGATTTGAAAAGCTTACATAAAATTTTCTCTTCGTGTCATTCCAAGTGTGATCTTCCGTAAAAGTTTTCATGATGAGCTTGACTCCTGGTGACTTATGTGGACATATCCACATGCAAATCAGCATAGGTTTTTTTTACTTCCCAGTCTGTTTTACAATCACTGCCCTTTGGAAAGCTTGCAGCCTAGCTCTTGTGGCAGCAGCTAGTCATTGTTAGCTGATTTTGAAAAAGCTAAAGCAGCGTTGAATCAGTGAACTAGACTTGGATATGCAAGAAAAATATTCAGCAGAAAAGAGTAACAAATCACTTTATCACTATATAAAAAAAAACTCAGCAATCATTCAGTGCACCAGGACTTAAAGATTTACAATTAGGAAGATTAAAATTTAGATTTGAATTCTTCTGCTGAAATAAAACATTTTAAAAAACTCCTTCCTTTTCAATAAAATGAGAAAATTCAAATCCATAAAGTGGACCAGTCATCTGTAATTATTGTATGTTACTAATAATAGTATGTAAATGTAGTAGAGCTGATCATGATATAAATAATAAATATCATTTGGTGACAATTACATAGACTAAGCCTTTTGATTTTTTTTAAAATGTTGTAGTTCAAACAAATTTCCCAAGCCTATGAAGTCCTGTCTGATTCCAAAAAAAGAGAGTTGTACGATAAAGGTGGTGAACAAGCAATAAAAGAAGGTGGTAGTGGAAGCAGTTTTGGATCACCAATGGATATATTTGATATGTTCTTTGGAGGAGGTGGAAGAATGCAAAGAGAGAGGAGAGGTAATGCACAACTTTCTTTCATCTAACGGAAATTTTAGTGGTTAATTTTTTATTAGTTAAAAAAAGGGGTGGTTCCCTGCAGACATTATAAAGATAAAGGTGATGATGTGGTTTCAAGGTGAACGGGTAATGATATCTTTTAATTTCAGAATTTTTATTTAATGTAAAACAATTCATTTGATTCTTTGTAATGATTGCTTTGGGAGCTGTCCACTAAAGGATCTATTAGCATTATTTGAACATTTGAACATTACCTCAAAGTCTGTTTGCTGTTATTGCTGTTAATATTAGCTGTATAAATTATACAATTAGTCCAAATGTTTTCAACATGGTTTAAACTGCACATGAAATGGCCTTTGTAACTCTTTACTTAGAAATGCCCCATTGGATCCAGCCTAGTTTAATTTCCATTACAATAAATGTGGTTTTTTTTCTCAAAAAGTTCTCAGCTAGGAACTGAATTAATTCTTAATAACATGCTTTTCATTTCAGGTAAAAATGTTGTTCATCAGTTATCAGTAACTTTAGAAGACTTGTACAATGGAGCAACCCGGAAACTTGCTCTGCAGAAAAATGTGATTTGTGACAAATGTGAAGGTATGCTAAAACATTAATTTTATAGACGCTTAGGAGAAATTTTAATGTGAAAAAATGGAGTCTGTTTAATCTTAATTTTTTTTATATGTTTTCTAGGCCGAGGGGGCAAGAAGGGTGCAGTAGAATGCTGCCTTAATTGCAGAGGAACAGGCATGCAAATAAGAATTCATCAGATAGGACCCGGAATGGTTCAGCAAATCCAGTCTGTGTGCATGGACTGCCAAGGCCATGGGGAGCGCATCAGCCCCAAGGACAGGTGTAAAAGCTGCAATGGAAGGAAAATTGTTAGAGAAAAGAAAATTCTGGAAGTCCACATTGATAAAGGTATACTAAAGGAGAAATTAGGAGTTGTGGGATATTAAAAGTCCTAGAAAAGATTTACATATTAATTTAGAAAGGGATGATAAATTACATCTGGGTTGTCTGCCATGAGATCTGTGTTTTTCACTAATTTTTCTTCAGATACCCTGTTTGATAAAGAATATAGTTCTATAGCAGTGATGGTGAACCTTTTTGGCACTGAGTGCCCAGACTGGAATGCGTGCATGCGCCAGAGTGTCGAAAACCCAAAGACCAGGTGGTGACGGGCGTGCCCACAGAGAGGGCTCTGCATGCCATAGGTTCACCATCACAGTTCTATAAAATATAGTTCTCCCACTACCTGAATTTCTAGGCCCGTGATGGCGAACCTATGGCACGTGTGCCACAGGTGGCATGTGGAGCCATATCTGTGGGCACGCAAGCATTGCCCTAACTCAGTTCCAGCGTGCATGCATGTGCCAGCCAGCTGATTTTCGGGCCTTCCGGGCCCACTGAAAGTTGGGAAATGGGCCGTTTCTGGCCTCCCGGGGGGGGAGGCTGTTTTCGCCCTCCCCAGGCTCCTAGAAAGCCTCTGTAGCCTGGGGAGGGCGAAAAACTGACCTACCTGGCCCACCGTGCCACTGGGTACCAAAAGCGTGGGGAGCGCGGGGGGGGTCATACGCATGCGCAAGGGGCGGGGCACATAGAATTATGGGTGTGGGCACATGCCCGCGCTCCCCCCGCTTTTGGCACTCGATGGCAGAAAGGTTAGCCATCACTGTTCTAGGCATTAAACCTCAATACTTCTGTCAAGAGATGGTGCTTTCATAAGATAGTACAACTTCCATAATTTTTGTATGAATTGCTGTTTAATGGCTCCCAATAAGAATTGAGAGATGCTGTATCGGTGACATAATGACTGCTTGAACACTTGACATCAGATGGCTCTGGAAAACTATAGTATTTGGATAAAAATAATTTTGACTAAGGGCTGAAATAAGTAAAAACAAAAGGAAAACTACTAAAACATGTTCAAATTAAATTATTACAACTAGTGTACATCAACAGTTCAATTTCAAAATATCTAAAAAATTCAAACAGGTCATCTGTACATTCCATAATAAGAACTAGAAATTTTGGCAAAAGAAAATTAGGGATAACTCTTGAGACCAGCTGGCTTTTCACTAGCTGTTAAGGGATATGCTTTCTGTTCCTGTTTCATGCTTCTACTTATGTTTTACCAAATTATTTGCAGAGTGAAGAATGCTAAATTTATTAGAACAATAATTTGAAATATATTGTGTAGATTTTTAGCCTAATCTGTTCCTTTTGAAATAGGAATGAAAGATGGTCAGAAAATAACTTTCCATGGTGAAGGTGATCAAGAACCAGGATTGGAGCCAGGAGACATTATCATTGTCTTGGATCAAAAGGATCATTCTGTGTTTACAAGGCAAGTTTTAATAATACTATGGAAAACACATTTCGGTAGTATGTATAACAGCTTGGGAACATAGGTTGCCAGACATTAGGGTTTATTTTTAGAAGACACTAATTGGAGCAGGTTTTAAATTTTGTAGTCAGAATAGGATGGTCAGGGTAACAATTGCACGCAGTTTCTCTTAACTTTCTTTCTACAAGATTAATTATTTCTGCAATACCTTACAACTTTTCCAGTGATTTCTAACCTACTAAACAAGTGTAAATCACTACATTGTAACTAATATATAGACACCTACTACCTTTATAAATGCATATTAATATGCAATTGTACAGATGACTGACTGATTCTGTCATAGTTCTGTAGCCCTTCACTAGTTATGTCAAGGTATGAAGCCTGGCACAACAGTTTTTAATTGCCAACTCCTGGTTCTTTGTTTAGGAAAGTGTATAATATACTCTCAATTTTAAGAAGTTTGTTTGGTCTAATGATTCAAGGTAATTAAACTGGTTTTAAAATGGTTTTCCTTCTCAATTAACCTTCGGATGTTAAGTAAAATGTTACATTGATTTTAAGGCTTGAAAGTCATCTTTTCTCTAGTTTAAATGCTGAAACAATTTCTTATGTATAGATGTAAATAGTATATATTTGATTACTGTACAGTAGCAAGGAAAATCAGTTTAGTTTTTTCCCATGAAATTGTGGCTCTTTTTTTTTTCTCTTTAACTTTTACTTAGATAATTAAACATGGAATGTCATTGAGTTTCAAGATATTCCTTGATCTATTATGGGGGTCCTCATCCTTTTTGAACAGAATTTTTGAAAACATGATAGGAGCCCTGTGGCTGTTGGATGGGGAAAATTGCCTATTCACAAAATGGCTGCCATGGGAAAGTTACAGAGGGCCAGTTTATCAGAATGCTATGTGTTGTGCTGGTTAAGTATTTGATGTTGCCTGCTATCATGCTTATCTTTGTGGGATTTTTGGGAACAAACAGAAATTCCCTTCCTCCTAAAAGTATTCGCCTACAGCAAAAATATTTTATTTTTCAATAAATATTATAGTGAGAATCCCCACCCTAGATGTCTGTGTGTTCTATGGCACCCTGTGGTGTCATGCTGGGGATCACTGGTCTGCTATATTATATATATAGCATAATATTTAAACATCAGATATTAAGGTAAAACCTTATTTTTTTTTTTATTTTCCCATATAATCAGATCTGGTGCCAGAATAGTCTTATTTCACTAACAATTTACCATTTTAAGTACCGTTTCCCCCAAAATAAGTCATCCCCTGATAATAAGCCCAATCAGGCTGTTGAGCGCATGGCAATAAAGCCAAGCGCTTATTTCAGGGTTCAAAAAGACAAGGTCTTATTTTTGGGGAAACACGGTATTTAGTTTTTTTACTTGTCTTTTTGGAATTGATATCCTATACAATATGGTTAGAGCCCTGCAATTCTAAAGCATATAACTTTTTCTGCAGGCGAGGTGAAGACCTGGTCATGTCTATGGATATACAATTAGTGGAAGCACTCTGTGGCTTTCAAAAACCAATTGCAATGCTGGATAATCGAACTATAATAATTACTTCTCATCCTGGTAAGTCTGCATTGCTCTGAAAAACAAACTTTGGTACAATAAGTTTAAATTTAAAAGACCATTGTTTAATAGACTTTGGATGTAAATCTGTCCATATTACTTTATGTGTATAGTCTTATTTATCTTTTTATGATCTATAAACTTCCTCTTCAGTTAAATGAACATTCTACTTTAACTGACAACTGCTCCCTACTATTAGTCTGTTAAAAGTTTGCAATTATACTGGAGTCACTATTAATTGGAACCCATCATAAAATAAATGTTACCCTTTTGAAGAATCCAAGTGAAATGCTGTAAAGATCTTAAGCAACTATAACTCTTAAATTAGTACTGTAATTAAATAGCTTTTATCAAACTCCTGTTGTCTTGGATTGACAGGAATGGCACAATCATTTGTAACTGATGAATTAGAAATCTTCTAAATGTATCTTGGAAAACCTTTTTTATCATGATAGTGCACTTTAGGAATATGCCATGTTTGGATTCAGTTACAAAACATTTCTAGCACTTGGATCTTTTCCCAGAATCAGGTTACTACCCACTGTGGATGCCTTGTTCACATGTCTTTAGTTTGCTGTCAGGATAAGTTTCTGCTTGAGCAACTTTAATTTTATATAAACTTTGTTAAACATAAGTTATATCTCTTTAATTTCTAGGTCAGATTGTCAAACATGGTGATATTAAGTGTGTACTAAATGAAGGAATGCCAATCTACCGTAGGCCATATGAAAGGGGTCGTCTTATAATTGAATTTAAGGTAAGTGACGATTGAATTACTAATTAAATATATCATGGAAAATTTCTTAAATCTATTTTAGGCAATGCTGCCTTATAATGCTGATTTCTTAAATAATTGGTGTTAGTTATACAAATCAAGCAAATGTATCTTTTATGTTAACATTCAGACACTTATTTCATATTTAAAAGTATATTTATGAGAAGCATTCATATTTTTTTCTAATTTTCAGGTGATATTTCCAGAAAGTGGTTTCCTTTGCTCAGATAAGCTATGTCTGTTGGAAAAACTGCTACCGCCAAGGCAAGAAGTGGAAGAAACCGAAGACATGGATCAAGTAGAGTTGGTAGACTTTGACCCATCTCAGGAAAGAAGACAGCATTACAATGGTGAAGCATATGAAGATGATGAGCACCACCCTAGAGGTGGTGTCCAATGCCAGACTTCTTAAGCTGGTCTCACAGTTACACTTGTGCTGCTTGTCCTGTATGTCAGTTGTGGATGAGTGAAGGACTGAAGTTGCTATATTCAGAATTGCTATTGTCTCTGTAATATTTAAACTTAGTTGTTTTTAAATCAAGTTAACAAATTGAAATCGGTAAAACTACTTGGATCAAGTTGGAATGTTCATATTTCTATATGGCCTCCTAAGGAAACCTGAAGCCACTTTACTCTGGCTTATTTTATTTTGTGCATCATAAGTGTATTGTGTGCAAATGCACTGGCTTAGTATTCAGTGATTTCTGTTTAGTATTATAAATTATATTCCCTCTTATGTATGCATCTGTATTTATGATTCATGTTAAAGATGTGAAATTAAATTTTTGTATTCATCTAGATACATTGATGTGTTTTGGATGTGCTATGGCTGGTTGAGACTTTGCACAGCATCTGTATGAGACTACTTATTTTCCATTCTGGAATGTTGAACACTCTTCATTCTCTACTGAGCTTTGCTTAGAATGCTGTATAAAACTCATTGATGTTAGACAGGATCCTGGCATGGTTCTTGGGTAGGAGTAAAAAATTCAACAAACGTCTAAGTGTAAATGGGACAAAAGCTGAAATCTTAAAAAGGATTCTGAATAGCAAATACATAATTTTTATAGAGGTAATCGTGTAACTGAAAAATAATATGCCTAAGAATAATGGTACAAAACTACATCCATTTTGAGTTTAATGTCACTAACATTCAAATTCCATGCTGCATGAATACTAGCAAAAAAAAAAAAACCATTAACACTAAATGACTCCTTAATGAACTGTTCACAGTCCATAAGGTTTTTGTGTGTAGTTTCTGAAAAAGGCTACCTTTTAATGGCTATTTCAAAATGTCAATATAAGTAACCTACTATAAATTCATCCAAAATAATAATTAGGCATTGCATCATGACAGGGGGAAGGGTTAGCAAAGAATTCAAGTACCTCTTTTAAATATACCTAAGACTGCTATTTCTAACAACTAAATTGCTAACATTGTCATTTATGATAAGCCCTAAATTTACGTAACTGCTATATGTATATATCTGTATATGGGCAAATAGGATAGCAGAAAATAGCATTTCAGTTCCATATGTAATTTTAAAACAAATCTCTCACCATTAGAATCTTAAATTGGCAAAAAAATTTGACTATCTTAAATCCTTGGCAGGGATTTAAGTTGTACAGCAAATTATTTTAGTCCTTGTGATAAGGATGAGTTACAGTGGAATTATGTGTCTTTAAAATGCTTGATTATTGTACTTTACACTCAGTTTGTACCTGTAGGGGGAAATAAAACTATCCTTCTAACAGCTTCATCTCTTCTTCCTTTTTGGCCTATATAACCATCCATTCCAAATATACATTTGTCAAGAAAATGTCCTTTTAAAAAATCCTTGGTCTAGTTTGGCATGTTGCTAAATGGGATGATCCTGAGGCTCATACACTTTGGCATCTTTCTTTATCCCACTCAAGCCAGTTACAAGAAATAAGTTTGGCAGATTGATTACTTAGAAACAGAAAAGCACAGGTCTGCCTCCTGAGTTGCATGAGGAAAATACATGAGCTGAAGACTGGTTTGAAAAATTAAATCTCTCTAATGCCAATAAACAACATACCAAACTATTTCAGGTAAAATGAAAAAAGTAATCTTAAAAATGTTAGATAACTTCAATAGGTTTGCAATTCAGTTTTGCTAACTATCTACTGCATTTAGCAGAATTTGTTTTAAAAATCAAATTTCTATACTTGGTAAAAGGTATGGTACTTTATTTACCACTGTAGACCATGACGACACCCAGCTGTACATCTCCACCCCCAACCACCCCAACGATGCCCTTGAAGTGATATCCTGGTCCCTGGAGGCCGTGCGGATCTGGATGGGGAGGAATAGGCTCAGGCTCAACCCATCCAAGACAGAGTGGCTGTGGTTTCCGATGTCCCGATATAGTCAGTTGGTGCCATCACTGACTATTGGGGGCGAATCATTGACCCCCACAGAGAGGGCGCGCAACTTGGGTGTCCTCCTGGATTCACGGCTGTCTTTAGAAGAGCACTTGATGGCTGTGACCGGGCGGATTTTTCATCAGGTTCACCTGATCCGCCAGTTGCGTCCCGTTCTGGATTGGGACTCGTTACGCACCGTCACTCATGCCCTTGTCACCTCCCGCCTGGACTATTGCAACTCTCTACATGGGCTCCCCTTGAGGAGCACCCGGAGGCTCCAGCTGGCGCAGAGTGTGGCCACACGGGTGGTAATGGGAGCGACATGGCATTCCCACGTAACACCCCTCCTGCGCGAGCTGCACTGGCTCCCAGTGGTCTTCCAGGTGCGCTTCAATGTTTTGGTTACCACCTTTAAAGCGCTCCATGGCTCAGGACTTGGGTACTTGCGGGACCGCCTACTACCACCGGCCGGTACGCTCCCATAGAGAGGGGCTCCTCCGGGTGCTGTCGGTCAACAATGCCGACTGGCGGCCCCCAGGGGGAGAGCCTTCTCTGTGGGGGCACCTACTATCTGGAACAAGCTCCCCCCGGAGATACAGAGGATCCCGGATCTGCGTACCTTCCACCGTGCTCTAAATACCTTATTATTTTACCAGGCGGGCCTGGCCTAATTTTCTCCCTCTTTTATAAAAGATTTTTAATTTTTTAATATCTTTTAGTATTTTATATATTCAGATTTTAAAATTGGTTTTAAACAGTTTGGGGTTTTAATTTGTCTGGGCCAAAACTATTTAATTTGATTTTAATTCTACTTTTAAATTTTGTATGTATGTGTTTTATTGTTTGGCTGTGCACCGCCCTGAGTCCTTCGGGAGTAGGGCATTATAGAAATCAAATATAAATAAATAAATAAATAAATAATAAATGAATAAATGAATAAATAAATAAAATTTTCTATGGATAATGGCCTGCTCATGAGGTGGCTATAGATAGTTCTTGCACATTTGGGTACAATGCTGCAATACAGAATAACACAAGCATTCAGCCAGCTGTGGTTTAATAGCTACGATAAAATCTTGGGCACATGGTGGACATTTTAGGTAGTAAGGGCCATAGAGGGTCTTTCCAGTTAAGAGATGGTCAGTGTTTGAGGAGAGTGGAAATGAGAGCAAACTTTTGTCATTCTTATAATAAATCCTCCCCAAACTCAGAAATGTTTCCCCAAACTGATCTTTTGTAAAGGAGATTAGAACATGGAAAAAGGAAAAGTCTGGGGCCAAGTCTGGCCAAAATTGTAGAAACCTTTTGGGAAAAGTATTTTTGAGATTTGATTGCTAATAACACTTTGTTTGCAGTAGTATCATGAAATTATATATCAATGAAAAGAATTTGATCAATGTAATGCAACAAAGTTTGTTCAATTATCTGTATTCTATGAAAAGATATAGCCAAATAACCAGTTGTGCTTAGGTTGATATTAGATAGCTTTCCTTCATCTGATTGTAGCCAATGAGCATGAGTATTCAGAGAGCCAATCAGGTGTCATCTTGTTTTGTCAATAAGCCAATCAGATCACAGTAGGGTTCAGTTATCAATGCCATGTATTGAATCTGAGAGGACAACATATCAAGTTGGTTGGGTTTTTTGTGTTCTTTCATTAAGTGAGCTTATAAAACATAAAATTAAAGTAATGGTTCAAAGAGTTGACTGATAGCCCAGAAAATGATGTAAAATAGTATTTATTATTGAGTGAACAAGGCTACAGTTATAAAGAAATTAGAAGAAAATTTGGTGGAAACTTAACCAAAGCTGGCATTTCTAAGTTTTTGAAGAAGTATAAGGAGACTCAAGTCACTACAAAACTACACTGGTAAAGGCAGGAAAAGGTGTACAACAGCAAGTGATGATAGAAGAAGAGACTGTGCCCACATGAGAGAAGAAAATCATCTGGGTGTATACAAGATGAAATGGCGCAATGCAATGTGAAGTTGAGTGCAAGGACTGTTCGGTGCAGATTGCAGGAATTTGGTCTAAAATCCAGAATTTCACGAAAAAAGCCACTTTTATCTCTCAAACAAAGGTTGAAAAGCATTACATTCTTGATTAAATTATCTTTCCATTGATATATACAGTATAATTTTATGGTACTACTCCAAAATAAAGTGGTGTTATTAGCCTCAAACCTCAAAAATACACTTTTCCCAAAAGGTTTCCACAATTTTGGCCACTACTGAAGTGTTACCATTCCTTAAACACCCAGCCACCTGAAAAGCTGTCCTAGATCATGCTACCAAGTACAACACATACTATAGTTAATTCTTTAGCATGCATTCTCTCCCTCTCCCTCTCTCTCCCCTAATTGGCTGGATGAATTACCATAGCTTGCAAAGAGAATGATTAGTCATAGTTAAGGAGTTAGACATCAGGGTCAATCTCACCGCAGCCTACTCCAGAATATTAAAAAAGATTAATTTCCTCTTGATGCCAATGAATAATTATAGGAAAGATGGATATACATTTAATAATACTAATTTGCAGATGCAACTCAGTAAGTAACCGTTTCTTCACCCAGTCCAGAAAGTAGTATAGTTTCTTTATAAACATGAAAAATTTCAAGTTTGGTCTTATTTTAAAAGAAAAGTTAGAAAAGTTCAAAGCCAGATGCCTCTTTAAGAAATATTTTATTGTATAACAGGCAGGTGTTTTTTTTAAAAAAGAAGCTACAAAAAAATTGCACAAATTTAGAAACAAAATGTCCATTTTGAACAGCAAAATTGCAATTCTTCAAGGGAAAAAATATTTTATTTCTTATTTTCTGAAAATAAGATGAAGCTTATAACATAAACTCAGTATATTTCAGAACATCAAAAAATCTACAAAACAATAGCAATTAGTTTCTATCCTATTCAAGACAATTTATATATTCTAAATAGGAGAGGGAAATTAACATTTAACCAGAGCAGGAACTCTCAGCCCCTCAAAATTCCCATTAAGTGGTGCATTTACCTTAATAACAAGGGGTCTCACTCAGCCAAGTTAACATAATCTGCAAGATCATAACTTTCAACAGACAATGTTTAAATATATGCTTTACATTTCCATGAATACTGCCAGAATTTTTAACATGCCATTTTAAACGGTAAAACTGCATGTATTTGCTCTTCATTTTTCCCTTAACTAAAAGAATTCATCTCATTTTATTTTTTAAAAAATCCAAAAATATGTAGAAGTAATGTCATTCACATAAGAAGCAGAAATGAAACGTATGAAAAGAACATTTATAGAAATTGAACTGATTTTTCAATTTGCATACACAACTAGCGATATATATAGCTAAAGGTTCTTCTTGAAACATCTGAATATGAAATTCAGTATAAATTAAAACAAGCCTTTTTAGAATCTTTTTGGAAACATATCCCCTGCACATGGTACACACTTCCCAGGGATTCAGAAGCCATATGCTGAAGGAATTTATGCAGTTCTATGGTTTCCACAGCTTCAACAACCCATCTTCACTATAGGTAGCAATCAAATTCTGATGGGGATGGTGAGCAATACCGATGACATCCTTTTCATGAACCTTAACATCAGAAAGAAAGAAGAAACATGATTATCTCCAGAATATAAGATCAGATGAGGTATTTTCTCATCCATATTTAGGTATCCTAAAAGGAAAAAAAAACTTTTAGAAAATAATCAAGAAAAATAAGTGTTTTCTGGAAGAATGGATTCTGAAACTAGTAGAACTAGCTGAGAGCGCAAAATTTACTGTTTTAATAATAAAACACCTGACTACTTGTTTCTTGTGGCTTGGATATCCCTATTTAGACTTTCTACAGGAAAAGGAGAAAAATGTTGACTTTGGGATTGCGGATTACATTGGATTTGATTAGAGAAACATTGGGGTTTGTTAAATACATGGTTTATGGTTTACTTACAGTCAATAGGTGATTGTATGTTGAATTAAAGTTGAACTAAGTCCTGAGTGAGCAAGGCTATAGTCCTAAATCCTATATAAGTCCTGAAGCCACAAAGCAGGATTCCAGACACTCCCCATATCTGAAGACTTCAAATGTCAGCCATGTTAGCAGGCCAAAGGATTCTGAAGTTGAAGTCTATACATCTGGTAGATATTTGGGTTTGGGAAAAAGTGGTGTGGCAGTCAGGAAACAGGGTGGAGAGTTTTGTAATCTTCACCAGTGATTTTTTGAGGAGGAAACCTGCTCTGCCAGGAATTTTGTTAAGTGTAAATTGGGGAAATATTAGATTTGGTGGAAAAGTCTATCGGGCCAGGGAGCCAAATCTGGTCTCTACTGCATATAGAACTGCTACTAGGTTGCCACCAAGACGCCCTCTGCTACCCACCGTCAGTGTTCTCTCCAGCTTGCCAGTCACTGTGCTGAAACAGTAGAGGACAAAATCTTCACCCACACAGTAGATCCACTCGCCTCGAGGAGAAAGGGCACAGCAGACAAAGTCACCACCTTCTCTCTTACCAGAGCTGAAACTTCTCACAATCTACCAAGTTGAAATATTAACAAGAAAAAAGGAAATCAGCAGTCATAGTATAGTTCAAGGTATAGTATTCATTTCTCATGACAATGCCTTTCCAAAGGACAGAGAGTAAAACCAGAGGTGGGCTGCACAGAATTTAACAACTAGATTCACCTAGTGCAGAACCGAAAATGTGAGCGCGCGCGCGCAGCCATGCTTTGTGTGTGGCTTCAAACACATGGCGATTTTCATGCGCGTGGCTTCCAGCACACCTTCTCAGGCAGTCGTGGTGAGTAGAACGGGCAAGGTGCAGAAATCAGCTGGGCTGTGTGGGTGGGGCGAGTGAGCCAGAGAGTGAAATATATAGGACAGGAGAGCACCAGGGCGGGTGGGTGGGCCCACACAGTGGTCGGAACTACCAGTACGGGCGAACCAGTCTGAAATGGCAACAGCCCACCTCTGAGTAAAACGTTAGGGAATTGCAATCTCTACTGCAAATTATTAGCAACAGCACAAGTAACAAGCAGATCTTCAGAGGTTAAAAGATGCTGGACAAAGACCAAAGGCTAAAAAGGAGTTTTATCTCTCCACCTGGAGAAAGGGGGGGGGGGATTGAGCTGAAATGTATATATTAAATCTTCACCGTACTTTTGATTCAATACACAGTACAAGTATTATGATGTGCATATTTCAAACCTCACTAGCTCCTTTCCTTGTGTTTTTGGAAATATATTAAATGTACAGCAGGAGAATACCAGCTAACCTTACAGTATAAGAGGATTTTAGTAATAAGCACCTTTAAAAAGTGAGATGTGCTCTAAATGATGTTACTAGAGATATTTATAAACCTTGATTAAAAAATATATAATCTGTAAACTGCTAGAGTCATTTTCCAGGAGAGATGGGCAGCATAAAAATTTAATAATAAAAAATGAAAATAAATAGATAGAATTGAAACCTGAGCTGTTTCTTCTAGGGATTATTAAAGGAAATTACCCTAAAAGGATTAAATATTTAATTATTCATATAACCACAGCAGCAAGAATTGTACTCGTGCAAGCCTGGAAAATGTCTACTATACCAACAGACTATGCAATAATCTGGAAAATTTTCAAAAGTGCAGAAATGAACAAACTTACTTTAGAACTAAATATTAAGGAAGATTCAGAATACTATTTAATTGGGAAAATTGGTATCAATGGATAGAAATTAAAAATAAGGAATGTATAGAATAAAATAAGATACCAAATGTATTTAAATATGTCGATTAAGTAGGAATATGCGGGAATAGATGAACAAAATTAAGAATTGCGTACTGTCAGAATGACTTTGAATCGTATAATTATTACGGATGTATTTTTGTTATAGATGTATTTTAACTTGTACTTTTGGATTTTAAATGTTAATAAAGGTTTATAATAATAAAAAGAAAAAAAATGAAAATAAAAAGTAGCATCAATATTATGGGCTAATAAATGGGAAAAAAGAGGATTTTTCTCTCAGTACAAATTTCTATGATCTCTTTAGCATTTGTTAACTGATTAAATTCATTGAAGCAAAAGCTAAAAACCTTCCAAACCAATTTAAAATTGTGTATAAATGAAAATAAAAGCTTTAACCAAATAGCTAAAAATATAAGATAAAATAGGGTCTTTTGGATTACTTGAGAATCCTAAAGATTAATTCAGCATCCGCAACCAACCAATGCAACATTTAAACATGACTTTAAAAAGTCTTACAAATCAGAAAAAGTGGGAACAGTGACTTCCCATTGTCAACTCTAGTTACTGAGTCCAAAAGGAACACCGATTGTGTTCTCACAGATGTTTAAAACACAATCTCATTACGTACTTGCCCCTGCATGTTCATGATGACAACTGTATTTGATCTGTTACAAACAACAAAGTGCTCTGGGTTTTTAGGCAGGAGAATCACACTGTTCACAGTGATGTCTGTTCCAGCAGTGCTACCCAGGGATTTGAAGGTGTTACAGCATTCTGTAGTCTTCATATTCCAAACCTAACAAATAAACGGGAAAGGAAAAATATGCAAATTCCATATTAGAATGAAACCCAAGCTACCCCACCTGTGTCTTCATGCAGGGTATATAATGGCCCTAACCACAGCATTGTTTCCCATAATACATAGGCCTTTTCTCCATCTGTACACACTGTCTCTTATGATGGGTGCTAATACAAACATTTCATTCGAAAGTGATTTTAGTGCAGTCAAAAAGTCAACCCGTTCTGTACCAATATTAAAAACAAAGAAAAAAAATCTACTAATCAGTCACTTAAAAGAGATTGATCTGAAGAGAGCATCCAGAAGCTAATTTAACTCAAAACTTATGGGGGGGTCGCCAAAAACCAAAAAACCCAGATATGTCTGAAAATGCTGCAGTAGGTAGAAATCATCTGAGGCAGAAATTGCATTTAGTTTAATTTTACCTGGACCTGGCACTTGTAAGTATTTCTGTATTCAATACAAGTACTCCTCGACTTACAACAGCTCATTTAGTGACTGTTCAAAGTTACAACGGCACAGAAAAAAGTGACTTACGACCATTTTTCATACTTATGGCTGTTGCAGTATCCCCATGGTCATGTGATCAAAATTCAGATGCTTGGCAACTGACTCATATTTACGACGTTTTGCAGTGTCTTGGAGTCATGTGACCAGCTTCTGCCACCTTCTGACAAGCAAAGTCAATGGGAAAGCCAGATTCACTTAATAACTGTGTTACTAATTTAACAACTGCTGTGATTCATTTTAACAAGAAAGGTCCTAAATGGGGCAAGAAAGGTCATAAAATGGGGCAAAAATTCACGTAACAAATATTTCACTTAACAACAGAAATTTTGGGCTCAATTGTGGTTGTAAATCGAGGACTACCTGTACTACTAAGAATATGTTTTTTTAAAAAAACAAAACACCAAACCAACAAGCAAAGATTTTAACTAATCATGCAAATTACACCTAGTGATCAGGACTCGGGAGCGTACCTTCACAGTGCCATCAGAGGATGCACTAATAATATAATGTCCATCTTGTGTAAATGTAGCTTCATTAACAAATGAGGAATGACCACGAAATTCTTTGAGTGTCTTCCCTGATTTCAGGCCATGAATCCTGTTACAGCATAAAAACTACATTAGGGTTATTTGTCCAAGTCAGATGTATTGCAGCCAAATGTATTGCAAAATAAGACATACCTGATTGTCTGATCGAAGGCGGCACTCAGAATCTGACTGCTATCCTTTGAGAAGCTCAGGCAGGTGACACCTTTGCTATGGGCTCTTTCAAATCGCCTTAGACACTGCCCACTCTGAATCTTCCACACCTTCAGAGAAACCAAGGAACTGATGTTACCATCACACAACAATAACATTTCCTGCCAAATTGCCTGGTTTACTCAGGTAGACCCAAAACATACCCTGCTTGTCCTTATGAATAAAATAATTTCTCCATGGCAGCAGATTGGCCATTGTTGGAACAGAATGTTGAACGAGATAGAAATAGCAAAAACACTTAGACTTATATACCGTTTCCCAGTGCTTTACAGCTCTCTCTAAGCGGATTACAGAGTCAGCATACTGCCCCCAACAATCTGGGTCCCCATTTTACCAATCTCTGCAGGGTAGAAGGCCGAGTCAACCTTGAGCCTGGTGAGATTCGAACTGCCAAATTGCAGGCAGACGGCAGTCAGCAGAAGTAGCCTGCAGTTCTGCATTCTAACCACTGCCCCATTGCGGCACTTGTACTCAAATTGGGCCCTTTTATTAATTGAATATCTGAGATTAGTGAGTCATTAAATTGCCAGCCCATGCTGTGTGCTACAAGAAAAACATAAAGAAAAACCAAAACAATCTGGACTCCAAATGTGCACCCAGAGAAAACTGCTCTTTTTCTGCATGATTCATTGCCATAAACTTGTTTCCTTCTATGCAATCTTGGAGGTTGAGAGGAACAGTTTACTTGTCTGTTTCTTTATACACCATGATTGAAGACTGTGCAAACTGTTCCTGATGCTAAGAAAGAGTAGAATTACTTTCCTTCAGGAAAATATCCCAAAGGTCCTTTTCAAGAGACAACTGGACTTTCTGGTTTTTCTTTGAAGACACTTGGCTTCTCATTCAAGAAACTTCTTCAGCTCTGAGCTTCTTAACCAAGAAGGTTCTTGGATGAGAAGCAAAACATCTTCAAAGAAAAAACAGAAAGTGCAGTTGCCTCTTAAAAAAGTGCCTTTGGGACAACCATGATCTGGATGACTGAGAATCTCCACAGACCTTCAGGTAAATACTTCTAATCTCTCTCCATGAATCAATGCTTAGAAAGCAGTACAGAAAATTATGGAGAAAGGACCAAGAACACATTCTCAGAAGATGGTTAAGCCTTGACAAACTCCCAGTATTGTGTGTCTGTCATGTCTTAGAAGTTCAGGACACATGGCTTATAAGGGAGTTCTTGGGTGCCACTATGGGCCTCCATCTGTCCTTAACAGCATACCTTGATTTTTCCATCTTGTGCTCCAGTTGCTAACATTTCAGTGTCTCTGCTGAAACACATGCACAGCACTGCATCATCCATCATCATAAAATTATCCTGTGCCTGGTATTTCAGATCCTAAACAAAGCAGTGAACAAAATAAATTAATAGAACTAAGATAAAAACAAGCATTGGGAAGAATGGATGTATACAAAATCATTTCAGAGTCACACTATGCTGAATCATACAATTAAAATCCAGACTGGTGGTGGCTCTCCAATTCAGAGGGCAATTTTAGATCTAAACCATAAGATTCTTTGAAAAAGAATAAGTCAAGGATTGAGGCTAAGCTCTTCTATACTCAAAGTGTGTGCCTCAAATGTTGTTAATTGTTACTCAATAAATTTGGGGTTTCCAACACTGTACTTATTGTTTATACAAATAACAATCAACATTACTGTCTCTTTGCAAATCTTCTCCAAAGCTCATTTTTTTCCACTCATATTTATTTCTAATTTTGAAATATAAAAGTAACCAACAAGAATTAATTCCCATTCTATTTCCCATTTTACTCTCCCAAAGTTTTCTACCCACCCCACCAATAGCAAAAATAAAGCAAAGAAGAAAATATTTGATATGGATCATGGATCTTACACCTTATAACATCTTCTATTAGCTTCCATTTTGAAAAGGACTATATAATAAGTGCATTGCACTGCATTGCTTAAAAAAAAAAAGCAAATAGAACATTTGGTTCGGCACTGTATACCCTAATTTTAAATTCCATTCCAATTTCCTCTGCAAATCCAGAAGAGTTCATATTAACTCATCTTCATTTATTGTGCCCAAAGAATTGATGTACAGTTTTCAGGAATTCACATGGCAGTTAAGAAAAGTCATAGAATTACCTTCCTGATTTTCCCAGTAGTAAAGTTCCAGACTTCAATAAATCCATCCACAGAACCAGTGACCAGATACTGACCATCCGGAGAAAATCGAGCACATTCCACATGAGACTTTTGACCGAACTATTTCATGGGAAGAAAGAAATAGCATATAACAAATAATATGTACTAATCTAGATTGGAAAGGTAAACACATCCTCAAATTAAACTTAGTTCCCATTGGATACATGGATACACTGTTGAGAGTTCTCTTGGCATCTGTACAAAAGTAGTTTGCAGTGCCTTTCTTCTCTACAACCCTGGAAATGATACCCTGGTGATCACTCACTAGTTGGATCTTGATCTTACTTTACTCTTGGATCCAAAAAACATTGGCTTGATGCTGCACCTGAAGCATGTGCAACTTGCGCCTCCCACCATCACTTACCTCCCTACCAGCCTGCTTGCAAGCCAGCTGGGACTTGCTACTTCCTGCCAGCTTCCATTCTGCTTTTGTTGGAAGTTGTGAGGAAGTTACCAGGAGGTCTTTACTTATCAATAGCAACAGGGACTAATGGGATTGTCATGCTTAAGCAATGTGGTCATGTGATGTCATGCTTTACAACTGTTATCGCTTAGCGACAGAAATTTTGGTCCCAATTACCATCGTTAATTGAGGATTACTAGTACCTACTGCTGAGAGAGAAGGAATAGTTCAAGTCCATCCAGCTGGCTTTGTGCCTAAGCTGAAAGTCCCAGTTTCTAGCCAAGCGCCTTAACGACTGTACCAATCTGGCTCTCACCCAATTCCTTACTAAAATCAACTTTGCTTTTATTTTTAAAAATACAAGAACAAAAATGACATGTGGAAAATGACTATTTTAAAATATAGAATTTTTGAAGTAATCTAAAATATATTAGAGTTTGATCAATGAATCACAGTTGGATTCTCTAACAAGCTAAATAAAATAAGCCATACGATAATATTAAATCCAGCCAGTGAGATGTATTAAGCCTTAAGCATATTCTTCATGTGATCCAATAAAAATTCCCTAATCCCAAAAGGCCTGAGACTTGTTGCTGAAATCATGGTGAAGGACAACCCACCTTAATATGTCTACTCAGCTGCGTGGGGAATTTTTCCTCTTCCACATCTTTGACAGCTGCTTTTCCTCTGAACAAGTCAATCGTCATACCAGGGGGAAGTAGCCCCTGATGCTGCTGCCATTTCAAGGCCTACGATACCAAAGAGGATTACAGACACAGATTGTAACACTTTTGAAACTTAATACAAAAGGACACTTAAACATTAAAAGAAAAGTTCTAAGCACTGTATTAAAGATTCATAATCTTACGCTTTAAAGAACAATCAGTCTTCCATTTCATACCCATCAATTAAGCTTGAGGGGAGGGAATACCTGTCCTAATAACGCCATAAGACGAGATGGAGGTACCACACTAACTTCACCAGCCAAAGCCTGGGCAATGGCAGCTCTCCGCTTCTCTTTGCTGCTTCCATCTGGGTATGCCTGAAATGCAACAGTAGTCATTGGATTTACATGCTGCCAAATTAATTCAGATACACAGATATACAGAGCAGTAACTTCCTTTTGAGAAATCTGCCACTTTTTCAAAAACCAATAACAAAACCAGAGCCTTGATAGTACAGTGGTCTACGCACCCTGTTATTAACACAGCTGCCTGCAATTTACTGCTGGTTCGAATCTCTCCAAGGCTCAAGGTTGACTCAGCCTTCCATCCTTTCTAAGGTAGGTGAAATGAGGACCCAGTTTGTGGGGGCAATAAGCTGACTTTGTATAAATATACAAAAGTATGAAGGCTATTCCTTAACGCATTGTAAGCAGCCCTGAGTCTCCGGAGAAGGGTGGCATATAAATCAAATTAAAAAAAAAAAAAACTTGTCTAGATTGTCAACTGGATGTTTTATTGAAAATTGACACATTATATATGCGATTCTAAATCCACAACACAGTTTTGAGTGTTGGGATAAATTTGTTAAAAATAACTATATTGGGAAAGATCAACCCTATTTAGTTTGAATCAGAAGAAAACTTTAATCCAACCTTCTACTTACCGGTATTGTTAAAATGCACATTACTTTTGCTGCATGATAGCTTCAGCCAGAGAAAGTGGAGGACATATCAAATGAAAACAAAGTCTTCATAGTTCAAATGTTACCTATCCTCAAAATAGCAATTTTCTATGTCAATACATAATAAAACTCAACCATCACTTATACTTATGACCAAATGACCAAACATCATGCTGACAGCCTTTCTAACATATAGTTCCAGACAAACTGGACAATGTAATGTGAAAAATAAATAATTATTTTTTGAAGAGCATATCCAATGTAGAAACATTATTTTTTGTCCTTCATTGAATACTGTGTGCAGAATTGAATCCAGTCAAGTAAGAAACACTGATTGCTTATTTGTATAAATTATACTGATCTAAAGGCACATGTAAAACAAAACAAATTCTGGAAATCAAAAGAATTACTGTATTTTTCAGAGTATAAGACGCACCAGAGTATAAGACGCACCTACCTTTTTTGGTGAGGAAAAGAAGAAAAAGAAATCTCCCTCTGTCTCTGCCTCTGAGCAATTGTGCCTTGTTGCAGCAAACAGCAAAAGAGCCTGCTTTACTTTCATTTTCATTTTCAGCATAGCTTGATTAGCAGAAGGGGGAAAAAAAAATCTTTTCCAGCAATTTATCTCTTTGCAGCAATCAGCAGAGCCCTGCACAAAACAGCTGAGAACAAATCAGCTGAGAGTTGGGAGGCCGATCTAATCAACTTGTGCTAATTACACTGTGCTGAAGCTGAAAGGAGCTGTTTTTTCTTGCTGTTTGCTTGCAAGGGTGGGGGACAGTGGGTGGGTGGGGTTACATTTGGTGTACAAGACACATCTAAATTTTCACCCCCTTTTAGGGGGGAAAAAGGTGCATCTTATACTCCAAAAAATACTGTATTTAAGTTCTGGAAAGGCAATTTCCAACTTTGAAAAGAAAGTATCATGTGTGTTTAATGAAAGGAAGAAATTCATTCTGGCTTATAAAATAAAAATTTACACAATGAAACAAAATATACACTTTGTACAGTAACAAGGAAGAGGGAACGCAAAATACATGAAGGAGCAAAAAACATTTTTCTGTCTTTCATCGAAACAACATCTGGATGAAGAGAGCTTCAAAGATGTAACAGTAGGTCAATGAAAAGCAGGTGCCATCAATGAGAAAATTGTGAGTTAGTTGAGATTTTCTACAATTTTAGGCATTCACGGTAGTTTGTCAGTCAGCCTGACCTACAAAGATAGCAATAGCTATCCTAGTGCTTTTACAGCCCTCTCTAAGCAGTTTACAGAGTCAGCATATTGCCCCCAACAATCTGGGTCCTCATTTTACCTACCTTGGAAGGATGGAAGGCTCAGTTAATCTTGAGCCAGTGAGATTTGAACTGCTGAACTGCAGCTAGCAGTCAGCTGAAGTAGCCTACAGTAGTGCACTCTCACCACTGTGCCACCTTGGCTCTGTGCACCACCTTGGATCTGTAAGATGAGGGCCTTCAGCCCAACTGCTTCTACATAGGTGCCACAGGTGCACAATGAAGCATCACACTCAACTTGGTTCAGGAAAGGGCAAGGTTTATAGACTAGATGCTCCCAGTCATAGTGGTTTCTTGGCCTCTAATGACAGTTGTTAACTGTAGACCTGTTCTTTTTGAGAAATACAGCAAAGATTTCCAGTTCCTATTACCTGAAAATCATGGACCCACAAGATTCCTATTTGTGAAGATTCAATCTTAACTGATTGGCCCTGTTCTAATCTATCACTCTGACTGTCCAGCAATTGGTTCACACCGTGCAGGTCCTATTATTAGGGTTTCACCGTGGCCTTCTTTTCTTTCAAGCTGCTTGATCAGTATATTGGGTTTTATTCTTGGAAAAGGAAAGCTCCTTTTAGCAGATGGGTGGTTTTATAAATTAGTTAAATAAATAAATGCACAACCAATGTTGATTAAGAAATATACAGAAATAGAACTGTTGTCAGAATACTGGGAACCCTCTCATTTTCCTCCACCCCAAAAAAACTTCTCTATGACTGTCCCAGTAACTTTATATAAATGTTAAATAGAACTGTGGACAAAGCAGTGCCTTTTGGTACCCAACAACACCACTGCCAGATCTAAAAGTAAAGTCTGTTATGTAAAACCATTCTGCAAATAGGAGAGACACCTCCATTGTACAGGACCTCCAACTCACAAAGACAATCAAGGAAGAATAGATTGTTGATTATATCAAAAGCTATCTCAAAAAACAAGCTAGAGCAACAAAATTGCATTCTCTTACTCTCATATAAAGAAAGACAGAGGTACCATACTGATTCTATCCCAAACTAGATCAGATCTCAGACTGAAATGTAACAAAGAAATATTATTTACAACAGTGAAACAAATGTCTAACATGAAATAATTCTAAATTTTAGACAAGGCACAAGATCATGGATTATCAGCATCTTTCCTCTGTATAAAGTCATATTCTTCTTCTTCTTTTTTTTTTTTTTGCTTTAATTTATATGCCGCCCTTCTCCGGAGACTCAGGGTGGCTTACAATGCGTTAAGCAATAGCCTTCATACTGTTGTATATTTATACAAAGTCAGCTTATTGCCCCCACAATCTGGGTCCTCATTTTACCTACCTTTGAAAGGATGGAAGGCTGAGTCAACCTTGAGCCTGGTGAGATTTGAACTTGCAGTAATTGCAAGCAGCAGATATTAATAACAGTGTGCTTTAGTCCACTGTACTACCAAGGCTCCTTTCATGTTTTATCTTTGTATTTACCTCAACTTGTTTAGACAGATCAGGTTTAATCAGAATTTTCAACGAAAAAACATGTCACCTTAGGTAACATTAGTCAAACAAACACATATTCTATACAGAATATGTGAGGCAAAAGGAAATAATGAATGCGGAAACCAACAGAGAATTTTAAATTCTTAAATCTGGTTCCAGGGAGGTATCTGAACCAATCCAAAAAATATTAGAAATATATCTAATTCCTTCTTCTGATAGATAGCATCTATCTATCATTTCTTTATTAATTACATTTAAATGCTGCCCATTTCGCTATCTAGGGGGATATAATGGGATAGAGAGCTGAATTGTTTTAAGTATGTTTAAACATATTTTACACTCATCAAACATGCAATGGTATTACAAATTGAATTACATAATTAACTAACAATAACTTTACAACTGAGATAGCTTACATAATTTGCTTTGCATTAAACAACAAAATGTATCTGTGCAAGAAGAGATATCATTAGCTATAAAAGTTTTTTAAAATTGTAAATTCTAATTATATCATTGTGAAATGCAGAAATTAGTAAACAAGCTAGATCTTCCACTATGCAGAAATGATTAAATGAGATATTTTATATATTACAAATTGTAAATGAGAAAAATATTAAAGTAACTATGAGCTAACATAGTTTTACCTCACGTGGGTCAAAATAGGACCTAGCCAAAAGGTTCTCAAGGTGAATATATCGTTCTGGTTGGGTTTGCTTTAACATGATCATTGGATCAGTCTGTCTCAGAAGAGATCTAGCAGCACCCAATTCACGAAGTTCTATCAGTTCCAGAACAACCTGAAATATCAACAGAAAAAGAATTATTAGTCATACAAAAATGTATTAATGCACCAAAGTATTACAGTTATGTGACTTGTAAATTCAGTTTAAATGGAATTTTTTCTTCTTCTTCTTGTGACATATCCATCATCAGACGTTGGCGATCATGTTAGTAATCCTATTTTTATGAACAGCCACACGAAAAAGTGCTGCTGAGTTTTGTTCAAACCAGTGGAATTACCGGTGGAATTAAATGGAATTACACTGCTGAAAACTTTGGTCAATGTTAGCAAAATTTGATTCAAGTTTCAAAACTGAAAGAGTGCAGATCATACGTCTTGAAAATTCTTATTTTTTTAATGAAAAAAAAAGTCAAGTATAAACAGGTGGGTGTATATAAAATGCACTGTCTTTAAAACTGTTACATGATACCAATATTATATTGCAGAAGCAATACAAAGCTTATATTCTTGAAAAAAAATCTTTAAAAAATAATTGACACATTGTAAAACCTGGGGGAAAAATCAGATTGCATCCAGAGCTAATATAGTTTTACACTAAATGGGCATAGTTTAATTTTCAGACACAGCAGCAACCATAACATGCCATGATATATCAAATGATATGTGCATGACACCATGGCATAAATAGTTATGTGATGACGCTGTGATATATGGCACAAATATTAAACTGTGTTATCTGCGTGATCATACATATGATACATCATATATGTATTGTCATTTGCCTATTCAAAAATGAAAGATTAATATTCTGCAGAGTTACAAAATACCAATTCATTTTCTAACAATTAAAAATATACCAATAAATAAAAATACATCAAAATATTATTGCAGAGCTTGCTGACCTGTTCATACAGATCAATGAGTGTTTTATCTGGCAACTTTAGTGACTGTATTGCCTGCAGTACTGTATCCCAATGGCCACTGTTAATATCTGCCACAAAGCTCTCAATGCTGTCCACCGTATTCAGAGACACTGTAGTTTCCTCTTGCAATATAGCCAGAGCACGATGAAGGCTGTTCTCCTTCAGATATTGCATGATTAAACGGATAACACTGAAAAAAACAATTAGTACAATTAATTACTGATATTTATTCCATTTGTCAGTCTTTCTCTGTCCCACACATATAACATACATACTATCTCATTAGAAGGCATTTTCCAATATTCACTTCTGCTTCAAAGAGAGAAAAAATTCAATCAGTAAACTACACAATAGTGTAGTGAACTAAGAGATGCTTTTGCTCCTTTTTGATTCTACAGCTAGTCCTTGGTTTACAACAGTTGGCTTAGTGACCGTTCGAAGTTACAACAGCACCAAAAAAAATTTAAGTTGTGACCATTTTTCACATTTATGATGCTTGCAGCATTCCCATGGTTACATGTTTTATCTTCGGATGCTTGACAACTGACGCACATTTATGACGGTTGCAGTGTTCCAGGTTCACACGATCCCCTTTTGCAACCTCCCGACAAGCGAAGTCAACGGGGAAACCAGATTCACTTAACAACGGCGTTACTAATTTAACAACTGCAGTTTGTTCAGTTAACAAATGCAGCAAGAAAAGTTGCAAAGCGGGGCAAAATTCACGTAACAAATTTCTCATTTAGCAACATACATTTTGGGCTCAGTCGTGGTCGTAAACTGAGGACTACCTGCATTGACGCTGCCAAACGCATTTCTTTCTCTCCGCTTCTCCAGCCCCCACCCCCACCCCCCTCCACCCGGTATGTTTTGCCTTCCCTATGAATAACTAGTAAATAAACAGGCGCGAAGCTTTGGCCGCCTTCGGAATTTTCCGGAATGAATTTAAGAGCAACCCGGTGGTCCCCACCGCCGCTGGACTGCAGTTACGGCAGGGGAAGCGACGCACCAACGGGAAAAGCTGTAGGGCGGCCAGTCCGGAGGGACTAGGCCTGGGACAGGCCAAAGGAAGCTGGCACCGAGCGCAAAACCCGCCCTTTTGCCCACCACACTCACTCCGAGGACTCGATTTCGATCGACATCTTGAACTAAGGACAGACCCGCCACCCTCGACACCGAAACACGACCCCCAGCCACCCCGCTCATCCACTTCCGGGTCAACTTCTCTCTTCGTACCATAGATACACTACATGATGAACTCTCGATGGTTTTTTATTTCCGGGCTCCTTTGACCGCCTTTTTTTTTCTTCCTTCTTTTTTAGGCTTAGAGAAGCGGGGAAAACAGTCAGAAAAACGTGCGACATATGTCATTATACAGCAGTATATCTGTCAAGTAGTATCGAAAAAGAAGCTTTTTTCTGTTTCGCGGGGAGTAGGAGTGGGAAGCGGTGGTCCCCATTGAAAATTTTTCGACTTGAGATGTAAAATGTTAAAAAAAAATCAATACTGTGAATATTGTCAATAGTGAATTAAAAATATTAAGGGAATATATAGAAATGATGTATTAGGAATATAGATATAAGAAATAGGTTAAAATAAGAAATAATAAAGGTATAAACAAGAATATAGATTACCGATGCGACAAGTTTGAAAAGAGAATGGATAGCTGATTTTTGTTTACTTGTTTGTATTCGTATGTTTTGTTGTTTGTTTGTTTGTACTTTCTAATAAAAACTTTTTTAAAAAAAAAATATTATGCAGCCTGGATAGACGGACGGCTCAATTTAAGCCAACGATGGAATATTGATGAAACCTGAAAATGCTGATATTTTTTTTTCTTCTAAAGACTACAGCGGCATTTTTAACAAGTAATACGAATCTGGAGGAGGAGGAGGAGTGTGAGATTGCCCTAATCCGCTTCATGATGACAACCTGCCTTTGCCTCCCCGCAGACATGTGATTGAGAAGTGACTTTTTCTAGAATTAAAAAAAAAAAAAGAAACCCGTCTTTTTTTTTAAAAAAATCTGGTTTCGCAACATTATCCACACTGAAATATATAATTGGCGGAAGATGGCACTTGATTGCCCAATAGCGTCGTACAAACATTTCTGCAAATTGCCATTGGTATGCAGAAACGAGGCTGAATCTGAAGTGGGAAGAAATGTTTTATAAACATTTATATAAACTTCCCAAGGGGTTCCTTAAATGCACGTGCCGTAGTACAGGATAACAATATGATTTTTTTTACTTTTCGTACTTCTACGATTTCATGATATTTGGGGGGGGAATAAAAATAAAAGCGAGAACGGGCAATCCTTGTCACGTGATATGTCGCGCACGTGATCCTGTAACTAATCGCCTCGGGAGTTCTGTATGACGTATTTCGCACGGAACTATCCCGCTGAGTGGGGGGAGGAGGCGGTGCCATTGTGACGTCACAGAATTCGACCTGTTCTCACTCGGCTTTTCTTTGGCTCTTTTGTCTTGATGTCTCGTATAAACGCTGCATCTTTTGCAACAGGAGGCACGGCTCGTCGTTTGCCCCTCCTGCAGATGCCTGTGGATCAGGGGTGGGCAACTGTGGCCCTTTTACAACCTGTGGACTTCAACTCCCAGAATTCCTGAGCCACCTTGGCTGTCTCGGGAATTCTGGGAGTTGAAGTCCACAAGTTGTAAAAAGGCCACAGTTGCCCACCCCTGCTGTGGATGATAGTAGCCACTCTAGCAATTTAGACAGCTTTAAAGGGGAATTGAACAAAACCCTCGGTGCCGACCGGTGATGAGAGCGCCTGCAAAGATCCCTCGTAAAATGAAGCTGCTTTAAAGGATTCAAGTGAATACGGTAGTACATTCGGACTTCTACACCCGCCAAAGGAAATAAAAACACCTGCGTAGCTCCAGTGGTCACCTGCTCGCCTCCACCTTTGCCATCCTGCAGATGACATGCCTGTAAATTGGAAGATGCATGAGGGGATGAGGAAAGATTGATAAAAATGGGAAGCCGTCATTTGTATTGAGCGCAACCTGATATTGCCTTGTACCAGATCTGTTTTAGTGTATTTCAGCAGAAATCAGAATTGGAAAGGGGGCTGTCAGATTCCTGATATGGCATTTCCTGTGATAGTTCCTAGTCTCTGAGTCTACCCACTGCATCAGACCACATCTTTTCCGGAAGTGCCATACCTAAAAATTACTGCTGAAAATGAAGAAGATCCTTGTATGTTGTGCTAGTGTGCACTGGATTTCCTTGATGAACATCAGTGTCTTATAGGTAAAATCAAGAGTTAACCTGAACTTAATCTTCAACAGGAGAGCTAGGTGTAATACTACACCTGGGATAGGGCGGCCGCTGGAGCTCTGGATCGAGTCGTGCCTTTGCGGCCTCTGACCCAGCGCCGATCTCACCTGGCTCCTTGGTTCACTGAGGAGCTGAGGGAGATGAAGCGCCGGAAAAGACGCCTAGAGAGTAGTTGGAGGGCCAGTCGCACTGAAGCTGACCGGACACTGGTAAGATCTCATATTAAGAATTACCTAGTGGCGATAAAAGCAGCGAAATGTACTCATCTTGCTGCTCTTATTGCGTCATCAGATAACCGCCCGGCCGCCCTGTTTAGGGTGACCCACTCCCTGCTCCACCAGGAAGCGAGGGAGGACCCCTTGGAGGGAAGAGCCGAGGACTTTGTTCAGTATCTGTATGACAAAATCACTCAGATTCGGGAAGATCTGGACTCCGACTGGGTAGATCCAGTGGGGATGACGGAGGCAGGTCCTGAGAATGTTATCTGGGATGAGTTTGACTCTGTGACCCCTGAGGACGTGGACAGGATTCTGGGTAGACTGAATGCGACCACATGTTTGTTGGACCCGTGCCCCTCCTGGTTAGTGCTGGCTTCCCGGGAGGTGACGCGAGGCTGGCTCCAGGGGATTATAAATGCTTCATTGAGTGAGGGTGTCTTTCCCACCGCCTTGAAAGAGGCGGTGGTGAGACCTCTCCTCAAGAAGCCTTCCCTGGACCCGGCAATATTGGCTAATTATTGTCCAGTCTCCAACCTTCGCTTTGTTGCGAAGGTTGTTGAGAGTGTGGTGGCACGACAGTTTCCCCGGTACCTGGATGAAACGACGTATCTAGATCCGTTCCAGTCGGGCTTCAGGCCTGGGTACAGCACGGAAGCGGCATTGGTCGCGTTGGTGGATGATCTCTGGAGGGCTCGGGATAGAGGTTGTTCCTCTATCCTGGTCCTATTAGATCTCTCAGCGGCTTTTGATACCATCAACCATGGTATCATGCTGCACCGGTTGGAAGGGTTGGGGGTGGGAGGCACAGTATTACGGTGGTTCTCCTCTTTTCTCTCCGACCGGTCGCAGTCTGTGTTGACAGGGGGGCAGAGGTCGACCCCAAGGCCCCTTATATGTGGGGTGCCACAAGGATCGGTCCTCTCGCCCCTTTTGTTCAACATTTATGTGAAGCCGTTGGGCGAGATCATCCGTGGTTTCGGGGTGGAGTACCATCAGTACGCTGACGACACCCAGCTGTACATCTCCACCCCAGACCACCCCAACGATGCCCTTGAAGTGATGTCCCGGTGCCTGGAGGCCATACGGATCTGGATGGGGAGAAACGGGCTCAGACTCAACCCATCCAAGACCGAGTGGCTGTGGTTTCCGACGTCCCGATATAGTCAGCTGGTGCCATCGCTGACTATTGGGGGCGAAGCATTGGCCCCCACGGAGAGGGCTCGCAACTTGGGTGTCCTCCTGGATTCACGGCTGTCTTTAGAAGAGCACTTGACGGCCGTGACCGGGAGGATTTTTCATCAGGTTCGCCTGATCCGCCAGTTGCGTCCCTTTCTGGATCGGGACTCGTTACACATGGTCACTCATGCCCTCGTCACCTCCCGTCTGGACTATTGTAACGCTCTCTACATGGGGCTCCCCTTGAGGAGCACTCAGAGGCTCCAACTGGCGCAGAGTGTGGCCGCGCGGGTGGTGATGGGAGCGACGTGGCGCTCCCATGTAACGCCTCTCCTGCGCGAGCTGCACTGGCTCCCGGTGGTCTTCCGAGTGCGCTTCAAGGTTCTGGTTATCACCTTTAGAGCGCTCCATGGCTTAGGACCTGGTTATTTACGGGACCGCCTGCTACCACCAATAGCCTCCCACCGACCAGTACGCTCCCATAGAGAGGGGCTCCTCCGGGTGCCGTCGGCCAAACAATGTCGACTGGCGGCCCCCAGGGGGAGAGCCTTCTCTGTGGGGGCACCTACTATCTGGAACGAGCTCCCCCCCGAGATACGGAGGATTCCGGATCTGCGTACCTTCCGTCGCACGCTTAAGACGTTCCTATTCCAGCAAGCCGGCCTGACCTAAATTTCTCCTCTTTTAAATGGGAATTTTAAATTTGGTTTTAAATTATTGGGGTTTTAAATATGGTTCAGCCAAATTTATTTAATTTGTCTTATCTCTATTTTAAATTTTGTATTTATATGTTTTATCTTATGGCTGTTCACCGCCCTGAGTCCTTCGGGAGTAGGGCGGTATACAAATTTAATAAAATGAAAATGAAATGAAAATGTCTGTTGGATTATAGAATTTGCAGGGAAAATTAGATGAAATGGCAGTATCTAAGTCATGGAATGGACACTTTTAAGTTAAGAAATGGTAGCTTGGGATGGTTGGGGGCCATCAGGTGAAGCTCAACTCCTAATTGTATGTATACAATTGCCAGTTGCTTGATCATTACTTAAGACTTCCAATGATTTTCCAGTTAATTTAATTTAATCCATCAATGCCGTCCATTGTCTTCTATTTTCTGCTTCATCAAGCATCAGCTTTTATTTGCTCAGGACTTATAGTTATTCTGGTGCATCGTGTTCTTAATGACCATCTCAAAATCTATAATTTTACTTTTCTTTCTTCCTTTCTTTGTCATTCATTCATTATTGATTCATTCATTCATTGTAAAATTTATTAGCCGCCCATCTTGCCACATGGTAATTCTGGGCAACTTACAATATTAAAAGATAAACTATTTAATTTATCATTATATATAAATAAATATTTCCCCTATCCAGTCATGTCCGACTCTAGGGGGTAGTGCTCATCTTTGTTTCTTGGCCGAGGGAGCCTGCATTGTCTGACGACAATTTCCATGGTCGTGTGGCCAGCATGACTTTATGCCGAGACGCACGGAACACCGTTGTCTTCCCACTGACGTGCTATCAATTTATCTACTTGCATTTGCTTACTTTTGAACTAAGTGGGAAGGAGCTGGGGCAAGTAACAGGACCTCACCCCATTGCATGGCAGTCAGGTCAGGAACCTGGGCTGTCAGCTTTCTAGCTGACAAGCTCAGCGTCTTTAACAATTGAGTCACCGCACCCCTAAAACTATAAATGCAATACTATAAATACCATAAAGTCAACCTAGCTAAAAAGATTGGGGAGGGGGAATATGGGATCTGCTGTTAATCAATCAACACTTCCTTTTACCCTTTCAGTGTCCATAGCCATACATTATCCCTGTAAAGAAAGACTATTGTAATCTTTATTAAGTCGTCCTTATTTTTATTTAACTTTGTTACTGTGTTCTTCCTTAGGATTAATCTTTTTATTTCCCCACAACTCTTTCATTACTTATTTGTTCTTGATCCATAAATTAAACATACTACGTGTGTGATCCATTGAACATCTACATTATATACTCATATCCTACTACTCTCTTTAATCTTTCACGGATTTTATTCTATGGTAATACTTTTTGTGTTCATGTACTGGAAGATTGAAATGCATTTCACCATTTCCTGTTTCTTATTATAGCCTCATTTGATTTCAATGTTATCTCTCAAGTGATATCCATATGCAAAACCTGTGTTTTTGATGTTTGAAACTAATATCAGTAATTCACAGAGAATTCTCTCCATCAAACATTATTAGCTTGTTCCTTACATTATTCCTCTGGTTCATTTCCTGTGATTCCAGATTCCTTCATTTCATACAAATTTCTGTTTTTGTTCATTAGTAGTATTCCTTTCTCAAAGTTGCTTCTAGCATATCTAGCAGTTTGCCATAAAATTCCTCAATGTCTTTTTCTATTTGCCATAAAATTCCTCAATGTCTTTTTCTATACTAGGTACATATAATTGTATCACACTGCTGAATATTAGGCTCTCATTAATTTTAATTGTTACGATTGCGAATAAGTTATAGCCAAGCATATCTTTAATCAATGAGTAGTAATGCCACTCCATTCTCTTGTTTGGACTCAGGCTTAGAATAGTGTATCATATTAAGTGAGTTAAATTGAACCCTCTTTCTGCTAGATATTTTCTCACTCACTGGGAACACATTGACGCTTTTGGCTATGTTTACATTTCACAGAAAACATAATATGCATGGGTAACTCAATTATATACTGCATCAATCACAAACTCAATTAAACATAAACTAATCATACTGGATATATGTCCCACAACTGATCAAAATCAGAGCCAACTACATTATAGGTAAGCATGCTGTGTGAATGCAGCCTTTTACTTCTAGCTGGAAAAAGGGATGATGAGCAAATTGGGGAAGGAGGCTTGATAGGGAGAGGAGTTTCTGAAAAGCTAGAATCATTTTCCATTTCATACCAGCCCACTGTCTAGGTTTGAAAATGTCTCCCGCTTTCCAGATATTGGGTAGAACTTCCTTTTAAAAACACACCTGGCATATAGTTTGGCATTCTAGCTTCCTGCCATTTGTCTGACCAAAATAAATATTTTGTTAAGACTGGAAAATCATGCAGGAAGGATATTAACAGGAGAGAATGGGCATTTTCACACAAGGAGATGGCATCAGTTTAAACCAAGTCCAGATGTTAAATCTCATGGGGCTGACAATGTTTGAGAGTTGAATGGCACATAACACCAAGTAGGACTGTGGCTGGAGGATGGGACAAAAGATAGAAAAGATTATTTTATTTTCCTTTCATATGAATTTTGCGAATCAGTAAATAACCCTCCCACTGCCTGAATTTATGGTAGCTTATTTTGCAGTAGTAATTTTTACCAGCATTCCAAGGCCCTCAAAAGAGAGAAGATTTAACTAGCAAAAACAAAATATTTTGGGTATAATAAATTATAGGTGTGGAATAAATTTCAAAGTGAATTGATTTTGAAATGTTTGTAAGAGAGGAGTAAAATATTTTATGTTGGTCTTTAGACGCAATTTTGAAGAAATACTGATTTAATTTGGGTCTTTGAAGTAAGGAAAATATATGAAATACTGATTGTTAAAATGATAAATGAATATTATAAAAAGCTGTTTAGATTTGGAATTTAAGATTTAGGGTGATATATAGTAGAATGTTAAATGTTAGATTGAATGATAAAAATTGGGTTTAGATTTGTTTTTTCTTTTTCTTTTTTTCTTTTTTTTCTTTCTTCTTTAAGATGTTAATGGATGAAATTTGGAATCTATACTTATTTTATACCAGATCAAACTTTTGCTGTAAAAAGATATGTTTTATGTTTAAAAATAAATTTAAAAAATTTTTCAAAAAAAAAAAAAGAGGATGATCATGGTTTCAATGGTTTTGTAGGATTATAGGACAGACATGATGGCAATATGGAAGTTTCAATAATTGGGAGAAAATGGCAAGTATTAAAAATTATTTGAGAAGAATATGTTTGATTTATATTTATTAGGATATTTGACTTCTGAATCCAAAATTGTCTCTACCAGCCTTCCACAATCTGTTATCCAGTAAAACAGACCTTGTTTGTTGTTATGGAAAATGATCTCTAGCTTTGAACTATATAAGGATGGTCAGATTTGTGTTTGGAATAATAAAATAAAAAGGAAAGGAAAGGAATCAAATGAGCAACCTCTGTATGATGAGGAAATTCTCCACTTCTATGTTTCTTTAATCACATGAGAGGTTTTTCCCAAGATGCATCTCTTAAAAGGAGACAGATGCTTTTAACAAATGAGAAATGTACATAAACCAAAATAAAGTACTTTGATTTTGAGAAATCCATATCTTTATGGTTTTCTCTTCAACACAAACTGCAATTCTAACCAATGAAACTTAAAATGGCATCACATTACACTGTTTGGTAAGAGATCTGGCATGCTTGGATCTAAGAAAGACAACGTCCTACACATACAGACACCAAATTCATTGATGCTTACTCTTTGGAAAGAATGCAGGATCATAATACCAGTGGACAAATTGGGTAATCAGAATGTGAAGATAAGTGTTACTAAGATGAGGGTTTAATCACAACTACTATTGCTTTTCCAGAAAATTTAAACATGCCCCCATGTCCTCTTGCTCACCCCTGCTCTAAAATCTATTTTTTTTTTCAATTTGCAGGAACCAATTGATCTGAAACATGGGGGAAATATTAAAATAGAGTTTTCCTTATTCTGAATGGTGTTAGTGACACTAAGCAATGGTGCTTCTTTTAACGCCACTTGCAATCTGCTCCAAAATGCATCTGCCGAGAAAGAAGTCCTGCATATTCCTATTAGATCTGCTTTTCAAACAAATTGCTGAGGTTTGCAGTCTTCAGTAAAAAAAAAAAAGAGAGAGAGAGACATAAACAGATTTCCATGCTCAATTAGATGACACTGTGCTTCACTAACTGCTCTGACTAGCTCATAAGTCACTGTGGTGGCTTTCCTAGAAGCCTTTGCCTTGGTAGTCACTTCTTTTTCTTGTGCCATATCCGTCATTGGACGTTGGCGATCATGTTGGCGATCATGGTGATCATTAGCAGGAAGAAAAACTTGGACATCTCATATTTCCTCTGTTTATTCAATGGATGTCAAATTTCTAATCCACTCAATAGTTCTGTGGCAAAGAACAGTGTTCAGATTTTGTGCAAACTTGCTGCCAAAGCCCCTTCGAGTTTGCTTTTACTCAAAAACTCTCTGAGACCTTCACAAAGGCTTGTTGGCTCATTTGCCAGCTTGCTGTTTGCCAAATCCCTGTCGTAGTGCACAGAACCCATCAGGGTACAAGATACTCCTGCCAGATCTGGCAGTAAATGGATACTGCAGTGTTTTTTCCAAGAACTCCTTGTTCTTATTCTTTCATACATGACTAAAAGATTTTGGCATTCTTGGTCTCTGTATCTCAAGGGCCAAAGGAGAACTGTGGGGCTGCAGAATGAATTCACTACTGCCATTCTAGACATCTTGATCAGCCTCTAGGTTTCTCATCCTGGCATTCAGCATGGACTGAGGAAAAGATGAAGGCCCAGCAGGATAAAGAGGACGCAAGAAGCTGTTTCTACTTCAAGTAAAAAAAGTTCTGAATAAATGTTTGCCCAAAATCACCAACACTTGTTTTCAGCCAATGCTCAAGCCTGATCTCTTTCCATTCAAACATTTCTTGGTAGTTTAAACAATATTGAAAAAAAAAAAGGAGAACTAAAATGTTCATAGAGATCTAATATATGTTTGTTTCACCGCCGTATCAGCCTTGTGAGGTAGGCCAGAAAGCAGGGTGCTTAGATCTGGCTTGTGGGGCCGTCCTGGGAACAGCGAAGGACTAGTCTGTGGTGCCTGTGCCAATGAAAACAGAGCTCAGGAGGGCTGCATGTGCTTCTCCCGAGCTCTGTTTTTGCTGGCAGAGGCTTGCAGGAGGCTGCTGCAGCCAAAAAGAAAACTTGCGAGGGCTGCAGGTGGCCCTCCTGAGCTCCGTTTTTGCTGGCAGAGGCTTGCAGGAGGCCGTCGCAACAGAAAACAGAGCTTGGGAGCCTGTTTTCGATGGCAATGTGCTCAGGCCACCACAGGCAGTCCCAACATGGGTGATGTTGAGCTAGCCACGCCCATGCTGGCCACACCCACGCTGGCCCCTCAAAATCAAATACAACCCTGATGCGGCCCTTAATGAAATCGAATTTGACAATCCTGCATTAACAGAATCAAAATACATTTCTACCCTGTCACCTAAGAGCTGAAGGAGCTAGGGAGGGTCCCTTCTATGACATGTAGCACCCTCACAGTTCTTTTAGGGCTAAGTTGCTGCTTATGCAATTGTTCCCCGGGCTGAAGCTCTTCCCCCTCTCCTCTGAGATCATTCCCACATAGCATTATACTTCTATTATTAAAAGCAGATATAAAACCATGAAAAGTTTGAAATCTTGAAATGTTATATTAGGCACTGTTTATATACTGCTATATTCTTTTGTGTTCTGGTTATAAAAATATGCATTTTTCTAAGGATACATTGGATTTAGCAACCATTGTTTGTTACTATGTTTACATGTATATTTGCTCTGTACCACCCTGTTATAGAAGATATTTTATACATTATGCTGTAGTGCAGTTGGCTTCATTAGATTTTCTTTTGATATCCTAAAGAAAGAGGAACTAGCCCACTTTCTCTCTTTTTCAGGTTTCTAAAACGTCTTAGGCTGCCTAAGAACTAACTAAATAAGAATAAGAACAATATATCAAATGCATATGGCTTAGGATGGGTTGTCCAACACTGGATCCATGTCTTGTTCTTTTTGATGCAACCCAGTGGACACATGACCAAAAAAAGCTAAGAAGGGAAATCAACCTGACGGCTGTGGAGCAGCTTGAATAGGAGAGGAAGGCCAAGTCTTCCTTCCAGCCAGGACTGACAGAATCACAGAAATGCCTGTCTGCCAGATGGGGAAAAGGGTTTTGACATGTCTGGATCTCCAACTTGCACTGCTAAAAGGCTGTTTTTCTGAGGACAAATAGAACAGTGTGTGCCATTCAAGAAAACATCCTGATTTGATTATGCATTGAACAAAATTGGCAGCCGCTGCATGATCAGTAATTTTTGCATGAGTAAAGCTCTCCAGTGATGGCACGGCAATCCCTTTGTCTGCAGAGGCTCAACGTGGCTAAAAAAGAACACATATACAAATCCTCCTAAATCCCCAAGTCCCAACAACCAGATCCTGCATGTCTGCATCATACAGCCACAGCTACAAATATCAGGATGTTGGATCAAATGTCTGCAGCTTGCACCACTTCTAGATCATTGCCCCACTGTTGCAACCTTGCCTTCTGAAAATCTTAAAAATATGGTCCCTGGCCCTAAATAGCTTTTCGGTTCCTAGACTATAACAGTCCCTCTTGGCCTTTTCCCCAGAGCCCTGACTTTCACGCTGCAACATGCGGCCGTGCGGGTAGTTATGGGAGCAGCATGGCACTCCCTCCTGCGCAAGCTGCACTGGCTCCCTGTGGTCTTCCGGGTGCGCTTCAAGGTCTTTGTTACCACCTTTAGAGCGCTCCATGGCTTAGGACCAGGGAACTTACGAGACCGCCTTCTGCCACCAATAGCCTCTCACCGCCCAGTACGCTCCCATAGAGAGGGGCTTCTCAGGGTGCTGTCAGCCAAACAGTGTCGACTGGCGGCCCCCAGGGGGAGAGCCTTTTCTGTGAGGGCACCCACCATCTGGAACGAGCTCCCCCCAGAGATACAGAAGATTCTGGATCTGCGCACTTTCCGCCGTGCCCTCAAAACATTCCTGTTTCAGCAGGCCGGCCTGGCCTAACTTTCCCTTTATATTGCTTTTGATTTTATTTTAAACTGGGATGTCTTGAATTATCTAGGACCAGAGTGTTTAGTATATTTTAATTGTTTTTTTTTTAACGTTTGTATTACATGTATTTTTATCATTCGCTGTTCACCGCCCTGAGTCCCTCAGGAATAGGGCGGTATATAAATTTAATAAATAAATAAATAAATAAATAAATAAATAAATAAATAAATAAATAAACAAACAAATAAACAAACACAAGAGATTCCTTTACATTAGAGTCCACATTTTGGATAGAGAGGACCGTTGGTTTGAAAGAGAGGTAAAAGAATCCATCTATGTTCTCCCTCAGCAGAGGGGGAAGAATAAGACAACATCTATCTCCAGTCTACAATAATGCATCCCTTTCAGCAGTTCCAGGAAGATCCCACAGCCAATTGCACCCTATTTCAGGTGACCCCTAGAGCACAGATAAACCCTCAAGTGACCTCAACAGCTCCCATAGAGAGCGCTAACAACCAGATGACTGCAAAGAAATACAATCCTTCCATTCACCCTCCACCCCGCCTGTGATCCTATCAACCTATTTTGGGGGTGACTGAGGCCTTCAAGAGAGATGGCAGTGCCAAGAAGATGAATCTCGGAGTTGGGGATTACCGGGATGACAATGGGAAGCCCCATGTCTTTAACTCCTCCACAAACTTCCATCTACCCCACTATCTAGTCTCAACTGTCAATACTTATCCTTCTATCTCCCCACCATCATTCACAATTGATGAAGCTTCTTGGATGAGAAATGAAACATTTTCTCCTTTTTCCTCAAGGAAAAACAACAGCAGTCCAGTTGCCTTTTGAAAAAGCACCTTTGAAACAACTATGACTCAGATGACTGAGAATCTCCATAGACAAGAGGTTCCTTTATTTTTAGAGCAACACCTAGCAGATACAGGCAGATGCAACAGCTTTTTTTCTGGTTAAAAAAAAAAACACAGCATGCCCACAAAATCAACCACAGCCACGAGCCAATATCCCACAAGGCAAGAATCAGAGACTAAGCAGACAATTCAGCAAAGAGCACTGTAATTAATCCACTTTATATTAATATTTTTTAAAAGGCAATTCTTCATACTAAGACTTCATACTAAAACTTATGGTGACTTCATGGACATTTTCTTGACAACATTACAATTGATTTCCCATCCAAGATGCCATTGACTCGCTCCAGGATGATTCACTGGCTTTCCAGTGAAGCCTGTAGTCCTGGGATAACTTTGAGGTCTCCCAGACCAAATTGTAAACATATTTAGCGAGGCCTGAAATGCCTCAGGTTGCCTATCCCTGGATTACAGGAACAGACCTGTGATGTGATAATCCATGGCACAAGTAACTTGAATGATAATTATTTTCTAAAGTTTCAGTATTGAAAGTACTTAGGAAAAGCTATTTTAAAGCAAGAGTTGCTATTATAGTTCATGCCACTATGTGGCATCAGTGTTCTGTGTTCCCTTTTTAGATTATTATGTTCATATCAAAAAGTGTCAAAAGTGACTTAGTGAAGTGACTTAATACACAACTTCTCTAGCTTGCCAAAAAAATGTAAAACTCTTTTTCACATTTTTATTGGACGCTTTAAAGAAAATATATAAACAGGCAAAAGTAATGGTAAAGGTTTCCTTGTCCAATCCGACTCTAGGGCACAATGCTCATCTCCGTTTCTTAGCCAAGAGAGCCAACGTTGTCCAAAGACATTTTCTGCGGTCATGTGGCCAGCAGAGCTATATGCCAAAGATGCACAGAACACTATTGCCTTCCCACCAAAGTAGTACCTATTAATCTACTTGCATTTGTGTGCTTTCGAACTGCTAGGTGAGCAGGAGCTGAGGTAGGGAGCTCACCCCATTGCTCAGTGCTCGGGTCTCAAGCCCAGGCCAGAGGTGAAATGCTCCCGGATCAGACCGATCATTACCAGGAAGTAATGTTTTTTACCTTCTGCGCATGCGCAGAAGGTTTTGCACATGCACAGAAGGTGTACATGCACATTTGATGCGCACATGCATGCGAGCAAAGGGAGAGCACGCGTACGGCGCATGTGCTTCCGAACAGGTAAGGAAGGTAAGTAGATTTCATTCCTGACCAGTTGACAAGCTCAGTGTTTTTAACTGCTGAGTCATCACACTACCCATAAACAGGTACAAGAAAGATTTTTTAGAAAGAATATAATACTGATGAATAAATCAAGGATTTTATAATGTTATACTTTTCTAAGGTATCATTAGTTCTAAAAAGTTCAATATATTAAATATATCGCAGTAAAAGACTAAGAGTCACTGTTATATCTCAGCTAAAGTGAATATTAAGGCCCATGGTTAACACAGCTTTATATACAACCTATCATCCTTTTCTTCTTTTTCCTTCCAATTATCCCAGCATTAGACCTTTCTCTAAAGGCACAAAAAACACGCACTGTGTAAAAAAAGAAAAATCCCTTCTTTCTGAAAACTACTAGACTGGAGTTTTGAAAAAGCATCTTTGGCGAAGGTAAATGGCATGGTACAATATTACATATTGTGAACTGCAAGGATTTGTCCATGAAATATGAGCTCAGAGTACTCTTCGCTTTGCTATAACTTTACACACAGATTAAACCAGAGACAACTTTTCTGAATGTCGCTAGAATGGCCCCATGAAGAGATCAGATATCAGCAACTCTTTCTGAGTTATTAGCATACCTTGCAGCAAATCGGGTCCTTTCACACACAGTTGTACCGTCTTTACCCCTCCAAGCAACAAAGGACTCACTCCAAAAAACCCACAAAAATCTAATGTTCTTTATGACACATCAAAGTTTAGGTTTACATACACGCCCACTCTTTCCCTGCCCCCCCCCAATTTGGTTGGGTTGAGGCTCGAACAATCCTGGTGAATGAGTTACCTTAGCAGTGAACAATATATTTGGTTTGTCTTTATTAGAAACTGGATCTAGCCCAATAACTCGAAGACATAGCCCAATTCTTTTCAGTAGTTTTATTGTTGGTCTGTTGGTACTGGAGGTCACTGACCTTGTACCTTTCTCTTTCAGGTATACATCTGGAATCAACTGTGGAACATGTGGTTGGCCCTTTTGTACCCAGGAGGAGGGGTCAAGAGGTAAGGAGTGGTTACAGGGATTATGGGATATGTGGTTAGTTAACCCTTGAAGGACCGGGTGGTCAGGGAGAAGTAATAGTTAGGCATTTATCATGACAAAACCCCCTCTAAATGCCTAACTGGATACCAGGGGTAATGTATGCGCACATACAGGAAATACACAAGTACAGACATGAATTACAAGCAAACACGCATTTTTGACATTAGGTAAGCATGTTGTTTATGTGGTAGGGGTTTAGTGAGAATATCTGCTGTTTGCTCCTCTGTGTCACAGTGTACTGCTCTAATGAATCCTATCTCTGAAAACTGCCTGACGTGTTTGTATTTAATGTCAATGTGTCTAGAACGCTGACCTATGGCATCGGCCCTAGAGATCTCTATTGCTGCTTTGTTGTCTTCGTGGATAACTATTGGATATGAGGGTTCAGCCCAGATGTCGCAGAGCAGGTCATTGAACCATACTAAATTGTTTGCGGCCTTTGATAGGCAAACAAATTCTGCTTCCGTGGTTGATGTGGCCACCAGTTTTTGCTTTCCAGTGTACCAATGGATGGGGCAATTGTTGAGTAGTAGCACGTAGCCAGAGGTGCTTTTTCTGCATCCTATGTCCCCAGCCCAGTCAGCGTCAGCATAGCAGGTTAGCTTTGGTTTCTCGGATGTTTCTGGTTCTAGGCAGAGTAGGGCATCCGCGCTGAATTTTAAGTATCTGAGTAGTCTTTTGATGGCGTTCCAGTGTATTAACGTGGGCTTGCTTACATGCCTGGACAGTAGATTGACGGCTAAGGCGATGTCGGGCCTGGTCCAGTTGGATATGTATAGCAGTGACCCTATCGTTGATCTATACAGTTTGTTGTCTGTGAAGGGTTCAGATTCCTCATACATGGTCTTCAGGAACTCAGGCTGCATGGGGGTCTCGCTGGGTTTTGCTTCGGACATGTTGCATTTGGACAGCAGCTCGATGATCTTTTCTCTCTGGGAGAGGCGGAAGCCCTTGTTGGTTTTTATCACTTGGACCCCTAGGTACCTGTCAATCTTCCCGAGTGACTTTAGGGAGAAGTGGCTACCCAGGTCGGTGGCGAACTTGTCACATCTGTCCTTGTGTTTGCTGATGTACAAGATGTCGTCCACGTAAACGAGCACACCCTCGAATGTGTTGTTTTCTCTCCTCGTAAAGAAACATTTGTCGGCTGAGGTGGCCTCGAAGCCCATGGATCTGAGGGCCTTGGCCAGGCAGTCATACCACCTTTTGCCTGACTGCTTGAGTCCGTACAGGCTTTTGTTCAGCAGCCAGGTTTGGTCCTCGCCTTTGTTGTATCCAGGCGGCGCCTTGACGTATATTTCTTTGTCCAACTCGGCGTGCAGGTACGCTGTTTGCACGTCGAACTGGAAGACCTCCAAGCCTAGGATGGTGGCTATCACCAGGGCGCTTTTGACGCTCTCCGCCCTGACGGTTGGCGAGTAGGTGTCTGTATAGTCTTCGGGGTATCTTTGGGCGAAACCCTGCGCGACTAATCTTGCCTTGTATAGGACCTTGTTGTCCTCTAATGTCTTGACCCTGAACACCCATTTGGTTCCTATTGGTTTTTTGTCCTCTGGAACTTGGGCAGGTGAGTATACCTGGAGGTTCCTTAGGCTTTCCATCTCCTTCTCCATGGCAGACATCCATTTTTCTTTTTCTTCCTGGGGGAGCCCGAGGATGTCCTCATATGAGCTGGGCGTGAAATGGGTGTTGTGGATGGTCATAACGTAGTCCTCCAACTTCTTTGGTAGCTTGTTTCTGGTTCCTCTGATTGGCCTGCTGGGGGTTGGTTCGGTTTCCTGCATGTTGTCTGCCTCATTATCCGTTAGGTCATCTATCTTCAGTGAGGGGTGCCCTTCTTTCCAACCTTTGACGCTTGCCTTGCGATGGTTGGCTTTGTGCCCTGTGACCTCTCTGACCTCCCTTTCCCCTTGGTCATGCTCGAACGTGACCCTATTGGTTGGGATGTCATTGGAGTGTACCCTCGACCAGTTTGCGTTTTCGTGGAAACTGGCTGATCTGGAAACCACAAAACGGTTATTGTTGTCGACAAATCTGTAGCCCTTTGTGCCCGGTTCGTAGCCCACGAACCTTAACCTTTTTGATAATTTTTCCCCCTTTCTTCTTAGCTGCCTGGGAATGTGGACATCAGCTGGGGCGCCGAATATGTGTAAGTGAGCAATGTTGGGCTTTCTGTTGTATAGCATCTCGTATGGTGTCTTATTGATAGAGCTTGACCACAGTCTATTCAGGGTGTAATTGGCGTAGTGTAATGCCTCTGACCAGAAATGCTGCCCCATCTCAGCATCCTCCAGGGCGCATCTCATCATGGTTTGCAACATCCCGTTTTTTCTCTCTGAGACTCCATTTTGGAAGGGGGAGAAAGGTGAAGAGGTGTAATGCGCTATGCCCTGCTCCCTCAGCCACCTTGTGAACTCTTTGGCCATGAACTCTGAGCCCCTATCGGTCATTATCTGCCTTATTCTCATGTTGTGTTGCATGTCTACTCTCCTGTGGAATTCTTTAAACCTTTGGAACACTTCATTTTTGTGTCTCAGGGAGTAGACATACCCGTACCTGGTGTAGTCATCTACAATCGTGAGGAAGAACCGCTTCCTATGTCCTACAGAGGGTTTCATTGGCCCTACCAAGTCCATATGCACCAATTGGAAGGGGTATTCCGTGGTTCGTTTGGATCCCCTGGGGATGGCCTTAACCTTGATCTTAGAACGCTTACAAACTGAACACTCCAAGTAGTTTTCGCAGTTCTTTACTTTGAGACCCTCGGTACATTCCGTCATTTTTTTTACAATGGGGAAGCTTATGTGTCCCAGTCTCCTGTGGAGGAGATGGGCGCAGTTATCATGCAGTGGCTTGCCGATAGATACGGACTTGCTTGTCTTCTCATGGCTACTTCCTGCCTCCTGCTGCACCCCCTCTGTTTCTGGATACTTATCTATCCTGTGGTTTGTGCTGGTATCAATGCCTTCTTCCTCTCTTGCATTGGGTGTGAAGTAGGGGAGTCCCTCGTGTATGGTTACCTTTCCTATCTCTTTCCCCTGCTTGATCAAGTGTGCCTTTCCATCTTTAAACTTTATTTCTATATTTGTGTCTCGTGTTAGCCTCGTGATGGCTAGCACATTGTGGGGAATCTCTGGTATGTACAGTACCTCCTTTAAGTCCCCTAGCTGTGTGATGTGTACGTTTCCTTTCCCCACTACTCTGACCTTGCTTTGGTTTGCCACCTTTATCTCTGAGTCTATTTTTGTGAGTGAGTCTAGCAGCTCTGGGTTACAGGTAGTGTGACTTGTGGCCCCTGAATCTAGAAGCCATGAGTTTCTCTCTATCTTGTGTTTGTCATCTGGGTCATCGTGCCTGATCCCGTACATGGAGCCAGAGCTACTCTCCCTGGAGTGGTCTCTGCGCTCGTGGTGTTTCTTGGGGTTGGGTGACCATCCTCGCCCCCTTTCCTTTGGGTACCTGCGTTCAGGTGACCTTCCCCCTCTACTGTCGTGCTGCCCCCTATCCCTATGGTTCCTGGGGCAATCCTTTTTTAAGTGGTTCCTCGATCCACAAGCATAACATTCTGAGGTATCCCTGGCCCTATCCTGGAAATCCACCCTCTTTGTGGGTCTGGGGTCCCCTTTGGCTAGTTGGCGTTCCCTCCTCAGGGTGTCCTCTGCAACAAGCTGACTGGTCAGTGAGCCTAGTGTGAGGTATTGCATGTTGAGGCTATTTAGTTGGGTCATGAATATGTCCCAGCTGCTATCAAGAGAGTTTATGATTATGCTTATCATGCTCTCTTCAGTGATGATTTCCCCCCTCTGCATGAGTTCTGTCCTTGCAGCATTCATCTTTAAGATGTGCTCACTCATGGGGACCCCTGCCTTATGCTTGGTGGAGTGGAACTCCCTGGATAGTCTAGTGGTGGTGGCTCTGCTTTGGCTATAAAACAGGTTACATAATTTTTGCATAATATCATAAACAGTTAGATTGTCCTCAATAGATGGATACATAGCGGATGGAATGGAGGTTAACATGATGCAAAATGCCCTGTGATGAATGCAGTCAATTTCCAGTGACCAGGGCTTTTGGGGAGGTTTGTTAGCTAGGAACAGTGCATTCTCTCTCATGAGAGCAACTCTTAATTGTTGGCTCCACTCTATAATATTACCCCCATCTAACTGCAGTTTTGGCAAATTGGCATAATTTGCCCCAGAAATGTTAGTAAGGTTACTTACTGGGGGGAGCTGTCCATGGTCCAAGTTGTGATTAAATTCACAATAAGGCTTTGGGATGTCTGTGGCCATTCTGTACTTGCTTGGATCTATGTAACTTGCTTCTCTTATTACAGGCAGGTACTGGGCATGCGCGAAGCTCATTCCGCGCTGGAGTCCATCGGGTGAGGTTCCTGTTGCTGGAGCTCCCAGGCCTAGGCCTAGGCCCGTCGGTGGGAGGCTGGACCCGCCTCCGGTGGGTCCGAAGATCCCTCCCTGAGGTGGACACCACTGCTGGATGGCCGGATCCCCGGCGAAGAAGGGCAGAAGGTGAGGGGGCGACGCGGTCGTAAGTCGAGGACTTTCGCGGGTCGGCGGCGCGGCAGCAGCGGAGGTCGTAGGTTGAGGACTTCCTGCTCCCAGCGGCTCGGCGGCAATGGCGGCGGCGGCGGCTGATCCTCCCTCGTGGTCGCTGGTCCCTGGTCGCGTGGACTGGCCTGATGGGTGTCGTGGCGTTGGTGAGTAGCCGGTCCTTCTCTTCTGCCTCGGGCCTCGCGTTGTCGGTGTAGCGGGTGGTGAGTTCGAGTCCTGCGGTTGACTTTTCCTGCAGGCGGGCGGTCTTTTGTGCCAGTTGCTGGTGCGCGCGGAGTTTTTTGTGGGCTGTGCCTCGGTTGCCTGGTCTCTGTTGGTTGTCCTGGCCTTCTTGTGCCCCCCGGGATTTTTCTTCGATTTATTGAGTGCCGCGGGAGGCTCGAAAGCAGAGCCTAGGGCAGCGGTGATGGTCTCGATTGCCTTTTGCAACTCGAGATCGGTGGGCGTTTTTCTTTTTGTTATTGCGATCTCTTCGTGGTCGCTTTCAGAGTTGGGCTCTTCGTAGTCACTTTCTGAGTCTCCCTCGTCTGTTTCGGGGTTCGGGCATTTTCGCGCCAAGGGATTCAAATCCTGGCTTCCCATTGGCTGGTGCTCGTCCCAAGATGGCCGCCGGGAAGGGGGCGCGGAGATGGATTCTGCCGGCTCAGGGTCATCGGGTTGGGGTGGCTTACCCTTTTTTGCTGGCTTTTCTTTCTCTGTGGTCTTTGGGGCCTCGATCGCTGCTTCTTGTTGCTCGAAGAGGCTTTGAAGGTCCGCGATGAGGTTTTCTTTGTTGCTGTTTCCCTCCATCAGTTTCAGGATGGAGAGTTTGAATTTATTCATTTTCTGTGCTGTTTCTTCTTCCGGGGCGATGATTTCCTTGGATGGCCCCTCTTCATCTGATTGTGAGTCCAGGCTGGAGTCCTGTTCGCTTCCAGCTTCTGTCTCCTCCATGGCTGTGGCTTCGGTTGCAAGCTTCTCAGCCATCTTCTTGGTAAGAGCTCTGGTCTGTGCTCTGTTTGCTTCTTCAGGATAGGTGTTGGGTTCAGTCATTGTCTGGAGTTATGGGCAACCATCCTCTGCTACCATTTTATTAGAAACTGGATCTAGCCCAATAACTCGAAGACATAGCCCAATTCTTTTCAGTAGTTTTATTGTTGGTCTGTTGGTACTGGAGGTCACTGACCTTGTACCTTTCTCTTTCAGGTATACATCTGGAATCAACTGTGGAACATGTGGTTGGCCCTTTTGTACCCAGGAGGAGGGGTCAAGAGGTAAGGAGTGGTTACAGGGATTATGGGATATGTGGTTAGTTAACCCTTGAAGGACCGGGTGGTCAGGGAGAAGTAATAGTTAGGCATTTATCATGACAGTCTTACAGACTTTAGATTTCTTCTGCTTAGAGCCACAGAAGAAAAAAGACCACTGCATTGCCATGAGGACAAGGGGAGGCAGATGTAGAAAACATGTAGACCACTTCCTTCCTGCCAAGGTCATCGGCAGAGCTCTGCTTCTCCTTCCCAAACAGCTTTAACTGTTTTGCACGTTTGGAAGGTGGGGAGAGGGGAGGCGGCCGACAGGACATAATTTAAAATGCTGTGGGGTTGCCTATGGTGGCATCTTTAACAGAGGAAAAAAGACTAAAGAAACAAAAGAAAACAGTGAAGAAGAAGAAGAAGAAAAGAAACTCTAAATATTTGGAAAGAAAGCTAAGAACTGGGTGAGATAATGACAAAGTTTATCCCAAGGAGAAATTAACTGCAAAGTTAACAAATAAGGACAGGTCTTTTAATAGTCTTTTAATTTGCATTTGGTATGCCACAAAGCCACAAGCTCGGAAAATAAATTTGCTTTTTGTAATGATCACAAAAAACAAACCAGTGTTCTTTCAAACTGTCTTTGTTATTCTGCATTATATTTGGTTTTCCACTCTCTTTCTTTGGTCTATGTAACTTCCTTCCCCCTTGTCCTGTTGTGAGTATATAATAAAGAAACACACACACATCAACAGTAAAGGTTTTTAACAGCAAACCATCATTTTAACATTATGCTTAATGTTGATGCTTTATTTACTTTTTTATTACATTCTAAATAAAATAGGTACTTTGATTTTGAAAGTAGTAAGTAGAAAGTAAGTAAGTTAAACCAGTTCAGGGACCTTTTTTTCCTTTTGTTGGAAGAAATTTCCATCTGGGTCCAGTTCCAAGTGGGGAGAAAGACACTGGAAACATGGAGACTGCTTGGAAAGATGGTTTAATGGTGGACAGGATCACATGGGTTTTTTGGGTCCTGGGCAAAATGAGCACATGAAAGATATATATTTATATCCTCTCTTGGGCCCCACCTTAGAGTTTCCTGTTCCTGTGTAAGTATCCTGATTGGTTGTCAGACTCCCATGGGTCCATGCAGGGGTAACTTTGTAGGTTGTCTTGAGTCCCAGGCTTGGTTGAATCTTCCTGGGTGATGATGTAATGAAGAGGGTTTTAGGCAATTCCTGTTATGGCTGAGGGCTAATCCTACCTTCCTTGGATCTTGGGTGAGGGTATTTGCTTATGAATAGATCTAGCCATCTCTTTATCTGTTAAGTGCTGGCATCTGCTGTGGGCTATTGAGGAGGGTGGGGGCTATTAAAAGTGAGTCTGCTTCCTGCCTAAAAAAAAGCATGTTTCTCCATTTCTCATCCAGGGAAATATAATATTCTGCCTTTTTAATATTTCTTAGAATATTTCATTCTTGGAGAGGTGCGGGTGCTAACTTCCTACATTTTTAATAATGAAATTGGTATGTTTTTAAAAAGTGTGAACAATGTAGCATGGTCTTTCAAGATTATATATATCAGCAGATACACAGCAGAGCTAGCTCTGCTATTGAATGAAATGAAGCTCTGCCATCTCATAATTTACGAAGTTTCCTCCATCAGGCCCTACAAAGGCCAACCAGATGCTTTCAAGAAATTCATAATAGTAATAGGAAAAAGCATCTCTCACTCCCATTGTCACTATATATTAACTGTCCGGGATTCCTGGCCATTGTTAGCCCAGTCCTCTATCAATTTATCCAATTTGCTTTAAAATCTGCAGCCATTGCTATACTGAATAGCTCCACAGTTGTTGCATCAGCTTTTCTTACTAGTCCACTCTAGTTGGCTGTCACACCTCATCATCATCTTGCAGAAGATCACGGGAAAAATTGTGAGAAGCCCCAGAAAATGATGCAAGCAGCAGAGAGACAACCAGTCCAGGGCATGCACAGAGCAGTGCGTCATGCTGAGGCTGCTGCCATACATTTTAACTTTTGAGCCAACAGCAAGCAGATACTGGGGAAGCTAGGAATAAGCATTTTTCTGGTGAGACTGGTCTTCTCAGGGTAATCTGGTCTACCCAAAAATGGGCCAGAGCACACTGCTTCTGTTTTTGCCTTTCAGCCCCAATTCAAGAGCCTTTGCAGGCAGTTGCTTCTGCTACAAACTATTTTGTGTTAAATTAAAATTTACTGACAAAGAAATATAGGGAAACTAGTATAGCTATTTCAAGCTGTTTAGCTCTCATCAGCTAGCCATATGTGAGTGGCCTGGGTTCAAATCCCAGAAAGGTATGTCTAGCTGAAACAGCTTGAAATAGCTATATTAGTCTTCCTTTATTTCTTTGTCGGTAAATTTAAATTTAACAATAGGGATAAGCAGTTGCAGGATTATTGGGCAGAACTGCATGCCCACTAAGCTGCTCTGTTTAGTGATGAGTGGTGAAGACCTGACTGGTCTGCACCTGTAAGGGGAATGAGGAGAGGCAAGGACACAAGGAACAAAATGTTCTGGGCCAGCCTCAAATGATTGAGAAGAGGAAGATGAGTTGGATAATGCCAGAACTTAATGGTAGATTTTAAACAGGCATTGACATGCAGATGGGGTCAGGCTGATCCTTGGCCGGTATTCTTTTTGAACAGAGATCATGTAATTATCCTTTCAACTTTGAACAGGGTCAGGAGTCGGTGCGGCTCTTCTGTATTTTCAGAAATCTTGGGCTGACTATTTGGGGGGCAGATGAAGAGAGAGGCAACTTCTCCTTCTTAGGCCAATACAAAGTGCTGGTTTTGGAACCAGTCTTCCCCCAGCAGGATTTGAGGGGCCATTCCTGTCTGTCTCTAGGCTGGAGTCACACTCAAGCAAAGTCATCGTTTGTATAATCAGTGGTGGAATTCAATTTTTTTTACTACCGGTTCTGTGGGCATGGCTTGGTGGGCGTGGCAGGGGAAGAATACTGCAAAATCTCCATTCCCTCCCCACTCCTGGGGGAAGGATATTGCAGAATCTCCATTCCCACCCCATTCTGGGACTAGCCAGAGGTGGTATTTGTCAGTTCTCTGAACTACTCAAAATTTCCGCTACCAGTTCTTCAGAACCTGCTGAATTTCACCCCTGTGTATAATGCTGAACCACCTGAAACCTTAAATTGACGCTTTCAAACTGTAATATCTGGATTCATACAAGATGCTAAAGCAAACCTTGGTAACAGTGACTGGGAGTCTTGGGAGTTATAATCCAGTACTTGGGAAGACAGAATATGAGGATACCATCATTGAAAATAGAACACCAATTCGATGTAGTGGTTAAGACATCAGTCTAGAAACCCATAGACAGTGATTTATAATCCTGCCTCAGGCACAAAGCCAGCCACCTTAATTCCCTCAGCCCTAGGAAGGAGGCAATGGCAAACCATTTCTGGGGGGAAAACTTGCCAGGAAAACTGCAGAGACTTGTCCAGGCAATTGCCAGAAATCCTGACTCAAAGGCAAACCCCCAAAACTCTATGAAAATGGCATCTGTTGTAATGCTGTATTGTACATCTGTTATTAATCACGTTTTAGATGAAGAAAACCACAGTGATTGTGTGTTTGTGCATGCACATGTGTTAACGGGTCTTTTTTTTCTTTTCTGTTAATTAACTATAACTGTGGGGTTTTTTCCTAGTCTGACATTGTATTGTTTGCTATTTGCTCTTGTAATTCTTCTACTAATAAAAGACGAGTTTCAATGTTATCTTTGGCTTTCTTCTCATACAAAATGCTTGTCAAGAAATCGTTCTTTTCTTGTATGTTAACATGTTGAATTCAGTCACGTAGAGAGTATAATACCTCACGTACCACCCCTTACTTTCTATCCCCCTATTATAAATGTAATGAATGCATTTATGAACCTATGATGGTCTGCTCCAGATTCATGCTGTGGCTAACCAGATGCTCCAGAAAGGTTAAGCTAGGACACCAACTCATTCCTCTTGTTGCTTCTCAGGCATATAATTTCCTCAGTTTACGTTCTTTTTTTTAAGGAATGACTTTTAGATATTAAATATTTGAAGGAACATCTGTCCTTGGTTACATTTACCCATCCCATCAGCTCTGGCAGGAAGGCCCTGCTGTGGGTCCTGTTTGCTAAAGAGTTTCATCTGATGGGACCCAAGAAGAGACCCTTTTCTTCCGTGGTACCCACCGTTTGAAACTTCATCCCCCCCTTCCCCCATTTAGCTTTAACACTATTGTCTTTTCAGAAATACCTTAAAATCGGGGGTGGGGGGGTGTTAGTAGGCTTGGGGATCCCAAGATGGTTGCATTGTATGTGAAAATTGGGTGCAATCTCCCGTAATCCTGTTTGTGTTTTGTTAATTGTTTAAATGTCTACTTAAGATTCTTTTTTATTTTCTTTTTTAATTGTATACTGCCCAGAGTCACATTAGTGAGATGGGTGGGTGTACACATTTGATAAATAAATATTGTATGAACATAGGACACATAGATACATCATCCCTTCATCTGACTGGGGATCTCTGGCGTGTCAGAGAGCATAGGGGTTAATCTAATACCATTTGATCTTGCATCTGGTATAGCAATGTTAGACTGGCTTTATTGTTTTGCTTTAGAAATATCTGTGGGTAGTTAGTTGTTGCCTTTCCCTGTTACATTTTGCATGCTTATCATCTTCTTTTAATTGCTCCTCAAATCATTCCCATATGCAAAGTCGCATGTTATCTTGCATCTTTTCAGGAAATCACTAAGTTTTTATTCTGTGTTTGCTTTCACTCATTCAAAACATCCCAGAGAACAAATTGAGGTCATTAAACTGTTCAGCTGAATGGATGGAGCGAAGGAGAGAGATTACTTGTTAAAATAAGAAGTTTCTTTCTTCCACAAATCCCTCTCATTGAGACAGAGACAGAAACAAAAGTATATTTTGAATATGTTAAATCAATTCAGGATCTCTGTACCAACGATGATTGAATGATCCATTTGGACCTAATGTAAAAATAAGTTTTAGAAACGAATTGTTTAATTTTACCTACATGCATACTTGAGAGCCCATGCTAATCACATAGCAGTGACGTTGTATAGACATACTGAGGTGCACCCATTAATGCTCATGTTGTTGCATTCTGAATCAACTGCAGCTTCTGATTTTCTTCAAGGGCAGCTCCATGTATAACCCACTGCAGTAATCCATTCATGAGGTTACTGGGGAATTAGTGACCAGGAATGAGTACAACTAGTAGACTAGATTGAAGATTAAAAGCACACACATCCCAATTATCCACAGCCATCCAGTCCTATCATGATTGAGCCTGACTCTGTTCCTCCCCATCCAGATGTGCACAGCTTCCAGATATGGGAACAGGACCAACTGCATTGCTTGCAAGGCCCAGGATCAAGATATAAAATTGGGTGTATGGACAAAACAATATCTTGCTCCATGCTGTAAACAGCTATCTTTTAAAAAGCATTAAATTTCAACACAGAGTACAGTGGAATATTGCACACCTATTCACCCCACAGATGTTTTTCCTGTTGTCCTAAATCAAGGCCCAATAGATTCTTTTTTTAAAAAAATGTGTTCTCTCTACTATCTGCAGCAGTAACTATTCTCAGATGCCACACCATGATCAATCAGTCCTATTTGCCTTCTATCTCCATCCTGGCTGCCTTTAGCAAAACAATGTTACATATTTGCCCAAGGATGCCATAATCACATTGTTGTCAAGGTCAACTTCGGCTTGAGAGAAAGGACATCCATATAGCTTGCCAGCTAATCGGTTCAAAGTAAACATACTTGCATACTTTTATGTAATCCACTGCTGTCTGTTTCCAAATTTTTTTACCTTTCAGAATTTCAAAGTGTTGTCAAGCTAACTCTCAAGGATGACAAGATATAAGAGTCCTAAGACTGGCAAAATGAGAATGATAGATAGCTGGTGCTGGGAATGTGAGGTTTTGTTTGGAAGCAGTCATTTTGGAAGGAGAGTCAAGAATGTGAAAAAAAAGAAAACCAAACTAAACACATATGATTGAGAAACTTCACTGGCAAGAATCTCTTTCTCTGGAGCCAAATTTAAGAGTTCGCTTGATAAGAAACTCTGCATTTAATCTAATTTTAATTAGAATCAATTGAGCACCTATAATCTGGTTCTTGCTGAGATCAGACTTTGGTGAATTCTACCAATACCAGCAATACTAGCATTACCAAAACATTATGTCAATTTAAATACCATTGAACCAGGCAGGCTTAGTGCTACTTTCAGAGATTACGTAATTCTTACTCTGCTTCCAAACCAGCACTCTAAAGTTCAGCCTTTGCCCCCAGAGTTCCTGGAATTTGATAAAGTTTTTTGCTAGAAAACTGCTGGGTCATTTTGTGCAGGAAAATACAGGAGCCATAGGGTTGATTTACTAAAGCTGTAAAGAGGAAGACGTCTGTCTCTCTCACGCTTAATTTTTGGACTAGGTTTTATGTTTTCTTCCTGTTTTTCTCAGTATGAAACTTTATGCACCAATAATCCATATTTTTCTAGGGATGTGCTGTATTTTCTGAAGTCTGTGTTTGCTTAAGAAAAAGGGGGTGAACTTATAGTTACCCAAGCATTGCAGAATTCCAACTCATGTTCTACTTCACTATCCTGAGCTGTAGCTGATGGGAATAGGAATATCTAGAGGGCCACAGTAGTCTCTTCTCCTGGTTTGAGAGAGAAGAGTTTAATTTGATTGCCATCATTTGGTGACAGACATCTCCAGTTCATTGAATTTCAACAAGCAGAATAGTCTTTTAGTTCATTTAAACTCTGGATAAATCAGTGGTCTAGATCGGGGTGTCACACACAGACCATACCTACCCCAACTCCACAAAGGGGAAAAATGTTGCAAAACGTCACATGAAGGCAACGTGAAGCAGTGAGTTTGACACCCGTGGTCTAGATTGACTCTTGGTGAGCCTGTGAGCTTTGAGAAGCTACTGTATAAAGGCTGTATTTGACAAAGGGTAGTAGAGAATAAGGCTGTGTAACATTTCAGTTTGGCAAGAATGCCACCAAGAATCATAACTAACCCAATGGGGGGGGGCAGAGTGGAGAATGGGTAAGAGCCAGCAGAAGGTATGAATGCATACACAAACAGTATCTTAATTAATAGGGTTGCATGAGTCATACAGGAAGAGGGTTTAATTTATGGAGAAATTATCATAAAACTAAAAAGAAAATTTTGAGACTCCCTACCTGTAACTTGCTTAGTTTATTCAGGCTGTCTTAGATGAATTCAATTTTGCAATGCACCAGTTTCACTTCCTTCTGCTAGATAGTAATTACCTAGACCAAATTTATGAAAGGCGTCAGAGCTTCCACCTGTATCAAGGCAATAAATCTCTTCTGAGAAGGGCAAACTGGTACTTGTGATTCATCAGTGGGAGAGTATGGACAAGGCTCAGAAACAAGTTGCTTTTATTGCAGAGGCAAACAAATTTCTTACCGTATGGAAGATCAGCTGCTCCAAAATCTAAGAATGTCCCCTACTTATATGTCAACTCCAGGATTTCACCTATTTCTCCCACTATTATTTGGTCTGTTTCTCCCGTTATTACTTGGCAATTGACTTTTTTCCAACCATTTTTCAGCTTTGGATTCTGAAGGCAATTGCACACTGCAAGAAAATGAACGCACTGTGGCCCATTTACCAACACAACTGCTCCAGAAGTTCGTTGAAGTCAAGCAAGTATGGTTAATCCATCTACAGTATGTGCACCTTAAATAAAATAAATGTTCTTTGCACTATCTTAGAACTGTTGCAATATTCTGCCTTTTGGAGTCCAGACCATGGGAGTCTTATCTTCTGTGCAAACAATATTACGGTTCTCAGGCTTTACAATTGCAAGCTGTAACGGATTCTGCTGATAAAGAAATTTTTGAACTAAATATCTTGGTTATTTTCATTCAGCTAGCCTGAGGCATCCTAGCAGCCTTTTCCATCTCACAAAGCAATTTTCTTTCATGTTGGCACTGCTATAGTAACAGGAAATATTGCTGGGCATAGATGTCTTTTTATTGCTACAAGTTCTGGAATTAAATATTAGTACTGTATGCCCATAATTTTATTTTAAATAATCGCATGTAGTAAATCAATCCTCCTGTCTTGCTGTTCCTGAAAAAACCCACCATATAGTTAAAGTTTGGCTACCATACAAACTTAATTTAACATAATTAAACCAAAGAAAAAGCAGGTAGTTTAATCAATTAAAACAAAACAATTAGATCAGTGGTGGGTTGCCCCCCGGTTCGCACTGGTTCTATAGAACTGATAGTATAACTGGCAGGAGGCTCCGCCCACTGACCCCGACGTCATCAAAATGCTTCTGCGCATGTGCAGAAGCTTCTGCTCTTGCGCAGAAGACCGCGCGCGCGGCCCCACTGCAAACTGGTAGTAAAGGTAAGTAGAACCCACCCCTGAATTAGATGATAGTATCACAATGGCAATTGAGACTCGAATTTCCATCATGAAGCAGTGTAGTAATAAAATGAGACATCGCATGACTGCCACTTAACAGTGGCCGTTCCTGCACTTCCAGTTGCTGTTGTTAAGCAAATCACAGTGCAGGATGTTAACCGAGGACTTCACATGGTTGTTGCCATCTGCAACCTCCTTCCCCATTGACTTTGCTTGTTAGAAGGCTAGCAGTGAAATTCACCAATGGCGATCACAGGGACTCTGTGGCTGTTTACGTATGGGGACTGATCATAACTACTTGTTCAGCACCATTATAAGTTCAAACAGTTGTTGAATGGATGGACATTAAGTAAGGACCACTTTCTCTCTTTAATCAGACCCCCACATCAGGAACAGGGGAACAGTCACATTCTGCCAATGAATAGGTATTCTACATACAAATGGGAAAAGACAGCAGTGTATCACTGGTGTTCCTTCCTCCCTCCCTCCCCAGATTTGTTCTAAAGCAGCATTTGGTACAGGATGTTGCTGCTTTTTCACGAAGAGGTGTTGAGCAGTTAAGACATTGGGCTCATCATTTAAAAGGTTGGCAGTTTGAGACTACAGTACCATGTGACAGAGTGAGTTCCTGTTCCTCAGCTCCTGCCAACCTAGCAGTTCGAAAGCATGCAGAATGCAAATAGATAAATACCACTTCAGGAGGAAGGTAACGTGGTCCCATATGCCTTCTATGTGTATAGTCATGTTAACCACACAACCCCAGAAACGTCTTCAGACAACGCTGTCTCTTTGGCTGTGAACCGGAGATGAGCAGCACTTCCTAGAGTTGGACACAACTGGCAGGGGAAACATTTATCTTTTTTTCTCCATCCCATAAATAACATTAGCAGTTACAGTAATGGCCAATCACTTTCGGGCCCAGATCAGTTTTTTGACATTTAAAGGATCAAGCCCAGGAACCTTATTGCCCCTTTCAGCTATTTCTACACTACAATGCCCAGGAGGCCCAGACATCGCAGTCAATGGTTAGAGACTATAGCTCCACATTGGGATTGTGGAATTCCAGGCTGACTAGTAGCATGTTGAAACCAAATACCGGGTTAGAGTGAACTGTGTTTCAATCTAGCAAGTTTCTTCTTTGGCTCAGGAGGACTTAACTCCAACAGGCCATTCCGTGTGATGGAAAACTTTGAAGAGGAAAAACCTGTTTGTAGACTCTCCAGCTTTGTTTATTAATGCTGGTAACCGATATGTTAACTGTTAATAATACACAGCTGCAGGCTATACAATAATTCTTTGTCCCTTGCTTTGTACTCTCTTATTTGCTGTATCTGAAATTGTGGAAAGAATTTTCCCTCCAGGCAAGCTGGCTGATAATTATGAATGATGTTTGCTTTCTTCTTTAGCAATGTGCCAAAGAGCAAAGGCCTATCACCTATTTACAATTTTTCCAGTTGTTTAAACTGCCTTCGACAAACAGCAGAACATCCCAATTTCTTTCACCCTGTAATTATGCTTTTTTTTTTTAATAATGTGGAAAATATGGACTAAAAATAGGATATTGTGCTTTCAGGTCTGACAGTGGATGGTTCATAGATAAATTTTGCTCTATAATTGCATCATAAGGAAAAAGCTACCCCACAATCCATCCTCTACATATCCACTGACAGTCTCACTTGCTCCTGCGTGGTTTATAAACAGACGGGGCTGCTCCTAAACCAGTGGTGGGTTTCAAATATTTTTACTACCAGTTCAGTGGGCGTGGCTTGATGGGCATGGCATGGCTTGGTGGGCATGGCTTGATAGGCATGGCAGGGGAAGGTTACTGCAAAATCCCCATTTCCTCCCAATCAGTTGGGACTTGGGAGGCAGAGAATAGATGAGGGCGGGGCCAGTCAGAATTTTTACTACTGGTTCTCCAAACTACTCAAAATTTTCACTACCAGTTCTCCAGAACTGATCAGAACCTGCTGAAACCCACCTCTGTCCTAAACCACAATGTCACCAAAGTGCAAATAGTTGTATCCAATGGGACATTCACTGCAGTTACACTTCCAAAGAACTTCAGCGTTTTCATTTTTGTTAATCGCATTTTTAACTATTGGGAGTAGAAAGCACCTATATATATATATATATATATATATATATATTTCTGTATTAATAATATTAAGCATCTTAGTACACTGATGAATCTCTTAATTAGAGTTATTTATACTGCAAGCCACTTATATTGGCTTTCAGGATAACATCTAGAGAAGTTAGCTTGCAAAGAATAGATTACCATGTTTGAAGTAAAATTAGCCTTTGGTTACACTTGTAGCATCCTGACAGAAAAATCTTTGGTATTGCATATAGGAACATAGTATATAGCATAAGTGAACGTAATAAACACACAGGATTAGTTTATTAAGTACTGTATATCTAGGAAGGTGTTTGGTCCAATTCTGACTCAAAGGGTTGAATGGCAATAATTAACAACATTTGGAAAATGCAAGATGCCAAGTAGGGTGTATACAGACCAGATTTTTGTTCTTCAACAGATCGCTGAGTAATGCATAAATGTAAGAAAAAAGTGTTTGTTAATTAAAAACAAGTTTATAATAAATTAATGGGTTTGCATTATGGAAAATCAATGCATATTCTGTATAGATTTGGAAGTTTATTATTGAATTCAATAACAAAGATATAATGGAAGCATGAAATAAGACATACTGTATGTAAACAACACTTGTGGTGGTATGAGAGATTTGTTGGTTTGGCATGTAAATTCTTATATGTAGATGATGCTATTTGTTCACTGGGAACTCAAATATTTCAAATTGTAAATAGATTATATGAAACAAGGAGTTGTTGCTTTAACTTCTAAATTGTTTAAATTGTTTAAACAATAAATTGTTTCAATTTCTACCCTCAAAATGACACTACAGGGCACTGCACACCAGAAACTAGACACAAGGACAGTTTTTTCCCGAATGCCATCACTCTGCTTAACAACAAATTCCCACAACACTGTCAAAAAATATACTAAGACTGTATTACTATTATTCGTCCCTTCCTTACTACTATCTATCTCTTCCCACTTATTACTATAACCATGTTGCTTTTATCTTTCAACTTATATTGTTTTTCTTTGTTTCCTAGTACAATTTGATAGCTTATTAGTAACCTTGACTATCACGAAGTGTTGCAACTTTTTATTCTTGATGAATGTATTTTATTCTCCTTATGTACACTGAGAGCATTTATACCAAAGACAAATTCCTTGTGTGTCCAATCACACTTGGCCAATAAAGAATTCTATTCTATTCTATTCTATTCTATTCTATTCTATTCTATTCTATTCTATTCTATTCTATTCTATTCTAATATTATTATTTTTTAAATCCAAGATGATTGTGTTTGAAGTAGAAAACACAGCAAATGATTCCAGGTCAGAAAGAAACTCAATTATTGCAGCAAGCAGACGAATGTGTGTGCCTAATAAAATGTTTACTAAAGATGTAGTATTGCCTGGAGACAGTTTCAAATATACAAATGTTAATAGGCAGTGGGTAGTACATCATATGTTGTAATGAATGAACATTTGTCAAAATAGCTGTATATATGACATGGTGCTTTCTATTTTACAAGGGAAGCTGGGTATTTCTAAAACAAGTTGAATACAGTCTGCTTCTTAGGAAGCATAGAAAACCAAGAGATCTGGTCAAAAATGAATGTGTGCAAGTAAATACAAATTGCATACAAAAATTATTAACCAGTGTGAAAAAAGGAGATTGATATGGTTTGGCAAAACAAAGCGGTTGAAAAAAAAAGGAAAAGATCAAAATATCGTGATTGAGTGGATTAATGAGCTGTAACTAATAAAAAAAGAAGGGAAAAGATTAAAAATACAAATCAGTGTATGGGACGTGTTAGACAAGAATAATGGTTTGCAAAATAGTAAGAACTCTAGCAAAATATCAAGATGTAAACTATTCTTAGATTTTCTTTTCTGTTTTTCTTATCTCTGCCTTTATTTGGCTTATTATTTTTTTACACATTTTTGTAAAACATGGCTTTCAATACTGAGAAAGAGAATGATATTTATGTATGTATGTATGATTTATTAATATATATATATTTTATATATATATATATAAAATATATATATATATATATATATATAAAATAGATATTATATGTCAACCTAGGAATTAAAAGAAAATATATTTAGCAAATTAACAAAGCAAATACTTGTTAATATACCAGAATCTAGCCCAAAGATACTCAGAGTCATTGATATGGTTCAATCATATGCTCTCTTACAGATGTTGCTGTAGAACTGCTCGATGCCCTCGTGTGTGCCCCTTAAGTACCCAGGAGGTGTGGCTAAAGGTAAGGAGGAGCTGTAGTGAGGGAGAGGGTGTGGGTGTTAACCCTTGATGTACCAGAGAGTGGATGGTTTGGGAGTTAGGCATTTATATGTGACAATACTTTAAATTAACAGGATGACAAAATGAATAAACTAAAGCAAGTGGTTACCACATTGCCACAAATTCTTCCTCTTTACTGCTCTGTTAAAAAAGAATTACAGTACTTTAAACATTTCAGCAAGTCACTGCTATGAATTGAGAATACATTCATTATCTAATATTTCCACGTGTCTTTCCTCATGCTCCAACTATCTATAATCCAGTGGTGAAATCCAAATTTTTTTACTACCGGTTCTGTGGGCGTGGCTTGGTAGGCATGGCAAGGGAAGGATACTGCAAAATCCCCATTCCCTCCCCACTCCAGGGGGAAGGATATTGCAAAATCTCCATTCCCTCCCTACTCCTGGGGGAAGGATATTGCAAAATTTCCATTCCCACCCCACCCTGGGGCCAGCCAGAGGTGGTATTTGCCGGTTCTCCGAATTATTCAAAATTTCCGCTACTGGTTCTCCAGAACCTGCTGGATTTCACCCCTGCTATAATCCTTGATAAAGATCCTTGGTAAGTCTCAAAAACTGTGCTATAACTCAGATGAACAAATGTGTTTTGGACAAGTAGGAATTGCCCTTAGGAATTTGCAGACATTCCTATGAATTTTAAACCAGTATTTGGCAACAGTAAAACCATACCACCAATTTTCTTGAATTTTCTTCCCAACCAAATTATAACTGTTGATGCAAAACATGAGTAATTGCATATGTTTGCATAATTCAAATAAGTTCTACAGATTCCAGAATGGATTTTTTTCCTGCTGTAGGATTTGGCTTTCATTATCCCATTGAAGTCTCCTGCAAAATTCAACCTCTGAGTTGATTTATTCTTGGCTCTAGCAGTTGCTAATATTAGAAGAAAACTTTGATTAAAAACCCTTCAACCACCTCTGCCCCCCCCCCCCAGTTCCCAAGGCCTCGTTGCTTATTCTGTTATCTTGGCAATATCAAATACATTGCAATAAGCAGCCCCACAACTTAAATCTATGAGCCTTATAGGATTTCCTTCATTATACTGTAAATGAGGACCTGTTAAAGCCTAGTTAATTGATTTCAGGAAATTGAGGCTGTCTCGTTATACTTGGGTGAGTAAACATTATGAACATACTTGAGAGGAGAGTTACCAAAGCAGAAAATTTGATTCTTCCCAGATACAAGAATGTTTGCAATAAGCGAACATTGGCTACATTTCTTTCCTTCCTTCTTTCTTTTCTCACCTTTGTGGAAGAAGCCACTTTAAGATAGAATCATTTTGGGCTCCCAGCCCAGCAGCCAAATGCTGATTACTCTAAGGCAGGTGTGTCAAACTCGATTTCATTGAGGGCCGCATCAGGGTTGTTTGACTTCGGGGGGGGGGGACACGGCGTGGCCAAGGTGGGCGTGGCCTGCTCAACATCATTCCTGTTCAGGGCACCTGTGGTCACGCAAGCAATCTGCCAGTGAAAACGGGCTCCAGAGCTTCATTTTCAGTTGCCATGGTCTCCTGCAACCCTCTACCCATGAAAACGGAACTCGGAGCCCGTTTTTGCTGGCAGAAACACTGTGGGCCAGTCCTTCGCTGTTTCCATGGCGGCCCTGTGGGCCAGATCTAAGTACCCGACAGGCCAGATCTGACCCCTGGTCCTTGAGTTTGACACCTCTGCTCTAAGGATTCCTAGAGCTCTTAAGGGGAAAGAATAGCTGGTCCTTTGCCCACTAGTCAGGAACTTTGGAAATGCAAGCGCATCTCCCCTGCTACATCTGGAAACTTCCTATGCCACTTTCTTGGAAATGATTGCATCACTCTCAAATGTGATGCAACAATAAATTTTAGGGAGGAACAAGGAACAGAAAATTAGCTGGAATAGAACACACCCAAGATGAGTGAAGATGTGGCATAAAGCCAAAGAGTAAAAATAGCCTGCAAGAGACATTTAAATAAATAAAAAAAATCCTCCGAATTCTTCTTACCAGAACACAGCAGAACTAGATTTTTTTGTATTGCAGTAAGTCATAATTTGATTTCTTTTGCTTTGATTTGTGGTCATTAAAACCCTTTTGACGACTTCCCATAAATTCATGTCACTTTGTTTCCGCTGTTGGTTACTGAAAAATCCCTGGATTTTGAGGCAGGAAATTCATGCCAATGGCAGTGCAAACCATGAAATAGACGTTACCACTATTTAAAATATAAAGACCTTCCCCTACCAAAAACAAAACTCCCAAAAGGAAAAATCTTAGTTCTGCCCATGTGTGTACAGTACTGAAGATCCTCCCAGTGTGATTCATTCCCCCCTAGTAGAAACTTTTGAATACCCCAACCCAAATGTAGCACAGAGGTGGACAACAGATTCATCTACAGCATGCTGTAGTATGAACCTGATAATGGGCTAAATACAATTGGGGAGGGGCAATCATGGAAACCCTCCCAACTCAGAAAACCCTGGAAAAAAAGGAAAAACCCAGAATCACCAACTGTGATTGACCTGGGCCTTTGCATCCTCCTCTTCCTCATTGTTAGCAATATATTAGTCAAGATTTAGAACATTCTGGAAATCCAATTATTTGCCTTTTGTTCTAATCTTGACGTACTAAACCAAAGAGGTCGCCCAGTTATTTGGTTCTCTGGCAGAGATACTTCTTTGGAGATTAGGGTCAGGGGAGTGAGGATATCTTATCAGAAAAACAGACAGATTTGACTGGGATGGTATAGGCTACTGCAGTGGTGAAATGTAAAATTTGTTACTATCAGTTCTGTGGGCATGGCTTGGGAGGGGGGTAATGTGACTGGATGGGCGTGTGCAACTTTTTTTTTTTTTTAACTTTTAAAAGCATTTTTTCTACAGCCTCTTTGGCCGAAGAGGCTGTAGAAAAAATGCTTTTAAAAATAAAAAAAAAGCCTCTGATGATTGCGCGACTCAGCTGGGCATGGGGGGGGAGGGCAGGGATTTTTGCTACCGGTTCTCAGAACCATCCCCCACCATCGCTACCGGATCGGGCAATCAGGTCCGAACCGGGAGCATTTCACTCCGGGCTACTGCCTTGAGCAGGGGGTTGGACTAGAAGACCTCCGAGATCCCTTTCAGCCCTATGATTCAATGAAACATGTTTAAGATGGAAAATCCCTCCACTTTTTGTATGTTACTTGACTGGAAACATTGTGGTTAAGTGTAAACCACATATACAAATTTACATTAGCCTGAACACAGAGAAAAATAAACATTTCTCTCTGCCAAGTTCCTGTAAAATTCAAAGTTCAGTTGTTATGCTCCTTAAACCAAATGGGGTGGGGAGAGAATGTGTGTCCCTTGAAGACTGTCATAAGGCATGTAGCAAACATGTGCATGAGTATGTGTGAAATAAAACCTGCAGATAAAAAACGGTATTGATGGCTCATGGATGAGTTAGATCGGGGTGTCAAACTCAAGGATCTGGCCACCCTGGAAACAGTGAAGGACCTGCCTGTGGTGTCTCTGCCAGTGATAATGGTCTCCCGAGCTCTGTTTTTGGCTGCGACGGCCTCCTGCAACCCTCTGCCAGTGAAAATACGGCCCTCCTGAGCTCCATTTTCACTGGCAGAGGGTTGCAGGAGGCCGTCGCAGCCAAAAACAGAGCTCGGGAGACCATTATCGCTGGCAGACTGCTCAGGGCACCACAGGTGCTGACACAAATAACGATCTGGCCATGCCCACCCAGCCCCCCAAGGTCAAACACAATCCTGATGCGGCCCTCAATGAAATCAAGTTTGACACCCCTGGGTTAGATAATGTCATCCTCTTGTGTTCATTTTTAAGGTAGATGGCAACCCCTAGAAGTGAAACTTGACTTTTCCTGCTGTGTGTATAGAAACCCCCTGAAATAAATGTGTCTGCTTAAATATTATTCATGATCAGATAATTAGGATAATTTTGTGATGCAGTTGTTTGATTATACAATGTGAGTATTTCTATTTTGAATGCTTCCCCACATTAAATAATAAATCAATCCAAAACGGGACAGGAATCCAGGATCCTCATGCGCCATTTTCAATATGAACTGATTATTTAATAATCAAAATAATAGAATCTGTCCATTCCAAACCATACAATCCCCTACCTTTTTGCTTAGAATTACTATCATGTTACACTAATGCCGGTTAATCTCAGAAAAGAACCAGGACACAACCCCCTCTCTTCCATTCCAAGAATGTGACCAAGTGCGCCGATTCAAAAACATTTTATTTTGCCAGCAATATATTAAAAAAATAAATGAATGTCACAATATTAACATATTAACACAGGCAACAATAATAATTTCCCCAGCCCTGCAAACAGAGGGACAATTCTGTAATGAATGGATGAATATTTGATCAGCGGAAAATACCAATTGTTTATACCCATAATGATCAGCAAGTCCTGAAAACAATAGGCAATAGAGTTATTTTACAGTTCACTGGTTCTTTCAGGAACTAGCTGCCAACATATAACTCGAGCCTTTCCAATAACAACTTCACCAGCACTGAAGAAACACCACAATGGATCTTTTAAGATCCTGACCCAGAGTACAGCCAGGAATCATATGGAAAACATTCCTGTAGTGGCACCTTCCCATTCCTACACTCGGGCCCAGGAGGAGAGGCACTAGCAATAGAAGATAAATTATCACTCTGTAGTTCAAATTTTTTTCCCTCCAAACCATTCCATTTACAGCTAGACTCTGTGCTGGGAGGTGCATTTTTGCTGTGTTTGCATAGTTCAGAGAGGTCATAGGAAATAAAATGTTTTAGGTGCAGAATGCCAGCTGACTATGTATAGACATAGACATAGACACATACACATGCACACACTTTTTTTTCTATTGATACATTTAAATACAGGTAGTCCTTGACTTACAACAGTTTATCTAGTGACCATTCAAAGTTACAACAGCACTAAAAAAAGTTCCTTGTGACCATTTTTCACACTTATGACCATTGCAGCATCCACATGGTCATGTGCTCAAAAATCAAATGCTTAGCAATCAACTCATAGTTATGACAGTTGCAGTGTCCCGAGTCATATGATCCCTTTTTTCCACCTTTTAACAAGCAAGGTCAATGGGGAAGCCAGATTCACTTAACAACCATGTTATTAATTTAACAGCTGCAGTGATTCACTTAACAACTGTGGCAAAAAAGGTCCTAAAATGGGACAAAACTCACTTAACAAATATCTCACTTAACACAGAAAATGTGGACTCGGTTGTGACCGTAAGTTGAGGACTACCTGTATATAATTGTGGAGTCTACACAGATCCAGGCAGTGGTCATCCACGTGAAGTTGCTCTGAAAATATACCAGCTGGCAGACTTTACTGCAAGGATTGCAAGATGTCTGGATAACATAAATATAGAAGGGAACACAGACAGTGACACCTAGCCATACAAATGGCTGTGGAAATGAGTGTTTTGGTTATCATTTAGGACCGCGATTATTGTAATAGCTGAAAATATAACCATAATCATGGCTTTCACTATTTTTATTTTTTGCTTTGTGCCATTTAATTGCAATAAATGAAAAGGACATTACACATCCTGCTTTTCATAAGACTGGGTTTGGTTTAATTGGTAGCTGCAGGAGCCCTTTGCCTGAAAACAGCCAGAGAGGGCTTCTCCACTCTCCACCCTATAATCAATCCAAAATGAAGGAGGGGAAGGAGCTGTTGTCTTCCTGCAGGATCCAGGACTACTGAGATGACTAAGCGGTGCAGGGAAAAGCTTGGCTGCCCTGCCTTGGATGTCAGGCTAAAAAATAGTTTTAGAAGATGACCTTGTTTGAATTAGAATTACCAGTGGGATAAGAAGACATACCAATTTCCCATTTGCTATTCAAGTATCTTCACACACCACACATGCAAAGTGAAAACAGAACAAAAGTCCATATGTTCTGATGATTCACAGATTAAACAGAAATGTTAGCTGACTATTTGTAATGCAATCACAAGAAATAAGAGGAGAAACATCAAGGAATTAAATACAACAGCAGAAACATTGTAGTTACTATACAGCAACTTTTATTAATTATTTCTTTCATACTGTTTTCTGGAAAGGCAAAAATGACCCACAGCAATGCTAAAGTAACTGAGCAAACACTGTTTATCCCTTTACCCCATGCACTCCCCAAAATATTTTAAGGCACTTCTCTCGAACACCTTGAAGATTATAACCAGGTTATTGAATAAGGTTCTATGGCAATTTCCTCTGATTTTCATGTGCACATCCAAGTCACACACGCTTACATACAGGTAAGCACATGTCTAAGATGTGCTGTATAATGGATAACATAATAGTTGCTTGCTGGAATGTGTATTTATAGGCTAGAAAACCTATTTGCTGTATCCATATTGGAAGTTGAGCCTGATTTTTAAAAGGCATCCACGTGTCTAGTGAAAATAGGAAATGGTAAATGAAAAGTTAGATCACAACTTGTACCTTGTAAACTCAGCCTACTATATTATTTCAATTAAAGGGCTCTGGGAGATTTTATACTACGTTTTTTCACAGCAGAGAACAGAATGTGGGCAAAAGTCAACTGATCTCAGAAAAGCAGAAATGTGCAGTACATGATTAGCATTTGAATGGGACACCACAAGGAAATCCTTACAAAACTAGAGTTTAAATTCAACAGTTGAAATAAAATCCCAGGAAGAAAGCAGTGGCAAATGACTTCCATATTGTTGCCATGGAAATGTGGTCCTCATAATGAACTGAGTGACTGGAGCGGACTATATACTACATCTCAAATTTGTTTGACCAAAGTCTAATGTAACATATTAACCCTGATAAGCTGTAAATACCATCTGTATTCAGTTAGAAGTTCTCAGAATGTTACAGGATTTCAGCCTTCATTTTGATTTGTAATTTTTCATGCTTGTGTTTTGACTAAGAATGGTTAATCTAATTCTAAAATGTCTACAAAAGCTTCTCATTTCTATAGTTTCCAAAAGAGGTTGGGAGGGAGATTGTGTTTATTTACAGGGTACATGAAATTGTTAAGGCCATTAGGATCTGTTGTGTAGTAAAGAATATAGAAGAAAACCGTAACCTTAAAATTCATTTAATTTACATCACAAATTCAGTTTTCCCAGCAACAGAGACTCAGATGGATGTGAGCTCCAAATACAAGTCTACAGATAAAGCTAATGCTAATGCAGACATTTAAACATTGTGTCTCCTGCTTCTATAGCTGGAGAAACCAAGGAAAATTTTAGAAACATATCAAGTTCAGAGAAATATTGAATAGAGTTTAATTTTTTCCCAAATGCTACAAGAAGAGGAAATCTGAATTGAAGAGCTTGTTACCTAGACCAGTGTATCTCAACTTCAGCACCTTTAATGCATGGACTTCAACTTCCAGAAATTCTGGCTGGGGAATTTTAGGAGTTGAAGTCCACCCATCTTAAAATTGCTGAGGTTGAGAAACACTGGCCTTGAGTAAGTGATATCGGAATTGCTTCTTTGTTGTCAGTCTGCCTAAGATTTGAAACTTTTTTCTTGCCTCAAAAGGATGGCACATTTCTTACCTTAAAAGGATAGCACAGTACAGCAAGGGGAAATTAAGCATTTGGATCTGAACATTAAAAAAATTAAAGTTGGCAGTAAAAGATAACTAACTACAGTCACATACACTTCAGAAATCAAGCAAGAATAGTGAAATAAGAGCAAGAGATAATTCTTGCCTGCCATTCTCTCTTTGTTCTATCATGTTATGATAAAGCCCAGATTTCATGGGCAGCAAACTAAGGATGTTGGACAAGAATGATGAGAGTTGTATCCTGATGTTTCTGGGGATAACCAGATTGGAGAAGCTTCTTCACATTGGAAAACCCAATATCTGTTTGAAAGGCCTTCTCTCTGGAATTGCACCCTCCTACCTCAATTAATCTCACTCTGGGAAAAGCTTAATATTTCTATTAGAGTTTTTTAAAAGAGGTTTCATCTCAAAAGCACAAAGGGATCCCTTGCTCCAATAACGGTGGGTTGCTTATTTTGGCCATTTGCTTCCATGTGATAAAAGGAACAAAAGGGGAAACAATTGGCATGAAGCAGCCAATTGCTTCTCCCATTCAACTTTCTCCATAGTCTAAAATTTAAGAAAGTCATATACCAAGAGCTATACACAATACCTTTTGTCTGGTACACAACTGGCTGCCAATGTGCTTGAGAAGTTAGGAAACACATAGCTTCCAATGAGATAACGGGGAGAGCGCCTCTGCTCTATTTCAGGGATTGCCTCAGACATGAGTAAACTGGAGGCCAACGTGCACATTCTCTGCTATTGTAAGCAGCAAAAACCACCTTGGCCAATTTGGTGTCCTTGAGTTGTCAAATGTGCCCCACACACATTTGAAGCAGACCAGTTTATGAAAAGCTGATTGAAATGAACTGGGAATTGTTTCCTTTGGTGATGCAGTTGGACAAGTGGAGTTGAAAAGCTATGGATGGTCGGAAGGATAGAAAGTAGGTCTTCCTTTCCCTGACTGTTGAGGGATGTGAATATTACAATCCTCCAAGATACTTTCTTAAAACAGATTATTTTGCCTCCATTAAAAAAAAAAAAAAGGAAGGGCACATACAGGAGAAAGCCAAACTTGAAAGTTATCTCTTTCCTGAAAATACGTGAGTTCTGAGCAGGTCCCTAATCACTGGAGAGGATCTGCTTGATAATAAAAATGCTGAAGCTGTTGGGAGGCTACTCCTTTTATAGAAGGAAATCACTGGAAACGTTCTCATAAAAGCATGTATTTTTGAAAGTAAAAATCAAGGATGTTGAGTTCTGGGATGCAAATTCTACTTTGATCCTCAAGGCATGCTTCATTGTCTTCATCAACAGTTCATAATGGAGTGGCAGAAATGACAACATCCCAACAAGTCATAATTTATGATTCTTCAGACATGGAGATGAATATATTTGTAAGGCAAACTGAACATTCTTGTAAAGGCTGATTCTATAAATCAAATCTCGTTAAAACATGATATTGCCTGCCACTTATGCTAATTTAATGGTACTAACATGTCATTTTATGCTGCAGTTGCCTTAGCCCTATTCCCCTGTAATATTTTTAACAGTAAAACCCAGCAGCAAATTTCAAGTTTTACACAAAACACTGAGAAAATATACCTTTGTTTGACATTTTGTAACATTTAGGCTTTTATAATAGTAAACATTCCTGACAAATCATTTTTAAAAACCAAAAGGCACTTTATAAAACCAGAATTGCAAAGTATTTGCCACACTCCAGTAAGAAAAAGATTGCATTAGAGCAGTAGAAAATGAAACAAAACTTTCCATTCACATGTAAGGCAATCTGGCAATATACTGGTCCTTAGTTGGACTGAGTTTGTTTTGCAGTATCAAAAATGGGCTTCTCTGAGGAATTCCATTTGAACTGTTTTCTTATCTTAGAGATTATGCTCTAGTTACTGGCACACCTCTCTGCTACAATTTTGCCAGGTAGAGCAAAAAGGAAGTTAAAAAGTCCTCCCCACTTCCATCGACGGTCTCTGATAAACTAGTTAGTGCACCCCAAATCTTCAGGTTTTTACCTCTGCCTGGCCGTATTCCTTGCAAGCAGCATACTGCTTACAACCAGAGGTGGTCGTTACTTTTTGCCCACAAAAAGGTTTGACTTCACTACAGAGTCTAGTCCCTGGGGCAACTTTCATTTCTGTGCTCCTACCACCACCTGGGTAGGATTTACATCCCAATATCACACATAAACATACCAACTCAGGCAATAAATGGTTCCAATAGGCTTAGAATATTCTTCCTCTCAATTTTGTTGGAAGACTGAGCCCCATCTATATGTTTTAACTAAGCAAGAACTTTGCGCTTTTTTTTATCTGGAAACTGAATGGCTCCCTCCACCAGCTGTATTTAGAGAAAATCTGGAAGCATAACTTCCCATTGGACGAGGAAATCCCAGCAGACTGACTCGGAGTTGACAAGTTCTGGTCAGTTGGAGAGTAAAAGCTGTCTCACTCTTGCCAAATATTCGTGTTTCCCAGTTCCTGTTCTTAAGACAAGGACAACTTTGCAGAATTAGCTTGGGAGAGACCCCATCAGTGTTCCACAGGAACAGAGATGTTTCTCACATGAATAAATACAATGTTCAGTTTAATTCCAAAACAGATGTTTTGCAGGCCATCTGTTTGAGCATTACACACAGGCTTTGTCCTTTCTAGAAGTGGCTCATTTTCAAATAGCAACAGCACATAAGCAACCTAAGATTTATGTATTGCTGGCCTATCAATATTCTGCCTCTGTGGACCAACCCATGAACTGTGCCTTCCACCTATCAGCATCCCTTGTGCCTTTGAAGTTGATATTCACAAGTCACACCACAATGTGTTAACTCTGAGTATCAGACTTGGGATGCACGCTTTCTCCTTTCTATACCTTAGGGAAGGAACGCTGCCTGATCTGGGTTATAGTGCATATTTTAACCTGACTTCTCCACAATCACCCAATTAGATCCAGCAAAAATTAGGAAGCTTCAATTAGCAACCTAACATGATTGATTTTTGCATGAAATCAGATAGGATGAAAACATTTCACTCATACTTTCACCCCATAGTGCAGTGAGCCCAGTGTAAAAACTGGGCTGATGGTCCAGTTTTTAAGCAAGCACCATGGTTTCAAGATTTTGGCTTGCTGATACACTTTTGGGCAAAGAGGCCTGCCTTATTTAAATCTCCATGCCAGCAGAACAGAATGCAAAGCTGTTTGTTTTGAGGTTTCTAGTTCCTCTTTACCCCACAGAAGGTTACAGACAAGAAGGAACAATTTTGACAAGATTTGGGGAAGATAAATCAAAGTATGTAAACTCAAACCACTTTAGCAGCATTTTTCAATCCTTCCATCTGTACCCACAGCAGTGAATTTTCATACAGTGATCTAATTTTTAAATTAAATTGGGAAAAGAGCAGGAAGAAAGGGAAATGACTTACCACTGCAGAACACCTCACAATTTGGAAACAATAACATTCCCAAACTGTGACCCTCATTATTTTAAAGTGGAGAGAATGCCTATCAAATACACAGGCCTCTATCCACTAGGAATCCTTCTTAGGTTAGCTTCCTGGCATAAAAGAGAGCTTTTTGGAAAGGGAAAAACAAAAGAAAGAATGCTTTAATACAACTTTCATTCTTTTTTGTGACGCTTTCATGGGAGAACTTCCAGGGGGATTGAGCACCTAAGTCTCCAACCATTCCCTGAAAATTCATATATTTACAACTTCTATTTATTGTTTATAAAGTGTTTAAAAAATGAAGAAAAAAAATATACAGCGAAATTTGGGGTTAAAATTCTCATTTGTCTTGCCAACTGCAAGTTCTCAGGATGACAAAACAGGTGTCCATCTTTCAAGTTGATTGCATAAAATCATTTATAGAATGCTGAACAGTTGAATTGTCACTCGTTGGGTATTCTAAGTCTTCTATTGCATTTCTGCCACACTAGCTTTTTGGTGATCCAATATCCACTGTGATTTTTGTATATAATTGAAATTTATCAGTTTTTATTACGGTGTAAGTCAGAGAGTTTAGGCCATCAGATTTCATTGTTTCCTTTGTATGAGCAATTTTGTTAAACCTGTGAAAATAAAGTAGACTTACAGTTGGTAAATATCAATTTGTGATTAGTATCACCATTGGCCTTCTGCAAATGTTGGTTAATTGATTTGCATAAAACTGTATTTTGTATTTTACTTCCTTCTTACATACAATAGAACCTCTAGTTATGACTATAATTCATTCCATAACTTTTGGTCACAACCCGATTTGGTCAGGACCCGAACCTAATTTTGGAAATTTGGCACTTACCAAAAAAAAAAAAAAAAATGGCATGGAAGGGGAAATTGGCTGCAAAAAAAAAATTTTTTTTTAAAATTTTTTGGTCAGAACCCAATTTGGTCGTGGTCAGAAGCATTCGTGACCAGAGGTTCTACTATAAATATATTTGTTAACTGTTTCTCAGAGGAAGAATATAAAAAGTTCCATACTCAAAGATTGAAAATTTAGTGGCAAAAAGACTGTGCTCATAGAACAGAATTACTGATTTATAACAAACATTTGGTGGTGGAGCAATGGTTAGAATGTAATATTGCAGGCAAAGTCTGCCTACAGCCTGGAGTTCGATCCTGATGGGCTCAAGGTTGACTCAGCCTTCCATCCTTCAGAGATTGGTAAAATGAGGACTCAGATTGTTGGGGGCAATATGCTGACATTGTAAACTGCCCAGAGAGTGCTGTAAAGTACTCTGGAGAGGTACATAAGTCTAAGTGCTACTGCTATATTTTTATTTAATTTGTATCCTGTCTTTATTATTTTTACAAATAACTTAAGGGGGAAAACATATCCAATATACTTTCCTCCTACTATTTTCTCCGCAACAACAACCCTGTTAGGTAGGTTGGGCTGAAAGAGAGTGACTGGCCTAAAGTCACACAGCTAGCTTTCATGGCTATTATTATTATTATTGTTTATATTTATATACCACCCTTCTCCCGAAGGACTCAGGGCGGTGAACAGCCAATAGATAAAACACAAAAAATAAAAAATTTAAAAACAGTATTAAAATCTGATTAAATTAAGTTGGCCCACAATTAAAAGCACCCCTGTATTAAGACCCATAATTAAACAATTTAAAAATTAAAACAATTTAAAAGAGTTAGGTCAGCCCGGCTTGTTGGAATAAAAACATCTTTAGGGCACGGCGAAAGGTGAGTAGATCCAGGATCTGCTGTATCTCCGGGGGCAGCTCATTCCAGAGAATAGGTGCCCCCACAGAGAAGGCTCTCCCCCTGGGGGTCGCCAGTCAGCATTGTTTGACCAACGGCACCCTGAGGAGCCCCTCTCTGTGGGAGCGTACTGGTCGGTGGGAGGCTATCAGTGGCAGAAGGCGGTCTCGTAAATACCCGGGTCCTAAGCCATGGGGCGCTCTAAAGGTGGTAACCAATACCTTGAAGCGCACCTGGAAGACCACCGGGAGCCAGTGCAGCTCACGCAGGAGAAGTGTTACATGGGAGCGCCGAGTCGCCCCCATAACCACCCGCGCGGCCGCATTCTGGACCAGTTGGAGCCTCCGGGTGCTCTTCAAGGGGAGCCCCATGTAGAGAGCATTAGGGTAGTCCAGGTGGGCTAATGCAGGACTTGAACTCAGTCTTCCAGTTTCTAGCCTGGTGCTTTAACCACTAGACCAAACTGACTCTTTTGTTATATTAGTAGTCCAATTACGGAAACTATGTTTTTGCTTTGGCTTCACTTCTGATTATGAGAAATCAGAATTCAGCTGAAACTGATTATGCTGTTTGTTATGTGATTATGCTGTTGAACTTGTGCTGGGCAGACCCAGATTCTAGCCTACTCTTAACCACAGATCTTTCTCTATGACTTTGAACCAGTTCAGACTGCTTCAGAAAGTTGTTGGGAGGTAATGGGAGGAAAGTTTACTATGTATGTTGCCTTGAATTCCTGAATAAAAGGCAAGATACAAATATAACAAGCAAAATGTTGCTAAGTTTTGTTTTCCAGTTGTGAATACACGACAGAGGCTGTTTGAAACACATCATAAGGATTGCATTCCTTGTCTTCTAAAATGGCTTTATTGAACATCATCCCAGGATTTTTTATAGTTCTAAAAGACAGACCTAGTATTTTAAAGAATCCCTATATATCTATATAAATACAAATAAGGCTATTTCATGATCAAATATTTGTTTCCGGAGCACCAGAAGAAAGTTAATAAAGGCTACTTTGATCTATGTGGGCAGAAGCAGTATGAAGGACCTACCTCTGTGGATTGGGCTCATTTTTAGTGTCCCTCATATGGCGAATCATTCGACATTTTCCAATCGCAGCATCTGGGCGAGAAATCCCCATGCCTTTAAAAACCAATCTGCAAAGGCAAATAAAAGGTCAGGTTTCTGTTATGTGAACATCCTCTTTTTTTCTTTTAAGGAGCCATAGTTTAGCAATCTCCTTATCTCAGTTTGTTGCCATTATTTATAACAGCATATTCCAGGAATTATGTGGAACTAAATGGGGAGCTTCAGCTGTCACCCTCAGGTCATCAGGCACTAGGGTTGGTCTACTCTGCGGTGAGCGTAGTGGTGGCTCAGTGGTTAGAATGCAGTACTGCAGGCTACTTCTGCTGGCTGCCGGCTGCCTGCAGTTCTGCAGTTCAAATCTCACCAGCTCAAGGTTGACTCAGCTTTCCATCCTACCGAGGTCGGTAAAATGAGGACCCAGATTGTTGGGGAAAATATGCTGACTCTGTAATCTGCTTAAAAAGATAAAAGGTAAAGGTTCCCCTTGCACATATGTACTAGTCATTCCCGACTCTAGGGGGCGGTGTTCATCTCCGTTTCAAAGCCGAAGAGCAGCGCTGTCCGAAGACGTCTCCATGGTCATGTGGCTGGCATGACTAAACGCCAAAGGTGCATGAAACGCTGTTAACTTCCCACCAAAGGTTGTCCCTATTTTTCTACTTGCATTTTTTACATGCTTTCAAACTGCTAGGTTGGCAGAAGCTGGGACAAGTAACAGGAGCTCACCCCATTACGCAGCACTAGGGATTCAAACAGCTGAACTGCCCACCTTTCAATCGACAAGCTCAGCATCTTAGCCACTGAGCCACCACATCCCTTGTAAACAGCTTAGAGAGAGGGCTATAAAGGACTGTGAAGCGGTATATCAGTCCAAGTGTTATTGCTACTCCGCAGTAGAATACTGTGTCCCTGTGTGGCATAACAGCTGCCATACTAGTAAATTAGATGTCAGACCCAAGCACACCATGAGGATTATAAGCAGATGTATTAAAACCAATGCTGGCTTCCAGTTCTGAGCCATATAGCATCATCACCTTTATGAAGGCAACATGCACTAGTGAGAGAATACAGAAAAATTATGAACAATTCACCCCTCCCAGTGCAGCTGACCTTCCTCATCTATCAAGCTGGAAGATTCAAATCCAGGAAGCCCCCAACGGCACTTGCACAACATCTGCCCAACAATTTTAATATTGATTCCCAATGGAAAGCGAAATAGGTTGCTGAATGCCCAGATATAAGAAGACATATAAGTGACCCCACAAAAAAGGAGCCAGGCTTTGAACTATCACGTCAGCAATGGACAATGCTGACTAAGATTTGCACCTCACATGGCAGGTGCTGGGACTCTCTGTATAAATGGGGCATGGTATCCTCCTCTCAGTCACGTCAAACTGTAGATCACATCGTGACCAGTTGTAAGCTGAGGGCATAGACCAGATCAGTATCTGATTTTTTTTTAATATAGGAAATGCTATGCTTGAATGGTTAAGTGGCCTAGATATTTGGATTTGGACATAGAACTTTTTAACATGTATATTTTATTGTGTTTGAATCTAGGCGACATATTAATATATTATGGTAGTTCATATATGAAATGCCATCTGCTAAATAAATAAACCTTATCTCAGAAATGCATGTGACATCCCTTTAACCAAAGTTAGTCATTAACTCAACCCATGCTTTGTATTTCATTCTACATAAAAATTATGACTACAACAGGTACATCAATATCAAGGAACTTCTCCCCCGTTAATTAATATGATTTAAGGCTGCAGTAATTAACTGAAGATCTCAAGTCAAACAGTTCTATTTTAATCCACTCTTTTGTTCAAAGGCAAGGTGCTGTACTTAAGCATATAGAAATGATCTGCTTAGATGGTCAGAAGAGATGAATAAGGGGAAGATCTCATGATTCTTCTTTGAAGTTCTAAAAGCCTACCCATAAAATGTCCTGCCTGCCAGAGAAAGGTTGCGCCTCAACTCCCAGCCTCTTTAAGCCTGACTTCCTTGCTATCCAGCTATTGTAGGAAAGGTGCAAACAAAAATGCTTACATAAATAAATGCATGTGCCCCTTGACAAAGTAGGAAGAAAATAATGTTAAATAATGGTCGTGTCAGTTTAGCAACAAAGAACATGAGGGTTGAAAAACAAGTAAATGAGAAACAGGAAATGCTGGTGACCTTGTAACTCTAAACATTATTGCTTTCAGCCTTCCATCCTTCCGAGGTGGGTAAAATGAGGACCCAGATTGTTGAGGGCAATATGCTATTTAGTATACTGTCTTTGGTGTAAGCTGCCCAGAGTCCTTGGAGAGTGGGTGGCATAGAAATATGACTAATAAATAAATAATAATAAAAATAATAATAGTAAAATTTGCTAAGTATATTTCTGAGCTTCCTGAAAGAACATTTTCCTCTAAATTGTGAACAGAATTTATTTAGAATTAAAGAGCAGGACTACTAGTAAGAGCCCAGAAATGGATTCTTGTATAAATCAGAATCTGGTATTTCTCATTCTCTTGATGGTATTCTAAGAATACCATCTAAAAATCCTGGTGACCGCTAAATGCTAAGCATATTTTCCTTCTGTTTGCCAGACTTAACACCTCTTGACATAAAACACTTCCTGCTCATCCCAAACACTATGTGCACCTAGTAGTATGTGCCAAGGAAACAAGGATTCAAAGGGACTGAGTAGAAACACTATTTGCTTTGTTGCTAAAGTCTTGACCCAACAGCAGGCAGACAGCCTCTCACTTGGTATAAATCAAGAGACCAGTGCTAGAAGACAAGGAGAGCGGTGACCCTTGAATAGCATGGAGCATGGAGTAATGTCCCTGGATCACCTGCTTTCTAAAACAGCAAGAAAAGGAACATTGCAATGTTCCCTGGTTCCCTTTGGAAGCAGGCCACTGCAGTTTACTTTGCGTCTGCCATACAAATGTTTGTTCTCTAAAATTAATACCATTGGTAAGGAGAATGCAAGTGGTTCATGGTCTGTAAATATTTGACAAATGGTGTATGAAGTTATGCAAGAGGTGAGAAAATAATCAAGAGAAGGCTTTGCTATTAAGGCCACCTCCAGGATGGTCCACTGAAGCTGAAAGGTGGAAGATTTAAGGCAGATGAAAAGAAACCCTACATGCTGTGCACAGTTGAACTAAGGAATTTGCTATTCAAAGTGCTGCCAAAGGTTTGAAAAGCAAATTAATCCATTCATAGCTTTTAATCATGATGTGCTTATTGCCATCAGAGTAAGAGAAAAAATGTCTCAAAGTATCAGCTGCTGCAAAATATGAGCAGAAGGCCAATAATGTTCTAATCTCAATGTGAGCAGAAGGCCAATAGTGTCCTTGTGCTAATGGGCCTCACAAAATGCCGATAGGCCTTTGGTTTGCTTTAGCAGGACTCCTGTGAAATCTTTCACTTCCTTCTAGCATATACATGGAGCTAGCCACTCTCCAGCATGCTATGGCAAACATTGTCTCCAAGCGACAAAAAAACACAGACGCTCCACAAAGTCATAGGCTGCTTTCTTTTCGACCACAACCAAAGATGGAAAGGGGAGTGAGACATTTCTGTGGGCTAGTTGCAACTTGTCTGCACTTGCTTGATTGTACCCTAAACAAAAGAAGCCAGAGCTATACATTAGTTATAGGCAATGAGCTGGTTTATTATGGCATTAGTATTAACCCTTATTGCAATAACATGGTAGGAGTCAACAAGAGAAACCAGATCTTAAATCAAAGTAATGGCAGCACATACATCAACTTTCATTTAAAGCAGGAGTGCCAAACTCAAGGCCTGCGGGCTGGATCCAGCACATGGGGTGCTTAGATCCAGCCCATGGGGCCAGCCTGGAAATAGCAAAGGACCGGCATACAGTGGCTTTGCTAGTGAAAATGGGCCACACACACACACACCGTTTTTGGCCTGGACAGCCTCCTGCAGCACCCTGCCGGCCAAAACAGGGTGTGCGGGGGCCACCCGTAGTCACCCCATGCCCTGTTTTGGCCAGCTGGGTGCTGCAGGAGGCTGTCCATCCCATCTCCTCCCCCCCCCGACCTGGCCCATGGAGGACAGCTACAATGCTGATCCAGCCCTCCAAGAAATCCAGTTTGACACCCCTGATTTAAAGCAATAAAAATAAAACTATCCCCATAGTGAATGCTTATATCTTTATCTAAAAAGAAGAAACCTCCACTGAAGTGTCATCTAAAGCCAATGTGCCAAGGTGTTTCTTAAAATGTTCCAATCTGAGTTAAAGAAGGCATTTGGATTTGTTCTAGAGCAAACAAGTAGCAAGTTCACATATGCAGCTGATTCAGAAAAGCATAATTTCCATATAACTTAACACGGATTCTAGATTCAGAATGTCCATTTTAAAATAGACCTTTGATCAGCAATATGCTGGACTTTCACAAAATTTAAGTCCTTTAAATTTAGATCTCTAGTTCAATGCCTCCTTATAGGCATTATGATTGTACATCACACCAAGTCACATAAAAATAGTAACTCTGAGACTTATGTACATCATGTAGAAGCTGGAAAGTCCTTGAAACTTGCACAGAAAATGCAGGAATGATACAGGACATCCGTGTGTCAATCAATTATACTGCAGGATGGGTAGACATTCAATATCTTTATGCTCAGAGTATCTTTTTGAATTCCTTATAGTTGGAATATTATAGTTGAGATTTCAAGCTGAAAAAATTCACAGGATGTTTACAAAGGACTTGTTATTTTGGTGAGGGGGGTTCTTATTGATTTTATTGCACAACAACCTTGGCTTTATATTTTATTGTGTAATCCAACTAAAATATCACAACACAGGTGAGGTGGCAGGGGCAGGGAAAAGAACTTGGTTGGAGAGTTATTTAAAAATGTTCTAGCAATGTGCTGAAAGAATACTACTGAGTCATTAAGTAGCAGAACATCCTAATGAAAATAAAATTTAAAAAACCTTATGATATCTTGATTGCAGTATATGGACTTAGCCCAGCAGTTATAAATACTAACATAAGCAATCATTTTATTTGAAGCAAAAGACAGATTTGTTTAAGAAATGGGTGAGGGTAGAAGATTCTCAGTTCTATTACACCTGCATCTTGAAGAAAAGACAACACAAAGCAGGGAGATCATTTTAAAAGACAAAAACTCATTTCACTAACAGGTAAGAAACTGACACGGGGACACGTATGAAAACCTCTTGCCATTTACTGTAGTCTCAACAAGGCTCCTTGATGATACAATACACTGTCAGGGTGAGAGAAATAGATGCACTTAATAGGAGGGAAGCGGGCTAGTATTTGAAAAATAAATGTATCTTCAACAATCCCCTTCTAGATTGGTACTCAGAAATAATAATGGACAATGATAGGGGAAGCACCACACAAGAAAAGCATGGCTTAATTAAATAAGCCATGCTTTATTGTACATGGATTATAGGGATTCTCAATTTTAGTTTCTAAACAAATTAGTAGCCTCCAGAGATGATAATCTGAACTAAATTGATACTGGCTCTTTTGTCCACATTTGGGCTCTGGATGATTGTTGCTCTAAGTCAAAGATGGCTTGAAGGCCCTGAAATTCCTTAGGCCACCGTAGCCAGAGGTGGGCTGCTGCCGGTTCGGACCTGTTCACCTGAACCAGTTGTTCCAATTCTGCACAGTTCGGAGAACCGGCAAATTGGATCACTGGCTGGCCCACACTCTCCCGTTTTTGGGCATTTTCAGCCAACTTTTCCTGCCAAAAACAGCCCGAAAAACAGCCTGAAATCAGCCCCCAAAACAGCCTGAAAAACAGCTTGAAAATGGCCCAAAAACGCTGGCTGCAAGAGGAAGAGAAGTCAGGTGAGCTGGACCCAGACATGTCCTGGGTCCCCTTGTCCCAGAAGCAACAACCTGGCACTCTTCCCCTCTCTGCTAGCCCACTTCTTCACACGGTATCGCCCAGCAACAGAGACAGAGAAGGAGGAGGCGTTTCTATGTGATCCTGTTTCTGTGTGGCACTCTACCCTCAATGTTAGTGGCCGCCACTGCCCCCTTCACCCTTTCTATCTCCGCTGCTGGGCGATCCCATGTGAAGAAGGGGGCTAGCAGAGAGGGGAGAGTGTGAGGTTGCTGCTTCTGGGATGAGGGAACCCGGTCCAGCTTACCCAGCTTCTCTTCCTCTTGCAGCCAGCTTTCCTAGTCTAGCTTGACACAGTCTCTCTCTCTTTCTCCCTCTCCCTCTCCCTCTCCCTCTCCCTCTCTCTCTCTCTCTCTCTCTCTCTCTCTCACACACACACACACACACACACACACACACACACCAGGTTGGATCTTTCTTCCCCCCCCATAGGAGACCCCTGGATTCCCTCCCCAACCCTGCCTATCCCATACAGGTACCACCCACACAAGTGACATAGAGTTGGCCATGCCCACTCAGTCAACATGACCCCCATCCAGCCACACCCACCCAGCCAGTCATTAGGGCAGAGAACCAGTTGTTTAAAAAATTTAGCGCCCACCACTGACCGTAGCCATGTTTGTCAAGACAAACTCTTCGCATGCAAATATTTCTTAAATTCTGGATTTGCATTCTTGTACCCATAAGGCTACTTACCAAAGCAACATAGGAAGAAACCATATCAACAATCAACAAATGGCACAGAGAGAAACTACTATACCAGGCACAACCCCCAAAACTAAACAACAACATTCAACATTACGTAAAAAGATGAGGGATCTTACCTGTTATAAATGTCATCATCTTCGCCACCCCAGCCCCAATAATTATTGGGAAACCCATTGATTTTTTGGAATTGCTCCTTACTTAAAGCAGACACACCTCCAAAATACTGATTGTAAGGTAAGCTGGAAGAGACAAAGATAAATTGTTCATTTAAAATCATGTGATCACAGAGAAGCTTGGATTATATCTCTAGTCACAATTCTAGATGGAAGTGATCAGAACAAGTGACGTGTCACATCAGACTCCTGTAAACTTGTCTGTACCAATATATAAGTCCGTGTTTTCTGAAATCAGAGTTCAGAATTCATTAAAACCATTTTTCAAGTTGGAAGGAGCCAAAACTACTTTTTTAAAAGACTGGAAATCTTTTATGGAGATTTTGATGAAAATGGAAAAAAATGAGCTCTATGGTTCATTTTTATAGGAAGAATAATTCTGTTATTCGAGAGGATGTAAACAGTACTAGCTATGTTTGTAACTGCTGCAAAGATCATAAATTGCTTCTTTAAGTATTTCTTCTTTCTTTTTTCTGGATCTACAGCATATTGTTGTTCACTTTTTTCTGTTTTTCTTTCCTATCTTTATATATCTTTTTTGCTTTTCTATATATGTTTTCATTTTTCTATAGTTTTAATTTTGTAAAAAAAAGTTCTTCGTTAAATTTATATTTTTATTATGCTACATATAAACATATACATATTTATACACGTGTGTCTCTGTGTATAAATTTTATACACACACACATATGTATTTGTATATGTATATGTATACATATACTATTATTCAAGCTTTACTGAGCTGTCAGCAGCATCTAGGTAACCTTGTCTGAGGTCGGAGGGCATGCTCAGAAGGTAAGGTAGGGACTGCACTTAGATGGGAATATAAGGTTGGAAGCTAGACTGGACAGTTAAAAAAAGTAAGAATAATTAGAGTGTCATTAGAACAGATGCCACATTTAGTTGTGAAGGTACTCCACTGACACAAGCTATGTCTCAAAAAGAATCACTTTCAAGATCCCCCTAAATATTGGTTTGGGCCCCAACAGAGAACATGCAACAGAAAATCTGCCCGCCTTCCAATAGTATAATGCAAGAGTAGATACAGTCATATTCTCCAGATCCCCAAGACTAGAGATTATTTATTATATTTATTTGCCACCAACTCCCAGTAATTCCCTCATATTGGTATATGTTTTATGCTAAATGTAAACAACCAACTTCTTACCGAAATCCAAATTTATCCATAGATACAGAGAGGTGCCTGGGCTGGTTGTAACACTTATAGATATTCCTGTCATCCATCGGGATTAGGTCAACATCACTAAATACAAAGCAGTCATAATCATATTCTTTCAAAGCTTCTGTGAAGCCTACATTCAGAAGCTTTGCACGATTAAATGTTTCTTCTCCATCCTAATGTAAGAAAAGGAAGAAATGTTAAGAGCCTCCAAAAGACTAGTTAGTACTTCCTATTTATTACCATCTAGGGCATTCATCAGAGGCAACATATACAACACCACATACTCATATAAACCTACTATTTGCAAGTTTTCTGTCCAGTTTGGCTTATATTTAAGACCAACCACGAAGTTTATATGAAAGGAATGTCTTCATTTTGCCTTTCAATGAACTTCCCTTCAAACTCTGGGAAGAGAGAAAGCAGACACAGAGCAAAGAATTTCACTATGCTCTGCATCAGCCTTCCGAAACCTGGAGTTTTCTCAGTCCATTGGGGCTGCTGCTGAGATGGCCCTCCAGACTGCAGTTCATCGTTTTGGGGGATGCTGCTCATTTTCATATGTTAAGATTGTGTATAGTCTTGTGTAAAGACCTGTCTCTTCTTCCCATTCAGTTACCTGAATGTTGTTAAAACATATACAGTAGTTCAGATGTTGTCCAATGAGGAACAATGCCTGCAAGCCTCATTTACAGAGGGAGGAAAGGAAAATCAGCTTCCCAATAAAACAATTATTTAGATCATATTTTAATGTTTACAATTACTTTAATAAAAGAGCCTGGCATCATACAAACAGCTAGATCATATTTATTATAGTGGGAAGCAAAATGAAAGATTCTCTATGGAGGTCAAGTGTGTTTGTTCCCAGTGTCATCACCCTTAACTTTTTCCATTCTTCCTCTGCTATGTTTTGTTAACCAATGAAGAAACCCAACTATCAGGTTTTTTTTAAAGGATTTAGGGTATTATTGTCCTGCTTGTTCCACAGAACCATTTTCTGGCCACGCCTGGATGGTGTGACAAGAAGCAGAGTAGAGCCAGAACAGGATCTGGCAATCTTCAGCAGAAAAAAAAAGAGTACTTTAGACAAGTAGAAATTTTCAAGATAGTTATATTGAATGTGATAAAAAATTAATAACTCCATACTCTTTATAATACCCAGATTAGTCCCAGCACAACTGAAAGAGGTATCTGACAGAACCCTTTCTTCTGGTTGTTTTCATTGACTGATTGTGCCATCAAAAGAGTGTCAACTCTTAGCAAGCATATTTTTTTTCTCCATGAGTTGTTTTCACAGATTACTAAAAATAAAATGTACATTTTGGGAGTTTCTAAATTACAATCCAGTTCTACATTTGTTGAACTTGAAATGTAATGGAAATGTTTATGACCTTGGCAAAAATTACACAGCCAAACACAGCAATGAAAATCCCCTTTAAGTGAAGGATTGGATGAAATTACCATTCTCTCCTTCCAATTAACTCTCTTCACAGAGAAACTAGTCAACCATATGATTGTGGTCACAATTTACTGTGGATCAGTAAATAAGCAAAATTATAAGAGTGGGGCAGAATTAGGAAGTCACTTTCACAAGATCCCCTTAAATATGAATTTCGAAATAGCAGAATTATTAAAGGCATGTTTTGTAAATGGACACGTTTCCATTTCTGTTTCTGTAGATTCGGCAAAGACAAACCATAATAACATCCCAGAGTGGATAAAATGTTGAACTGGAAAATCAATTACATAGGGAAAGAATTATTTATTTCTAACACAAATTACTTAAGATGGATACCATAGAGGTCTTTTAAATGGATTGAGAAAGAGTTTTTATAGTCTCAAGTGACAGGTTATAGCTATTCCTGTTACATTTCCCTATACAAAGTCACTGCAGCAAAACACATGCAGTTAGTTCTAGCCATTATCTCTGGTAAATCAACTATTATTTTTTAAAAAGCCAGATTTGTGTGTGGATTAATTCATTTGTGGAATTATCAGTTTACCTTTTTTGTATCAAGCAGAGGGCTAATCAATACCAAAGATACAGCTGCATATTACTTTAAAAAAAAAATAAAACTCATATTCAAGTTTAGTTAATATATTTTAGCTTGAAAATGCCCTATTGAAAGAGAGGATTCTCATTTAACTTTTTCTTCTTCTCCAAAAAAGGTTAGAATTACTTTAATTCTTATTTTAGCCTTAGTACAATAGCTCTGCAAAATAGAAAAGCTGTTATGTTAGAAGGGTGCATATAGTTTTACCTATTTTAAAAACCTGGCTAAATTGTGGGAAAAGACTAATTCTCATCCAAGCCGCTTCTTCCGCAGAATTGATCGTAAGCTGGATCCCAAAATAGCAGCCTTGTATAGAAATGTGGCAATGTGAAAGCTTCCCATCATTGAAAGCAGCAGCCTGAGCAAGAGACTGCATGGGGAAAATTCAACACAGTTGTAGAGTCCCTTCTGTAAATGGTGTTGCAAAATGAAAATATGCTGGTTGCATTTCTTTGGAAACTGTCACATGTTCTTTCCATTTTCTAGTTCAATCAGCAAACATGAAACTTAGAGATGAGGGAAGAATTTTCTTTGGCACTAAGTACTTTGGCAGAACAAGGCAACTGTCAGATTCTAGAACTGGCAGCTTCAACTTTTCCAAAAAGGTGTCAGTGGAGCAAGTCATAGCCAACAGAATCTGACCTGGAATAGATGATCTTCTGGCCACCTGGCTTTCTCACAGTTTAGCCAAACAAACAAGAAGATATGCTGGGATGGTCTCAGGTCAAATCTTGTCATCCACAACATCATTCCACAGAAGCCACCATTTCAGTCTCAGCTGACAATCAGATCCAAGCTAATATACATGAACCACTTTGTACAGTATATCTCAAATCCCCCATTATAATTTCTTCTCATCAGTCCTGGCTCTGTCTCAACATTTCCTTTTTAGGAAAATGCAAATACAACCAGCCAAGTTTGCCAAGATAATTTCCTGGCATGTTTTCTTGAATGGCCGATCTCCTCTTTAAATTAATCATGTTAGCTTCAGCTTCCTCTCAAGGGAATAAACAAAGGCAAAAAAAAAATAATAATAATGCAGGAAGGAACCACAAACCAAACCACCTTTTGACAAAGATCATGACCTAAAAAATATCTCAATAACTTCTTCAGCTTCACGCTCACATTTATGACAAAACATCCATTCAACTATAGTAAGCATTCACTTTCTCTGCCTTCCATGTTGAACACTTAAACTCTGAATTTCTGTCTCATCTATTCAAATCCAACCAAGATAATGGTGATATTAAATGCCTCTCAAGCTTGAGCAGCTTGATAAAGACATTTATAGAATTATTATTAATAATAATAATAATAATAATAATTTTATTTCTATACCGCCCTTCTCCCGAAGGACTCAGGGCGGTGTACAGCCTATTTAAAAACACAAAAAACACGACAACAATTAAAATTTAAAATCATTAAATAATTAGGCTCCAATTAAAATCCCAGAAATTTAAAATACCCCAATTTAAAACATTATGTTAATAGCCCTGCCTGGCGGAACAACAGGGTCTTCAGAGCGCAGCGAAACACCCGGAGGTCGGAAATCTTTCGTATTTCGGGGGGCAATTCATTCCACAGGGCTGGAGCTCCCACAGAGAAGGCCCTCCCCCTGGGTGTCGCCAGCCGACATAACTTGGCTGATGGCACCCGGAGGAGACCCTCTCTGTGGGAGCGAACTGGTCGGTGGGAGGCTATTGGTGGCAGAAGTCGGTCTCGAAGGTACCCGGGTCCTATGCCATGGAGCGCTTTAAAGGTGGTAACCAACACCTTGAATCGCACCCGGAAGACCACTGGGAGCCAGTGCAGCTCGCGCAGGAGGGGTGTCACATGGGCACAACGGGTTGCACCCATAACCACCCGCGCGGCCGCATTCTGGACCAGTTGGAGCCTCCGAGTGCTCTTCAAGGGGAGCCCCATGTAGAGAGCATTACAATAGTCCAACCGGGAGGTGACAAGGGCGTGAGTGACCGTGCGCAAGGCGTCCCGATCCAGAAAGGGCTGCAACTGGCGAATCAGGCGAACCTGATAAAAGGCCCCCCTGGCCACGGCCGTCATATGCTCTTCTAAAGACAGCCGTGCGTCCAGGAGAACACCCAGATTGCGAGCCCTCTCTGTGGGGGGCAAAGATTCACCCCCAATAGTCAGCGATGGCACCTGCTGACCATATCGGGGCGCCGGAAGCCACAGCCACTCGGTCTTGGAGGGGTTGAGTCTGAGCCTGTTCCTCCCCATCCAGGCCCGCACGGCCTCCAGGCAGCGGGACATCACATCAAGGGCATCGTTGGGGTGGTTTGGGGTGGAGATGTACAGCTGAGTATCGTCAGCGTACAGATGACACTTCACCCCGAAACCACGGATGATCTCACCCAGCGGCTTCACATAAATGTTGAACAGGAGAGGCGAGAGGACCGACCCTTGTGGCACTCCCCATGCGAGATGCCTCGAGGTCGACCTCTGTCCCCCTGCCAACACAAACTGCGAGCGGTCGGAGAGGAAGGAGGAGAACCACCGCAAAACGGTGCCCCCTATTCCTAACCCCCTCAACCGCTGCAGCATGATACCATGGTCGATGGTATCAAAAGCCGCCGAGAGGTCTAATAGGACTAGGACAGAGGAGCAGCCCCTGTCCCGAGCCCTCCAGAGATCATCCACCAACGCGACCAATGCCGTTTCAGTGCTGTACCCCTGCCTGAAGCCCGACTGGTACGGGTCTAGATAGATAGCTTCATCCAGGTGCCGGGGAAGTTGTCGTGCCACCACGCTCTCAACAACCTTCGCCACAAAACGAAGGTTGGAGACTGGACGATAGTTGGCTAATTCAGCCGGGTCCAGGGAAGGCTTCTTGAGGAGGGGCCTCACTACCGCCTCTTTCAAGGCGGCAGGAAAGGCACCCTCACTCAGAGAAGCACTTATAATCCCCTGGAGCCAGCCTCGTGTAACCTCCCGGGAGGCCAGCACCAACCAGGAGGGACACGGGTCCAATAAACACGTGGCGGCACTAATCTTACCCAGAACCCTGTCCACATCCTCGGGAGTCACAGGATCAAACTCCTCCCAGGTAACATTCTCAAGACCTGCCCTCGTCTCCTCCCGTGGACTCATCCAGTCGGAGTCCAAGCCATCCCGAATCCGAGCGACTTTATCGTGCAGGAATTGCACAAAATCCTCAGCGCGACCCTGCAAGGGATCTTCCCGCACTCCCCCCCGGAGGAGGGAGTGGGTCACCCTAAACAAGGCGGCTGGGCGGTTCTCTGCAGATGCGATAAGAGCGGAAAAGTGGTTAGACTTTGCCGCTTTTATCGCCACTAGGTAGGTCTTGATATAAGACCTCACCTGTGTCCGGTCGGAATCGGATTGGCTAGTCCTCCAAATGCTCTCTAGGCGTCTTTTCCGACGCTTCATCTCTCTCAGCTCCTCAGAAAACCAAGGAGCCAGTTGAGATCGGCATCGGGTCAGAGGCCGCAAAGGCACGAAGCGGTCCACAGCTCCAGCGGCCGCCCTTTCCCAGGCGGCCACCAGCTCTTCAGTCGAGTCGTGTGTTAGGGTCTCAGGACACGGCCCAAGCTCCGTCAGGAACCTTTCGGGTTCCATCAGGCGCCTGGGACGGAACCATCTAGTTGGCTCCGTCTCCCTGCGGCGGTGGGCGGCGGTAGGAAAGTCTAGTTGGAGGAGCGAATGATCTGTCCATGACAAGGGTTTAATATCTAGGTCCCCTCTACCAAGATCATTCAACCACTGACCAGAGACAAAAATCAGGTCCAGAGTGTGTCCCCCTATGTGAGTGGGGCCTTGAACTAACTGGGTCAGGTCCATGGCCGTCATGGAAGCCATGAACTCCCGAGCCACCTCTGACGCCTCACCCGCGGATGGAAGGTTGAAATCCCCCATGACAATAAGTCTGGGGGTATCAACCGCCACCCCGGCAATGACGTCGAGTAGCTCGGGCAGGGTCGCTGCCACGTGGCAGGGAGCCAGGTACGTAGTCAGCAAACCCATCTGCACCCCACGGCCCCACTTTACACAGAGGGACTCACATCCGGCTATCTGAGGAACAGTGGTCTCCCTCGGACAAAGACTTTCCCTAATAATCACCGCCACTCCCCCACCCCTCCCCTGGGCCCTTGGCTGATGAAATGCACGGAAACCTGGCGGGCACATCTCAACGAGGGGGACCCCCCCCTCCTGGCCCAACCAGGTCTCCGTGATACCTGCCAGGTCCGCACCCCCCTCCGAAATAAGGTCACAAATGAGGGGGGCTTTATTAACCACCGACCTGGCATTACACAACATCAGCCGCGGACCCAGGGCCTGAGACTCTACACAACCCAGGACACGAGTCACGCATCGGGGGCCGGAGTGCGCAATCGCTCGTAAACAGAGTATGCGCACCCCCGACACTTGATATGGCCCCCTGCGTCCGTCATACCTGCCCCTCCCACTCATTATTTCAATTTCACAGCCCTTCCTGTCATCCCCCTGCTTCCCGGTTGAATTTCCTTTCGCGACCCTCCTGCTGCAACTAATCGACCCATCATCCCGCTCGGTTGCTATCTGGACCCCCCCAGGTCCGCTTTTACAACCCCCCCCCCCTCCCTCCCGGGTCCCCTTAAAATTTTTTTAAAAAATTTTCCTAAAAAACCCCTCAACCCCCTCTTCGCTACATGCCATCTCTCGGGGTTCCAAAGCCCGTCATCAAGATAGGCCCTCGATAATGTGGAGGGCCAGGCCTGCGAGAGGGGGGAGTCTCGCAGCGCAAGAAGGTCGGCTTTTTGGAGCATCAACCGAACCAGAGATGGGAAAAAGGCCAGTCCGGGGGTCTATCATAGTCCAAAGGGGTGACTGAACATACAGATCACAAAAATGTCCATTTGTAGAGCTGGACTCCACTGTCCTCTCACGACAGGGAGAAGGTCCAATGTTCTTTTTCTCCAACAGAGGCTAATAGCCAACCATCCTCTCACGATGGCCGGTCCCGTTACAAGGGTTAACGGGAACAATGTTCTATCCTCCCCGTTGGGATACAAAAATCCCTCAGTTCTTTCAAATGGTGTTCAGTCTCTCCTACCAGCGAGGGCATGAGTGGAACATAGTGGGGGGGGGGTCCAGGATGTCCAGAGCATAGTAGTTCGTAAGCCCCACCCCCCATGAAAAAGGGGGGGGGAAGGCAGGGGGAAGGAGGGGGGGGGAAACAATATCCCCAGAGGAGGGTAACATCTCCTCCTCTGCCGATCTGTAAGTCCAGGCCCCCTCACTTCGGCTTCTCCTCTCCACTCTCAGCAAGCCACCACTGCAGCATTCTGTGGCAGACGTCGCACCGGAGCCAGTGTCACCCCCCACCCCAGCACCATAACAGATGCATGGGGGGGGGCAACCAGCGCCGCCAACTGGCCTCCACCGCCAGCACCGCCTTGGTTCTGCTGCTTTGAGTGGGGGGGGAGGGGGAGGGGGGGCATCGCCCCACGGCCGTTCGTACCACCGCCGGAGCCACCGTCCCCCTCCAGCCCCTCTTCTCCGATGGAAAAAAAAACAAGGACCGCAGCTAGATGACTCTTTGCGGCCACGCCAAGCTGCTCCCACCATCGCTGCTACCGCCATTCCCGCTGCTGCTGCTGCCGCCGCCATCACCGCCGTTGCTTTCTCGGCGCCCTCAGCTGTTCTTCGGCGCCCTCAGTTGTTTACGGCGCCCTCACCGCCGCCACAACCTCGCGGGGCTCCAGGCAGTCCCACAGCGCCCAGGAAGGTCTCACAGCGTCGCCGCCGCCGCCGCCGCTACCAACCCTGCGGCGCTCCGCGGCGTCCTCGGCGTCCCAAGCACCCTTCAGGACCTCTCCCAGACCGCTAGCCCCTCGCTCCAACCATGATGTCACAAGGGGAGCAAAAATCCTCCCCAGGTTGGGCAGGGGCTCTCCTCACTGGGGCTCGGGGTCGCAGGAGGATTTAGCGCCCCTACACCCCTCGAAAAGGCCAAATAGCCCCCATCATCAGATCGGGAGCTCACCCAGCACCGCCATCTTCGAGCATGCGCAAAGTACTAAATGTCTAGAAGTTACCAAAATATAGATACTTTGGAAAAGGCCTTACTTCATCTTACTTTCTTAATTAGAAAGCTTCCCATTCATTTAGTTAGCTGCTTAGACAGCTGCTGGGGATATGTTATTCTTCTCATTTTCAGCGGCGTTCCAAAGCCTGCAGCAGAATACACAGCTGATTTACATAGAAGCAACTCATTCTGCATTTAATGGGGATAACTTTCTATGTCTTCCAGATTGACAACTATCTTATCCAATTACTACACTGGAGGATGTGAAACCAGCAATCCACCTAGGTCAGTGATGGCTAACCTTTTTGCCATCGCGTGCCAAAAGCTGGGGGAGCACGGGGGGGTTGCGCACGAGCGTGCGCATACCCATAATTGAATGCCCCCCTGCACCCTGCACCCGTGACACCTCCACACTCCCCCCGCTTTTGGCACATGATGGCAAAAAGGTTACTGGTGGGCTGGGTAGACCCGTTTTTTCGCCCTCACCAGGCTCCAAAGGCTTTCTTGGAGCCTGGAGAGGGCAAAAACACCCTTCCCCCCCACCCCGGAGGCCCTCCGAAGGCTGGAAACTGTCCGCTGGCCAGTGTGCGTGTGCACACTGCAGCTGAGCTAGGGCAACACTCGTGTGCCCACAGATACGGCTCCACGTGCCACCTGTGGCACGCATGCCATAGGTTCGCCATCACGGACCTAGGTTAACATGTAATTTCATGTCCCTTCAGGAAACTCAGGCATTTGTGAAATTAACTATTGGTTGAAGGACTCATACAAAAAGCAGGATTAACAATGATATATCAAACCAGTGTAAGCAAAACAATAATGCACTTTATTGTGTAATTTGGTTCTGAACAATTAGGAGTGGAAATTAGGACATATTATACCTCCAATAAAGAATAACTGGAAAATGAATATGGGACAACAACACCCTCAAGTTTAAATTCTTGCCAATCTGGAAAAAAATATTGCAAAGGTATTTGATACTCCATCCTCCAACTATAATCTGATGCATAAAATCTTATTTTGCAAAGCACTGGAAATTGGAGAATGTCATTTGAGCGATTTAATCAAATAATAGGTTATTTAATACTTAAATTGGTAAATAGGGTAGATAACTAGATTTGTAAAAAATTTTACAGTGTATATTGGGTCATACTTTCAACTTTTAAAAAAATAGCATGGAATATATTCATTAAAAGATCAAGAAATTGCTTCCCATTTACCGGTGTGTGCTGATACCTACAGTAAATACCTCCTACACCCTCTACTTTCAGCCACCGAAGCATAGGAAGCAAATCAGGAAACCAAAACCAGTTACTGCAGGGGTATCAAACTCACGGCGTCACATTGTCGTCATGTGACATAGCATGACTTTTTCCCCCTTTACTAAACTGGGTGGGCATGGTCAGCCTGTGACGCATCCGGGCTGCGGGCATCCCTGACCTAGTGCAAAAATATGATTGGAAATAGAGGAACAGTGATGGATGACTTTAAGGCTCCTGTTCTGGCCTTCATCTTAGAAGAGAAGAAATATTCCAACATCTGAGTCAAAATTTATCTTTACATCGTTTTCTATTTGATGCAGAGGTAAAAAAAACAAAACCACAGTATGTATCCCTTTTGTAAAACACATGCTTGCTTTGTGTTGCAAGATCAAATGCATTTGGATTCTGGCTCAGTTGAAGCAAGAGAACACATACGGAATCTATTTCAGCCCAGAGTATCCTTTTGCGAAGGACACAGATGTATCAGCTCTTTAAGACAAATTGAAAACCAAAGAATCATAGGGTTGGAAAGGACCTTGGAGTTATTCTGGTCCATCCCCTTAACCATGGGACTAGTACAAACACCTAATCTTCAAGGAATTACAGTATTTCCTTATTTGCCATGGAATTTACTGGCCCTGCATAATTGCAGCACATTTTTGCATTGCAAAAGTTTCAGGTATACCGCATCAGTGCATGAAGAAGTCTACCCCACAAGTTTGAGCAAAAAGCACTGATTCAACTCAAGGCAAGAAGGTAGAGGCTGCCAAACCATTACCTGACCTGGGGCAAAACACCTATTTTATCCCTCCAATCCCATCCTATCACTTATTCTCACAAATTGCAGCTAACCAATTCCCATGTTGACCCACACTGCAAGTAAAAGTGGGGCCCGAATCATTACTAGCATGCATAGATATTATCTTTTGTATCTATGCATCCATTGAAAACACAGAAAGTGTCACTGTTGCAGAAGAATCAAGACAAACTAAAGCCTGGGAGTTTAAATGTCTGCTAAGTAGCTAAAATAGCCAAATTGTGATTGGAGCCATAGATGGACTTGGGGAGCAAGCACAGCCCTCCCTCTACACACCATTTTGCCATTATTTCTTATCTTCATAGCAAAGACGGTTGGGAATCTCACTTGGAAGAGAAGAAGAATGGAGAAGGGGATAAGAAGCAGTGGTGGGTTGCTACTGGTTTGTCCCGGATCGGGAGAACCGGTAGTGGTGGCGGTGGGAGGCTCCACCCACCTGGCGGACATCTCTGCACATGAGCAGAAGCTTCTGTGCACGCGCAGAAGCAACACGTGCACAAGTGCACTCGCAAGCAAACCGGTAGCGGCCAAAACTGAAACCCACTAACGGTAAGAAGTGGTAAATAGAGGGGAAGGTTTCTATCTCTTTACTCTGCCTACTCTGTCTTCCTTTCAAATTGCATCCCCTAATTGCATCTTCTAATTTAGCAGTCTGGCAGTCTCCCACATCCTGGTCTACTACTTCATGTCTCATTTGGCTATCAGTCAAGGAAGGTAAACAAATTTGGAACCCAGGAAGAAAACTATCCATTTGGAAGCAACGTGCAGAAGGGGCCCCAGCATAGCAGGAACTGGCAGACTAAAATCAGAATGTAACAGGCGTGACAGGAAAATAGCAGCTCTGGAGCATGTAGTTTCAAAAGGAAGGACTTCCTGTTGCATTTTGGACAACTGATGTCCAGCAGTATCCATTACACAATCCATTTGCAATATAGTCCATTAACCATGTAGTAAAAGCCATCTGTTTACAGCTTTCAAAGACACAGGAAGGGGGATGGGGAGAGAGAAAAAAAAATAGTTTCCAATTCTGTATACTGAGGGGGGGGGGGACCAGGACATACAGGGAGATGAATTTTTTTTCCAGAATGTTCTATTCAACAATTATGCCAATTCTTCCAAAATCCACCGTATTTTCCACTTTGCCTTATAAAATTGTGATCTAAGCATCGTTTTTTTTATCCCACATGAGTTTGGGACATTAAGAAAAGGATGCTTTTCTCTCCCCCCCAGCTTTCTCTCTTTGCCATTTGTACCCAAAAATAGAATACATAGCAGTCACTCTATAAAATCCTTAAAATAACAGAGTGGCAAGATATAAACATAGCAGCAAGTATTTGGAATTTGGTCTCAGGGGACAAATATATGTGTAAGTTTGCTTGAATAAAGGATGTACTTCATATAAGATATGTTATCTAAGTAAATGATCCATAATGAAATAAATTGAATGCTTCTTTCTCTCAGAGAACGGGGATCTTTTAAACTTTTTTCAAATTCTTAGGCTGCAATAACATTGCCATAGAGGAAACTCCACTAAACTATGAGGCTTGCATATGAATATATATTTAAAGGTTCATACAGTATTGTCCTTTTCCTTCCTTTCACATTATAACTGACTTCAGGAATCTCAGATTATTCTCAATCTGCACCAGTTCTGAAGAAAAGCTGTTCCAATAGTCCACCCCTCTTGATTTTTTCAGTTCTATAATTCAAGCTATTGTCAGACAGAAAGCACAAGATTGACAAGAACTATTGTCCTGACACAACTTGAGGACACCCTTTGCTCCTTCCCCATGGTGTTTGTCAAAGAAGAGGCTGCAAACTAATTACCGGCCAGTTTGACAAGCCAGCTGGATTTCTGCCTGAAGCAGCAGCTGTAGGTTTCTGTCAGGTCTGCAGAAACAAACCCTGCTGCCTCCATGAAGTGAGCCAATCCCACACAAAGCTCTCCTAAGTTGCAACAAGTCAAACAGCTGGCATCCATTAACAATCTGGCACAAATCTTACCTCCAAGCAACAAACAGCCCAAATTGGCGCTATGAGTTTAGAGACTCAGATCAGGCTTTGGATTGTGACTGTTCTCTTGCTCGAACTCTTAAGTTGGAAGCTTCCCACCCTGCTTGGTCTTGCAGTGGAATTCGTGTTTCTTTCGAGTGTTATTGGATTAGGAAGTGGTAACAAGCGCAGATTTCCTAGACTAGTGAGACCAAGGAGAGTAGTTGCGCTATTTCCATGATGGTAACTTAGGCAACTTCTTCTCTGGGCTCTAAGAAACTCAACAACTTGCAGCATTGTATCCAAGACTATCTAATGCAGGGGTGTCCAACCTTGGCAACTTTAAAACTTGGGAACTTCAACTCCTAGAATTCCCCAGCCAACAATCTTAAAGGTTACCAAGGTTCGATGTTCCAGTTTCAATGAACAGACCAACAGGAAGGGAGCAACTATTCCATAAGGTAACCTGTGCTTTATTAATGATTTCTCCACCATGTGCAGCACAGAGATGTGTTAGATGGCATATCTCTCCATTTGTGATGACATTCAACCTGTGCTCTGTGCAGATAAAAACCTTGCAAAAGCAATGCAAAATGATTCTAGGAAAACATACCAGAGTTTTTTTTGGAAATCTTGAGAAAGAGCTCCCCTGAAAAAAGCTGAAGCATTTTATAATGCATTTTTTTTTAAGCAAAAATCAGGTCCGAAGTACAGATTCCTCAAGTAGGATGCAAAGGAACTATAGAGAAGTAATATACTTAGCAAAGATTGGTGAAAATACATTCCAGTTCCAAGAAAATGGGGATTGACATGCCTCTCCCTACCTTGCTCAAAGAGCCTTCTTACAAATTCTCACTTTTCTCTACCCTCATTTCAGGCTGGGTTTCTATGTAACACATTTCAGATGTTTCCAAAGTCAGTGCAAGGGATTTGAGGGCAGTTTGTTTTGTACTGAAAGGTAAGAGGTGGGACGTTACCATGGAAGCAGGAGGAGGAGCAGCATTTCTTCCCTCTCTTATTTTTTCCTATGAGATGCAGAACACAGAAGGACGCAGATGTAGTAAGAATCATTCACACAGAAATTCTTGGTGCTTCAGTGATTGCTTTGCTATAGGACAGGTTTAATAAGAAAAAGGGAAGATTTCCCCCTTAGAAAGGAAGGGGGGAAAAGAGAAGGAAGAATAGATGCAAAGGAAGGACAGACAAGGAGGAGAAAAAAAGAGAAAAGCAATTGTCAAGAAAGTAAAGAAAGACTTTTTTTTAAAAAAAAACCTGCAGATATACAATTCTTGCAAAACCCCACCACCATCTGGATAATTTAAGAATCATGGCCAACAGTGTTTGTTGCATATTTAACTGGTTGGATATCTAAAAAACAAACAAAAAACCCAACTCTCAAAACATCCTGCCATAATAAAGTTAATCAAGCTGAATACTTCCATTGACAAAATTAGTTCATGGCACTCAATCATTTTTATGTGGCCTTTGAGTAGCAATGGAGGAAGCACTAGCACACCTGAGACCCATGTCAACTCAGCCCAGTTTCTCCTATCTGGGCCTTTCAGATGTGATAAACTCCAACACACAAATGTTTTAATTAAGCAATGAATGCAGGCCTTTGTTGTCAAAAACATCTGAAAAGGATCAGATTGAGGATAGCTGGGCTACTTCCAGCCATTAAAATATTGCAATTAAATGACCATATCCCATCCTAGGTTGCAAAAGAAAACATGAAGATTTAAAAAGATAGTTTAAGTAGTCAATTCCAACTAAGTATAATAGTTGCCTTCTGGTTAAGCCATTAATAGAAACTATTAGCAAAGTTTGCTCAGATATAAAATCGGAGCCACAGCATATATAGGAAGAGGATGATAACACAATGATTCCCAAACTTTATGGAGTGTTATCTGCCTTTTAAAAGTCCTCATATTAGGTGATTCAAGCAGAGAGTCCCAGGGCAGCATTTTACAAGTCTGTATGTGAGACATATTATTCCGAGGCAAAGAGAGGGACAATTTATGAGGTTTTTCTGACCTGTCAGGTACCAAAACCAACCCCATCACTGTGAAGGCTCAAGACATAGATATTAGGATGCCAGCAAGCAATGTTAAATAGGCTAGTCTAGGCCTGAAAGAAAACAGATTATTCCCACCAATTGTTTCGTAAGCCAATTTACAAAATATGCTCAACCTTTTTGCATATAACAGTGGAGTGGCAAAAAGAAATTTAACCTGGGCTCTAGACTGATACAAATTCAGAACATCTTGACTGAAATCACATCTAAACTAGGGTGTTTAATTGATGCAGTCTCTACCCACACAGAGAATGTAGAACTACTAGTTCCTCCTTGAGAATCAGGTATTACTAAGCACATCATGCAGCTGTGCATAATCTATGAAACTGGCAAACTTCACAACCTATGAAACTGGCACATGAGAATCACATCCTGAAGGCTCACAAAACAAGAAAACCCCCTAGAACCTTTATGCAAACAGATTAAACTTTGCAAGTTCCCCATGACTTGTGGTTTCACATTATGGGAGGATACGCCACTTGTGGATTGTTTTAGTGGTGTAAATACACTCATTATTTATCAGAAGAATTGGCCATGACTCTCTTACTGCATTTCTTACTGTTTGTAGCCATGTGCTCTGATATGGATATTGTGTTAATACAAGAAAGGTGGTTATAATACAAGCCATATGGATGCCATAACACTGGTGGGTTTCAAAATTTTTTACTACCGGTTCTGTGGGTGTGGCTTGGTGGGCATGGCATGGCTTGGGGGTGGCAAGGGAAGGATACTGTAAAATCTCCATTCCCACCCCACTCCAGGGGAAAGTTACTGCAAAATCCCCATTTCCTCCTGATCAGCTGGGACTTGGGAGGCAGAGAATAGATGGGTGCGGGGCCAATCAGAATTTTTACTATCTGTTCTCCGAACTACTCAAAATTTCCACTACCGGTTCTCCAGAACTGGTCAGAACCTGCTGAAACCCACCTCTGTGCCATAAGACATAAACTAAAAATAATGTGATGAGGTCTGGCATCAGCTTCTTTGGTGCCCAGGGCTAACAGTAAGAGCAGAAAAGTATGAAACCTACACTCTGCAAGTCACTAATCTAAAGCTCCTAGACCTACCAGGAATTGAATCTGGGTAACTTTTCTAACAAAAAAAATCAACTTTCTTTGTCTATGTCAGAGTATATTATATATACTCCAAATTTCCTATATGCCTTTTACCCTTACAACCTTACAATAACGTATTTTCCTATGCAATATGCCCTAAAAGAAAGAAGTCAAAAGGGGGAAGGGATTAATTGTCTTCTTTGAATATCACAAAGATAAAAATGTATTCTCTCTGGCAGGTGAACCAATGCATCTCAATAGGACTAATAATACAGAAAGAAGGAAATTCACCCAAAGAAAGATATTCTAAGAACTGATGTCTGAGAATAAAGATATGATATGAAAAAAATCTTCATTAATCAAAAACATCTTGAGGTATCATAGGCCACAACTTAGTACTGCTCCATGAATCTCTGGATTTTTATAGAATTCTGTAACTTTACTATTTCTACTCAGGCAAAATATGACAGGCCCCCATGATTATTTTAATTCTATAAGAATAAGTTAACTCACTATGAGAGTTATTCATTATAGTTCTTTATAGGTTAACAAGCTAACAAGTCAATTTACTGTATTAAATATTCAACAACAGAAATAACTGTAACTGTATGGCTTTATTATTGGAGGTTCAGATGTAGTTCGAGGACCTCGCTTTCGATGCTTTGGCCTGATTTGTAGACCATTGGCAGCAATTTTGGAATTGGGCAGACGTAAAAGATTGGGGTTGGGTTTTTTTTTTTTTTTTTTTTTTTTTGTGTAATCTACTTTGAAGTTCTTATAAAAGCTTTGGCTTATAGTGTTGTAATGTTTTTCTATTGTACTTGGTTCATTTTTAAAGGCAGTTAGCTGCTTTCGTAAGCCAGGAATGCAGGGCATACAGTTTAGAAATTAAAAAAAAAAAAAAAGCTACTGTTATTAATTTTGTTACAGCAGGCAAAGCAAGGATCTTTCAAAAGATTAAGCTTCTTATTTCATCACTATGCAGTACAAAAACATACCCAAAAGAAACCAACAGCACACAAATACCTCTTTCGTATGTGCACCAATCTCTTCAGTACTGCAACTCTTACCTGATTAATCACATAGATACCATAATCGAGCTGCTGCCTTTGCAGGATTGGATGCAGGTAAAACAACCAGTATTTCAAGTGTTCATCTCGATTTCTGAAAGGGATAATAATTGCCACTTTCTGAAGTGCTTTGCAGTCCTTTGGTGTATAGCGGCCTCCTTCCCTGAGTTCTGGATTTTCCTTCTCCACATTCTTCAGATTCACAACTTGTGAAAACTCCACATGCAGTGGACCAACTGGGAGGAGAAAAAACAAAACAAAACAGGATCAGATCAAATACGGTTATGGGTGGCAGGTGACTCTTTGAGAGTCATTGCAAGACTTTTAAAAAAATCTAAAAACTACAGTAGGCGCCAAGGTTCATTCTAGCTATGTTTATGAAGGTGTTATGTGCAAAACTCAAAACATATTTCAGAAATCTCATTTTGGCTTCCTAAGTGTTACATCTCTGGAATTTTTACTATAGAAGGGTAGTATCTAAGCAAAAGGATTAACATTATTCTCATAGGTATCCCGTCTGTCAAAAGTCAAGATACAATCTTTATTTCTTACATCATTTTAGTTTAAAATTCTATTTTGTTGGCACCCACCTTCCATTGCTCTTGGTCTGGGGCTTGTGTCCTACACTTTGGGCACATCACCTTCCCTCAGCCATTGCTAATTCTGGACTTCTCTCATCATCCACTTCATTGAGCAGGGTGGGGAATTGGATCTAGACCAGTAACTTGAGCGTATTCCCTATACTGCTGGTTAGAAGGAAGACGGGGGGGTGGGTGGGATTTGACATCCTAGGTCAGGGGTGTCAAACTGGCAGCCCACAGGCCGGATGCTTCACGTGCAGGCCACGCCCACCCCAGCTCCACAAATGGGAAAAATGTCGCAAAACATCATGTGACAGCAATATGACGCTGCAAGTTTGACACCAATGTCCTAGATTAAAGAAATTGTCTCAAGGTTCCATGTGCTCACTTTTTTCCATTGGTCTCCTGAATACTGTAGTGAAACTGAATGTAGCATCAGCAATACATAAAAGACCTATTTTGCAGATCGGCCCTACCCCCAAGATATTCATCATGGTTTTGTTTTAAAACTTACTTTACTTATACGTTTGTGTGCCACCTACTCCAAAGATTCTTTGTTCCCAGATCTTTCAGAGTTCTTGCTATATTTCTAAGCTTGGTGAGAGCATCTTGGCACACCATGGAAACTATATAAAGCTTTTTATTCTTTCTTTCAATGACTGAAACTTGGCCATGTCTGTACAGTGGTCAACATATTACAAGGCTTTAGGAAGATTTGGTTATGAGGCACTGATGATTATGATTTTCATAGTCAGGTTGGTACTCAAGACAAACTAATAGATGCATCTAACACAGAAGGTTTATTTTTCAAAGGTAACATTTGTGCCTTAAAAGGTATTTGCATGTTGTAATCTCATAATTCAAAAAGTGTTTCTGGTAAGAGATCTGTAACATAATATATTATGATACATTACAGATCTGTAATGGAGTCCTTAATCATAGTTAAGATAGCAATAGCACTTAGACTGATATACCGCTTTACAGTGCTTTACAATCTAAGCTGTTTACAGAGTCAGCATGTTGCCCCCAGCAATCTGGGTCCTCATTTTACCCACCTCGGAAGGATGGAAGGCTGAGTCAATATCATATCCACACCAGCCCTTAGGTACTATAAGCATAAATCAGACTTGTTAAAAGCAATGTACAGAAATTACATCTTCAGTCGATCTACTATCAAACTTTTCTAAACTAAACTGGATTACCTTTTTTTACCCCTTTAGGGATTATTTTTTATTATACAGCCACAATGACTATTTAGGACAAGCTTGTATTTATAATCCTATCTGTAGTAGTGTAACAGGGAATCTATATGGAAAATTCCTGGATGAGATACTGTCTAGGAACTCCACACTGCCTTTGTTCTCTTATCATGGAATTAAAATCAAAGCTGTGACATAAATAAAATTCAACTCGGCAGACGGTAATGAATTTGCCTAATTGTAATCCACAAACCTCAACCCAGCAATAAATACATTGCCATTTAGAAGTGGAAATTTATTACAGTCATTCTTAAATCACCTTGTTAACTGCCATGGGAGGTTTCCCCCCCTCTTTTAAAGAAAAACTTTCAGCACTAACCACATGCAAAACAAAACCTCTTTTGGGTTTGGCTCACCCACTGACACTATGCCCCTCCAAATGCTTCCACATCAAAACTACAAAGCAAATGGGATCACTAACATAAGCCATTTTCCTGGTTTCAGCACACTCTCTAACACAAATACACATGCACAATCCCATCCTCTTTCCACATTAGATTAGCAGCTCAGAATAGCTGGAACAAGATCATGTAGCAAAAGGCTCCAGGAAGTCTGAGAAAGGGCAACGTTTATTCTTCTTAAGAAAAATGAGACCTGGCGGTGGAAGACTGGAGATTTTAAACATGGACCTGCCCCAATCTTATTAAAATAAGGGATAGGAGGGACCCAGCCGCAGTTAATTCTAGCTTTGGCAATGTTATGATTGGATTACTGCATTCTGTACTGGTCAAAACTGCATTCAAATATATTATAGTCATTTGGATTTTCAGATGATATGTCATATGAAACCAGCAAAATTAAATAGATTCCCACAAACTCAAAGCAAGGTTACAGGGAGATTATCATGCACATGTGCACACCCACACTTCTGCATGGTTCTTTGCTTTGGTCTTGCCTCCTTCTAATCAGCTTCAGATTGTGACACATTCTCGTGTGGGATATGAGCTACTCATTCAAGCAGATACTAACAAGCAGATACTTAGTTGGGTTGCCCAATCAGAGAAAGCCATACCTACTGCATCTCCACTGTCTTAGTCACTGCCATGTCATCAAGAACCACACCCAATATAGAGATTGTGAATTCATACAGAGACTGCTTCAAACTCTAGCAACATCCTATCTGTCTTCTATTCTCCAAATGGTTGGGACTACATACAATTCCTATAATCTCCAGATCAGCCTCCATCCAATTTTTCTCAAGTTTGGGAATAACTAAGCTAAAGTCAAAGATTCTAGCCAATTTCAGTAGCCTTATCAGCAAAGGGCTGTGTAAAATTGGCTATGGTGACCAGACCAAGTATTGTATCTTGCTTTTTCCTAATATAATAGGGGATTTATTTATTTTTTTCCATTCAACTGTGTCAATTCTCAGAGACTACCTGGACAAGTCCCTCCAGTTTTCTTAGCAAGGTTTTTCAGAAGTGACTTACCATTGACTCTTTCCTAGGAATGAGAAAAAGCAACTGGCCAAAGGTCACTCAGTTGGCCTTGTGTCCAAGGAAGAACTAGAACTCATGGTCTCCTGCATTCTAGCCTGATGCCTTAACTACCACACCAAACTGACTCTCAATAGGGGCTTAGTTATCTTCAAAAGAGTTGCTAGACTTAGTAAGGAAGAAAAATAAAGGCATCTCTCTCTCTCTAGGGATTGTTTTGGCTGCCTAACTTTTTGGAAATCCTCACCAAGAGATCAACAGGGATTGATCAGCAGAAAGTTATTTCTCAGGAGAATCTCATTCAGCTCTTTTATCTTTTTCCTGCTGCCAATGGCTCACCAAGCATTGGGCAGAGCTGCCCACTACATAACTCAGAGTTCCCTAAGTGCTTTCTGGAAACAATTGGATCCATCAGGCTCCAGGAGCAGATTTTCCAAATTAGTCCTATTTGTCAGAGATGGTAGACATTTTTCATAGCTGCCAAGTAGGAAACATATCACTATTACAGAAAGCCTGAACAACTTAAAAGAAGGTTTAATCACTATTTTACATCTCAAAGCTGATCTAAGTAATCTGACACCAACTCCTACTGCCACTGAAAAAGCAGTAAAGAATCTGCCTCTTCAACCTCAAGCTGTCAAAATGGCTGATTCTCCTAAATCATTACACCCTTCTCTCCCCATCTTCAGTTGAAACCTGGACCTTCTTCAAGAACAGTAGCAGATCCCCTGTCACACTTTGCTCAATTTCTATTAAGAGTGATGCTGTAAAAACAATTCAAGTAACTACCATCCTATAAACTTATTATGTATACTTGGCACATTATATGCTAAGCATTTTTTTAATACATTTACTGATGAGATAGTCCAATAATTTTTTTTAGCAATGAAGCAAACTGGTTTTAGGATAGGTTTTCCTTTTGCTGATCAATGTATCACTTTGCATTACCTCTGTATCCAGTATGCTCCTAGATATACTCTTTATACTTCTTTCAAAGATCTGAAAGCAGCATTTGATTCGATCCTTCATGAGAGGTTGTGGAAAAAGCTAGCAGTTTAACTTTCACTGGCTCCTACAATTACTTATGAGGTTGCATGAATATTCTACTGTGTTTCCCTGAAAATAAGACCTAAACAGAAAATAAGCCCTAGCATTTTTTCAGATGCTCGTAATATAAGCCCTATCCCCAAAATAAGCCCCAGTTAAGATTGCCAGTCAGATAGTACCGTATTTCCCTGAAAATAAGACCTAACAAGAAAATAAGCCCTAATGTGTGTTTTGGAGCAAAAATTAATATAAGACCTGGTCTTATTTTTAGCGAAACACGGGTACAATACTGATTCAGTACTCAAATAATGAACAATCCTATTCCAAGTTCTGAGACAGCTAAACAGGGGTATATGCTGGTGTTTTTATTATTTATTTTTTATGTCAACAATTTTTTTGAAACTCTTACTAAAGCCAAATTTTACCCATTTTTCAGTCATTATACCAAGCTCCAGTCTGCCATTCTGCTGATGGTCCTGTGATCTTGTGTTTCTTTCCCAAGTAATGCTACACAAACCTCCATTCATTAGCATTGTTCTGTCTTTCTGAAATACTAGCAATCAACCATGTGAAAATCAGGATGATTGTATTCAACAAGCAGCATGCTAACCACTCCCAAAACATGAAAAATTAATAACTTTCAAAAGTTATTGGAAGATCAAGGTTTTCAAAGATCTTGGCATCTTTCTCCAGTCATCTTCATCTTGGAAGCTTCATTCTTCAAACTGTTTTCCTTTCTTTTTATTTACAACATTTTCAAATTTATAGCTAAATCTAAAAAGGAAGTAAATATGACAATTTTTATTATGTTAAATATCCACCTATGTTTATGGGTATAGGTACACAAACAGCTAGGAAAAGTATATTTGGTCACAGCCCAACTATACATTTAACATTTACAGCCCAACTATGTACAGGGAGTCCTTGACTTACAACTATTAATTTTGTACCATTTGAAGTTACAATGGCACTAAAAAATGACTTATAACCATTTACAATCATTGTAGTATCCCAATGGTCATGTGATCAGAATTTGGACACTTGACAACTGGCATATGTTCATGACAGTCGCAGAGTCCGGGGATCATGTGATCACCTTTTCGACCTTCTCACAAGCAAAGACAATGGAGAAGCCAGATTCACTTATCAATCATGTTACTAATTTAACAGCTACAGTGCTTCACCTAACAACTATGGTGAGAAGGGTTGTAAAATAGGGCAAAACTCATTTAACAATTTGCTTAGCAATGGAAACTTTGGGCTCAATTGTGATTGTAAATTGAGGATTATCTGTGCATACTTAAGAATTAAAATCAGAGAATTTGAATGGTGCTTACCCTCAAGTAGGTAAATTGCTATTTAACCAGCTTTTCAGAACTTTAACCATGGAATCTTAGTTTCCTCATCAAACTAGAGGAGAAAAACGTGAAGTTTTCCATCAGTGATGCTTCTGTTTAGTAGTATATTAGAGTCCACCTTTCCTTAGCCTCTAAAAGACAGATATACAGATAGTCCTTGACTTACTACCACAATTGGGACCAGCATTTTTGTCGTTAAGCAATGCAGTCATTAAGCAAGTTATCACATGACTAGATCTGGTTTTACAACTATTTTTACCCTGGTTATTAAGCAAATGTGAGTTCCCTAGTTGACATTGCTTGTCGAAAGTTGGCTGGGAAGACTGTAAATCACAATCACATTTTTGCAAGACACTGTAGCCATCATAAATACAAGCTGGTTTCCAAGCACCTGAATTAAAATCACATGATTGCAAAGTCGTAACTTCAAGGATGGGTCATGTCAATTTTTCTCAGGCTGTCAGAACTTTGAATTACCATTAGATGAATGATCGTAAGTCAAGGACTACCAGTATAAATATTACATTATGTCATGCTCCTATACACAAGATTTTATATATTCCACCCAGTGGTAGGTTCTTCCCAGTTCGGCCCGGTTCGGCCGAGCCGGTAGTGGTAACGATATGACATCACTGAACCAGTTCTCTTTATTCGGGAGCTGGGCCCACCCTCCCCCCCGCGTTATTCTTACCTTTTATTTGGCCCCGCCCCCAATCTATTCGCTGATTGGCTAGAAGGAAAAAAACTGTTTAAACTCTTGCCGCGGGGCTTCAAAGGGCCACCCTACAACCATAACTAGGAAGGAATTTCCACGTGTGATTATTCTTATTCATACAGTTACTATCCCGATTTTCTGCAGGAAATGAATAACTGTCAGTTTTTTAATTAAACTTGCTAGTCTAACATATCCAAACAGCTCAGGACAAAGGTATCAGAATTTTTAAATGTGAAAAGAATAGATGCAAAACTGAAGACTCCAACAACTTTCAAATATGAAGTAAAAATGTCTGAATCACTTTTATATACCTCTTACTCTTAGCCAAGTAAAATATTATCTGAGGTTGATCTAATGAAAATGTGCTCCAAGTTCTCACAAGTACTCCTGTACTTGGCTAGAAAACAGCTAAGTTTTTTCCCCTGAAGTTCACCCTACAGGCTTCACTTCTGCTGTAAAATGATCACATCAGTGTCATGGCTTAATGTGAATCATTTTCCAGAATAGAGACTACTAATTCCCCATTAAAAGGTTATGTTACTCAAATGTGTTTATTCCAAAGAATTTACCCCCCCCCCCAAAAAAGTACAAAGGCCTGGAATAATTCTAGAGTAATCTTTTGCCAAATAGTGCACACCTGTTCTCTTCAGAGAAAACAGGAAATGAAAAATTGCTTTGAATAATTCAAAATAGTTGCTTAACTATTTTTCTGGTAGTGTTAGTCACTCTTTTAATTTTGATTGCTGCTTCTGTTCAATTTATCATAAAACAGTCTGTTACTCAGCCTGCTTAATTAAGGGTAATAAGTATAGGGGTTAACCCTAACCCAACCTCATTTTCCTCATAATAAAAAAAAAATTTTCTCCTATAGTTCTCTTCTCTCTTCCCTCCACCAAATAATCTCTCTTCCTGTTTTGCATTTCCAAATGAAAAAATGTAAATGCTACCCAAGCAATATTTGATCAGATAAATGCTGACATCCATGCAAAGCTTTTTTGTGCTTTTTTATCTTGTGACACATGCAGTTCCTCCAGAAAATAAAGTGAATAAACACCCAATATAGTTCTGTCTAGATGAGTTGGGCTACAGTTCCCATCAGTCACAAACAATGAGCCTAATGGACAGGAATGATGTAGGTGGGCTGCAATTCAAAAAAACAAAAGGATGAAAGGTATGAGCAACATTTTTATCTAAAACAGCTAAAAAATTAAAATAATTTTTATCATTTTTTTCCAAACATGCTTTGTTTTATTTCTTACCACATTTTTATTGTTATGGTATAAATCACTGGATGTCATCTGGGTCCAATGAAATATAAACATGATAGATAGGCAGACAGACAATCTACCTCAGCAAATTCAGAAGCCATGATCCACATTTTCCAAGAAAGTCATATTTTGATGGGAAAATTCCTGGTGTGCTTACAAAATAGGAATGAAGATGGTACACAATGGAATCCAAAGGCTCACTCACCATCATGATTCATTAAGTGAAGATATGATTGTCTGAATTCTTCCACAGAAATTGCTAGTTACGGTGCTAGTAGACAAGCAGGTTTAAGTCCTGGGACCTCAATTTTTGAAATTATTTTAATTTAATTTAATTTAATATTTAAATTTATATACCGCCCTTCTCCCGAAGGACTCAGGGCGGTGCACAGCCATAGATAAAAAACATAGCATACAAAATTTAAAAACAATTTAAAAATATATTAAACAATTTGGCCCGACAGTTAAAATCCCCCATTTAAAATTCAAATTAAAATTACACCATTAGAGAGTTAGGCCAGCCCGGCTTGATGAAATAAAAATTTTTTGAGGGCCCGACGGAAAGTATGTAGATCCGGAATTGTCCGTATCTCCGGGGGGAGCTCATTCAAGAGGGCAGGTGCTCCCACAGAGAAAGCTCTCCCCCTGGGGGCCGCCAGTGGACATTGTTTGACTGACAGCACCCGGAGGAGCCCCTCTCTGTGGGAGTGTACTGGCTGATGGGAGGCTCTCGGTGGCAGAAGGCGGTCTCGTAAGTAACCAGGTCCTAAGCCATGGAGCGCTCTAAAGGTGGTCACCAACACCTTGAATCGCACCCGGAGGACCACCGGGACCCAGTGCAGCTCACGCAGGAGAGGTGTTACATGGGAGCACCCATAATCACCCGCTCCCATAATCACCCGCGTGGCCGCATTCTGGACCAGTTAGAGCCTCCGGGTGCTCTTCAAGGGGAGCCCATGTAGAGAGCATTACAGTAGTCCAGGCGGGAAGTAACGAGAGCATGAGTGACCGTGCGCATGGAATCCCGATCCAGAAAGGGACGCAACTGGCGAATCAGGCAAACCTGATAAAAAGCCCGTCACATGTTCTTCTAAAGACAGCTGCGCATCCAGGAGGACACCCAAGTTGTGAGCCCTCTCCGTGGGGGCCAGCAACTCGCCCCCAATAGTCAGAGATGGCACCAACTGACTATATCGGGATGCCGGGAGCCACAGCCACTCGATCTTGGATGGGTTGAGCTTGAGCCTGTTTCTCCCCATCCCGATCCGTACGACCTCCAGACACCGGGACATCATGTGAAATTATTATCACATATAAAAATTCAAAAACCTGAAGTCTGATGGAATCTGATGGAATTCAAAGACCTGAAGTCTTTGAATTCCATCAGATGTTTTCTCAAGTATAAATGTTCTAGCAAACTTGAACTACAAACTGTTATTATATAGAATCTAGCATAACAAGAGAAAGGTTTACATAGCACTCCCTTTCACAACCTGGCATCTTCTGAATATGTTGGAGAAAGACTAAGATAAGAAGTTTATTTCATATTCCATTTAGGGAACAGCCAACCTCTATTTCTAGTATTTTGGGAAGGAGAACATAGTGTTTCCTTACCTATTTTATCCACAGTGTGTGAGTTTTGTACAGCTTAATTGTATCTCCTACCATTCACCTTCTTTCAATGCTAAAGAGCCCAAATATCACAACTTTTTCTTATAGGGAAGCTGATCCACAGCCCCCTGTTCATATCTGAATTGCTCTCAGCTAAGACTTCTCTAGCTTTATGTCATGGGACTAGGATCCATTTTTCTACTTGTTTCTTTTTTATACCATTTGCCCAAGAAGAATCTTGACAGTATAACATAATTTATGAAAAGTGTATGTTGCCCCTCTTACTGATAAGGCAACTTAATATAAACAACAGATATCACCTTACAAGTAGCTGCTGGAGCAGTGTTTTTCAAACTTGGCAACTTTAAGCTGCATGGATTTCAACTCCCAAAATTGCCCAAGCAGCAAGTTGAAATCCACATTTCTTAAAGTTACTAAGTTGGAGAAAACACTGTTCAAGCAAACTATCACTTTCTTCTTCTTCTTCTTTTTTTAAATAATTTTATTTCTTTAAGAAAGTACAAACAGAAGATTTATCGACAAACAGATCACGGCGAGAACATTTCACAATACATAACATTCAATCTAAATAAACAGATAGAAAATAAAAGTCTAATCTAGCATTGTCCACTTTTTATTCTATTGTCTAACCAAACGTACCATAGGTCCCAACATTGGAAATATGCAGTCTTTTTGGTCTCTTAAAAGTTTAGTTAGCCTGTCGGCTTCTGCACATTCCATGATTTTCCCTATAATCCTATCTTCAGACGGTAGATCTTTACCCTTCCGGTTTTGGGCGAGGCATATTCTAGCCGCAGTTGTAATATAAACAATCAAATACCATTTGCTAGTACCTATTTTATCTGGCCTGATGTTTAATAAGTAAAATTCAGGTTTCAGTTGTAGTTTGTAACCAGTAATTTCTAACAACCACCTCTGAATAAGTTTCCAAAATTCAGTTAGTCTAGGACAAGTCCACCATACATGGAAATAGGTACCTAACTCTCCACACTTCCAGCAGTTTGGGGAGAGTCCAGGAAACATTTTGGATAGTCAGGCGGGAGGGAGGTGCCACCTGTATACCATCTTGTACAGGTTCTCCTTATAGGTAATTGCCATCAAGAATTTCAATTGTCTAGTCCAAATTTCTTCCCATTTCACCAAATCAATTGAGCGGCCAATATTCCTCCCCCAGGCAATCATCGAGTCTTTGACGATCTCGTTGCCTATCCAACGAGTTATTAAAAAGTTGTATATCTTAGCTAACATTTTTTCCTCCTTCCCTAATATAATCTTATCTAGCTCCTGCAGGATCCTATCAATACCTCCTTGCTCCTTATCTTTTTTATATTTGGAGTTTATTTGAGCATAAGCCCACCAGTCCACTTCCATTCCCTGCAGAGCTAGTTCGGTTCTTGTTTTTAAACAGCCTTGACTATCAAGCATCTTGCAATAAGGTAGATGTTTTTCTTTATTGTATTGCGGGGTGTATGTCATGGCTTCTGGCGGGACCAGCCATGAGGGGGTCAAAGAATAAAATTTGTCTTTAATTTTCCTCCACGTTTCGATTAAAGTGTTCCTCAAATAATGACCTGCAAAGCATGTGTGTTTTTTTGTCCTCTCTTGCCAAAGAAAATAATGCCAACCCTGCTGCAGCCCCAAACCTTCCAGAACCAACAGCCATCTCCTTCTCAACTAGATCCAGTCCCTCACCCAAACTAAATTTGCAGCCTGGTAATAATACTCCCATTTAGGCAAACCGAATCCCTATCTACCCTTCACCTCTTGGAGTATTTTAAGTTTAATTCTAGGTTTTTTATTCTGCCAAATATATTTGAGAACACACTGATTTAATTGTTTAAAAAATTTATTGTCCAATCTGGCTGGGGCTGTGTAAAATAAGTAAATCCATTTTGGGAGAATATAAGATTTTATGATCGCAATCCTATCTAACAGAGAGACCTGCAGTTTCTTCCACTTCTCTAAGTCTTGTTCCGTTTGTCTGAGAAGTTTCAAATAATTATTCTCCTTAATTGTTGAACGCTTAGCAGATAGTAGAATGCCTAAATACCGTATCTTTTTTACAATTTGGAATCCCAAGTTCAATTCTATTTCCTTCCCCTGATTTATTGTCAAATTTTTAATCAAGACCTTGGTTTTTTCCTTATTTATTTTTAGGCCTGCCACAGCTCCATATCTTTCTAATTCGTAAGTTAACTTCGGACCCGATATAAAAGGGTCTTCCAGTACAAACACAAGGTCATCAGCATATGCTTGTATCTTATACTGCTGGTTCTTGATATGTAATCCTTTTATTCCCGAATTTCACCTAATTTCTCTCAATAGCTGTTCCAATGTTAAAATAAATAGAAGCGGAGAAAGCGGGCATCCCTGTCTAATACCTTTCTCAATACAAATTTTCTCAGATGTATCCCCATTAATCAAAATTTTGGCAGACTGTTTCGAATAGATTGCACGGATTGCCCGAGTAAAATTCTCCCCAAATTGCATATGATGTAACAAACCTAGTAAAAACCACCAGCTCACATGATCAAAAGCCTTTTGTGCATCCACGAAGACCAAAGCCAACTGTTTATCAAAGTGAACTTCATAATATTCTAGATTATTCTAGATTATTCTCATATTGTCTCTGATTTGCCTACGAGGTAAAAAAACGTTTTGGTCTTCGTGGATAAATTGGCCCAAAAATCCTTTTAGTCTGTCTGCCAATACCCCCACAAATAGTTTATAATCTGCATTGAGGAGTGAAATCGGTCTGTAGTTCTGGATGAGGGATAAATCATTACCTTCCTTCGGCAGGAGAGTTATTAGTGCTTCTGTCCAGGAATCCGGAATCAGTCCCTCCTGAATTGCCCCATTAAATAATTCTACCATATGAGGGCCTAAAACTTCCCACAGTGCCTTATAACATTCCATCGGAATACCATCCGTACCGGGGGTCTTCCCTGTTTTTTGTTTCCCTAAGACCCTTTCAATTTCCCCTTCCGTAATTTCTCTATCCAATATTTCTCTGGACATATCCGGGATTTTTGGTAAATCGGACTCTTCTAAATATTTCTTTATTTCATCCTCGGGCTGTCTTCCTTTCTATATAGATCAGTGAAAAATTCCTGCACTACTCTTTTCTTCCCCTCTTCCTCTACAATCCAATCACCATTATCATCTTTCAAGTTGTGAATTCTACTTCTTTCTTTCTCTTTTTTTAATCGACAAGCCACCTTCTCGGTTTGTTTGCACTTTCGAAGTGTCTCTGTTTCATCCATCTAATTTTCTTTTCTAGGTCTTCCTGGTCTAATATTGATTTAATGACGCACCATTTTCAAATTCATACCTAATTCTCTGCTGTTTGGATCCTGTTGCAACGCAGCCTCACTTTTTGCCAAGTCCCCTAATAGCTTATCCCTTTTAGCCTTATCCTTCTTTCGTTTCCCAGCTATATAGTTTATCACTAAGCCCCAAAATACTGCTTTAGCTGTATCCCATATAGTCGGGAAATTTGTGTCCTCAGTATTATTTTCCTGGAAGAAAAATTCCATCTCCTTCTTTGCATAAGTTAAAAATTGCTCATCTTTAAAAACCCTCTCATCTATTCTCCATCTAGGCTTTGTTTACAAACTTCCCCAAATAATCTAAAGCGGATTGTGATCTGCCCACTCATTAACACCTATCTCAGCCTTCCGTACCCCCTGCCGTAGCTCCCCCAACATCCAGGCCACATCTATCCACGACCAAGATGAGTGCCTGGAGGAGAAGTATGTATACTGCCTTCCTTCCGAATGTTTTTCCCTCCATATATCCCTAAGTCCAAATTCCTCCTGTATTTGGTGGCAGACAGGTGGCAATCCTTTTTTTACTGTTCTCTTTCCTTCTCCCCGTTTCCTGTTTCCAGGAATATAATCTTTGTCTTTATCGGCAATGGCATTAAAATCCCCCATTAAGCAGATATGTGAGTAGTCATAATCTGTCAATTTATTATAAAGACTTTGGAAAAAACCTTTCTGGTTCCCGTTAGGTGCATAGATACAAACCAATAAACTTTTTTTTTTTTTACAGATTTCTACTTCAATCCTTAATAATCTCCCTTCATCGTCTGCGAAAATTAATCTGGAATTTATATGCTTTTGAACATAAATTACTACGCCTCTTTTTTTTGTTTCCGCCAGAGATGTATATAAATTGCCCAATTTAGTACAGTTTAGTATGTGTAAATGATCTCTTTTCACGTGCACTTCCTGAAGGCATATTATGTTCAGACCTGCTTTTACCAATTTGTTGAAAATCTTTTTTCTCTTATTCGGACCATTCAGCCCATTAATATTAACTGACATCAAACGGATCTCCTCCCCCATCTCTTCTCCCCTCTTCTACTTCTACTTACCCTTTGCCTGGAGTTTCTTCCTTGTTTGTCTTGTTTCTCTCTGACTCAATCCTTCAGCTCCTACCTCTACCTGTCCTCTTCCTTTCTTCTTCCTGCCTAGCTGTTCTGGTTCCCCTCTCTCTTCCTTTTCTAATGATTCTTCCCCACTTTTGCTCTCTGATTCTTCCCCCCCATCAGGTTCTAAAGACTTAAGATGTCTACTAAGGAAATCTCTGGCATCTCTAAGATTATCAACCTTCATCTTTTTATCTGCCCATGTAAATTGTAATCCTTCAGACAGAAGTCATCTATAAAGTATGTTATGTTTTCTTAACTGGGCAGTTAAAAAATGATAATTTTGCCACAATTTCTGCACCCGTCTGGGAAATTGTTTCAAAACTATTAATTGTCTGTCTTTGAATTTTATCGTTTTTTCTCTTGCCTTCAGAACCGCTTCCTCCCTAAGGGCCTTCTTAGAAAGCCTGACATGAACGTCTTTTGGAAGCCCCTATCTCCTAGCATAACTTGTGTGGACACAAAAGACATCATCTATATCTCTCAAAACATTTTCTTTACCTATGTCCAGGATACCAACCAGAATAACTGCCACTATGTCTCTTAGTGGTTCCTCTCTTTCCTCCACAACATTCTGCATCCTTAGGTAAAAAGCTGACCTTTCCATCTCGAGGAAGATAATCTCTTCCTCCAGAGCTCTGTTCACCGAGATCTGCTCCCTCTCATTCCCTTCCAATCTCTCTTCATACTGCCCCACCCTCTTCTCTACCTCTTGTACCTTACTTTCCTGCTGCATCATCGTCCCCTGAACACCCTCCAGTCTCTCATTCAGCATTTTAATATCACTTCTAACAGCTCCCAGTTCCCCCTTGAGGTCTAATGTCAAGTCTTCTAAGTTCTTGGAGATACCTTCCTGATTCCTTGTCATCACCTTGTACATTGCCTGTAACATACCCTGGAGACTTCATAAAGTAGGGGTTTTCCCCGCAGTAACTAAATCATCCAAAGATTTAGATGATGAGGGTGAAGATATAGATGTAGCCGGAGAGGCAGTCACTGGGAGTGTCAAAACTTTTTTCCTGGCTTTTGCATTTGTCACAATTATTGCACTAGACATCTTGTCTGTAAGGTTACATCCAACACTTTCGAATTTAATTATGCCAGTTATATTAGTCAATTCTACTTAAATGAAATTTTCAAAATTAACTGGCCAATCAACTTTAGACTAGCCAACTCCAGAGGCAAATTATATATCCAAAACGCTCAGGTCAGTATAAATCCGTGTAGTCCATAATCAATGGGGGTTAATTTCATTCAGCTAGACAAAATTTATTCTCAACGTAGAAGCAGATCTGTCTGTAAAGTTGTATTCAAATCTCTCCACCTCTAAGAGTTCAGCAGATACTGTAATTTTGAATCTTTTGAGTTCACCATTGGGAGGCAGCAGAGTGTTGTTCTGTAAAGTCAGTGATGATCAAGCAGAAAAGAATAATCCCGGAAGGAAAGAGTCCGTTCAGTCTACAATTCCTGATCCTCCCAGAGAAGAGTAGTCGCCATACAGTAGCAGGGGGAGGAACCCACACCAACAATTTTCAGACAGTCAAACACAGTTCTCTTTTCAGTCTCAACTCAGCTCAGCAGTGGCCAAAAAATTTGTGAGATAGCAAAACAAACAGCTGCTTTCCCCAGCTTAGCTCCAATAAAAAAAAGTGGCACTTGAATTAACTCTTTAACTCCTTTTCCGCCACCACGCTCACTCAGAATAGGGGAATCAAAAGGATCAAAAGAATCCTAAAGAGGGAGTCCTTGCCCGCCGCAATCAGGTTTCCCTTCCAATAAGGGACAATCACCATTTTGAGGCTGCCATGACTGGCACCTTCTTCCTAACCTGTGACAGGAGAAATATGCTGATGCGCGCAGGATCACCACTTCCACACGCGCTGTTGCTCCTCTCCACTTGCGGCTGTCTCTCTGCAGCAGCCGCTGACACAAAAGCCGCCCAGATTAAGAAGTTTGCAAAATCAAGGCAGGAGCGACCTCCATGTCTGTCTTGCTTGCAAGATGACGTCACCGGAAACCCGTTCCAAACTATCACTTTCTTCAACTACTCTGTCAGTATGGCACTTTTGTGATTTGTTTACATGTTCCCATTTCTTCAAATAGCAGAAACAGAAGAATACATGTATATATAACACAGATGTGATTTTTTTTTAAAAAAATTAAGCTACAGAGAATCCTAAATAAAAGGCAAACATGACAAGTGAAGTAATGATAAATAAAATAAATAAAAAAGGCAAGCATTGAGGGTTTATTTAATTAGTCCAACCCTCCTGCCTGTTGCAGGAATCTGCTATTGCAGCAGCCATCCCAGCAGATAACCGCTGAGCTTCTACAGAAACATCTCCAGCAAAGAGTACACAATCTCCTGAGGAAGTCTCCTATTCCTTTATAGAGCAGTTCTTATCATTAGGACATTTTCCTGATACTCAACTGAAATATGCATCCATTTCCTAGTTGTGGAACAATTTGGAACAAGTCTGCCTTGTTTTCTACTTGAAAATAGTTATAATCTCCTTGCAGTCTTCTCCTGTCCAAGTTAAATAGAACAAACTCCTCTAACCACTTCTCAGTTTTCTTTTTCCTTCCAGATTCTTTATCATCTTGACTACTCTCCTCTGGTCAGATTCCAGCTTGCAAAGTGTTCCCTAAAACTGAACATAATACTATAGACATGGTCTGTTGAACACAGAATTGTTCCCTTTCTAAATCTCTGTGCTGCCTGCAAATTTAGTAATATTTTCCAACCCCTTTTCCAAGTCACTGATAAATATTTTGGACAGTCCATAGCCTAGGACAGAGCCTGTAGTATGTCACCTCTCACTTCCTTCCAGCTTGATTTGGAGGCACTGATAAGCACTCTTTGGGTATGACAGTATAACCAATTCTGTATCCATGTAATGGTAGCACAATCCAGGCTATATTTTGCCCTCTTCTTTATTAGGATTTCATAGTAGACTTCATTAAATGCTTTATTCAGGGATATCATGGTGAAATAGTGGCCATTGTGTCAAAAATGGAGACTGAGTTAGTTCAACATGACTTGACATGTTACTTCCTCTTTTTGTCAGCTGTTCTGCTTTGGCCCATTGCAACACAATTCCCTTTAGGAGTGGGGAAACCAAAGCAGAACAGGAACTGATGAGCTCTGCTGTCTCCCCATCACTTGTAACCATTCTGCCATCTTCTCTAAGCAGCGACACCTTTCTTTTGTTTTTGCCTTACTTATAACATTGCCAAACAGCACTTCTTTTTTCAGTGATTTTAGGACCATGCAGGAAGACTGGTTAAGTTGATGCTTCTGAAGAAAAAGCATACCATGTATGACTATGCTCCTATTTCCCTTTCTATAAAACCTTGAAACACAAATTAGTTGGGTCCAAGGCACCCACTGCTTTAGTCTCTTCAATCAGCTCATTCCTATTGATTAGGATCAGATCTAGGAGAACTGATCCCATTGTCTCTATTTTAACCTTCTTGAAAGAGAAGCAGTCAGTAAGAATTTTAGGGATCTTGAAGTTTTGGTTAAGTTGACCATCCAACACATGCCTGAGAATTTGAAATCTTGCATTATTTCTAGGTCTCTCCTCCTAGAGGAGGAAGTCTCTCTAGGTTTCTCTGATATCATGTTTCCCTGAAAATAAGCCCTAATGCTTATTTTGGGGGGGGGGGGGGCAAAATGTAAGACCAGGTCTTATTTTCAGGGAAACACAGTACCTTTAATTCATATTCACTTTCCTGCATTAAAATTGCTAGTTCTTCCAATATTACATACATAGCGGCAATGTATAAAGCACTGTTTCTGAACATCGGCAATTTTGAGATGTGTGGACTTCAACTCCCAGAATTCTAAGTCACTTACAATGGTGCCAAGTGGTCATTAAACAAGGATCACCATATTTGCTACACAGAGTTGTGCCATGCAGACACTCTATCATAGCTCTCTTTTTGCAATAATATTATAATCATCAAAAGGTCACCTTTGGATATGCTAAAATATAATTAGCTGGGAGGCATAAAGACAGGAAAAAGCAGGCATGTTAATTTATTTAGGGGCCATTCTGGTGTCCTCAAGAGATACATATTCAGCAGCTTCTATAGTTTCTTCTTAAAAATATGCTGCCATTTGGAATCAAATGCTCATGGCTTCATTACGAACCAGAATTCTTTGGTTTTTTCCAAGATCTGAAGCCAAGAGTTTTAAAAAAAATATTTAGTGGAAACTTGAAACACATACTGTACTGTGGTAGAGTGTTGCCAAATGTCACCAACATTTGAGGGACTTATTCCTGCAGGGATCTGACTTGATGGACCACAACATTCTATGTTTACGAGGATAACTGGTTGAACAAAAGAGGCTGAACTCTTTGCATACTACATATTTGTCCCAGATTATCTGTCTTCCAAAACTCACTAATAGCATGATTTTGTGCAACACACAAAATAATAATTGTTGCCATCTGAATAAACATTCGCTGCTAAAAACATCACAAGTCCAAATCAAGAAGAGAGCCATATCAATGAATACGTTCGCTGCAAGGAAAGGCAAAAATATGTACAAACTACTTTTGAAAAATTTAAAATAAAAGTGAGAATTATAAAGAGATTTCCAGGTGAAATTTTCAAGATGCTGGCTATCATCCTAAAGCCTTTCACGGCATAAGGATAGCTATATGAAGGACTGCCAATTTCCAACTGCTTTAATGTACCTGGTATGATCAGGCAGGCTGGGTACCCTCTGGATCCCATCAATTAAACAGTGTCATCTCTCAGGACCCAGGAAGTGCTCCTACCTGCTCCAGCATTGACCCGTGGTAACAACCTTCCTGCATAGATTCATCATGGTGTTTAGGAAATTGTTAAAAACATGGTTACCCCCCCACCCAGGCATGGGATTCAGGAGAGGCTTTTGTTACATTTGTACTATTTGTTGTATCTGCCAAATTGTTTAGTATATTGTTTTTCTAGTCAACTAAATGTCTTTTTATTTCTACCTCCATATCTAGTTTTTCTTATCTATTTGTAAGACACCCAGAATCTTTAAGGAGTTGAGAGACCTATAAATATGGGTATGAATAAATTTGTGCAGGTTTCTATAGTATTTATTTACAAAAACAGCACAGATGACGGCATGCACAATAAACATACCGGGAAGCATCAGGAAAGATGCCACACACAGGTTAAAGTATGTTATTCTGTTATTCTATTCAATCTAGAACTTTGTATTATTCAGTGAGTCTAAATAGCAAAACTAAAATTTCATTTTCAACATCAGACACTTGCATTAAAGGCTATGCATGTAGACATCTTTCTTTAATTTCATTTATTAAAAGTATAGTTTTCTTATATTTCTTGGCCATCTGACACATGCATGAACATTTTTGTCACAACCTCTGTGAACTGTGCTTATGTCAGCAGTCTTAAATAAGATTCCATAAATGCATGGAAAACAAGATATTTTAATGGTCATTAAACATGCTAGCAACATGCAGCCTCTATATTAGCAATAATATTAGCAGCTGCTGAGTGGAACAATCTCTCCAGAGGGGGAAACACAAGACTAATTAGCAGTGTTAAACTTGATTGATCAGGCTTGAGTAGTTTCTGGTCTAATTTTCATACTATATGTGTATGTCACAGGTTATGTTTAGTCTTCCTAACAAGTTTAGGTCAAAATAGGTTCCCCAGATATGTTTTAAATACTGTGATAGGAGGGTGTGCCAACAACAGCAAGCTGTACATAGTTCACAGCTTAGTAACCCAGAAATGTTCACTGCATTAAAAAAAGGATAATTTCAGTGACAGTGTTTCAGTGCTTTGAAAAATCAGACACGGTGAAGTATGGTGGGTTTCCATCTTGAAGGCTGAGCTACGTAGCTTCACTGTTCAGCATTTGCGCAGGTCACTCAGCTGACCAATGAAGTCTGTCAGAAAGGCAGGTGGATCAAGGTATGGAGACAACAAGCTGATTGTCTCCTTGCACTTAAACTGGCCACAGTTTGCTTTCTTTGTGTTATAATTTATTTTGATAACAGTAAAACCATATGTAGATCTTAGACAAAAGCAAAAGAAGAAAAACATTTAAGAAATAACTAATCACATTTGCAGAAGCCTTAACTAACACTGCTAAATCTTTTCAATGCATTATTTTTTTAAAAAAAAATGGTTATTCAATTGCTTCTCAGATATGGTTTTAAACTACAAAAACAAGTTTGCTAACCATTAATCCTGCTAATAAGTAACAACACAATTCTATCTGTGTCTATTCAGAAGTAAGCCTCTGAAGGATTAATGCAATTCTGTACCCTCAATTTCAGAATAAAGCTTTGCTAGACTCAGTGGGATTTAATTTTAGTAAACAGCTGTGTGGTTGTGCGGTAGGGCTCCAATGTTTGTGCTGTTTCCTGAGAACTGAGATTAATTTCTGAGTGGATATCAAGACAATATGCAAAACAAAAAGTTTCTTGTTCTAAATAATTCTTATTACTTGACTGATCGATTTATCAATTTTTGACCCATCAAATGCTCAATCTTACCAAAATAATATTGTTATACAATCTGAATAACAGATTCAGACTGTGACTCTAAATGCTGTCATTTGACCATGTTATATTTGCCTCACAAATAGCTGGGTTGTTTAAACAAACACAGTACTGAAACTTTGGACATATATAATCTTTAAAATCAGAGCTTCCAATTAGGGCAAATCCTCTTTGGCTTTAAAAATGGTTTATAGCAGCCTTTCCAATCCCACTGATAAATTTAAATTCTGACATCCAAAATTCCCAAAGCAGCATATTTTGAACTATAATCCCCACATCATCAACCATACATGCTTGGTCTCTCTCTGACAGAGAGAGAGGGAGGGAGGGAGGGAGGGAGGGAGAAGGATAAAAGAGAAACATGGCTGTAACAAAGTAACAGTCAAAGGATTTATTTATTTTTTACAAAATAACTAATTTCCTATAATTCTATTCCTATCTTGGGAAGAAAGATTTCAGGCATTCATTGTAATATTTGTTCTACATGGGCAGGAAAGGAGGTGCTAATTATGGTCTTGGTTATTAGAGTAAATGGATTACAGATGGATGAGTGGGGAAGCAGCAGGATTTTTTTTTTTTTAAAGAACAAGATCAAACTCAAAGACTGGACTATTAAGAGAGAGCTATCATCAAGCTCAACTGAATCCCAATATTTGGGTAGCTTTGGTGGCCTCCAGATAGCTGGGCTTCAACACCAAAAATCTTCAAACTCGCATTTGCTTTGCTGAGAATGATGAAACTTGAAATTCACATATCAAGAGGGCATATGGTGAGGTAAGACTGTACTTGTACAGAGATAGAAAATGGAAAGGATTAGGCAACCTTCATATACTTTTAATTACATTAGCTACAATGCCTTCCCATTAACCACTAATGAGAATCCAAAACATCAGGAGAACAGCAAAAAGATAACATTCTAGAAAACAGATTAACAGAATGTCTTCTAGAATGTAGTATAATTTTCCTTTTTCTGTTCTGAGAAATAGTGATAGAATAACAAAATAACAGTTGGAAGGAACCTTGGAAGTCTTCTAGTCTAACTCCCTGCTCAAGCAGGAGCCCCTACCATGTCAGACCAATAGCTGTCCAATCTTTTTGTTAAAACCTCCAGTGATGGAGTACCCATAACTTCTGAAGGCAAGCCATTCCACTGATTAATTGTTCTCACTGTCAGGAAATTTCTCCTTAGTTCTAGATTGGATCTCTCTTTGACAAGTTTCCATTCATTGCTCCTTGTCCTGCCTTCAGGTTCTTTGAAGAATAGGTTGACTCTCTCTTCTTTGTGGCAGACTATCATGCCACCCCTAATAGTTCTCTTCAATAGACTAGACATGCCCAGCTCATGCAACAATTCTTCATAAATTGACATTCTAAATGCAACATTCTGTTAAAGATGCAGATTGAACTGTAATATTGTAATACTGTATATTAATATTGTTCATTTTTAGTTATTTACCAAAAACACCAGAATGAAAAACTAGGGCATAGCTTTGTAAATAAAGCAATGCAACGTAAACACTGTTGTTCCACTGCTCTGGGCATTTAATACTGTATGACATTCAATTCAGAGTGCCTCACGGTTGTAAAATAAGCTATCAATATTTCAAAGCAATCAAATGAACAAGTCAGAGCAGTTTAGGATAAGACACAGAAGTTCTCTTTCTAAAAGGTTTCTTTTTTTTCTCCAATGAGAGAAAAAGAGCAAAAACTAAGCATATAGAAATGGAAGCATGTTATCTCATTTAAACAAAAAGAAAAGGGAAATATACTATACTTGGATATACTTGAAACATACTTGGCATATACTTGGAACACTGCATTGACTTTTGGTCACCACAATATAAAAAAGATGTTAATAGTAAGAAAGGATCACTTCGAAGTAGCTGTAGGGAAAAGTGATATGTATATAAATGTTGTATGTTTGTGTCTTGTTTTTAATCTTTACAAAATAAAAAACTTTTTTTTTAAAAAAGATGTTAAGACTCTGGAAAGAGTGCAGAGAAGAACAACAAAGATGGTTAGGAAGTTGGAGGCTAAAATATATAAAGAGCGGTTGCAGGAATTAGATATGTCTAATCTAGTGAAAAGAAGAACTAGGGGTGACATGATAGCAGTGTTCCAATATTTGAGGGGCTGCCACAAAGAGGAGGAGGTCAACCTATTGCACGTAAAGCACCAGAAGACTAGAAACAATGGTTGGAAACCAATCAAGGAGAGAAGCAACCTAGAACTAAGGAGAAATTTCCTGACAGTGAGAACAATAAACCAATGGAACTTGCCTTCAGAAGTTGTGAGTGCTTCATCATTGGAAGCTTTTAAAAAGAAATCTGGACAGCTATTTGTCTGAAATGGTATAAGGCCTCTTGCTTGAGCAGGGGATTGGACTAAAAGACCTCTAAGGCCCCTTCCAACTCTGTTATCCTGTTATTTAGTAAAATGATTTACTGGAAGTGGCTTTTATCATCTTAAACATACAAAACTGATTTCTACTTCAAAGCTATCCTAAGTTTCAAACTTTTCCTAATCTGGTGCTCTCCAGATGTATCCTAAAAGAATTTCTCATTTCTCATTGCAGAGATGTTCTTTTCCCCCTCCGATTATTGATTATGAAAAGATGCACAAAACTGCCAAACATAACCTAGATATCTGCGGTAAGAAAAAAATTAAAACCCATTATTTTCCTTACAAAAAAAAATTAAGCTTTTCTCCCCCTCCCTCAGCATGGCAGCTTTGAAGCTTATTTCTCAAAGGGAAGTCACTAACACTGAGTTAAGAGAGACACAGTTCTGACCTGACGTAATCTTCAATGCAGTTTGCAATATGCTTTACAGTCTCTCACTGTTGTTTAACACCATCTTTCCCAAACTATGTTTTAACTGGACTTCTTACCTTCACGGACACCACCATACAAAAATGTTAAGAACATAATGGGATAAAATATCTTTTAACAAAAAGAAACAGCTAAATGCTTTCATGATGTGGAACAAATCTAGGTTTTAAAGGAATTTCAGAAAGTATGGTTTAATGGGGATTGTACAGAAATGGTTTTATTAATAGAAAATTAGGACAGTATTGTAGCTCATACAAATGATGTGACATTTGTTAGACCTCTACAAAACTACAAACTTTTAAAAGTTGAAAGTTAAGAGATTTCCCCCCACCCAAAAAAAATTCCATTCATAAACACCAACTTTTCTTTGAAACTGGGTTCTTTTTTTTTTTTAAAAAAAAAGACCATTGTAAAGTCAAACAGAAGGAAATGAACCTTTAGCTAAAGGGAGTGAGAATCCCCTGAGATAATGGTGCCAATTCATTTCTAAGCAATTTTTGATTTACAATTAATTTTGAATTGCAAATTAAAAAATATTTGTAATTTGCAATCGAATAAAATGGAAATAAAAAATAAAGCTATCAAGAACAAAACGGAGCCAATCCACTGTCACAGAGAGCAGGGATCTGTATTGTATCCACAAAGTTGGTGCGGCATGGCCTACAAATTCACCAGACCAGAGGCAAAATCACTCCAAAGAACAGGGGCAGGGCCCTCATCTGACAGAACCTGTTATTTTAGATCACTTTGGGCACACTTGCCAAAGAAAGCTGCCCTCAGGTAAGACGCAAAAGGTCCAGTCGCAACTCATTTCCAGCAATCCATCAGAACAAATCCACCTTATCTAGGGGGTGGGGGGAGTTCCTCCACCTTCAGCAACGTGGCACACATGATTCATCATCTGACATCCCCTTTGCCAGAAAGTTCAGGGCAGCATTTTGGAACTTTTCCACCGGATCAATCTACTACTATAAACAAAGTTAACTCTGGAAGGTAGGTAGGCGAAATTAACTGAGCAGGAAGAGGATGATTGCAACAGAAAAAACAGGTTCTGTCCAAACCATTTTATACATGCACTGTTGGCTCAGAATTCATGTCCTCATCCCATTATCCTCTCTTCATCTGTGTACTCAGACAGATTTCCCGCTGAACAATTGGGCATAATAAGAGTTAACAGCTACTCAGAAATAAGCCCCGTCTCGACTTTAGGGAGAGACGCCCTATGTAAAAGAGACATCGGAGCAAAGGGGAATGGACCAAGTGGAGTCGATCAGCTCTCCTTCTCCTTATCACGAAGTTTGCCCATCTGCAAAGCGAAGTTTTAGCTGAACGCGGGAAGGCAACGCGCTCCGGGCCGTGCGAGAAACGTCTCTGCTCCCGCGCTCGGCCGCGGCGCTTCCCAGCGGCACGGGACGAGCGGCGAAGGAAGATCCCGAAGGACAGACAGACCGAGCGAGCGGCTTTTTGAGAGGAGGGAGACAGGCAGGGCCCGAAAGAGACAGGAACAGGAAAGGGTGGAGGAAGAAAAGTGTGGACTGAAGCAACGAGGCGCGATGGGGCAACGGGTTAAAGGAGGCTTCGAGAAGTGAAAGGCAAAGGCGGCCGGGCGAAACTGCGGGGAAACCGCGGGGCGAAGCGAAAGCCGGGGAGGGGGTGGAGAGAAGCGGGGCGCGCCCACGATCGGCCGAGACGAAGGAGGGAGAGCCCACGGAGCTCCGCACTTACACAGCAAAGGGGAAGGGTCGGGGCAATCCGCGGCGGGCTTGGAGACATTGGCCGGGAGGTGCGGCTCCGACTCCCGACGGCCGAAGGTTTGGCTGCGAGGCGGCGGCTCCGGACTCCGCTGCTGAACGAGCGCGTTTCCCCTCAGGTAGTAGAAGAGCATAGCCGAGAGGTGGAGGGCACAGAAGACCACAAGCAGGCGGCAAGCCTTCTGCAGCGAAGCGCCGGGCAGCTCCATCCTGAGCGAACTTTACTGAGCCGAGTCGGGCACGCGGGGACGCCTCATGGCTGCGTCCTGGAGCAGCAGGCCGGAGCGGCAGCGAAACCGCTAACAGCGCTCGGGCCGCTCGCCTGCCAGCTGCTGAAGCCTACTCGCCGGGGAAAGGAGGAAAGTCGTAATGTCAGGCTGAGGCTCCTCCCCTTCCCCTCCCCCTCCCCCTCCCCCTCCCCAGCTGCTACTGTTGGGGCCCCTCCTCCCGGGGCGAAGGTTGCGCCAAATCGAGTCCCGCTCAATCCCGCCGAAATTGAGACGAGGGGTCGCGTCGTCGACGTTCGTGGCTCTGAGCGGAAGAGGCTTAAAAGGGCCCCCGTTGGAGCCTTGGCTATCACGAGTTTGGGCTCGCGCCGCAATTTGGCGCCGGCACGCACGTATCCTCGGCGTCCGCCAGTTTTGTTGGCTGCCTGTAGCATCAACTGGTGGTTCGCCGGAGCGCGAGAGAGTTTGCGCTACAGCCGGGTGGACTAAAGTTTGGAGTTTAATCAAAACGAGCCAAAATGTGCTTCGTTTGGGGTTTACCCCAATCAATGATGTTAGCTAGGTGTAGATACGCCTGCTTTACGACCACGTGGGCTGGCTTAATACAACACACCACACTACTAGCCCAACAAACCACATTCCGGCTTTGTGGATAGTGTGACCTATTGGAGAAGCCACCAAGAACTCGGTGGGATTTACTTCTGAGTAGTAAAGGCAGAAGCTCACTGGGAGAGGTGTTAAGACAGTTTAGTTTCGCAACTGCCCGCTGTGTTGAGGATGTCCTATTAAGTCTTATCCCTGGTGGAAAAAAAATCTCTTCATGTAATAAACTCACACTTTACAGCATGGAACTTTTCAAATTCAGAAGTGGCACTTCTCATATTTTTACAAATTTTTTATCCCGCGTTTATTTTTTTTATAAAAAAACATAATTCTATGTATGTTTCTGTGCCACTCACTAAATGCAACCTGCCACACCTGTGAAACAGGCTTGTAGAAGATGACTGACGTTGCCTCCTTCCCGTGGTGAATGTAGCTTTTGTTCTCTTCCTTAGTAGGAAGTGGTGTGGGCTGTTTGTTTGTTTGCTTTGATTTCTGTTGCATAAGCCTTGGCATTTCATCCATCTGCAAGGCTTCATTCAATGTAAAGTACATGCCTTGGCTCTTACTAATTGCCCTTTCGCTATTGGTAATGCTCTCTTGCCATTGGTCTTGAGCTATCAAGATGTTTGTGTTTCTTTGAGGAAGCTTTCCACAAGAAGCCTGAGCTGGATTTTGCTTTGCAAGCCACAGGCATTACACGGGCTGTTTCTATATCAGAAAACTCTGGTACCCCAGTTCACACTGCACCGCCCAAAATCCAAGCCCCCACTATACTATCACTAAATGAAATGTGCATAGATCATTCTGAGAGGAGAAAGCTTATTCAAACAAGATTGTGGTATTCTGCAATCCCACGTTGGAAACTGCAGTAAGACAACTATGCCATTTGGTGAGAGAACTATCTATACTTGTGCACAGGTTCCAACTCAAGACTTCCCAGATTCTACATACTTAAATACCATTATGAATTTTGAATGCATGAATACAGATTTCTCAATTTCAGGTGCTGTGGGATAACCACAAATCATCTCTAAAATATATTCTATAGCAAAGTATCAATTGTTTGGATGTTATCCATTTACATTTAGTCCACATTTGGCACCTCTTCTTTCTTGATCCTATCTCTTCTTGGAACACAATATTTCAGAAGTACCTCATTTCCACTGTATTCAGTGTTTATATTTTTCCTAAGTTATGCCACTCTTACTTCCAGGTAACAAAAGTCGACAAAAGCATGCTATTCTGTTCATTTCCTTTATCTTGGCAAACATTTGTTCTTGGAACAGACCACTATCTTCCCACCAGTATTTATACATTTTAAAATCTCTCTGTTTTTCCTTCTTTGGTAAACATTTTACCAAATTCAATTATAGGTACTCCTTGACTTATGACCAAAATATCTATTGCTAAGTGAAACATTTGTTAAATGAATTTTGCCCCATTTTACAATCTTTCTTGCCACAGTTGCTGAGTGAATCATTGCAGTTGTTAAGTTAACAACACAGTTGTTAAGTGAATCTGGCTTCCCCATTGACTTTGCTTGTAAAAAGGTTGCAAAAGGTGATCACATGACCCCAAGACACTGTAACCGTCATAAATATGAATCAGTTGCCAAGCCATTCAAATTTTGATCACGACTAAGGAGATGCAACAATGGTCATAAGAATGAAAAATGGTCACATGATTCGCTTTTTTCAGTGCCGTTATAACTTTGAACGGTCACTAAGTGACCATCAAGCCAAGGTCTTCCCTAATTCACTTTCAGCGCTATCCTGCCTGTTGCATCATAAAATAATTTGCTGCAAATCATTCAGTATCCCAGTTAACAACACAGTCTCCTTTGGTTTACAATTTACATATTTTCACTTTTCCCCCCAGCTAAGCTCTACCTTCACCAGAAACCTTCCTTATACATTGACCCATAAATGGTTAAACAACTAAGGGGATGTCTATTTCCTGTTTAGCTTTTAATTGTTCATATTAAATCTTGCATCTGCTTAATTCCATCATATACTGCTGTTACCCTATTCAGCCACCAAATATCAAATCCCTATTTGCATAAGACATTCTGTCATTCAAGCCAATTAATTTAGCAGTTGCTCACACTTCACCAAGCAAAGGGCAATAGCCTTTCTCACATTTATGTTCTTTGCAGTGATTTGCTACAGAATAAAAATCTGGCCTACATGCCCTGTTCCTGTCTAAGCATAAAATCTGCCTTTCCAAAAATTCATTCATCATTAGGTTTCATACTTTGTCAGTCAGAATTCTGCTGAAGACCTCCTGAGGCACATGTAAACAAATTCCCCTATAGTTCAGCAGCCCCCAAGCTTTTGGGGACCAAGGACCCATTCCATGGAGAGAGGTTTTTCTGTGGACCAGAGGGAGTGTAGTTTTGCGTGCTGACTGTATACTGTGGTTGGGGCTTCGCTTGTTTACATAGACAGGTTGCTGGCATGCTGCTGACTAGTGCTGGTCCATGGACCAGGATCGGGGAGCCTACTACAGTTTGCTATACCTTCAGCTTTGATTTGGGGATCAGTGATGCTTCTTTTCTAATTGTCAGGCATCAATGCAGTCTTCGCATTATGCAAATCCCACAGCCTCTATAGGTAAACTGTATCAACAATGTAACTTTTAATATAATCTCTATTTCCAGCTGCCCTTTGTTCAGCATTCTCATATCATTTATTACTTTCATTTATCTTTTTGGTTTTGGTGTTTTGGAGACTAACCCCTAGTGCACTTGTTTCAGTATTACTCCTTAAAGTATCACAAAGATTTCTATGCAAATCTCTAAACTGCTTTTTCCATCACTCTCTCACTTCAATTTCATTCCATTTTTTTTTATTATTTTTTATTCCAGGCATGCTCCTGGATGCTTCTTCTTTAGTCTTGACATACTTCCAGACTTTTTTTTTTATTTCCATCAAAATCACTCTGTCTCTTCCCTGCCTTCTTAAGGTTAAACATTGTTTGATTCCTCTGCATATGTTGTTTGTGAATATATTCTGATCTTTCTCTGAAGCTCATTTTTCACAGCATACTTTCCTTTAGATATATTTTTCTACTAGAATGGCACATTGTATTAAGCCAAATGATCAAAACATTAATATGGTATGAGTATCTCTATGGGGTCTTTGGTGCTGTCTGAGCTTGGTGGTTTTTTTGCAAACGTTTCATTACCAAACTAGATAACATCACATATTGAACACTGATGATGGTACCTAGTTTGGTAATGTAATGTCTACAAGAAAACCACCAAGCTCAGACAGCACCAATGACCCATAGTTCAAATCTGAGCTCTCTTCCATAAGAGTCTCTAGTGTTGCTGTAAGTTTTTGGGAAAAAATTTCCAGGTCTACAGTCAGCTTGGAATTCTGGGAACTGAAGCCCAATACTTTTGGAATGCCCAGGTGGAAAAGGTAGAGCTTTCATGGCAACTCCTTCTAGGGGCATCTGTACCTGCACAATATAAAGAGCCTTTATTTGGAAGCAAGAATTCTTACTTCATCTTTTGGGAACATGTTTTAAATGCTAAGGTTTAAAGGTTGGGGAAACCTTTTGGGGAAAAGCACAAGGTGGAAATTGGTGCCTTAAGTTACTGTAACCATTTGCCCACTTAATTCCCATCAAAACCTGAGCCCAAAATATTGTTCTTTCCTACTTGCAGTTATATCATTATACCATTGGCCCTTAAAGGCTAAACTCATGTTTTAGATGTAGCCACATGATAGTTGCATACTTTGCTTAAAGATGGTCAGATAATTGTTTGCAAATGGGGAGGGGGAGAAAAAACCCTTGCTTAATCATGAAATGGATCTCCTTTGACTTGCAGTTTGTAAATAGGCAAAAATAAATGTAGGGTACATTGTTTCATGAGTGATTTGCAAAGTTTCAATACAGTGTTTCCAGAAGCAACTGTAAAAATAGTTGAATTCAAACAATTTTAATATGTGTCGTTAAAATACAATTGAACTTTTTTTTAAGTAGTTTAGTAAACAGATTTCAGTGTATCTGTACTTAGAAGCTGCCCTCATTAAGTTAAATGCAATATATTCCCATATGTGTATAGCGCTGTCATTTAAATCCTTAATGTTAGTTTGAAATGTCTACAAGTTCCAGTGTAGTTCCAGTGTTGACTCTGGAACTGCAAGTTAACATGTGCTCTTTTCTTATTGTGCTGTTCATATTTTTAAAAGTATTTCCTGTGCAAATAGAATAGAGTTCTCCAGGCTTTTTTACTCCTTTCTTGGGCCTCTCAAATGCGAGTTGGGAAGATAAATCTAGATACAGTAATTGGAGCATACACTGAAGGAATCTGTATCAGAAACCAGTAAACAGACAATCTATTTCAGAATAAATTAATGCAAAGGACAGTCAGCTGCAGAGTAGTTAGCAGCAGGATATAGGCTAAGTGCATTAACCACACACAATCAAGTCCAAGCAACCCTTATTTTTCCCCTTACCTCCATGACTTCACCCTCATCTTGTCCCCATCACATTAAGGAAACAGCCTTAAATCACTGTTAGCTCTCCTGGGATTATGGTAGTGTTTCCCCCTCTTATTCCAAAGGATCAAAGAACAGCCCCAAGATACAGAAAATTGATTATGCTTTGTCATCTGTGATCTTGGAGAAAAATTGGGGAACTGGAAGCAACTGAAGTAATAGAGGAATTGGCAGTGGGGGCAGCAAAGATAAACAATGCACGGTTGCAAAGTCAAGAATGGGTGGGTAACTCAAATTTGAATTTATTCCTTCTAAATCCACACTGCATCCTCAAGCTTCTCCTATTCTGTACTCATGCCAGCTGGACTCTAAGCCAGATGCAGATAGGATTCTAATAAATCTAAGCTTTATAACTAATGACAAGGTGTGGGTGCGTCATCACTGGAGGTTTTTAAGAAGAGACTGAACAGCCATTTGTCTGAAATGGTGTATGGTTTCCTGCCTAAACAGGGGGTTGGACTAGAAGACCTCCAAGATCCCTTCTTAATCTATTATTTTGTTATTTCCCTATCTTTCACAAGCATTCTACAAATGGCCTCCCCCTTTCAGTTGAATGTCTTCCTACATTTAGGAATGACAACACTGTCTTCTTAAAATCCAAAAATGTCCATCCGCTTAAGGTGGAAGATCTGTGACTTAATATTTGGACAGCACATTTAGACAATAATCATCAAAATGAGATACATTGCATTTTTGTATCAAGTATATTTTCATTTACAGCCCATTTTTCTTCTAAAAATGTATTCTTTTACTTTCTTTTAAACAGTGTATTTATTTTTTTGGCAATACCTGCATGCCCATGCTGAATAAAAAAAAAAAAAATCAGGTCCAGCTTATCCCACATTATTTCAGAATTAAGATGGGAAATGAAATAGCCGAAGAGAGTTTAATCACCCTTAACAGGTGTAATATTAGCTGCCATCTTTTCCTGGGGGTATCTTTTCCTGACAACCTTGCTTTCCAGAACAGAATCAGTTATAAATGCCACATGCAAGACTCAATTTATATAAATATCACTAATTCAGGAATCAGAAAATATAACTTTTTTTTCTGACAAGGTCTGATTTATTTCATTTACAAAGACAAGGACCTTGCTAGGTACTGTTTCCTAAGTAATATTTAGCAGCTGTCATAGAAAAATAGATCCAAAGTAAGGCTCTCTCTAGAGTTTAGTAGACTTAAATAACCTCTAGGTTTAAATGAGACCTTTGTTAATAAACTTTAATTAGTTAAAAGAGCAATTAAGTCCACCTGCTCCTCACAATCAAACTTTCTCACTATTCCTAACAACAATGAGTTTGCCACCTTGTTTCTCTTGCTATGCTACTTATGCAGAGAAAAGTTGTATCAGTTGAATGTCTTCCTACTCTTAGCAATAACAAGCAGAAGTTGCCTATTAGAAATACAGGTAGTCCTCAACTTATGACCATAAATGAGCCCAAAATTTATGTTGTTAAGTGAGAAATGTGTTAATGTGTTTGCTCCATTTTACAACTTTTTTCCCCACATTTGTTAAGTGAATCAATGCAGTTCTTAAATTAGTAACATGGTTGTTAAGTGAATCTGGCTTCCTCATTGACTTTTCTTTTCAGAAGGTCACAAAAAAGAATCACATGACTCCAGGACAGAGAACCATCATAAATGTGGGTCAGTTGTCAAGCATCCAAATGTAAATCACATGATCATGGGGATACTGCAACAGTCATAAGTGTGAAAAATGGTCATACGTCACTTTTTCAGTGCTGTTGTAACTGTGAATGGTCACTGAATGAACTGTTGTAAATCGGGGACAGTGGTCAGTTAGATAAACTGCTGCCTATTATCTAATAAACGGATGGAGACACTTTATTCTTTAATTGCTTATCTTGAGTTTTCTTGAGCTCTGTATTACAAGTACAGAAAAGGGTTGTCACACCTGTCAGCTCTTCTGCAGGCATCAACCTGCAGCCACAAAGGAAAAGGAAGAGCTGCTTTAAGAAGATTGCTGAGAAAGGCTACATATAATAAGAGCTATGGTGGCCCAGTGGTTAGAATGCAGTATTGCAGGCTAACTCTGCTCACATTGCCCAGAGTTCGATTCCCTCAATCCTGACCAGTTGATTCAAGGTTGACTCAGCCTTCCATCCTTCCAAAGTGCGTAAAATGAGGACCCAGATTGTTGGGGGCAATAGGCTGACTCTATAAACTGTTTAGAAATGGCTGTAAAGCACTGTGAAATGGTATATAAGTCTAAGTGCTACTGCTATTGCTATTGCTACATCAATGCCCTCACATACTCCAAAGTACCCTTTCCCCTTTGAATCCCAAGCATTGCCCAGCCCTGTACTTATGTAAACCAGCATTCCAAAGAGCTACAAGGATGGGAAAATGTGAACTTATGTGATATATGAAACCATTCCTAAGAGGTTGGTAAGGGGCATGCATAAGTGCACCAGCATGCCTACTGTCCCTGTTGTAATATTCCTTTTTACTTACTCTATTCAAATTATGTTTATACTTTTACCTGTTATCTTATATATGCTTGACAAAATGAATGAATGAATGAATGAATGAATGAATGAATGAATGAATGAATGAATAAAATTGTGGTGGCATAGTGATTAGAATGCAGTACTTCAGGCTACTTCTGCTGACTGCTGGCTGCAAGCAGTTTGGCAGTTTGAGTCTCACCAGCTCAAAGTTGACTCAGCCTTCCATCCTTCCGAGGTCGGTAAAATGAGGACCCAGATTGTTGGGGCAATATGCTGACTCTGTAAACCCTCTTTACAGCCCTGTGAAGCTGTATATAAGTCTAAGTGCTATTGCTATTGATGTGCTTCAGGAAGGATGCAAGCATGGTCTGCAACCAACTGTTTGGACAGGACAATACTGCCCTCTGTTGGATTATGCTTGTCTGTATTGCTTTTACGGACTTTGAAATGACCATTGAAACTATGGTATTCAGCCTATTCTTTTACAGTGAGATGTTATTAGTTGAAATAGATTATAGTTGGGGGTGAAAGACATTTTCACCAGGAAAAATTGGGGAGAAAAGGGTAATCCACCTTGCACTGTTTCATTGTGTATTAGAACCTGTCAGAGTTGACAGTTGTAAACAACATTTCCATAATGGATATTTTGATACAGTAATACAGATAGTCCTTGACTTACAACCAGAGATTTCAGCAGGTTCTGACCAGTTCTGGAGAACCGGTAGCGGAAGTTTTCAGTAGTTCGGAGAACTGGTAGTAAAAATTTTGACTGGCCCCGCCCCCATCTATTCTCTGCCTCCCAAGTCCCAGCTGATTGGGAGGAAATGGGGGTTTTGCAGTATCCTTCCCCTCGATTGGGGAGGGAATGGAGATTTTACAGTATCCTTCCCCTGCCACGCCCACAAAACCACGCCCACAAAGCCATGCCACGCCCACAAAGCCATGCCACACCCACAAAGCCACACCCACAGAATCAGTAGTAAAAAATTTTTGAAACCCACCACTGCTTATAACCACCGCTAAGCTCAAAATTTCTGTTGCTAAGCAAGTTGTTAAGTGAATTTTGTTCCTTTTTATGACCTTTCTTGTCACAGTTGGTAAGTGAATCATTGCAGTTTGTTAAGTTAGTAATATGGTTGATTAAGTGAATCTGGCTTCCCCATTGACTTTGCTTGTCGAAAGGTCTCAAACGGCGATCGCAGAACCTCAGGACACTGCAACCATCATAAATATATGCCTGTTACCAAGCGTCCAAATTTTGATCATGTGACTATGGGGATGCTGCAACAGTAGTGAAAAACGGTGGTAAATCACTTTTTTCAATACTGCTGTAACTTCATTGGGGGTGGAGCTGCTGCTAGACCGGAACAAGCTGTTGAAGACTTAACACAGTTGAAGAGCATCCAATTTGAATCAAAGACGGACAATATGGGCATGGAGTGTGTTTGCAAGGAGCTGGGAATGGGAGGAAACAACATGGTCTATGCGTGTACTCGGAAAGTGGTGAATGGTCATTACTGGCAATAGGCCAAGCTGGAAGTGTGAATTTGTCCTCCTTTATTCTCCTTTCAGAGAATAAAATAAGCCATTAAAAATAAAATCATGAGCCTTTCCTCACTCAGACCTAACTGTAGCACAAACAGACCCTGGCAACAGGGGTAGTATTCACTTACTTTCCCTATCGGTTTGCAAATATGAGCGTGTGTGCTCTCTCTCACGTTTTGCTCTCACGCGCCCCATCCATGCATGTACCCGGCCATCTGCGCATGCACCCTGCCTCAAAAACATGCCTAAATAGGATGGCATAGAGCCAGGGTGGGTGGGCAGGTGGGTGGGCCCATCCGCAATTTCTGCTACAGGTTTGGGCGAACCAGTCTAAACCGGCTGAATACCACCTCTGCCTGGCAATCTCTTTCTTCCAGCAAGTCTTCAGAATGTTCCTGGTCCTTGTCATTCTAGTCTGAATGATCTTTCAAACTGGGCTTCCCTATCCCATTAATTCTCTGAACTGATCTCCAGCTCAGTGAGCTGGCTTTGGAAGAAGGGTCAGCAACCTAAGAACTGAGAGGTCCTGGGGATACAACAAGACGGAGATACCGTTCCACAAGGTGTCACATACATGTATCAACTGTTAAACTATTTTTAAAATTGGGTTGAAATGGCAGCTTACAGGTGTAGTGCAGGGGTGAAATCAGGGGTGAAATCTAAAAGTTTTCGCTACCGGCTCTGTGGGCGTGGCTTAATTGTTGGGCGTGGCTTGGTGGCCAGGTGACCCAGTGGGCGTGGCTTGTTGGTCAGGTGGGCGTGGCCAAGTCAATGTCACTTCTTTGCCCTTTTTTGACCTACAAAAAGAAGATATACCAATTATTTCATTCAATAAATTCTTAAATAATAAACGAAGTACACAAAACAATAAGAGGTACACAAATACTTACATAAGAGCAATAAAAATGATGTCTTCAACGTCGCTTCTTGCACCAATGATAATAATGACGTACAAGGAGATATAACTGATATACAAATTTAACCATTTAATACATAAATAAGAATAACAGACGTACACAAAACAATAAAAAACAATAAAAGAGGTACATAAATACTTACATAATACTGTTATCTTTAGCTTTGAGATGTTTCCACATAGCTATTCCAGTGGCATTCTCCTCACTTCCACTTTTCTTGCACTTGATGCATGGATCATTGGCTGAGCGATGGTGTTCTCTGAACCATTTTTTCACTGCAGGAATAGGGTCCCATTTTGGAAGAGGTAGTCCGATAATGCTGATTGTCATGAGGTTGGTTAGACTGGAAACGGCTAGGCGACTTCTGCTCTCTGAACATATCAGGTTCATTTTTGAAAAACCCCTTTCCGCTTCTGCAGAACTCACTGCAATTGTTCTGACAATATCTTTTGCTTTTTTGATACTGTCAGGAATTGCATACCTCTTTGAATTTTTTAAGACATTTTCCACAAAATCTCTATAATTGTTGGTATCAATGTTGTAGTTGAAACTGTCACTAAATGCGCACAGTTGTTCTTCAGCTGCTGCCCATGGAGCGACTATTTCCTCACAATCCCAGTACTCTGGCACCAAAAACTGTAGAAACTGTAGTTTGCTTGTGGTGTCTTGCAGTTGGTTTCCAGTTTTTAAATGCTCACAGTCCATCAGTCGTTTCTGCAAATTTTTGATGATACTTTGTAAAAGTCTTTCTCGATGAAGACCAACAGATAAATGGTTTTCTATGAAGTTTATATTCCTGAAGGTTTCTGAGGTAATTAGTCCTTCAACTTTTCTTTCGTATGAACCCTTTCCCTTTGAAAGCAGTTCAAATGCCTTTATTAATCTTCTCACCAGTTTTTCAGCTTTTATTATGTCCGTATTGTGTGCTTGCAGTGCAGTTGAAAGAAGTGAAATTTCCTCCAAAATGTCTATCATCAATGCTAAATCATTAAAGAAATAGTTATTTTCCAGATGGGCAGCCATACCTGAGTATTTTGCATTCCCATGAAAATATTGATGTAGCACAGGATAAGCACGCCACACAGCTATGGTTGCCCATAAAATACAGGCAGCCCATCTTGGCCCAAAAACTCGACCAATCCTTATGATGTTAATTTCAAGTTCTTCAGATATTTTGTCAAGTTCAATTCAGTTTTTACTGGACTGCTGGAAAATAGAGCATATCTTATCAATAAAAATTTTAAAATGATTTACCTGTTTTATTTCCTTTATGGCGTCATCTAAAACAAGTTGGAGGTGATGGTTCAAGCAGTGCCATATGATGATGTTTGGAAACTCGTTTGCTATTCTGGTGCTCACTCCAAATTTTCTCCCAAGCATAACGCTGGCACCATCAGAGCAGAACGCTATCAAATTTTTCTGTAGGTAGTCCCAGGTAAAGCCAACCTTATGTAAACTTTCAAAAACTGCAGAACATATTGTCTCTGCATCTTGTTTCTTCAATTCAACAAGCTCGACAAAAATAGTTGGTGGGTCCTCTGAGTCCTCAACTTTTAAGAAAACTATCAGAACTGGTTTGCAGGATACTGTTGAGGCTTCATCAATGATCAGACATATCTTCAGATTCTGTGCAATGATGCTGGAAAACATTTGGGTTTTAATTTCATTTGCAATGCACTCAACTATTTTCACAACTGTTGGCCTTGAATGCAATCCTACTCCCAGATCCAATCCATTTTCAGTTTGTAATTCTATCAATTCCTCTATGCTTGAAATTGGTCTGCATGCTTTTGCCAGGTTGTAAACAGTTTTGAACATTTTAGAAGTGGTGCCAAATTGCCTTTCAGAAATCTTGCTTTTGTTACGGCTTCCTGCTCAGATTGTTTTACATTGTCTCTACAAATGGTGTGCGATTTCGATACGAAATGTTCTCTCATTTTCTTCCGGAGAGCCGCATGGTGCACTTCCTTGTTTTTCCCAGCCGGCTCAATCTTGAAAACCTTCCACTCTTTGGACACATGAATACCACTCTCCATTGCGAAGCCATGTTTCGCACAGTATGTACAACCCAGTTTCTTGTTTGAAACTTCCAAGCCGTCATGCTTCTCTTGGAAGTAGCTGTACTGTTGCATGATCCAGCAGTCTGGAAGAATGCTTCTGATTTCTGGTGCGGCGGGTGACTCTATACTTGACTTGCTACTTTCTTCGGTTTCAGGTGGTGGTGCTTGTGGCACAGGGGATGGTTTTTGTTCCACTTCTGCTGGTGGTTGTTCAAGTTTTGGTTTCTTGGCCAAGAAACCCATCAAAATCTGTTGCCTTTTCATCCTTCCTGTTAAAAGCGGCAGCTACTGCAAAAAGAAAAAAAAGCAGTTTTGTTAGCTGATGACACACAATGTAAAAGCACACAGAAAGCCTCAAAAAGCCCAAAAAACAAACTTTCACACTTTACACACACAAAATTCCACATACAGCTTTGTGAGATTTTGTGTGTTTGTGTAGTTAGAGTGAAACACTACAGAAACACACAAAATCTCAGAAAGCTGCACAAATATTATTTTATTTTTATTTTTAGATAAAAGCAGCAAAATTTAAAACTTCCTAAACTTTAAATGGCTAGGTCTAAAAAAAGAACAACTAAAAAACCCCCAATTAACTATTTTTTTAAAGCTCCCAAAGGGGAAAAAAACTTACCCAATTGAAGGGACAAGGCAGGCAGGCAGGCAGATAGAGCTGCTCACCGATGAGCTTGATTGCAGGCAGGGAGATTCAGTTGCTTGCTGATACAATGGATTGCAGGGATTACTGCAAGCGAAGCAAGGCAGGCGTTGCAATCACGGCTCGGGATTTGGTCAGAAGAGTGAAGGTAAGCAAGCTGGAGGCTGGGGGGAGAAGGTGGGTGGTTAGCTAGGCGACTTAGCCAGGCCAGGCAGGCAAGCACGGGGACCTGGGGACTAGGGAGGTAGCACGAGGCCCGCAAACAATCCCTGGCGGCTGCGCAAACTACGCGAGGCTGGGGATTGGGGGGGCGGCGGCATGCTAGGCTGCAACTGGCAAAGCTTACCTTTTTGAGCAAGCAGCAGTCAATGAGGCGAGGTGTGGTCCAAGCGGCCAGGTGAACGTCTGGGCAAAGTAGATCAGCTGCGTAGGAAGGGAAACTTATATAGGCTGGAGGTGGGCCGGAAGGAAGCGCCAAGTGGCTAGAAAAGTGACTGGTGGAAGCGGAAGTACTGAGTGGCAGGAAAAGTGAGTGAGCGAGTGACAAACAGCCAAGCGGGCAAGCAGGGGACCTGGCAATTGGGTGGGCATGAGCCGGGGGGGCCAGGGATTTTTGCTACCGGTTCTCCAAACTGCCTGCTGCCATCGCTACCAGATTGGGCAAACCGGTCCAAACCGGGAGCATTTCACCCCTGGGTGAAATGCTACCGGTTTGCTCTGGTTCGGGAAAACCGGTAGTAAAAAACTGCTTTAAAAAAGTGAAAAAAAGATTCTGACAATCGCGCGACACAGCTGTGATTGTCGGAACCTCTTTTTTTTTTACTTTTATAAAGCACTTTTTTACTACTGGTTCAGGCGAATAGGTAGTAAAAAAATGCTTTAAAAAGTAAAGAGTTGGACACGCCCACCCAATCACATGACCTCTCCACCGAGCCACGCCCACCAAGCCATGCCCATAGAACCAGTAGCAAAAAAATTTGCATTTCACCACTGGTGTAGGGGGAAGGTTGCGTAGAACAGTAGGACAACCCCCTCCTTCCTCATCAAACAGCCTCTCCAGAGCATCTCCCAGCTGTTAGTGAGACTACTTTTTAACTCATGCAGGCAAAATACTTACAAAAATCCTGGAGTGAATTTTGATAGATAGCTAAACATGTTGAACTGTCCATCCTTCAAACTTGCCTCCTCTCCATCTCATGCTAAGATGATAGGGGAATGTTTTCCTATTGGTTGGTAAAGCTGTATTTAATGAAAGGGGGAGGGGACACAAAGCTGGAGTGTCCTCCAATCCATTTCTTCATCATGTGCTGTATGAGGAACCACTGTTGATGGCCTCTTGCCTGTAGCAAGATAAGGATTACCAGTTCAGAGTTCTGGTGGCTCAGAGTTGTGAATGCCTCATCCTAATTTTCTTTCAACCTCTCATTTGGGAATTTAGCCTTCTTGGAAATTTTATTTTTCTTCTCCTTAAAAAAATGCTACCTATGACCTCTCATTTTCTCATCATGGAAAAAGCTTTGGATGCTTGCAAGCTTGGAAAAAATAGTCATCTTTACTGGAAACTAAGTTTTCTATGAGCATAATTAAATAATACTTTGCAGACTAGCCCTAGGCTTTGGAGGAAGATGTTTACTGTGTTTTTAATTGGATACCATGTCCACATTTATTTTCCATGCTAAAATCTTATTTTTCCATTCCGCGTAGATTTGATTCAAAAACAACTGAGGTGTTTCCAATTATTTTTATCCATATTCCACTTCAACATTTTGTCCTTATGGAAGAATAATAATGGACTACAATAACATCTTTCTGTCTTTCTGTCTGTGTAGGATTTCAATATGGATTTGTGTGAGATCCTGTAGTCTACAAAACCTGATTTTTGGCACTAATCATTGAGCATTACATTGTTAAATCAAGCAGAGGAGTCCCCTTATAGTTGCCAACTTTGTGTTTAATTTCCTTATCAGAAAATTGGGAGCGGCATTCAAATCTGGTTAAATATTTGAATTAAATATGGGCTATTATTTAGTTACACCTCTGTTTAACAATGAATTCTGTGAACAAGTTGAAGGTGTTACCATGGGCAGCCCAGAGTCCAATTATAGTCAATTAACCCTGACTGCTCTTTAGAAGGCCAGATCCTGAAGGTGAAACTCAAATACTTTGGCCACCTAATGAGAAGGAAGGACTCATTGGAGAAGAGCCTAATGTTGGGAAAGATTGAGGGCAAAAGAAGAAAGGGATGGCAGAGAATGAGGTGGCTGGATGGAGTCACTGAAGCAGTAGGCATGAGCTTAAATGGACTCTGAAGGATGGTAGAGGACAGAAAGGCCTGGAGGAACATTGTCCATGGGGTCACAATGGGTTGGACACGACTTTGTAACTAACAACAAAAATAGCCATAGAGTCCATTTATAATCAATTGCTATATGGAAAATTTGAACAATGGGCACTGGACATCGCACCTTTAAAACCATCTGGTTTTGCCATGTGGACGACAAGTTATGTTGAGGAAGAACTCAAGAAATGTCTAGAGCAGGGCTGTCAAACTCATGGCCTGTGGGCCAGATGTGTCACACGCTGGCCATGCCCAGTTTAGCAAAGGGGGGAAAAGTCATATGTCACGTGATGACGCCATGACAACGCGAGTTTGACGCCCCTGGTCTAGAGCATCTTAATAGCATCTAGCCAAATATTCCATTTGCAGTGGAAGAGGATAAGGAATGCCAACTTGCTTTTTTGGACATTGTAATCATTAAAAGAAAAAAAATTCAACAGCTGAGACAGAGTATATTTTAAGGCAACACATATAGATCACTATTTAAATAAAAAGTCTTACCCTCATCCTTGCCAGAAAAGAAATATCGTTAAAACTCTCGCCAATCATTTATGAGACTAAAAGTTTATTTGATAAGCTAAAATATGACACGATTTTACAGGATAATGGGAACTCTGAGGTAATCTAAAAAAACTAAGTTTAAAGATACTCAAATACTAGCAATCATGACAAATCATGCACAACGCCATAGAGAAGCTACAGGCAGTCCTCGACTTATGACCATGACTGAGCCCAACATTTTTGTTGCTAAGTGAGACATTTGTTAAGGGAATTTTGCCCCATTTAACAAACTGTCTTGCCACAGTTGTTAAGTGAATCATTGCAGTTGTTAAATTAATAACATGATTGTTAAGTGACTCTGGCTTCCCCATTGACTTTGTCAGAAAGTCACAAAAGATGATTGCATAACCCTGGACACTGAAACTGTCATAAATATGAGTCAGTTGACATCTGAATTCAGCTGAATTTTGATCACATGACACAGGGATGCTATAATGGTCATAAATGTAAAAGTGGTTATAGGTCACTTTTTTCAGTTCCGTTCTAACTTTGAATAGTCACTAAGTGAACTGTTGTAAATCAAGGATTACCTGTATTGAGATTTATAAGCACCTCAATAACTTTAACGTGAAGGAAAAGAGTTTGAAGATTGATAAAGTGTGGTTTATCTCACACCATAATAAAACAGCATTTAATTAATCAACTTCATATAGAATCTTCAGTAGTAAAATAAACAGCTGCATGTTTCAAAGACCAATCAAAAATTGGTTGCTTTGGAACATCTTTAAATCAGACCAATTACAAATTCACCTGGATAAAGAACCAATCGGCAACTGGCTGTCCATAATTCCAATGACTTACTCCAATTGGACAATAGTTCTTTATAAACATCAGGGTTCAGTCCTGTTCAGATGTCTGTGAGCTGCTAAGGGGTGCACTACAGAGGAGACCATTTGTTCCCTCTGAAGATTCCCTTTGCCACAGTTACTGGCACAGTTACTGGCACAGTTACTGGCACAGTTACTGGCAAAATATTACCAATACCAAATAATTAGACCACGGTCTACCAGCCCAGAGGTTCATCATTATTGGATTGATGCTGGCTATGAAAGCCTGCATTGATATATTATTTCTGCATTATTATTTGTATTGTAAGATGGAAAGTGATTTAATTGGATTGTGAAGGCATAAAAGAGAAATGTGTTGTTTATATAGTATGCCAGCTTGGACAGATGTGATTTCCAGAAGAACAGTATATTACATCAAGTTAACTATGTACAGGCATAACTCTGCTGCTTTCATAAGTCAGGGATGGGATACAATGAGATCTGGACATTTTCTGTTTCCCTTTGTCACCATGTGGTGGTAATACTAAAAGTATGGGGATATGTAGGGAGTTATTATTCAATAACAACAACTGAAGGACTATGTCCCCACTATGGGATCATTTTACATGAGATTTATGCTACCTGATGTTTGTCATTATTGATAAATTGAATATGTGCAACTTTCTCAGAGTCAACTAATAATTTTGGTTCTTGTAATTTAGCAGAGACAATAGTGTGGTAACTTCTTAAAGTTAACAAATGTATTATGTCATACATTCCTCTTCCTCAATTTCATTCCCTCTAGATCCTATCATCTATTCTAAACTATGCTTTCTTTACATTCTGCTAGTTGTGAGCTAAGCATTTCTGGCACCAAGTTAGGGAGGGCTGATATTAGTTTTTATGCGCTAGATCAGTGCATTGTGCGGTTATCTTTGCATGGTCCAAGAGGGGAGAAATAATAAATCATGAAGTTAGATGATGATGAGCAATAGCAATAGCACTTAGACTTATATACCACTTCACAGTGTTTATAGGCCTCTCTAAGCGGTTTACAGTATCAGCATATTGTTGCCAGAAATCTGATTCCTCATTTTATCAGCCTTGGAAGGATGGAAGGTTGAGTCAACCTTGAACCTCATGGGATTTGAACTGCCAAATTGCAGGCAGCCGGCAGTCAGCAGAAGTAGCCTGCAGTACTGCATTATAACCACTGCATCACCAGGGGTCATATACCAAAATACAATTAAACTAAACTTTAAATATATGTAAAATGAATAGAGAGGCCAATTTGAAATCATAATACATTTGTTAACTTTAAGAAGTTACTATTATCTCTGCTAAATTACAAGAACTGAAATTATTAGTTGACTCTGAGAAAGTTGTACATATTCAATTTATCAATAGTAACAAACATCAAGTAGCATGAATCTCATGTAAAATGAGCCTATATAGTGGGTACATAGTCCTCCAGTTGTTATTGAATGAATTGTTAGTTAAATATTTATATTATCATTTCCCCTTTGTACCTTTATAAAGTCTGCAAAATACTTTACTCATTCAGTAAACTGCAGTATAGAAGTTTATGCCGTAATAAATTTGCTGACCATTCAAAGGTTACAGGTGGTCCTTGATTTACGACAACAATTGAGCCCAAACTTTCTGTTGTTAAGTGAGACATTTGTTAAATGAGTTTTGCCCCATTTTACAACCTTTCTTGGCACAGTTGTTAAGTGAATCATCACAGTTGATAAGTTAGTAACATGGTTGTTAAGTGAATATGGCTTCCCCATTGACTTTGCTTGCCAGAAGTTTACAAATAGGTGATCACATGACCTTAGGACACAGCAACGGTCATAAATATGAGTCAGTTGCCAAGCATCTGAATTTTGATCACATGATAACGAGGATGCTACAAAGGTCATAAGCAGGGCCGGATTTAGATGAAAAGAGGCCCTAGGCTATTCCACTTATGAGGCCCTTTCACCAGTGGTGGGATTCAATTTTTTTAACAACAGGTTCTGTGGGCGTGGCTTAGTTGGGGGTGTGGCTTGGCAATCATGTGACTGGGTGGGTGTGGCTAGCTGGTCACGTGACTGTGTAGGTGTGGGTAGCTCGTCATGTGACCGGGTGGGCGTGGCTATGTGCATAGGGACTACTCAGAGGGCTGAAAAAAGTCATTTCTGACTGGGCCTCGCACTTTTGACCAGTCCTCACACTTATGACCATCCTCACATTTATGCCCGTGCAGCTTTCTTAACAACCATGTCACTCATTTCACAACTGCTTCTCTTCACCATGGTGACAAGATAGGGCAAAAACGTAAAATGTGAGGACAGTCATAAGTTCGAGGACTGGTCAAAAGTGCGAGGACCAGTCAAAAATAACTTTTCCAGCCCTCTGAGTAGTCCATATGCACAAAAGGACTACCCAGAGGGCTGAAAAAAGTGATTTCTGACAGGTCCTCGCACTTTTGACTGGTCTTCGCACTTATGACTGGTCATCATTTATGCCCATTGTAGCATTCTTAACAACCATGTCACTCATTTCACAACTGCTTCTCTTCACCATGGTGACAAGATAGGGCAAAAACGTAAAATGTGAGGAAAGTCGTAAGTTCGAGGACTGGTCAAAAGTGCGAGGACCAGTCAGAAATAACTTTTTCAGCCCTCTGAATAGTCCATATGCATAAAAGGATACAGCAATAGAGTGGGATGAAGGAAGGGAAGGGAAATTAGAGTAGGAGTGAGGGTAAGAGAGGTAGGAAGAGAGGAGGAGAAGGAGAAAGGAAGAGGAAGTAGGGAGGAGAAGAAGAGGGGGAGGAAGAGAAAGTAAGAAGGAAAGAAAAGAGAGAGGTGGTAGGTTTGAGAAGAAAGATTGCTGTACAATAAAAAAGATGAAAGGGAAGAAAGCCAACCCCAAACAAATATAAAGATATTAAGATAAAGAATGAATTGTTAAACTTTAAAGAATAAAAGAGAACAAATATGAATAAATAACAATAATTAGAAACACACATACAAACATACAATGTATTTTCTTTGAACAGAGTATTTGGCTGGTTCACAAATTTAAACAGTGTTTAGTCATTTCAATTAAATTTACAATTTCTATATTTCCTTTTTGCCATATTTATTCCTCATCTATTTTTGTAAAAAACTAATATTACCCTTCATCCTCATCTCTAATCTTAATCAAATTCAATTTTTCCCTTCTATTCTATATTATATTCCTTCCCATTGTCATCTATTTTTATATCCATCCTCACATTGGTTAATTATGTAATATTAGTTGTTTAATATAAATTCAACATTTTAATATAAATCAATTAGTTATATAACTACCATTTTGTATATTAATCAATATGAACATGAATATTCCAATTATTTCCATGCAATCCAATTTGTTACAAATCAATTAATTATATTTACCAATAATAATAAACCAAATAATTTCCCCCATATATTCCTCCAAACCACAACTTAACCATTTCTGCTTTCAAAAATATACAATTAATAGTATCTCAATTATTACAATTCCCTAGTTAAATAGAGCTTTTTTTCTTTTGTGTTTTAAAATCCTGAACTCTCCTCTTTTTCCCTAAATTTCCCATTGTTTGCACCTACCTTTTTTGGTGAAGAAAAAGAAAAGAATTCTGCCTGCCTAATTTTCCAACCTTGCAGCAACAGCAAAGCAGTTTCAGTTTTGTTTCTCAGCGTAGCTAGGGGAAAAAAAATCAGCACTCTTTGCAAGGAAGCAGAAGAGCCCTGAGCAAAACAGCCGAGACAAATCAGCTGAGAGCCGGGAGGCCAATTAGCCTATGCTGAAGCTCCGGGGGCCAATAAAATTACAAAAAAAACACCGAACCCTTTGTTAAATTGCTGGCTCCCCCGCCCCTCGCCCACCACTATTTATTGGCAATAAATAGTGGTGCGGAGGGGCGGGGCAAGCCAGCAATTTAACAAAGGGTTCGGCTGCACCACTGGCTCTAGGGCGGCCCTTTGAAGCCCCGCGGCAAAAATTTGAAGTTTTTTTTTCCTCTAGCCATCGGAGACAGCAATAGATGGGGAGTGGGCGGGGTAAGCGAACGGCTGGCGATCCAACAGAGCAGAGAATGAGGGTGAGTGAAGGCGTGGAAGCTGCTTTCTCCATCCTGCTCTCTTGCGTCCGGAACCCACGTGGATCCCAGGCAGCGGAACTCAGGCTAAGGAAGGAGTGGGCAATTGTGGCTCTTTTACAACCTGTGGCCTTCAACTCCCAGAATTCCTGAGACAGCCAAGCTGTCTCAGGAATTCTGGAAGTTGAAGTCCACAGGTTGTAAAAGAGCCACAATTGCCTACCCCTGGCTACGGTAGGCTGGCGCCGCGCGGGTGGGAGGCGAGGGGCGGGCGAGCCAGCAATTTAACAAAGGGTTCGGCTGAACCCCCTAGAACCCCCAGAATCCCACCACTGTGTAGGCCCCTCTTGATCTTGAGGCCCTAGGCTGAAGCCTAGTTAGCCTATAGGAAAATCCGGCCCTGGTCATAAGTGTGAAAAACAGTCAAAGTCATTTTTTTCAGTGCCATTATAACTTACTGAACAGTCACTAAATGAACTGTTGTAAGTCGAGGACTTGTATAAGGTCCTCCTCCTCCTTTACTTCAAGAGACCACATTGACCATTTCTTTGCTTAATGAGTAGTTCCAAAACCAGCCTCAAAGTATATAAAAATCTATTAAGCTCCCTCACTTACTTGGAAAGATGTCAGCTGATTGGCAGAAATCTGAAAACTTCAAGGCCAGCAGGATAATTTTTTACCAGTCTGAGAATAGGTGAATTCATTGTCCTTCATCTCAACCTGTTTTATAAGATTGCATTTCTGGGGGAAAATGAATGTTACTTTCAGCTCCTATAAGAAAGGTAGGGGTATCATTCAAACCAACAAACCAAGTTTTGTAACCGTGTGTTACAATTGTCCACCAGTTCCTTTTCTGTTCTGAAAAAAAGTATGGATTTTGCAAAGGCAATTATGCAGAAGTTAGGAAATCACCCAGAAATTGCAATTGCAGTCCTAATGACTTCCACAAAAGTTTTTTTTTTTTTACTTCCCAAGTGGGATAGTTATCTGCCAGCTCACAATATACAGCACAAATTGAGCACCATTTCTGGAGGCAAATTATTCCACTGTGTGCATTTGTTTTACTCTTTTCTAAAACTACCCAGTAAAACTGTTAATCAGAGTTATGAAAAAAAAAGAAGCTAACAGAAGTTATATCTTTTTTTTAAAACACAGGCTGTTCCTGACCAATGAGAATTTCTGAACAGGCAGTGAAAATCCCCGTTTCCTGTTTTGGGTGAAGGTACGAAGTTGCCACTTTGCTCCAATTCTGTTTATGGTAAAGCAAGACAACAATGTTCTCTGGATGGAGGGTGATTATTCTTTGCTTTCTGCTTCTCTATGGTGTGCCCAACTCTTCAACTGGTAAGATCAGGATGTACCTTAAATATTCTGAATAGTTTGCATAACAGAGGGAATGTTGATCTTCCTAATGCTGTTTAATATTGAGTGGATAGTTAGCTTATGATAGCAAACAGTTGAATAATTCCATTTCCAAAGCCAGGGGCCATTGCAAAATGTCCTTCAAACAGGTGGATTGTTTTTTCAACGAATTTATTTTAAAAAAGTATGACAACTTGATGAGTGTCTTTGTGACATAAGAGATTCTAGAAGTCTCTTATGCTAGAAGGTTCTCATTGCTCATATTGCTGTGCTGTCATTAATTTTATATTACTGTCATGATACATAGTTCTACCATGGAAAAGCGCAGCATTTTTTTTTTATGGCTCATTTTGTACGATCGCCAACAAAACCAATTAAATAAACCATCAAATGAGAATGCACAGAAAAAGCAGAGGCAGGAAGCTTAAAAATGATCTGGGGCTTGATAAATTGCTAACTTGCTCCTTCCATTGTAGTGTTTGTCTAAAGTACAATTAAATGAAGCTACATTAGAAATAGAGTGTAGCACTGACATTTACGTTGTTTTAGATGCTAAGAAGGAATATTTAATATATGGGCATTAGTGACATTTTTCAGGGGAAGAGAAAACACAGTACATGCTGATGCAAATTGATACTTGAATGAGCCACCCACTAAATTCTTTTACTTAGTATTTTCAGTTGCAAATACAGTATGTTTTACTGCAGTATGTTTTACTGATAACAACAAGCAAAACAGGCTTACTTATGGTTTAGTACTGGCTGGGCTCACAGGCAAACTGAACCACAAAGTAAGCAACTGCATTTTAATTCAATGTGCTATTTTAATTTAGCGAAGGTGATTAGTTTATGGTTGAGAGTTGTTGAAAACCAGACAATGGCTTTCATTCTGTAAACCAACTATTGTGTTCTGCAAACACCACCACAAAGTATAAGGCAGAGGTATAACTGAAACATTGACCCATAATTTGTTTATAAATTTCCTCGCATTTTCTTCCCATAATCCTTCTTAATTCTTGCCATTGCCCATGCAACCCAAAGTTGGAGGCAGCGTTGGAGGGAAGTAAATTTGGAGACATCCAGCCTAAACCCCCGTCTAATGAAGGAAATCACTATAACCCCAACAGATACCATTCAGCCTGCAGGAAAGGGAAATCGATGAGTTTTTAAGACAATCTAGAGAAGGGAAGAATCTAGAACCTTTTCAAAGCTCAATGAGATTGGAGAATATTTTGTTACTAGACTCCTCAAGGTCAGATATCTGATATCTGCCCTTGAGATATCAAGGGCACAATATCAGATATTGTGCTTTGAAAAGTTCTAACCCTTCTCCACACACATTAAATGCAAAAATCTATTAAATAGCTTACTGCATTTGGAGCTATCTTTTAGTTCTTGGCTTATTATACATTACTTGGAATTTACAATGAGGGTGTGCCCCTGTAATTCATTCCTAAGATTTAGGATTTCTGGAAGTGCACAGATAGTCCTTAACTTAGAACAGTTTGTTTCCTGATGATTCAAGATTAGAACAGCACTGAAAATAATGATTTATGACTGCTTTTCACACAACCATTGCAACATTCCCATGGTCATGTGATCAAAAGTCAGATGATTGACAGCTGGTTCGTATTTATGATGATTGCAGTGTCCTGGGGGGGTCATGTGATCACCTTTTGCGACCTTCTAACAAGCAAAGTCAATGGGGAAGCCAGATTCACTTAACAACCATCTCGGTAACTACTACTGCAGTGATTCACTTAACAACTGTAGTTAAAAAAAGGTCATGAAATATGGCAAAATTCACTTAACAGATATTTTGTTTAGCAACAGAAATTTTGGGTTCAGTTGTGGTTGTAATTTGAGGACTACCTGTACTCTCTTTGAACTTTGAGAGGACACAATGGACACTATAGGTATTCATATGTGTATGTAGTGCATTAAGACATATATTCTATCAAAAGAAATAAATCATCTGATAAAATATTTCTTCCCAGGCTGAGAGTTTAAAATAATTGTCCACAGGTGCCCCTGGGCAGTCCCATCATTCATTGATTCTGCCTGGATCTCCTTTCCCTGCAAAGGCAAATGACCCCAAAGTTCAAAGAGCTGCTAGGCTTGCGATTTATAAATACAACAACAGTTCAAATGATATCTTTTTGTTCAAAGAATCTCGCATAAATAAAGCCACAATACAGGTAAGTACAGCTTGATTCTTATCGCAATAAATGCAGTTCATTCCTTTGCTGATTAAAAATGCAAAACATAACCTGCTTTTTTGTTCCTGTCCTAGTGGGAGGGTTATTTTTTTCCCTTGAGATATGGTGCAGGTCACTGATAAGGAGGCTAGTGTTGTCTTCTCTGTGTTTCCAAGGAGGCTTTTAATATGCAAAAAAAGCTTAAGGAGTTTAGAGCTTTTTCTTAACTTTGAATTTAGCCTGATCACTAAACATATTCTATGCTGCCCATCAGTGCTATGAATCTAATGCCTAATCTAATCTAATAATAATCTAATAATTTAATATCTACCTATTCCTAAGTATTTTATGAATCTAAGTCATAAAGAGCCCTATTAGCATGTCCTAAAAATGCTTCTCAAAAGATAAATGGACTTTTTTTTGAGTTTTTTCCCCCTTGAAAATGTTTCACTTCTCATACAACAGCTTCTTTATTTCATGAACTGAAGTTCTTGGATGGGAAGCGAAACATTTTCAAGGAAAAACCCAAGGAAGTCCAGTTCCCTATTGGAAAGCACCTTTGGGACAACCATGACTTGGGTGATTGAGAAGCTCCATAGACAGTCCTCCCCCCCCCCTTTCTCCAATGAAACTTTTTGATTGGCTTATCAAAACATAAAATACAAACATAAATTTTAAAAAGTAATAGAAAACTAGGGGGAGGGGGAGGGAAAAGAAAAAAGATATGGTGTAAAGAGGGAAAAGGAAAGAAAAAGGCACCAACTTCCTGTTTAGCACAGTAGATGACAACATTACAACCACAATTTTTCATTTTATACAACAGTATGTACAAGCCATTTCTATAACAATAAACCTATCTAATTAGCAAAATAATAATAATAATAATCAAAGATTCATATTTTTTTTTCATTGCAAGCCCAAAATCTGGAAGCAATTTCAAAATAGAAACAAGGTTAGATATATTTTCTTCTTTGGATAAAAGTATCAATTTGACCATCTCTACTTCTCTTTGCTGTGGGGAATAATATATGCTTCTGTTAACTCATTAATCTTGATCATACTTCATATTAAGAGAATCCTCTACACTATTTCAATTTTTTTTTAACTCTAAAGGAAGAAAACACTTTTTCTAGTTTTGATATTTTACTAACTTTAAAAAATATTCAGGGATTATATATAAAGGGGGAAAAGAAACCATTTTAACCCAGAACCCAAAACACAAAACTACATTAGAGCTTTTGCACCAATAAAAATCCAATTAACTCCAGTGTTCATTGAAGTAAAATCTCTCCCTTGATTTTATCCTCATGAAGTAAATATTTTTCTTCCCTTATTTTCAAATTTAATCAATAGTACACTGCTGAAAAAAATAAAGGGAACACAAGCAGAAGACATCTGAGATCTGAATGAGTGAAATAGCCGTATTAAATACTTTGTTTGTTACATACAGTAGTTTTGTGTTCCCTTTAGTTGTTTGAGCAGTGTATAAACTACTGTATGTAAAGAACAAAGTATTTAATAAAGCTATTTCATTCATTCAGATCTCGGATGTCTTCTGCTTGTGTTTCCTTTATTTTTTTGAGCAGTATATTTTACAAACTTTTGGAATTATTCAACATTACATAAAAAGACAGAAGATATGCATTTACAAACTCATTGTATATATACAAAATTAACTTAAAGCTTTCTTTCAATACATATATTAAACTTATAAAAATCCATCCTATTTAATTACATCATTAAATTTAAGTCAGCTTATCTTCACAGAATGAAATCTTTTTCTTCTCAGGAGTGTCTATCAAATCTCTTTTCTTCAAGAAATTCCCAATCTTATTTATATCCATAAAAAAATGTCTCAAAGTTGTTCTGTTAAATGTTGTAGATTAACCTGGAGGAATTCCTTGTAGAATAAAGTCTCCTTCTCTATGATGTCTATCATATCTTTTTTTTCCCTCAAAGAATTATTGACCCTATTAATTCCATGAAGAAAAAGTCCCAAACTTTACCTCTTAAAAGTTGTGAATTTACATGGAACTCTTGTTTCAGTTGCACTGAGAGGATTATATTCAAACCATCATCATAATATAAGCTGGTGTCAGATTTATATTCCAAAGATACTGTTCAGGTATTTGCATTGTCCAGCATTGGTAGTTGAGTTGATACAGTTCATAATTTTCTACACCTAATTGTGTCTCTTGTTCTTTTTTAATATCCTCTGTATAATTAGTATCCTTGGAGTTGGACCCTAACTAATGTATGGTATAAATAATTTTCTGTATAGACCAATTAAAATTTCCTTGATGACAGACTCCAGTTCAGAGTTAAACATCTTCATAGCTCCCTCTAGTGATCAAAAACAAATATTTGTTTCTCTTTCTGTTTGTTTATTCCTTTTTCTAGCCAATCAGAGTTCATGAAAATCGGAAAATTTCAACCACCACAATAAACTAACACAGACAGTCCTATAAATATTTTTTTCTCATTTGTTGCCTGGGCTGTAACAAATTTTTTAACCACATTGAAGTCCGTTGGGTCTGTTACTACTAGCTGTTATTCTGAGTGCAGCTGAAACATTGGTTTTGCACAGTCTTACAGCTGGAGTTGGGGGGAGGGAAGGACGGTATCTTACAACAGCTCTGCTTCCCCTTTCTTCCCATGTTGGTGTGCTGGAATCCATCCCAGCTTCTTCTTTACCACTAACCGCCCTGCTCTTTCTCCTAGCAGCTGCTGTACCCTCTCACCTCCATCTTCTTTTGCTCTCCTCACCCACCCATGCTCAGATGCCATCAGCCTATTCCTTTTGTAGTTAGAGCTCCACCCATGGTCCAGAGCAAAGAGAAGGAGGGCCTGGCGTTCACTGCTGCAAAACTCTCCTTGCACACCTGGCAAGATGGAAGGTCTCCTTCAAACCACCCTTGCTTCAGGCATTGGTTGTATTCTTGCTTCAGACTTTCTGAAAGAAATAAGCTAAGCTATTGTTTATGTCTTGGTCCAGCAGCTGTCACAGCTGTGTTGATGGCCGGATAAACCCAGATGGTAGTCATACTTTTTTATTGTTGCTGTTTTGGGTTGATGTGAAACCAGAAACCTGTTCCAACGTTCTCCAATTCCTGGCTAGATTATTGTTTTTGGAAACAAGGAAATAGACCTAGCATAGACAAGAATTTGTTTTCTGATATCATAGCCTCTATCCTTTGAAATTATTTTTAAAAATAATTACACAAAATATTTGCAGATCAACTTGTGTTCAGTAGGATGCGTGTTCTCAATTGCCTCCAGTTTCCTCACCTTTTCCCCAAAAATCTTTTTGACCTCTCTTTGGCCTTTGTTCTCTTTACTTCGCCTGATCTCAGTGCTCTTTAATAATATGAAAACTGATTATTATTTTTTAGATTGTGAAAGGAGTGAAATATAGACTGAACGTCGATATCTGCCGGACTGTATGCAGGAAAAGAATACCACATCCCAACTTGGACAGATGTGATTTCCAGAAGAACAAGATGCTGAGAAAAGTATAATATGTTCAACTTCTTTGCGCTGTTCTAAGAAATCAGGGTGCTACAGTACCAGATCTGGACTGTGAAAATCTGGACAACCATTAGATGGCAGCAAAGAGCAATAATTTTCCGTGTCTCCTTATTGCCTTCTACCAATTGTCCAGAATTTTGCAGAGGACAACTAGTAGAAACAACTGAAGAGCTACTTCACAATTAATTTGCATGGGATTAAACCCTAACAGTTTGAATATGCAATCCTTTTTCAGCGTCAACTAATAATTCTAGGTTTTGCCATTTAGCAGAAACAACAATCTTGCGCTATCTCCTGCTACATTCTTAACTAGAATGGTCTTGAAACCTTTTTTTCATGCTGTTAGAAGAGTGTAAGCAAACATGAGAAATTCATGTGATTGGGCCAATTTATGATGGCAGTTGTGGTACTTCCAGTTGCTATTAAGCAAATACCGTGCAATTGTTATGCAAGGAAATCATGTGATCATGTCTTATGACTTCCTGCCAGTTTCCCCATTGACTTTGCTTATAGGAAGCCAGCAGCGAAGGTCACAGATGATGATCACACAACCAGGGGATGCTGCAACTGTCTGGAAAGCAGACTGATTGCCAAGTACCCAGATTATGATCACATGACTGTGTGGAGCAGGGCTGTCAAACTCGATTTCATTGAGGGCTGCATCAGGGTTGTGTTTGACCTCCGGGGACAGGGGTTGGCATGGCCAGGATGAGCATGGCCAGCTCAATGTCACTCATGTCGGAGGCACCTGTGGTGGTGGGAGTGCTCTGCTTGGGGTTCCTGAGCTCCGTTTTCGGCTGCCATGGCCTCCTGCAACCCGGTCAGCAAAAATGGGAGCTCCGTTTTTGCTGGCAGAAGCACTGCGGGCCAGTCCTTTGCTGTTTCCAGGGCGGCCCCGTGGGCCAGATCTAAATACCCTGCGGGCCGGATCTGGCCCCTGGGGCCTTGAGTTTGAGACCCCTGGTGTGGAGGTTGCGATAGATGTAATTTCGAGGACTGGTCATAAGTCTCCTAGTTCAGCACCAACATATCTCCAAATATTGCTGAACAAGTGGCCAGTAACCAAGGACCACCTGTTTGAAAAGAACAACATTAGATGGCTTTTTTGCTGAGACCTCTTCTGCTCTGGAACTACTTTTGATTGCAGTATCCTGTCACTGAGGTGGAAGGAATTAAATTGTGTTCATATATGCAAAAGAAAGATGGAGCAAATTGTTTCTGCACAGGATATCCTTCTAAAATGTATTAGAAGGAATATATATTACTAATATTTTTTTTATTGTACAATATTTATTATTACATGCATATGCCACCTGATTCCCTATGATTCTTGGAATAAATTAGGTGGAAAAATTCCTTTGAAAGCTGTTGTTTCATAAGCTGACATTGCAATAAGTCACTTACTATCACACTGACTGCCAGGCAAAAATACAACATATTCTTGTCTCTTTTTAAAACAGCTGATTATAGAACTGTAAAACGGTCAAGACAATTTTCTGGCTTTTTTCTTTTGTCTGATTTAATGCCTTTTTTGTTTTTGTTTTTTCCCCCTCAGAAATTCACATGCGATTTCGAAGTCTGGTTTATCCCTTGGCAGCAGAAAATCCAGATCCTAGTCATGTTCTGCCACTAACTGATATCTAATAAACTGTATAGATATTGCATGTTTACTTTTTTTGTCAACTAGTACACCACACATTGTCCATAAAGACACTGGATTGCCAACAGCTATTGAGTCTTTTGCTTCTTTGTTTATTTTTTAATGGAAAATGACAAAATCATCCATGATCACCCTTTTTCACCTGTCTTGCTTTGAAGAAAACATCAATAAGTCCTTAGATGAAATGATGTCATTTGCACAATATCTCCTGGCTTTCATGCCACATAAATAGAATCTGGATGTCTTGAAAAGGAGGTCCAAGAAAAGAAAATGAGAAAACAATGTCATGCCATCAGTTCATCCCCTTTTGTAGAGGCACTGTGATTTTGCATGCAGATACTAAAGGGAAGTACAGCACATGAAATACGAAGGGATGAGACTATTTTGGTCATTATGATGAAAGCATCAGATCCTACAGACACTTCTGAGACAACATGGAAATAGTAGATCAGTTGTGGTAGAACAGTTACAGGCATTATATAGGGCAAATGCACACATGACAGGGATAATAAGGATCTAAATATGAAATTGAACGAAGTACAACATTGTAGGATTAGTGATACACATGGTAGTGTGTGGGGGAAGTGGGGGATATCAAAGAGAAACAAGAACATATGATATTGTAGTGATAATGAACTAACAGGAACTGCTAACTGTTACCGTTAACATGCCAACAGTCTGTTCTGTCCCCAACCACACGCACACACACCAACAGACATTCAAGAGTTAAAGACCAAACCAGCCGGCAAAATCCTTTTCCTGATGATAACGGAACTTGGCAACAACCTAGTGGCTGCCTGCCAAGAGTTTATTATTTACAAAGAGGAGAGATAACTTCTCCCCACTTCTGATACATCAAAAGAAACAGCTCAATAATTACGGAGTCAATCAAGTCCAGAGATAATCCAGCAAAGTCTATAGCCAAAAGTCCAGCAATGCAGAATGGCGTGGAAGCTTTCAGCTTTGTTCGTCACAAGGTTTGACTGGCCACCATGCTCCCTTTTGTATCCTGTGGGGTGTGGTTCAGTGACTCAGCCTAATCTCGGGCATGCCTTTTCTTCTGTTGCACGCGCTTAACTCTGCAACGCTAGCGTGGATCCAGCCAGGGTCCTGGAGAGGGAGGCCTTGCCAACTCCACTCCTTCACGGAGTCATCTCCTGCCGATGACACAGGCTCAGATAACAGAGCCACAACACAGTCTCTACTCTTTTCAAGAATCACTAGAAGATTGGATTCAAGCGATTGATCTCAAACACAAACCATGCATCAACCTTCTCTCAACTTGTATCTTCCTGAGGTGACTTCAACTCTCCATAATTTCTAGTCAGCATGGCTAAGGCTGGAGTTTCTGCAAATGGTAATACTGTGTGTTTAGAGGGTCTAAGAATGAGGAAGACTGATGAGTCTGTTGCGAAGATTGATTACTACTGCTATTCTTCTATGCATTTAACGAACTATAACTAGCAAACAACATAATTAGATTGAGGTGTCAAGCCTATGCCTTCTATTATTCTTTGGGGAAAAACGAGTGAATAAAATGTTATCTAATTAAATTTGACAATAAAAAACACTTCTGCCATGCCTCGTTTTCCAACTCTGTAGTGCTCGCAATTTAATTGGTTGCAATCTACTTATCAGGTCCTGTTTTCCATAGTTATATATGGTTTTAGGTTCTTCAGTCTTTAATGTATGCAACTATTTCCACTGAATAGAAATGTTAGTCATTTGACCATATCAAAAATATGAAATATACAAAGAAAACAATAAGACATTCATATTAAATTGTCACCCCTACAGTTAACCCCAATCTGATCTAAATATTCTATCCTCTTTGAAATGATATTTCAACTGAAGACTGCAGCCTTTACTAGAGATATGCTGACTGATTAAGAGGATTAAATTCTCCACTGATTAAGAAGCCAAGAAGACATTTGGTCATCTAGTATTTGTTACATATATAGTTCTGTAAAAAATTGTTTTACAAAAATTGAAAAAATTTACCACTAAATGTCATTAGAGACCCTCAAGTGGCTCCTACTAATACATAAATGGAGTCTGAATGAACAAGGAAGTTTGGTATTTATGACATTTATTTAAAAAATAAAGTTATCCAACAATGGCAAAGGTACAAAAAGTAGAAAATCCAAAAAGGGACAAATATTTTAATAACAAACCATAACACCTATATTTTGGCATTTATGTTTGACAGTTGCAGTAAAATGGTTGTCCAATCTCTGAAATGGTGTAGGTTTTCCAACACCAGCAGGGGGTTGGACTAGAAGACCTCCAAGGTCCCTTCCAACTGTTATTCTGTTATTATTCTATTATCATATATTAAGATTTCCTGATCTTCAAAAGAGTGTTCCAACTTAGGAGGCTGACATTGAAATAGCAGTCGGTCCAAGCCCACATGAATAGATTGCCTCTTGCAAAGTCATAAACAGCAGAAGAAAAAGTGATTTTTTTTCCTTCTACCTTTTCATAACAAAGAACTGTAGAACCTTGCATTAGGCACCAAGGTAATATAGATATTCCTAGAGTCCCTGATGAAGAGCTTAAGTTGCAATCAAATTTGAAACATTGTGTGATTTCATTCTTAATTGGATATACTCAAATACTACATTTGGAATGCATTTCTATCATCAAGACTTTTGCTATCGACTTGGTGGCTCAGTATAGTTGGTAAATAATTTCTCACTGAGCACTAAGGACAAGAAAAACAAGTTTTATATTGGAAATTGGAAGGAATATGGTTTCTAAAACACATTTAGAATGTGATGGTATTTTGAGAAATATTTTTTTTACCATCCTTACTACTAAAAATGGAAAGATTCAGTGGCTGGTTTCTAGTATTACTGGACAAACAGCATTGTGCAATTGGTTATTTCCACACAGTCTCTCTAATTTGCACCGTGTATAATAATTTAACATGGCCTCTTCCTGCTGAGTCATTGGTTAGTACTGATTCACTGAAACCTTAACAAAAATGTACTGTATTGAGTGTAGAACAAAGGGAGGTCCAGGAAACCAAACCTGGTTATGCAATTCTGTCTTTCCTTTAGCAGGTATAAGGGGAAAAAAAACAGAAGTGATTGCATAATATGGGTTAGGGTTATAAATGACAGACAGTGCGATCCCTCTCTCTCAGCCCAACATATCTGAGCTGTCCCAGAGAAAAATAGGAGCAAGCACAAAATAGACTCTCTTGAGATTCGAACGAAAGGCGGAATATAACTCTAATGTAATCCCAATGAATAAGTAAAGGTCACTTGACATTTTCCCCTGCCATTTTGAGAATGAGGATAGGTAACCGTGTGATTTAAAACAAAACAAACTTAATCCAAAAACTTTTAAGTAGAAAGAAATGAAGTCTCTTTTTGAAATGAAGGAAAAGATCATACTTTAACCTGTGTGTGGCATCTCTCCTGATGCTTACTGGACTGTTTATTGCGCATGCCTCCTTCATCTGTTACGTTTTTGTAATTAAATATCACAGAAACCTCCAAAAGCTTTATCCAACTTAAAACCTCTTACTAATTGGGGAAATTGGAGTATGTAATAGCCCAGAGTAAAATCAAGGTGCGCAAAGACTATCCAGATGAAGCTGAAAAATATAAAAAAATAAGACGGTTTCCTGCCTTTCGGCTAAGATCAAAGTTTCTACAGTATACAAAAGAACTACTTCTGCTGTGTCTATATTCTCAGTCATCCAGGTCATGGTTGTCCCAAAGATGCTTTTTCAAGAGGCAACTGGACTTTCTGGTTTTTTTTCTTCTCATCCAAGAAGAGAGCTGAAGAAGCTTCTTGGATGAGAAGCGAAACGTCTTTCAAAGAAAAACCAGAAAGTCCAGTTGCCTCTTGGAAAAAGCACCTTTGGGACCACTTATGCTGTGTTTGCCCGACCCGGGCGGTTACTTGACTCCACTTTTTGCATTTGCACACTACGTGCACCTAAACCTGGGTTGCCTACGTTGTATCCCCGCTGCGCGATTCTCTGCGCTCGGCGTCTCCTTTTGATCAGCTTTCCACCCCCCCCCCCCACCGGCTGCAGGGACTGCGCTCCTTCTCTGCAGTTCAACATCTGGCTATAGGAAGAGGAGAAGAACCCCAAGCCACCATTTCTGGTTAGAAGGTGGCTCTGCGCTTATCCTTACACCCCTCCAATCAAGCCACCGACGGGCGCAAGCAGAAACTTCGAACGCAGCAGCACGAAAACCCCGCCGAGAGCGAGGCCGTCATCAAAAGATGACCAGTCATTTCGCGCCTCCCCCCCGCAATTCCCCGCGCGCGCCTCGTTCCGAGACGGAATATGTTTCTCTCTTGCGCCTCCGCTGGGGATTGACGGATGTCGCAGCCAATCCGAGCGGCTGGAAGAGTTCTGCCCGTCTCGAGGTAGCGTAAGACGGGACCCGGGCCGAAGGCAGGAGAATTAACCCTTTCGACCCCGGGGAGGGAAGAGGCGGGATGCGGCTGCCTCGCCCTCGCTTTGCTTTCTGTCCAGTTGCCTTCCGTCCTTCTCGTCGCGCTGCCGCCATGGCCCAACTCCGTGCCTCTTCTTCCTCGTCGGTCACCACCTTTGACTACCTGGTGCTGGGGGGCGGCTCGGGCGGGTTGGCCAGTGCCCGACGCGCCGCGCAACTGGGAGTCCGGGCTGCTGTGGTTGAAAAAGGGCGACTTGGAGGCACTTGCGTGAGTCGAAAACGGGGTTGGGGTTGGGAGGAGGAAGAGGAAGGAGAGTGGGGAATGCCTGCAAATATACTCCGAGGAGGCTCGCCTGCATACCTGGAGGGTAGGCATATCCGACTGGGCTTATGCCAAGGCAGTGAGTTCCGCAAGAGCCCGAGGGCAGGGAAGTTTTTTTTTCCCCTTCACCCAAACACACCGTGAGCGGGCAGGGCAGAAACAGTTCAACAATTCGGTTTTCCTGAAACTGTTTCTGAGATTCTGGGTTCGCTTAGCACGCTGGGCGGAAATTGGAGGTGGTGATCCTTTGAGAGCGGTATGCAACCAAATTTCATTTTAATGTATGCCGATTGGCCTACGTTTCAAAGTGACAATAAAGTTATTCTAAGTCTAAATAGGGCTGCGATTTCAGGTGCCTGGGGGAAACCCAGCCTTTGTTTCAGCCTGTTATGTGAATACAGCAGCTGGGTTTTGGTTGTTATCCCCCGGGTTAAATTGTGTTGCTGCAACTCCGTGCCTTATGACATATCATCTCATCTTGCACCTAATATACTTTTTAAAATTTCTTTTTACCCTGAAGATAAGGCAAGTGGAATGTGGCTCAGTAGAACCCATCAGTTTTGTGCCAATTCAGTTTTCACCGAAATTTCAGGAAGTGCTTTGCTCCTTGCAGGTTTTTTTTCCCTCCTAAGTGTCTTTCCTGGCTTTACCCTTCTATATCTCAAGGAGGAAGCGGGGATATTTTTAATTATACATTTCTTATTTATCTCTTCCGTGTCTATGGGATGCCTTTAAAAGGAATTTAACATTATTATCCATGGATCCTTTTTTGATTGTAACAAGTTGTTCTGTATCAGATCATAGAATGTTCCCAAGTGTTAAACTTTATTTCTTCCCAGTTGGAATTATAGCTTCCTCTAATTTATGAGATAATGGTAATTGTTAGTCCCCCATCATGCTATACACAAAGCAGGAAAATAGATTGTGCCTGAAGAAATTAATTTAAAAAGCTTAACAGTTCAAACATTAAAGATGTGGTGTGGTGCTTATTGGTGTCGGTTACAGTTTGTTGAAGAAAAATGTCAAATTAGTTGTGGAGAGAATGGGTTGGCAATATTAAAACTGATGATTTGGTAATGATGCAAGGATGCAAAATATGAGTGAATAAAATTCCAGAGAAAGGGGCTAAATAAGGAGTAAAGTTTAGAATGTATATTTAAAGTACTTAACTCTAAACTGTGTTATGTCATTAAATAGAGCAGCCTTCCCCAGTTTAATAACCCATCTTCAAAAGTTGTGAGGCTGTAGTTTCTCAAGCTCCCATCCTTTGATTGTGTTTGCTGGCAATTCTGGAAGATGTTGAAATTACATAATGCTGCAAACCGTGGAAAGAAAGAGAAAAGGATGATTAGCAGCAAGATGGATGGAGTTAGATGTGAAGGAGCAGATTAGAGAGAGCTGATCGTGGAGAAGATCAATGTGGCAATCAACAGCCTGTGCCAACTTGCAGGCACGTAATAAATCAAGAAGCGATTGCAACATCTGGAGATCCAATGTGGAAAAGAATTTACTAGAATGAAACATCCATAAAGACAAATTCTGAATGCCCTTAATTTAGGCATTCAGTGGAATCAATAAAAATGTCAGTTGAATGTGTTGATTGGGTTATAAAATGGCTTGCTTTGAGAACTAGCAAGAATTCTCTTCAAGAAGAAACCAAGGTGCAGGCAAATTATTCAGGTTGCCTGATAAAAGGTGCTTTTTCATGCAAATTTTAATCAGATATAAACTATTCATAGATATTTAGAAAGACAGGTACTCATGCAGACCCTAACCAGATACTGACCAACCCAATATTTATCTAGCTAAATAATGAAATGTGCTTCAAATTTATTATAATATTATGATTAAGAGCTAATGCTCAGGCTAATGAGTTGCAGGATGCAAGTAGTTTTTAAATTATCCATATTCCCAATGACATTCTCAGGTTCACCCAATTTATTCCTGTGGAGCTTGTTGCAGTGAAAATAAAATGTTTCCCTTATCCCTAATATTAGACATTAAGGGGGATTTCAGTGTACTGCACTTTAATGCAACCCCCTCTTGAAAAATACCTTAACTATACTATATTATTGATCAAGACGATGCACATTTTGCTGATATTAAGAAAATAAAATTATTTGTAAATTAGTAACAGTTTCAGTAGTCATACACATTTTCTAAACACCGTTCTTCATTATATTAAAAATACTGATTCATGATGTTTGCAGTAAATATGTTTTTTTTTTCTTTTAGGTGAATGTTGGGTGTGTACCTAAAAAGGTAAAGGAATTTATGCGATGAATTTGCTAATATTTCAAAAAATACATTGAACTTCTTTGCTGACATTTTGAAAGTGCTTGAAGACCTGGCTGTTTCAGAGAACTTTTCCCTGAATTGATTTGATGTTGCCATCTTTTATTTTCTCCCTGGTATTCTAGGACTGTTTTAAAATTGGACAATGAGCCTCTGAACTGTTTTGATTGTGGTGCCATAGAAGAGTGTTTACTAAAAACAAATAAAAACATGAAAGTGGATACTAGTTCTTAAAATCTGCTAAAATCTGCTTTTAAGTTATTGGTGGGTATGTCCATTCTTGATTTGGAATGCAAAACAGTACTTTAGCAGACATTGGCCATGTTTAGAGAGCAAGAAAACAATCCTAGGCTGCATTAACAGATGGATAGAATCAAGATTATGTGAAGTATTAGTCCTGCTTTATAAAAGCCTTAGTAAGACTACACTTTGAATACTGCATCCAGTTTTGATCACCATATTATCAAAAAGATGTTGATAATCTGGAAAGAGTGCAGAAAAGATTAACAAAGATGATTAGGGGCTGGAGACTAAAACACATGAAGAACAGTTGCAGTAATTGAGTTTCTCTAGTCTAGTGAAAAGAAGGACTATGGGTGACATGATACCAGTGTTTCAATATATGAGGAGCTGCCACAAAGAAGAGGGGAGAAGGCAAGACAAGAAGCAATAGATGAAAACTAATCAAGGAGAGAAGCAACCTAGAATTGAGGAGAAATAGCCTAACAGTGAGAATAACCAGTGAAAAGAGTTTGTCTTCAGAAGTTGTGGTTGCTCCATCACTGGAGGCTTTTACGAAAGGACTGGACAATCATTTGTCTGAAATGTGTGTCCTGCTTGAGCAGGGGATAGAAGATCTCCAAGATCCCTTCCAACTCTGTTATTCTGTTATTTGTACTGTAAGATATCTGAAAAACAGTGTTGCTGTTTTACTCTGCTGTACCAAAATACCTAACAAAAATGCTAAATCACAAAAAGTACCTCATAACTTTTTCTCTCACGATTCAAGAAAGACATGGATGTACTTCTTGTCATGAAACATTACTTCTGCTGCATTTTTTCAATACCACAACTGTTTTCATGGCTTTTTAAATTTAGTCCTGGTTTGAGGAGCAGATGCCTGGAACATTAAAATTGAAAAGAAAATTTAATTTATTAAATCTCCATTTTCATATGGAAATCTAACATAATCCAAATTGCGTGCAGTACAGTAATTGTACTGAAAGGACAAAATATGAGATTTTAAAAACTTCAATGATTTTACCAATTTAAAATTGGTACCAGTTGAAAAAAAACCTGATCTGATTCCCCCATCCACTATTTGACCTTCACAGTTTTGAAACAGCTGCAACAGATAAATGGGGATTGTCTATTCTGCCCTTTTGGAACTCCTGTTATCCTCTGTCCGGTGCTGGATGATGCCTTTCATTCTGTTGGCTGCTGAACACACCATTAAACACACCATTTTTAAATTTTTAAAAAATGTCCCCAAACTGTTTTTGCCAATGTAAACAAGATATCAATCCTGCAGACTAGAAGTGGGAAAGGTTAGTTAGCAGAGTTTGCCTTCCAGAGTAGTGGGTGCTCCATCACTGGAGGTTTTCAAAAATAGACTGACAACCACTTGACTGGGATGATATACAGTCTTCTGCCTTGAGCAACAATTAAACTAGAAGACCTCTGAGGTCCCTTCCAGCCCTATGATTTTATGTCCTATAGTTAAGATTTACATTGGTCAAAATAGATAGTATTCTGATCTTGATGGTATTTCTTGAAAGAAGTTGACCACTTTCAAATTCCTTTTATTAGGCTGAACTTAAAAGAAGGTATTGCATATTCCCTCCTCCTCTTCCTCCAAAATGCAGGGGAACTGATTAATTGGTTGGCCAGGCCCATATGTGTTCCATTAGGCACAACTGAACATAGTGCATTAGCCACACATATGACTGTTTTGCCATCTGCCAATGATTATGAAACAAGGAGCTTGCTTCTTCATAGGTCACAATATGTAGTGTATCTACTGGATTACATGTATCATGACAATGATGAGTTATATGTCCTGATCTTCTCCAGTCCCATGTCTTAGAGTAGGAATTTCAAGTTTTGTTCTTCTCTCTTGTTGCAGAGTCATTTTGATTAGATGGGCAATGTAGTAATATAAATGAATGAATGAATGAATAAATAAAATATTGATTTATGCTGTATACAAGAATAATTAATTGAATTTCCTCATTCATTTTTATATTAATTATATTAAACTCTGGATGTCCTCTTTTACGACAGGTGATGTGGAATACTGCTGTCCATTCAGAATTCATCCATGATCATATGGATTATGGTTTTAAAATAGCTGATGTGAAGTTTAATTGGAAGTAAGTTGAGCTAAATTCTGGAATACCTCTTAAGTAAAATAAATGGATAGAATTGTTTCTAATTTGAAATTTACAGTTGAAAACTATGATATCAGTTAAAATGACTTCCAGGAAGCTTTTCAGACACAAATATCCAGATTTTTCTTTTATCTATGAGATTCTAACACTCTATCAGGTCTGAAGAATCTCCATTATGGACCAAAACTGGTAGTTATGTACCACCTAACATTCATAATTTAAGCTTCACAGTTTAATATAAAAATATTATTTTTATTCTAAATAATCTCACTTTGATTTTTGAGTTATCTGTGAGCTTTATTGTTAAATTCTTATAAGAAATCATGATTGGACTGGGACTCTTATGAAAAAACAGTACATGCTTAGAATTTAATTCTGAGTCTGCTATAAATAGTTCATATATTAGGGTTTGCTCTGACAGTAGTGGTCCCTGTGGTATACATTGAGATACACCATTTGCATTGTCTAAAATGCTGTTTTAGATACAGCAAACAAATGTTATTTTGTGTGATGTATAATGTGCAATAGGATAGTATAAACATCAAGGAAAACATTTTAAATTGTGAAACAGGACTATAATTTTCTCCATAATATCTATATTTATTACTTAGGAAAAAGGTACCTATGAAGATTTGGAGCAAAGAGAGTTGTTTTAATCCTGTTTGTAGAGAGGTAGATATTTGAGATGTAAATCTAGAAAGCCCATGAAGAATTAACAATTTGAGTGAGGCTTGGGAAACCCAACTTTATGCTTAGCTGTGGAAATGCATTGGGTGCTTGGGTTGGGCTGTCTCTCTGCCCAACCTACCCAAAAGGTTTGTTTTTGTGGGGATAGGTTGGAAGAGGGGCATTATGTGCTTCTTGGGGAAAAGTAGGATATAATACTAATAAAACTCTTTTTACTATAGAATAATTAAAGAAAAGCGTGATGCTTATGTGAAGAAACTGAATGAGATCTATCAAAATAATTTGAATAAGGTTTGTAAATGGCCTTATTTTTCACTTCAGCAAATTTTAAATTCCTTCTTTCTGCTATAAACCCTGTGAATTTCACAAGATGAAAACAGAAAGCCGTGTTGATTAGTTTTTTAATCCGCATCGAGGTGTATAGATTTAAAAAAAAAAAAATCAGAGAAAATCACTTGGGTAAAATTTGTTTTTGTTTTTTTTTTTTTGCTTAAATGACAGATGAGCAACTCTTCCTCTGCACAAATTTTAGTTTCCTGTTGCTTAACAATGAGACGGACATTAAAACTGTAGTAAAACTGTATATGTAAAATAAGTATAGTAGAGTTAAAGAACGAAGACAACTCTTACCCCTCTCTCTTGAGAAAAAGAATCCTCTCCAGGTCACTTACAGGGCATATCTTAATTCATTGCAGTTAGCCTACATTTCAAATCTATAATTTTCATGGTCTTGATAGGCCATGCTGTGAATTGTATAGTTTGTTTCTGAAAGGTGTAAGGATTACACAATAGAGGAAATAGGTCTTGTCAAGAAAATATGTGAGATTAATCTGAAGTAAAATAATGCATCTTATTTTATTATTCTAAACTTCTTTTTTTGAAATTTATCTACAAATGTATTTTGAATTGTCAATTATTTAAATGCATCATACACTGGCCCACATTACACTATGTTATAAGATGCCCTTCTTCTCTAGTATATAAATTGATTTAATTTTTAAATCAACAACTGGTTTTGCTAGGACCATGTGGAAACCATTCGTGGGCATGCATTATTCACAGCTGACCCTGAACCAACAATTGAAGTTGATGGCAAAAAATATACAGCACCTCACATACTGATTGCTACTGGTGGGCGGCCTGTAATTCCCAGTGAAAGTGAAATACCAGGTATGTTCTTTGCCCTATTTTTAAGAAAGAGCATGCAGCTGAGTTGACATTAAGATATTTTCCTTAGCATTGCCAAAGATTCAGTAGTACAGTACATAGTTGCCTTGTAATATTTCATTCATACTTTTTTAGTATACTCTAAAAAACAATTAAATAATCTTTCAAAAAAGTGACTGTTTGTGCAAGTTACATCTATTTATACATAAAGCTTAAGATGATGAATATTGAAGATAATGTCTTGTTGCTTTACAGGAGCCAGTTTGGGAATCTCTAGTGATGGCTTCTTTGAACTTGAAGAGTTGCCCAAGTAAGTTGCAATGAATTCTGAGCATTTTAAATATTCTCAATTTGCGGCATTGCAGTGAAGATTATTTTTTACAAGTAAAAGATGTAGACAGCAAACTAGCATTGCTACAAGGCTGCACAATTGTCCTACATTTCAGATTTGATGAACGGTCTTATATGACCTCTTATCAGTCCAGATATGGGACTCATCATGCACCCTTCTAGTGTTACCTTTTGCAGCAGAAACATCTCTATTTCAGTTCTAGCTCACTACTGAAATAGGATGAAGGCAGGAAGTGCTGTTTGTTCTGGGGAAATTAGAGGAAAATGTGGGGAAATATAGAGGGAAGGAGCACTATGCACACCAACTTGAACTCTGGAAGGAAACCCAGGACATAAAACCAACAACAAGAAAATCAAATACTCCCATTGAAGGATTACCCCATTGCTAAGCATCTGGCTGCAGGGCCCTAGGCCCCCATGATCAGTTGTGCTGTAGATACTGGACATCAGTGCAGCTAGTGCACTTTAGTTGTTCACTTGTGGGAATGTCAACTTCCCAACATGGTCAATTTTCCTGTCAACAAACAAAATAAGCTTCTATTGAAGATATTGGCTTCCAGTAAAGAAATTGGAGGGGGATGCAGTGCTTTTTTTAAAAAAACTATTTTTTTCTCTCATTTTTGCTTATTTGGTGATCAGAAACCTGTTTAGAGTAGAAAGCAGGGAATGAAGTAAAGTACTGTGGCTTTTCTACCATTCTTACTTGGTCACAATTAACTTGCAGGTGAATTCATCTGTCCTTATATTCCTTTCATTTTTGTTGCTAATATCTGAGAAACATCCTGCATATGCCGTTACCCTAGCTGTAGAAGGCTAGTTCTTTAGGGCTGAGAAAAAGCAGGCAAGCAGGCAATGTTTGCTAAAAGCCTGGATTTGTAAGTGAGAAGTCATGGCAGTGGTGGTGGGGCTCCCCATCCATCCCTCAAAGTGGAAGAGGAGACTGAATACTGTTTTCCCAGGCAAGATCCTTTTGTCTACCTTTAAATATAAGATGTATATGCATAGATAGACCTTCCATACCAAGTGCCTCATGCAGTGAAGTTAAGATGGTGCTGAAAGAAAATAACTTACAACCAAGGCATACATTTATGACTTTCGCAGCATTTTTCTCTCTCAATCATGCATTCAGTAATTGTTGTCCTGTACCTGATCCATTCTCCCCCACACAAACAGAGTAGGTTGTCTAAATAAGCAATCTCTTTAGACAATTTCTCCTCTGATTGACCCTTTTTCTTTCTCTCAACTCTCCTCATAAAGCACAAAGATTGGAGAAGAAGGGATTACAAGAGAATAAGTAGGCAGATAATGGGGAATACCCGGGGCTGTGTGCTGGCAGCACTGCATTGCTTTCGATGTGTATTTCTTATTGTGTGCTTGCTTATTCTCTTGTAATTCCTTTCTTTCCAACAAATATAAATGCAAATCTTCCCTTCTTGCTAATTATCCCAGTGTTGATTTAACCATTACCATTTATCCTTTTTGATTTAATGAATGCGAAGTCAGGATCCTCCTATGCAAAATCTAATTGCTTAAATTATAAATTGGATAAGTACAGCTATAACCCTTTAGGTATTTGGTAGACTTTTACACCACTGCAATCAGAAGTTTTTTGGGGGAACACCATTCAAAACATAAACATTCATGATAATTGAATCATTAAAAGAATTATTGAAAGCAATAAAAGCATCAAAAGTGTTATTGAATTAACTGCTTTCATTAAGCCTATTCATCAGCATGGTAAGTAGATGATGGGATTTGAATCCAATAACATATGGAGAAGTTTGGACTTCCTGGTGTGGCCAATATATATTTCATTGAGCAAATTTGTGGAAGAGAACATGCATCTGAGTGATATGACTCAATCCATTTTCTTTCTCTTAGGCGAAGTGTTATTGTTGGTGCTGGATATATAGCTGTTGAATTAGCTGGTATTCTTTCTGCATTAGGCTCCAGGACATCCTTATTGATACGTTTTAATGAGGTAAGGGACACTTGCTTATTCACCTTCCTAAGTGACAGTTGAAAGTACTACCAGTTCTTGTTGGAGCTAACATCCACAGGCAGAATACAACCTTGCAAAAAGGTAGAATCAGTTTGTCTGTGTCCATATTTACACCAGGAGTGGATCATTCATAGATTGCATTGCACAATCTTTCTAATTGTAAAGTTGGATAAATTTGAGATAAATTTGCATTTTCGAGTTCAGGCTTGTGAGGGCATGACTTAGATGTTCTGTGATATTAATTAATGACAAAGGAAGTTACCATAGTTAAATGTTAGTAAAGACCTTTACTTGCAGTCTGATAAAGTATTTTTTGTACAGGTGCTGAGAAATTTTGATTCTATGATCAGTTCAAACTGCACTCAAGAATTGGAACATAATGGAATAGAAGTCTGGAAACATTGCAAGGTAATATCTCTTTAGTGCTGAATTGTAATAATTTTGAATTTTCATGTACAGGTAGGCTTTGAGTTACAATGGCAACTGGGACTGGAATTGCCATTCCTAAGCAATGCAGTTGTAAAGCATGTCATGTGAGCACATTGGTTAGCAACAGCCATCCAGGAAATCTGAATTGCTCGTTAACCAAATCCCATCAATTCTTAACCAAGAATTGATCCAAACAACTCCTGGCTTAGTCCCTCTCAGCCTTGTGTCTTGGCAAGCCAAGGGACTGACTATTCAACTCCTCCCACCCACCTATCTCCCCCCTCCCCACATCTCTGTCATCTTGCACTCTGTCACTTCTGCCAGCCTGTGCTCACTGGTCCTCCCAGACTTGCCACGCCCAGCTGGTATTTGCTATCCTCTTCCTGTGACCACTGATGAGATACACACAGCCTGGTCTTTTACAAGACAACTGCCGGCTGCCCCAGCCTTCTTCCCAAGGCCACATCCACTTTTTACCAAATTGGGTATGGGCTTGAATGCTTTCATGCCAGCACAGCTGGGCCTTCTTTCCTGCACCTGCCTTCCTAATGTTGTGACAAGGTTTCATGATTTGGATAAGAGATGGGTGTGGCCTACTGCTGCTTGTGGAGGGTCAAGCCAAGTGCACCTCATAAGCGGTGGCAGGGAGATGTTGAAAGTCATCAAGACTGGGTGGCAGGGCCTGCAAGTGTAGGGCAACAGGAGCGGCAGGCTGGCTGGCTGATACAGCCAGTGGGCTGGCATGGCCAACTGAACATAGGGCAGCTAAAAGGCTAGAAAAGGGAATGATGGGCAGATGGGGTCAGTTGAACTGCCCCTGCAATCATAAGTGCTGGTGAATTTCCAAGTGCCCAAATTTTGATTTTTTGACCATGGGAGCACTGCAACAGCTGTAACTACAAGGACTATGTGGAACTCCCATTTTTTCAACACTACCTTTAGTGTAATTTTGAGTGATCATTGAATGAATGGTGGTAATTTGAGGACTATCTGTATGTATAATTTTTCTTCAGTTGCAGCTAAATCATTCCAACTGCAATTGGAAGCTCCCGTTTCATTATGTTCTGTTGCTTTAACAACTTCAAAACATTATGACTTTGAGAGTCTGTGCTTAGCTTTATTCTTTTGAGCATGTGTATAAATGATCGAAATGCTGCCATTTGAAAGCAAAAACAAATCATCATTGGGCATATGGCTTTTCTTTCTCATGAATGAACAACAGCTATTGTATTGATAGTTTTTGCAGCATTCCTGAACAGATTAAAAGCAGTATTGCATTATTATACTTTTATCATTACATTTAAGGATTTTTCCTTGTAACCAGAATTACATATTAATAACCTGCATTGTTCACTCTATCAAATTGCTTTGTAAGAATTGAGGCGGTGACAAACTATTTAGGCCCTGAGCTTTATCTGGATGTTACCAATAGGATTTTATGTCAGAGTTTTATTTACTTATTTTAGACTGGTTAAAAACTATAAAAAGATTTAATTGATTGATATATAACAATAACATTATAGTAAAATTCTACTTTGAGGCCATGAACTTTGAATCAAAAACAGTCTTCCAATTTAAAACACAAACCAATCAACATTACTTCATTTGAGAGTTAGATTTAAAAAACCCTGGACATTAGAGAAGCATAAAAAAACAATCCTGCCAAATAGATTTAGTTTACACAGATTTGAGCATACTTAAACAAAGGAGTATATATAAAGAGAAATTAGTTAACAAAACTGGCAACTGAGCAGTTTTGCACATCACCCATTGTGATGGTTCTTCACTCTGTAATTATAATTTTTCATGACCAATGCAAGATATTTGAGCCTTATCCTGTAAACGTATCTATGTCTCTTCTGGCATTTGGAAACTTCAGAGCCATTGTACTTACCTTTGCTCTTTTTCTTGAGAGACCCCACATGCAAGTGGGGTCTCTCAACAAAACTGCATACACTACACGTAATCCTTGACTTAAAACCATTCATTTAGTGACTGTTTGAAGTTATAGTGACATGAAAGAAGTGACTTACAACCAGTTTTAATACTTTTACACTGTTGCAGCATCCCTAGTCAAATGACCAAAATTAAGGTTCTTGGAAACATATTTATGACAGTTGCAGCATCCCAAGGTCGCCATTTGTGGTCTTCTCTGCCATTTTCCAGTAAGCAAAATTCAATAGGAAAATCTGGATTTGCTTAATGATTGTGTGTTTTACTTAACAATTGCAGTGATTTGCTTAACAATTATGGCAAAAAGGTAATAAAATTAGGTATGGGTCACTTAACACCTTGCTTAGCAACAGAAATTCTGGTCCCAATTGTGATTGTAAATCAAGAACTACCAGTACTATCTAATTCTAGCCATAAGATATATGTAACTTCACAAGACATAGACATTTAGTAAGGAGGGTATTTTTGAAGAAGAAAACTAGGGTTTGAGCCTTAAAATGAACAATTTGTTGTGTGATCTTGCTCTAGCATTCTTCAATAATCTTGTTTCTCAACAGATTCAATCAGTTACAAAATCAGCTTCAGGGCTCCTGGCAATAACAGTTATATCCTCTTTTCCTAATAAAAAACCTACTGTGAACACCATTGAGAATGTTGATTGTCTCTTGTGGGCCATTGGTAGAGAGCCCAGTACTGAGGAGCTAAACCTTGACCAATTGGTAAGTGGGAATTTTGTTTCTTGACGCTGGATGGAATATTAAATGCATGACATACACAATCCAGATTATATTGCAGTTGGCATAATGTGGTGGTTAGGGTGAACTGGAGAGTAGCCATGAGCGACAATGGAATGTTTTCTTACTTTGTTGCTATTTGCTATTCTGTATTTTTTCCTACTACAGAGAACAAATATAACAAATTAGGTAACTCTGGATGGCATACTAAAACATTGGGGGGGAGGGCAAAAATAGTTGATAGTACATGGCTCAGCTTCCCACCCTATGCCCCCCATTTTATCTTAACCTAAATGTTTGTTCATATTGCTTAGATAAGTTTAGTTTGCTTGAAAAATTATTATAGAAATGTTACTTTTTTTTCCCAAAGCTCTTGATGTTATGGATAGGCTGATTGCTTTTTTACTCTTTGAAATAATTTCCTTCTTTTCCTTTATACGGGCACTAAAAAAGTTGATACCTTACTGTTCAATATTTGCCTTGGATAGTATTTCTTACAATGCCAGCTTTGACTTTAATTTTTCTTCCTACTATCAGAATATTAAGGTAGACAAGGCAGGCCATATTATTGTTGATGAGTTCCAAAATACCAGCAGAAAGGGAATCTATGCTGTTGGAGATGTATGTGGAAAAGCACTCCTTACACCAGGTAACAATGTTTTAAGGATTATATCAAATAAATTCACTTGGGATTCTAAAATGGAACAAAGCAAAATGGTTGTGGAAGGGCTGTGAAGACATTGGGAAGGATAGCTTGACCACCTATTAATGCTATGTAATAAAATGTATGGAATGAATTGATGACACAATGAATATTGCATTTTTCAGTTGCAATTGCGGCTGGAAGAAAACTGGCACATAGACTTTTTGAAAATAAAAAGGATTTTAAATTGGACTATACCAATATTCCGACTGTGGTTTTCAGTCATCCACCTATTGGAACAGTGGGACTAACAGAAGGTAGGCTCTTGTTTCTTATTTATTGGGAAAAAAAGAACAGAGAAATATGAGTGAAATAGAACTTCTACCAAAACAAGATATCCTTATTATCTGTGGATTTTGTGACTGATTGGAATTGTGTTGAATGATATATGGAGAGTAGTAGGTTTCCCTATTTCTTTTGGGACATTCTCTACAAGAGTGGCTTGGTAAAGATGTGTATGCTCTGAATTTTTATATTAACAGGATGTTGATGGAAATTCTACTTATGTTTGTTTATATTACTGATGTTGTAGATGCTCAGGTCGCTCCTACCTCTGATACAGTAGTATAAATTATGGACTATGGATAGAGCCAGTTTGGTGTAATGGTTAAGGCATTAGGTTAAAAATTGGGAGACTGAGTTCTAATCCTGCCTTAAGCACAAAACCAGTTGGGTGACCTTGAACAAGTCACTACCTTGCAAAGAAAACTGCAGGGACTTGTACAGGTAGCTTCTGAGAATTGGGTACAACTGAACAAAAGAAAAAAAAACTGAATTGGAATGATCAAATATTCCTGTTGTTTCGCTTTATATTAGAATTTCTCAAGTTCAGAATACTGTTACCCATCATGTTATTTTATTGTTTAAACATTTTTTAAAAATTCAATGAGAAGTATGAACTTCTAACACCTCTATTCATAGGATTTCTGAAGCTGAAGTTACAAACTGATATCAAGCTTGGTTTGTTTTTTAAACTGCACATCAAAGTCTAAGATGTGATACATGTAATAGACCCTCAATTGATAAACTTCTGATCTTCAAGTGCTTTTGGACATGTCTTTTCAGAATTAGAACCACTGAGGTGCTTGATTGAGCCATACATGGAGGAGACCAGCTCACCTATCACCAAACATGTCAATATTTAGTCCTTTTGAGATGTACATATTATATACGATTAGGTAGTACTGTCAGAAAGCCAATTGCCTGAGATTCTTTTTTTTTCCTCCTCTGTATTCAAATATGTCTAATGTCATTTGATTTGGTTCCAGCGGAAGCCGTGAATGCATATGGAGAAGAGAATGTGAAAATTTATACAACTTCTTTTGTCCCCATGTACCACGCAATAACAGAAAGGAAAACAAGATGTGTGATGAAATTGGTCTGTGCCACTAAACAAGAAAAAGTAAGTAAAGCAGGGAAGAGTAAAGATGCTGCATGTTAAAATTGCTTTTCATGTATATTCTATTCGACGTAAGGAAATGAGACAGGACGAGAGGGTACCAATGTTACTTAATGTGTAAGCAGAGTTGAAACATCACACTTAACCTTTGCTTCTCAAATAACCTGTAATTAGCTATGTTCACACAACTTATTAAACCTAAGTCACATCAAACCAATTATTTACTCCATGTCTGAAGCAATTATGAGTTGTACCATTTAATACCCTTCCAGGAATGATGTATTAAGATTTTGTATAAAATTAGTCAATGACACAGCAACATAAAAAAATTGTAGGTATACAAGATATTGCTCCTAGTGTAGAAAGGTAGGAGCAACTGTGAAGTTTGAAAAAAAATGTCCTTTTGAAGCCATGTCTTTAACCTGTTTATGACTGTTTTGTTTTAAGGTGGTAGGACTTCATATGCAAGGTTTGGGGTGTGATGAAATGCTCCAAGGTTTCGCAGTAGCTGTCAAAATGGGAGCAACAAAGGCTGACTTTGATCAAACGGTGGCTATTCATCCAACTTCTTCAGAAGAACTTGTTACACTTCGTTAAGCTGTACATAGCTTGGCTTTTCCCATGGTGAATTAAGTTTTGTTTTGTTTTTTACAAAATTGTGCAGTTCAAGAGAAGTCTTAATTCTGCTGTTACAAATTTATATACATGGATGTAATTTATATTATACTTGAAAACAATAATTTTGGATTTTAAAACGTCTCCTTTTTTAGCTTGATTCCTTGTGACCTTTTGGACATATTCATAGTGACTTTGGCATCAATACAGAAGTTATCTGCCATTGCTTTCTGGCATGTTGTTTTCAGTGTTTCCTAATAGTCTCCTATCCAAGTACTGATCAGATTCAACCCTACCTAGTTAGCCTCTGAGCAGAGACAAAAGTAGTAAGATGCTACCACGTGTTGAGACTGCAATAGTAAAATGTGCTAAAATGACAAGCAAATTATCAAATAAGTTCATTCTTTAAGCCCAAAGAGGAAATAAAATCTTAAGAGTAGAGCAGAAAAAAACCCATTTTGGGCTATGGAGGAAGTACTGCAATCATAAACTCTATAGTAATTAGTATTTTGGTTTATTGAGCCTTGGATTGTGAAAGATGCCATTTCCTGCCTATTGGGAAATGTAACCCATGTAGAACTTAGCCCACAGGAGTTTAGTAAGAGCACTACTTTACTATTTACTAATCCATATTCTGTAAAACTCTATAAACCTTTTGTTTAATTTATGTTATCCCCCTATAAAATTAAAACCCAATATGTAGGCTATTCTATGTACCTTCCTACAGTTATTCTTTTGGATTTGTTTCCAACAGAAATTACCAATGTACAGATATTTGTAACTAAAAATTAGGGAACAAGTTTTTCATCACAAGAAGTAAATTCTACCAAGCAATATCACATTCTATAAAGCATATCAGCAAGAGTTCCCATTCAGCTATAACATTAAGCAATATTAATTTCTCTGTTATGAGAATTGAAAAATATGGGTTGGGAGATGGCTGCATCCTAAGTGATATATACAACTATACTCTTCTGTTTGTTATTGCCGTGAGGCCCAGGAGGCAGTAGGGCTGATTACTATCACCTATTTAGCACAGCCTAGGAACACATATAGCTTTTATGGGATGCTATGGACATGGGTGACTTTTGTTCCACTGCCACCTCCCTATAGATTTATATAATTGTATATAATTATATAACTATGTATATAATTACATAGATTGTGTGTGTGTGTGTGTGTGTGTGTGTGTGTGCTTGCTTCTTTGCCGTGTTCTTATCATATGCTAAATAATATACAACTATATATTCCTAATGCATTTCTGAATCAACAGCCAGTAAGATGATATTTATTCACTTTCACAAAATATTTGCAGTTCAAAATATTAATTCTAAAATATACTTGCACATAAATTCTGTATTAGATAATGCGACTAATGAACATCATTCTAGGAATTTGTCCCATTGAATTTCCACAAATACTAAATTAAATGGGATGTAGGAAGTTTTGTAACACTTGTGTCCTATTAAGAGAATTAAGCTGTTTGTATTTTATGTTGTTTACTTTACTTTAGTAAGTTTACAGCATCATTTTGCCCTTTGTTTAAAAGAGATTTTAACTTGAGATTTCAGGTGTACTATTTTAAATTCACTAGTTTAAATATGAAGTCTTTACCCTCTTGGATTACATTTACCAAACTTAAATATATTTTGGTTTAAAAGAATACAAGATGGTGGTCATTTTTAATTTCATCCTAATAGTAGGCCTGAAAATTTAATTAAAGAATTATATATGCTAAGGTCTCCAGTGAACTTTGTCATCCAAACAAATACTTAGAGTGGTAATATCTGGCCAAGTTCTTTCAATTTCCAGTCATAAGCTGTCACCTGATTTATCTTATACAACGAAGCAGATAATTATTTGCGTGCATGCTGAAGAGAAACACAGACAGATAAATTATTCCATTTCAGCATATCCATCTGTTTGGAATAATGATCTGCAGATTTATTTGTTCAAATACATCAATAAGATGCAAGCACTTTCATGACAAATATACAGAAAAAAGGGATCAACACAGAACAGTAACCTAGTTTAAATGGAAAGAAAGCTTATGACAATATACTCCCAAGAGATTTCTTTTCTCCAGTTAAGTTACTTATGTCAATAAAATAGAGGGCAATAGGCTTAAGAGGGACATTAGTTTGTACATTTTCATTAAACTTCAAAATGTTAATACATGCCAGTTGAACACTACAACTAAAATGTACATATAAGCAAGAAAGGGAGAAATTAGTTACCTCTTCTCTCTGAACAGTCCAGTTACTACAGTTACAGCAGGCAAACTGGCTGTTGGATTGACTGATAAAAGGTTTAGTGTGTGAAGTCAGTCTTACGTTGTGCTCAAAACTGCTCATCCTCATTCTGGCACAGTTTGGTCCATAAAGAGGCTTTAGGCTGAGACAGACCTCAACTTATCAAATAAATTGTTGCTTTAAAAAAAAGCCAAGTATACTAGTACTGCTGAAGGCCAGGCTGAGATGTTTATAGGAAGTAGTCTGGGGTACGCCGAGTAACATGAGGCTCTCCACGGCGAGGTGCTGGATCAAACTGAAGGCTGTGGAAAGAAAACAAAACCTTTACCTTTAACTGATTATGAATGTATAAACTTTATATGCGATTCTCAACTTGTTACTATTTATGTAATCTATATGCATATAATCAAGTCAAAATAGGTTTTTAAGAGGTAAGAGGGTTTTTTTTTTTTTGAGTAAAAAGATGCCATACCACAAACAAGTGATGTTTAAGGAGGAAACTTAAATTTAAACTTCTCTGGAGAAGTGCAGGAAACCAACAAGTAATACTGACATCTGAAATATTTCTATCAGGTTTTGAGCAAACAGGGTGTTTAAGGGTGGGTGGGTGGGCAACAACTGGCATCTCGGACAAACACTTCCCATTCCAAGCTTAAAATCGCCTAGATCCTTGGAAAAAATGGGCTGAAATCCAGCTATTTTACCTGAGTTTAGGATGTTGTGGGGAATGAGCCTTGGTGGCGCAGCAGACTAAAGCACTGTTAAGTAACACCAGCTGCCTGCAATTACTGCAAGTTCAAATCTCACCAGGCTCAAGGTTGACTCAGCCTTCCATCCTTTCGAGGTAGGTAAAATGAGGACCTGGTTTGTGGGGGCAATAAGCTGACTTTGTATAAAAAAGAACACCGCTTGGGGGGAGGGGGGGCGAAAGCCCTACTAAGCAGGTATATACAAAAGTATGAAGGCTATTGCTTAACGCATTGTAAGCTGCCCTGAGTCTCCGGAAAAGGGCGGCATATAAATCCAATCAATCAATCAATCAATCAATCAATCAATAAGGGACACATACAACTTGTTTTCAGGTTCTCTACTATGTTTTAAGCTACTTATAACAGGACTAAACACTATACATTAATAGAAGCTTTGATTTGTAATACAATCAAAATATTTTGCATTAACTGAAACAAAAGGTACAATTTAAAAAAATTAAATTACTTTTTATATTACTCTAAAATTAGATTATCAGTGATCCAACCTAAAACTAAGGAGAAATTTTCTGACAGCGAGAACAATTAATCAGCGGAAGGGCTTGCCTTCAGAAATTGTGGGTGCTCCATCACTGGAGGCTTTTAAGAAGAGACTGGACAACCACTTGTCTGGAATGGTATAGGCTCTCAGGGGAAGAACTCCAAGGTCTGTTCCAATTCTGTTATTTTAAGTTCTAGTGAGTCTTATTTTAAAAAGGTTGTCTTGTCTAATCAGAACTATATGAAAAAACCAGCAAATTTCAGTTCACATGTTCTCAATTCTATCATATCTTTCACAAAGTCCGTTCACATAACATGTTCAACCTGTTTAGTTAAAAACCTAATAACTATTTGTGCACATCCCATGCTAAATTTGTATTTACTTTAGTTCATTTGCTTTGATTTTTCTGTGACAAAATTACAACCTATTGGGTTAATTTATGGCTCACGTTATAAAAATTACAATCTTATTTTTCTGCTAAAATGTATTTTTTGTTAAAACTGAAGATTCTTACAAGGAATATTTTAAAGTGTCATCTAGTTCCATGATAGCAGCCTGATTTCCACAACGGTAACAGTAATTAGGTGCGCTGAAAATAGTGACTACATTTCGATCATGGCACCAGTTGTAGCCCTGTAATGGGAGAAAAATAGTTTCAATAAAACAAGATACATGACTTAACTAAGAGACATTCAAAAAATGCCTTGCTTTATCTTTTGCAAATGCTTTTTACTGAAATGTAATAAGACATTAATAGTGAGTTTAATGCACTCTGAGATGAAAAATCTTAATTGTTCTTGTCTTCCACAAAATTATTTAAAATATTACCCTTGGATCATTAATATCATAAACCTTTGACTTATGTTTTATTGTGAAGAACTAAACACATCCATCTCTTAAAAACTGTTCCAATTCACTCATTTAAGTTATGTCAAAGTGAGACTTCATTAAGATTGATAAAATATAAAGCTAATTAGAATTGCAGAGATATTACAGGAGTGACTGATGAAAGAATTTACAAAGTCTGAAGAGGAGACTGAATGAATATGTGTGTGTGTGTGTGGGTGTGTATGTATGCATATATATGTATATGTATATGTATATGTATGTATGTATATATATATATATATGTGTATATATATACACACACACACACACACACACACACACACACACACACACACACACACACACACACACAGTACTGACCTTTAATCTACTGGTAAAAAGCAATTATAATGAGATTATATATATTAAGCTGTGATATTCTGATCCAAAGACAGATAAATACCTCCAATGAGATTTGTATGCTCATGTACCAGTCAGCAGAACTTTAAAGAAGTTGAATCTTTCCGTGATCTTGTACAGCCATACATGGTACCACAAAAAATGCATTTCAGTTCAGAAGGCATTAAAGAGACAGTAACGCAGTATACCTGCTATGACAACTCTCTGGGAATACAAGACTACCATACAGGACTAAGAAAAGGCATGGCTGCTGAGAGGTGCAACTAGTGTAACTGCCAGATCTGAAACACCTTTGATATTTCAGATTTATATAACTGTACTTCCTTCATATAAACTTTTTTTGCCTAAAGATAAGGCACTTTGAATTCTCAACTGATTGGTACAACATAATTTTACCTCCATTACAAGTTGATGAGCCCGAGACACCAATGTAAGTCCATTGGCATGGTTAAATGTTTCAGAAATATCCTGACCAAACGTGTAGCCTGCACCACGTGGAGAGATCCCCCAGCCACCACGATCATCTGGATCTGACCATAACAGATCACACATTGGACCCTATTTAAAAATGGAAAGAATAGTTTGTACACGTGTATATAACTCCAATATATGGGAACAATATCAGCTGCTTTTATGTTAATTTTAGTTTCTTCAATTCTAAAAAATTGATAATTTGCTTTAACATTCTAAAATGTAAGTTCTTCAGCAAAAGGAAAAATACCATAATCTCCATAGAAGGATTTCCATTAATGTTACCTCATGTGGAACTTCCTGCAAACGATCAAGTGCTCTAATATGATCCAGTGTATCTATAGAAGGCGAAAGACCTCCGTGGAGACAGAAGATCTAACAAGAGAAAAGATCAAATTACACATATGCAGGCAGAGTCTACTTTAAACCTTTATTTCTTGATTAATTTTTTAAGGCCACTGAATTAAGACAGTGTGACTCTGAGCAGACTTCCCTCTTCCTGGCATACCAATATGGCAATTTTTACTTTAATTTGGATTATCTGAATCTTAATGTCAAGTCATCGTCACTGGATAATTATAGTTTAGCTTAATAGACACTGATTTTGAAATTTATAACACTGCTTTTTTATCTCTAATCCCCATTACATTTCCCAACTGTTCAGTCTAAGTAACACAGTATGGTATAGTTAAAAGTAGTACAGCTTCTGATTTTCCTGGGTATTCAAAATTTTAAACTATACGAGCACATTTTATTTAGACTAATATTTTAAGTTATATCTCTCTAGAACTATATGGTCTTCTGAATGTTAACCCTTTGTTGTGTATAAATGTATTGTGAATGTTGGATATTTATCCTACGGTTGGGTAGATAATATATAGAAAAACTATGTTTGTGACTTTAAATGATATAAGAAGAATGATTGGCTGTGTTATTATCAGGCAGCCATAAAAGTAGACAGGAAGCCCGGGAGCTCCTGCTCCTGCTATTTGATGATTGATCTCCTGAAGAGGGACTGTGTGTGACTGAAAAGAACTGTAAGCAAACTATGTTTTGTGTTGGACAGTGATTATTCAAAGACGTTTTATCATTGTTTTGAGAAACCAAGTTTGTTTTTTCACTAAGAGTAAAGAATGTTTTATTTTTCACCATTCAGAGTCTGTGAGTATCTGTGTGTTTAACCAGCAACGTATCTCTTTGCTGTCCGGTCTGTTGCCTACTATGCAGAGGGAAGTTTTACCCTCAACAGTGAATGTGTATATGGACATTTTCATTTAATGACATGAATTGAGGATGTGAAATCTGAGGCATCAGGCAATTATACTACCATTAGGCAATTGTTATACTAACTTTCACACACCTGCATCTTCGAGAAAGATTTCCAAGAGTAACAAAAAAGACAATACTAGATACTCATTTATTATTCAAAGATAATAATATAAATTAATTATTTTATCAAATGATCAAACTTTAATGAAACCTAATGAGACCACATAGTTGCATAACATTACTTACCTGCCCATCTACTAGAGCTGTAAGAGGAAGATAATCAAATAAATCTGTGAAATATTTCCAAACATTGGCATTTCCATATTTCCGCAGACATTCATCATAAAAGCCATATACTTGTGTAATTTGTCTGCTTTCATGGTTGCCTCTTAAAATTGTAATGCGTTCTGGGTAGCGCACCTAATCACAGAGAATAAACAGACATTGTAATAATCCATCCATATAATTGGTTACATCATTACAGATAGGCTTCTAATAACCTGAGTTTTACAAACTCACCTTTAATGCCACAAGAAGTGTCACAGTTTCCACTGAGTAATAGCCTCTGTCAACATAATCTCCCATGAATAGGTAGTTTGTATCTGGCGATTTCCCACCAATTCTAAAAAGCTCCATAAGATCGTGGAATTGCCCATGGACATCCCCACACACTGTGACAGGGCAACGAACCTCCTGAACATTTGATTCTTTTGTTAGTATCTCTTTAGCCTAATAAAGGAGGAAAAAACATACAAACAGCTGATCAGCTGGGAAACTTGCCTAAATTAGATTTACAATTAAATTAAACAAACTTCAAGAAAAATTCCTAACAAAAAATTTAGGATATTTCTGTGAAGTCATGTTACAGATTCAAAATCCTGTTCAGCCTCAACTATACTCATAATTTTGCTCACTCAGTTGTTTCGTCCAACCTCATTTTCTTACCTGTAACTGGCAATTAAGGTAGTTTAATAAAATTAGGAGAATGAAAACATATATTTAAAAAACTCAGGGAAGGCTTTTAATTATAAATGCACAGTATATACAAACCTGAATTTCATCAGCAACAGGCTAAAAAACTGAAGGTACCAAAAAATTAAACACTAACTAGAACATTGTTGTTTTTTTCCACCTGCAATCTTTTACCAATGATAACTTTTAAAAGATACTAGTTTTTAGGAATTAGAACTTTTTTCTCCCAAGCACATCATTTGCCAACAATAAAATACAGAGTGGATTGGATTACTGGATTTGACAACCTATGCTTTATAAATCTAACACAGGGGTGTCAAACCCACATCCTCATGGCGTCATCACGTGACATATCAAGACTTTCCCCCCCTTTGCTAAACTGGGAATGGCCGTGGCCAGCGTGTGACGCATCCGGCCCACAAGTTTGACAGCCCTGATTTAATAAGTCATTGATAGGTCTTCACATATAGTATTACTTAAATATCTAAATAATATCTAAGTAATATCTAAAGTTAGCATTACATTGCATGTAATTTTTATTTTTCTTAGTTTAGAAAAAGGGCACATTATTACACAATTTAGAAACTGTATAAAATTACAGTAATACAATATAGTATACATGCATTTGTATATCTAGTAATGTACCAATTCTTATTAGAAAATAATTACATTGTTATATTCTTACATTTTTACTATTAGGTCTTATCTTAGATGATTTATTTTTAATTAATATTAAATGGTGAAAGCATTTTATGTCATTAGACATAAAATTGTAAAAAAGGTTTCACAATTAAGGGAATTGTTTTAATTTAGTACTTACCTAATATTTCTACAAATTTAATAGAAACAAGTAGTAACTAGTAATTATGTATTGTAAAAGTGGTTCTCCATTTTTCAAATTTATGACTGAAAATCTGAAATGAATACCTGTGTGACTGGCAAAGGAACTCTATGTAAACATGAAATATCTATGTCTTAATACGTCTATATTTAGAATGAGAAACATGCCATGATATTAATAATTTTAAAAATAAAAGACAATTTAAAATTTAAAAAATCAATTTAATTGAAACACAATTTTAAATAAGAACTTTTATTTACTTTGTTAACTCCCAGGACTATGCTGAAACTTTTGCATGTAATAGAGTAGGGGCTTCATTTAATTCTCAATCCTTCCATAATGCAATTAGTCATTGACTTACAATCACAACTGAGCCCAAAATTTCCATTGCTAAGCAAAACTGTTAAGTGCGTTTTGCCCCATTTTACGACTTTTCTTGCCATAGCTGTTAAGTGAAATACTATAACTGTTAAGTTACAGTTAAATTACAGTCAAGTAAATCTGGCTTCCCCATTGACTTCTTGTCAGAAGATCACAAGACCTCAAAACACAGCAACTGTCATAAATACATGCCAGTTGCCAAATATCCAAATTTTAATCACATGACCATGGGGATTTAAGTGTGAAAAATGATCATAAGTCACTTTTTCAGAGCCACTGTTAACTTTGAATGGTCAGTAAATGAATGTTTGTAAGTCAAGGACTACCTAATATCATGCTAACATTGTTAATCTATATCAGTAACACTTTTGGTTATTGTTCTTTTGCTAGAAATGGCTAAAAAAATACTATTCCAATACTGCGAAGATAAAACAAGTAGAAAAAAATGAAGGAATTTCAAATATTGGCCCCACCAGATTAGATGGAAATATATAAATTTTAAATTACACAGAAATCATCTGCATAACTTGAAAGTCTACATGTTTTTATTTCAAATATTACTAGTTCATGTTCATTCCTTTTTTTGGCAGCAAAGTAACAACTGCTGCATTTATACAGGTAGTCCTTGACTTATGCTCACAATTGAGCCTGGAATTCGTAAGTTGTTGCAGTTGTAAGTAGAGTCACCATTCAACCGGACTCAATTTTACAACCATTTTTTATGACAGTTGTTAAGCAAATCATGTGGTCATAAATCAAAATGCAGTTGATCCAATGGCATTTTTTTTGCCAGAAAACTGCAAAATAAAATTATAAAACACCATCATGTGACACTATAACTAGCTATAAATTCCAGCCAGTTGCCAAACACCTGAAATGCGATCTGAGTGTGATGATGGTTTGGCAGTCATAACTTCAACAGGTCATAAATTAATTTTTTCAAGTCTGTTGTAACTCTAAACAGCAATTAAGCAACTGGTCGTAAAACAAGGACTACCTAAGACTCAAAACTAGCAACTACCAACTTCCAAATATTTTTACTTTTAATAGTGATAATGCCATTATTTCATATGGCTTGCTCTGTTATAAAGAGGCCCATGTAAATAATGTTTCATTTCAAAGTTCAAGGCTCTATTTTAGAGCAGAAGCCCTTGCAAAAATAGGTGGTCTATCAGGTCCTAGGGAGAGTCAATTATTTATTAGGACCAAACAGTATTCAAGGCCAGCCTCTGGGTATAAGGAGCTTTTTTAGAGCCAAAGGCTGAAAATAACAGACTGAGGTTGTTGTAAAACAGAATAAGGATAACTTTTTGAAGGATTGGTACCTTAACCAAAAAGGAATATCTTCAAGCAGTTTTAAATCAACGTTAAGCAACTACGTGTATATAGAAGTTGAGAGTAGCACCAAGAAAAAAACCCCAATGTAGCCAGAGTATCACATATCTCCTACCTTTAATAAAAATATGAAGAAATTCAAAGCTTTCATGACTTCTATACTAAATACATGCCCAAACCTATAATTCAGCTCAGGGACCTCTTAAGAAATTTAATGTGTAAATTATTAACGTAAGACATATTTTGATTCTGATCTGCCTGAAAAAAATCATAAACCAGACTGCTTTATTATGTTCAAACTGAGGGAGAATCCTATTAATTTAAAAATTTATGTTTTAGTCTCCTCATGGTTATTCCACATATGGGAAATGTACATATAAGCATCTATTGTACTTCAGCGCTTTTTGTTGAAAAAAATGAGTTCTTCAAGTGAAATAACATAACTAGAATAGAGAAAGCTGCATTAGTTGAGATCTCAGTAAAAGGAGTTTTATTTACCACTGGCAACTAAAAGAAGTATAATTTTGAATAAAAATTCTTTAAATGCACTGGGTCCTATTTATGCCTCATCTTCACAGTAGATAGGAATGTTACACAAATGAAGATAACTGAATCATCAAAGGACACCAAGTACACAACCACTGTACCCTGTTAATCTTTCAGTAGCTCTAGCTATGAATATAACATGTACTATGGTGTTTGTAGTTTGTGTAAATAAGAATTGTGTGTTTAAACAAATAAAAATCTGTGAATCTTCAGTGTTTTAAATATATGTAGGGGGGAAAATAAAGGGAAGAGAAGTTAATCTAGAAGCATTATCATTAACTTTTCACAACCTGTTTTCCAACTCCATATTTAATTAAAATAATGTTAAACTCTTCCTAGATACTCATTATTTTACTGTGGTGCAGGAAGTCCCACGAGAGTGTTCTATTCATCTTTCTCCAACAAATGTCATGGCTGTATATAAATCAGTCATATAAATCAACCAGAAATAAAAAGTGAACAAGCGAGAGTAGACAAAATCTATCCCACTCGTTTTTGTGTGTTTTGCCTTCTATACCACGGATCAGAGAGATCATTCCACCGTTTTTTCATTTTCATCCTGCCTGACCTTGACTCTCCCCTGGCAAAACAGAAATTCAAAGCCTCCCCATGTCCACCTTTGCCGATCACAAGACAAAATCTCAGAAACAAGGACAATTAAGGCTACAAAAACATTCTCAGGAAGACAACGGCTACGATGTGCGCATATTTTTAAAAAAATTAAAAGCCGAGGAGAAAAGTATTGTCTGAGAACGATTCTCAGGCTCTCCTTTAATCTGGATATATATATATATATATATATATATATATATAAATATATATATCAGGTAGGCAAAGACCTTTCTTGATAAAATCACCCTGTTCAGAAATCTGTCTCCATCTTTTAGCCTTGGAACTGTTGCCTTGGCTCTCAGAGCCTGTTCTACGGTACCCTCAAGCTACTAGCAGAAGGAAACAAACCAACGCCTTTTCTGAAGCAATTCTCGGCCTCTTTTTCTTTTCCCACCCTTCCCTTCTATGGGAGACGTCTTTCGGATAGGAAAACGAGCGAAGTCGACCCCAACCCAGAGCCCGCTTTCCCCCTTCCGCGTCTCACCCACCTTCTCGCACAGGGTCCGCACTTGGCTCTCGCTCAGCTGCTTGCACTCGTTGAGCTGCTCGATCCATTGGTCCAAGTCCTTGGTAAAGCTCTTGTCCTCCATGCCGGCCCGCCGCCTGCCGCCAGCTCAGTTTCGAGGAAGGAGAGCGCTCGGCGGCGCGGCCAGCGCGGCGTGCTTCGGGGAGGCCCAAAAGCAGCAAGAGGGAGACGGAGGGAAAGGGAAGGCCGCCGCCGCCGTGGCGCCGAAGGAAGGAAAAGGGGAGGGACCAACGGGCAGAGAGGCCCAACCGCCCGTCTCGACAGGGCGCGCGAGAGCCTAGGCCTCCCTCCTTCTTTCTCCGGCACCGTGTAATGGCGGACGCCGACGGTCACGGCATTGCGCACTTCCGCTTTACGTTCACGTCAAATGGGTGAGAGCGCCCCCTTCCAGCTGGAGGACTCAGCTCTTCATTCGAATCGAGCACAGCCCCTGGTCGGCCAAAGAAAACGTCGGTGAAGATTTTCGGGGGTCACAACCCAGGCTGCAATACCCAATTTATTAATAATCCAGGTAGTAAGTGAGTGGAAGTCACTTTTCCAACCACTTTTCTGAAGCATAAACAGCCCTATGATATAGCAGTAGGAACAAAGGGGAAATAGAAAGTGAAAGTACAGGTAGTCCTCGACTTACAACAGTTCGCTTAGCGACCGAAGTTATAACGCACTGAAAAGTTACCTATGACCATTTTTCACACTTACGACTGTTGTAGCATCCTCATGGTCACAGGATTTATATTTGGATGTTTAACAACTGATTCACATTTATGACTTGCAGTGCCCTGTGGTCATGTGATTACTTTTGAGACCTTCTGACAAGCAAAGTCAATGGGGAAACCAGATTCACTTAACAACCGTGTTACTAATTTAACAACTGCAGTGATTCACTTAACAAGTGTGGCAAGAAAAGTCATAAAATGGACCAAGACTCACTTAACAAATTTCTCACTTAACAACATAATTTTTGCCTCAATTGTGGTTGTAAATTGAGGACAACCTGTAGTATCTTGGCCTTGGCTTTGGCCATCTGAATTTGTTTTCTTCAAGTTTTAGCTGAATACGTGGTTTTGTTGAAGGCATCCCATCTCTCCTGAAGATTCATTATAGTATATTTGTATTTTAAAGCATCTTTTTCATATTGTAAACTATATGTTAATTATTTAACTGGATGTGACCTAATTAGTACTTGGAGATAAGTTCATCAGCAAAGATTAGGTTGAGACAGTTGGTTCAAAAACACATTGGTAGAAACCTACATTAATGTATTATTGATATCACCAGGAGTCAGGCCCAGCTTAGCTTTTTAGTAGCAATGCCACGGTGCAGATTTGTATTAATTTTATTAACAGCTAAGATTTTTCAGATATACTTAGCCAAGTAGATTCCAACCTAAGGTAAAGATAAAGGTTCCCCTCAGAAATATGTGCTAGTCGTTTCCGACTCTAGGGGGCGATGCTCATCTCCATTTCAAAGCCGAAGAGCCAGTACTGTCCGAAGATGTCTTCGTGGTCATGTGGCTGGCATGACTAAATGCCAAAGGCGTATGGAACACTGTTACCTTCCCACCAAAGGTGGTCCCTATTTTTCTACTTGCATTTTTAACGTGCTTTTGAACTGCTAGGTTGGCAGAAGCTGGAACAAGTAATAGGAGCTCATCCCATTACACAGCACTAGGGATTCGAACCGCTGAACTGCCGACCTTAACCCTAACCCTAACCTTGTACTTACTTTGTTAATTGCATTTTCTATAACCATTGGCAGTCTTTTTTGCATCCTGGTTTAGTTAAATCTCAAGGAAAGACATTATTGGATTGCCTCAGATCAAGAAATGGGGATAACTAGAGCAATTGTGTGAAACAAAAAATATCACTCCAAGCAACGCATTCATTTTTATCACAGGAATTTTCTCCAACAATAAAAATTGCAGTGTTCCCCACCTTAACATATATTTCTTTTTTAGCTTCATTCCATATCTTAACATAATTTATTTACTTATTAATCACATTTATATAGCTGCCCATCTCACCAAAGGTACCTCTGGGTGGCACACAACAAATGGATAAAATCACATATACAAAACAAATATAAACAATTTATAACAACTTACATTTTGCCTTTGTCATTATGATACTGAGCTAGTTTACTTTGTCTCAATCTTAAAACCTGTTTTCTTTATTCTTTTTGATCCTCTATTTTTATGTTTTGTTAATATCTTTGTCTTCTGATTATTAATCTTAAAATCTGCTAGTGTAAAAAACTCTTTTAATGTTTCCATTGATGCCTTTTTAATCCCTTTAGTGGATCCTTAAGAATCAATAGCAAATCATCAGCCAATGCCCTATAAGTTTCTTTATTAATTTTACTTTCCCAAATATTTCATTTTTAACATCCTTATTCAATATTTCAAGAACTAAAATAAACGGCAGAACAGGCAACAGGCATTCCCTGTCTTGTCTCTTTTTATAGCTCACAGGATTTTTATAGCTCTCCACTAACAATTATTTGTGTGTATATCGATCTTAACCACTTTATAATATCCATTCCAAAATTCATATCTTCCAAAACTTTAAACAGGAAAGCCCAGTTCAAATTGTCAAAGGCCTTTGCGTCTAAAAAAAATGAATGTGGCTTGTTTTTCATTGTGTTGCTCCAAGTATTCCAAAATGTCCAACATATTTCTAATATTAGCTTTTAACTGTGTTTAGGTAAAAACTCACACTGAACCTCAAACTTAAATTCCTGCAAAATTATATGTTATTATAATGTTATCCGTTGATACTTTCTTATTAAAGTCAAATTTTGTCCCACCTTAGGCATTAATGCTATATTAGCCTCTTCTTAGCTCTCTGGCATCTTTCCCTCTGTAATTCCAAATTCATTATATTTTGTAAAGCTTGCAAAAGTTCATTCTCAAAGCATTGAGAAACTATAAATACTATAAAACTATATATATAGTTTTGCAAACTTCATTATTATGGAGCCATTCTTTTTCTATGTAATCTTTGGTAAATTTTGTGTCTTTAAATATCCATCTATTTTTCCATGAAAATTTCTTGTCCTTTACAATATCCATGAATCACTATGATTATACTTTTTGCATAACTACAGTATCTGCTATTTCAGTATCTCCCTCTTGTAATTTCAGTCTTTTCTTTTTCTTCTCAAAATTTATATACCAGCCACTTCCTTGGTTTATTTGCAATTTATTTATTTTGCATAGTTCATTTTTATTTCTGTTTAATTCTCACTGTAGGAACTTAATTTGTTGAGAAAATGTTAAGATACTTAAATTTACTAGCTGGGGCAGTGCGGTTGTGTAATGAGCCTTGATTGGTAGCAGCTGGCTCCTGTATGTGGCAATCTATGCTGTGATTGGTTGCTACCGTTGTGGAGTGGGAGGAGGAGTTTCCCTTTTTTCCTGCCTTTTTCTTCTGTGTGCCCTGTGTACTCTGTGATTTACCTCATGATGCTCCTGTTTGCCCGACACTCTAGTTTGCCGTGTATAGTTGTAAAATATATTTATTTATATAAAAATATAAGTTCATGTCAATATCTCTAACTTCCTTTGGATACTGGCTGCGCAATTCCCTGACAGAAAATATTTTTTTATCTTCTTTGGAAATTTTTTAAATTTGTCTTTCATTTATTTCATCCAAAATAACTTGTGTTTTCTCTTGCCTTTTTTTTTTAGTTCACTATTATGTTACATAAATACAACACAATTGTATTTAGGCAAGATGAAGGCTTTGTTTGCATTCCAAATCATTCTTATATCTCTACCATTTTATTATTTTTCAGAAAACTGTTCTAAATTTCTTTTCACAGTCCCCCATTATTTACCCTCCATCTAAAAGATCCGAGTTTCCATTAAAAAAAAAAACAATCTAAAAAGGGCATTGGCAATATCTCTATGAACCTTAGTTATCAAACCCCTCAGAATCCAAATCACTGTTCTAAAAAAAAAAAAAAACTTTTTCAGAAAAATAAGCATGCTTTTTGAAGTTCCATTTTTGTGTCTTCATGCAGCAGCAAGCTTTAAATTATCCATCAAATTTTAAAAAATGCTTTTGATAGAGTCTTAATTACAAGAGGGAAAGTAAAAAAGGGTAGGTTTCCCCCTTTTTGTGTTTTATCTTTTTGTGCCCTTAATGCTTTCATTTCAAATAGCATTCTATAGTTACAGTCACCATCATGATCTGGCTTATATCATATTTAGTTGTATTTTGTACAATCATCCAGTTGTCTACACTCTTTAATGCTAAACAAATAATATTCCTACAAAAGTGAGGTCTGTTTGTTTAATTCAAATATTTTCAAAAGCACTTTCATCAGAGTTTAAGGTTTCAAAATTATTGTCCCCTTTACCCATTTTAAACTTTCTTACATCCAATTCTTCTTAACCATTTTTTGCTGAAAATTTAAATCCTTGAAATGCTTTTGTTTTTTCCTGCTTCTTTAATCTAGAAAGAATGTTGACTGACCAAGTGGATTTTTTAAATCTTGCCACTCAGAAAGTATATCTTTATCTGTAAAGTAATTACATCTGGCAGAGAATCTGCAGAGAAACTGGCAGTAGAGGACAAAATCATGCTTCTTGACTCTTCTGACTGACTCATGTCTATTTCTCTTCTCTTCACAGAATATCTGGAAAAGGTGTTCGCGGTTTTTCTGTTGTTTGAAGAGCAACATTGAAGACTTTCCTGTGTCTCCTGACAGGTACCACCACCTTCTTCTTAAACCCTGGGCATGGTGGGGCACGATTGATGGACTGCAGAGTCTGTAAGAGCCTCTTACAAAAATGGCTTTCTGTCCAGAAGGGGCTTCAGGGGCAAAAAGATAAGCAGGATGACTAGCCAGGCTTAGAAAGGAGAGGCTCAGCTAGATGGATGTTCTTTGACATGTCACCTTCTTATTCAAGAGGCACAGGAACCAGATGACCAGCAGGGAGAATTGGAGACACATCTTCATGTGTCTGATGGAGACGTATCTTCCTTTCCAGGGGTAAGGATGCTTCTGCAACATGGCCAGTGGGGGTTCATGCTTCAAAACTGGGTGGGGGAAGGGACAAATCCCCACTTGAGGGGAACTTGGCCAGCCTAGAAAACTGAAGAAGAGCTCCTTGGATTCATGGGAAATCTTGATGGCTTGGAAAGGAAAATCCTGGGAAATCCTAAGGAAGAACCATTTTGAGTCTCTTCCTATCAGCCACATTTCCCATGATCTGCTGTCTCTTTGCCCTGTGTAATGTAGCCCTTCCCTCCTGGGGAAGATAAACATTCCACCACATCCAGAGCACTTTTAATGTATACCTTCAATGAAACAATTGTTACTTGCAGGTTGTGATGGGTGCTCCTGCCACCGCCTGGAGTCCCAGGAAGAAAGTTGTCTGGCCAGCTCTCATTTTAAGGAGGTTAGTGTTCTCAGCTGAGGGATTCTGAAGCCCTCAAGAAGGCGGCTAACTGAAGCCCTAAAGAGAATGGCTAGAAGAAAGGTATGCAGAGGGGAGGCATCGCTACCCTCTGCCTCTACTTCTGCTAAAAGAAGAATGACTCAGGCCCTTAATTCTCTCCTCAGAAATGAGAAGACATCGAAGTGGACGCCACAGCTCTCTACAATTTTGGAGACCTGCACTGAGTCTGTAAGGCCAGACCAGCTCCTCCCCATGGTAATGGCAGAATCCCTGTCTTTGTGCATTTGTTAATATGCCAATAGATGGAATATTTGCATTCTTATTTCAGGATCCATCGGAAGAATGCCGACCGATGGAGAAGGCTAAGAGCCCAAGGGATGTGGAGGAGGGACATGCAGGAGGAGACAGTGCCTTTCTTTCAGGGTAGGTAACACTTCGGAGGGTGAAACTTTTGCAGAGGGAAGGCATCTCTGCCTCTGCTTCTGCTAAACGAAGAATGATCAGGGCAATCCCATTGGCAGGCCAAGCTCCTTGGCAGGACATCTGGAAAGGTTCTTAGAGCCTCCACACGACCACTCTTGAAAAAGGGCCCATGGCTACATTTGATCTTTGGCCCTTTGATTTTCTCCCCCCAGAGAGGAAAGGCAAGAGCACCGGAGACCGCAGCTGTCCACCATTTTGGAGACTTGCACTGAGTTGGTAAGTCCTGGACAGTTCCTCCCAATATGAAACGAAGAAGCCCTGTCCCTGTGGATTTCTTGATATGCCAACAGATGGAATCTTTGGCTTTTTATTTCAGGAACCACAAGACCAACCAGTGGAGGAGGAGCTCTCTCCTAATGAGGAGAAAACACCTTCAGAGGTAAGAAGGTTTTAGCAATGGGAAGTGGGAGAAATTGTGCTATACATCCTTCTAAGCTTAAGGCTTGTGAAGGCTCTCTTGCTGTTGGCCCATAGGGCCTGAATGCACCCTATCCTTTAGGAATCTTATTGGGACACAGAAAGCTTAGGATTTAGCAACCAGTGTCATTTGCAGGATTCGCTGACAGACCTGGTGGGCTCCAGGACTAGCAGCCTGTGGGACTTGTACTCCCTTGCTGAACTCCTGGAGGAGGAATCTCAGGATAGCTGGGACCAGGATGCAGAGGCTTCAGAGGTCAGCCCTTCTTCCAGTCCGTGGGTAAGAAAGACAAAGTATTTTCGGTTGGGCAGGGATAGAGTCCCTCTAGTCAATTCTCCTAACCTGATGAACTGTGCTGGAACGCTCTTGGCAGTGGAGAAAAGGGGACACCCGGCCCTTAGGACAGCATACTTAGGCTAACTATATGCACCCAAGCTCTGGTGCGATTGGTTCCTTTGCCACAAAGCAGCAGGGACTGGTGTCCTAAATGGGAAATGTGATCCCCATTCTTTTAGGAATTCTAAGTTTCTTTTCTCTGATGGCTAAAGAGAAATCATTGTCATTCACAGGATTCTCCAGAAGACAGGGAAGACACCCTGGAGGATCTCAGCAGCCTGGAAGAGGACATCCTGGATTCCCTGGACTGCCTTCTTTTATGAGAAGAGGTATCTATTTTACCCTCTTCACGGGTCACTGCCTTGCCTTACGAAGCTCAATGAAGCAATGAGCTATGCTGTGCAGGCCATCTAGGTCAGACAGGTCATAGTCGAGGGTACTAACACAACATGGTCCACTGGAGAAGGAAATGGCAACCATCTCCAGTATCCTTAGGAAGAAAACCCCAGGAAAAGTATCAAAAGGCTAAAAACTACAATGCCAGAAGATGAGCCCCTCAGATCGGAAGGTGTCCAATATGCTACCTGGGAAGAGTGGAGGGCAATTACAAGTAGCTCCAGGAAGAGCAAAGTGGTAATAATAATAGCCTTTGATTCCTCCCCCAGATGTTTCCTCAGATTCCACTCCAGATGTTAGCTTGGAGGAGGAGAAACCGGCATCTCAGGAGGTGAATTGGTCAATGGCTCCGAGCAGTCTGCTGAGAGTGATTTGTCTGAAACAACAGCTGGAGCAGGGCAGCCTTGAGGGTTCAGGTGGGGAAAGCACACAGCTCCCAGCTGGTTAGTGATGGGGAGGGGGAACTGCCTTCTGTACCTGAACCAAGAACACTTAGGGCAGAGAAAAGGCAGGAGCAGCAAAGGTCAGCTTGATTACTTGCAAGGAGCCATTCTCGCCATTCTCGATCGGCTGCACCAGAAGCTGGCTATTTAGCACAGTAGACAGACAGAGGCGATGCTGGGAACGTGTTCATGAGCAGGGGGTTGGACTAGAAGACCTCCAAAGTGCCTTCCAACTCTGTTATTCTGTCTGTCTATAGGACGGCTTCAGCAACGGAGTATCGAGATGGAGGGCAGAATCACCCCCACCTACAAAGCCCTGCATGGAGCTGTTTTCCCCTGGAATTGATGTTTTTTTGTTGTTTTTCTTGTTCTTATTCTTGTTCTTGTTAATTCTGAGATTTTTCAATTTGTTATCTTTTTATCTATATTGTTAAGTGCTAAAAAATAAAAGCAACAGTTAAATAGTTGTTCATTGACCACAATTATTTTCCTTTAACTATCAGTGTAGCATTCAGTAGGTAGAATGATAAATAATTGTATAACATTGAATACATTGAATAAAACTACAAGAACACTTTATATACCCTAATTTATATTTAGGCCTATTGTCATTACACTTTTCTTAGGGACAGGGTGAACTTTTGATTAAATGCAGAATTTCACCAAGGGTCTTTGTCCTAGTTTTGTCTAGGGACATTTATTTTTCACTGCTGTATGTTGAGACAGTGTTATTAGTACTCAGTTACTATATACAATATGAAATGCTATAGGACCATGATGGCGAACCTATGGCACGTGTGCCACAGGTGGCACGCGGAGCCATATTAGTGGGCCCACCAGCTCAGCTCTGGGGCGCATGCGCGCGCCAGCCAGCTGATTTTCGGGCCTTCTGGGCCCACCAGAAGTAGGGAAACAGGCTGTTTCCTGCCTCTGGAGAGCCTGGGGGCGGGGTGGGGAAGGCCCGTTTTTCTTTCTTACCTGGCTCCAGATCCTCTCTGTGTATCTGGGAAGGGCAAAAACAGCCTTTCCCACTCCCTTGGAGGCCCTACGGAGGCTGAAAAGGCCCATTTCCTGACTCCCGGTGGGACAGGAAGTGACATTTTTTCCTGTCCTCAGCCTCCAGAGACTCCTAGAGAGGCTCCTAGAGACTCCTAGAGAGGCTCCTAGAGACTCCTAGAGAGGCTCCTAGAGACTCCTAGAGAGGTTCTGGAGGCTGGGGACAGCAAAAAATGTCACTTCCTTCCCACCGAGAGTTGGGAAATGGGTCCTTTCAGCCACCGTAGGGCCTCCAAGGGAGTGGGAAAGGCTGTTTTCGCCCTTCCCAGATACACAGAGAGGATCTGGAACCAGGTAAGAAAGAAAATGGGGCCTACCAGGCCATCATGTGCCAGGAGTGGGGGGGGAGGGGGTTGCGCACGCATGCGTATGGGCACGTGCACGCGCGACCCTCCCCCACCCCCCGCCCTCCTGGCACGCGATGGCAAAAAGGTTAACCATCACTGCTATAGGATATCTTGCTTGAGCAGGAGGTCAGACTAGAAGACCTCCAAGATCCCTTCCCACTCTATTCTGGTTGATTGATTGATTGATCGATTGATTGAAATAACACAGTTGCTATGAGAATCTGGCTTCCCCATTGCTTTTGCTTGCCAGAAGGACGAAAAGCTGATCACATGACCCTGGGAAACTGCAACCGTTATAAAGATGAGTCAGTTGCCACGCGTCTGAATATTGATCACATGACCATGGGGATGCTGTGATGGTCGTTAAGTGTGAAAAAAGGTCATAAGTCCATTTTTTCCAGAGCTGTTCTAACTTTGAACGATCACTAAATGAATTGTTGTAACTCGAGGATCACGTGTACTTTCTGCAGCATCAACCAGTGTATTATCTAGTAAGAGATGGAATTTTGTTCAGCAACTTCAGGAAGATCTGTCCTTGGGACATCATGATGGTAGGCACATAAAGCACTGTAGAACTGCTATGCCGGCATAAACTTTGTATTCTTCCAGAAAAAGGAATTTTACTGAACTGTACCCAGGTTACAGTGTCTAATAGGCTATAATTTCATGTAAGTCATGCTAAGTTATTACAATACATACACCAGCAAAATACTGTATATAATAAGATACACAAATGAGACAGCTAAAATGGCAGGGAAAGTACATGTCTTAACCTGGCATGAAATGTACGGCGATTTCCATTCAACTGTAAACAAAATTTCTACCGCAAGTGAATGGCAATGTAGCAAACCTTGCTTGGATATTGTCCTCTCAGGAACCTTGTTAATTGGTACTACATTTTCAATTGAAAAGAAAATGTTGATTCAAGTTTATTAAGAATTTAGAATATAAGAGGACCACAAAAGTTCATTCTTCTGCTTTATTCACAATAGTTTCTCAGAAACTCAAAATAGGTTGTTGGGCACGACTTCGCAACTAACAACAACAAAAACTCACTCAAGTTTAATGAGTTTTGAAAATTTCAAGCCAGAGTTATGCCATTGCTTGCTAATCAGAAGTTTTATTTATTTAACAAATTTATATAGCTGCCCATCCCACTGTAGGAAGTTAGCATCCATCCCTCTCCTAGGAAAATGAGATATTTTAGGAAATATTAAAAGGGCAAAATATTTTCCCTAAAAGGGAGGCAGAAACTCAGCCCCCACACCTTTGTCAATGGACCCTTAAGGCTAGTTTATTCTACATAACAAAGATCTACCTCCTGCAGGCAGAGCCATAGTTGGCATTGCCCTCACCCAAGAGCCAACAAAGGTAGGATTAGCCCTCTACCCATCTAGCAACAGAACTCACGACATGGCACCTGGAGAGATTGCATCACCCAGCAAGGCTCAACCAAACTTAGCACACAGACAGACTACAGAATTGCCCCTGCATGGCCCCATGGGAGTCTGACAACCAATCAGAATACAAGATCAAATTCAAAGCTGAACATAAAACTAAGGCACTCTCAGCATCTCGGCCCTTTTTCTGCTCAGGAACTCAAGCCATGTGATCTTGTTTGTGATGGAACCCGGAAGAGTTGGTCACCGCACGCATGCGCACCAGCTAGCTGCTCTCTTCCAGGTTCCGTTGCTCTGGCACATGTGCATATGTGTGTGAGTGTGCTCCAGTTTCGGCACTCGGTGCTGAAAAGCTTAACCATCACTAGGCTATACTATTGATTGTCATTTACAGGTTAGTAATATTTGTCCTCTTTCTGTCAACTTCACCTATTATCCAGAATTAGAAGTTGTTTGTTTAGCACTTCATGGGCTTCGCTAGCAATTTGGTAGCAACATATCCAGTCGTGTAACAACTGCAGCTTTAAATAATATTCATTTATCAAATTTATATGGTTGCTCAATTTGTAAAAAGTGACTCTGAGCAGCACACAATTAGTTAAAACCATAAATATATAAGAATGATTATTAAAATATAAAAGTCATTATTAAAAGAAAAAAAAACATAGCAAAGCACAAGCAAATATTAACCACAGTATGGGAGCCATGTTAGAATTTCACTGCTCTCCTGATACCCCCAGGACCATCGGCAAAGACATATCTTGAGGTCTTCCTGAACATTAATAGAGATGGAGCTATGTAAAAGAAAATAAGTCCTCCCACCACATTCTTATTTTTTTTTTAATTTGACTTATATTCTTCCCTCTGTAATGGGGACAAAAGTTTCAAAATCACAAATTAGAATAGATTCTGTTGTTTAGTTGCCAAGTCATGTCCGACCCATCGCGACCCCATGGACAATGTTCCTCCAGGCCTTCCTGTCCTCTACTATCCTCTTGAATCCATTTAAGCTCATGCCTTCTGCTTCAGTGACTCCATCCAGCCACCTTGTTCTCTGTTGTCCCCTTCTTCTTTTGCCCTCAATCTTAGTCTATCAATAGATTCTAGACAAAGATTAAAAAGCAACAGGAAGTGCCAATCTAATCCCGTGAACATTGTTCCCAATCTGAGCCTAACATGAATTCTTTTCAATCAAATAAGGAAAAAAAATGTCCTTTCTCCAGAGATCACTATTTTCACTCAACAAATGCTAAACAAAAGGAAACTGCAACTCGGCAGGATGCCTAAAAGCGTTCCCTCTTGGAGCACCTGCTAAATACATTCTTGTAGAATTTTTGAAGGGCTTACCTTTGCACACACTTTCAAGGAACAAAGGCAAGATTTCTCCTCTGCCTGCATATTTTATTCTTAGCTCATAAATGAACCTGGTAAGATTTCTAATAGAGCTAAACTGACTTTGGGGCTGGGGAGTGTGTTCTGGAGGGTGGGGAAGATAGCGTGGGGAAGATGGCAGAAAAGGCCCATCTCCTAGGCATAATTCCCCAGGAAATGGGAGCTGCATTATGTCCTCTCTACCTGATCTGATGGGATGGGCAGATACCTTTGGAGAGAGTTGGTCCCTCGAATAACCCACCCCAATCCCATAAAGGGCTTTAACAGTTAAAACCAGCACTTGAGTTGAATCCGGAAGCAACCAGGTAACCAATGCAGTTCATTTTCCACAGCTTCTGGGCAACATTCAGTGCATACAGTATTTAAACCCACTAAAATGCAAAACTGTATTGTGTGGACAAGTCAAGTCTAAAACCTGACTTTCTATTTCATTTGATTAAACATGCCAACAGCCCAATGTAGCCTTAATCGTACAAGTAGTTCTTGGGTACTTGTTCAATGGCTGTTCAAACTTGCGATAGTGCTGAATTTACTGGACTTACTGAAGCTTGGGAGGTTTAGCCATTGCATTGTTCCCGTGGTCACATGATTGCAATCCAGGCACATAGCACCCACTTATGATTATGATATTGCAGTGAGCTGATATCATATGATCGTGATTCCATATTCTATTGGCTTCCCACAAGCAAAGGAAACACGGCCTTGTGAGGCCCTCTCTTAATGAAGGCAACCGGACTGCTGGAGCAGTGCTGCTATCACACTTTTATGACTACATCACTTAGCAGTGGCAATTATAGTTCCAGTTGCCATAACACATGGACTACCTGTACCATACGGTTATGAAACGCTCATGGATTTGATTTTCTCTTAAAAGTTTTCACTGGCAGATAAGTTTCACTTATCTGAAAGAATAGGTGACAGTCTTATCATCAAAGATCTAAGTAAGCATTTACCATTTTTTTGAGTATAAGATGCTCTGGAGTATATGACGCACCTTAGTTTTTGGGGAGGAAGAAAAAAAAATCTGCCTCTGCCTACCATCATCCATCAGTATTCATCTGGCTAGTGTCCTGTCAGTGTGTGAGAGAGTTGAGGGCTGTGTGGAAACTGACAGTATTTGCTGTATGAGCAACAAGGAGACAGTTTGGCACCTGGGTGTGGCTTAGCTCTGCAGCTCTGAGTCTGTGCTGAGCTCTAAACTAGTCCGCTGCTCAAAACTGAAACTGAAACTCCTCTCCTCTGCTTGTGTTTTGCTTGTATTTACTACCACGCTGGAAAACCTGCTTTTGGTATTGTATATTTACTTCATGTTATATATAAAAAGAAGTTACTGAATCCTGCTGAATCAGTTACTTGTGTGTGCTTTCTTGATGTGATTGCTGCTGCAAACTCTGACATGTTCTTGCAGCAAGTAGCAAACAGCCAGGTCAGCTTCAGCACATTATTGCAGCCTGATTCAGCACGAGCAGCTGATTGGCGGAATACTCCCAATCATCTGTTTCAGGCTGCAGGGATTGCCACAGACCATCGCCGCCTCCATGCCTCACATTTTCGGCTACATTCGTTGTATAAGATGCACCCAAATTTTCACCCTTTTGGGGGGGGGAAGTGAGTCTCCGAAAAATATGGTAATAAACTATTCAAAACATTAGACAGAAAGATTGTCATGAAAAAAGATTTAATTTGGGACAAAAAAATGACCAGTTAAACCTTTGAAAATAAAGCAAAAATACGAATGTTAAGTGATGTTATTCTCACTGTAACAGCACAAGTCTTTTTTCTGCAGAACAATAGTACAATAGATATGGCTCATGCTTGTAATTTAATTCATGCTATATGTAATTCTACTTCTACCTTTTTTGAAAGGGAGGCATGGTGGCTGGAAAAGGTCTATACTCTGGTGGTTTGAGTCCTACCGTGTGATGGGGTGAGCTCCTGTCACTTGCCTCACTCCTGCCAACGTAGCAGTTTGAAAGCATGTAAATGCAAGTAGACAAACAGTACCACTTTGGTGGGAAGATAACAGCATTCCATGTTTCACACTGACATGATGTCATGCTTCCACAAGACCATGGAAAAATCTTTGGACAGCACTGGTTCAATGGCTTAAAAAGAAAAAGGAAATCACCCCTAAAGACGGCTACAACTAGTGGAGTAAATTCTGCAGGGACACCTTTACCTTTTACTTCTTCTGAAGTTCAGCTATTTCTAAATCATCTTTTTGTTTTGCCTTTTCAAGTACAGTGGCAATTTTGATGTTGTCATCTGTATTACACAAAATTCTTCAAAGATTCTATAAGCATTTCAGTGCAAAATAAATTTACGTAATGCTGGATTCTGCCTTCATTTCTATGTTTATCTCATTCTATGGCTAATATTATAGTTAAACAAATGAAAGAACATTTGCAATTTGTCTTGTAACAAATGAGACATTAAAGTCACAAGTATAGATTTTAGAGCAGAATTATGTGTTACATTAGTAAATATGTTGAATTTCCAAGCCTGTATTGCCGAGACAGAAAAAAAATGATGGGTGTAGGTTATTTTTCTCTCTACTTACTTATCAGGCTACTCTCTCAGATCCTGAATTTTTTTTCCTGATTTATGGAAAGAAGGTTAAATACAAGTAAGTATGTAGAGCAAAATACTGGAGCAGAATTACAAAATCTATTATTAGTCTCCTCTCCCTGCCTGCCGATGCTGTATTAACATTGCAGGATGGATTCAGAATAGTAAACTGGAGGTATCAAATGCGGTTCCTAGTTGAAGACTGATAAATGAGGTTTATGTGGTTTTGAAATAATTGCTGGGAAATGATCCTTGTAACCATTCATATATTAGGACTATCATATTGTTATATACCCATTGTATTTTGTTCTTTTTCATTGATTATTTTATTGTTCTCTTATTTTATTTCTGTTTACATTCTTCATTTGGTAAGGACTTGCCTCTCCTTTCTGCTCAAGAAAGTAGAACTCTTGAAACAATTGACATTTCAAAAGGAAACTTTTATTGAGGGAAAGTCATAACAAAACAAAGAAAGCAAGATCTGAGGATTCCCGTGCAATTCCGTTATATTAAGTTAGAGACCCCTCCCCTCAGTCCGGTGTTGAATAAGCCAATCTGCAGGTTCGAAGATGTTTTGAGAATTGCAGGCTGAGAAGGTGATAAGCTATTTTCATCTTCGTTGCTTGCTGGAGGCTCTGGAGCTGAGACAAAACAGATGGTCCTCCCCCACACTCTTGTTCCCAGGAAGGTAAATCAAAGCACAGGTTAGATAGGCACCAGAAAGGTGGTTATAAACTGAGGAATACCTCCAGGCTCCCTCCCTACCAGAACGGCAGCGTCCCAATAAGGATCTATGGGACCTGACTCATTTCTTTCTTTTGACTGTTGTTAAGCCACCCAGAATAGCCCATGGTGAGATAGGCAACAAATTTAACAAACACATTGAGTCGGTATTATTTCTTTCATACTGTCTTAATATGTAAGAAGAAATCTAAAAAGCTCAAAAGCAACTCACCATCCGTGTTATAACTGAAACTAATTGAATTTTATCTTTGTTGGACAAAGATACTGACAACCATTAACTGTCATTCAAAAAATATCACCTCCAGAAATATTGGTGATTTAGTAATTATTGAAATGGCATTGTTTCACAAACCAATAGTGGAAGGATATGGAAAAACAGTATGTGACAAAGGCCAATTTTCTTCATATCGAGTTTGCTGCTGCTGATAACTATATGGATAAGCTGCTATAGAACTGAAGTATCCATGCATTGGATGGGCCTGTGCAATATTAAAACTTTGTGATTCTCTAACATCAAAGTGACTAATAGTCTCTGTGTGAAACATACTGGAGTATGCAGTATTCACTGTACATGCAGTTGCAGACACTGCAGGATTTAGTGGATATATTTCATAGGAATTTAATTCTTGGTAAGTCTGAGTTACTAAGTGGGAATTATTAGCTTGATAGAAGTACCATGAATAGTAAGGATAGGAAGTCCTATACATGTGCATAGATGTTCCCTCAAAATATTCATTTTGACTAATAGGAGACCATTCATCAGAATTTTGGATATTGTCACTGAAAGGAGGTTCAGATTGGAAACTTTGCTGTTCCATGAATTTATTTAATTCTGTCACCATTGAGGATTCTGAGTTATATGGGGGTGGGTATTTGGGAATTTCAGATTTTTCACTATTTGCACTATTGTCTGGGGATAAACTGATGTCCATGTTGCATTCAGACTCTACATTTGAATCATTTTGAAAACCACCAAATTTTAAGTTTTGCTGTGCATTTTTTGTGACCAGTAGAAAATCACCTTCACCTAATTTTTCCACTGAGCTAATAGCTTCTTCGGCAGATCTCTGAACTTTCACTGGAGATACAGACATACATTTATTTACATCACTATAGGATGAAAAGTATTCATCATGTTCCTTTGCATACTGACTGGTCTTTCTTCCCCCTTTGACATTTTTTAGATCCTGCAAATTTTGCTGAATTGAAAATGCATCTGCATTATTCAATTTGACTTCTGAGGTATTTGGTGGAGCATGAATAAGTTCACAGGGATAAGCATCTTTTAACTGTGAAAAAGTGATTGGTGTTCTCTCTCTCAAATTCCTATTGTTTCTATACTGGGTTTCCAGTGGAGTTTTTAACTGTGGTCCTTCACCTTCTGAGGATTTACACTTGTTTCTGCAAAACAAACATCAGATTAATTTCCTACAATTTTTGAAATAATTTTTACAATATCAAAAGGGTGGAATGTTAAAATATCCTTCATTGTAAAATCAGCTTCTCAATTCTCCAAATGTCTCAGAAGTGCTATGAAGAAAAGAATTCAATACAACAACACATTAAAACAGTAGGGTTTTCTGGAATTCATCAAAACTGCTGTCATATTTATATTTATGAACCCAGAATGAGACATTAAAGTACCGTATTTTCCGGCGTATAAGACGACTTTTTAACACATGAAAATCTTCTCAAAAGTCGGGGGTCGTCTTATACGCCGGGTGTCGTTCTCCTGTAATCAGGCAAACCAGCCCGAAAGGCTCTGACTAGCCTTAAATGGCTCTGGCGATCCAAGCTCTGACGATCCCAGCTGAGTTGCCTGCCAATCAGGCAACACAGCTGGGATCGCCAGAGCCATGGATCCAAGCTCTGACGATCCCAGCTGAGTTGCCTGCTAATCAGGTAACTCAGCTGGGATCGCAAGAGCCCTGTAAAAGAAAAAAAGTTTTCCCCCTCCAGCTTGCTTACCTTAGCTGCTAATCACAACGCTTGCCTTGCTTCGCTTGCCTGAATCCATTCCATCAGCAAGCCACTCCCTGCCTGCAATCAAGCAGGCAGGAGTTGTAGACTTCAACTCCCAGAATTCCTCAGCCAGCAAAACAAAGCTGGCTGAGGAATTCTGGGAGTTGAAGTCTACAAGTCTTAAAGTTGCCAAGGTTGGAGACCCCTGTTCTATTGGGTAAGTTTTTTTCCCCTTTGGGAGCTTTAAAAAAAATAGTTAATTGGGGTTTTTTTAGTTGTTCTTTTTTAGACCTAGCCATTTAAAACTTAGGAAGTTTTAAATTTAGTTTTCATATAAAAATAAAAATAAAATAATATTTGTGCAGCTTTCTGAGATTTAGTGTTTCTGTAGTGTTTCACTCTAACTACACAAACACACAAAATCTCACAAAGCTGTATGTGGAATTTTGTGTGTGTAAAGTATGAAAGTTGTTTTTTTGGGGCTTTTTGTGGCTGTGTGAGGTTCCTGCTTGTTGCAGGGGCCATTTTGGGTCTAGCACAGCTGCTTTTACATTGTGGGTGAGCCAGTTGATGTTTTTTAATTTTTATTTGGTGTGCGTTGGAAGAGGGGTAGTCTTATACGGTGAGTATAGCCCAAACCCTATATTTTAACAGGAAAAGTTGGGGGTCGTCTTATACGCCCAGTCGTCTTATATGCCGGAAAATACGGTAGTGAAGATCAGGCCTATATAAACTGCTTTTTAAATTTTGACTATAAATATCAAGGTTTAAGACTCATGCATGTAAGCATAATCAGCAGAGACTTATTCCTTGCTGTAAGCATGCGTACATACAGTACATGAAATCCCATTCTGAGAGGTCTTTCAATTATTATATTCATGTTTTCATCACTCATTTTGTGAAGATAACACCTTTATATCTTATGAAAATAGAAACATGATGATTAAAAAAAAAGTTAAAACTAAAAACTATCTAAAGTATTATTTAAAAGTTAAGGACTTCATCAACTTTAAAAATATTTTGGCTAGCTGTTCTGTAATCCTTCTCAAAGATAATTGCTTTCTCATGTAGGTGTACACAAACTAAATAATATGGGAGCAAAAATAATGTGAAGATTTTGCTTAAAGTGCAATATACCAATTTTTATTCTAGTTCAGATTGGAGAACAAAAAATAGCTGTGGTATATGGCCGTGATGGTGAACCTATGGCACGTGTGCCACAGGTGGCACTCAGAGCCCTCTCCGTGGGCACGAGCCATCGCCCCAGCTCAGTTTTGCTGTGCATGCACGCGCGCCTCCCTCCGGCCAGCTGGTTTTCGAGTCTCTGCCCCACATGCACAGGTCTTGCATGCGTGGGGGTTGGGTGCACATGTGTGCGTGCACTCTGGGGGAATGCACACATGCATGGGGGTGGGGTGCACACAGGGGGTCACGCACGCATGGGGTTGCGTGTGTGTGTGTCACGCATTGCATTATGGGTGTCTGTGCACACTTTTGGCACTTGATGCGGAAAAGGTTAGCCATCACTGGTATATGGACAAAGCATCTTTAACAAAGGATTTTAAGAAATCTGAGTGTTAAAGTTCAGCTTAATGAGTTACAAAATCCAAATGGCATAAGACTCAAAGCATATTTTCTTTCATAATCTTAAACTGATTATATATTCACTTTGTTTTATGGTTTGCTGAATAAATTGCAATTGATTGAGATTGTACAAGTTAAGCCAAAGCAAAGTAAGCCATATCATGTTTTAATATGTTGTATAAATTCAATTTTAAATGCTAGTGCACTATTTAATTATATCATAAATCAAAATAAAAACAAAAACGGGTGAACAGATGTAAAAATTAACAGTTTTCAGAATATTTTTTTATGCCTTTAAGCCAGTGTTGACTCTTCGTGACTGCCTGGTGTAGTTCTTGAAATTTGCTTGGGAAGATTTCGTAAGTACTTGCCCTTGCTTGCTTCCCAGTGCTTAGATAGGAGACTGGTGCAGATTTACCCAGTTGGCTACATAGCTAAGGCAGGACTAGAAATTGCAGTCTCCTGGTTTCTACCCTGATGCCTCAACCACTACATTAAAGTGGCTCTCCTAAATAATAAATAAATACAAATTAATAATAAATAATAAATTTAGTACACCCCAAATGCATCTTAGACATAGTTCACTACCTAATATTTAGCATTCTCCTTTTTCATATTGCTAATTATTCCTATACTTATTTGGAACTTTTACAATTTGTACAATATAATTTTTTTAAAAAATGTACGTATCATAAATTTCCCTTTGAGTTACTTATAAAGGAATAAAGGTAGGATAAAAATGCAATAAAATAAATAACAAATAAATACTAATCAATAAAATTCAAAAAGAAAAAAGAAAAAAATCAAATACAGAAACAAATCCCACTGTAAGGACTATCTCTGAAGAATCTTTTCATGAGGAAATGTTGGACTCAGGAGGACTCAAGGGAAATTGGATTTTTTTATCAGCAGGATAGCCAAATGCTTTTCCAGAAATGGGAACAGGAGTTGGAAGAACCCCATTCCCGCATGTCAGAACTCTAGAGAGTATATACAACTCAGCCTTTAAAAGCAAAAATACAAAGAGCATTTTGCAATCATCTCTGTTTTACACTCTATAGCTTATATTCTATAACTTTTGTGAGGCAATCACTAAGATAGCTGGTCAGTTAACAAGCCTTTTTCAGCAGAAATTCAAATGGCAAGAAAAGCAACTTCGTACTCCTGTCCTCTTACTCCTTGTCTGTTTGAAAGTGAGAAGTGAAATAGATTACTAAATATTCCAAGACAGGGAATTCTATGGGGCTGCCATTAGGGAAAAGAACACAATCTACCATACCATCATTTATAAACTATACTGATTGAATCCGCATTGTATTAAACAAATTACATTTTGAATTTGTTGTGTGTACATTTCCCTTGAGCTGGTTTGTGGAAAAGGATAGCAATCAATACATAATACTAGTACACAATGATCAACACAGTGGATCTCATTCTGCATCCTGAAATTTCCATATTTTCTACAACATGGAGCTCCATATAGAAAACACAAGCGTAAATAAACTTAAGTATGATCAGATTATTTGTACAACACCCTATTCTGTTTCTTTTTATGAAGATAATAAAGTAGCCAAAACTGCAAAATACAGCACTACTGGCTTACCCACATTGTTCTACAATAAAACCAAGCAGTAACCCTAGTTCTTAAGGGAATAAACTCTGCATAGAGAGGTACTTTCAAAAAGGCAACTGGACTTTCTTGATTTTTCTTGAAGACATTTCACTTTTCATATAAGAAACTTCTTCAGCTCTAACTAACTGGTGGGAAATCGAAAAGATCTATACTGTTTGCAGTCAACCAATTAACAGTCTAGAGTTGTGATGGCGAACCTATGGCACCTGTGCCAGAGGTGGCACTCAGAGCCCTCGTTGTGGGCATGTGCACCGTTGCCAGCTGCTCTTCTGGGTTCGGTCATGCGCATGTGCGCTGGACAACTGGTCCAGCACGCATACGCACCAGCCAGCTGCTCTCTTCCGGGTTCCAGTGCACGTGCTCCAGTTTCAGCCCTCGGTGCTGAAAAGGTTAGCTGTCACTACTCTAGAGTATTAAGTTTCCAAGAAAAATCAAGAAAACCCAGTTGCCTTTTTGAAAGCACTTTTGGGACAACCATAACTAGGATGCCTGAGAACCTCCATGCCTTGACAAAAAGCAACCAAGCATTGCCTACACATTTTTAGAATTAGGTTCAATTTATTTATAAGCATTTTTCTAATACTTCACTGCTTCCAGGTAATGATTTAATTTGCCCACTACTTCTTTGGAAGCTCCAGAGAAGGAAAGATGGATACAGATTGCTGACACCATATTCCAAATTTATGGCTACATTCCAGCGGCTTCATCTAGATTTGATAAAGGAGACAAAATAGAACCATGGAGGATTTCAAAAAGCCAAACCATGAGCATCATTTCAGACTGAAGGGGTTGTTTCTTATGGTAAAACACAAATTGTAATGGGCATTGCTCAGGGATATCAGCACTATGGTTGATGTCAGTTAACACCATCAGGAAGTTAAACAAATTACAGATTGATTTTCCCCAGTATAAGCCATTATTGAGAGTATTGAAGATCATTTTAGCTCTAGAACTAGTTTTGAAGCTAGCAAAGTTTGTTATAGCTACATGCTTAACATGTCACCCAAAAATAAAGCATATTTAAGGTTATACAATAATGATAAAATTTGAAAAAAATCCTAAATGTGAGTTTTAAAATAAAAACTACCGAGACTTGCTGTATGTTTTAAATGGTGCAATGTCTTAACACAGGTCAGTAATCTCTCTTTATTTTCTCCTCCAACCATCTGGCATATATTTGTGAATCATCCATTTATGTTAAGAGTTTTATACTATATGTAAGTGGAATAAAAATAACTTATTGGGAACTAATATCAAGATTCCTCGTACAATATAATTATCACTAATGAAATTCCTCAATCAAACTGGCAATTTTTATTCCCATGCAAATGTGGAAGAGGGAAAGAAATAAAAAGGCTGCAGCAGGAAGAAAAATCTGTTGATGTATTGTTGGACTTCAATCTTATCCAAGCACATTTTTTGAACAAAAGTTTAAAACTGAAATAATAAAAGATGTGAACAAATGCACTAGGTGTTTCTTTGTATTAAATCAGTATTTATATTTATTATGTATACCTCATGTTTCTGTTGGCTTCTTTTTCATCTATCTTGAAAGTTGTCATCAATGAAGCAGCTACCTAAGAGATTAAAAATAGCAATATAAACTGAATTATATATGTTATGTGTTTTTGTTTTACCAGTGCTCTGCATACGCTTATTTGTGTTGCAAACTAAGTTTGTAGCATTTGTTTTTCCTGGAGTTGCAATAACACATCTTCACAGCAATTAACAAGTTCTTTAACATAAAAGCTGTAATAATTGGATATTGTGTGATTAAGGAAATTCTAAATTGTATCATGAGCAAAAGGAAGTGTTGATACAAAATTAATGGTAAAATTAAAAAAAAACATTCTAGGGTCTTAACTTTGGGAAACATATTCAGGGTTAAAAATTGATGTTAGCAAATGTCTATATAGAATGTTGGCAGTACAATTTTCAGGGTTGGGAGAATTAAGAAAATCTGTGCATATGGATGCAAATAGAGCCAGTAAAAGGTAGTGGGAATGAATTATAACAAGAAACCTACGTAACTGAAAATAAAGCCACAGTGCTTTTCACTTCACAGAGAATGCTGGGAACTATTCTTAATATGGTAATTGTAGGTCTAACATCAATTACGTCAAAACAAAGAAATCTAAATAACATATTTCAAGGAATGTGTAGAATTTCTGAGAAAAAAAAAAAGGAATAAAAAGTGTGTATCAACCTTTTTCAATCTAACTGAATTCCAAAACTTCCATTCTGAAAATTATGGATGTAGCTTGATGCCTCTGGAAGGCATATTCTCTAAGATAGAACTAAGAAAGGATTTCTCAGAATCTCAAGAAAGACAGTATTCTCAAGTTATATAAGACAAGGATTTAGGCAAGGTGTGTAGAAATAAGGTTTACCAATACAGGGTATGCTTTAAAATACTTAAAAATTCTGTTGTTAAGCAGAAATAATGAATAATAACAAAAATAATCCTATTTTTCTATCCAGTGTACCTAGTATAATCTTGAAAATCTGAAACTTGTCCATCTCTGTTCTAGAGAATCATTTTTCTCACTTCATAGGCTTCACTGCTCCAATTCAAAAAAATAGGCATCATCAGTGAAGTCAACAATGATTTGGAATACTGTATGGATAATAGGACTATCTTTGCCTGCAATAATCAGGGACTTTGTTCAATAGACTATTAGCCATGATATAACACTCTGGGGATCCTAACTACAGTTCACTTTGGTATATTAGAACTTCTATACACAACTAATCCTTTTAAGTTTCATTGTCTTACTTCTTACTTTACCTGGATATTTTATTTATTTGTATTTTGCCCTTATTATTTTTACAAATAACTCAAGGCGGTGAACATATCCAGCACACTTTCCTCCTCCTTTTTTTCCTGTAACAATAACCCTATGAGGTGGCTTGGGCTGAGAAAGAGAATAACTGGCCCAAAGTCACCCAGCTGGCTTTCCTGCCTTAGATGGAACTTGAACTCATGGTCTCCCACTTTCTAGACTGGTGCCTTAACCACTATGCTGATTCTTGGTTCAGATTTGCTTATTTTATCTGTTGGTTTTAAAGTTACATGGAAATCTCAGTATGGGATTGATGAGGCCGCAGGATTGAAAGGCAACAGAAACTATTAACATTCCAAATCATTAGTTACATATTTTTATTTCCTTCGTAACAAAATCCACATTAACTGGAATAATAAAAAAAAAAACCAGACTTGTATTTACTCTTTGTAACAATCTTCCTGAAACTTCTTGTTAGAAAAGCACTTTACTGGCAAAATATACATGGATTAGAAAGTGTCATGTATATACTGATAGTGACTCTTTAATAGAAAGAGTAGCATTCCTGAAAAAGCAGCAGCTGCAGATAAGGGAACACTGAATTTATGCAATCCAACTACAAGTGCTCAAGCAATCCAATAAAGCAGTTTACAAGGAACAAGGACAACAGGTTTTCCATAATTTTCTTTAATAGCTCACTATCTTGAAAAGTATGAGTACTGAAAGGATGGGACTGATTCAATCTTGATGTAGTTAGGCCTCCATTTTCTAATGACAAGCAGTTGCTCTGTCAATACCCGCGGGACTTTCTTTCCATTTCTTTCTCTGCCGTAAAACAAGATCTAGGTCCCTGGAGAAGAAAGTTGGAAGGAAATGCTGTGACGTGCATCCCCTAACATTCTGGGAATGGTTTATTTCAATCGGTATATTACTAATCATATAATGGATTAATTCTAGTCTAAGAGTATGCAAGTAGTCATTAAAGTAAACTTTTGAGACTTAAGACATTTTACTTACTGGTACACAAAATTAAAAGGAAAAATCATCTGGTGTTTTAAAATCAAATCCATATACACAGGTAGTCCTCAACCTATGATTACAATTGAGCCCAAAATTTCTGTTGTTAAAGAAACAGTTGTTAAGTGAGTTTTGCCCCATTTTATGATCTTTCTTGCTACAGCTATTAAGTGAATCATGCAGTTGTTAAGTTAGTTGTTAAGTAAATCTGGCTTCCCCATTGACTTGGCTTGTTGGAAGGTTGCACAAGGTGATCATTTGGTCCTACAACATTGCAACCATCATATGAATCAGTTGCCAAGTGGCTGAACTTTGATCACGTGAACATGGGGATGCTGCAATGCCATAAGTCACATTTTTTTAGTGCTGTTGTACCTTTGAACAATCACTAAATGAACTGTTGTAAGTTGAGGACTACGTGTACTATTCCATTTATGAAACTTTGAGATTGTAAAGCACAGCTTTCTTTGTTTGGTCTTTTTATATTAATGCAAATAATGTGCAGTGTTTGGTACATTACTTTTAAGTTCAAGAATGGAATTATGTACACAGCAGGAATTGTCAAGGAAAGTAAATCAGAATCACCCAAATATTTCTATGCGGTTATTTTTACTATTTATTAATTTATTTATCCTTACTCCCAAATAACAGAACAATCAGACCAACACAAAAGTGGTACAGTTACAATAAAAATCCTATTCTTTTTCCTTCCAAAAAAGCCATTTTTTTTCACTTTGTATATAAAATAGTTTTGAGAGAGTGTATGTGTGTGTGTGTGTGTGTGTGTATACACACTCACACACATACACAGGAACTGGTGTTTGGTATTAAGATCAAAGCAGAGGTTCCATTATTTCCCATGAGACCCCCATTATGATCTTAATCCACCTGTTTAAGCAATAGGAATAGCACTTAGACTTATATACAGCTTTACAGTGCTTTACAGCCCTCTCTAAGTGGTTTTACAGAGTCAGCATATCCCCCAACAATCTGGGTCCTCATTTTACCAACCTCAGAAGGATGGAAGGCTGAGTCAACCTTGAGCCTGGTGAGATTTGAACTGCCAAATTGCAGGCAGTCAGCAGAAGTAGCCTGCAGTACTGCACTCTAACCACTGCTCCACTGTTTATTCTCAAATAATGGAAAATACCATACCTCCAAATTATATCTGAAAATTGTCAAATACAATAATATGTAGGATAGAAAAATATACTCCAAAAAGTACACTATTAGCAATCTCATTGCTCTTGAAAATGTTTCATCTATCATTTACATAATACATGATTTAAGTTCACATATCATGTTCTGTAAGCTGCCCAAAGTTGCCCTATGCGGGAAATGGGTGACATGTAAATTGAATAAGTAAATAAGTGAATATACAAAGCACCATTTAGAGAAGGTTTTGGATGACATTACCTTTTTCTTTTTGTTATGTGAGACATCAATCTTTTCTTCTGATGGGCAGGGCTCGTCTTCTAAAGTTACATTAAATGGTCTTTTGTTTATGGTTTGGGAAGCCTGAAGATTTTGGTCACTGTGATCCGACCGTGTTCCTACAAGCTGCCGTTTCAACCGACAAGCTTTTCTCCAGTTTTTAAGCATTTGATGTATAACCACAGGAAGAGGTGATTTCTCCTGTTCGGAACAGATAAACTTCATATGTGCAATGGTTTTCATCACCTTCATAACGTGAGCTATTTTTCCTACATCTTTCTTTTTGTACAAAATCAATTTCTCAAGAAGTAAAGAAAACTGTTTATAGTTATAGTCTAATTCAGAAACTGTACTTCCATAATTTAAAGCGATAGCATATGGTGCCAAATCTATACACATGGAGACAGGCGACTTGGATGTTTCTAACATTTTTCTTGTTTCTGAAAATTCCGCAAATTCTCTTGTGAGAAGATGAAGCGCATAAGAGCAATTTAAGGCTTCTGTATAGTCATAAATAATGTTCAACTCCTCCTGAAGTTCAAAGATGGAAGCCTCCACTGTTTCTAAAAGCTTTTCTTTCCGATAAGACAGGAAAGCCATTTTTTCTTGGCACTGGAAAAGTTCAGGTACAAGTGATAAATCAAACCATAGTAAACTCCGAAATCGCGGATTATCTCCTTGTTTCGCTATTGAGTTTTTAAGGAAAAAAATAGTTTCATACATCATTGCCAATTCAGTATATATTTCGATAGCTTCCGGCTTCAGAATGACAGGATTAATTCCTCCATTCTTCATGAAGTTCAATATATTTTCTTGGGTTATCAGTATGGTTATATCCTCTTCTTGTAAAATCTGAAAATACTTTTTCAGCATTTCCAACTGCACTGTACATTTGCCCATGAGCTTTTGCAGTCTTTCAATATCGGCAGACTGTGCTTCATCCAAGATTTCACTTACATTACAACTATCTTGTAAAGTTAGAGACTTTTCAATGAGGCAATCTGCATTGTCTTGAGAGCAAACATCTTTACAGTTATGAGTGTCTTCTGCACATTTCTCAGTATATCCTCCAAAAGTTCTATTATCATCATTTCCACATCCAGAATCTTCCATCATACGCTCATAAATATCAAAGAGCTTAGCTACAGCAATTTCATATATTTGGAGCACTTCTTTCCCATCCTTTGAACTGTTATTTAAAGATGTATTTCTTTCTTGCCAAACAAGATTTTTAGCAGCATCAAAAAATACATGTTCCAGACCAAATAATGAAGTTTTAAGATTAAACTCTTCATTAGTACATGTCTTTACAAATTCTGTTTTTTTACCAATAATCTCAATAATAATCCAGAGATGATTATCTTTTTCAGCACTCAAATTCATGCCTGGAAGGCTTTTAGATATATTTATTAAATCCATTGTACTTTTTCTTGAATTTTCTAGGTCTTCTATAGAATCGCCAAAGTTAGCTCCACAAGTAAAAGGCACAGATAAAAAAAAATCAGATAAATTGGAAATCTGTTTCATTACTGATTCACATTCCTCTATTTCTCGCCTTAATTTCAACAAGCAATAATAAGAATTATTCTCAGATATAGTGTTTTCAAAAGCTTCCATTAACTGCTTGTGGTAGATTTGTAATTCATTAAGGGCATTGTATTTTAATCTCATCTGAAAAGCAGGATATAAATTTGATTGCTGTTGATAACCTGAATGCCCACCAAACAGTTCACTATGCAGCGAATCATCATACCAAAGCAAACTTCGAAAAGTTGGCTCACCTTTTAAAAATCTTTTCTTATTCTCTATAAACTCCATTGTTTCCATTATAATTTGCAGTTCAACTAATGCTTCTATAGCACAAGGTTTTACTTTCTGACTTGCCTGCATATTTCCATTAGAGCTTCCAAGTATTTCCCTAGAAATCAAAGCATGCTCAAAAGAACAACCTTGCTTTTTTTCAAAAGCTGTAATGAACAAAGGAAGAGCACTTTTGCAATATGAAATCTGTTCATGCAGTATATTCAGAGATGAAGTTTTATCTGCCTTTTGTAAGATCTCTGATATTTTAGAGCTGAAATCACAGGATTTTAGACTGATTCCTACTTTGGAAAGTTTGATGTGATTCCTGAAATTGCTGCAATGATCAGAAGATGTGCTTGAAAAATAGCGTTCCTTTTGCTTGGCCTTGGTGCTAGTGAAGAGTTTGTTTGTTTCATCAGGCATGACATGATAAACTGCAGTTAGTGGAGAATTAAAATGAAACTGGTCACAGTTATAAGCACTGCCTGAGGAAGTCTGTCTGCATGCGGATTCCCTAAGTATATGATTTATTTGTTTCAAACTTTTCTGCTTTAAATCTAAATTATTTAATGACTTCAGAGGAGTGTCATGGATTATATCTAGTCTTTCAGTTGCAGAGTCAATCATGGTTTCTGGTAGTTCTCTTTCCTTTACATTTTCCTCTACAAGTCTCTGTAATACGCAACAATGAGATGATTGGCATAAATTATTATCTTCAAAGGATGTAGGAGATAGCAGATCATCACTAGGTGGTATTTTGTTAGTATTTCCTTGGTGTTCAATTGACTTGCTCAATGATTTACAATGCCTATTCTCTGCAGTATATATTTCCTGTTCAGTTGTTTGACTAAATGTATTAAGGCAAGAATGTTCTGATTCTGAAAAAGCCTGTTTACAATGAGAATCTAATTTTTGCTTCTGTCTACTGGAGGATCCTGCTGGGATTTCAGAGCAATTCATACCTATATTTTTGTTTGATGAATTGTTTGTTTTTAATGACAATGACCTATTGCTATGGATTTCTGAAGTTAACTGAACCACAGAGGTTTTAGCATTAAGGTTCTCTTCTGTTAAAGGCCAACTTGCCAATGAATCATGACACTGTCCAGTACTCAAAATCATGTTTTCTTCCTGTAATGCAGATATTTCCACAGTTTCTTTGTCATTGTTTGCTTTTTTCAAATTGGGACAAGGTGCAGAAATAATATCTGATCCAAACATTTTTGTAGCAGATTCAAAAGTTGGTTGAATTGATGTAGAAATTTTAGCAGTACTCATCTTTACACGAGATTTGAACATTTCATCATTTGTTTGCCTTCCTTGAGACACAGTTAATTCCTTTCTTGTCCTAGAAGAGTTAAACTGATTTCCATCTGTTTTGCTTCTACAGCTATTCGTGTCAGAACTCAAAGTGTGCTTGTTTTCCATGGCTGTAATTACATTCTCTTGATTCTTTTCTTGTGCATTTCCAATAAGGCCTTCCCCAGCAAATCTCTTCTTGTTGCATATGAAAGGCTCAGCGCTAACTGGCTCTATGCTTTTAATTCCTGTAGTATCTAAGATAGCATTTTTTTCAGAGACTGTTTTTATTGCTTTATTTTTAGCACAATCACTGCTAAAAGATACATCTGTACTGCAATCTGATGTTTCAAAAGAATCTAACATTAAGATACCATTCGGTAAGATGTTTTTTGCTTTGGAGAATACACTACCTGGAGTTTTTCTTCCAGCTTTTGTCACTGTTTTTAAACTCTGAACACTCTTCCGAGCTTTTCTTAGCTGAAACATTGCACCAATTATTTTTTGAGATGGGCATTTGGTTTTACATAGCAATGCTTCAGTGTTGTCAAGGGCACTTAAAATATTCTTAATATGTTTTTCAGGCTGCTCGGTTTCTTTAAACTGTCCCTTGGATAATGAAGAAATCTGGGGTGAAGACCGTACGTTGAGTTCTTTCTTTTTGCGATACTGTTTGGAATTTTGCTGTCCCTTTGCATATTTTTTCTTTTTCCCCCCTCTTGTCCACTTAATATATTTTTTGGGCGCTGAAGATTTAGTTGTACATTTTTCCATTTTAGTTTCTAATTTTGACTGAACTATATTGGTTATTGTAATTTGTAAATCAGGGCATGGAAATGTATTCAATAATTCAGTTCCACTTTCCTTCCCAGATTTCTCCCTATATAAAGAATTATCTTTATTCGTCTTCAAAGTTGGATCTTTTGAAAGATTTACATTCGAGCCAGGTTTTCCAAACAGATTATTCCAATCTAAACGTGCTTGTAAATAATAATAATCACTTTCTTCACTAATATTTCCATGATTATGTGGCTTGTACCACACTGAGAGACCTTGTTTACACTCTTCTAATACATTTTCAATCTCACCACAAATGTCTAAGCTGTGGGTGTTATCATTTTTCATCTCTAAATCTTGCCCAAATATTTCAGGAACTTGACTACAAAAGCTATCAGAACTGGCATTTGAAGATGTATTTTCAGACTGTTTGTTGATTTCCGTATTTCCCAAAGATATAGGAACTGATGTGAGTAACACTGTGTGATTTACTTTCTCGTGATCTATCAAGTCATTATTTTTAGTAGGCAATGTTTGCAATTCTTCAAATTTCGCTTTGCAATGTTCTGTGTTCGTTAGCTCTGTTTCTATTAACGAGCGTCTTTGAAGATTCAAGTTAAAAATAAAATCTGTGCTTTCTAAATCTAAAGTATCTGAATTTTTTGATGTTTTTGTATAATTGTTCATATTATCTACAGATTTCTTCAAAACCATATCAGGTTCTTGCTTTTTTCTTGATGAGCTTTCTGTTGCATTTTTAAATGCAGTTTCTGTTGCAGATTTATACTTTTTGCCTTCTTGTCCACATGGAATCTTCTCCTTTAATTGGTTCATATGTATTTCATTAAAGCATGTTTCACCTGTGTTGCTTGTTTCACGTTTTTTTTGTCCTTCAGTAAATAAAGAAATACATACCCTATCCTCAAAATTATTTGTGTCTAACAATTCTGGCTTGGAAAGACATATACTTTTTTCACTAAGGCCTCTTATAACAGCATCAGTTATACAGGTATCAGAAGGATGATAATCGAGGTTCTCTATATTGCTAATTCTTTTGGAAGATTTTTCTTTGCTATTGTTTATTGTATAATCATTATCTAGGGAGTTATTTGCTTTTTCAGATGCTGAATATTTTTGCTTATCTTTTTGATTGCTTTCAGCCAAGTTGGAATTTTTAGATTTTAGATTTAAAATTTTCAGAGCTTGACGCTTATTTTGTTCAAAATTCTCCGATGTGATTTCATATGAAAGCCATTCATAAGCATACATTTTTTTACAGCAGGCAGACTGAAAAGTATTACCACAATGCTCTGCTTTTGATGAAGTACAATTGTTTGTAGCACATTTGGTGTCAAGTTGAATAGAATGCTCTATTTCTGAAGGAAAAATATCATCCCCTTGAACCTGGCTATCCATTTCTCTTCGACTGTGCTTCTTGTCTTTGCTAGCTGTTACATTGTCAGGACTTAGTTTGCATGTGCTTATACTGGTGTCATTACAAAAAGGTGGTTTCATAGTAAGTTCTTCATTTTGCTTTACCACATTCTGTTCTCTTCTTGTTAATCTTGGATCTTTAATTAACCTTGAAGTAGTTACAGTACTTGAACCAATTTCCCAGTCAGAAAAATCTTCCGGATTTATTTTTAAACTAGGCTTATCATCCCCCACATGTTCACCTCTGATGGCTTCCATACCAGATTTACATGGAATATTTGCTTTCGTTTGTGTTAAATCCCATCTTGTAGCTGGCTTGGGTTTCTTTTTTTCACAGTGAATTTTGTCTTCAGAATCATTCCAGTTCTGTACACTTTTAGAAATAGAAGAAACTTCTCCAGATACATACGTTTCTAATGGTTTTCTGAAATGTTCGTAGATGAGCTGGCTTTTACCTATCCTTGTCACCCGTGTACAGTTTTCCAGAGGGATAACTCCTCCTGTTAATGAAAGAGAGATATGATTTTTGAGGGTTATAATATTTTATCTAAGGAAGAAAAAACATATTTTAACCAAATAGATAGTTATTTCTGACTCCTTGATAGGTGATGTGCTAATGTGGGCTTTCTAACCATTCACCAAGTTTTTATAATAGCTAAAATGCCCAGGAATATTCTAACTGCTAAGCTAATGTAACTTTAGGAAGCAAACTTATATTTATGTTTCTTAAGTTTCAGTAAACAGTTATTCTAGGGGGGAAATTTTCCACAAACTCAGTTTGGCTTGCAAACAATTTTATACAAATCCAAAGACAGAACAAGTTGTATTATCAAAAAGTGAAGACTGACCAGTAGGATTTAAAAAACCTAGAGGCATAGCAAATTTCTGTAGCAGCATTTACTGTAGAATTGCTATGTTGACATGCTTGAATAGTAATAATTTTGTATGCCTATGAATGATTTCTTGCTATTTTTCTGTTTTTCCAAAGGGCAGTGACATAAAGAGGCAAATCTATCAATACTTTCTGAAGATAACATTAAAAACTCTGGCCACTTCCAGCCAAGAGTTTTACTACAGAATGACCCTCAGAATCTTATTGGAGTGGAAGCTCGTATTTGTAGCCTTTTTGTGCTTTCTCAACGTTTCTCATATTTTTTTCCTTCTGTCAAAAATCTATCGGGTTGGGAAAAACATAGCTCACAGTACCTTTTCAATGGTAGCAAATGGAACAGGTCATTGAAAATTTATTTTAGAAAGCCCTTTTAAAAAGCCTGATCCTGTGCTGATTTAGGATAAAAGAAGAAGAGTAGTTCTGAAGGCAGCAGTGGGAAGCCGGGTGAGGGTTCGGGATTTCAATTCATACTTTTGCCAAAGCTGTCCCTTGAGGATCTATTTCCTTCCACTTATGAAGCATCTAGCCTCTGCATTATATATTCCCTTTTTCTTGCTGGCCAGTCCAGGTTGTGCCACCCATCAGCATAAATGCAACACCTGGTTGTCCAGTACCAAACTAGCAATTATCTTTTTTTTTTTTTTTTTAAAGAAAGTTTCAAGTACAATTGCAAAAAATACATTTTTAATACTTTGACTGGATTTACACATCCGATTAAGCCATAATTATCTGTGGGGGAAGGAGATATGGGAACAAAAGATATCATTTGCCTTGTCACATCACTTTGCACACGATGCAAATGACTTAATGTTGCCATGATATATGTAAATTACTCATCTCATGTCAGACTGTGAGATGGGTGGCAAATAAATGTAATAATAAATAAAATGTTATATTATCATGGCTTGTACTGAATGCCTATGCCTAAAACCATAGTTTAACAAACCATGGCTAGCTGAGCTCAGATGAAGAAAATCAAACAAAAATCAAACAAATCACAACTATGTGAATCTAGCTGCTGCTTTTTAATAGTAAGATGGGAGAAAAAGAGTGCAGGTTGTTCAGAAACCTATAAATGAACAATTTCAAGAGCACTGTAGTGAGAAAGGAGTATTTAAATCTGAAGAGAAATTTGCTGGCCAGAAATTACAACTCAGACTTAAATAAAATTTGAAGCAATCTTTGCACATTTCATTTGTGTAAACCTTCACCTCCTTTTGCATTGTTATGCAGATATAAAACTATAAGAAATAAAAATGTCTTATTAAATTGTATTAATCCAGTTCTATTTTTGGTTGATTATCACTGAAGATGACTAACCTCTGGAAAAATCAGAAACAAATGAGCAGAAGGGGAAAAAGGACAGAGAGGAATAGAAATGTGAGAGAAAACAGCAGTTTTTAAAGGGCATGTGTGTCTATATTTATTCAAAATTCAAATAAACTGAGTATAGTAGGCCTTGCTTCCATGTAAATATACAAAGAAACACAATTCAAAGAAATCAAGGAGGCAAAAAAAGGCAGAATGGTTTTTTTCCCATATTATAGAAAAAGCTGTTACCTTGCTGGCAGGAAGAAAGATGAGACACGGGTAAAGAAGCAGGAAAGTAGTGAAAAAGCAGACTGGGCTGTAGCAAGTGAGAACAACTAGACAATGAAATGGACAGAAGATTTTGGGAACTCTGCTGGTGACCTTATTCATACACATTATGTTAAACCATATGTTGACTTGTTTAGCTTTGGCGTTGTAGCTTAAGACCCAAATACTATTACCAAGTTTATTTTTTAAGACATGACTAAAGAAACCACAGCTGAGCTGGATATCCAACCTATAAATAATGCAGGCACGCATCAAATGACAATCAGAAATGTGCTGTAAAAATCTATATGACCAGTAGATGGCAACAAAGTGTTCCAAATACATGTCTATGTTTTAAATCTGCTGCAGTGTTTTGTCAAACTTGGCAACTTTAAGATGTGTGGAATTTCCAGAATTCCCCAGCTAGCATGAAGTCTAAACAACATTACCAAATTTAAAAAAATACTGATCTAATGCTTTTCCATTCCAGATCTCGGAGTCCTAGCTATGAAGTTAAATGCAGACGCTAAGAAGAAGATATGAAACAATATCTATAACATGAAAAACTGAGCAGAATCAAGGGGGAATACAATAAAATGAACATAAAAGCTCAAGAAAGCTTACCAGTGTGCTTGGGTAATCTTTTAAGTTTACACTTCAAAGATGTTAGGAAGGAATCAGCCCCTCCTTTCTGATTAACAGATTTTACATGTATTACAGCATATGGAAGACATTGCCTAGGCTTATCCACAGGTTTTGAATGTTCATTATATTCATAAAAATATACCTGTGAATGGAAGTATTGTAAGAACTTAAAAGTAAGTATCTGGATAATTAACTTTAAACTTACACAAAGACCAAAAATAGTGACCACACTGTGATCAAATATCAACAAAATGAGTGGTAAAACACATCTCATGCAGCACACCTCTCTTATAAAAAGTATCATACAAACTAGATGCAAAATGTACTGTTTTTGTGAAAAGATTAAAGTATCTAATATAGGGGTGTCAATCTTGATCATGCCGCAGGCCGGATCGTGATGTTTTTTGCCTTTGAGGAGCTGAGGTAGGGATGGCCTGCACGGGCCGTATCTGGCCCGTGGACCACCAGTTTGATTTAATATGGGCTGCCAAGCCTGATCTAATATGACAGTTTGTATCACATGTTTTCTAATTTTAATATAAAATTATTTGCTGAAGATTTAGGAAATTCAGGATAAAATGTCTGTGGAAAATATTTAATAACATCTCAGAAGTGAAGCAGAATTAAAAATCTCCCTTCATCTATCAAATCTGTGACAATATTCATCCTCTCTTATATGTACTGCTCCATACAGTATACAGTATATAGTTTCTTGCTTTTTTGCAGAAGCAGACAACTGAAACAAATTTGATCTAGCAGCTCAATATGGGTATGCTGCAGATCCTGTCAGCCAAAAAGTGTTGACTGGCAGGAACTGGGGTCTTCTCTGCTGTATTCCCTGCTTTGTGGAATATTCTCCCTTTGGAGATTAAAATGGTCCAAAAGGTCCTTTTTGACCTTTTGTAAAGCTTTGGCTATGTATCCGGGTCTGTGGTTTTGGAATGTGTTAGGACCCTGCTTCTTGGTTTTACTTATGACCCTTCCTCGAAGTTTAGTTTAGTTTAGTTTTATTAAATTTGTATACCGCCCTACTCCCAAAGGACTCAGGGCAGTGAACAGGCACAAGATAAAATACAGAAATACAAAAGTTAAAACAATTTAAAACCAAATTAAATAATATTGGCCCACGACAATTAAAATCCCAATAAATTTAAAACCAATTAAAATTTCAATTTAAAATTTTAAAAAGGGGAGAAAAATTAGGCCAGGCCGGCTTGCTGGAATAAGAGGGTCTTAAGAGCACGGCGGAAGATGCGCAGATCCGGGATCCTCCGTATCTCCGGGGGGAGCTCGTTCCAGATAGTGGGTGCCCCCACAGAGAAGGCCCTCCCCCTGGGGGCCGCCAGTCGACACTGCTTGGCTGACGGCACCCGGAGGAGACCCTCTCTATGAGAGCGTACCGGCCGGTGGGAGGCTATTTGTGGTAGTAGGCGGTCCCGTAATTAACCAGGTCCTAAGCCATGGAGCGCTTTAAAGGTGGTAACCAAAACCTTGAAGCGCACACGGAAGACCACCGGGAGCCAGTGCAGCTCGCGCAGGAGAGGTGTTACACAGGAACGCCATGTTGCTCCCATAACCACCCGCGCGGCCGCACTCTGCGTCAGTTGGAGCCTCCGTGTGCTCCTCAAGGGGAGCCCCATGTAGAGAGCATTACAAGTAATGACTGCCCTACCATCTTTGTGGTTACATGATCACATTTCAGGTGCTTGTTAACTGGCTTGCATTTATAACTGGTTGCAGTATCCCACATGATTTCAATGTGTGACATTTTGCCGTTTCCTGGCAAAAAGTGCATGTTGGATAAGTTGGATTCAGACTTACGGCCACACCGTAACTCCCTTCATGACAGTCTAAAAATGATCATAAATTCGAGTCTGGCCATGTGGTGACTCAATGTGCAACTGCAATGATTTAGGACCAAAATTCCAGGCTCAATTGTGGTTGTAAGTCATGGACTACCTGTAAAGAGGCAGTTTTTATTATACCTGTCCTGGCTAGTAAAATATATATTGTGGCTCTTAAGCTTGGAGAAAACTGGGATATTTTCATACCAACAATGATGAACAGAAACAACCCAACCACGAAAATAACTCTAGGTACTTTAATGATAAATTTCTGAATCACTCCATAGGCCAGGATAAGATTTCCAGCTTTCCAAATATTAATCTCTAGCACTATTAGTTACTGAAAATACCAGCCCTTGATTCTTCATGTGAAATGCTAGATTTTATCCCTGTTGAACAGCCCAGAAAGAGGGTCTTCTTTATAATGAAGTCAGAAATAGACATCTTTCTCACCAAATACTTTTTGTGTGGCTAAATGTTATATAAAACTTTATTCAAGCTTTGCTACAGTTTCTGAATATATTGTTTCTAAATTGTACACTCCTCCTTAAAATTCATTATAAACTTCAAAAAATGAAATAACTTCGGCTTCCGGTTTGGCTTCCGTCGTCGCTAGACGGTCTTTTGGGACTGCCACCCCCGCCGCCCATAAAGAGCCGCCTTTACAGCTGAGAGGTGGCTCGAAAAACTCAGTTTCTTTAAGGAAATGTGAGGAGAGCCGGCGAGAGCAGGTAGAGCCCTCTGCGAAGTCCCCAGAGTTTTTTTTTTACTCTTGGGGAGGAAGCAGGATGAGGCTCCCTATCCAGCTCGCCGCTGCTCCGGGCTTTGGGAGAACTCTGCGCTTTGCAGAGCTAGACGATGTGACCAACCTAATCAGCCAAAACTAACAGATTGTTTGAATAAGCAGGATGAAATCCGGATTTGGGACTCTAAATCGCAAGTATTTGTAACAACCCTATGACTGATTTTAAGAATGAAGAAAGAGTGAAAAGGGAAAAAAAAGTTTAAAATGGCGGCTGGCTGAGGCTTGAGAAGAAAGCTGAAAGCGAAAGTCTTTCCGTTTGAATGGCTTAATATGTTACAAAGTATTTGAAGCAATAGCGCTGGCTACAAGAGAAGAGAAAAATTTCTGTTTCATGCTTCTTCCTTCTTAGAGACTTGATATTGATATTGTGTGGAGAGAAGACTTTTTTTAAAAAAAGAGTCTGTTTGTGTGGCAGGATGGCGTTAAAACTGACAAAGCCAGACAATCAAGCTGTGGGGTGGGGGCTCCCCCATTTATAAATCACAAGAGCAATTTTTGAGCTTGCAGATGCAGAAGAATGGTTTTAAAGATTTAAAGGAATTTGTTGTGGAGGAGTTGGCAAGACATGATGAGATTATGAACCAGAATCTTGAAAAATTTAGACAGGAAATTAAAGAGTTGGTTCAACAAAAGTATGATAACCTGAAGCGCTATATTGTAACAGCTTTGAAAAGCTTTTCAGAAGTAATTGTACAGATGGATAAAGATATTAATTTAGAAATAGAGTCTAAAATGAAGGAAGCTGATTATAAGATTCATAATCTGGATAATAAAATACAAAGAATTGAAAATGATTTGACAATGATTCAAGAAAATAGCTCAGAAGAAGAGTCTAAAATAAAGGAAGCTGATCACAAGATTTACAATGTAGATAATATAAAGCAAAGGTTTGAAAATGAAGTTACAATGATGCAATTCAGATCCATGGAATTTGTGATCAGAATGAGGGGAATACAGGAAAATAACAGAGAGGACTTGAGAAAGATGTCTGCTGAAGTTCTGGCTGTGATTTTAAAGGTCAGCTCTGAAGAAGTATTCTGTAAGATTGATAAGGTCTACAGAGTAAATTCTTGGGTGGCAAAGCAAAGACAACTGCCTAGAGATGTGGTGATTTATTTTACTGATAAAGGAATAAGAAATGATATTGTGCAAAAGTCTTTTAACTCCACTCTAGAAATGAATGGAATGAAGATCTGGATATATAAAGAGCTGCCGTCCAAGATGTTAAAAGATAGAAAGGACTTTGGATTTTTGGTGACTGAGCTAAAAAAACAAAACATCCCATTTAGGTGGGATGCTCCAGTTGGTATAATATTGAGATATCAAGGAGAAAGATATCAATTAAACACTGTTGAAAAAGCAGAAGAATTTTACTACAAGGTTTTTAAAATGGGCCCAACATCTCCATGTATGTCATCAGTGTCAGGAATACAGGAGGGGGATAAAGAAAAGCAAAATGAACAAGAGATTGAAACTCAGGCCAAGCAGATGGAGATGGAGGTAATGGAAAAACGACAAGTTATAGAGGGCTTTTTGGATGAGCCGCTTTTGGATTCTCCTTCAGAGGCTATAGCTGGATCACCTATAAATACAAGAGAGGCGGCTTTGGATCTCGATTTGATGTCTTATCAAGTTAAAAACCAGCATGTAATTCAATCAGCTGATATACAAGTCCTAGAAAGACAACCAGGGTGGAGATCTAAACCACAACAAGTTAAGAAAAGAAGAAGCAGGTTCTACAAAACTAAAAAATTTTAAACTACAATTCTTTTTTAGCCAACAGATTAATGCCAGTTATTTAAGAGACGATTAAATATAATAAGCGGGATTTATAGAAGGCTGATACATGAAAATATAGCTGAGGCAAATTACAGACTTATACTATTTTGAGAAGAATAACAGATCTCTGCAGTGCTGGTGTTTTTGGGATGTGGAAGATGGTCTGTGATTGAGCGGATTGGAACTTTCTATTTTGGACTCTCTGAAAAATGGATTACATATATGTTGAGTTATAAAGCAAGAGAACTATGGAATTGGGGCATGCAGATGATCTGGCTGTTACCCTAGCGTGGTTGTTGGAATTAATAATCTAGACAAAAGACACTACAGAAGATACCATATGGAATATAAATATAAAGTCACTCGGGGGGGGGTTATATACAGAAATACTTATTAATGATGGGGGCAGATGGTAATTGAAGATACTGAATATACTGTTGGAAGCAGGACTTGATGTTACCCTAACATGGTCTATGGAATTAACAATCTAGTTGAAAGACATTACAGAAGATACTATATGGAATACAAATTTAAAGTCATTTGAGGGTTTTATTTATATATGGAAATATTTTTTAGTGATACGGGCAGAAGAATAAAGATATTAAATATATTATGTATGGTAGACCTGTAGGAAAGTGGGTGAAACAAAATTGATATGGTACAAGGTGATAGGTAACGTTACTGATTGCTTAGTTTAGGAAAAGGGATGTTATGTTTAGATATTAATATACTTAAAAGATTTGAATTAAGAGATATATATATGGGGGTGGAGGAAATGGGTAGATTATGAGTAGAATAAATGCCAAATTAGGATCTATTATATAGTTTTATAGCCGAATGCTGTTTTGAAAGGTATAGTATACGGGGGACATAATAATAATGTTAGAAAGAAATGTTTAGCACATAGGGGGTGGTGTAAAAGGGTGGTAAAGTATTATATAATGTGATATTAATTTGGATTTCATCTTGCAGAAGCCATGGGGGGAGGGGAGGGGGAGGGGAGGGGGAGGGGGGGGGAAAGGGGGAAAAATTTGTATTTGAAAAACTTTTTCAATTAAAAAAAAAACATTAGGCAAATCCTTGGAGAATGGGGCAATCCAGGCCCATAATGCTCTAGAAATATTTTGGAACTTTTCTAATTCCAGGCCACCTCTCCGCTATTCATTAATGCATCCCAAGGATCAATTCTGTGGGAAAGAATTGTGTACAGGTAGTCCTTGACTTACAACAGGTCAGTTAGTGACCATTACAATGGCACTGAAAAAACTGACTTCTGACCGTTTTTCACACTTACCACTGTTTCAGCATTCCCAGGGTCATTGGTAATTAAAGAAAAGGAAGAATCGGAGTATTTTAAAGTATGGGGCAATTATATCAATGGTTAGAGAACAGATATATATAAAAATCTAGATAACTGATATATTAATATAAACATAAGAAATTTGAAATGAAAATATAAAGGTATGACAGAAATATAATATGAAAATGATGGAGGCGGGAGTAGAAGACACAAAATATGTAATCAGATGAAACACTGAATGATTAAGGATGTATTGTTCGTTTGTAAGTTTGTTTTAAAAAAATTAAAAACTTTAAAAAAAAAATGAAATAACTTCAAAAAATAAAAATGTAGGACATCATGCTGTATCTTGTCAATAATAAAATCACTAAAGTATTACTTACCAAAGACCTAGTAGCCTGATCCTCCAAAGAATCCTTAAGTGAAGGATGAATTCTAGACATATGGCAATCGAAGTTTGGAGTTGGATCCAGTACAATTTTCTTTTGGCCTTTAGGTGGTTGAACTTTTTTAACTTTTCCTAAGAGAACCTAGAAATACAAAGCAAACAAAACCTTTTCCGTGTTTTATATATATATATATTTACACTAGCTTAATAGCAATGCAGTTCAACTGAGCTTTTTTGGTGCTATGAATCTTGAAAAATAAAATGCTTTATTGTATACCAGAATGTTAGTTTTAAATTATTCCCAGTAATTACCTTTAGAATTAATATGGGCATTCTATAGACTACATTTGTTTTTTTATTAGATTTATATTGCCTATTTGCCCATGGAGAATTAAAGCGGCTTACAGAATATAAAAAACCACATTTAAAAACCAGTAAAATTCATAAAAAAATCAAATAAATTAATGTAATAAAATCACACCTGACCCCCTCCTCCCACCCCAACGATAGCTGATCACACGAGCCATTTAATGGGCTCCATCCCGCTCTGGGTTCCCTAGGCCCGCTGGCAGAACCAGGTCTTCAGCGCCTTCCGGAAAAGAATTAGGGTGGGGGCCATTCTAATCTCTGGGGGAATGATGTTCCAGAGAGAGGGAGCCACCAAGGAGAAGGCCCTTCTTTTGGGTCCCGCCAGGTGTATCTCCCTCGGGGATGGGACATGCAGCATTCCCTGCCTCCCTGCTCCACTGGGTCGGGTAAATGTGACCGGCAAGAGATGGTCCCTCAGATAACATGGTCCCAAGCCATGAATGGCTTTAAAGATGACAACCAGCACCTTGGATTGCACCCAGAAACAAATCGGCAGCCAATACAGGTCCCACAGGAGAGATTATTTATGTGCACACTGGGGTCTGCACAAAACCATGCGGGCCGCTGCATTTTGCACCAACTGGAATTTCTGGATGCTCTTCAAGGGCAGCCCCATGTAGAGTGCATTGCAATAGTCAAGACGGGAAGTGACTAAGGCATGAGTGACTGTGAGTAGGGATTGCCGGTCCAGGAAAGGGCATAACTGGCGCACAACTTGCAGTTGTGCAAAGGCCCTCCTGGCCATGACCGTCACCTTCTCTTTGAGCAGGAGTTGTGAGTCCAGGAGAACCCCCAGATTATGCACAGGGTCTGTTTGGGGTAGTGCCATCCCATCCAAGACCAAAGATGGCAATTCTCCCTGAGCCAACAAACCCCAAATCTAGAGCCACTTGGTCTTGCCAGGGTTTAGTTTCAACTCATTCAACCTACATACTGTCTTCCATTTATAAGACCTTTCCATCACACTATTAAAAAGCAGTAGCAGACATGAAGATGGTGATTTTTGGGCTCAAAATATTATAATTTATACTAAGCTCATTATTAAGAAGACTCTCTCTGGGTACTTTAGTTAGAAAAATGTGTAATTATAATTAATATAATTAATTATACTGATTTTTTTTAAAAAAAAAAACTCTGCTTGTGTTTTCCCACCTCTCTTTCCCATATTCTGCCAAAAATCCAAAAATTTCAAGGATTGGCCTGTCTTTGGGGCTGAGAAAGGAATAAGTAAAACACCATGATTCAAGTGGCACTACTCTGCCATGATGATGGCAAATATCATGCAAAACTTAAGTCTGAGTTTCAGCAAAATACTATAATAGGTTTGCCACCATTATCAATATTGCAAATAAGCTACAGAATGTCTTTCTGGGGGAAGGGAAAGGAAGGGGAAAAAGATGTTGAAGTAATTTTTATAACAGATGAAATTCTTAGATTGCTGGACAGAATCTTATAAATTAACAGGTGTACAGGAAGCTGATGGCTTGCACTACTGGCTGCCCTAAATAAAGTCTGAATTTCAGACACACTCTCCCTTTTTTCCTTTGATTCTTACACTAATCCCTTTACCTAATGAGGCTTTTTTTTAATTGAAATCTTCTCACCATACAGTTGGCTGAATAATAATTGCAGATTCTGGTAAACAGTCTTAGAAATAATCCTTGCAACAATCATGGACTTTGTTTCAATCAGCGGTGTCTGCACTAAGTTACAGAGGCATTAAAATAACACACTCTCGCATACAGACACAAATTGATGTCATTACTATGTAATATCAAATTCAAACACATGTAGATGAAAGTGTTTGCATGATGACATTGTGAGCGCTTTATCATTTGTCTTTCTTTGCTCTCCCGATTTTTACTTAGGTTTTTTTAAAAAAAATTGTAATTATACTTTTTCAGCTTTCACATATCTTTATAAATGCCCATTTTAAGCTTATATTCTAAGTTTTAAATCTGTTTGGAACAAATTCCTTCCACAGAATAGTCTACTTCAGGATCCAAACCAATGATTTCCCACATAGACTTACCCTGAATATAATGATATTTTCTACTGGAAATGAATGTTTGGATGCATAATTCAAAGCAATATCAACATATCGGAACAAGTAAACTCCAAGTTGAGGATTTCCTAGTTCTTTCATAATGTTTATTTCTCTTTTGGAATCACCGGTACATAGGCCATTCTGACAAATTTGTGGCACTTCATCTCTAGAGACAACTAAAAAGCTAGAGAGTTCTTTATCTTGCTTTCCTTCTTCACGCAACTCAGTCCTAACAATAAAAAAGATGTTTTCAAGGCAGGTTCTACTCTTTATGCAAATTAATTTAAAAAGGTAACAGTCAATTTCGTTGTTTCCTAGTAATATATTCTAGATTCTCCCTTTTAACAGAAATGTGTCTGGGTCTGTCCATATAAAGCATCTCACTATACATCAATTATTGCAGTAGCTGAAATAATAACAATTTTCATATTTACTTTTATTATATTCTTGTTGCTATCAAATTATGGACTTCCTATTGAATGCCAGGTCACTCCATAACTGAAATATTAGCCCAATACGCTTCATTTCTTCTGCATTCATGGTCTTAACATTTGATACAATTCATACATTTTTATTTATTACAATTATTTATATCTTCAATTAAACCCACTGGAATGGATGCTATAATTGAACTTGGGGGAAAAGTCAAGAGGTTTCAGAGCAAAGGTTATGGTATATGCTGAGGTGATTTATAATTGACTAGGATCTCTTGAATCTGTCCAGTACAATTTTCTAGGGACATTATTATGAATTCCCTATTGTGTAAATTGTGTGGATTCTAGGGATAGGAATTTGAATTCAACTTTGCCATAAGAAATGTTCATTTGATATGTTGGTTTTTGAGGCAATTCCCTAGTTGACCTTAAAATATAATATTTTTGTCCACATTTGGAGGGAGGCATGACTGTGGACTTGTATTATAACTTCTTAGTTCAACATTTAGTCTCAATTGACCTTAATGAATGAATGAGAATCCTTAATTAAGTTGGCACCTGGAAAAATCTAGATAATTGACTGTATCCACACTGTAAGAGATTGTTCTGTTTGGAAGAACTTTCTCCAATTTTACCATGTTTCCCGAAAATAAGACCCTGTCTTATATTTTTTTGAACCACGAAATAAGTGGCTGGCCTTATTTTTGGGGAGGTCTTATTATTTTGGGGCACGTGGAGCAAAATGGGGCTTCTCTTGCTGTCTTATCCGATTTTCAGCTCTGCGTTTAAGTATTTTCGGGGAGGGCTCATTTTTGGGGGGAGGCTTATTTTAACGCATGCGCTCAAAAACACGATTGGGCTTATTATCAGGGGATGTCTTATTTTCGGGGAAACAGGGTAGTTATTTAGCCAATATCCTATGCCCAGTTTACAGGATCACTCTTGCACATGCTATATTCATTCTTTTACCCCTTCATAGCCGGAAAGTTTAATAATATCCCAATGCAAAAGCATCTCTATCCTTGTCAAGTGGGGAAAATAGAATCTATCTCCTATGTACTATTACATTGTTCTTTTTATAAGGCTTGGCAGGCTCTTGTAATTATGGCCCTATGGATTAATAACCATAATAGCTCTGAGTAGAATACTTTTTAACCAACAGATCACCTGAGATTTCCACAAATATCATGGATTCTACTCCATTGCTTTTTGATATTTAATAGTACAATAAACTTTTAAACTTTTCCAGACGTTCCATTAATGTATTTTTGGAGTATATTTTTTTAAGTACCATATTCTTTGGAGAATATTGTTTGGTTAACTTAAACAATGCTTTTTTGCTCTCCATATGGAAAACAACTGAATACCACTACTAATATTACTATTACATTCTGAATTTCAAGATAAAATGTCTTGCATGTTACAATACTCTACATTTATTAAACACTATAATTAACAGGAATTCTTCTCTTGATGAAGCTTGATGCCCAGAAAGTAGGGACAAGATAGTTAGAATAGAAATAGATTCCAGATGTGGTATTTGTGTGTTTTTAGTTCACTATTAGGAGTGATGATGCATTGCCAAGGTCATGTATTACCCAGGCAACTTAATTACCCTTCAGCCTAATTTTCTGTTTCTTTCATCTTAATTTCAAAGCAAATGATCTTCAGCAAGAATGATCTACACCTTCTCCAACAACCTAGAGTTAGTTCTTGACTTATGACTACAATTGGGACCAGAATTTTGATTGTTTGAGTGAAGGATCATTAAGAGAGACACTGATGTGACTAGTTCACTTAACAACTGCAGTCCCAGCACTCCTGATTGTAGTAATTAAGTGATTTCCTAGGTCTGTAAGCAGATGGAGTGAAAGAGCTGCCTGCTAAAGGATTTCAGCTCCCCTCCATCCCTACTGCTTGCAATCTTCTTTGCTGGCTTCCCCAGACTTTCTGGGGAAGATTACAAATGGCAATCACATGATTGCAAGGCACTTGGCAACTGGTCGTAAATGTGAATTGGTTGCCAAGCACCCAAAATGCATCACATACTTTTTTTGGGGGGGAGGGGAGGAAACATTTTATAAAGTCCAGAAGTGTTTTACAAGTCAGAAAGCATCCTTTCCAAGGCCATCATAACTTTGAATGGTCTTTAAATGACTAGGTAAGGAGGAAAATAGAATAGGTGACTCCATTCTACTTGTTGCTTTGCCTCCTGCTTGTTCCAACACTACTTACATTGGCATAAAACGTGCAATAAAAATTGAAAATCCTTGTGGTCTAATTCTGTTTTAGAAGGCATCCATAAACTATAGCTTGCTGCTATATTCCAATTTTCAAATTATAGCTTGTGCAAAAATAAGGAGTACATTCAAGCCCACACATTGCTTATATAATGCAGTACTTACTTATATAATATATGAAGATAAATTTTCAAAGCAAATTAGAGGTTTAGAGTTTGTAAATACATTAATACATTTCTGTGCTTTTAGTGCAGAAAACTTCATACCTCTCTCTCTCTCTCTCACACACACACACACACTGATAATAGAAGTGATAGAAATAAAATGCAATAAAGCAATAAACAGAAAAAGGTGATTTTATTGTGATTATATTTATCTGTGTTATAAACATAGAATGCCATAAATCTGCACAAAGAGTTTAGAGATTAGGGCTGATTTTAACACTAGGTTAGAGACCCAAGTAGAAATTAGACTGCCTACCAAACAAAGAATTTAATGTCTGATTTTACTCTGAAACTGGCCAAACTCAAGCAAAAATCCAGAATATTATCTGAAGTAAAGAGAGTCTTGATGAATAGCAACTGATTGAAGCCTAGTGTATGGTTTGTGACTGGAAGAAGGATTAGTTAATTGGGAACTCTGCTGAACTTGATTACATGTTATACTGTATGTGCATTTTTCCTCATAGAAACATGTAACACTGACAAATACGCCAGAGGAGACACCAGCTGAAAACCTCAATCAAGCAGGTTGAGCACTTTGGGCTGATCACTATCTCAATTTGTTGTGAAGATGCATGAGGAAAAATGGGCGAAAAGTCCACTCAGTAAAATTGTTAATGATCTATATTTTTATATTACAACAATTCACCTTTTTGCAATGAATTCTTCTTCCAAATCTTTATTATGAACCATCTCTATTTTATGAAATTGCCATAAAGATTCCAAATGGCACTGTATATCAAGGCAATTTTCATTCAGACGTTGTTTAATCTCATTATAGTCCCTCTGATTAGCAAGGCACTCTGTTAAAAAATCTAAACATAAAGAAAAGGAAACAAAAAATATAAAAAAATAAGTATTCTCACCATGGTAGAGTGTACTGTAATTCTACAAAGATAATTTTTAATGTTTCAAAATTAATAAGAGCCATGGTGGCACAGTGGTTTGTATTATAGGCTAACTTTGCCCACTGCCAGGAGTTCGATACTGACTGGTTCAAGGTTAACCCATCCTTCCAAGGTCGATAAAATGAGGACCCAGATTGTTGGGGGAAATATGCTGTCATTGCAAACCGTCCAGACAGTACTGTAAAGCATTATGGGGCATACATCTAAGTGCTATTGTTATTGTTAATTTGGAAAATTTCCAGAACAAATATTTTTCTAGCAATAAATGTTAGAAGGGGAAATAATAGAGAAATATCTTTATTATGATCTTTAAGATACATAATCTTATTTCAACTAAAGAAATTTGCAATGATTTCATCACTGGCTATATTTTTGCTTTTAATATGACATATACTTTCTATATTATAAGAACATGCATTTCAATTAAGGAACCTTCAGACTCTAGTTTGAAACTTGATTCTTTGTCAGCTAAGACCTTGCATTAAAAAAACCTTATTCTTATTATTCAAATTAAGTCTTCAGATACTTTTTGCAGGTGTAAGGTAGCCAAATTCAATCATATAAAATAACTTAATGTTTTTCTTAATGGGACCACACAGTCTCCAAACATAAATATTTACCTTTTCTGCTTCATATTGTTCCTTCTTTGATGGGAGTATTTTCAAATTTTAGCTGCTCCTATTTTTTCTGCACACAGAATGTTCCTTCTGTTTTATTCTTTAATTATGTTTTACCTTGTTCTTTGAATAAGCGTCTTTGCAATTAAAAAAACACAGTCCAATCCAGGCAAGGGCAAGGGCAAGACCATGGATAGAGACTCCAGTATTTGAATTAGGAACCTCGTAGTCCAAGTCCAAAATCAGACCAAAAAAACCCCAACTGAAGCAGGTAGCAACTACAACAGAATTACTATAGTACAATACGTCTGGATAGGTCTATGTAGAGAGTAAGGAAAATAATTTTGATGGAAATTTACAGGAACTGTTGCCTAGACAAAAGGGGCATGAAGCATTTTTTTAAAGTTCAGAACAAGGAAATAAAGTTCAGAATGGCTCAGGTAGAATGCTTTCCTGATTCACCAATGTATAAGAAGGGGAGGAGGTAGAACACATCAGACTTGTAAAATACTATTATTACAGCTAATAAATAACGTGAATTTATCCTTTCTGTGGAGATTTCTTGGTCTGCCCTATCCAATAGTACTGATAATATGGCTAGAATTTTTACTTGAAAAGTGTTTTCCTCTTTGGGTCAAACATGCCCTGGCAATAACTTTTTTTTACTATAATGTTGCCTTTATCTCGTCTACAGCCCATAAATAAGTTTATACGTACGCTGATGACACTCAGCTGTACAACTCCACCCCAGACCACGCCAATGATGCCCTTGAAGTGATGTCCCGGTGCCTGGAGGCCGTGTGGGTCTGGATGAGGAGAAACAGACTCCGACTCAACCCCTCCAAGACTGAGTGGCTGTGGCTTCCGGCGTCCCCATATAGCCAGCTGGTGCCATCGCTGGCTATTGGGGGCGAGTCATTGGCCCCCACGGAGAGGGCTCACAACTTGGGTGTCCTCCTGGACACACGGCTGTCTTTAGAAGAGCATATGACGGCCGTGGCCAGGGGGGCTTTTTATCAGGTGTGCCTGATACGCCAGTTGCGCCCCTTTCTGGATCAGGACTCCTTATGCACAGTCACACATGCCCTTGTCACGTCTCGCCTGGACTACTGCAATGCTCTCTACATGGGGCTCCCCTTGAGGAGCACCTGGAGGCTCCAGCTGGTCCAGAATGTGACCGTGCGGGTGATTATGGGAGCGACGTGGCGCTCCCATGTAACACCTCTCCTGCGCGAGCTGCACTGGCTCCCGGTGGTCTTCCAGGTGCGCTTTAAGGTGTTGGTTCTCATCTTTAAAGCACTCCATGGCTTAGGGCCAGGGTATCTACGAGACCGCCTGCTGCTACGGATAACCTCCCACCGGCCAATACGCTCTCAGAGAGGGCCTCCTCAGGGTGCTGTCAGTCAAGCAATGTCGGCTGGCAGCCCCCAAGGGGAGAGCCTTCTCTGTGGGGGCACCCGCTCTGTGGAATGAGCTACCTCCTGGAATATGACTGATCCCGGACCTCCGTACCTTCCGTAAGGCCCTGAAGACTTATTTATTCCAGCAAGCCTGCCTAGCCTAAATGGTTTTTAATGGGATTTTTAAATTTTACAGACTTGGGGTTTTAAATTGGGTGGCCGATTGATTTAATCTCTTTTAATTATCTTAACTTTTCTATTGTATGTATTTTAATTTTGGCTGTTCACCGTCCTGAGTCCCTTTGGGAGAAGGGCGGTATACAAATTAAATTAATAATAATAATAATAATAATAATAATAATAATAATAATAATAATAATAATAATACTTACGGGACCGCCTTCTGCTACCGACAGCCTCCCACCGGCCAGTACGCTCCCACAGGGCGGGGCTTCTCGGGATGCCGTCAGTCAGACAATGTCGACTGGCGACCCCCCGGGGGAGAGCCTTCTCAGTGGGGGCTCCTGCCTTTTGGAACGAGTTGCCCCCGGAGGTACGGAGGATCCCGGACTTGCGCACTTTCCGCCGTGCCCTGAAGTCTTTGTTATTCCAGCAAGCCGGGCTAGCCTAATTTTAACGGTTTTAAATTTTAAATTGGATTGAATGGGATGTTTTTAATTGTGAGCCAAAGTATTTAATCTGGTTTTAAATTGTTTTTAATTTTTGTATTTATGTATTTGATCATGCTGTTCACCGCCCTGAGTCCTTCGGGAGAAGGGCGGTATATAAATATAAATATAAATATAATAAATAAATAAATAAATAAATAAATAAATAAATAAATAAAGAAAGAAAGAAAGAAAGAAAGAAAGAAAGAAAGAAAGAAAGAAAGAAAGAAAGAAAGAAAGAAAAATAAATGAGGCCCAAAGCCAGGTGGGTGATTTTGGGCCAGTCTCTAGGCAAGATTAATTCTATAATCTTGTCAAGAAAACCGCAGAGACTAATCCAGGCACCAAAACACCACCACTATACACTTTCCTCCAGTCAACTCAATTCTTGGTAACTAGACAGGCCTATCTATGTTAGTCTCTTTCTGTCTGGAGAGAGATGATTTACCATTAAATTTTTCTGGTAATAAAGAAAAAAATAAGAAAAAGATTTTTCAATCTCAGTCTAGCATATAGTTCTGCAATTTCCCAATAGTTCTCCTTCAAATTACTAACCTGATACGAATCTTTTTTAAAAATTTTTTTACAACAGACAACATCAGCTATGTGCTGCTACCTGCTCTGGACTCAAGTCTCTTTATTTACTGGGATATGAAAAGTAAAGACGTGACTATTTATTTTATTGATTGATTTCTACCACCTTATTGTAGTTAATTCAAGGTGACATATATACTTAATGTTGCCACCTATTTTACTCACAACCACCATCCTATAAGGCAGAAAGGACCAAAGTCAACAAGCCAGCTGTAATGCTCAAAGGAGGACTAAATACAACAATCTCCCAATTTCTAGCCTAGCATCTTATCCAATACACTAAACTGGCTTTCTTACATTCAATATAAGGATAGACTTAGCAGAAGCTTACATCAGAAAGCCTACTGAAAACAGTATTTTCACAATGCTTAGAATTGAAAGCAATGTCAAACAAGGAAAAATCCATACTTCATCATTTTTATTTTTTTAAAAAAACACCTGTTCGAAACAGCCTTGAGTTAATTTAGGATGGGGGGAATCCTTGAACATGAGAGATCTATGATTTCATACCGCTTCTGCAGGTTTTTCAGAGGTGGACAATCACTGCTCAGAATTTAATTAGATTTACTGCACACTGGAGAGGGTTGGATTAGATTACTCTTGTATATTTTCCAATTCCACAATTCTATGATTCTAGAGTAAAAGACTAGACCAGTGATGGCAAAGCTTTTAGATACCAAGTGCCCAAATTGTGCATGTGCGTGCATGCCCAAAATGAAAGGTGCATGTGCAAATGTGCGCATGTGCATGTAGGAACATGCACATGCACAGACATGCACAGCAGAGACCCGAAAACCAGCTGGCCGGCGGAAGGCAGGGCAACACCGGCAGTGCAGCAAGAGGTAAGATCTTTTTCTTTCGTGACCTTCTGTTTCGTCGTTTGCAAAGATACAGAAACTCACGAAAGAAACATCACGTAGATCTGACCTGGGGCAATGGTGTGCGTGCCAGCAGAGAGGGCTCTGAGTGCCACCTCTGGCATGCGTGCCATAGGTTCGCCATCACAGGAGTAGACCGATGTTCCTCAAATTTGGCAACAGTGAGCAGATAGTGATCTTAGTAGTAAAAAACTGAATACAACTGAAAATATATATGTCGAATAAAATCACTCCTATGTCTACAAAATACAAGTAGTCCTCATTTAGTGCCTATAATTGGGACTGGTTAAGCGGTCGTTAAATGAAAATCATGTGAGTACAACTGTGTTTAGGATTTTATTTCAGCATTCCTTTGCTTTGCAGCATCAGAAGGATTCAATTCCAATAGCTGGGTGAGCCTAAATGGCAAGGAAGGTTTTTGGAACTTGACTCATGATGAAGTCAAGTAGAAGACAAATCCTATAAACCCTTTTCCTCCACTCCTTCCAAGCACTTTGCAACAGACACCTCAGTGCTGAGATAATTAGCAAGAATTTAATTGATGTTTGTGTTTACATTCATTGGAAAGGATTATAAAGGAGTAAGCAGGCACACAATGGGGAATACACATCAAAATGAATGAAGTGGCACCAGTTAGCCAGTTTATTTGCCTAGCCTGCTCGAGCCTGTGAGTCACTAATTACTTAGGAAACAAAGAAAAGCCTTTAGTGTGAAAGTGATTAAAGTCTTATCAATTATAGGCAGCAACTGCCAATTGACTAAGTAAGGCAGGGGTGTCAAATTCAATTTCATTGAGGGCCACATCAGGGCTATGGTTGATTTCGGGGGGAGAGGGGGCTGGGAGGGGGTGTGCCCAGCTTGATGCAACCTCCCAAACTGCTGCCATGTTTCCTCTTCGCATTGGGTAGACCAGGCTGAAGCCATGTTGACCTGATCTTTCCTCTTCGCATTGGGTAGACCAGGACGGTCCCGTGGCCCGCATCCGACCACATCGCGGGCTGGATCCGGACCGTGGGCCTTGAGTTGGACACCCCTGAAGTAAGGTCACAGAGTTGAGCTTGTTAACTTATGGTTAGCAATTTTAGACAAACAGTGGTATACAGGTAATCCTCGATTTACAACAACAATTGAGCCCAAAATTTCTATTGCTAAGCAAGACATTTGTTAAGTGAGTTTTCCTCTATTTTACGACCTTTCTTTCCACAGTTGTTAAGTGAATCATTGCAGTTTTTAGGTTAGTAACACAGTTGTTAAGTGAATCTGGTTTTCCATTGACTTAGCTTGTCAGAAGGTCGTGAAAATGGATATGACTCTGGGACACTGCAACTGTCATAAAAACGAACCAGTTGCTAAGCATCTGAATTTTGATCATATGACCATCGGAATGTTGCAACCGTCGTGTAAAAAATGGTCATGTCATTTTTTTCAGTGCCATTGTAACTTCAAACAGCCACTAAACGAATGGCTGTAAGTCGAGGAACGACTTGTACTGCAGAAAAAAGCTGCTCAAGAAAAGAGTCCAAAAGGACCACATGTACTAAATGATTGTCATGGTGAATATGTGACTTAGAAATACATATTGAGAAGGTTGTAAATTGATGAAGTTACTTTTTCATCACCATCGTAATTGAAAATGGTCACTGTCTAAGGCAGTCGCTAAATGAGGATTAGTATAGTGTCTAAACATGGCACAATTTCTGCTATAAAGATTAATTTTCTTAACATTAGCCAACTCAAAGCATGATACATCATACTGTAATATAGTTTATAAATGGAATTGTGTATGTTGCTTTGTTTACTGTACCTTTATCAGGAGGTTTTTTAGGAATTGTAAATTTTTTCAGACAATTTTGATCCACCAAAAATAATCCCTTTATATTTTTCCTTATTACTTCCAACTTTGGTTCCATTTCTATTTTGTTTTCAACCTAAATTAAGGACAAAAAGGAGAAACTGCATCAAATTGTATGCTTAATTGATTTCTTTTAAAATATGTTTAATTGCTTTGCTTTTGAATTGTGTTCCATCTTTCTCAATTGTTTCCAGTTTTAATCCAAACTAATCCAAAAACACTTAGTTTTCCTTTTTTGTAATATCACAAATCACAACCAGATAGCTATAATTACAGTGGGCATCAGTTAAATCTGTTTCAAATTCAAAATCAAATTATAATGCTTCAGTATAATTGTACTTTAAGTTAAGAAGAATAAGATTTCAGCCATACATTTTATTCATTTAATAACTGTACTGAGCTAAAGGATTTGTGAAGGTACCTATATTAACCAGTCACTAGAGGGAGATAAAGTACATGCTTATCAATCAGAATATAATAATAATAAAAAAAGTATGAAGTACAAACATAATTTGAATACATGAAAAGAGTAAGTAAAAAGGAACATTAGGACAGGAATGGTAGGCATGCTGGTGCACTTATGTACGCCCCTTACTTTGCATTCTTCTTTCTATCCAGTTTTTTCTCCAGTATCACAGCTTTTAGGCTATAAATTTGTGGACAAAACATTATTATACTATAAAAACATTATTAGAGGCTTTAAGGATGAAGTGTAAGGAATAATTTGTCAACTCTGAAGTGAACCTGGCTAAACCCATCTCGTGCTCCCTCAAAGTTGTCATGGTGCCTGAAAAAGAAGGGGAGGGGGGGAGTAGATAGCCCAGCTTACAGTCAAAATAAAAAGGTTTCCTATGGGAATCAAGTTCAACATAACAGGTGGCTGGTAAAGGAGGAGAGAAGCCTGCCAGCTGTATTCATTGGACCATGTGACGTGGCATCCATCTGCAATTTTTTTAAAACTGTCACTTCTATCTTCAAGGCTACCATACCTGTTGCAGATAATTGTTATGAAGCGTTTATTTTTTAATGAAAGCACTGCACAACTTTATTAATAAGTGCAAAAAAAATTATGAATTCTTTATTGCATTGGGGCAGGGAAATGGATGTTTGAAATGAATTTGAAAGAGAAATAGTAGGGGGGAAATAAAACTGGGCGGAATGTGAAAAGGTTAATGAAACAGGAAAGGGAAAAAACCCTCTAGGCTCTTCATGTGTAAAGGAAAACTGTGGTGTGATGGGAAAGGGGACAAACCAAAGATGTGCTGCGCTTTGAGCTTGCCAGAATAGCTATTCAATCCGAGGAATATATTTGAGCTAAGAAGGTGACAGCAGAGTGTTCTAGAACAGGGGTCCCCAATCCCTGGTCCATGGACTGGTAATGGTCCATGGCCTGCTAGGAACTGAGTCAGGTAAGCAGTGAGCAAAGCTTCATCTGTGTATGCGTGGGATCTAGATTGTGTGCAAAACTATCCCCCCCACCCCGGTCCATAAAAAAATTGTCTCCCACAAAACAGGCCCCTAGTGCCAGGAAGGTTGGGGACCATTGCTCTAGAACAAACATGCTACTTGAAAGCTACTTCGAAGCTTGCAATCCAACACATTCTTAAGACAAAGTTATGGCCATAATTCCTGTTTCACTGAGTTAGAACTCCAGAAAAATGGGATCCAGGGTCAGAGGGGATTCACCATCTATGATATGAATTTTCTGGAGTCCTTATCTGCAATAAGAGAAAAGTGGCCCCTCCCCTTAGTCAGCATCCTTTCAAAACTATTTACCTCTAGTCTGTGAATATAATCCTCACCCACCCTTCAGATAATTACTTGAGGATAAAAACTACTCCTCTTAAATAGGATATTAGGGGGTTGGACTAGAAGACCTCCAAGGTCCCTTCCATCTCTGTTATTCTATTCTATTCTATACTAATTCTTTGAGATTGTGAAGAAAGGATACTGCTATGTTAGCAGAAGTAAAGAAATAACTGAGCATTTTCTTATCATTATGGCAGGACTGAAAATGTAAGGAATGCAAAAAACTCTGAGAATTTGAAAAATGGAAGGGCAAGGAAATGAACAATATCAGGATATATAAGAGAGAGAACTTGGTGGCCTCTGTGAAAAAATCAACTAGCAATGTGTTAACAATTATGACATTTGTATCCCTAAGGCAAACCAACTTGCATCTTGTGTAATCAGTTCCTACAAAGTTATTCCTGTAAAGTTTTAACAGTGTATAAACTGCTCCTCTGAGTAAATCAGAAATAGACTACAACAGCTCTTCCATGCCCCAAACACTATACTACCAGAAAAAGAAATAAGAGATAAATGGTCTCAAATATGAGGCTTGTGCGCCTTCTAAAGAGTGTGCATGGGAGTGGGGGCAGTTTCAGAAGTGAACAAATAAAATACTTCCTTTATCTCTATATATAAAAGCGACTCATCATGAAATCTCCAGAACAGTAAAGCCTACAAACTTGAAATTTGGCACGTACATTCCTCTTGGCTTCTAGGTGCTTGCTAAGAAATTTTTTTTCGAAATGACTATCAGATCATTAGTATTTCATACACAGTATATTCATATACAGTATATTAACACGCTCTGATGCTAAGGAGTTAGACATTCTACTCCCCCCTTACCACCTGAAAAGTTCCAACTGCCACTTGCCTCACATTCCATTACCTCAGGTCAAACTGGCAGACGTTCCACTCCTTCACTCAGGAGCGGTCTGGGGCTCCTTACAGTCGGTAGCTCACCAAAATGTCTACACCTTTCACCTATGGAACTGCTTCCGAACTCAAGGCGATGGGAGAGATATTTTCCCTTATGTGTTTCAATCACCGACCACCACTGAGCCAACGGATTGTGAACCGAATTTCCCCTGCATAGTGTCCCAGCCCCAACTCACTTCTTACACTGACCTCCTCAGTTCAGATGAATCTGTCCCTTCTACTGTAACACCAGTTAAAGGGAAAAGAGTGTCTTTCTGCTGTCCAAAAGTACAACGGATGCTTCAAAATGATGTCTTTTGGAGCCAGAGAAGTGAAGGAGGGAAATTTTATGCCAGCATTCAAAGTGCAGGGGCAAGTCTACCACAGGATAGGGAGTATCATGGTGAGGCCTAAGCAGAAGCCTTCATTTCTCCAGATATACTTTGTTGGTGATGATGACAATGAGAGTCTGTCAAGACCATGGGGATGCTACAATGGTCGTAATCATGAAAAATGGTCAAAAGTAGCAAAGCATGGGTATCCAGCTAGTCCCCAGATATAGGTAAAAGTAAAGGTTTTTCCCTGTCCAGTTGTGTCTGACTCTAGGGGACAGTGTTCATCTCTGTTTCTTAGCAAAGAGAGCCAGCATTGTCTGAAGACATTTCCATGGTTATGTGGCCAGCATGACTATACGACAAGGTGCATGGAACCCTGTTCCTTTCCACCTAAGTGGTACCCATTTATCTACTCAAATTTGCATGCTTTCAAACTGCTAGGTGGGCAGAAACTGGAGCAAGCAATGGGAGCTCACCCTGTTGCGTGGTGTTCATGTATCAAACTCAGGACGTCAGCTTTCCTGCTAACAAGCTCAGCGTGTTTAACCGCTGAGCCATTGTGCCCCCTCCTCATTATGTGTCATACAGCAAATCTTAATTTTTTATAACTTTACAGCGCTGATGAGTAGTCAGTTCAGAAATTGATCCATCCCTCTATAATACACTCAAGGGTTTTTTGTTTTAGCATAAGAGCATGCAGGTTCCCCTACCATAATTTCTCTACCATGTTTATTTCTCAATTACTGAAGGGTTGAAAAGATTAATTTCCTTTACTTTTGAAGAGGGTGTTTTTAAACACAGTTTAACATATACATCCACAGTTTAAATTTACATCTAGAATATGCAGAAATTGCCAACTTTCATACTTAGGCATCTAGTCATGCATATTTGCTTTTAAAGAAAAAAATGAATTCTTTTGGTTGAAAAAACTGACAGAAAGGTATATCATATAGCAGAGAGCAACTTTTTAAAGTCAATGATTCAAATATCTAAACACTCTGCTTTATGATATGCTTTTCAGTCTATTTTCAGTCTTCGAACCCTACCATTCTGAACAATATTGGCAATGGCATCACCAGAGTTCTAGTCCAAGTCACAGAGCAGAAGTGGAAGTTTAGCTGCCCACATCTTAGTACCTCTACTATGGTGTTTTGTGAAGGATATTTCCAAAGCCAAACGTTATCACTGAAAATAAGGATGATGTGAACTAGGATGATCCAAATGTTCAGGTACATACTATCAGGATACAGGTAATATTTAACACAACTTTGCCTCTTTTCATTGCTAAAAGCGCTTTCTCCAACTACATCACTGATGTTTACAAATTCACATTGTTGAACTTATAAATTTGCCCATCCCAGGAAAGAAATCCCCATATCTATGATACTACCCCAGTTTGCTTTTCCCATTCTGTGTTATCGTCCCATCCATTAACATTTTCATTCCCTCTTCCCAAAGCAGGAAGAGTGTGAGAACATCTCTTCCTACAAATCTTATTAAAAAGCATTAAGTTGTGAGCTGCAGTTCACTTCATCAGATACATAGATGAGTAATACAGCTTTCTTCCTGTAATTCCCTCCTACATTAGGACAAGTACAATGCATCCCTGCCTTGGGGTTTTCAGGTCTTGAACTGTTTACCATTTTAAAAGTTAAGCCTACAATGTAACTAACTTTTCACTAAACACACAAAGGCTTCTATTATGCTCTGATTATTAAGATGCCATATAGATGAGCAAGGGGTACTCTTCATTACAGTCAATAAATCAGTTGCTATTTAATAAATTTAAGCTTCCCACTCATCTTCTGAATATTAGAATAGAGCAAATAACATATATATCTAATGTAAATAGAATATTATGAATTTTCTACTACTAACATCCTTGAAAAGTACATTAAACCATCATTTGAAAAACCTATCTAGCTTCTGGATTTTCTCTAGTTAGTTAATATAGATGAAGAATTCATTGCATTATTCCATCCTAATACTGTTCTTCAATTCCATCACACTTTCTTATCAAACTAAATTGGAAACACTTATTCAGGAATGGGCAAACTATTCTTTCATACATTAGGAAATCTAATCTTCAAACAACCTCAACCAGAACATCTAATAGTGAGTGATGCTGAGCAGCAATATTGAGAAAAACAAAAATTATCTACCATGAACTATATTCAATAAATGTAAAGGGAATAATGAAAATATGCATTAATGAAACCTCAACTGAGAATCTCATAATGCTAGAAAAACAGAATTTTCTGCTCTGAAGTAGTATAATAATCACTTCATAGTGTGAAACTCATTGTAATTTAAATGAATCAATAGCTGTGAGTTAATTATATAAGTATCATTTACCAGCTATTATAAAAGTTTCATAATACATAACATAAAACTACATAGCATGTTTAAAGCTTGCTTACATAAACATTCATTTATTAAAATTCTACTATTAGTTCAACCACATCATCTATTCATTTATTAGAATTCTACTATGAATTCAGCCACATTTGTCCTTGTTAAGAAGTGTTAATTTTCCTAATGAATTGTACAATTAAAGGGCTATATGATCTACATTTATTTCTGAGTGTCCTAAAAGGCAATCTGATAATTTGAGTCTCTTATTAAATAGGATATAAAATGAAGCAATTTTTGTAAAAAAGTATTATTTAAAAGTTGTGCAATGTGCTTCCAGTACTTTTTATAACATCCACTAGCAATTAAAAATTGTGTTCAGATCTATTTACTATTCCTCAGATTAATTTTCAGTATTAGTATAGTAAACTATTAAACTAGCAAACAGAATAGTAAACTATTCTGAAGGGGCATAATGAATAATGCTAGCTGCAAAAGTCATAGCCAAACATAAGCAATATTAAAATCTAATCCCTTCCCTTTCTTATCAACAAAGAATTGTCGATAATTCCTTTATAGGTGATTTGATATAAGCCTCATGGAATTGAAAGATATTAAATATATTGCAATCAAATACAGTATCTTTTGGCTTATATTACCTTGTTTGTAGACTTGTAGTAGAAATTAGACCATGGCAAGCTTTAAAAGAGAGCTTACAGGGCTTGTTAAGCTCTATTCTAAATTCATTTTAGAATAAATATTACTGACTTCAAAGAATTTAATTTCAAATATATTCCGTCTTATTTGTTTCACTTGTTATTAAAACTATCCGCATTCACAATATCCTCAAAAAGAGGGATAGGAGAGGGTGCAAGTTTGTTGTTTGCTTGATTTCAATATTGAGAATCTTTTGAAAAGAAGTATTTTTCATAGGAATAACTAGGTAAAAATGTTTAAAGAATACTTCAATTCAATTCAATTCAATTCAATTCAATTCAATTCAATTCAATTCAATTTATATGCCGCCCCTCTCCGAAGACCCAGGGCAGCTACTTAAACAATAACTTCTATTATCTAAACTTCAATGAATATATTTGCCTTCCAGTTAAACTATTTTATACTTTAACAAAAGAGGCTTAATACTTAAGTTATTAATATATAATTTAAAGCTTTAAGTACTTGCTAACAATCCACTGATAATCTGATATTTACTGCAGCATATTTCTACATAGCTGTTCCTGCAAATGTCTAACATAAAAGCAAGGAACAGAGACCTCAATCTGTATAGATGGGCGACATTTAGATTTTAATCTCTTCAATGCACACAAACAAATAAGGTATCTCTAAATAGGATTGAACAGATGCACCACTCAAGGTTAAAACCAATCATACAAACCAGGAACTAGAGAAAAAGTAGTAAAGTACTAGTTATAATGAGTACTAAATGTTCCTATTGTGAAAACAGCTGGGGACACGGGGCAAGAAGAGAAACTTGGATTTATAGGAGGGCAAGTGCAGATTGTCAGCTCGTTAAATCGCCTCAGTCCCAAAACCTACTGTACTAAAACACCGGATTCACAACCAAAAGGGCGAAGGGGGTCTGTAACGAATTGTTAACGTCTATTTGCCGCATTAACGAAATGGAACCTTCCCTTTCAAACTACACTCGCGCACTTCCAACGGCTCAGCAACGAGCAACGCTATGGAGAACGGGGCGGGGGGGGGTTGTCATTGCTTTCAAGCCCTCCTTTAACTTTAAAAGACACCTGGAGTTTAACCGCTTGCTGGACTGAGCGGAGTCCAGGAACACTCGCTTATTTTGGCCCCGAACAGAGAAACGAGTCCAACCCCCGGTCTCCGTCTCGGCTGCAAGCGGCGAGCCTCTCGCCTCAAGCGGGACAACAGTGCCGGCACTGAAACTTTACTTGGGAACGAGGACAACCGGGATCCGATAGGGAGCAACGAGTAACTTTTCCAAGGTACAAGGATCCAACGATCCTGGGAACCGCGCACGGAAGGACTTTCGCCCCCTCCGCCCCCACCCCGAGTAAAAGCGAAGGAATAATCAGCTGGTCACTCACGATCGATCCGTGACCACTAGCATCCTCCCGCCTACGTAAAGCGTCTTCAGAACTCCCCTTGGATTCGCCTCCATCGCGCTCCCTGCAGCACTCTTCTTGCCGCCGCGCCAGGCTGGGCTCTGGGATCCCCGTCGGAGCAGCGCATCCAAGAAGCCGCTTGGGCGCCCATTGCCTCGGGCGAACGTTAAGCTCCTGCTGCTGACGCGCCACCGCCACCATCGCGCCAACTGCAGCGCCAGCCCCGAGCGCAGCCCTCTATAGGCTCTTCAGGATCAGGGCGGGGCGGAGCCCAAGCCAAGCGTCTTACCGCTCTCAGTGGAGGCGGGATCTTTTCCGGCCCAGCTGTTTAATCCTCCTCTCTTCGGGAAAGGACCTGTGGTTTACGTGACGGGCTGGGCTCCCACTTGTAGCACGCGAAGTTTCTTTTTCGCCGTACAATTCAGGTGTGACAAACTGGCGGCCCGCGGAGGCCACGCCCACCCCGGCTCCGCAAAGGCAAAAAACGTCGCGGTACAACGTGACGTGAGGCGATCGACTTTAACAAAACGCCTTGCGTTAGAAACTTCAAGAATTTTCTAGTAAGCCAAAGTCGAACAAGATCTTGGTTTAGCTAAATGTCGGTTTACTTTCCGACTACAATTGCTTTGACATATAAGATGCCCTACTATGTAATACATCGCATATCTCTCTCAGAATCAAGTAAATGGAAAAAAATATCTTTAATAAATGCAACTCTACTACGTTACAACTACCGGTATATATAATATTGGATTGTAGCCCATCCTTTTCCTTCTGACTCCCAAGTTTCTGTAATAATACTTGGCTATTCCTAACAATGATACTGCCTGAATTTCAATTGTGGAGTGAATTGTGTAGCTAAATTTGCCCATCATACTAAACATACGTGACTGGTGATCGTCAGATAAGAAATATTCTGGTTGCTTCATATGCATTCTTCAGGGTGACTACATACATAGCTGAAATATTCAGTTTGTAGGGTGGCTCCTTCCCCACTTTGTGGCTTAACTTAGCTTTAATATGTCTGCTGCTCTATAATGCTGCATAGTGCTGGCTGCAACTAATTCCCAATATAGAATTTAATCAATCTTCTACTACTTCTACTGCCACTCTACCTTCTGGATTAAAACTACTAGAGTTCTACCACAAGATGTACAATCTTGTGCTTGACATACTTTTTTTTAAAATCAGATTACCTGTGGTTGCCAAAAGACACTCTTCCACCTGATCAGTGACCAGCATCAATTGCTGCCATTTCTCTTCCAATAGTTTATCTTTTATTAGGATAAAATGAGATTGCATAGGATAGCAAAATCATTTCCCGACTGTCCTTTTTAAAATCAAATTTAAGTATGGATATTGATGTTTTAACTCCATTTCAATCTTTGTGTCTTTCTGAGCCCGGATATTTTGTCAGGACTCCTGTAACCACAGTATGAACCCTCCTTGGCAACCCTTAGTCCCTATGAAACTGACTTTGTTTCATCCTCAACTCAAAAATGAGATAGCTTCTTCCTTCACCTGTCCTTACCACTTTCTATAGAGGGACAGTAGATTCATATTCATATTGCATTACTGTCTGGTTTGGAAGCATTACAGGTAATTCCTGGTTTATGAGCATTCCGTTAGCAAACATTCAAAGTTACATGATAAGCTCCCCCAGTGTTTACGACCAAGTCCCGAAATTATGAATATTGCAGCACCACGGCCGTTGCTTACTCTTATGAACGACTGCAGAGGCTCTGCAACATTCACCCCGCCTATCCCCCGCACCCCAGTCAATTCTTCACAGGCACTTCGCTTGTAGAGACTCACTTACCTTGCGAAGATCTCCTCTCTATTGCAGTTTCTTTGCCTGCTTCATTGCTTCAGGCTTTTGGTGCATTCGCAGACAACAGAGGCCTAACGTACCGCGAGATGTCATGCTACTGATCTCATGTGATCTTGCACTTTAGGCCTCTATTCTCTGCAAATTGAGGTCTGGACATTTGCAAACAGAGGAAAGGCTTTGTTTTACAGAGTACAAGAGGTTTCCCTCCTGTTATAGACTCAGGATAGTTTTGCACAGCAAATATTAAGTTTCGCCAGAGTTCTTCACTTTAAACAAAATTTAAAAGTATTGTTCACATCCTTCTATGTAGTACGATGGGGAAAAGTGTTAGCAAAGTCACAATTTCACAGTGGCTAAGTGTCTTACACATAAAAATAAAAAAGAACATCCGTGGCATAATATTTGTAATGCACTTTCCATACTTGCCTCTATGTAGAATTTTGTTTTTAAAGTCTTCAACAGCCCATAGAATGCATATCTTTCAAAATACTTTGCACTGATGATTCACTAGTTTCCAAATCTCTCTTACTTTGAACAGTTCTGAGCCTCTTCTGTTGAGGAAAAAATGGAGTGCCTATTGTATAAATTCTCTAAATGCTACAGACATTTCAACTGTAAATTTGGTGCAAATAATTTTATTAAGATTTTTGCCTTGTAACACATGCCTGTGTGGTGTGGTAGCTGGCCATGATATCCTGAAGAGTTCCTTAGAAGGACTGCCAATTTTTCCATTTTCCTTTGTTACTATTGGTTGTTATAGAAGTAGCATAGTAACATTGCATTCAGAAGTGAAGTGTCCTTTTTATTGTGCATTTGTTCTGTATTAGTGAAGGATTAAGAAGCAATCATTCTTTTGCATTTCAGGTTTAGAAGGAGCATGGCCCTTCTTGTTCAGATAAGCTTCTTGTTCAGATAATTTATATATTTTGTCTGCAGGAATATGGCTATGCAGATATCATAAAATTCTCTGGAACTAAAACAAAAAACACAGACAATACAGTACTACCTTTGCTAGCCCATGTAGATACTTCCAGATCTATCAGCATGCCTCAGACAAAATCACATGAAAAAACTCCAGGCACATTATCATTTTTTTCTTTTTCTTGGGTAAGCCAGCTGGACATCACAAGGCCATGCTGTGATCTAGAAGCTATTTATTGGTGTATAATTTGTGAATGTTAAAATATTTGCTAATATTAAGATTGTGTCCTTGGAAATTCTTTACTCAACAAGTAACAGTTTATATCAAAAAATTCCTGAGCTTAGATTCAATTGTTTTATTATTAGGACAACACAGTTCTACTGGCTTCAGTATAACGAGATCACTTGAAAATAAGAAAGATGATAAAGAATACTGGATAATTCCAATATAATTGTTTTTCAAAAAAATAAATGCTTAGATAAGACTCTCAGTTAATTTGAAACTGTATCAATTGGGAAAAGTAAGTATGTACTTTTACACTCAGCAGTAAAATCTCTCTGTTCAAACTTAGGCTAAAATAAAAGCTTAAGACTACACAAGTAAGCCATTTATTGTAAGACAGAACAAAGAGTGGCAAGTAACAGTAAATTCAGTCAATAATGGGGAAAATAAGCTTCTTGAAGTAACAAATATGCATTATATGAATTCTTGCAAAAAGCAGCTCATGTTTTAAAAAACAGCAAGGTAAATAGGAATTTTTTACAAATCCCACAGGGCTAGAAGAGACATGAAATTCTATTTTTTAAAGTGCTGAGATTTATTCAAATTTATATTTACACATTTTATTGTATTGCACTTATTCATTCTTTCCTATGATTTATTTGTTAACTCTGGAGTTCATGAAGATACATTCGTTCACAAAATAAAGAATACCTGCATGTGGAAAAATGTAGTTTTGAAATAGTTTCAAATTAAGTAGGAAAAACAAGCTTTCACCAAGTACAAGAAAGGGAGTGTATTCCTGAAATGTTAATCAGTACTGTATACTCGGGACTTTCTTGATGCGAAGTAACATTCAAAAATATTAATGCCATCTGCATGCAAAATGATACAATGAATAACCTCAGATATACCATAAGTAAACTGGTTTCTGTACCTAGGCACCATTCAATTTATTTGAAGACCATGTTACTTTTTTCTGGAACATGGACCAATCATTTATTTGCCTCTTCCCTCACTATTGAAAAACGTCTAAATTTTCTTCAATTTTCAGAAATAAATATTGAAGATATAATTATTCATACTTAAAAGTTGATACGGTCTTTAGAGGTTTATCTTTCAAAAAATTATAATCTACCGAAACAACTGAGATAACATGAAGCAACTATATAGTGATATATAATGAATTGACAACTAAGGAATATTCCAGTTTCTTTCACATGCTGGTGAACAATTCCCTTCCTCTTATTCGTCACCAAAAGAAAATAATTACAGTACAATGTCTCCTTTTCCGATACTTTGCTGAAATAAGATGAGAAAAACAGAATCATTCTTTTTTCTTAAGCAATTATGTTTGTAGCATTTCCCAAATGAAGAGCAAAACAAGCATTAAAGTACTCTTTTATTTTAAATGAATTAAAAATTATTTTGTCTCAGACATGTAGCTCTCTATTCATTAAAATATCATCTTTGGCTGCATGAAACAGTGATTTTATCTTGATCAGCTTTTCATGTTCTACTATGAGCTTCTTTACGTAGTACTTTTTAGATGTGCACTTTAAATGATTGTTAAGCATACAACAGATAAAACACAATAAGCTATGACTGGATGTTCCCTTGGCTTATTATTAAGTAATAAAGCTACATCTTACTGTATCCTATGAATGTATTTAATTATACAAAAGATAATCAGAATTATGGATACTAGAATATGCAAGACCTTGCTTTCATAAAGACTTTTCTTATAGCCTTCAGGTCTCTTCCAGATTATGACTATGTAAACCAAAGCCCTAAATTCTGAGACATATTTTTGAAGTACATAAGCAAGTCCAGCATTCAAAAACAAATTTATAGGAAGAAACAATTACAGCAGAAGAGAGCTGCTTTTTGAAGAAATCAGCTGAAAACTTCAATAAAAAGCACAACACATAAAACACCGAATCTTTGATGATACTGTAAAACAATTCAAGTTTGTTTGTTTTTCTTCTATGAGATGAAACACTTTTTAACTTCCCCACATACCCACAGCATGTCAGCAGTTAGCTTCTGCAAAAGCACCATTAAATATGGAAGAGTTAGCACCATATATTTTCAGAATCTAACTGGCAACATACATTGGTGACAATTTGAAACATGGAAATCTGTGTGGTACAGTCATTATAAACAATACATGGCGATTTATGATTATCCATACAGTACAATACAGTCACTGATCAATGAACCTTTGAATACAGTACAAGTCACATCTGAACACCCTGTTAATACTAGAGCATGCTGTAGATGTTAGAAGCATCTTGAGAGTACCACAAGGACTTCATTGTTTGGCTGATTTTCATTCCTCTTTGAAATTCAGGGTCTGATATTTACATGGTCTTGATAGGAACATTCCAATCATTGTATGGCTGGTTGAAAGCAATACCAAATAGTCAACCAGCTCTAAAAGATATATTTAAAGAAGAAAACAATAGCTAGGGAATACAGAATGTTGGATACCAAGTTTAGGCTTTTTTCTTAAAATTTTCTTTTCGCTGTGAAATTGAAGAAATGTGGAAAAATTTAAGAGATGTCTGAATAGTACAGTAATCAGTCTGGTAGCAGTCAACAGAATAGTTTAATATTTAGGGGCTAGCAGCTTTTACAGGAGTAAATATAAATTTGACATCAGTCTACATACTATCAAAAGGGAGATGGAAATTACCCTAGTTTTCCTGCTACAGCAACAGTTTAAATGGATGAACATCTATGCATTTAGGATTTAAAAGCAAAAACAAAAGCCACAATTTTGGGGCTCATTTTTCTCTGCATTTCCAATTATGCAGAGAAAATTATCCTACTGTTGAAAGGGGGAGCACAGGAGACCCAAACATTCTTCCATAATTGTTTGTGTCTTCTTAATATATATTCTGGATGTTCATTGCAGGACTCTCCAGAACAAAGTGGAACATTGTAATTGACTTTCCCCTTTCATCACCAGGATCTTCAAAGAAGGAACACTTAAATTCATTGAAGAAGCTTGCCTACAACCCATATTTTCTACTTCAGTGACTACTGCTGGTATCATAATTCTAATCTTCTGGTTTCTTCCATCATGTATTAGTCCCATGCAACCCTTTTCAATTTTCCTATTCCTCTTCATCCTAGGAAGTGCACTAGTTCTATTTTCTTTTAATCTTGTACTTGTCATTGAACGGAAATGGGAAGTTATGTCCTTTTTTATTTGATATTTTTTCAAGCTTTAATTGTATTCATACAATGTAAATATCTCATTGCCACTACTTACAATCCTTCTTGTCAATTTTCCCTTTAACATGATACTCATCGAGCAATAACTTTGCAGAAGATCGGCAGCAAGACTGGAGTATTTTTTCCCCACTTCTACTTTCCTATTGTTTTGCCCTACCTTCTTCTGAAGATAGTCTAGTCCTCATATATTCTGACGGGTGTTTCATTTTCCTGATTCCCAGCTAAAAAACTAATTTGTCTTCAAGTTTCATCTTCAACTTATCATTATAATACACAATTACTGTTCTGACAGAAGACAATAATTTCCTAGATTTTCTTAACAACTTTTTAACTCGGGCTAATTACAAATCAACCCAAGCAATAATCAGTGTATCTGGAAAGCAGTAAAGTACTTTCATTTTCAGTGGAAACAATTTGCATTGTATATCATTGCAGTGATTTACTGGGATCTCATTCAGAGAAAATATATAATATAGCTATTTTGGGACCAAGGAAGGCAGAATTCCCATGTAAGAACTTAGTAAAACTGCTTGCAATCTATAAATACCAATCACCTCTAAAATCATACTAAATGCATGGATGTGTGAATATATACTTAAAACTATTTTTATTGCAATATAACCCAAATTGATACAGTTGAATATAAATCTGTTGTGTATCCTATTCACTTGTATCTTGTTTCGTGGGAAATACATTCCTCTTCTAGTCAGTAGTATCTTCAAAATATTTATTTATTGGCATGTGCCTGCTCTTCCATTTTTATAACTGTCAGCACTGAAAATATCTTGAAACCAGTTCTTTCTTGAGAAAACAGAGATAGCGAAGTGTAGAATTTACTCATTGACTTCATTGTTTCTATTACTATTGTTTATTTACATCGTTTCCCTCATTATGTCACTTCAATATAGATTTGATTTGATACATTCAAATATACTTTAATATCTACATCTTTCTTTTTTTTTTTTTGATTCAGAAACTTTCTCTTGAATATAGGCCAATTAGCAATGTGGTTGTTCTTGGTAATGCAGTCATGTTTATATTAACATGATCTGTTTTATATAGTGAGGGACCTCTTTCAAACAAAGATACCACATAAGTAGAATTCCTGTATGTTTCCATGTTAAAGGCATAATGAATTATCCATCTTGAGTAAAGAATATAATGGCTCAAATAGATAATCTCCCAAAGTAGCTAGGCCTTAACTTGAACTTTGTGGTGTCTGTTCTTGATCTGCAATTATATAAAGCAATCATGTAAAGAGACCCTGAATTTTTAAATTGATTCAAAAACAATTCTGGTATTCTATTAAAAAATAATATAAGCCAATAGATAGAGAGGGCTTTCCACTTAAAATGATGTCTATAGAGACAAATCTTGCACATCAAGAAAAGTATATACCCTAAAGTATTCATGCAGGCATGATTACATATTCCACACCTATGCCATTTCATATCTCTAGTATATTGAGAGAACAGGGTACATAGGAAAAAAAGTGCTAAATTACAGTACATTTGCTTTTTAAATATATGTTAACAATAAAACAGCAAAACAGATTGTTTGAAAACAGAGTCAGTATTGTACAGTAAGTTCACATTTAATTCTTTACCATGTCTACAATTGTAACACATGCATTTTATTTCCATTATTTTATTCCATAGGACCAACATTCCTCAGAACACTGATCTACCTTTAAAACAAAATTTTCTAAGGAAAATATTAAGCATCATATAAGTTTAAGAAAATTCCTTTAATTAGTATTACATGTACTCAATTACATTTACAATTTCATGCCATGACTTTAACACACCTTTTGGTTAAGAATATCTACTGAAAAATAGTACCATTCGGGAAGAATACACACAGAGGATAAACTGCTACCTGTTATGATTGATTTTCATTAACTTGATGGTTGTAATGCTGTACTGATTATAGATGCAATTGTGAAAATACCTTTACACATCTATGGAAGAATACTAAAATTATGATTAAAAGGACTCCACATGCTGTTAAAAAAACCCAAAAAAACCACATCACTGACTATTGTTAAACACTGCCTGTGTGCCACTACATTTTTTTTTAATGTATAAAGGAGAAGCAGCACATTGGTTTTTAGAAATACTTTTACAAGAAAACTTTAACTTTTTTTAAAAAAAGGATGTAATATCTAGTTGAATAAGACTTCCAAAACGTTTAGTTTATCTTCTACCAACATTCTAAAGTGAAATACAATCTGAAGATAATTTAACTTAACTATAGAAATTACAAAAAATAAGTTGGCAAATTTGTCCTGGATCAAGTTATTTTTGATTGGATCCAAAAAAGCTCATACTTGCGTCTTTCCAGATGCAGTACTATGGAACCTTCCAATCCCAGGAGCAGCTCTTTACAGGAGCTGTAGTAAGATGGTACTACAGGGCGGACAGTAGTATGACCGCTACCATGATTGGCCCTTTGAATCCTGCTCTTTATCTTTAACATGTCATCTTTGTAAAACGTATTTTCATGTTTTTATTATACATTTATGGGCGAGGGGAATTGCTAGTTTTCTAATAGATTTTATGTTTATACTGTTTCACTCAAGAAGCAGCTCTTCATGTATGTGCATACATCCACATCCACACCCACACGCATACGTTTGTCACCACAATTAGCTATTATGCTATTATGATTAAATATATTTAGCTTAATTCTATGTTGATAGACACTGATACCCTTATTAATAGAATGCTTAGAAGCTGGAAAAAATATACAGAATTGAGGATTGTTCAGAAAGATGTCACTGCTGCAGCTATTCTATGCAAGTGGAATAGTGAATATATTTAAATCAAAAAGAAACATTTTGATTCTGAAAGTTGCTTAATCAGGGTCATTTCAGTTAAGAAAATGGGCTCATTCAGACAGAATGCAAAACACAAGATCTAGTATATAACAATAAGCCTCCAATGAACATTTCCTTATCCCTGAACAATCAGTGCAGGAGCATCAATTATTTAACTGGGTCTGCACTCATATTATTTGATACAAAGAAGGAAACTTTATATGGCAGGCTAAAAAGCTGGATGTTGCCATGCTGCTGTTTATATGTACATTTCTTAATTCAACAAAGGATGCACACAGAAGCCAGCTTCACTATATGCATGGCAATTAGCTAGATCAGGATTCAGGAGTATATTAAAGACTAAAAATATTTTTGGGTTCTTACAAATAATCTCATTAGCATTTATAGACTGATATCTAGACAGTGTATTTATTCAGAGATAAAATTTATGTCTATAAACTATTTTATTATTTGAAATAAATTATTTGCTCTGACCTTGGTATTTAATTTTTCCTGTGGAATTTAGCAATATGAAGTGAACATTGAACACCATATTTAAGATCTTCTAGTAAGGTAGAGCTAGTATACTGATGCCTGATGGCAAGACTCAGCATTAGATAAACATCTATCAAATTAATTTTTCTTGTAGCCAACTAATAGTTAATGTGAAAATTTTCCAGAAACTTCTTCCCAGTCCTGTGAACTTTTCATATAACAGCATTTTGCAACTGGAGGTGTATATATAAATGAATGTTATACCTGTTCTTCTAAAAGCACCTCGGCTCTTTCCCACTTTAATATGGTTAAAACTACAATAAGTTAAACTAATTTACATATGTGAATACTATATTATATTGATCTGGCTGAAGCAAGTTTTGTATGGATGCAATTGTGTTGCAGCATATGTAAACTGAATGACAGTTTTTACTTTCTTATCTACCTATATTGACACATTTCATCCATCATGGAAAAAAAACATATCAACACATGATATGCCCCAAACTCTATAGCTTAAATCACATTAATTACTTCATCCTCTGTTGTGAATTTAACACAAACCTAGAAATAACCTCTTGTGCTGTTCTTGCCCATTTTAAATGTCCAATGTCTTTGGTGTTTTTCAAAGTCTGTGGATATGTGGATTATATATGCACATATTTGTCTTAAAAAACCTCTCTAGATGTCAACAATTTAATATTTTTTAAAGTTAAAAATGGTTCAGATCTATCCTGCCATCTTTTCATCAACTTATGTAATTCTTTAGCATATGACTAAATACAAGTTAGGCACCAGGCAGTGGCCACATTCATGAAAAGGTATCTTCATACAGCCACCATTTATTTTAAACAAACACCCTGTAAGGACTACACAGAAATGGGGGTCAGGGAACTATATGTTGAAAACTCAGTGCTAATAGTATTTATAAAAGTGCAGTGCTCCATATAGTAAGAAGAAAAGTGACTACAAGTACTTAAAGTGCTAGCTTTCAATCACAATTTAGATTAGTATCCCAAACTTAAACCGTCATGGGACTTAAAGAGAATAAAAATAAAATCCAAGAGCACAAATGCTGCACATGCCATGGCAAAAGTGTTCCACATTACAATTTGCTATGTTTAAATAAATATGTAATGTCACTGTTCAGACTGCAATTATGTACACACATTACAATATAATACAGATCCATAAACCATCACAGAAGACAGAAAACAAAAGTATGATGATTTATTACCTTTCTGATATCTGTGCTATTATGAAGACAGACCTCTAGCTGAAAAGTCCTTATAGGCTGCCAAACATTAGCAAGAGACTAATGAACTGGTTTCATCATATTGTTTGCAGAAAAGCCATTATAAGGCTATGCTATTTAAAGAACGGTCTCATGTCTATCCTTACAAAACACTTATTTGCTTATACATTAAGGTTCTTCCTGATGACTAGAATAATGTGAATATAGTGTATGTATCGCATTACAGGTAGTCCTCAACTTTGGACCATTCATTTAGTGACCATTCAAAGTTATGACTGGTCCTTGCACTTCCAAGCATTGCAATATCCTTGCAGGCACATGATTATGATTCAGACACTGGCCTTTACAAGAGTTGCAGCATCACATGGTCATGTGATTGCCATTTGTGATGTCCCAGCTGGTTTCTGACAACCAACATCAATGGGAAGCTGGGAGAGATGTTGCAACTCACAGTCATGTGACAACTTAATGACCACATTATTTAACAATAAATTATCTGGTCCCTCTTGTGGTTAAGTAGAGACTACTTGCATGAGTGCACTCTTACTGAACTTAATATATTTTCATTCATGTAAAAAAAAAAATGGAAAGACTTTCTTGTAAGGAGGGATTTTCTTTATACTTCCTGTCCTTTACTCCAAAAATGTATTAGAAGCTGATCCAGCAAGCACAAGAAATTCTATGAAGATCTTAGTGTGCCTCTTTGCTTCTACACACTTCATACCAACATTTTTATTTCTTTCAGAAGGATTAAATCAGGATGTTATTTCATAATGTAAAAGAAACAGGAGGCCTGTTATTAGAAATGCCAAGTACAATACAAAAACATCTAGCTGCTCTATGGGCAAACAGACTGATTGTAACAACCTGTCTATTGTTACTATAGTACAGAGTACCAGTTACTTGTTCAGGTTTTAACGGATAAATGTTGAGCAATTAATATCTAAGAATTTCTTATGTATTTTGTAACATCTCCACCCAAAATGACCACTGTAAGAACCAATTACAAATAGAGTGAGTCTATAAAGACTAGTAAAATTACATCCTTAAAAAATAATTTATGCATGTTTTTCGAATTGCAACAGCTTGGCTTTACATGTCAAAATTACAGAAATAAATACGTTTCTCCTAAAATTTCTATTTAAGGTTTACTTTAATCCTTTTTTTCTTACATCAAACCTGCTATGCTACAAAAGGAAATATTTAAAAAGACTGAGGTTTGCTTTACAAAATGGCATGATGCACCAGTCTTATTTGAAAATAAATAAATCTTTAATATGTGAATGGTTATTGAAAATATAATACTGTGAAACTTTCACATTCTTACTAGCTTTTCTACTGAAATACATTTTTCAATTTACACATTCAGCCACTAGTCTTGCATGGGAGGAGGCTGTGCTGAAGGTGAGGTGCATAGGGGCAAGGCATTTTAATTTTTTTGTTATTTTTTTATATACACTTGTCATTTCTGAGTATTAATTTGTGTTGACATTTTTATTATTCCCTTTGGGAACAAGCAGCATATCAGCCAAGTATAATAGTTTCTTCTAAAATTCTTCTAAAAATTGAAAAAATGTCATTATATTGCAGCACTAGCTTTGATACTTCAATGACTTTTGTAGTATAGTACTACTCTTTATAATCATTGCTCAAGTGCTCTATTTTAAAATTTAAAATTACCCTGCACATTACAGTGCTCAACTATTTCCCCTCCTTTTTTTGCAATCATCTGTTATAGAATAAGATGTTGGAGGGATTAAACTAAAGAATTATGTAAAATGTAACATCCTATCCTGGAGTCAGATGTTATGGCTCATGATGTTTATTTCTTTTTGATGGGTAAACTGCCATCTTCCAATGCTTACAGTAGTTGATGGAATATTAGTTCATTTTTAATTTTTTTCTGGTAAAGGACTGGAGGAAAGATTGTTCAATTACAGTCCATCTCTAACAAAAGAGGCCCAATCTTGGTAGAGGTTTGGTGGCTATTTTATCTTGAAGTATAAACAAAGATTTTCATGAAGAATTGCTGTGGGTGAGAACTTTCAGAAATGGAAATTTCTCATCTGTTAACTGAAATTGAATAATTTGTTACTGGGCAATTGCTTCTGCAGAGTATCTGTGAATTAAATTTGTTAAATCTACTAAGAAGAGAAACAAGCCAACTCTATTTCAACTGAACAAAGCTTACTGTGACAAAGATTTATGCAGCCTAAGTAAGCACTGAATGGTTACGATCCCTTTTGCAGGCTTGGTAACTCTTAGAAAGTGTGTGCAGGGTAAACATGCAGAAAGAAACAAACAACTGCATTGTGAATATGATTCTTCCTATATTCTAAAAAAACTTCCAGAAAGGAAATATTGTTAAGCTTACAAAAGATATATGGGATGAATGTTTTGCTGCATCTCCCTCAAGCGATCTGAAAAAATCTTCTATCAATGCAGCTGCCTATTTCCAAGTCTTTCTATAGTTGCTTTTATCAGCCTAATGCACATCTAGAGTCAGGACAGCCAATAGTTTGGAAAGTGGGAAGGCTAAATGTATTGCACATTGTGTAAAAGAACATACTCTTCTTTGAAAGCCATGACTGGCTTTCCAAGTATGTTCCTAGTTTCTTTTGCTTCCCACAGTAGCCTATGCCGATATCTTGGATTAAATGGCAATGCTGTAGGGTTTAAGAGGGTTCTCTTCCCATTCATTTCTTTTCCATAAAGGCTGGATTTTATCTATGATTATTACATTTAGCCTTATTTTAAACTGGCAAGTTTACCAACTCCCTTTAAGAACATTCTGAAAATTCTGATAGTTTATCTAAACTATTCTGATACTGACATAGCTGCTTTGAGATGATCAATCAAGTGATAGTATAGCAAACTCTGATGCAAGAACAGCCAAGTCCTATGTCCCCAATTACAGGCACAGCACTATCTTAAAACATGCAGGTAGAAGATACCTTGCAATCTTTGCAATTTTTTTGATTATCATTTGACAAGCACAATATCTTTTTATTGTAATAAAAGTGTGTGCACAGTACTGACTACTAAGAGAATGAGTTTTCTCTCTTTCACTACGCCTTCTGCATTTTTGCAGCTTTTTCTTAATAGACATTTCCTGCACTTTTTCCAATTGCTATATCAGACCTATTTAGGTATTAAATAGGGGAAACTGAATCTGACTTATATTTGTAAAATCTTATACTCTTTTTTGAAAAATAAAAAAATACTATACTTTGGTAATAAAGTATGAACTGAAAAATAAACAGCCTTCTTTCCTAGTACTGTTCCACTGTACTTAAGCACCTTGCAATACACATTAAAGAAATATAATGAGGAAACTGTAATGATACTACTTAACATGTACTCAGTTTATACAGAGGCAATCAGTTTATATGCAAAATGAGAGGAAAAGATACAACTTAGCAAACCTTTCTGTAAATGTCTATTTTCACTGCAAGATTCTTCACGTAGCAATAATTCACCAATAGTCACTTTCTACCACTGGTGGACTGCAACTGGTTTAACAACCAGTTCTGTGAGCATGTGCTTTGTGCACATACGTGTGCTTCACGCATATGCGCACCTAACGCGCTTGCACGCAGTGTTCAATACAGCAATTTCTAAGGTAAGTAGAACAGCGGAGGCGCGGAAATCAGCTGTGGAGCGTGAATCAGCTGAGCCAGAAAGAAGGAAATATAGGACAGGATAGGGCGGGGGTAGGTGGGCAGGGCCAGCTGATCATCAGAACTACCGGTTCACCCAAACTGGTCCTAACCAGCAGCAGCCCACCACTGCTTTCTACCCTAATTTTGGGTAGCAACTACTCTTTATCAAGAGTATTAGCCATGGATTATGAGAGGGCCTCCCTGTTGGAAGCAATACTATGTTCATGTTTTGTGTTGGTCAGTATATCCTAGGCTATGCTTATGGTACTTTAATAATTCATATCATAGAGTTAGCAAATATAGCTTAATTTTTCTTTATAACAAATCTAAGATTATCTAGTTTAAGAGAACTAAAATAATAATTGTGGCCAATTATTTTCATTTTCTTTCAGGAAACCTCCACTTTCCTTCATTATAGCATCACCTTATCTTTTTTATAAAGTCACTGCTTTTTCTGTACTTCTGGGGTTTTTTTGGTCACATACTCTGCTTCTCCTTCAAGAGAACTCCCTCATTCTACCTTCTTTCCCTCTGTCAGTTCTAGGTCTTCTAAGGTATCTTATTCACTGCTTCTTTTGATCCAACTTTTCCATATGCTTTTCCCTCATAAAGTTTTCCCCTTCCCTCTGATTTCGATTATAGCCTGCTGCTTTTTCTCTCCCCAAATCTTCAATGAATTGACTGAAAACTCCTTTTTGCTAAGGCCCCCCCTCTGCTGCTCAGCATGAAATATCCTGGCTCAGCCTCTGCATCATCATCAGCACAGCGCAGCAAGTCAGGGCCAGATTTTATCAATGAAACAAAACAAAAAACAAAAAAACAAAAACAAACTCTCACTAAAAACAAAACTACTGTAATCCAAGGCCTTGGCTGTTGTCATATGCTTTGGATCTGAAGCAGGTTCTGCTTTGTTAAAACAAACATTTTTTTTTCTGAAATAAAGGAAATTGAAATGAGAAGCTAAATATTTAGTTCCAAAGAAAATTTTTAAATAATTGTGTAGCTGTAACTGAATATGAAGTCCCATCTTTCATTTCTAAATTAACTCAGCCTATTATCTGGAGTTGTTTTTCAGGTTTCATATGAAAAATACGAATACTTTCTCAAGATTTGTACTTGCATCTTTTTTTTTTTAATGTACATATTTAATACAGGTATCCCTTGTTTAGTAACCACAATTAGAACTGGGAACTCAGCTATTAAGCAAAGTAATTCCCAAGTGAAAGTGCAACTGTGTTTATGATCTTACTTCAGCTTTCTTTTGCTTTACAGACTTGCAAAGATAATAAATGTGGGGATTTGTGTTATATTTTTCATCACATTCTTAACTGCAAATGGGCACTAAAAAAGGCAATCACTAAATGAGAACCACCTGTATATGAAACTATTTTTTAAAGGGCATATATTATTATAAAGGAGTTAATGTCTAGAGTTCATCTTCTCGCAGAAATCCCAGCTAAATGTTTTAAAGGATTACATGTTTTATTATTAAACTAATATTAAATTAGTTTGTGGCTAAAGCTTAAGATTCAGACATCTGTAAGAAAAGCTATAGCATTTCTGAAGCTCTAAAATTCCTATAAAGTTATGATCCTCATATATTACCAAACAACTCTCAACATCCTTTTCTCTTGGCCAAAATGACTGAGACTGTCAGGAGTTGCATTCAGCAGCATCTGAAAGGCACTAGGTATCTCACTTTGCTTTAAGCAATGATTTACAAGATTGACTCTTCAATATTCCACGTACTTCTTCCTCACTTCTTTCGGTACTTTGTTTGGTTTTGGAAAATTACATTTAATTTTATACCCCATCCAGTAAGATACAATCTCATATCTTCAAACCAAGCTTGTACTTTTTGCCAGAAATAACTTTGAATAATCAAGCTGCATTATGATAGAATACTAGTATACATAAAGGCTTTTTACTAACCTTTTTTACTAGAACCCTTTTTACTAACTAAAGCAAATTAATCAAAGATAAACCAAGTAGCATCCCACTGAATTTTTAAACTTAATCCAAGATGGCTTTTTTCCAGTCATTATGGACAAAATTGGTAATGGGAATTGTGAGCCAAGGTATCTTGAGTGTATCAGGTTGCCTATTGTAGTCTAATCATGATTTGAAAGACAAGGAATATTGTCTAGGTCTACAACACACTAAGCCATGATTTATTTTCACCATAACTTATTGAATATGCCATAATGCACAGGATCAAACAATGCTAAGCTATATCATAATTTATAAACCATAATGACTCACTACATAATCATACTAAGTCAAAATCAAACAAACCACATTATGAATTATTGGAGGGAGGAAACCTGCCCATGATTATATTTGAATCAAGCTTACCTTCTAGCTAAGAGCACTTTAGCTAAAAAGAATAGTGAACTAGCAAAGTCATACTATTGCTAGATGGGCAACTTTTCAGTTCTGAAAATAGAAATTTGGCATACAGCTCTCCCCCCCCCCGGACAAATGATTTCTAGTCTGATATAAATAGCATATTTCATTTTATAATAATTTTGAATGCATTTATAAAATAGAGATGATGATGAAAATTATGAGATGGAAAAAAGATTTTATTTTATAGTTTCAATAAAACTATAATAGCTTTTTAAGTTATGCTTTGGGGTGTGGAAGGGTACATTATTTATAATATAGTCATACACATTGCTTCCTACCAACTTGCCTAGCTGCCATGAACATCTAGCTCCCCAAAATATTTTTAGTAGAGGGATTCTACAGTAACATTGCAAAAGATATGACAGAGATATTTAACCAAAATCTATACAGGCTGCAGGAATCTTTAAAAATATGAAGCATTTAAGTTTCAGCGATGTTGCTAATGTAATTCTACTTATCAGCAGAAAATATGAAAAACATTTAAATGTTACCGTACATGCTATGAACATAACCAGTCATAAAATTATGATGGGACAATACAGAATTACATTCATTTATCCAAATTGATGGTTTATAATGAAGTTAATTAATAGCCCTGAACTATGCTAATTATTTTTTTTTGTGTGTGTGGGAAAATACAATTGTACTACCAAGGACATACTGTCATAATCATGTATAATTCCCATTCCAAATGGATATTTAAAGAGGGGTATTTTATTCTCTGTTTGGGGGATTATATTTATTTCACATAACCTAGTATAATTTAACTCTGCAATTAAAGCATTAAAGAAATTGTTTTATCCATCGTTATATGCAAAATAAACTGATGCTTTAGAAACAGAAGGCAGCTGAAAGTTCAACAGAACTGTTTAAAAGACTTTCCCATGTGTAGACAGCCATTTTGCTTTGTCTTTTAAGCGATAAGAGCTGCTTCAATACTTTGTGGAGATATTTTATCAGTGCACTTGGTGAAGCCCGCCTTCAAATGCTTCGTATAATGTCAAATATTCAGTCTTCATACTGCCCTTTCTACTTTAAGACCACTTTTATTTTTTCCTGCTATTGTATTTTTCAGTTCCACTGAGACTATGAACTTCATGTTTTGTACCAAAATCCAATCGTATTTTAAAAACACATTAAAGTCTCAAACAACAGACCACATAGCTCAGTGAACTAAATCTCATAATTTTGTTTAATAGCAGCTGTTTCAAACATGCCTCTTTGAAACTAAAGGGTATGAACTTTGTGGAAACTTTTTGGGTGTGTGTGTGTGTGTGTGTATATGTATATATGTATATATGTATATATGTATATATATATATATATATATATATGTATATATATATATATATATATGCATATTCTTTCTAGCCAGGTTTTACCTATGTAAACTTAGTTGTTCTTCAGCCCTAGGTTCTGTGAAATCTCATTCACAAGTTCTTGGGCCCTTTTTCTGCTGCCAAACTGCAACTCTGTGTTGCTTCCTGGGAGTTGCTGCAACACAGAGTTGCAGTTTGGCAGCAGAAAAAGGGCCCAAGAACTTGTGAATGAGATTTCACAGAACCTAGGGCTGAAGAACAACTAAGTTTACATAGGTAAAACCTGGCTAGAAAGAATATGCACATAAAAGCCTATGAAAAAAGAAAAAAGATATATATATATATATATATATATATATATATATATATATATATATATATATATATATATATATATATATAACATTTATAATACAGTCAACAATGTTTGTACAAACAAATGTATTAAGGCTTCTGACCAAGTTCACATTGTCCTTTGCTAGATGCAGGCAGGTATAATGACACATACAGATCAAATTTGCTATTAATGCTGGGTACTGATACATCTAGAAAAACATGCATGAATAGGTATATGGAGGACCAGCTAGCAGTGATTTTAATGATTGGAAAAAGGGATATTATGACTAAAACAACTATAAGCATGCTTTGTATCTTATACATAGTTTCTTTCCCATTTTTGGAACTGAGCAAGTATCTGGACAAAGATGGTTCAAACCGGTCTGTTTACTAAGCCCTCTCTCAGCCAAAATAAATAAATAAATAAATAAAAATAATTAATGGACATGTTTTGCAGATTAATTGAGGTTAAAATTATATAGGAGAATTTTCCTAAGAATAATTAAGATATAAATTGCAAACCTACGTATCTAGAAGGCATATACTAAACATATTTAATAATCACTTTTATAAGTGAAATAATATAGGGCTTAGATTGTAGTTTTCACAAATTTCTTTATGGAAAAAGTTAAGGAATTATGTTTTCAGTCTTGAACAATCTTTGTCAGAGCAGACTTCAACAACAGCAAAAAAGGAAGTCAAGGGACATAGGTTGTCTTCTGTTAACTTATGACATAATAGTTTCTTCCTTGTTTATCAGGAAAAGGAATTAATAGTACTTCCTATTTACCTGGTGCTGAAGGTGAAACTATTAGTGCATAAAAGAAAAATAACTGAATGATATTTTAAAAGAAAACATGAATAAAAAGCAATGTTAACACTAGCAACAATTGTGTACATTATTAAGATGAAATAGTACCTATGAAGCACTGTATATTTGCTTCCCATATTTATGAACCTAAATGGTTCATTACCTAATGAACCTAAATAGTTCATAAATAATCTAATCTTTCTGCAAATTTTTCATTTTCTGATAGTTGAATTTATGCTATGGAAATTTTCTTATAATAATACTGGTAGTCTGTCATAATAGCCTTTAGATTATGTTATGTTTTAAGTTAAGTTTGGGGGAAAGGCTACATTATATGAAGTACAGTCATACACATTGCCTCCTACTAACTTACCTAGCTGCCACAAAAATCTAGACCCCTAATAATTCTTTTAGGAAGAGAGGAATTATGCAGCAACAATTTAAAAGATAAGACAGAGTTATTTAACCAATAAGCTGCAGGAATCTTTAAAAATATGTTGAAGTATTTGAGTTTCAGGAATGTTGATTATGTAAATCCGGAGAGAGCAGGACTCAACAATTCTAAAAAAATACATGCCCTTGATATCTCATAATTTGTTATAATGTAGTGCCTATTCTTCTTGATCATGCCCATGTAATTTGATGTAACAAATCACTGACAGACATGCATGCAGAAGACCATTTTATACTATACTGAAACACACTGTACCAGACCAGTATCAGAAATGTGCTTCTATTATTTTTAAAATATAAAGTGCATCATTATGAAATCACAAAACTGACAGACTTTCTGTCTGGACCATACAGTTTTAAAAGAGAGGTCAGGGCTTTAACATAAAATAATTCAAGAGGTACAAATTGATTATGTCCACCCTGCCCTCCTAGAATTGTTTTTGGCCACGCTTTTTTTAGTGCAAATAAGCTAGAGTTTTTTTTTTCTCAAGTTTAAGGGATATGGCATTTTTGGGATGCAAAGAATATTTCTTTACATCGTAACAGATCCATCCTTTAACATGTTATTGCCACTTTCCAAAGAAGTGCATGTACTGTCAGATGTAAAGAGAAACTTTTTCCCAAATGACCATTTCAACTATTACCAATATAAATTGGATCATATAATCCTTGGGTTTAAAGATATAAACACATCCAGTTATGTCCAATAATAAGTTGAATATATATACATATATTGTATGTATGTATATTGTATGTATGTATATTGTATGTATGTATATTGTATGTATGTATATGTATGTGTATATATATATATATATATATATATATATATATATATATATATATACACATACACATATATATACATACATACATACATACATACATACATACAATTTATATATATAAATTTTAAGGCTCATGTGTAATCCCTCTCAGATGCTCACATCTGTGTTTAAGTCATTAGTTGATTTGAAGAACATGGCAATGTGTGCCTATATACAGAGGAAAACAGAATCTTTAGTGGCACAGGAATACACAAATTTGGGACGGGGGAGGACAGCAACATAAACAGGGACTGCTGACTATCTGGCTCAATACAAAAACAAGATAAAGTAGTGCAAACTTGTACAGGCCAGTATATTAACTAATATACATTTTTACTGTAGTGGTAAATAACATTTTATCTATTTGCTAAACAAAAGCTGAAGAAGAAATGCATTCTTGAAACACCAAAAATAGAACATTAATATGTTTGTTTCTATTAAATTTGGTAAGGTAAAGTTTCTATAAAAATTATCAATTGAGGAAAGTTTTTTTTTTAAACAAAACTTTCCTCAATTATATATGAGGAAATAGGAGAAATAGAAAGGCAAGAGATGGGAAAATGTGAGCATCAGGAATTCATACATTCATGGATTCCATATTGTATAACTGGACGTTACTATTACTACAGGCATTGGGATGTGCATCAGCAAATCAGCAGAATGGTAATTTAGACTTAGACAATTTACTACAAGTCTGCTATCAAATCAACAATAGCACATTAGACCTCTAATTTTCCACCTTAGAACATATACTTTCATGCCAGTATTTACTTAGAATCTTTCATGACTTGCTCTGGCCCACAGACCATTAGTAACTGAAAAATTAAAACTAGATTTGGGTTTGAAATTAAACATTATTAGTTATTTTTGAAACAGCGAAATACTCATTAGGTCAAATTTCCAAATATTGGGTAAATCACCTAAAACAGTGACATTAATTTTCTTTTCCTTTGTCACAACTAGAGCACACATTTCTAAAGTTCCTTTGATGATTTTGGTGCAATCTTTTTTCTTTTCTTTCTAAATAAAAGCATTTGGGCAACTTTTCATACCAAATTAAATGCAAGGCTATGATCTCCACTTTTACTAACAATCCTTGAGAAAGGAGGTCACAGCATAGTTTTAAAATGGTGCGGAAATGGAAATGCCAAGAAGAATACAACTGAAACTAGAAAATCATGCTCCTTGGCTAGTAGAACACCTGGATATGAAAAAGAAATGAATATTGAGCCTGAACTAACCAATCTAGTTCTTTTAAAGAAAAAGTACTAGATTTCAACATAGAAATAGCTTACACAGTATCAAGGTCAAAAGCAAAAGCTTTGTCAGTCTGAACTCCAATTTAAAATGTGATTTACAGCACAATCCTTGCCATGTTGATGCAATACTGTATTTAGCTTCACTCTATTCAGTTCATTATGTTCCCATTTAAATACAGATAATTGAAGTCTTAAATGATGCCAAACAACTGTATATTTCATTTCTGTTTCATAAGATCATCTATTAGCTACCTAATACAGGCTTCTCCAGTCATTTTCTTGATTTTTTTAAAACATGGGTTAATGTTTAGCAAAATAAAAATACAGATTATAATTTGGAATAAATATTTAAGAGCTAAGATTTCAAAATAAGATCAATAGCTATTACTGAATACTTCAATTGCACCAATGTGAAATCTGATCTGCAGGATACCAACTAACTGATGCACCAAAATCTCTCAAAGTATTTTTTTTTAAGATAATCAGAAATTATTCTAATGTTTTTCCACACTGTAGACATTTAACCTTCCTGTTTAGAATTTTAATTCCAACCATTATTCATCTACCAAATTCCCACATCACAGCAACTTGCTAGAACCACTTAACCCCACAGATATAAAAATAGTTTTGAGATTTATACTATTTAAATAAGCTCTCCTCACAAGATGTCAACAATTCATACAGAAGGGATAACATGATCAACATTAAACATAGATATATCTTTTGGAGGGGGTCACTTAAATTACTGGGTTATCCTATGATTAGGTACCCATACCTAATCAATGATGAAATTAATCACTGGCCAATTCTTCCTCCCTTAAAAATATTTTATCATAATGAGCAGATTAACTTAGTTAAATATACCTTTTCAAATACAATCATTTAAAATTTAAAGGTCAGTTTTGGTCATAAATGCTCTTGGTTACTATTACAACACATCAATTCCATCTGGCTTATTTGCATCATGTTACACTGCAACACAAACCTTATACATATTCTTTAAAGATTACAACAGTTAGTGGTATTATACATATTTGATAAACTTGTGAGGTTAAGAATCAGAATCACAGGGTAATTAATTGTTCCTATAAGAAACCAGAGAAGTTGCTGGGTGTAATTTAACATGAAAACCAGACCCATATATTGGAATTATCTAATAACAGGGAAGAACTTACAAAAAGAAAGGCAACTTCTTCCAGCCATTACATTATCAGTACCTCCTGGCATTTCTCTGCTTTGATTCTTGGCCCATTGAAAAACATTCTAATCAAGACCCTCTTGTTCTTCTCCACTGTCCACTCTGATATCCATTCTTTTCTCTTTATGGCCGTTGTAAATTCTCCTCATTTCCTCTTCATACTTGATAAAGTTTTCTCCAAATCTTGTCCATGCTTTGTATGGGACAGTTATGGTGTTACGGTATGGAGGCCTCACTTCACTTACCTTCAAAAAAATACCATACCTGTTAGATCCCACATCAAAGTAGAACCTCTTGTTGTCTACCCTGAAGGAAGTCCCCTCTGGGAGTTCAGGAGGATCATCCCCTCCACTCCTCCTTTCTTCTATGTCTCCTTCCCCATATTCTTCAATAAGTTGGACCAAAGCATCCCTGAATTCAATCATTCCCTGTGCTGGAAGGACAATAGTCTGTTCCTGCCCCAAACTGTGACCAAAATATCCTATCATGCCAGGTCCTCTAATCAAGGTTTGTCTAATCCTTAAGAAACGTCCACGCTGATTCTCCTTTAGGTCTAGGTAATATTTCCTATTATCTCTTTCGATATATTCAGTTTTTAAGACGCTGTGAAGATGTTCCTCAGATCCCACTGAAGCTGGAGGCGAGGGTAGTTGATGGTGTTGCCGCCTTCTTGAATCTTGTTCTTTGCCATTAGCATGGTCATTCCGGTGACTCTGGCTGCTTTTCAAACCCAAATGGGCATAGTGTTCTATGAAATCACCCAGGCAATCTTTCAACTCAGAAGCTACTGATAAAGATAGAGTCAGTTTGCTTTTTCTGATATTGTCCTGCCTGCCTCTTCCTATCCAGACTTCGGCTATCTTCAGAAAACGGCCTCGGGAACTTTGCTTCACGTCCAGATAAAATCTCTTTTTTTGGATGTCCACTCTTTTGGACGCCAGCTCCTGGATTTCCATGCAGCCCGCCTGAGAAGAGGAGGCAGGATAATGATACTGCTGCTGGGACTGGGAGTAAATGCTCCTGTGTAGGCCAGAGCCCCCCACACTCCTTCCTCCTCCTCCTCCTCTGCCTCTCTCCATCTTTAACCATCAACTGAAAATAACAAATATATAACAAAGATGCATAACACCATAAACATCCAGGAGATCCATTTCGCTTTCCTGGCAATGGCCTCCCTGCAGGTAATTAATTTCCCCAAGAAAGTTATTTCACCAACACTTTTGTTTTTTAACCTGGTACATAGAAAGTGGGGGGGGGGAGGTGGAACGGGGAGGAGTTATTGTAGAAAATCATGTGCTAAATTGCTGAATGTCTGGCCGATATCGGTTAAAGGCACAGAATCCATTTAAAAAAAAAAAAAGAACCAGCCTTTTCCACCCTTACTAACCCTGTTCCTACAAACATCAGCGACATCCCTACATCAGCAACGTTAAACCGTTGGCAGGGGTAGCTTCTCCTGCCACGAAAACGTAGCTAGAATACAAGGAGAGTTATTTCACCGGGTAATATTTTATTTTTTAAAATGTATCCTGTGTTACGGTATCAATCCTGTGCTTGGGGATTCGCTTGATAAAGCCCCGATCCCGCGACTGAAGCCTTTTCTCCGTCAGCTGCTGAACGTCAGGCTTTTCCTGCTGGAGCCCAAGCTGCCTATGGCCCCGCGGGGAAGCGTGAGCGGGGTGGGGGGAGGCAAGACCTGTCTCTAAGAAACAGGGCAGCCCCGACCTTCCCGGACGGGCCTTCGCGCCACCACAAAGCCCGATCGGGTCAAAAGACCTGTCGCCTTCAAGACCGTCTCCTTCCCCGTTATATATATAAACGGACAGCCTAATTCTAGGGGAGTCCTCCCGTTCTCCCCCCCCCACCGCACACCCTATGGGCGCCCGTACAAATTGCACCGACGGCCCCGCCAGGCGCCATGACACGCAATTGAGCCGGGGCGGGGGGAGGGGGGGAGGAGCGGGTTAGCCAGAGGAATGGGGGGGGGAACAAAACCCCACAGCGCAGGCCGGTCGACACTTACTCCATCCCTTCAACTGCCTCTCGCCGACTTGCTTCTCAACCAGCCGCGGCCGCTATCCGCCCTGGCCCCTGCAGCGCTCGCCTTCCCCGCGCGGCCGCCTCCGAGAGAGGGATGAGTGCTCCGCGATGACGGGCGGGTCCTATTGCCGCTCGCTTCTTCGCCCTCCTCCGAGGCGCTGCTTCATCTTCGGCGCGCGCCAGCCAACGTCAGCCGCCCCAGCCGCAAAGAAAACGAGAAAAAGAAAAAGAAAAAACAGCGTGCCGAGCGGGCTGAGAGCAGGGATCTCTTTCTCCCTCCAACTTTGAAGCGCCTCGTCTCCCCCCACCTTTCTTCCAACAACGATAAACTACATCCCCCAGAATGTCTTGCGTTGCCGGCGGCTGGCGGGCGCGGAAGCTTTGGTGCGCATGCACCTCACCTCATTTCACCTTCTACAGTTGACAGCGGCCGGAAAGAAAGGCGGGGAGGGGAGGGAAGGAGGAGTATGGCGGCTCGTGACGTATTTTCACTGCGACAAATAAGTGTTGGTTATGGGTGACGGTTTTCTCGTGAGCTTGGCGGGAAAGAGACCGAGAGAGAATTTTTTTCCCTATGGCGGGAAAAATTTCCCTAGGGGGAATTTCGGGATGAGGTGAGTTTCTTTTACTTCCAGCGCGACTATTAGGATAGTTAGCTATTTGCATGTGAAATTATCTGGCATCCGTAGCCATCAATACTCCTGTTGCATTCATATGCAGCTTTTCCTCTGGGACTTAGTTCTATATTTATATAATAATATAAATATAATCGTCTCACAATAAGGCCACACCTCTATAAATATTTCCTTGATAGTAAATCTTCTTGAAAGGCAGTTCTTATATTGATCTGTAATTGCCTTTGAATGTGATGGTTTGGGTATATGCCTGCCTCTGGAATCTAAATCTGTTTTCTAAGTGACAGATATGATTGTGACGGATGACAGATATATTGTTTTGACTCCAGCAGCACAATATATATTCTAAAGTAGCACTTGATTGTCATTTTCAATGTATGTGTTCAACCAAAACTAACAGAAGAAGCTCTTCTGAAAAGATTTTTCCCCTTTTTCTTTAGCTACACTGGCCAGGAAACCAGGAGAATCAGTTCTAGCTCTGCCTTAGACATGAAAGCTGGCTGAGTGACTTTGGATCAGTCACTGTTTCTCAGCCCAACCCACCTCACAACCCACGGCTGTTGTGGGGAAAATAGGTGTAAGGAATATTTGGTAAATTGGCTGCCTTCAGTTATATATAAAAAAGGCAGGATAAAAATATAATAACAACCAGAATACCCTTTTTTCCCCTCAAAGTAGACCAATTTATATCATACCCAGCATTCTGGATGACAGGTCAATAGGTGATTGACCTGTATATAGCTGCATTCTTTGCTTTCTTATCCTTTCCAATTTTTCTTGTTCTTGCTCATTGAAAGTGAATTGAAAGACAATGCTCCATCAGGTGTCCTTCTGCCAAAGATGAATTTACAATAAGAAAACATGAATGAATTTATAATAAGAAAAATCATTATGAATGGTATTGTGAGATCCCATATATTTCTATTGGGACGCTGGCATTCTGGTGGGAGGGGGAAGGATTGGAGGGATCTCTATATGAAGTTCCTGTTTCTGTTTCCTGCTGTGCTGTGGGAAGGTTTTTTATTTGCAACAATTTTGTTTTTTAAGTGGGAAGATTAAGTTCCTGCCAATAAAAGCTCCTTTTGGAACAACTTTAGTTTCAAGAGTCCTGCTTTCTTGGGAAGATTTGGTAAAATAGATTACCTAGGATACTGAATCTCTCACCAGGGGGTGGAAATGGACCCTGCAAAAGTCAAAGCAGTCCTCAAGTGGGAATCCTCCTGCACTTGCAAGCAATTGCAGAATTTTCTGGGGTTCACTAACTTTTATCGGCAGTTTATCCCCTCTTTTGCCCAAATAGTGCTGCCGATTACAAATCTGTTAAAAACCAAGGGGGTACATAACCGCAACCTAGCCAACCACTGAAGTGAACTATGGATTGCCAAGAGGCATTTGAGAAGCTGAAAAGACACTTTTCGGCCAAACCTGTGTTAAAACACCCAGACCCAGAAAAACCATTTGTAATTCAGGCCGATGCCAGCGATGTGGCAGTCGGTGTGGTGTTACTCCAAGAGAATGAAGAAGGCAAATTACAACCATGTGCATCCACCTCTAGGAAATTAACTGAAACTGAACAGAAATGGGCAATATGGGAAAAAGAGGCTTTTGCAGTCAGGTGGGCACTCCTAACTTGGAGACATTTCTTAGAAGGAAGCAAAATACCTTTCCAAGTATGGACCAACCACAAGAACCTGGAAGCACTCAAAACCCTATGGAAAATGTCCCCAAAACAGGTCCGATGGGCACAGTACTTCCAACGCTTTAATTTCACTTTGAAGTATTTACCAGGAGGAGAAAACTTTTTGGCAGATGCTTTGTCCAGACTACCGCAATACAACAGTGTTAAGGCGGAAGTAATTAAGCCCATGCTCCCAGCCTCCCAATTAGCAGCTAAAGTTGTCACATGCTCTCAGACAAAGAACAACCCCTCCACCTTAGGCAATGCCACCACCATAGAATTCAAAAAGGCCTTGGAAAAAGATGAGTGGTTTAGTGCCCATAGACATACTTGCATAATAAAAGATGGGTTAGCTTGGGTGGGAAATAAGCTGTATGTCCCAGCTAGGGAAAAGCTGAAAGCTATGCAAGCTTGTCACAACTCCAAATTAGCTGGTCACTTTGGTTTTGTAAAAACGTTACATTTACTGAAACGGCAATTCTGGTGGCCCTCATTAAAAAAAGACATAGAAAGCGCTACTGCTAAACGCAGGAAGGGGAAAACCCCCGATTTACTGCAGCCGGTGGCCAACTCTTTAGCACCATGGAGAGAGATCTCCATGGATTTCATTGTAGAATTGCCTGAGAGTTCTGGAAACACAGTGATCCAGATTGTCACAGACCTTTTCTCAAAGCAGGTTCACTTTGTTCCATGCCAAAAGATCCCTACGGCCAAAGCCTTGGCTAAGCTTTTTTTGATCCACATATAGTGCTTGCATGGGGCCCCACAGTATATTATTTCAGACAGAGGGGTCCAATTCACATCCAAGTTCTGGAAAGCTTTTTTGGACCTACTTGGAACCAAACAGGGACTTAGTTCTAGTCATCATCTGCAAACAAATGGGGCCATGGAACGAACAAACTCAGTTCTAGAACAGTACCTGCGTTGTTTTATCAGCAGGACAACTGAACCAAGCTATTGCCTTTTGCAGAAGTGGCCTACAATAATGCAGTTCACACTATCATACATTTTACCTCATTCAGAGTGGCCACAGGGTAAGAATTTAATGCTATGCCTGAGTTATCCTCACATGAACCAGAAATCCCCTCATTGAAACAGTGGATCAGTCATTTCCAAGCCATTTGGCCAGTGGTCCGCAAAGCCTTGGATGAAACCAAGGCTGCCTATAAAGCACAAGCAGGGAAGAAACAAATAGAACCTAGACCTTACAAAGTGGGGGACAAAGTTTACCTTTCCACCAAGTTTCTAAAATCTTTGCAGCAGTCTAAAAAGCTGGGCCTTTTCTCATCGTTTGTATTATTAACCCTGTCACGGTGTAATTGCAACTCCCTAAGTCATTACAGCAAGTCTACCCCATTTTCCATTGTAGTTGCTGAAGCCTGAAGTCACCTCTGACCTTCGTTCAGCTACTACCTCTGTTCTATCCCCTATTATGGTAGAAGGCGAAGAACATTTTGAAATTCAAGAAATTCTAGACTCTAGGAAATTCCACGGAGCCACTCGGTACCTGGTGGCTTGGAAACACCTCCCCTTCTCACACAATGAATTGGTTCACAAAAAACATGTGCACGACCCTAAATGAATATGTATATTTCATCAATTGTACCCTGACAAACCTTGCTGATTTTATGTTTTCTTTCTCTCCCTTTCCCTCTTTGTTTTCTTTCAGGTGGACTTCCCTTTTTTCTATGGGGGCGGCATGTCAGGTCCCATATATTTCTTTGGGGACGCTGGCATTCTGATGGGAGGGGGGAGGATTGGAGAGATCGCTATATGAACTTCCTGTTTCTGTTTCCTGCATTGCTGTACTGTGGGAGGGGTTCTGTTTGCACTGCTTTAAATTGCTGTTTTTTAAGTGGGAAGATTTAGTTCCTGCTAATAAAAGCTCCTTTTCGAACAACTTCGGTTTCAAGAGTCCTGCTTTCTTGCAAAGATTTGGAGAGGCAAGACCTTACAGGTATCTTTTAGCAATTAAGGTATTTTTATTGCTTCCAGGAAAAGTAATAAAATGTCTCTTGTTACAGAACATTTGCATTTGCAGAGGAATAAATTGTCAGAAATATGGATTCTCCACCAAATAAACTTCCCCTGTGGATGACGGAACCAAACAGTGAAGATATTGTAGATGACAAAAAGGTAGAAAATTGGAATATATGCTTGGCTCTTATAAAGCATGAAAAAAGACAAGTCCTCTAGGCAAATTTCCAATTTGCATGGAAATTTTTAGAACTGCTAATTTAGTTCTTTGTGGTTCTGTTGATTTTAGCTGGATGGCATTAAATAGGAATACTTGATGCTGTATTTTCAAGGTGTAAGAATATCCAAAATTATATCCACTTATAATTGGGTTACTAATTTTTGTAGGGAGGTTTTAAACATTATGTATTCAGATTGATTTTTAAACTGTCCTTATAGGGCATTTGATCAAGTAATTTTTAGACAAGATAGATTTTATTAGCTATATTTTAACTGTTTTTCAGTTTCTAATAAATATGGCAATTGAGAAAGAAGTTTTTCTTGGTAGAACGTGTGTGGATCCATTCTATTTGTTAAACTCCTAATCTGTGTAAACAGTATCCAAAATGCAAATATGCTTTAAAAATAAATTTGTATCTTTTTTGTATATTAAAATTGCTCTCAAATCAATTCTCACTTGGCTACCAGTAATTTAACAATCAAGTTGGTATTTTTCTACTAAGTTGGAAAGGACTAATATATTATGATGTATGGTAATATTAGCAAGTCATTACATAGTGTTCAAATTATAAACCAAGTTGTCTTTCACATTTTTATGAAGCAGAAGAATTCATTCCAACCAAGTGTCCTGGAAGATAACCTTCCATTCTTAGAATACAACGGCTCTATCATCTACAGCTATAATGCTGCGGATTGTTCCTTGATCTCGGAAGATATTCTGTAAGATAATGAAAACTTGCATTTTTCCTTTTTTTAGTGTGATCTTTCAAAATAATGTATATTCCAGTTGTATCTACAGTATATGTGTGTTTTATTTGATTATTATCATTATCATTATTCATAGCATTTTCATAGTAATCAGTCCATTTATATTATTTATATCTATTTATGTCCTCAGGATGTTATTATCAACCAGGTTTATATTAGAAGATTGGAAGGAGAAGTGAACTATTTGTAACTTGTCAGCAGAATGGGATCAGCAGTATATTGTTGACCCTGCCCAGTCCAGACAAAACATATAGCTATAAGTACAATTTGTGAACTAAAAATAAACTGTGATTATGGTTAATTATTTATTAAACAAATTTATATGGCTGCCTAACTCACTTTGAGTTAAAATTTAAAATCCACAGTCAGAAACCCATAAACCCCCATCCCACGCTCTCCTGGCAGCAACATTATCCCAGTAGATATACTTCTCTGATAGATGGGACCTACAACATACCCTGTTTTCTTCCTTTGGTGGTAGATGTAATTGGAAAGAGGCAGTTCTTCAAATATTTGTTGCTAAGGTTGTCTGTACTGGTCTTTGAACAACATGCTAAACCTAATCACAAAATGACTTAGTATAGCAATTGCACTTAGACTTATTACCTCCCCATGGTGCTTTTCAGCACTCTTTTGGCTGTTTACAATGTCAGCATATCACCCTCAACAATCTGGGTTCTCATTTTACCAACCTTGGAAGGATGAAAGGCAGAGTCATCTCATCAAGATCAAACTCCAGGCTGGTGCACTGGTGCCCCAGGCATTGCATGGATTAGATCAAATTGTTAAATTAATTTTACAGCCCAAGATTTTGCAAGTTTATTTAAAAGCAAATCATATTGTCTATATTCATACATAATTGTCAGGACCTGTTTGTTTTTTTAAAAAAAACTTTACAATTTGCAGAATCTTGGTCAAATTTAGTAGATTTGTTCTTAAATATGGTTGTAAGGTCTCCATTCTGACTTGTTTGATATTCCATATGACCCAGGCCAGAATACCATATCAGGATTTGTTTTGTTTAATTATACTTTATTTGAAGCTGGATCTCAAAAAATAAACCATATTTTAGCATCAGAGTACAATTTGAAAACATAGTTGGATATTAGTTTATACATTTTGTTTTATTTTCACCAGGACTTATTGCCTCCTAATATGGAATTCTAGTTTATCTCTAGTTTGTTTTTATACACCATTCTACAGAGAGTAAATCTATAGCAGTTTTAAAAAAAATTCCCCAGAGACTGCTTTTTTCAGAAATTCTTAATTCATTGCAACCATGATCTTTTTTCTATATCCAACTTTACCCTAAATATAAAGCAGAAGTGAGAATTTATTCTAAATACATAGAATAAATTCCAAATCATATACCCCTCCTGACAGCAAATTTAAGATATTCATTTGATAAAAGAGATTTAAAATAAAAGAGAAGGGATGGTCAGAGAAACATACTCATGCATATATTTAACTTCCTGCATAAAAATCGTAACAGCCTCCCCAAATCCCACAAACAACATATATGCCTCTCCACAAACACATAGGCCAGGCATGTCCAACCTTTCAGCTTGCTTGGGCCACAGTGAGTGAAGAGGAATTGTCTTGGGCCGCATATAAAAGATGTCTGTGTGTGTGCGCGCACACACACACGGAAACATGTATGTATGTATAAATAATGTTAAAAGTTTACAATCTTGTGAAGCCACATTACTAGCTAGGGCTGCATGTGGCCTGATATATAATCAATAGAACTTCATATTTCTACTTATTGCTCTTTAATAATTTCTGATGTATTCTGGTGGTATACATGTAAAAATTATTATTTGCAAATTGGAATCCAGTCTTAATTACATGTATTTTCCTTTCCCTTGTTTTACTGTCTAGTCCCTCTTTCCCTTATTTTTCTTAATCTTGATTATTTCATCAGAATTAATTGAAGGTGATAATGTAATTTTAAATGATAGTGGAAGAAAAGAAAGAGGGAGAGAGAACATTTTTGTTCAAAAGGAGAAAAAGGAAGGGAATGCATGTTTTTGAATTTAGTTTCTCATTTGACAGTGATGGTTTGTAAGAAGCCATTCTTTTGTGTTGTGTCATTAATATATTACTATGCCTCAGATACACTTATATCTTGCAGCAATACCTTGCCTGTTGGAGCTGTGTTAGGATTTGACATTGAATGGCCAGCCATTTATGCTAAAGGGAAGGAAGGAAAAGTTGCCTTAGTCCAGTTATGCACGTCTGAAACCAAGTGCTACTTATTTCACATCTCTTCTATGACAAGTCAGTACTATTTTATTTGATCTCTAAGCATGATCAATATTAGGATGTCTTTTTTTGCATAAATTCTCAGTTAATTTGCTTTTGTTTTCAAATGTTTATTATATAATGGCTCAGGAGTCCCTGTGCTCAGTCACTCAAGTCCTGGTCATTTCATGCCTCGACACTGCAATGTGCTGTATATGTGGGCTACACTTGAAGAGTTATTATGTTCTGTTCAGCATGAAAAAAAAGCTTTTGGAAGCTCTACAACTGATGTAGAATGCGGCGACTTGGGAAGTCTTTGGGACCCCTAGAGTGGCCCATATTGGTTGCCAGTTTGCTTCTACGTGCAATTCAAAGTATTAGTTATCATCTTTAAAGCCCAGCATGGCATAGATCCATGTTACCTGAGGAACTGTCTCACCACAATGGGGCTGGCCCACCCCGTTTGTGCTGGCAGAGCATGCATGCTCTGGACCCTATTGGTCAAGAAATTCCAGCTTGCGGGATCCAGGAGAAAAACCTTCTCTGCTGTTGCTCCTGCCCTTTGGAAAATCCTGCCCTCTGGGGTGAGATCCATTCCTACTCTCCTGACCTTCCTTAAGGGCCTGAAGATCTGGCTCTGCCAGATGGATTGGCACCCCAACGGGGGAATTTCACACTGGAGATGGTTGGTGGACCAATAGAAAAATCCCACCTTCCCTCTTGTGCATCCTGCTCCATCCCTCTCCATCTTTTAATTATAATTAACATTTTATTGTTATTAGAAATCTTTATTGTTTGTGGTTTTATTGCTTTTAATGTAAGCTGTTTGGAGTTGCCTTATGGCAAGATGGGCGGCAAACAAATTTAATAAATAAACAAATTTAATAAATAAATAATAAAGGTACTGGTTGTCACAGTTAAAGCCCTGCATGGTGGCATTGAATCAGGCTTCTTGTGAAATCACCTTTTTCTGGTAGTTTCATCCTGTTCCTTCAGTTCTGCTGGGATAGGCATGCACTGGGTTCCCTTGGGGAAACAATACCTCCAGAAGCATGCCTTCTCTGACATAGTCCCTGCCCTTTGTCACAGCTTCCCCTCCCCACTGGTGAGAACCAGGCACACCAGTTCTATTGGTCCTTTGAGAGAATGTGAAGGGCATTCCCCCAGCAATTGGGGCTGTAATGTTAGTGATGGGAGATCAGACACAACATTTCTTGGTAATGCAGATTTTATTGGCCTTGATCTATTTTGTGTCAGTTTTGTTTTAATGGGATTCCCCCCTCCCTCTTTTTATCAACCACCTAGTTTTCGTGGATAAATGAGTAGCCATATAAATTGGATTAATAACTAAAAATAATGTTAATTTGCAGATTCATTGACCTGGAAGTATACTGCTGTATATTTATGAAAAAGAATCTTGAACCTTCATTGTTCAAATTTGCCCCCCAAAGCGTTGAATGTGTTTAAACAAAATTTAAACATGTTCAGCTGTTTTCTGCTGTATCTACAGAATATAGGAACATTGTCCCCATGGTGTTTGAAAAAATATGGAGTCAATTATCCCTTCCCCAAAGAAATTGAATCATTTAGGGACATATGAAGTGGCCTAAGTACAGTAATGCTAAAGAAACCCAGAAGAAGCTTTTAACATGCCACACTACAAATATTGCCTTCTCAACTCAAGGTTTCTGCCATTACCACCACTTGAACCTGGAAGGCTTCTAGGGCATAGAGAAACAGTGGAGGGAAATCTGACTTTGGAATTTATTTTATAGCAAGCAATATCCTGCCTTGGTTTTATTTAATTTTAGAATTCAACAGATGTGATAGCTAGTTATATGTCCATATGCTTGAAAATAGTCTTACTATTGTGCCTTGTTCCGATCAAGTTTTACTACTTTTCCTGAACAAGAAAATTGTGAGGGCCAGAACTCTTCAGGCCCAGACCTAACTACCACTTATTAGCACATGAATAAATACTGAATGAGTAGTTGTTTACAAGCATCACATGTATTCTTAAATAAAGCAGAAGAGAAAGCAGATTCCAGAGAGAAAGAGTGGGTTAGCGCTATAAAGTCTTGAGTAATAGGATCGATATAAAATTACCCTAGAAGCTGTAAGATTCTCCCATTTTGGTTCTAAATTGCTAAGCAGCCTTTTATTATATGGAGTAGGCCCAGATTCAGTATATAAATAAATTTTGTGCTCATATTTTATCCCCTTCAGGTTTTCCTGTGGGACTGAAAAGGTTGCTTGAAAATAACACTATTAGAAAAGCTGGAGTTGGTATTGAAGGGGATAAATGGAAGCTGATGCGAGATTTTGAAATCAAACTGGAGAATCTTGTGGATTTGGGTGACCTTGCTAATGAAAAGGTAATTAGAAGAATAGAAATAAAAATAACAGAAATAGAATAATTGACCAAGTGTGATTGTACACATAAGGAATTTCTCTCCAGTGCATAAGCTGTCAGTGTACATACAAATAACAAAGTAATATAGTCATAAGTTACCTATAGGAGAAGGTAGCAGTAAAGATGAGTAGAATAATTGTAATACAGCCCTACTATATGGATATATATCCATAGACAGTGCTGTGGGAATTAGGTGTTCAGCAGAATGGTGGCAAAGGAGAAAAAGCTGTCTCTGTGTCTAGTTGTTTGGTATGCAATGCCCTATAGCCGTGATGGCGAACCTATGGCGCGTGCAACAGGTGGCACGCGGAGCCATATTAGTGGGCACGCCAGCTCAGCTCTGGGGCGCATGCGCGCGCCGGCCAACTGATTTTCGGGCCTTCTGGGCCCACCAGAAGTAGGTGGGCAACAGGCTGTTTCCTGCCTCTGGAGGGCCTGGGGGCGGGGTGGGGAAGGCCCGTTTTTCTTTCTTACCTGGCTCCAGATCCTCTCTGTGTATCTGGGAACGGCGAAAACAGCCTTTCCCACTCCTTTGGAGGCCCTACGGAGGCTGAAAGGGCCCATTTCCCCACTCCCGGTGGGACAGGAAGTGACGTTTTTTCCTGTCCCCAGCCTCCAGAGACTCCTAGAGAGGCTCCTACAAACTCCTAGAGAGGCTCCTAGAGACTCCTAGAGAGGTTCTGGAGGCTGGGGACAGCAAAAAATGTCACTTCCGGGAGTTGTGAAATGGGCCCTTTCAGCCTCCGTAGGGCCTCCAAGGGAGTGGGAAAGGCTGTTTTCGCCGTTCCCAGATACACAGAGAGGATATGGAACCAGGTAAGAAAGAAAAACGGGCTTACCAGGCCATCATGTGCCAGGAGCGGAGGGGGGAGGGGGTTGCGCACACATGCGCGTGGGCATGTGCGCGTGCGACTCTCCCCCGCCCCCCCCTCTCCTGGCACGCGATGGCAAAAAGGTTAGCTATCACTGCCCTATAGTATAGGTCCTATAGGTCGACCTCGAGGCCTCTTATATGTGGAATGCCTCAGGGGTCGGTCCTCTCGCCCCTTCTGTTCAACATTTATGTGAAGCCGCTGGACGAGATCATCCGTGGCTTTGGGGTGAAGTACCATCAGTACGCTGATGACACCCAGCTGTACATCTCCACCCCAGGCCACCCCAACGATGCCCTTGAAGTGATGTCCCAGTGCCTGGAGGCTGTGCGGATCTGGATGGGGAGGAATAGGCTCAAGCTCAACCCTTCCAAGATTGAGTGGCTGTGGTTCCCGGCATCCCGATATAGTCAGTTGACTCCATCACTGACTATCGGGGGCAAGTCTTTGGCCCCCGCGGAGAGGGCGCACAATCTGGGAGTCCTCCTGGATACGCAGCTGTCCTTGGAGGAACATCTGACGGCTGTAGCCAGGGGGACCTTCTGTCAGTTACGGCCCTTTCTTGATTGGGATTCCCTGTGCACAGTCACTCATGCCTCGTCACCTCTCGCCTGGACTACTGCAACGCTCTCTACATGAGGCTCCCCTTGAAGAGTACCCGGAGGCTCCAACTGGTCCAGAATGCGGCCGCGCGGGTAGTCATGGGAGCCGCATGGCGCTCCCATACAACACCTCTCCTGCGTGAGCTGCACTGGTTCCCAGTGGTCTTCCGGGTGCGCTTCAAGGTGTTGGTTATCACCTTTAAAGCGCTCCATGGCATAGGACCTAGTTATCTTCGAGATCGCCTGCTGCTACCGACGGCCCCCCATTGACCTGTGCGCTCCCACAGAGAGGGCCTCCTCGGGGTGCCATCAGCCAAACAATGTAGGCTGGTGACCCCCAGGGGGAAGGGCCTTCTCTGTGGGGGCACCTACCCTCTGGAATCAGCTGCCCCCAGAGATAAGGAGAATCCAAGACCTAGGTGCCTTCCGCCGTGTCCTTAAAACCTTCTTTTTCCAGCAAGGCGGGCTGGCCTAACACTTTTTAAAATGTTTTTAATTGTCTGTTATTGTTTTTAATCATGGGGCCAAATTTATATATATCTTTTTAATTGTATTTTAATGTTTGTAGTTTATGTTTTTACTTGGCTGTTCACCGCCCTGAGTCCTCAGGGAGAAGGGCGGTATACAAATTTAAAAATAAATAAATAAATAAATAAATAAATAAATAAATAAATAAATAAATAAATAAATAAATAAATAATAAACGTCCGAGGGGAGGAGTTGAAATAGTTTTATGTCCAGAATGTGAGGGGTCGGTAGATATTTTCTCAGCCCTCTTTCTGACTCATGCAGTATACAGGTCCTCAATGGAAGGCAAGGCTGGTTGAATTGTTTTTTCTCTGCAGTCCTAACTATCCATTGAAGTCTGTAACCTGTCCTGGACATTCTTTATTGTGCTTTTTTCATGATGGTTCTAATGTTAGGTTCCATTTCAAATCCTGGGAGATTACAGAATCCAGAAACTTGAATGTCTGGATTCTAGAAACTTGAGTGTGAGGACAATGCAAAATAGCTAGTCAGTTACACAAGACAGCAAATGCTTGTTAATCAGAAAAATACACTGTAAAATGGTAGTAATATAAGAGAATAGGGAACTAAATATCCCATGGTAAGATTCCCTGGATTTACTCTGGCACACAACATTGATTAATTTTCAAACTGAATATTGCATTCCTTATTTTTTATTTCTATAATATGTTTTATGAATTTTGAATGGTAAGATAATTTGAATTTGTAACAAATGTCTTGTATGTTCCACCAAATTAAATCTCAAAAAAGATATGCCTAGATTTAGGTTCTCAACATGATTGTTTTTTGAAAGTTACATTTATACTGTATGTTACCGAATTTAGAGGTATGTCACATATCGGTGGACCTTTGTTTGGTACTACTAATGGATTTCTTGGTGCCAACCTTATTATGGAAGCTGTTACTGTAACCATTTAGCAGAATAAAAATGGCTTAAAGACTTATTGTGTGCTCTGAATATAGACTTACATTTACCAATAAAATTGTCTTATTTTGTCAGTTTTATTAGAAATGGGTCAGTATTACTATGTTTCAGAAGTAATTTATGCTTTACTGTTGCAATCTCATTTTTAGCTAAAATGTAAGGAGATATGGAGTTTAAATGGCCTTGTCAAACACCTATTCCACAAACAGCTTGTGAAAGACAAATTGGTCCGCTGTGGTAACTGGGAATGCTTTCCATTAACTGAGGAGCAAAAGCTGTATGCAGCTACAGATGCATATGTATGTACAAAGCAGCTTGTATTTTTCTAGGTTACATTAAATTTGAAAACCTTGCTTTGGCCTACTTACTTTATTACATCTCAATGTTGTTATTATTATTTTTTTAAATTTGATTTATATGCCGCCCTTCTCCGGAGACTCAGGGCGGCTTACAATGCGTTAAGCAATATAAACTAAGATATGGAAAAAGGCCTTTGATTATATGTATAATCTGCTTAGTTTTCCATATTTACTAGGCAAATAATTGCAGAATCTGTTTGAACCAGTAATGTATAGTTACCAGAACAAGAAAAACCTGGGGTTTTAAGCAAATGGTTTAAGGTCCAGGCTTGCTTATTTTGGATCAAATGGGGTTTAATTATAACACATGAACGAAGGTAGAATGTGATATATATAGGCAATGGCTAATTTAATTTCCATTAGACAAAATGTCACTGTTCTATTAGACAAAATGCCATAGCTTTCTAAGTTTAAAATCTTATTTAGTTTCTTGTTCTTTACTTCAAATTCTTTAAATTTTTATGATTAAAATTTTCTTTCATTCAGGACTGAAGGCAGACTCGCCTCGTGTTGTCAAAATTGTTGCTCCAAAGTCAAAATTGTTGCACTAATATTTTAGTAGTTAATGAGCAATTTCCAGAACTGTTTAGAAAGTGAGGTTTGTCCTTTAAAAGTCTTTGCCATGGTTAGTCTTGTCGTCGTCTGGTGTCACCTTCTTAAACCTATGAGAAGCAGCTGTCCCGAGCACATGTAGGTGATCTCCTATCCTCTTCTTAACCAGAGAGGTTCCAAGGAACCAGTCTACTCACCGGTTCCTTGGTCTTTGCAGTAGTCGTTGGCTCTGCTTTTTGCTAGTTTGTCATGCCTTTCCTAGAAAGCCCATGTTTGTGCCATTTTATGCTGATTCTCTGCTGTGTATAGGTACTTATTTTTTTTCTGTGTTTATAACTTTGAGGATGTGTTGTCTTCCTTCTAAATAATCAGGATTGATGACCTCAGATTCCCCAGTTTGGTACACTGCCTAAATGTTGGGACCATAGCTCCCAGATTTCAGCCATTTTTGTTGGGAATTTGGGAACTCAGGTCACAGCACATCTGAGATTAGAAAAGATTGCCTTAATTTTTTTAAGTTGAAAGGAGGGTGTTCTTATTGCCTCTACATTAAAAACTATTCTTTTTCTTTTCTTGTTTTTATAGGTGGGCTTCCTTATTTACCAAAACCTAATAAATTTGAGTAATGATAAGCAGATGCATATTTGTTTAAAAACAGGTGAGCTAAATCAGAGAACAGCAACTTTTTCATACAGGAGGCACAATTTCACAGTACTATGGGGATGGAGGCATACATGCATGTACACATACACAAATCAGTTTTTTATATGCACACACTATTGAAGGCCACATTATGTAGGTTATTCAGCACATTATTGTGCTGAACTAGGAGTGGAGAAATTCAGATTCTTTCCCTCTCTTAAGCATTAGAAATTGGCTAGTTAATATTGGATCAGTCATTCTTTCTCAGCTCTAGATAGGGTAGATTACTGTCCACAACCATAACCCTTCATCCTATCATGAATTGATTCAGATGACAAAAATAAACTTTTTGAAAATTAAAGTATGGCAAAAATGTTACAGGCATATGAGAATGCATAAATCTTTCAAGACGTGATCCTCTTGTGACTTTGAGACCACATACATTTTTAAATTTGGAGTTCAGTGGATAACATGGTGTTTTGCATCTTGTTTTATATGATCCTGGCTAACTGGGTTTTCTGAGTAATGCAGTAATCCATCACAGAGGTTATTATGACTATTTTATTTTTGTCTTCCATTCAATTGTATCCAATTCTCAAAGATTGCCTGGACAAGTCCCTGCAGTTTTCTTGGCAAGATTTTGTAGATGTGATTTGCCATTGCTTCCTTCTTAGACTTGAGAGAAAGTGACTAGCCAAAGGTCAGCCAACTGGCTTCCTGCCTGTGGTGGGCCTAGAACTCAGTCTCCTGGTTTCTAGCCTGATGCCTTAACCACTATATCAAACTGGCTCTCATTATGACTGTACTAATGAATAAACAGAGCAGATGTTGGTGAATAGAGTTCAAAGGTAATTAACATCTGCAGAAAACATGATAGAAATCCCTCCCTAAAAATCCAAAGGTTGTATAATCCCATTTAGCAATCCATTAATTAACTTGAATTTAGGGAGTCAGATCAAAATTTAAAGACAAGTGGACTGATTTAATTCCTTAATTATAAGTGCCTTTTCAATATTTAAAACCCAGATGACATAGTAGTTAATAAAATTTCTGCCTTTTTTAAACAGATGGAAAGTTGCTGCCGAATGAAATTAAAAATGAATTGACATCTTTGTCCAAGGAGGTGCTAGATTTGGCTCATTGTGTTCCTGCTACTTTTCACCAATCTATACATATTCAAAGGTAAGATACTGTTTATTTTAATCTATTGGTTTAAATCAATATGAATATTTAATTCAGTAGATTCTTGCAGTAAAAGAACTATTATTTCAGTGGGTATAACTGAAAGAATAGTGTACAGAGTTTCCATGTTTGTAGTGACGCCTTTGCTTGGACAGGAACTTTACTTGAGGCTGGGGCTCTGAATATGTTAAGGGCCCCCACCTCTTAGTTTTACTGTTAAATTGAATAATTACTTTGTCTGCTGTATATCTAATTTGTACTGTTTTATTGGTTTGAAATATTTTACAGTATTGTTTTAGAATTGTAAGCCACCTAAAGTTATCCAGTGATATGGGCGGCTATAGAAATAATAAATAAATGTATAAGCCTTGTTTCATACTATATTCTATTGTACTTCCAGCCACCCAATTCTCTTAAACTCCTAGTCCTGCAGTTTGTACTCTTTTACAATTAGTTGAAACTCGAGTGAATGGGAACAGTGGTATTTATTTGAGGGAAGTAGTCAGTTTGTGAAGATTTGGTCCATTTGCTTGCTTTCTGATTTGGGGTTACAACAGAGACCAGCAAACAAAGTAAACAAAAATAGGAGTTAATGTGATCTCTTGCTTTAAAGACTAAGATTGAGGTGAGTGAAGTAATAGTATGAACTCTTGACTTTCAGTGAGCAAGTCCATTCTCTTGAACCAAAGTGACTGAGGTGGAGATGGTTACAGACCTGATTTGGGATGAGTTTGATCCTGTTATTCCCGAGGAAGTGGACAGGATCATGGGGAAGCTGAGTACCATCACATGTGTGCTGGACCCGTGTCCCTCCTGGCTCATTTATTTGGCTCAGGAGGTCACACGTGGCTGGATCCAGGCAGTGATAACTGCCTCTTTGGGTGAGGTGAATTTCCCGGCCGCCTTGAAGGAGGCGGTGGTGAGACCCCTCCTCAAGAAGCCTAGCCTGGATCCAGCTGGTGGATGATCTCTGGAGGGCTCGGGACAAGGGTTATTCCTCTGTCCTGGTCCTATTAGATCTCTCGGCGGCTTTTAATACCATCAACCATGGTATCCTGCTGCGGCGCCTTGAGGGGTTGGGAGTGGGAGTGTTTTACGGTGGTTCTCCTCCTACCTCTCTGGGCGTTCGCAAGCGGTGTTGGGGGGGGACAGAGGTTGGCCCCGAGGCCCCTCATGTGTGGGATCCCTCAGGGGTCGGTCCTCCCCTTCTGTTCAACATCTATATGAAGCCACTGGGGGAGATCATCTGGGGTTTCGGGGTGGGGTATCATCAGTATGCTGATGATACCCAACTTTTTATATCCACCCCGAATCAGCCCAGTGATGCCCTCGACGTGATGTCCCGGTGCCTGGAAGCGGTGTGGCTCTGGTTGGGGAGGAACAGGCTTCAGCTCAACCCTGCCAAGACAGAGTGGCTGTGGATACCGGCATCGCGGTTCCAGGAGAATATTCCATCGTTGGCTATAGGGGGTGAGGTGTTGCCCCCTGTAGAAAGGGCGTGCAATCTAGGCGTCCTCCTGGATTCACAGTTAACTCTGGACGACCATGTTACGACCGTGACCAGGGAGGCATTTGCTCAGATTCGTCTGGTGCGCCAGTTGCGCCCCTACCTGGACCGTGATGACCTGCGCACAGTCACTCATGCGCTCATCACCTCCCGGATCGACTACTGCAATGCTCTCTACATGGGGCTGCCCTTGAAGACCACCCGGAGGCTTCAGCTGGTGCAGAATGCGGCTGCGTGGGTAGTGATGGGAGTGTCCCGACATTCTCATGTTACACCTCTCCTGCGGGACCTGCATTGGCTACCGGTTGCCCTCCGGATGAGATTCAAGGTGCTGGTAATTACCTATAAAGCCCTACATGGCTTAGGCCCGAGGTACCTGGTGGACCATCTGCAGCCAGCAACAGCTCCCCATCACCCGGTGCGCTCTCACAGGGAGGGCCTCCTTGGGGTCCCGTCAGCCAGACAGTGTCGGCTGACGACTCCCAGGGAGCGGGCCTTCTCTGTGGGCGCGCCTACTCTGTGGAATCAACTCCCCCTGGGGTTCCGGATGGCCCCTGACCTTCGCTCTTTCCGCCGTGACCTCAAAACATGGTTATTTGGCCTGGTCGAATTGGACTGAAGGGGTTTTTTAAAGGAGATTTTATTGGTTTTTATATTTGAATACTGAATTTTATGTGTTTTTTCTATTGTTGTGAGCCGCCCTGAGTCCTTTGGGAGAGAGGCCGGCATACAAGTTTAATAAAATAAATAAATAAAATAAATAAATATAAAGGTTTTCACCAAATCTTCTGGGATAAAAAATTTAAATTATTGTTTTAAACTGGGTGAATGAACAAACAAATAATTGGTGTTCAGTTTAAGTAAGAATGAAGATGCATATTAAGACAACTCCTGCCCCAATTTCACATATACACTTGAGAACTGAACCATCTGAAACTACCCAAAAGCGGGATCTTGGGTTCAGTGGAAATAACAACTTGGATTATGGTAGCTGTGAAAAAGACAATTTTGCGTTAGGAATAATTAGGAAATGTGTTGAGATGAAAACTCCAATGTTATAATATTCTTATACAAATCTGTGTGTATGTCTATATCTAAAATACAGAGTTCAATTCTGGGTTGAAAAAGAACATAATGGAATTGGAAAAATGAAAGAGCAAAATAAATGTGATCAGAAAATGTGAAGAGCTTTGAGCCTCTGCTTAGAAAAGACAACCTAATGGATATGAATGTACAGTATAGTATCATGTATTGAATGGAGAAAGTGGATGGGAAAGTTTTTTTTCCTTTTAAAAGGATGGATGAACTAGAGGTCATCCAATGAAGTCAATTGGACAGTGGTTTAGAAAAGACAAAAAGAAGTTATTATAAATACATACCTTGTTCATCAAATTATCATTATTTGAGCTTTAATTCCATTAATTTTAATTTTTAACTTGTATTCTTTTGAGTGTTGTAAGCCATCTTGAGTATTTGTATAAGTAGAAAGTTGGGGTGTAGATAAAAAAACCTATTTCATATTTTTTCCATAGTGCAACAGAAATATTGGCTGATATTTCAAAAAATATTAAAGCTCTAAGGGACATATTACTTATTAAATCTAATTGCCAAATGGAGCTGGAAGAGGCTGCCGATGGAGTATCTAAATTGACTTCCAAGATCATTTGTAAGTCAGATCATAATATTGACGACAAAACAGCCGGTGTTCAAAACCCCCATATAAAAAATGAAGAAGAACTTGGTAAGAAAGAGCATACAGTGGATGCTTCAGACACAATCTTTAAAAAATCTACAGAAAACGAATTCTCAATGTCACTAGACATAACTGAATATGAACTTCAAATGATGGAACGTCAGGCTGAGGAAGAAATGCGACTTGAAGCAGCTGGTATGCCTGAGGTAAATATAGGTAATTGCCTTTTGAGAAAAGATGTGATGTTTAATTGATCAACCATCTGGTCTTTTTCCAGATTTTGGCTGTGATATAACAGCTAAGAAAATATTGTATGTTAGGATTGCCAAATGACATTGATATAAAGTCTAGAGAAAGTCAGTTTGTTCCAACAATGAAGAAACAAGTTGTTTCTCTTATCCTAAGAATGTTGTGGTAGGATCAGATGGGCTTTGTAATCCTATGTTTTTTAAATTGCTCATCTGCAAAGCAGAAACTTTCTTGGCCCACAAATATTAATGTAGTTTTATACATTTTATACATTTTTATTATGCATAGAAATGTTAATAGTTTATATAGGTTAGAAGGTAAACTCAGATTACTTGTTAGTTTTTTTCCACTGAAAAGCTAAGGAACAGAGCATTGGAATTAAAACGAAAGAAAAAAACAATTTGAACTGTTCTGTTTAGGATTTACAACCTATAGAAGATGATCATGGTGCCACCATGGAAAGTGATTATGAACTTGAAATGGAAATGCTTAAGGTAACTTCCTTCCTTCCTTCCTTCCTTCCTTCCTTCCTTCCTTCCTTCCTTCCTTCCTTCCTTCTTGCTATTTATTTATTTATTTATTTATTTATTTATTTATTTATTTATTATCAAATTTATATAGTCAGCAAGCTCACAAAAATGACTCTGGGTGGCATACAACAATGAAATAAAACAATGAATTTTATTTATTTTGTATTAAAGTTACATGGCATCTATCTCGTATAGGCACCTTACAACCAAGTAAACACAAGAAAATTAAAATAATAAATATTAATATTAACATAGATTAAAAATAATCAAAGTTGGAAAGGGAGGGAAAATGCTCACAGGATGGAGGTGGAGAATTATCTTAGTCCATTAACTACCTCTGGCATGACCTGCCCCCATCAGGCCAATTAGCAGAACCAGGTTTTCAAGCCCTTCCAGAAGGCCAAAAGTGTTCCAGAGGGTGGGAACCACAGCAGAAAAGGCTCTTGAATTCCTTGTCTGATGCAGTCTGCGGCATGCCCCATCTGCTAGCATGAGAGGGGTGGGCCAATCCCATTGGAATGAGACAGTTTCTCAGGTAACCTGGTCCCATGCCATATGTAAATATGTATAAACAATCATTATTAAAATATAAAAGTCATTATTAAAAAATATAAGCCATCAGCACAGGAGAGAATTGATATTAACAACAATGAAAGCATCCTAATCAGGTGTTAAGGGGTTTGTTTATTGAAGGGATGGAGCTGACCTCACTTCAGAAGGTAGAATGTTCCATAAAGCAGGGGCCACAGCAGAGAAGGCCCAAGAGGAAAAAAGCTGGGGAGCAGACTTGCATGTTAGAAATAAAAACTGGACTAGTTATAATAAGCTAACACTGTTCATGAGATTTAATAAAAATAGGTATTAATATTGTTTTTAGTAAATGCCTGACATAAAATGCCTTTCAATCAAGAGGGATTAATGTGTAGCTTTGCCGCTCACTCTTCCATGCTTTTAACAGTAATATGGAAAACCTATGGGAGCTATGAGATCTTAACAAATTATATTCATAAAGTAACCTTATCTTGAATGGCTAATGTAGTTAAGATCTCTTTGTATTAAAAATAAAAATAACTTTTGTCTAGCCCTGATTCTTTTAGATTAGAAGATGCAAAGTATGTTAACTTATTTTCTCAGCTCCAATCTTTAGAAGACACAGACAAGAGCAAGTTGAATTCTAACCAGGGGAGTTTAGAGAAGCAAAGTGACCATGTTGCCGAGGATGAAGGAGAAGAGGGCATTGAGGAGGAAGAGGAAAGTTGGGGTAAATATTAAATTGTGATCCAAATTTCCATATCAGCACATTAGAGTGTACTTTTATGTTCACATATATGGGTACAGATGAATAAGTATATCTTTAAAGATCCTCTCAAGTATGTCGCAAAGGTGCTTTTTTTCAAGAGACAACTGGACTTTCTGGATTTTCTTTGAAGACCTTTCGCTTTTTTCGTTTTTTCCCGAACGCCATCACTCTGCTAAACAAATAATTCCCTCAACACTGTCAAACTATTTACTAAGTCTGCACTACTATTAAACTTCTCATCGTTCTTATCACCCATCTCCTCCCACTTATGACTGTATGACTGTAACCTTGTTGCTGGTATCCTTACGATTTATATTGACTGTTTCCTAATATGATTTGATTGCTTATTTGTACCTTATGACTATCATTAAGTGTCATACCTTATGATTCTTGACGAATGTATTTTTTCTTTTATGTACACTGAGAGCATATGCACCAAGACAAATTCCTTGTGTGTCCAATCACACTTGGCCAATAAAGAATTCTATTATATTCTTCTCATCCAAGAAGCTTCTTCAGATCTGAGCTTGCTCATAATTTTTTAAGCAAGTTATGGGCTTGATGCATTCAAGTTAAACCAGTTTAAAATTTCATGTTCTCAGTGGGAAAATTAAGCATGTATGTTGACTTTCTGAGGAAAGAATTTAAAATTTTTAAATTTTATATTCTTGCATTATAAGTATCTAGTATTCTTAAATAATAATAATTCTTAAAATCAATTACATGAATTGTTTTTTATAGCTATCTTTTTTTTTTTTGTATTTTTTCTATCTCAATATTTTTGTTGTTTTCTCCAAAGATTCCAACTTACCTAAACCCAGCAGTAAACAAATTGCTTGTCTCAAGAAGTATTTTGGTCATTCAAGTTTTAAACTGTAAGTTGTATTGTTTTTTTTTTAAAAAAAATAGGCTAAAAGACTGTTCCAAAAAGAAGAAAACTGTGAATTTAAGATAATCTCTTTCATAAAGAAAAACTAGAAAATTGTATCTGCCTCCTTTCTTAGTTTATTCTCAGTTTATTTAAGATGCACCTCTCATTTTAAAGAGAAAATGATAAACATGTCTTTCTTCTAAATAAAATATATGGGGATTTTGCCTCAAAGATGTTGAGTCTTCAGCAGATGTATAAATTGCATGGCATAAAAGAAAATATATTCATATTTAGAATATATACAGTAGTCCTCACTTAATTGGAACTGCTAAGCAAAGCAGTCACTAAGTGGGAAATCACTTAGCACATGACCCGACAGTGATTTGCTGCTGGAAACAGACAAAAGTATTCAGTTTCACACTTTTGATCTTTGTTTGCTTCCTGACCACTTCCAGCCCTTTGGAATGCTCAAGTGCCTGCTTATTATCTTGTACCCATTGAAGCAATGCAATCACGCTGCAGCTCGGGGCTGGGAGCCACAGGCGCTCTACAAAAGTACTGTTTTAAAACTTTTTTCCAATCTCTCCACTATGTGGTGATTTCAAAAGCTTTCACAGACTTCTTTTAGATTTCAAGAGAGTTCTGTAAGGTCGTTGTGTAACATGATGCTGGCCTGATTGCTTTGTTCTTGATGTGTAGAAGAGAAAACCACTTACTTTCTTGCAATCCTTTTCTCTCCAATCTCTCTGTTCTACAAGGGGAAAGAGAGAGAAAAAAACAGGTCAGGCATACAACAACACATACTGACTGCAATGGTGATTACGTGACTGAGGTACAGTCAATGGTGTTATTTTTTAACACCATTGTAACTGAACAGTCACTGAATGAAAAGCCAGTAAGTGAGGATTACCTGTATGTGGAAAAGGAAATCAACAATAGATCGCTAAAAGAAGCATCTCTATTTGCAATCTCCTGTTATGTGATTCAGCTTTTGTCAGGTGTTACAGCTGAAATAGAACATTTTTATTATAGTTTTTTTTTCTTAATTTCAAGGGTCCAGTGGAAAGTGATCTCCTCAGTGTTGCAAGAAAGAAAAGATAATCTAGTTGTTATGGCAACTGGTGAGTTATATAGATTTCTCTTGGAATATTATTTAAATGTTTCTTAAAAACTTCATAAAACGTGATTTGCTGATAATGTTACCAGATGTAGTTGTATCAGGTGTTTTTCCCCATAGAAAAGGAACTGCAGGAATATTTTCATTGGGTATGCTGCTAGGTACAATAAAATGGTTTGGAACATAAGCATAAGATAAAGTTCCTTTCATTGCCAGGAAAAAATCAATCTTTATTATGGTCAAAGACAAGCAGATAAAAGCATTAAATCAATAATAATAGTAAAAAATAAAAATAAAAGACAGTCAGAGTAATAAATTTGATTGGTGGTAGATTAATATTGAAGAAATATTGGCTGATCTTCACTGCTCTCCCTTTATACACACTAAAAGATTTTATTCTGTTTGAGGTTTTATATTGGCTGTTTTTAGGATTTCTTATTGTTACATGTTTTTATTCTGTGCGCCGCCCTGCGTCCTACAGGAGAAGGGCAGCATATAAATTTAATAAAATAAATAAATAATAAATAAAAATACTCAGTTAGCCTTTCTAAAAACAAGAAATTGCAATAAGAAATAAACATTGTACAAACTTTAATAGGAAGAAATGTACTTTTGGGGCATGAGAGGATCTTGCCAAGGTACAAAGTTCTGTGAACTTCTTTCTTCTCCCAGTTCTTTCTTTACTCTGGATAGAACATCTTTAACTGCCCTAGACACTCTACTTTATTAGAGAATTTGTGGGTATTTGAAGTGTTATCACTTAAATGTTCCAGGCTTCTGACTGCAGACAAAGCATGGAACAGCCAAGATAAGTTCTAGGTAGTTTGGCAAGTGATACTGTTGTGATGTTGGAAGATTTGAGTTTTTGTCTCAAGTGAGATCTTAAGGGCTAGAGGGCCAACATGGCAGGATGGAGATTTCTTATGCCTGCTATATCTGCCTAACCAAGGAGTTAGTGTAGTGTAACATTTAAAATATTGACCTAGGAACAGGGAGATTAAAATCTCAGTTTGACCTTTAGCCATGGAAACTCACTGAGTGACTGGGTCTATCACACAACACATGTAATCAGGTCAAGTAAAGACATAAAATGATGCGTTTACACAACTTCCCGGGCTTAATCAGTGTTAACATAGATAATATTTCTGTAGCTTCATGTGTTGTCTGAACTCAGAAAGTGGTTAATTTTGTAAACACATTAGAGTATGTTGTACAAATGTAGCATTATATTTCAGCCCAACCTACCTCTCAGGCTAGATTGTGTAGTCAAAGGAGGAGGAAAAACTATTTTTGTTGTTTTGTTATCATTTGAAATATACTGTAGTTCTGAAATCATGGAAGTTATGTGTCCAAATGTGTCCAATTGAAAAAAATCAAACTGGAATAGATGCAAATTAGGATAGTGAGGATGAGTCATTGGAGGAAAGGCTGAAACTGGCTATTATCATTGAGAAAGACACATATAGGCATATTAAAGTACGTCTGAAGGATGTGAGAGATAGTATTTATGGAAAGGGAGCTGGTGTGATGGACTACAGTGAAGTGGCAATTTTCCAGGAAGGAGCACTTTTCAGAAAGACGAGGCAGCCCAACCCGTTTTAATAGGAGACGAGTAAGGAAAGCCACTCCCTAGAATCTCCCAGAATGTATCAGAGTGAAAATAGTAAGAGTTTGCATCTCACAGAAAAAAATCTATAACTTTTTTTTAAAAGGCGGTGTGTTGCCTTCGTTATTTGTGTTCAAGTAAAGCTTGCTATCCATCTATTAACAATACTTAAATTTGGATTCCTGAACTGAGGAGGACTTTGGACTCAATAAACTACATGACACCTAACTCTGTGGTGTTTGTATAGCATCATTCCTAATCCTAGTTTTAGCAACAACAAGCAAGGGCAAGGGCATTTCAGGTTTTTTTGGGGGGGAGAAATATCAGAACCTTAGACTATTAAGATGAGTAATTAGAACTGCAAATGGCAATTGAAGGATTAGGTTATGCATGTTCTCTCTTGCTCCCTTGCTTTAATTTCAGATAGGCAAGGAATGTGTCTTACAAATCATTAGGATTATTATGCTTATTAGTTCTAAATTTCAGATTTACCTTATATATATATATATATTTATTTATTTTATAAAATTTGTATGCCGCCCTATCTCCGAGGACTCAGGGCGGCTCACAACGATAATTGACCAAGCGACTGTTAAAACCAACAAATATACATAAAAAATCAAAAAAGTATTTTAAAAAATTAAAAAATACTACCCCATATATCCTAAGAATTCTTTATTTACTTGGGAATATTTGGATTAGTATTATTCAACTTTTGTACTAAGAACAGGTCGTATCATTCAAGGCATTCTTATTGTTATTGTTTCTCACTGTTAAATTCCCTTCAGAAGGGAGGATAATTGTTTATGTTGTATACATGCATGACTGCATGTTGGCTTGAATAACACATGCTGTCTTTCCAAATTACATTACTCATTTTCATGGGTTGATTATTAAGTTGGATACCAATCTTGACCTTGTTTGGTTTTCTTTTCTGCAAAGTTTAAATCTGAAAGGCAACTTGCATTTTTTCAGCATTTGCAAAGGGTTTTAGTACAGGTAGTCCTTGACTTACAACCATAATTGAGCCCAAAATTTATGTTGCTAAGTGAGAAATTTGTTAAGTGAGTTTTGTCCCATTTTATTATTTTTCTTGCTGCAGTTGTTAAGTGAATCACTGCAGTTGTTAAGTTAGTAATACAGTTGTTAAGTGAATTTCACTTCCCCATTAACTTTGCTTGTCAGAAAGTCGCAAAAGCTGATCACATGACCCTGGGACACTGCAACTGTCATAAGTATGATCCGGTTGCCACCACCCAAATTTTGATCACATGACCATGGGACACTACAACTGTCATAAGTATGATCCGGTTGCCACCACCCAAATTTTGATCACATGACCATGGGAACGTTGCAAAGATCATAAGTGGGAAAAATGGTCATGTCACATTTTTCAGTGCTGTTGTAACTTCAAGTGGTCACTAAACAAACTGTTGTAAGTCGAGGACTACCTGTAGTCCAGTAACTCAAATCTCTCTCACCCACACATTTATAGCAACTTTGGAAGCTGTGTATAGGAAAAACTGATATGTTCTTTGGTTTTATGTTTAAAATGTATTCTTTTTTTAAGGATATGGAAAGAGCCTATGCTTTCAGTTTCCACCTGTGTGCACTGGAGGTACCGGTATAGTAATTTCCCCTCTTATTTCTTTGATGGAGGACCAAGTACTACAACTCAAGTAAGTATAGTAATACTTTCTAAAATAGATAAGTGGGATTCAAATATAAATGAAATGCTCCATGTTTGCTCTATTTAGTTAAAGCCATTCCAATCCCTGAATATAAGCATTTGGAAGTACGTCTGGCCCAGAATGCAGCAACTCAAGTAGTTATGGATGTATCTCATGTGGCAGTTCTACTTTGAGAGAAGCACTGGCTACTACTATTAGTTGACTTCCAGGTGCATTTTAAAGTCCAGGTTGTCAATTTTAAATTCATCATGGACAAAGATATATGTGGGACTGCCTTCTTCTGATAAGATATAAGGTAGGCTTTCTTTGTGCCTCCTTGATTAGAGATTATTACTACCTCACTCTTCTGGAATATTATCCTTTTCCAGATAGTTAAATGGCCCTGTTTCCTGTTTTCAAATAGTTACTTATTATGTCTGTTCCAATGAATTAGGTTTTTGTATTTTGATTGTTGATTCCTGATTTCATAATATATGATTTTAAATTTAAAATTCGATTCTTTATCTGCTTGTTTTGATCTTGAGTTATAGACCAAGGGAATTATATGCTATTCAGACTTGGCCCACAAGGTCTGCAAATAATATGATTCTTTGCCAAGCTACAAAAGGGAAATTTGTGTAGAATCAAATATATTGATGTTGCTTTGGACAGATTATGAATTATTTTAAGTAATTGCTTAATGCATAGAATTAGGTTTGGTAATTAGAACACGTTTCATTATCCATGGGCAGTAATAGTTTTATGTGCTTTTCTGGATCAGGAGGCCCTTTTTTCATCACTCAAGCCCTGCTTTTCTCCTGTATTGACTATTGCAATGTACTCTACATGGGGCTACCCTTGAAGAGTATCTGGGAATTGCAGCTGATGCAGAATGTGGTGGTATGAGCAGTTTTGGATGCCCCAAGTGGTGTGCTTGTGTCTGCCTACGCCACCCTCAAGTCTTGCTATGCTCTGTCTGTGCCTCCACAGCAACTTGCAATCCATAGCCTGCCTGCAAAGCACCTGAGACATGCAACTTCCTCACTGATTTTAGTTGCAAGGAGGGGCTCACTTAAGGACATAGAGACCTTTCTTAACAACAGCAGTTGGGAGTGCAGGGACTGCTGTTGCTAAGCAATGGGATCATGCTTTATGACCATATTGTTTAGCAACAGAAATTTGGGTCCAATTGTCATTGTAATTTGAGGACTTCCTGTAGTAACATTTTTATGAAAAGAAAAACATTATTGCAGAATAAACGTGACCATCATTTTGAATTAAGCAATGCTCTCAATGAAGCATTTTTTATTTTTCCTTTATTTTGTAACATACGCATATATATGCCAGGAGGAGGGGACTCTTCAGAGCCATTTAGGCACATTTGGAATTTTTGGTGTACTGTGAACTTGGTTTTTTTCTTCAGACATGTCATTACCAGGCTAGGTAACATCACCAATACTATAGACATTTTAGATCAAGTAAGTACTAGAAGCAGCAGCATACAGACTATTGACTCTTGGTGTTGGAGAGAATATGTTGGAGAGCACAAACAAACAAACGATCATAGTTCTCACTTGAGGCACAAATGACCAGGCTCAAAGTACTGTACACAAAAACCCTAGTCTCTCAAAGCACATCATGCAAAAACCCTAATCTCTTATGAAGCCCAAAATGCTGGAAAAGAATAGAAGGAAAGTGAAAAGGAGGATGGCTAGCAGTAGAGTAGATAGACTCAATTATAGCAGCAATTGGTACAAAACAATACTCACATAACATGAAGCTGGTAATATATTTAGTATTATCAACAGCCCCCTAAACTCACTTCATGCCTTAGCTCTGATGATGTTATCTAGACTGATAATGAAATATCTGCAATAAGAAAACCAAGTTTAGAAAACACAAAGAACATTTTAACTCTGACACACACACACATTCTTCCTTATTACAAAATGTGAAATGTTGAGATTTTGTTTAGGTGCTCACATAATAGCCTATATGACAGAAGCCAAATTGGTCAATTTGCTTCATGTCAGTCCTTCTTATTCCTAAGGATGTTTTTATCTTAGCTTGTTTTCTGCGAGTATATTTCAGACAAAGTATTGAGCCAAATGATTATTTAAGTATTTAATCATTTCTTGCTTTGATGCTCAGATTGCTATTTTGTCTTAAGTAGGAAGTTGACCAAAGAATGTAAAGAAACCTTGAAAGTACTATTGCATATTTCTGCCTCTTCTAATAATTAAAAACGCACTGGAATATATTAGTTTACATGGTACTTTGTACATACTGGTTTCTTTAAAAACATAAGATTATATTGTGGGAAATAGTATTTGGTTACAGTAAATTATAAACTACACATAGGTTTTTCTTTGTTATACGTCCTTTCTTTTTTTTGGGAAATCAAAATTTTCAAACTTTTGGCTAGGTTGCCAAAAGAAAAGAAAAAAAAAATCACAAAGCAGTTTTGGTGGTAGATTTGAAGCAAGGGTGAAATCACTTCTTAATTTAGGAAGTAGCTTTTCATTTCTAAAAACACACTTTTATTATATATATAAAAACTTTTTTTAAAAAAAAAATTGATTTATATGCCATCCTTCTCCGGAGACTCAGGGCGGCTTACAATGCGCTAAGCAATAGCCTTCATTCTTTTGTATATTTATACAAAGTCAGCTTATTGCCCCCACAACTGGGTCCTCAATTTATCTACCTTAGAAAGGATGGAAGGCTGAGTCAACCTTGAGCCTTGGCGAGATTCGAACCTGCAGTAATTGCAGGCAGCTGTTCTTAATAACAGGGTGCTTTAGACCACTGTACTACCAAGGCTATAACTTATGTGTTATATATTTTTTGTAATTTGGATGTGCATGTCACTCATTCCACTTCCAAATTCTTCTTCTGGTGTAATTTTTGAAAGTTTCATGGAGAGTTTTAAGCTTATTTTCTTCTACTCTGAAATATAACATTTCCAGAGCTGTGCAAGATGATTTCGAAGGCATGGACAGAGGAAAGAATTGTTGTACTTTACATGTAATACAAAATCTAGCTTTTATTTTTTTTAGGAAAAGTTATACTTAAAACTGATGCAGTGTTCATGAATTAATCTTTACTTTGATTTTTTTCCCCCTGCAGAATGTCAGGAGTTCCAGCTTGCCTCCTTGGATCAGCACAGTCAAAAAATGTCAGAGAGGAAATCAAAGCGTAAGCTTTATTCCATCCCTGTATTTATAGTACTGAAAAAACACTTTTCTCAATAAATATTATTACGTTGTTGAAATGAATCATACTGAACTCAGTGAGACTTATTGGAGAGAATTCTATCACAACCAAATCTTAAGCAACACTTCAACTGTATGTAATATGAATGTTAGTTTACTTTTGTCAGAAAGTAATTCTGTTTTCCTTTGCTTTACACAGGGGCCAGTATAGAGTTGTCTATTTAACTCCGGAATTCTGTTCAGGGAACCTCTTGTGGCTTCAGCAAATTGACAAAGCAATTGGTAAGTGCTGATAATTGATGTACAAAACCTTAAACATTTTCTTTAAGAGCCACTGGAATTCTGCCTCAAATTCAAATGTGTGATTGGAAGTCCCTTCTGCAACCATTTTCAGTAAAGCAAAGTGATGGATTTCTCTGGGGGGACTGGAGGAGTCAAGGTAGATCACATCACTTTCTTAAGGTGCAATATTACCTTAAATAAAATCACTCCTTTGATTTAACATAGAACCTTGATAGTATGAAAACATTTAGACAAAGTTGTAATCTTTGGCATTGCTGTGAAGTTAAATAACTTGAAAGCCCATTTAATTATGTTTTGTGTTTGATATATTTCTTTTAATGAATGTCTTTATGTCTTTATATATTTATACCTCAACAAGGACTTGTGAGGATGCACAGTTCTGCTAGTCAGTGGTAAACTAGTTTATGGGTATCCAAAAATATCTATATAACCTTCTTTATACTACCTATTCTTTGTACATTAGTGCATTGAATTCTGCAGAATGTATAAATTATGCAATTCGGCACAATTTATTTCAATGTGCACATTCTATAAATCTTTGGAAAATGAAGGAATTGATTCTCTTTTCTCTTAACCTATTTTTTTTTTTCTTTTTAGGTTGTGGCTTCTGAATTTGCATGAATTTCTAGCATGTTTTCAGTTTTAATTAACTGTGCACACCATTACAAATCATTGGCTTTCTGCATGTGACAAAAACAAAACAAAAAATGTTTGCAGAGGCCAGCCACCTAAATGGCAATAGCAATAGCACTTAAGACTTATATACTGCTTCATAGGGCTTTACAGCCCTCTCTAAGTGGTTTACAGATTTTCCCCAACAATCTGGGTCCTCATTTCCCAACTTCAGAAAGATGGAAGGCTGAGTCAGCCTTGAGCTAGTGAGGATCAAACTGCTGGCAGCAACATTGCATTCTAACCACTACACCACCATGGCCACCATGTTACCTTCAGAATATCTTCTAATTACATGGAAGAATTTTGATGCTCAATGCCACTGGCATGGGTTTTATTTTTTTTTACCATTTTCAGGCAGAAGCACAATAAAACTATAAAACAAAACTATAAAATGCTTATTTCTGCTTTCTCACAAACTTTACTCAGTTTTTCCAGATTACTGGCAGAACAAGTTCCCTTTTAGAACTAATTCAGAACTAATTGTGCATTGTGTACTTTTTAAAAATAGTTGTGATCAAAGATCTTTAAGATCTTTAAGATTATTATCTCTTTACCAGAGATAATGCTCTATTTATAGAAAAATAGATAAATTGCTTCAGCCCCTATATGTTCTACAGACAACTCTTTGCTCTAAATTCTGAAAATGAAAACAAACTATAGAGGATTATGTTTATTTCTCTTTAGGTATCACATTAATTGCGGTTGATGAAGCTCACTGTATTTCTGAGTGGGGACATGACTTCAGAAATTCTTTCAGGTCTTTGGGGTTGTTAAAGAAAACCCTTCCAAAGGTAAAAAAGTTTATTTATATTGATTTTTTCTGCACTTTAAATGTTTAAGTGTGTGTGTGTGTGTGTGTGTGTGTGTGTGTGTGTGTGTGTGTGCACGCACGCAATGAACATTGGTTTTCACTTTCAGCAACTAATCCCATATGGTTTAAAGGATGGGTAGTTCATCATCCTACTTTCGCCTTAGCTAGATATTTTGTAGATGTCTTAGATTGACTTGGCTAAATATTCTGCAGATACCTTACATATCACTTTCCATATTGACTAGCCTTTGTTTTGATAAATGTTTGTAAACTGTCTAAACTACCTCTAGATGAGATGGGCGGCACATAAATCTAATAAACAAACAAACAAGCAAGCAAGCAAGCAACCTTCTGCACTAGATAACAGTGAACTGTCTTAATTTAAACTATATGGGAATCTGTGATTGAATCTGTAAACCCAAGAAAAGACCATCGCTACACATGGTGATTAAGGCTAAAAGTAATATCACTGTGTGCTTGGCTTCAGTTTGATTTGCAAGAATTAGTCTGCTATGTGAATATACTCCATGTGTTAGAGGGACTTTAGTTGTTTCTGGTCAAGGTTTCCAGGATATATGCATGCATACTAAATACTGTACTCAATTCAAAGGCTTCCGGTAACTTCCATTTCTTAATTTTGTATTGTCATTTAAAATAATTAGTAAATTCAGCTTTTTATTCTATCACAGTTTTCTTTTTTTCTTTTTAGGTTCCTATTATTGCATTGACAGCAACAGCAAGCTCTTCAATTAGGGAGGATATAATAGAATGTTTGAATTTAAGAAATCCTCACATTACTTGTACCAGTTTTGACCGACCTAATCTATACCTAGAAGTTAGGCGAAAATCGGGAAATATAATCCAGGATTTATTGCAGTTCCTCATTCAGAAAGACAAGTAAGCAATCTCTGAGATATATTGACAACTTGTTCTTAACTAGAAGATCATTTTCATGGAATAAATCTTTTAAACAGTTTTTAGAACCCTGTTTGGTTTATTTGAGAATTTGGGAGTCAATAATTAGCTTTTAGTATAATCTACCTCAGAAAATGTTCTTATGAGGACAAACTTGAAGGAAGAATGTAGTGTATATGCCAGACAGAAATGCAATAAATCAATAAACTAAAGCTTAATTGTGGAGGTTGGAATGGAGCTTGGACATTAAAGAAACAGCAGAAGATGGATTGGCAAACAGGGCTGCTATAAAGTCTGTTGTGTAAATACAATGTTACTGATCATTGCAATCCTTTTCTTTCTGCTTTTAAAACATAGTTACAGAGGCCAGATTGGGTAATAAAGCTGTATATTCACTTACTAAATTATGTCTGTGCTCCATATGAGCAAGAAATTATTTGTATATTTGTTGGGGAAGACTGCTTAACACAGTGTAAAGACATCTAGCACCGATATAATATCTGGTGAGCATTTTAGTTTTTTTCTGCAAGGCATTATATGGTATCTATTCTTGTCAGGATGGAGTTTAAATTGGGAGAGAAAATACTGTTGAAGTAGAAGGGGTTCATATTAAATAATTTGAATCTGTCAACTTAAATGTCAAAGAGAGAAATCAGTGTAACATTATATCATGCCTCTATGTACAAGGTTTTACATAAACTACCCCTTATAGGGGCAGATTAGTTTGTTTTTTGTATTTATTGTTAGTCCCATTTTTTCACTGTGGTTTTTTATTTTAGTAACACAGCTTGCAGATCCTTTACATTTTAGGTTATCGGGATAATGTCATTAATTGTGTCTTTGATTGGTGTTCCTTCCTCAGATTTTAAAACCACACTACTCTTCCAACCTAGCTTCCTTTAATGTATTTTCTGCATATAGGTTGAATAAGGAAATGGGAAAGTATGCAGTCTTGTTGTACTACTATGTCAATCTGAAGTCAGTGTTCTGTGTGTACTGTGGCTTCTTGACTTGTATATTTACCTTTTATGATTTTAATGCTTTTAATTAGAGTCACTTCAAAATGAGATGGGTAGCAAATAAATTTAATAAATAAAATAAATAAAAGCAAATATAAATTAGGACAATGAGATATTCTGGGATTCCTATTTTTCTCAGCATTTTCCACAGCTTGATATGAGAGACACAATTGAAGGCAAAAAAGAATAAAAAGTAATGAGCAAAATAACTAACTAAATAAATAAATAAATAGAGGAAATAATAAGGAAAAAAACCTATTTTCTGCCACAAGCATAAATTCTTGACATTGCCAAAAAAGTGTCTGTCACACTTTCAGAAGCCTTCATTTTGTATTCTTTACCGGTTCTTTCAATTTTAGTCATATACAACTTTTGCTCTTCCTTTGTCTTATGTTTTCAAGTTTTATTCCTTTGTCAGAAGCATTCCTTGATTCATGCATAAAATCTATATTTGAAAGAGAGTTTTTGGCATATCTTCACCAAGTAGCATTCTTATTCATTCTTGGGTTTCCAAATGACGTAAAATATTTTTGTACTTTGATATTGTTTTCATCCATGCATTCACATGTAGATTAATCATTGCTCTAGATTACATTCCTTAGTATTTTGGATAGTTTCCCCGAACTCTTTCCATAGTCTTTCATTATCATAGTTAGTAGAGTTTAACTTGCACTTGTTACCAACCCTATATTGCTATTTTCAAAGAGCAAATAAGATGAGCACATAGCAAACTAATTCATATTTTCTGATCTTTAGCATCGCTTTCCTGCATATATTTATCAGTACTGCTTCATAAGATCAGACTACCTTCATCCAGGTTTATTACATCGTTCACCTTCCTTAGTTTCATAACATATCTATTTAAAGTTTTCATTTGTTCTTATTATAACATTATATTTGTTCTCTTTACATGTATTTCTCTTTGATTCCAAATTGTAATCTTTTATGTAGCATGATCATCCACAGATGGATCTATATGTTTTGATTTCAAATGCCCATCAAGTCTTTGTCAATTTAAGCTTCCACATAATGTTTTTTTGTAAAATAAAGAGTACTTTAGTTCTAAAAATGCCTTGCAAATATTTCAGTCATATTATTAGTCAGTATTTTACCCGTGTGATATGGAGGGAGGCGAATGGCCTTGAGAGACAGAAGAAAGCTGCTGCCAAGGCAACGGATAGATAAAAGAAACCTGAGTCTGGAGCAGAAATGCAATGTATGCAAATGTCTCAGACAAGACCCTTTCTAGTTCACATGGAAATAAAGGGGGGAAAGACACATTCAAACTTGCAAGATTCTGTTGCTATAACTTTACAATAAAATTACTGTTAGGTTATATGAATTTGGTTTCCTAATTGGACCTATTGAAGGCCTGATATGTGTTTGAGAAAAAGGCAATTTTAAAGTAATGTAAATTGACATTGAGATTTATCATAGACTAATCAGTTTATTAGCTATTCTAATAATTACTGGAAAAACCTCACATACAAATGATTTCTACTTATTTTTCTAATCTTAGGTCTACATATGAATTTGAGGGCCCCACCATTGTTTACTGTCCATCAAGGAAGACTACTGAACAAGTAGCTGCAGAGCTAAGAAAATTAAATCTAGTTTGTGGTATATACCATGCTGGCATGGGAATCAAGGAAAGAAGAGATGTCCACCATAAATTCATGAGAGATGAAATTCCGGTATGGAAAAACTTCACTTGTTATCTAGTTTAGGCAAATGAAATATACAGAAGAAGGTTTCCATATTAAATATATAAAACAACATAAACATGAGGACCTTGGTGCTCTCTGAGCTTGAACCAAGGTCAGAGACCATCAAGGACCCCATAGTTCAACCCTGAGCTACAGATAATCGGTTCTGTTGGTACCATATAAATGTATTGTTTTCCTTTTCAAAATCAGGACTCACTAGTTAATAAAGTTGATTATGAATGTCTTATTGAAGTTGATATATTAATTCTCTGCATATTTACCTGATAGTATGCCGATGCCTGGAGGCTGTGAGGGTCTGGATGGGAGTCAACAGGCTCAGATTTAACCCAGACAAGACCGAGTGGCTATGGGTATTGCCTCCTAAAGACTGTTGATTGTCCATCCTTGGTTCTGGGGGGAGGAGAAATTGTCCCCCTCAGAACAGGCTTGCAATTTGGGTGTCCTCCTAGACTCACAGCTAAGATTAGAGCAAGATTTGACAGCTATGGCTAGGGGGACCTTTGCACAAATTTGCCTGGTGCACCAATTGTGACCCTACTTGGATCAGGAGGCTCTCCTCACAGTCACTCATGCCCTTGTCACCTCACGGTTAGATTATTGCAATGCGCTCTACATGGGGCTACCCTTGAAAAGTGTTCGGAGTTGGTCCAGAATGCAGCCACGCGAGCTATCGTGGGTGCACCTAGATACACCCACCTTACACCAATTCTCTGCGAGCTGCACTGGCTCCCTATTGGTCTCCGGGCACAATTCAAGATGTTGGTTATTACCTTTAAAGCCCTACATGGCTCAGGGCCAGGTTATCTTCGAGACCGCCTTCTACCACATAGCTCCCAGCGACCGGTAAGATCCCACAGAGTTGGTCTCCTCCTGGTCCCGTCAGCTAAACAATGCCAGCTGGCGGGCCCACAGGGGAGGGCCTTCTCTGTGGCTGCCCCAGCTCTCTGGAACCAGTTACCTCCTGAGGTCTGGACCACCCCCACCCTATTGGCCTTCCGAAAAGTGGTGAAGACCTGGCTTTTCCGGCAGGCCTGGGGCCGTTTATCTCGCTGTTGCGATCTTGTGAGATCCGGCCATGAATGGTGTGAATGGGTTTTAATATTTTAATTTTTAAATGTTTTTATAATGGTTTTTTAAATGCATTGTAAGATGCCCTGAGTCTCCGGAGAAAGGCGGCATATATATTGAACTAATAATAATAATAACAACAACAACAACAACAACAACAACTTGCAAAGCATTTCTGGTCTGCTCTCGAGTTGCCTTATTGAATAAGACAATGCCTTATTGAATTCAACAATATTTCAGTATTTTTATTCATAGGATTTGGCTAAATGTTTTTTTCTGGCATTTTTAATTGATTATTTCAAAATTTTTGATGAAATATGAATAGTATAGTATAGTTACATTTCTTCCTTTCTTTTGAAACAATATAGGTATATTATTTACATCGGAGATATGCTATATAAATGCCAATAGTTCAAACCTTGTTTTATATAATCTTTAATTTATGTGGTTGTTTTTTAAGGTCATGACATTTATGCATATATTAATATTCTGAGTATATTTCCTGTTTTTTAAAAAAGGAGGACTGGGAAGACAAACTAATCAGTCTAACTAGTATCAGGAAGTTTTAACATTTAATATAGAACTTCTGAGGAGTACCTTGAATCTGTTCAATTAATGGTCTATCTAGTACAATTTCATTCATATTTTAGTCCATGATTTGGAATAACATGATCATATTTCATGTTTTAATCAAACCTCTCTCTCTCTCTCTCTCTCTCTGTGTGTGTGTGTGTGTGTGTGTGTGTGTGTGTGTGTGTGTGTAAACATGCATACACATGTATAGTGGTGCTTTTTATGAAGCCTTCTGAATTTTAGTATTTCTGCATAAATATCTAAACATGATCAAGTCCTAAAACTTCTGTGTTTTCCCCAAAATAAGACCTAACCAGAAAATAAGCCCTAGCTTGATTTTTCAGGATGCTCATAATATAAGGCCTCCCCTCCCCAAATAAGCCCCAGTTAAGAATGTCAGCCAGTCAGATGCATTTACTGTATCTCCTTGAAAAGAAGACCTAATTAGAAAATAAGCCCTAATGCGTCTTTTGGAGTAAAAATTAATATAAGACCCGGTCTTATTTTCAGGGAAATATGGTACTGCTAGGTAGATTAAACAAATGAGTGTAAAACATTATACTTGTTCATTTATTTTTTGAGGAAAATGACCCAAAAGTATATATAATACTTGTGTGTGGAAGCTTAAAACACTTAAATCTATGCTACAATCTAATCACTACAACTGAGTCTTTAATAGCTTACTTAAATGCTTCTCCCCCCCCCAATAAATCACTTCTTGACATTGCATGATACGTTTTGATTCTTGCAGACCTAAATGAAGTTCTCTCCCCAAATCAGGAAGGCAGATTCTAGTTGACTATTTAAAACAAGATTTAACTTCCCAAGAACTTTTTGACAGTGGGATTGTCAAACCCTGGGAAATCAGAAGGTCCAGACAGTTCAAATGGGTATAAAGATTTATTGGAAGCTTAAACTCTCTAAAAGAATCTGACCTACTAAGGGTCCAAGCAACTTGGCGGTAGATAAGAATTACTGGAATACAAAGTGTGATCTCTTGTGGTCGTGAAGGGACTTGAAACTGATGACATGTTTGACCCCTCTCTTGGACTCAGCCTGGTCATCTCCTAAACAGTTCACATCACTGTATGTGTTTTCCTAGAAGGTGAAACATTTGGGGACACTTTAATTGGGATTCTTGTCCTCAGCAGTGGCATTTTAACATATGTATTGGATTTAGTAAATAATACTTGGCATTCAAATATTGTGTTTCTAAGCTGAGTCTGGCAAAGCATTGGCAAGTCATAGTATAAAAATACTTTATGCAGATCAAACATTAACACTGAAAACTGCATTAGTACTGAGATGAATGTAACTTTGATATTGGGGATTTTGGTTCTTTTCTGCAGTGTATAGTCGCTACTATAGCCTTTGGAATGGGCATTAATAAAGCAGACATTCGGACAGTTATACATTATGGAGCCCCAAAGGAAATGGAATCATACTACCAGGAAATTGGAAGGGCTGGTCGTGATGGGCTTCCAGCCTCTTGCTATGTATTGTGGACTCCAGGTGACATAAGCTTCAATAGGTAAGTGCAATTCTGACTTGCTTTGTACGTATAAATATTAAAACAATAGATATAAAACCATGCTGAATATTTTAAACATTTGCAAGTAGCCATTGTTTAGTGACTGCTTTGTTTAGTGACTGTTCACAATTATGAATGTGATGAAAAAGTAATATTGTGATCAATACTCACATTTACACCATTGGCAGATTTGTAAAGCACATAAAAGCTGAAAACGGAAGGAAGACCGTACATGTTCCCATTTCATTTTCATTCCAGATCATTTCATAAATTTAATTCACAATTCTATCCACCTTGTGAAAACTCCTTTTCACCCATATCCAAATGTTTTTATTTCAGTGGAAATTATTTTGCCTATTCTTTTCTCTTTTAATCTTAATTTTATGACTACTTTTTGTGCAAGTGCATCTTTATTTCTTTATACCTTATATCATATTTTTATTTCAGCATTTTTGTAACTTTATATGTATTTTTTTCATCCAGAGATTTACTTTTCCTACTAAGCATTGTAGAATGAGGTATTAATGAAGTATGAAACTAAGCAGTTTTATACCTCATTAACACAGCTCCTTTCATTCCTGTAGCATTCATAATGTAAATTGATTTTTGTGGCTCAAGCAGCTTCCATTTCTCTTTCTGTTCATTCTAATCTGCCTTGTACTTTTTCTTGAGTTTTTTCTGCAGTTCTTTCTTTCATTCTTTCCTTTTCATCCATGTCCTTTCCCCCACCCCCAAAATCTATTCTTGACACTATGAAATAATAGCTTGTCCTTTGTTCAAAGCCTGTTATCTTTCTAGCCTTTACTAATTAACTTAATCATAAACAATAACAATTAAAATAAATCTTTTAAATTTATATTTATTCTTTTCCCATGAATGGGAAAGAATATGCCATGAATGGACTTCTGTTTAAAATACATTATTTTAAGGAGATACTCATGAAACAGGATCTCTGAATAACCCACTCATTAAATATATTTAACATGTTTTAGTCCATCCACTGACACTTAACAGAATAATTTTTAAGACAATATCTTTATTATATGGACTTACTCTAAACCTGGTTCAAGGATTAGGGAAATACATACTCCCTATACTCTCTTTATTCAGCCACTGTACTCCTCAAAACTGAAAATCATCATACAATGCTATACCTTACCCTTTTCTTAGTTTCACAAATGTACAACATAATCTGATTTTCTTTCTTTCTTTCCTTCATTTCATTTCTTAATTCATTCTCTTTATTATTTATCCCTCTCATTTTCCAAGTCACAGTCTTCCAGATACTATGGCCACCACCATATTGATATATTCTTGCTGTGTGTGTGTGTGTGTGTGTGTGTGTGTGTGTGTGTGTGACCTGTAGCAAATTGATGTTATATAACATCATACATTCCTATATATTGCCTGTTACAGATTTACAATTTGGGGGGGAGGGAGGCAGCAGAAAAATAAATCAGATGAATTATCAGTATTTCAGGTTTTTTTCTATTCTTTTCCTTTTTAAGACACCTAATCAGTGACATACCGGCTGAAAACTTTCGCCTGTACAAACTGAAGATGATGGCCAAGATTGAGAAATATCTACGCTTAAACAGCTGCAGGCGGAGGTAAGTGTTTATGTTGTATATTTTAGCAAGTGACGAACAGTAGCTTTCAGTAAAGCTAAGTGAGATTTTGAAAAGTCATAGAGGGTTCTGCTGGATTTTTGCACTTGTACCATCAGTTTCATACTTTGAAAAAAATATGTTTGTCTCAGGATAATTCAAGGACAAATAATTAGCTCCTATGTGAATTAATTAATGATGATGATTTCAGCTCATTGTTTTCTTCAATGAATTTAACATGTACATTCTTGTTCTTTTATTTAATTCCCAACATTCTCTTGGGCAGAATCATCTTGTCTCATTTTGAAGACAAACAACTCCGAAAGGCATCGAGAGGCATCATGGGAACAGAAAAATGTTGTGATAATTGCAGATCGAGGTAAATGTTGCACCCCAAAGATTTAAGGTTTGGAACCACCTTCCCTCAGCAGATAAATGGATAATGGCTCTCTGCTAATGAAGTATTCTTAAACTGTCATTACTTTTAACATAAAGAATATATCAGTGTATGGTATGCTATTCAGTCATTCACTGCCAAAAGTTAATTCACAGAATATAATGTTATTTTAGTTTCACTATTTTACATTTGTAATCTAAAGAATTAAGTTGCCAAAGATAGATTTTCTATATTTTATTCACACAATAAATCTGTGAGATCAGTTAACATAAGTCAGAGCTAGAATTATCTAAGGACTTGAAAGTTTTTGAACCCATTTTGTTGTTATCTGATCTGACATTGGGCCACCTACCCCATTTAATTCAAGCTAAAGTGCTTGAATTTCCTAATTTGGGGAAAATGCAGCTGACCAGACAGAAGACATGATAAAAATTTATGAGGCTGCCTCAAGATAGCAATTAAATCACTCAGCCTGGCAACCATCAATCCATGCATTGATGCAATTAGAATATTGCAAAATATTCAGTTTGAAGTTTTCTCTGAAAAGTGCCTAGATGCTTTCATTGGTATATAATGATGTAGGTGGACATTCAACCAGTGCAAAATCCCTGGGTCCATATCCTGTCCGGATTGAAGGTTCAATACTGATTTTCAGTTGTTGGTGCTTCACTATTTACAGCCCTGAATGCTTTAGGCTTTATTGTTTGAGAGACAAGCAGAGATTGGTTTGAAAACCATTGGGCAACATTCTGCATCAATGCAATTATGGGGCAGAAGGAATATTTTTATTAGATGACATGAATGTATGAGTAGGAATGAGATGTGAATAAAGAAAAAGTAATTGGGATATTTGGAGACTAGTAACAAATCTGAAATATGTCTGCTTATAAAAATGTCTGCTTTTAAACAGTGATCTCAGAGTAGCGAGACATTTAAATGTTTGTGTGTATGGTGTGTGTGTGTTTTTGTGTTTGATGGCAAATCAAATGAAGTTTAACATTTGAACTTAAAAATAGAAAATAAAGTAATAACATTCTTAAGGAGGAAAGGGAAATGAGAGCACATTGAAAATTGTAGAGATTTATATGGGAAAGATAATGATACATCAACAAATGCAATTGAAACAAACATACTAATATCCAAGAAAAATAATGAAATGAGGGTCATAGTATTGTGAGAATATTGAAAAAGATAAGTTTGAAGGTTTTTTACTAATACCGTTTTGTCAAGAAGCGTAAATAAGATGAAGACTAATTTGCCCATTGGTCTTGATGACATCAGTGATTAGAAAAGAAGCATTTTCTAGGTTGCTTTTCCGATTATGCGAGGTTGTAATGTAATGATTTGACTGTGTATACCTGTATAAGAAAGAGAAAAATACTCACCCGCCCCCCAAATTTTTTTGGTAACAGTTATAAACAATGTATACATGTTGGTGCAATTCTAGGAACATTTTTTGTGCTTCGGAAATTAGCCCTCAACGGATTTTTGAAGATTTTGGTCAGCAAGCAAGCAAACTGATGTCTGCAGTATGTACTCTAAAGGAGAGATTTGGCATGGGGGTTCCAATATTGTTTCTCAGAGGATCTGTAAGTATGGTAAATTGCTGCAAATTTGGTAATGTTATTTGCATGGTAGTGGGCAAATGGTGGGTCTGGGAGTGCAAGCATTCTAGGATTTTCTACTTCTTATTAATTCAGTATTATTCATTACCTATGAAAGAACAAGCTCTGTGCTACTTACTGTGGTAACAGAAAGTTTGTGAGTTAAAGAGTATACATAAGATTGTGTCCCATTCCATTATTTGCTAAATATTCACAAATTTTCTTTCACAACTTTGTGCATTCTGTAGAGCTTTCATATTTGACTAAATGTTGTTTTAATTTTAATAAATATAATTTATGTTTTAATTTTCACCTTTTTATCTATCCTACCATAGGACAGATTAAGTGAAATAATGCTATCATCTCTCATGTCCTCTCTTGGCATTCCATAATCCAGCATTTGGGCTTTTTTTTTTCCCCATGGGCACTGAAACCCCATGGTTTCAAATAAAACCCTGTGCAACAATTTCTTGCCAGTTTTCTTTTCTAAAAATACTGTGTATGACTGAGAGCCTTTTCTATTATGCAGTACTAAAAACGTATAAAAATCACTTTGAATAGTCAGAAAGTGCTATGGCAATACTTCCTTCTATTAGTTATTTAAGGTAGGTCATTCAGTATGTATGAAATTGGCTATTTTAAGAGCTATTCACTGTTTCATTCAACTGAAATTGAAAAATGCCTTAGGAAAAGAATTAATTTTCAGTTAATCTTCTGTATTAACTGTAGAATATGTCAGAAAGTTTCTTCTGCTGTTATGGTTTAAGAAACTATTTTAATTATTATAATAGGAAACTATACTTTTGCTTTTTATGTTTTACTGATTATTTACTGTAATTAACAGTATTTCAGATGCAAAGTCTAATATATTATTCTATGTAGCTTTTATTTGTATGTGTAACAAGTATTTAATGGTTTGATAATAATATTAAAATAATTAGAAATGTCCTTTACAAAGCATAAGTCCAGATATAAATAATTTACACCACGTTCACCCATGGTTTGTGAAGAATTGTTTTATCATCAGCTTTGTTCAACCTAGTAAACTTTGGGTAAAAATAAGCACAGGTGTGTTCCTAAACAGATTTCAAGTGAGTCACCAGAGAGATCAGATTTCACCTGTTATTTGAAATTTGAATCCATCTTCAGTGGTGATCAAATTCTCCTGGGAACTTTCAAATTAAAAAGTTGCCTCAGCTGAAATCCTACACTATCCCTATTAAGACAAAGGAGGGTTTAAAACTTTCAAAATATGGCTTCTTGAGGTGTGAGATTTTTTCTTTGTTTCATTTTGTGGATGCCAATTTCCAACACTTTGTGTTTGTGGACATGTGAAATGATGCATACCATTCTATTAAGGCCCCAAATTGAGTTACAAACCAGAGCAAAAATAAAAATGGTGAAACAAGTCCAAGAGAAAGATATTAAAAGAGAAAATAATAACTACATGAAAGTGATATCCATTTGGCATCTCTCCAGCAACTAAATGCTCTTTGTTCCAGCAGAAAGCTCTAATGAAGGTAGAAAGGAATACGGATACTTCATCTACCCTGTGCATAGCCTGATCAAAAATCTGTTCTTAGACCATCTGGAGAAATGATGCAAAGGATTGTTGGGAGAATAGGTCATCAAACATATCACTACTATGATACTACTAGCTACTAGTAGCTCTCACTACTGCTTTTTAACATTTCATCAGTAGGTTACCAATAGGATACAATCCATGCAAAACATGAAAGAGTATTAACATACTTTGCCCAACTAAGACATACTGGTAATTTCTACCCTAAAATTGTTTCCCCTAAAATAAGACATCCCCTGATAATAAGCCCAATCGGGCTTTTGAGCGCATTAAAATAAGCAATAAGCCCTCCCCTGAAAATAAGCCCTCCCCAAAAATATTTAAACGCATGTGCAGCTGGTCCCCGCCATTTCCTCCATGCACCCCAAAATAATAAGACCTCCCCGAAAATAAGGCCAAGTGCTTATTTCGGGGTTCAAAAAAATTTAAGACAGGGTCTTATTTTTGGGGAAACACGGTAGTCAAACTGATACCATACTTTCTAAAAGTGAAATTTTAAGTCATGATTTCAAATGCCTTGAATACATACTGTAGGTTAACATTGTCAGAAAGAGGGGAAGGGAGAAAGAATAATGTGGCCATGTGGCCTACAAATTTACCAAAGGGATTTTTATAGAGAAAATGCTGCAGTATAAAATGTGCTTCTTGTAACAGGATTCAGATACTGTCCTGGCTCAAGATTTTAGCAAAGTCATTAACAGTCCAGGGAATAAAATTAAGAGAAGCATATGCTGTTGAGTAGACTACATTTTTGTCCCAGTTTAGCCCAAGGTTTGAGATGCAGAATATTCTTTACCTGGGTACAGTTGAGTAGACAAAGCAAAAACCATTCCCTGATCCAACTGAAGATTTGAGGATTCCTTTGCTTTTAGGATCCAGTTTCTTAAAATCTGATTTGCTTTCTTATTCTTCCAGTTAGGCTAAGCACATTAATAGTTAAATGTAATTTTTTTCATTTCAGATGAACTTTTCTTTAAAAAAAAAGCTTAAATAAAAAACAAACTTGCCTCCAGTGATATATTTTGAATTGACTTTAATCTATTTTATTCTATTTTAAATTTAGCCTATACTGGAAAAAAGGTCTTCCTTTTCAGGAAATATCAATATAAATATATAAACCCTTCTGCAACTTCCTTTTCCATAGAAATCTAATATAGCTTGTTTACCTTTTATTACACTGGTTCTCTGTGAAGAGGCAGTCATTTTCTATATATTAGAAAGATGTATATTTCTTGAATGCTCTCTACATGGGGCTCCCCTTGAACAGCACTTGGAGGCTCCAGCTGGTCCAGAATGCGGCCGCATGGGTGGTTATGGGCGCAACCCATTGTGCCCATGTGACACCCCTCCTGCGTGAGTTGCACTGGCTCCCAGTGGTCTTCCGGGTGCGATTCAAGGTGTTGGTTACCACCTTTAAAGCGCTCCATGGCATAGGACCCGGGTACCTTCGAGACCGACTTCTGCCACCAACAGCCTCCCACTGGCCAGTTCGCTCCCACAGAGTGCCATCAGCCAAGTTATGTCGGCTGACGACACCCAGGGGGAGGGCCTTCTCTGTGGGAGCCCCTGCCCTGTGGAATGAACTGCCCCCGGAAATGCGTAAGATCTCCGACCTCCGTGTATTTCGCTGTGCCCTCAAGACCCTGCTGTTCCGCCAGGCCGGGCTATCAATCTAATGATTTTTAAATTGGGTGTTTTAAATTTTTGGGGTTTTAAATCTGAGCCAAAATTATTTAATAATTTTAATTATTTTTAACTAATGTCTGTCTTTGTGCTTTTAATAGGCTGTACACCGCCCTGAGTCCTTCGGGAGAAGGGCGGTATAGAAATAAAATTATTTGTTTATTTATTTTATTTGATGGGATAATGGAAAGGCTGCATTGTAAAGTGATGACAGTATAGAATTATGCGGAAGCAAATAGAGATTTGTGCCTTTTAAATACTGTATTCTTGAGTGTATTACTAGCCTTTTTTGTTTTAAACCAGTCTTCTAAGCGTCTCCCAGACAATTTCCGGAGTTGCACTCTGTTTGGAAGCGGGAAGGATTGGCCAGAGCACTCATGGAAGGCATTGGGCCGACATCTCATGCTTGAGGGTTTTCTTAAAGAAGTTTCTGGTCAAAACAAGTTTCAAGTCATGTGCATCCTTACTGAGAAGGTAGGTTTGTAGTCATCAGACAAAGTGCTCAGTTAAGTGACAATTTGGGGTATCAGTGTATTAAGTAATTTGTTTTGCTCTCAGGGTAAAGATTGGCTCAGTAAATCAAGACAAGGGCAGACACAAAGCCTTTTCCTTCCATCTGATGAGGAACTATGCTTAAAGAAACCTACTCCAAGGTGATTATATCTTCTGATCCTGAAGGGCATGCATTTCAAGCCATTCGGTCAGTCAGTCCAGGAGACATTTTGTTGTTGTTTCTAGACTAGTCAAAATTTCTGGATTCTACAATTCTCAGAATTCTTTGCCAGCCAAAGTAATATATTTTGTGCTTTCAAATCTTTGGATATTTAGGGTTGAATGTTTTTCCAAGGCTGCTAGTTAAGAATTAGTTTTTATTTGTAAATACTGTGACAAAACATTAGCCAGTGTAAGTAAATAGTTGCTACCTTCTTTAACATGTTGAGCTTTATATTGTGTGAAAGTAGTACATTTAAACTCACAGCTCTTTTGCCTATGTATATGCAGAATTGGTTTAATTGTAGCCATCTCTTTTTCTGTTTTGAGCTCAGCTTGTGTTTTGAGCTTTGTACTTCCTTCCAAGTTGCTTGAGATAATATGCTTCAAATTCAGAATTGTTTGAATCAAAATGCTTTGCAAAGAATGTTTACTGTGGGATTGGTTTTTGCTTTCAGGATGTCTAAACTCCTTTATCTTCCCCTTTGCAGTAATAAACAAATCTCTGCAGAAGCAGGACATGTTTCCAGTACTGGGTTACCTCTGTCAACACTCAGGAAACAGGTCTGTGTTATATCAGAGATACATCTTTTCTGGTAACCTAGAGATATTATCTCTTAGTCAGAGGCAGTAGCAACATGAATAGCGCAGATTATACATAACAGATCTATCAGCTGTCGTTAATAGAGGAATTATTGTTAGACAATTTCCATATGGAAACAAAATTGCTGAATTTAGAAATGGTTGAAAGAGCTTTACTGAAACTATTTTCCTGATAACTGCATGCATTCCTCCAGTTGGAGGAAAAATCTAGCAGCATAAATTAATCAGTTGAAATTAGTGTTCTTGTGGGTTTGAGATGAAATATGTCTGGTATATAGATGATCAGAAGAATCCAGCATATTTGTTAATTGTGGGTTAAAATTGAAGCTACCTGGTAAAATGAACCATAGTTCTGTAAGATATTATTGAAAGAAGAAATGTTAATTGTGACAAAAGAAAGTAAATGACAAATTACTTGTGAGATTCATTAGAGAACAATGTTTCATTATAAAATCAGCAGTGAGCATTTATTACAGTTCTGTGCAGCTCACCACAAACAGCAATAAGAACATAAAGGAAATAATTAAAAGCAACATCTAGAAAACAGTGACCAGCCAACAGTTCCCAGTCTTTGGGCTACAGTCTCACCTGATTACAGTGCTTGGTGAAAGAACCAGCATTTTAAGGCCTTCCAGGAGTCAAAAAGAATTAAGGCTTGCTGGATCTCGTGGGGAGGATATTTCACAGAGCAGGCATCAGAAAACCAGATAAAATTGTACAAAATCCAGTTGATCTAAAAAAGATATATGTACATGTTTATTTCTGGTTCCTCAATAAAAGGGGTAGAAAAATCAGTAACATGTTGGAATAAGAATTTACACTCAGAAATTTAAATTGGTTAGTTTCTGAAATGATGCTGGCTTTCATTCTTATCCAAGAAGTCAAGAGGCTGTTCTGTATTTTGGCTCGGATGATGCCTACCATGGTTGCATTGGCATTTTTGCTGAACTGTAACATAATTAGTTTCATATCATATTTAGTTCAGTATTATCTTTACATTTCTCCACTCTTCAAAGTTAATGCTTCCTGTTATTGAAACCCAAGCAAACTGTGGTGATGTGATTTGTTCCTAATTCTATTAAATTACTTGTAAAGTTGTATATTCTTAAAACTTTTGTATTTAAATGTATCCAAAAAACATTATAAGATGCATATCCATTTTCTCTTTTTTTTAATTTCTACATTACTGAAGAACACTCCTCTGCATCAAATGTTTTCCTATTCAGAAATTAGTAAGAGGTCCAGCCAGAGTATACTTTCAGATAAAAGGTATTTCTGAAAATAATTCGTTTTTCTTTTTCTGTAGTTTTTTTTTTAATTTCTTCATATTAATGTTTGTTGAGAATGTTGGGTGGATAGAAGTTGGAATACTCTATAATAAGTTTGTATGGTATATGCTGATGCTATTGTCACCAATTTAAATTTAGGAATGGCTTTTTCACTGAATACCTTTAAAATGTGGTAATTTTCCCAGAGAAACAAAACATGTCAGTACCTTGTAGAAAGATTAATAGCAGCACCTATTCCTCTAGCTTGTGCCATAAGCATGCCTTTCATACTTGATCCAATAAGCATTTCACAAGGCTTTTGGTTCCTTCATTCATTGGCCCCTTCTAGGAAAATGCAAGCGTTTATGTGCTCTTATTTGTCTTATTTGCTGCTATTTGTTTTTCTTTCAATAGTAGTGGCCCTATGCAGTTATCACAGCCTTCCACCTCTCTGAGTGATACAGAAACTGTTATATCTGAAAGGGAGAAGGAATTGCAGGTTAGTATACCCAGTGTTTGGTGATTAGATTCATACAAGAACCAGGTTTCTTTCATGATTATTTATTTATTTATTTATTTATTTGATTTTTATACTGCCCTTCTCCAACAGGACTCAGGGCGGTGAACAGCCGAGATAAAAACATAACATATAAAATTTAAAAACAGTTTAAAAGACATTAAATAATTTTGGCCCACAATTTAAAACAACCCAGTTAAAACCAATTTCAAATTAAAACCAAAAGGACGGGATCAAGCCAGCCCGGCTAGATGAAATAAATGAGTTTTCAGGGCCCGATGAAAAGTCCGGAGGTCTGGTATCATGCATATCTCTGGGGGTAGGTCGTTCCAGAGGACAGGTGCCGCCACAGAGAAGGCTCTCCCCCTGGGGGTCGCCAGCCGACATTGTCTGGCCGACGGCACCCTGAGAAGGCCCTCTCTGTGTGAGCAAACTGGCCGGTGGGAGGTTATTGGCGGCAGAAGGCGGTCTCGTAGATACCCCGGCCCTAAGCCATGGAGCGCTTTAAAGGTGGTCACCAACACCTTGAAGCGCACACCGGAAGCCAGTGCAGCTCGCCCAGGAGAGGTGTCACATGGGAGCGCCCCGTTGCTCCCATAATCCCCCGCGATATTTCTATAAAATCATTATGATTTTATAGATATCATAATGAATGGATTGATTTAGTTTTAATCAAAGTGAAAACTAAGTCATACCTCACTGGGCATTTGTTGATCCCTGTTTCTTTTGTCAAAATGCGGAAAGTATTATTACACTGTTGTGCTATGATTTCTGCTGCTTTGGAAAATTGTTGCAATGTCATGGCACAGATATAAAGGGACAAGGCTGATAGTAAGACACTGCTTTCATCATGCTAATCTGTTTGACTCCCTCAGGATGTCATCTGAGTAAAACTTAATAATTTGGAAGAGAAGAGAATAATGATATTGATTCTGAATGATGTACTCACATCTAAGAAAGATAGTTTGGCATAGTGGTTAAAAGCCTCAGGCTAGAAACTGAATTCTAGTCCCACTTGAAGCATGAAACCATTTGGTTGACCTTGGGCCAGTCATTCCCTCTTAATTTATTTATTTATTAAATTTATTTATTTATTAAATTTTTATACCACCCCCTCTCCCGAAGGACTCGGGGCGGTGAACAGCCAAGATTAAAAAACATACAATATAAACATTAAAATACATTTAAAACAAAATTAAATCCAAAATGGCTCCCCAATTTAAAACGCCTTACCCATAACCCTATAATTAAAACAAATTTAAAATTTCTACATTAAAAGGGGGAAGATTTAGGCCAGGCCAGCTTGGTGAAATAGAAGAGTCTTAAGCGCGCGGCAGAAGGTGCGCAGATCCGGGATCCTCCGTATCTCCGGGGGGAGCTCGTTCCAGATCGTAGGTGCCCCCACAGAGAAGGCTCTCCCCCTAGGGGCCGACAGCCGACATTGTTTGGCCGATGGGACCTGGAGGAGCCCCTCTCTATGGGAGCGTACTGGCCGGTGGGAGGCTATTGGTGGTAGCAGGCGGTCCCGTAAGTAACCAGGTCCTAAGCCATATTGCAATATTGCTAGAAAACTCCAGGGACTTGCCTAGGCAGTTGCCGGGAGGGAAGTCTAATTCAGAGGCACAAAGGCCTACATTTAAAAATGCCATCCTAGATGCGGCATTCTATTCTGAATTAAAATGAAAGAGTAATGCTCCCGATAGATAGCCTACTTCTTGTTTCTTGTTTATATTTGCATCCTTTTTTTTTTTAAAAAGACATCTTTTAAATGGAGTAGCAAGTTTGTTTACTGATATTTTTAAAAGAATGTTGCCTTTTCATTTCAGTGCAATAATTTGTAAACATTTTTTGTTTCTTTTAGACTGTACTGTATGGCAAATTAGTGGCAGCCAGGCAGAAACTTGCCAGTGAAAAAGATATCCCTCCAGCTGTGCTTGCAACAAATAAAGTGCTGGTTGATATGACTCTGATAAGGTATGGATTTTCATTGAAATGAGTGAGTGAACCTCATTTGATACATGTTGGAGAACAATAGGAATCATTTTGCTGGGGAAATGTCAGGGATTCTCATCTCCTAAAATGTTAAATGAATTTGTATGAATTCATCTTCCCATTCCACCCCATGAATACATTAATAATTTCATTGGAGTTAGGATTGAGTAATAAATTAAACCATTTGCTTCCACCTAACTCAAACTTACAATCATCAAAACTGAGAAAAGATTGGTTTTATTTTAAAGCTTTTTTCTTGCCACCCAACAGCCTTCATTTGCTTAACAAAATTGCTATCTTCCTTTTTCTTGACCTGCTGGGAGTGACTTGTCCCACAGTTTGAGAATTCCTGAATTAATTATTCCCAAAAATCAGAAAATCTATTTGACCACAATATAACAGAAAAGGGGGAAATGTGTTTATATACCAAAGCATTGATGGCTTGTCTTATCATTTTCACCTTTAACTCTACAGAATTTACTTTGTGTCTCTAACTGGGGAATTTACAATGATTTCCAAACATTTTAGACTTTTCATGTTTATCTCATACAGTTGCTCTTGACTAATGAGAATTTAGATCCACCTGTTTTGATAACATTTCAAATAATTAGAATTGTTTTTTTTTTATGTTTCATCCTTCTAAATTTGTTCAAATGATTCACACTGACATAAGTTTGGAAATTTTGCTTTACTTTAGCAAATGTGCTTGAGATCAGTAGCCTTAATTTGATGCCAATTATACACTATAACTCCATTTATTAAATTTACCACCTTGGGATTTGTTCTGAAAAGTAAAGATTTGAATTCCATAAAATAAATAATAAAATATCAAAATTATCCTAAATATGAATTTAAATTTCATTTTGCAATAATATAGGTAAAATAAAAGATGGTCAAGCAGACCAGAAGCCAGTAATCACTTTACTCCTATTGGCAGTGAAACATTGTATAATGTTAGTACACTATTCAGAGTTAAACTGTGGTTAGGCATTGCTCAGCTGTGATCCATTCACACAATATTCACATGATCTGCATAAGCTTGAATTCTCCCTAAAATAATCACAGTGTTACGTATGTAACTTTGGAATGGATTGTAAACTTTGCTAGTTTATCTAGGTTTTAATTTCTGTTTTCAGGTTCTTCAGCAAGTACTTTCATTTTCTCCCTCCTGCATCTATAAGTCTTTTTTTTTTCTTTTTACCTTCATATATCAAACTTAAAATAATAAAATCATAGAATGTCTGTAACATCTGTAACATTTTTTCAGACCTACAACTGTGGAAATTATGAAGAGAATTGATGGCATTTCTGAAGCTAAATCTACCATGTTGGCTCCTCTTCTAAACATAATCAAGGAATTCTCCCAGACAAATAATTTACAGGTCAGATATTATTAAATTCAATTAAACAGTTAAATTGTTAAGTTTTAAGAAGGAGACCCAATGTCACATTTGGCAGCATGCTATTCTTATTTCTTGCCTATAGGTAATCCTTGCTTAACAACCATTTGTCCAGTGACTGTTCAAAGTTACAATAGCACTGAACAAATGGTAGTCATACCTGGTGCTTGAAGTTATGGCCATTGCCGTGCTCCTGGGGTCATGTGAACAAAATTCAGTCTGCATTAACAATTGCATGGTGCACTTCAGCTTTTCTCCCGCTCACCTATCTCTGCCTTCTTGACCACCCTGCACTCCACTGGCCTGAAGAAGTCTTCTTGTATTTGGTGCTCCTCACCCTTTTCTCTTCTTTGTGTACTAGTCCACCTGTTGATCTTCCCATTATTTTTCTTTCCCAACCTGCTTGTAACTATTGTCAATGTCTTTGGTTCCAAACATGGTGTATCCAATCATTCCGGTCTCCTTTTCAAATTTTTCTTTATTGGGAGAGGGGTGTACAACACTGTCGGATAAACCATGTTTGAAGCTGAGAGTGTCATTGGTGGCTGAAGGGATATAGAGGAGTGAATATTTTGGAAGTTTGACGGGATTGATTTTTTTTTTTTTTGACCTGACATACCTCTGCTTGGAACATGTGTACTGTAGTCTATGCCCAGGTGTTTTAGTCCAAATAGATAACCTGGAACTAGCTGTTCAGTACAAGGATGTTTTATATGCAGGTAGTCCTGACTTAACAACCACAATTGAGCCTGGAATTTTGGTCATAGTTATTGTGGTTGTTAAGTGAGTCACTATGTGACTTCCATGGATTTTATGACTGTTTTAACAACAGTTGCAAAGTGAATCACTGTGGCTGTTAAATGAATGATGTGGTTGTTAAGCAAATCCATTTTTCTGAATGGGTGTTTTTTGCCAGAAACCAGCAAAAACATTGCAAATCTCTCTGCAACCACTATAAAATGCAAGCCTTTTGCTAAGTGCCCAAAATGTGGTCACGTGACTGCGGAGGAGGGGTTGATGCAGGAGTGACACATTCAAAGACGGGTTGTAAGTAGTAGCTTTTTGGGGACAATCATAACTTTCAATGGTTGTTAAGCGAGTGGTCATTAAGTGAGGACTATCTATATCTCACCTTCCTTCCTAGTGTTGTTTATTCCTTTGTTCAGTGATGTTCTTCAGTGTTTAATTTTTTAAAAAATAACAGTTTTTGTGATACTCTGCAGACAGACATCTTCAAGAATTCTGGAATGAGAGATCAGCCAGATACAGTCGTTCAGGTGGACAGTGAGTACAACACCCCAACAGAATCAGGAGAACATAAAACTTACTCAAGGTTTCAAGATAAGAGTAGGTTCATGGTAAGCTTTTTAACGTCTCCTTATATGCAAAGCAACGCTTCTTTATTGGGTTGCAGTCTATCAAAATAATTTAATTTAAAGGAATAAAAAACTGACCACTGCTTATGTGCTACGTCTTATTGGCTCATGATGATCTGTACTGAAACTTATTTTGAATTGGGCTTTATTTTGCTGTTTCAAGGCAGAATGATGAGCTAAATGAAGTTCCCCTTATAAGCTATGGAAGAAGACCCTTTTCTGCTAATGGCTGTGTTCCATAGGAGACAACATATGAGGGAGGAGTCATGGATGGGACTTCTTCCTTTTGTTTTTCATTCTGTCTCCTTTTTTTTTTTTTCTTTTTCTTTTGTTTTCTCATCCAGTAAACTGGATTTCAGTATAGGGATAGAGTACCTGAAGCCCAAATGAATGAGTTGTGAATAATAATAACAATGTATAATACAGGCAGCCCCTCAACATACAACCACACTTTGGACCAGAATTTCGATTTCAGTTGTTAAGTGAATCACATGATCATTAAGCAAATCTGACTTCCCCCATTGCTTGTTGGAAGCCAACTGGGAAGGTCGCAGATGGAGATCATATGATCCCAGCACTCTGCAACTGTTTTAAATACATCTTGGTTGCCAAGCATCCAATTTCTAATCATAGGTCTATGTGGATGCTGTGATGGTCATAAGTGCAAGGACTGAATGTAAGCCACTTTTTTTAGTGCTGTTGTAATTTTGAACAGTCACTAGATGAATGGCTGGTTGTAAATCAAGGACTACCTGTAGTTTGAGAGATCCTGACAAGGTGTTTAAATATTTAATATCTCATATTTACCTGGCTTAGATAAGAACCCCTATATCAAAACTACATAGCATTCCTCAAAACATAATTGGATGTCCTGCATTTTTGCATCTTTGTATTATTATGTCAGAATATGCAGAATTCTGTCACGGGCAGAAATTATTTTTTTTAATGTATGGAATCTCTATGGGGAAAAAAACTTGTATACCAGCTGCAGTGATATACTGCCATGGAACTATTAAAAGCATTCAGCCTTACTTCACAATCACAGTAGTAGCCTTAAAGTACACCATTTAATATAACTCTTGCATAACTAATCAGTTAGTCTTAGAGGCTAAAAGCTTCATTTTACAATACCCTGAATTAGAAAGAAAGAGTTGTAGAAAGAAAGAAAAAAGCTTCAGGGTCCAAGAGATATTTTATGAAGTAAAGAGTGAAGAAATATCCACCATGTATTTGACAGGAGTTTTTAAAATAATCATTGCTTTGACTGATTAGTGTCACCTTCCCAAATGTTGCAAAATATTCATTTATTAAAGCTATGCCATGTTTTGTCTATGTTATTTTTGAATGAGGGATAAGTACTAAAATAATTAACCAGTCTTTTACATAGTTTGATGTACTTTTTCCCCAGTGAATTATTTCGTTTAATTTCTTCCTTCCCCCTTTTGATATTTTCCATAGTTGCATATGTTGTATTTACTATTGGGTAACTGATATAATGGCCTCATAGTGCTATGTAATCAATCAGATTTGGTTATATAGTGATTTTATTGAAGGTAAGTTACATAAGTGCTTCTGGTAATATTGTCAGTCTAATTAAATATTTTTTTTGCTCTTTTCCAGAGCAGCTGTCCAAAATTTGCTCAGAGAGGGACATATCACAGCATTGCTGGGTTTTTTTTTTTAAATTAAAAATACCCACACTTTTTGACACACTATTTTTTTAAAAAAATTAAAAAGCAACTGTAACAAACTGCTTCTGTATATTAATGCTAGGTTTGCTTCTCAGTTTGCTGCTCCCAAGAGCATGTGAAATTAGATAGCCAACAAATTTTAAAATACCCAAGGACTAATTAGCAAGGAGCAATAATACAATTAAGACTTGGTAATTTGATGCCCTGTATCAAATGACTATTGATTATAATGTACACTCTTGTGTCTGTTGTCTGAGAGAAAATCAGCAAACATAATATGCAGTTATCTCTATGCGAAGAATTGGCAAAGTTACAAAGATGTATTAAAAAGCCACTTGATGTGATTAGCATAGTAGAGTAAAAAAATAGTAAGTTTTACCCCATTCATAAACTGTAGTAACACTTTTACCTTTTGCTAATATTTACTATATCACTCCATAGCTGCCTAGAATGACTAAAATACTTTTCTTCATTCACTGAACTATTGCTTCTCTTAAGTATTTAACAAAAGAACTTATTGCCATTGTAGCACAACCTAAATGGCCTCTAAAATAAGTATGCTTTTGATTTATAGCTTTGTGAGACGTTTAGTTAGTTGATCTGCTGATTTAATCAGTTGAAATTCAGATGTGATATTTATACAGTACTATTTATATAACATTGCTCAATTGCTAGTGGAAGACCAAAATGAAGGAACCAGAGCTGCTTTGGTTTTTGTGCACTGTAAAATATTCATAAGTGGATGTCAGTATGTTCAATAAATTAGTACTCTTTCTATCTACCGTATTTTCCGGCGTATAAGATGACTGGGCGTATAAGACGACCCCCGAATTTTCCTGTTAAAATATAGGGTTTGGGCTATACTCGCCGTATAGGACTACCCCTCTTCCAACGCATACCAAATAAAAATTAAAAAACATCAACTGGCTCATCCACAATGTAAAAGCAGCTGTGCTAGACCCAAAATGGCCCCTGAAACAAGCAGGAACCTCACACAGCCACAAAAAGCCCCCAAAAAAACAACTTTCACACTTTACACACACACCACACAACACAACACAACACAACTGGCTCACCCACAATGTAAAAGCAGCTGTGCTAGACCCAAAATGGCCCCTGCAACAAGCAGGAACCTCACACAGCCACAAAAAGCCCCAAAAAACAACTTTCACACTTTACACACACACCACACAACACAACACAACACAACTGGCTCACCCACAATGTAAAAGCAGCTGTGCTAGACCCAAAATGGCCCCTGCAACAAGCAGGAACCTCACACAGCCACAAAAAGCCCAAAAACCCAACTTTCACACTTTGCACACAAAATTCCACATACAGCTTTGTGAGATTTTGTGGGTTTGTGTAGTTAGAGTGAAACACTACAGAAACACACTAAATCTCAGAAAGCTGCACAAATATTATTTTATTTTATTTTATTTTTATTTTTATATGAAAGCTAAATTTAAAACTTCCTAAACTTTAAATGGCTAGGTCTAAAAAAGAACAACTAAAAAAACCCCCAATTAACTATTTTTTTTAAAGATCCCAAAGGGGAAAAAAACTTACCCAATAGAACAGGGGTCTCCAACCTTGGCAACTTTAAGACTTGTAGATTTCAACTCCCAGAATTCCTCAGCCAGCTTTGTTTTGCTGGCTGAGGAATTCTGGGAGTTGAAATCAACAACTCCCTGCCTGCTTGATTGCAGGCAGGGAGTTGCTTGCTGATGGAATGGGTTCAGGCAAGCGAAGCAAGGCAAGACAAGCAGCTAAGGTAAGCAAGCTGGAGGGGGAAAACTTTTTTCCTTCTCCATGGCTCTGGCGATCCCAGCTGAGTTGCCTGATTAGCAGATCGTCAGAGCTTGGATCGCCAGGCCATGTGAAAAGAGAAAAGTTTTTTCCTTCTCCATGGCTCTGGCGACCCCAGCTGCGTTGCCTGATTAGCAGATCGTCAGAGCTTGGATCGCCAGAGCCATTTAAGGCTCGTCAGAGCCTTTCGGGCTGGTCTGCCTGGTTACAGGAGAACGACACCCGGCGTATAAGACGACCCCCGACTTTTGAGAAGATTTTCATGTGTTAAAAAGTTGTCTTATACACCAGAAAATACGGTATATTTTTATTTATATCTCTTCGTCTGTGAATAAGTCAAAGATACATATAGAGCCAGAAATACCTCCTTATCCACCTGGGTCCCCAGGTGTCCTTTCATATCCTTGTACCCTGATTTTTATATTGGAATTAGTATCTTTCAATGTCACATACATTTTAATACAGCTTAATAAATATGACTAACTTTTGCAACTATATATTAACTAAAAGGCATACAATAATAGAGCTGGTGATGTTCATAGACTTCCTAGCTAAAGAAAAGAAGAGGAGTTTAAAATGAGCATCAGATATCTTAAAACCTAATCATTCTTCCAGAAGGCTGTGGAGTGGGATGATCCAGATGGTCTGACCGGATACTGAGTCTGTTTGAATTGGCCACGCCTCCTCACGCATCCCTCGTTTCCAGTTTTTTCGACTCAGTGGATCTGACCAGACATGTTCTGAGTCATCTCACTCCTCACTCCACTCATGGACAATATATTTCTTCAATTTGTGCTGAGTGTGCTGGCCACTTCAGTTTCGGCTGAAAATGCTGCCACCGCCGCACAGCTGAGAGGCTACTGCAATTAGCAGCTTTTTCCTGCAGCTCCACAGACCTGCACCGCTGCCGCTGCCGCCCCTATTGCGCCGCCTGTGCCCCCGACTCCCAGCTGAGGGGTGCCCAGGTGAAGGCGGCTTGGAGCGCCATTCAGGACTTTTTTTGCCGCTGCGCCATAGCCGTTACCGCCGCCATTACCGCCTGCGCTCCGACTCCCAGCTGACGAGCACTGAGGCGCCACAGCGGCTAGCATCATTCCGGCAGGTAATTCAAGCCACTTGCCAACCTAGTCGCAGCGATTTCACTTGAGCCCTTGCTGTTTCTGGCGATCCTTCTAGCGCTTTGGGAGACGGCCAATTTACATCGCGGCCGTTGACTCCCACGTGCAGCGGCCATTTTGCGCTATCTCGATTGGCGGCGGCCATTGCCCAGGCCCGGAGCAGCTGTATTCCACTGCTCCCTCTGCCTTTTTCAGCGGAAGGAACCCCACTGCCAGCATTTCTGACCTGCTGGGGTATCAGTTCTGGTTTCTGGCTGTCAGTGGGCAGAAGTCCCACTGATATTTTTTTGTTCTCGCCATGGCGGATCAATCTAAAGCCAATTCTGCTGACCCGGGCAGAAAGGCCACTTCCAAGTCAGCTTCAGGAAGAAAAGCCCAACAGCCATCCCAAAGCGAGCTAAAAGACCTCCAGCGTCACCACAAGGCTTTGGAGCGTCAAATATTACAAGCAGAAAGGGAGCATGCTGACCATGAGGGTCTCTCGGCTCAAGCCATCCCCGGATCTCCCGGTCAGGAGGCAGAAGAAGATCTTGACGTCTCCCAGGCACTGTCACCAGAGAGATCAGATCATCCTTCTGCCGCTGGCTCCCCTCCCTTGACTAACCAAACACAGGAGGATCCATTTGCTTGCTCTGTGGTTCCCCAGGCCCCCCCTCCTCCACCTTCAACAGGACAACGTTCACATTCCTTGGAACTCGGAAACCTACCCGAGTCAGTACAACAGTTGATTGCACGGGCTATATCTCATGGCATCACCGAAGGCATTCGGGAACATCGATCTGCGTCGATCGTATCAGAGAGCCTGCATTCTCGACAGTCACGCATCTCTCCTTCTGCCAGTCTCACCGGATCTCCCTAACGATCTCCTGAGCGCTCACCATCACGCTCAAGGGGCAGCGTGGATCTCTGCTTGGAGGACGACGTTCGTCGGGACACCGAACTGTCAGACGATGAGTGCGCTCCCCCAGATGTACCGGCCTTCACAGGCTTGTTCCCGCAGGGACATTTTAAGTCTCTGCTACATAAGGCCAAAATCACCACGGGCCTCATGGATGCGGTTCCGGACCCAGCTTCGGCTTCCACCTCAACTGCAGGCCAAGGGATCTTCTCCGAACCAGTGGCGGAGCAACTCTTCGTTCCGGCTTCTAAACTATTTCTTGACGTGGTGAGGAAACAGTGGTCCACTCCGGCCTCTCTGCCCACTCCCAGTGGCACCGATCAGCGGAACTACAATATGGACCCCTCGCTTACCAGTATTTTACAGGTACCATCTGTTGACGGCCTTGTTACTGCCCTTTCCTCTCCTTCTCCTTACCTCGCAGGGGACTCCTCCGATGGCTTTAAACCAGAGGACAAAAAATTTGACTCGTCAATCAAGAAGGCACATCAGCCTGGGCGATTCAAGCCGCTACTGCGGCCTCCTTCTCCCGATCCTCCCTGTTGTGGCTCCAGCAGCTGCAATCCCGCATTCCAGCTCAAGAGGTCCAGGTTCACCAGGACCTCAACAAGATCATTGCAGCTACCCAATTCGCTGCCGATGCCACGCTCAATGCGGCAAAATATTCCTCCCGAGCGATGGCCTCCTCTGTCACCTCGAGGCGCCTTTTATGGCTGCGCCAGTGGCCAGCCGATATTAAGGCCAAATGGCGCCTCGCTGCAGCCCCGTACTCGGGGTCTAAGCTGTTCGGTGACTCCCTCGAGCCTCTCCTGGTTGAGGACAAAGACAGGAAGAAGGTCCTGCCGTCAGCTACCAGACGAGCGGACCGTAGAGCCACCCCCTATTACCGGAGGCAGCCTTCCCGCTTTCCTTCCCAGGAGGGCACCTTCCAGTGCCCATACTTGCAGGGTTCCTTTCATCCCCAAGATAGAGGTTCCTTTCGAGACAGGGCACGCAACTATGGAGCACAGAAACGCTCCCTCCGTGGATCTGGCTGCCGCCAGTCCAGACGTTAAAAATGACTCTCGCCTCAATGCCCCCATCGGGGGCAGGCTGAACCTCTTCCTAGACAGGTGGATTCACATTACCTCGGATCAATTCTCCGGCCAAGCGCAAACTCATGGAGTTGGCTATTCATCATCTACTAGATATCAGGGCGGTGGAGGAAGTTCCTCCCGCCCAATGGAGACAAGGGTTCTACTCGATCCTATTCGTGGTGCCAAAGTGCTCTGGGGGCTGGAGAGCAATCCTGGACATGAAGGCCCTCAATTTCCACCTCGTCTACAGGAGGTTCAAAATGAGCACCCTCAAAACCATTCTGGAGGGAATTCGGCCCGGAGACTATCTAGCTTCCATCGACCTCTCGGAGGCATATCTCCACATACCCATATCGCCGTCACATCAACACTTCCTCAGGTTCAGCTACGCGGGGCATCACCTACAATATCGAGGACCTTGGCTTTACCAAGGTCCTCGCGGCCTTAATTGCTCACCTACGATCCGTCCCGGTAAGGCTTCAAGCCTACCTGGACAATATTCTAGTTCAGGCCCCATCCCTGTCACGGGCTCAGACCGACTTGCAACTGACCATCCGGGCCTTACAGGACCATGGATTTCTCATAAACCTGCCCAAGAGTCAGCTGCAGCCCCAGACGCGATTAACGCATCTCGGGGCAATCATCAACACCAGACTAGGACAAGTGTTCCTCTCTCAAGAGAGACGGAACGACCTCAGATTGATGACACTTCACATTCTGTGGGAGCCAAAGACCACTGTACTCACATTATCAAAGCTTCTGGGAAAGCTCGCGTCTTGTATAAGCATCGTTCCATGGGCTCGACTTCATGCGCACAGCCTTCAGTGGTTCCTCCTCCCGCACCAACGGACCGGAACGTCCTCCTCCCCTCAGAAGGTCAGGCTGTCCCCGTCAGTATGCCGGTCCCTGCGCTGGTGGACATCTCCGGCCCTGGACAAGGGATGCTTCTTTGTGGACACCCAACAGGTCGTGATCACCACGGACGCCAGACTCTACAGCTGGGGAGCGCACCTGAATGCCCTCGTAGCACAGGGCCGCTGGTCCCCCAACGAGGCCTGTTCCAGCATCAATCTCCTGGAACTTCGAACAATACGCCTGGCCCTCCGTTCATTCCATCGGGAGGTGCAGGGCCGCCACGTGTTAATTCTAATCGATAACATCGCGGCAAAATCACATGTAAACCGCCAGGGGGGGACACGGTCCAAGACTCTGATGCGGGATGCCCTTCAACTAGGATGGTGGGTGGAGGCCCACTTCGCCTCGCTTCGAGCCGACCATATTGCAGGAGCAGACACTCATGAGCGACTTCCTCAGTCGCACCACGGTGGACCCATCAGAATGGCAACTCCACCCCGACATCTTCAGGGACATCTGTCACCGCTTCGGCCAGCCGCAAATAGATCTATTTGTGACCCCGGCGAATGTGCAACTCCTCAGGTTCTTCAGTCGTTATCCGGCGCCGGGAGCGGAAGCCACGGACGCCCTCCGTTGTCCCGGGCCACAAGGTCTGTTGTACACTTCACCCCCCAGCGCTGATTCCCAGGGTACTTCGCAAAATCGTGGCGGAGGGGGCGGAAGTCATCCTCATCGCCCCCCACTGGCCTCGGAGGCCTTGGTTCTCTGACCTGATCATACTCTCAACAACTCGCCTCTGGAGGATTCCGCTGGAGAAGGCATCCCTCCGTCAGGGGGCCATCCATCATCCGGACCCGCACTGGCTACATTTAACCGCCTGGTCCTTGAGGGGCTCCTCCTGAGACAGGCACACTATTCCGAAGGGGTCATCCAAGTCATGCAGGCGGACAGACGGCCTTCCACCATCAGGCTTTATAACATCACCTGGCAGGTATTTATCTCTTGGTGTTCAGTGTGCGAGATTAACCCTGTTTCAGCTTCTGTCCCACAAGTCCTCGACTTCCTGCATGCTGGGCTCCGCAAGGGTTTGGTGCTTAACACGCTCAAACGACATGTGGCCGCCCTTTCCACGATATTGTCACCCAGAGATGGAGCTCCACTCTCCCACCACCCGTCGATCCACTGGTTTCTTCACGGCGTGCGCAACATTCGCCCACCCGTAGTGCACCGCTACCCAACCTGGGATCTGCCACGCGTACTACGGGCCTTTACCGAATCTCCCTTCGAGCCCCTGCACTCTGCAAGCCTCAGATTCCTTACCTTCAAGGTGGCATTTCTGGTGGCCGTTACTTCGGCCAGGCGCATTTCCGAGCTCGCGGCCCTCTCTATCAGGCCCGATCTCTGTGTCAGTCACCCCGACAGGGTCATCCTTAGGTTGGACCCATCGTTCGTTCCTAAGGTGAATTCCCGTTTCCACAGGGAGCAGGAGGTTATCGTACCTAACTTCTGCCCGAGGCCCCGTCATCCATTGGACCGTAAGTGGCACACCCTGGACATCCGCAGAGCCCTTAAAATCTATATCTCGCGGACGGCGCCTTCTAGACGATCTGAGGCTCTATTCGTATCTTTCCAGCCTATCTCCTTAGGTTCTAAGGTGTCTTCGGTCACTATTGGCCGCTGGATCTGGGCCTGTATTGCCCACGCCCAGGAATATTACTGCGCATTCCACACGCAGTGCAGCTACCACCGCTGCTTGGGCCACGCAAGCTTCCCTCGAAGACATTTGTAGGGCCGCTATCTGGACAACTCCATTGCTGTTCATTAAACACTACTGCCTGGATGTCTTCGCCTCCACGGAGGCATCCTTCAGCAGGAGGGTCCTGCAACAGATAGATTTAGCCTCGGGGGCTTCAACCTCGCAGGCTTCCCACCCGTAAGGCAGACGAGCTTGGGCATATCCCACTCCTGACCCACTCCGCAGCCTTCTGGGAGAAGAGGCATTGGACTTACGGTGAACGCTGTTTCTCCAGGGGCTGCGGAGTGGGTCAGCCCCTCCCTGCCTGCGAGCAAGGGGCATTGGTGTAACTGTCTGTCTGAGCTTGTCTTTCAGATCCTTCTTCGTCAAATAAACTGGAAACGAGGGACGCGTGAGGCGCCGTGGCCAATTCAAACAGACTCAGTATCCGGTCAGACCATCTGGATCATCCCACTCCTGACCCACTCCGCAGCCCCTGGAGAAACGGCGTTCACGATAACTCCAACTCCTCTTCAAAACTTGGGAAAATCTAGTGAATTTGATCTGGCAAGAAAGCAGTTTTGAGATTGTTAGGTTACAAATTTAGTACCATCACTGAGAAGATCTCTCTATTAGTTAATATGACCTCAATACTCTTACTAACATATTCTTGTGCCTAAAACCTTGCCTGTAAATTAAATAATATTTTGGGGATGGGGAGCCTATGGGAGAAAGGTGCTCAAAGTTAGTAAGGGCTTTAAAAATCAAAAAGAGCACTGTATACTGATTCTGGAAGTGAACAAGTAATTACTAAAGCACAATTAATATGGCACTACATGTTACTTTAACACCATGCATGTACTGGAAAATTACTATATCGTGTAGAGTAATTAGTATAGACCTAATGCATTAAACTGATGCAAAAGAAAGATGAGATAAGTTGCTGCTACCATGACCACCTGCATTCTCTCCCACATATATACATGACCACATATATGAACAGAAGTGTATAGCCTGTTCTGAAAGAACTCCGAACATCACTTCCCAAGATTACAAAATATTTACCAGTTTAGCCAAACCTTGTTTGACATCTAGCTTCTTATATTTCATATATCTTATCTACTTATCCCATAGAGCAAGTTTAGGGCACCCATGGTTCATAGAATCGATGGAGCTAAAATGCACCCTAAACTTTTTATTTTTTAATATATTGATATTTGTTAAAGTGAACAGCCAAAATATCATCAGGCTATCCATAAAGGATCAAAATGAGGTTATGTTGAAGATGATAATATATAGATAATACATTTCGAATTCTTTGGAACAATTGTAAAACATGACTTCAGAACAACAGTATCACCTATTGGTAGGAGAAGGAACTCTAATTTTACTTTCTAATATAGCCAGAAAAATGCTGAATTAACAGTTGGGTATAGTATTGCAAAAGTGACTTGTGTTTTTAGCTACATAAGGAAAATGAAATATTGGGAAAGAAACAATTTTTATACTTAGTCTGCATATTCAAACATGTACATAAAGCCTGTGAGAGACAAGTATGCTGGCAGAGAAAGGAAAGTTCCTTTCCTCCATTGTCAACCCAGAAACCAAATGAGACCATTTACTGCCTGCACAGAATTCCTTGTTGCCTTTGACTACCAGCTTTTTAGATAAAAGGATATGTTTTGATAATCTGCCATCAAGTGGTTTCTTCTTCTTCTTTTTTTTTACCCCTAACAAACACAGATAGATTTCTCCATGGTGATCTGTCCCTTACCTGATTTTCAGGTGTTTCAACATTGCTTCTACTGTCATTGTAACTTAGTCCATCTACTTTATTGTTGGTCATTCTCTTTGTTTCCTTTAACTTTTCCCAGCAATAGAACCTATGCCAGAGATCATCTAATATGTGTGAAGTAGGATAATTTGAGTTTGATCATTTGTGTCTTGGGTGAGAACTCTGGGTTGTTTTGTTCAATGATCCATTACAATATATGTCATCTCTCTCAATTTTGAAACAAGATTCTGAGCCAGTTCAAACCCAATCTGAGTGCACAGATTACAATTCAGATGAAGCTGTTATAAATAAATATTCTATTGTTGAACTGCTTTATTTCTGGCCTTTAGTTACAGCAAAAAAATACTGAGCTTCCTTCTGCTTTATTTATTGCTTAGTAAAATAGTTTTTGTGATTATATGACTTTTAATCATATTATATGAAAAGCTGCATGTGTTATTGTCCAATTTAAAACAAGTGCAAGATAGGAATATAGAAATAAAAGTAACTGCAATTTTAGTTTTAAAATCTTTTCTTCCAGTTGATGCACTGATATTTATATTAATGTTAATAACAATTAACTTTAATTTGATCTGTTAATGTAATTTGCTTTAATTTTTCAGGGGGATTCAGTGAAGCCACTTATTCAGGAATCTAATTCTGAATCCTATAGAAATATAAAGCAGAATGCTTCATGTACAGATTCTTTATCCTGGGTAATTATCTAGTACATCATCCATTGATTATACCAAACAAACCAATACTAAAATATTGTAGAGCCTCCATCAATGAATTTATTTTTAATGGTATTATTGGAAACATTCACGTTAATACCTAAGCTAAGATTGTAATAGAGAATTCAAACTTAGAATCATAAAATTTTATAGTGAGAAAATACATTGAAGGTAATGTAGTCCAATCCCCTGCTCAGTGCAGGATCCATTGGAGTCGGGGTTGACAAACCTACAGCCCATTGGCCAGCTATGACCCAGATCATCCAACCCATAGTTTCAGAAAGGAATATATCCACCTGATTGGTGTGTGCATGTGTGTGTGCATGGATGCGTGAGAAAGGGAGAGAGAGCACACACATCACTTCTTTGGGTGTCCATTTTGGCAACAACTTCACAAGCCATCTTGGCACAGGCTGAGCAACAAACCTCCACACAAGCTGTGAGGTGAAGGCAGAGCTATGAGACAGAGCTGGAAGATAACTTTCTAGCCTCTGGTGAAGACTTATAGTAAAAAAAAATACATATATCAACACTTAACATGGTGCATAATATAATCCTCTTGATATGTACTAATTCTCTTTTTTGTAGGTTTAATCCATTGCTTCTGTAACTATTTTCCAGACAATAAAAAGTAGATTAACTTGTTCTTTTGCATAAAAATCTTTATTTAAATACTCAATATGTCATATTATGAAAGTTGGAATAAATGAAAAGTGTTTCCTATATTACATATCCATTTTGTATGGACAAAAGATTTGGCTAGTGGATCTTTAAAATAGTTTTCCAGTGTCATGGAGGGAATGGTGTTAAATCATTGAAAAAATTGCTTGGAGTGTACAATTAAATCATTGGCAGTGGCATTAATAGATTATTGCAAAATGCATTGAATTATTATGTAATATAATAAGGATTTTTATTTTGAGCTGAATAATTGATAGATATTATTTGTTGCTTATAAATATTAGAAAGAGGAAAAGAACAAAGCAAAGAATAAAAACTGCTTAGAAAAATATATAACTTTCCCCTTTACATGCCAACCAATTTTATTTATTTATATATTTATTTTATTTTTATTTATTTTATTTATTTTATTGAATTTGTATACCGCCCTACTCCCAAAGGACTCAGGGCGGTGAACAGCCACAGAATAAAACATATAAATACAAAATTTAAAATAGACTAAAATTTGCAATATTTATAAACATTTCAACCTCCTTAAAAACATACTGTGTTTGTATCTGCCTTGGTTTGTGAGAATTACACTGAGCTTTTAACTGTAATTATAGTCTATTTTGTCAGTCTTTTGTATCCAGCAGATTAGTAGAACTATTATAACTGGTTCCTCTTTTTCCAAAGATACAATGTAATAAGGAAGAGCAAGTCCTTAATCCTAAAGAGGATGTCCAGAGCACTCAGAGTGCTATCAAATTGGCTTCATGGAACCAGAATTCAGCTAATGTTGAGGAAGATCTGTTTACTGATTCCCAGTCAGAGGTAATTGTTATTCTTGTCATCCAAAACAGACCTAGGCAAAGTTAATGATATGTTGAATATATACTGCTCAAAAAAATAAAGGGAACACAAGCAGAAGACATCCGAGATCTGAATGAATGAAATAGTCTTATTAAATACTTTGTTCTTTACATACAGTAGTTTATACACTGCTCAAACAACTAAAGGGAACACAAAACTACTGTATGTAACGAACAAAGTATTTAATAAGGCTATTTCATTCATTCAGATCTCGGATGTCTTCTGCTTGTGTTCCCTTTATTTTTTTGAGCAGTGTATTTTATTTGATTTTACAACTAAGTTCTAGTACCTTTCCTAGTTTCTGTGATCATTTAATATCAAATAACATGTAAGTTCTTATCCCAAGAAGCTATACTTTTGGCTTCCTTTTGCTTTCTAAACTGTTTGGGGGTGGGTGGGTTATCTTGGAAAGCACTTACATACGAGAAAGACTGTCTTTTTTATATATATATATATACATATCAAACTCATAAATCCATCCAACAGGTTAAAAGTGGAATAAAGTATTGTAAAGATGCCACTACTTGGGAAGATTGTCTTTTGATGTGTATCTTGTCTGAGTAACAATTACATAGTTAATGAAAGAATAAATTTATTTTTTTGCTAGGTGTTAAGTCAGCCTTCAAAGAGGAAATTACCAGAGTGGTTTGAAACATCAAAGGAAATAATTCCTCCTGTTAAAGTATCTAAAAAATCCAGAGGAGGGAGTAAAGGACTCTTCAGTTGAAACTGGAAATGGCACAACAATGTATTTACAAATAACAACTTCATGAAGATGACATTCTTCTACTTTATTGTGAGTTTTCCATTAACATCTCTTCCAGAAAAATTAATGGGACTTATCAAACTCTGCAAGTGAGCCCAGGCAAAGAAAGAAAAAGAAGAAAAAGATTAATAGTTTAAATCAGAGTGCACATTGCACAGAATATTCTTCACAATGTATGTGTTATGTATTGATGTGAATTGTTCTTTCTCAGATTTAATCACCTATTAAGGAGGATATCTGAACCTGTATTCAGAAGCAGCTGACTTCTCAAAAATACATAAGGTTCCACTTCAAATACTATGTTGACATTTAAGAGAACTGTGTTTTCATGAAATGGACATGCCCATATTTTTTATTTGTAATACACTATTTTTAAGGAAGACATTCCTGTGAAAAATAATATTAAAAAGCAGGATACCATGTGCAATGCTACTTAATTTTTTAAAATTGTTAACTTTTTTTCCTTCTCTTGCAATTACTTTTGGCACTTTCCTACAAAAAATAAAACTTATTTATCATTAAAAGTTGTGGTTCAGTTCAGTGTTTGTGTTCAAGAGAGAAAATTAGCTCTTGATGACTGGATGGACAGTCTTTTTGACAAAATAGACAAGTAATTTGCCATTGTTGCCTTCTGTGATTATTGTTTTGACATCCTCATCTACTATAGTACCCTGGGATTTCCTGGTGGTCTCTCATCCAAGAGAGATAAGGGCAATCATCCAGTTTAATTGCTTAGCTTTTTTGAGGCAAGATCTTTTGTTGCCATCTGCTTGGGTGAAGTAAATAGATATGTGTTTTAAATTCCTAGCCTTAAATGATAGACTCCTTAAAAAATTCAAGCTTGACAATTCATTTTCATCCTTCTCCATTCCCTTGTTAAAATTTATCCTGTCTGTTCTGTATATGGCTCATGAATAAACTATCACAATTATTTATAGTTAATTTTTCTGTCTGAAAACAACTTTGTAGAAGTTGGCTTAAAACAACCTAGAACATTTAGGAATTCTTAGCATCTGACTAACCATAATATTTATGAAAAAAATGAGTTACAGTAAAGTGGGGTGCAGTCAAGATATATACGTGGTGTGTCTCGTAAGGAAACTTCTCTACAAAGTTATCCCACTGAATATTGTGATGGACTTTCTAAAATGAACGGATGCTACCAAGTAGCCTTCAAGCCCTTACCAGTCCATGATTAACGTATTTGATTACAAAGAAGCTTTCGAATGATGTAATTTAGGTTCAGAGAAGTTTTATTTTAGCAATAGCACTTAAGATTCACATATTGCTTCACAGTGCTTTATAGCCCTCTCTAGGTGGTTTACAGTGTCAGCATATTGCCCCCAACAATCTGGGTCCTCATTTTACCCATCTCGGAAGGATGGAAGGCTGAGTCAACTTTGAGCTGTGGGACTCGAACTGCCAAACTGCTGGCAGCCAGCAGAAGTAGCCTACAGTATTGCATTCTAATCATTGCGCCATCACAGCTAATTGTGCTGTTTTTTTGTGTGGTTTTTTTTAAACATGCAAGGCTATTCTTGGAAACTTCAGTCAGTTCTAATCACTTTTTCCAAAATTTACATAGCTTTGGAGAAGGTTTAGATAAAAGTGTCTCTGTGCATTTAGTATAGAGTAGTATGGTATAGAGTAGGGGTCTCCAACCTTGGCAACTTTTAAGACTTGTGGACTTCAACTCCCAGAATTCCTCAGCCAGCAGAGTAGAGCTGGTTGAGGAATTCTGGGAGTTGAAGTCCACAAGTCTTAAAGTTGCCAAGGTTGGAGACCCCTGGTGTAAAGTACTCATGGAAGCGAATGGGATCAGCAGGAAGCAGACTAGAACTAGCAATAGCCGAGCCAAATACTGTATTTTGTATAGTAGCATTTTAGTAGCTCTAGCCCAGAATGTTTGCGCTCTGGGGATTCTTCCTATGGAATTTGCTTCCCTCTGAGATCTAGCTCAGGGGTCTCCAACCTTGGCAACTTTAAGCCTAGAGGACTTCAACTCCCAGAATTCCCCAGCCAGAATTCTGGGAGTTGAAGTTCTCCAGCTTAAAGTTGCCAAGGTTGGAGACCCCTGAGCTAGAGCACTCGATGAGCACTCTTACTTCTGTACGCCTTTCGGCAGGCTATGCAAGCTTTTGCTGCCAGGGGATTCTGGGAATTGAAGTCCACACCTCTTAAAATTACTAAGGTTGAGAAACGTGGCTAAAACCATAAATTCAACAAGCTCTAATTCTTCTCCTATGGAGATGGGGGGTGTTGGGCAGTATTTCGCTCCACAAACGACTTCCTGTTGCCATAGCAATTGTCCTACTTCCGGACCTTTCCTTTAACTCTGACGCAAAATGCAATGGACCAGCGACAGGAAAGATGGGCGCCCTTAAATAGGAACTACTAAGCCAATCGGAAAGCGGGAGCCGGTGGGCTCCGTGGATTCGCCCGTCTTCCTTCTTGCCGTTTGGAGTCGCCTCATGCGCGAGGTGAGTGGCTTGGCGCGAAGTCTCGGGATGGGGTTGGCGGGATGAAGAGCCGTTCGGGGAGGTGAGGGGCGAGTGGCGACGTTGTGCCGCCGCCTCGGGTGCGGAGTTGCGAAGCTCGACTCCCTCAGGGGGGGCCGAGGAGTTCAGCAGCCCCTCGGAAACAGGGGCGGTCCACGGGGAAAGCGGAAGACGGGAGAATTCTGGGCAGGTCAACGAGGAAACGCCGCTTTCGCATTTTAAACACGGGAGGCTCGCGGGAGCCTTCGAACTGCGCGGCGTGTAGTTTCGTGAGGGGGGGCCACGAAGCGGCCGAAGATCCTTTCTGACCGGGAGTATCTCGGTGGAAGTCTTGATTAAAGACTTAAAAGGATTCTCGTGCACCGAAGCTCCCTCAGCAAGATGCCTCTCCTTAGGGAATTCCCGCCGGACGGTGGCTCAACCCCTGCTTTAAATCCTTTTTTGCGAAGGAGATTTTGTTCCCTAGCTGAACGACTAGGACGTTCAGCCGAAATCAAATGTCCGTCTTTTAAATGTTTCTAGCCCATCCCCCCAGAGCAGCAGACGTTTATGCAGGGCAGTCTTTCAGATATACTCCAGATCTTGGCTGTACCTAAAATAAGTTGCCTAACTTACTGTGAGAAACCGACTCGCCAGCCAGAAATTTGTCAGAGTTATGAAGTGAAGCAGCAAACAGTTTATTACTTTCTTGCAAGAGCAGGTGGCTAGCAAGTAGGTGCACACAGGAATACATTTCTCCAGCTTTTTATTCCCTCCACCCAAGCACAAATCCCTCCTCTGCAGGCCCCTTTGACAAAGACTACAGGGTCACAATCTTCTTGGAACACCTGTTTCATCTCTTCTCCATGAACTTCCCCATGTTTAATCTGTCCCCCTGATCTTTTGCCCAGTTCCCCTTTTTCTAGACTACCTTTTGTCCCTTTTTAGATTAATTTCTTAACCTACATTTCCTGTTTCCTTACAGTCTGAGTAGCATAAGCATAATAAATTGAAACAAGCACTGTCTTCATCAGTTTCTTACGCTACAACATTCTCAGTACCAAGCATAGAATGTAAACAGACCTTTCTATTGATGCAGTTTAAAACTGCATCCATGTTTTGTAGTAGCTGTACGGTATTGGTAAGATAGATTCTCCTTGATTGCCACTGAGACAAATATGGCATAAACACTATACAAATAAAACTTGTTATACTAAAATGTAGTTTTCAAACCAAGTCTTGCCTGTCCTACACTACTGCTTTTACCAAAATACATTTGCACTTGTTTGAAATATGGATTCCTGAAAAACGTCCTTTGTGCTAGTGAACAGTACTTCACTGTAACTATCTTTCATGGCAATCCTTTATTTTGAGAAAGCATATTTATATTCAAAGATTACTATCCTTGTTACAGATAGTAACAGATAGACCCTCTGGATACCATTGCACTTATCTCCCAGCTTCAATCACTATTGTTTTTGCTTGCTGGCTTGTTGGAAATTGCTTCATTATCACCTTAAAGGCTCCAGTTTGTGTACCTATTATGAATCTACTGTAGCTATGAAAATCATTCAACAGCGTGTTATGTAGCTTTTAAATTCTATAAATCAGCTTTATTTTCATAAACTTCTACCATACAGATAGAGCAATCCAAAGACAATTTAAAAAGGATAACAACAGATTTTGGAAAGTTCTATGTCTCAATGAAATTTGGAATGAAAAACATAACTTGAATTTACAGATTATGATAAAGCAAATTTAGCATCATGTATGATCCCAGTTATATATAAAATATGATTTACACCTTAATATTTTATGTCAGCCAGGCTACTGTTGTTTTCGCCCCTTTAATATACTGCTTTAATGCAGTATATTCATGTAAATATTTTCTTTTGAATCTATACAGCAATTACTTAAAAATATGGAAATATGATCATATATGTCTTAAAAATGCAATAGATGCATTGTAGTGTTTAAGGAAGTAACTCAAATGGCTTCTACTGTGATGCTGCTTTCAACTTCACAGTGATTATTGCAGACCTACTTTACAGAATTGTTTTAAAGAAAAAAATCTCTCCAATCCAGAAATTTCCAAATCTGTTCATGTTATCTTTTTCTAAATGTTATTAAGTTTTTGCTTGTTTTCAAGTAATTGGTTTTTATTATGTGTGATGAAAATGAACATAATATGCTGTTTAGAGTCAAAATTATAGTAAGCAAAAATTTGATGCTTCCCTGAAAAACACTTAATGCTAAGCATAATTGGTAAAAATTTATCTATTTACTTTAATTACTATAGTTTTATATTATCTTTCTGAAAGTGCAAAGAAAATAGGCTAGTAAGAATATATAGGTCTGTAATTGTCTCCAATTAGTATAATTTGGAGCTTGGAGATAATGAAGTAAAGCATCACATAAGTGTGTGTGTATCTGTCTATGTCTGTCTGTTTCATTCTATTTTGCATCTTTTTAAAAAGAGGCATCTGGGTACTTTGGTATAACTGCTGTAATAATTAATATAAATAAAAATCCCTTTCCTGCTACCCAATTCAGTTTCTTGTTGGATTTTAGAACTTGATAATTTAGTTTTCTTCTTAGTAAGTATTTTTTTTAAAGTTTAACTTTGGCTTCTAAAATTTCCTACTCTTGTTGTTTGGAGATAATGAGAGAAGTTTTAAAATATCCAGTTCTTTTGCATATTTTGATGCACATCAACTCTTGCCAGAAAAACCAATAAAGTAAAGTAATGGAAATCAATTCAGAATTGCTGGTGGGTACCAAGTTGAGTTTCTTGATAAATATGTGTAATTACAGCTGGAGAATGCTACACCTCTTAAAGTGGAATATTTTTGCATTTTTGCAAGCATAGATTTATCAGGGTCTAAAAATAAATCATTTTTATTTTGAGCTTTAAACATACAATATTAAGTTAAGAATGATTTTGGTGTGTTAATATTTATGTGTCTTTTTTTTTCTGTGACAGAATTATGGATCCAAACTTGTTACGAGAACGAGAACTTTTCAAAAAACGAGCACTCTGTACACCTGCTGTAGAGAAACGTCCAGCACCTTCTTCTGATTCCTCATCTTCTAAAAAGAAGAAAGCCAAAGTAGAACAGAGTGGTTCATCAAGTTCAAAACCAAATACAGGTTAGTAGGGGCAGAGGGAAATTTGAGATAAGCAATTGATGTATGTACCTCTTGGTTGACGGGTGCAGGTAATAGCATGCTGACTTGCATAGATAGTTGGCATAGAATAAGGTGAACATATTGGCCTAAAACTGAATTTTTGGATGTGGTATGCTGACCAAAATGCATGTGAAAACTGATAACCATTGCTGTTACTGTTTGCTGGGAATGCTAGGTGTAGCATGATTGTGATTGTGGCTGGTAACAAAGTCTATTCTTACTCTACTCATTTAACATACCTAAAATCGTTATGCAAAAGTCTTAATTGGCCACGATAGGTGATGAAGATAAATATGTCATCAGTTGGCAAGTCTGACATTTGGAAGATTACAACTAGGAATGTATGTAAATGTAAAGAACATAAAGAGCATGAGAATGAATAAATTGTATAAAAATAAATTTGTATTGAAACTAAGAGAAAAATGAAGGATGTAATAATCTGAAGGTAATCAGATTTTATGGAGTGGAACTGATGAACATTTGCAGTGAAATGAAGATATAACTTTATGAATGAAAGAGCTAAAATGTATGTCAAAAGATGAATGTCATCTAAATTATGGATACAAATAAAAGTTGGAATCCATGAATTGTTGATAGTTGTATGTTGTGCTCCAGTGTGTAATGCTAATGGAAGAACCAGAAATGACTATGGAAAAAATCATTACACATGAATCCAGGAAAAAAATTACTCTGCAAGATGACTTGGACAGATGGGAGAAAAACAAGTAGAGAAGAAGTAGACTATTCAGACACCCAAGAATAGCAATAGCACTTGGATTTATATTCCACTCCACAGTGCTTTACACCACTCTGAGTGGTTTACAACATCAGCATATTGTCCCCAACACTCTGGGTCAGTTTCTGCTTTAAAAATATGTTTGTTTTAATTATGTAAATATTTAGCCACATATGACAAAATAAAGAGTATAAATCTACAAGCATTATTGGTTTGAATATTTATGATGAAAATTGAAAGACTGAGTGAAGGGTGTAAAATTGATCAGAGGTTCTGAATGTTGAATAGAGCATTTCCCAGAGTAGATCTTGGAAAAGAAGTGTTCTGGAAGAAAAGGAAAGAAGTGAAAGTATAATAGCTACAAGAGAGCAAATATAAAAAATAGAAGGAATGGAAGAGAACAATAAAAAAAGTTCATGTGGAAGTTGTGTAGAGTAATCAGAATTGTGGTATTGAGTGCCAGGAAAGAATATATACTTATGGTAATGGGAAGTAAGGAAAATGATTCTTGGTGGAATGATGAAAAAAGCTATGGATAAAAAAAATGCACATAAGAGCAATAACAGAAATAATACATTCTGGAAATGGGTGAAGAGGGCTAAACATGGAGTTTCCAGTTGAATAAGATTTTAAAAATTAAGCAATGAAATAATTTGTGAAGAAACTGAAATGAACCAATACGTAAGTGATTTGCATTGTAATAACTGATATTTTGAAGTGTGAAATTGAGCTGAATACAGTACATATAACTAACCAAGACAAAAATAATGAAAATGAAGTCATAAATGCATAAGAAAGTTGAAAATGGTAAGGCTACATGTCTGATAGCTCTAACCCAAGAAATGTTAAAATATGTGACTTGCTCATGGTGTGACTGCAGGATTTGTTTAATACATAGGTGAAGACTGCATCTGTGTCTGATAGTTGGGGAATGCTGCTAATTGTTCCTCTAGACCAGAGGTGTCAAACTCACGGCCTATGGGCTGGACTCATCACACGCTGGCCATCCCCACTCCCTGTTTAGCGAAGGGGGAAAAAGTCACTATGTCACGTGACAACAACGTGACGCCATGAATTTGACATCCCTGCTCTAGGCAAAAGGAAAAGTACCAATAATAAATGCTAAAATTATAGAATTCTGCTTGAAAAGGTACAACAGGTGACAACAAAATTTCGGAAGTGCAGCTGAATTTTATATTGAACAAGGGTTTCCACAACAAACCTGTGCTGTTCAGTAGGAAGAAAGTTTATTTGCATATTTTGAAAATACATGCAATAACATGAATAGATTTGAATTATAGAACATTTTGCATGAAAGAAAAGTTGAATGAAAGAAAACAAAGGAAATTAAATTTAGTGGACAGGAATTATTTAAGTGTATTTGTTCAAACATGAAGAAACATGGAGAGGTAGCATTAAGAACAAATGGGTGCTGATTAATGTGGGTTGAATACAGCACTGAATAACCAGTATGAAAGAAACATATTGAAGTGGTTTGATAGAGAGAAAGAAATAACAAATATATGAAGAAAGAGATTAAAGTGTTGAAAGTTAGCAGAAAATTGTGGTTGAATGCAGTTGGTGAGATGCTCAAAAAGAGAGAAATGTGAAGCTTAAAAAACAAGGTAATTTATAAACCAATGTGTCTAACGTTGTACAAGCAAGGATATTAAGCAAGGACCACCCATGTTTTTAGGTTGTGCATACTTATTTACTTGGTGGGCTTTCTTTCTAGCTGTGCAATGAGTGGAATGGTCAAACAATTTGCATTTGATTATATTTTTTAGTGTTTTTTAAAAGTTCCTTTAACACTAACCTAACTGTCTATTTCTAAGATATCTTCAGGCATGTGTCTTTTCTTTTCTGGGAATGTTCTGGATCTTGGGATTTCTGATGGAGTCTTTTGTAATTGATTTAGGAGCAGTGAGTCAAAAGTCCTGCTGATTTTTGCAGTAGCACAAACAAATAACTGTTATATAATAAAAACAAGTTTTACCATTCTGTGACTTCTTGTTGCATAAATGTGCTTGCTTGCTTTCTCCTTCCATTTCATACTGACGATCTTATTCAAGGCTGATGAAATAAGCAACATAAGTGGTAGACGTAATATAGAATAATGTGGCCAAGGAATTATAATCCTAAATTGATTTGATAAGAATTATTTCTGCTGACTAAAATTGAGAAAGGACTGCTGCCCCATTTTATAATCCCAAATTTTGATAGCCTATATAGCATAGATTTTGGCATGGAGGACTCGGTGTATAGCTGCTGTTTTGATGACAGTCCCATGTTTTTAATATTCACTTTAAATCAAAATAAGGGAACAAGGTTACTGTCATATTTGCTATAGGTTTTTAATATATTGGATTAAATATTAAAAATTAAAAGTTGGACTGGATAAGGAAGCATTAACATTTTCTTTGGCTCTGCTTCTTAGCTGACTTTATCAGTACTTGTGTCGGGCTGACATGATCACTGTATAATTAACTATGGGGAATATAATTGCTAAGAAACTAGGAAGTGTCTAAGCACAGGGAAAAAGTGTTTTGATGTACAACTAATAATAATCCATATCTTTTACTTATCTAATATTTAACAGGTTTGTAAAAGATTATTTTGAACCCTGTGTTGGCATAGTCTCTTGTTTGAGGTAATGGAGTATCAAACTTCTATTTTGATACATTAAAGATATAATCAAATTGATTGCATGGCAAATGATGCTTTTGTATTCTGTGGTATCTTAATATGCTTTCATTTATTCTGACTGCATTTTAAATAAAGCAAAAAGCAATTCATTAGATGAACAAAAATTTATTTAATCAGTACTAGTCAACAGCAGTTCATTATAAAACAAAACAACCCTCTGTTTTCACACCACATAGTGACATTAACCATTAGCAAGTATTTTGTAACCTTTTCAGGTTTCTACCCATTGGCAAAAAAGGGACTGCTAATAGCGATATTTAAGGCTAAACAGGATCTGAATTGCTTGGTCCTAAAATACAAGAGGCTTCAATATAATGTTGAACATATGTTTGTTTCTGGTGCTGAAGATCATTCCACAACTACACCACTTCCGTTTCATGCTTTCTGAAGCTGTTCATCATAGATCTAACAGGATTGGGTTCATTGTCCAAGTCTTTCATGGTTTTGTTTTTAACACAGCAGCAACAGTCAAGCAGCTCATATAAAAAGGCTAGTACCACCAAACATATTACAGTAAATATAAATATGACCAGGATGATAAAACAGGCAGTGTTCCAGTTGTCATGGAAAGGGTAAATTTTCTGCACTTGAAAGCCAAGATACTGATAGAGGGATGTGGTTTCATTCCAGCGGCTAATGTTGAAAGTTGCCATGTTTGGAAACTCCTCTGATTTCTCTCTCTGCAATAAATTAAAATATAGAAATAGTTAGGGTTCTTTTCTCCTTTACTAACAAACTAAAACTGAAAAAGCTATTTGTCATAAATGTTTCTTTATAAAACACAAGTAGACAATTTTCCCAGGGTCGATGGCCATAATTCCCTTCTGGGGAGGTTTTCAGATGATATCACCAGAAAGACAATGACAACCCTTGAAGGGCAAAATTAGTTTTTTAGCCATATTGAGCGATTTTTGGAGCTTTAGAGATAGAAATTAGAGTAATTTACCTTCTTTTTTGAGAGAGAAATTTACATTTTGGTACCAAATTTTTCCCAAAGAATAAACAAATAGAATACAGCCATTAAAAGCAGCAAAACAAAAGCCCTGCTTTTTAAAATGGTGGTGGTAAAGGGTCACCAAGTCAATTTTTTCATAGATCATCATCAGTTTTCTGATTCATTTAGCAAGTAAGCTGTTGCAGTAAATACCAGTAGAAAGGTTTTTTTTGCCTGAAGAGCTAGATAATAAACAATCTCTGCTTCTGATCTTTTTTACAATAATAACATAAAACCTTCAAGCTGCTGCCTGCATTCATTTTGGAGTGTTTGACTGGCATGCCAGTCATACTCATTCTGAATAATTTGCAATTCAGTTCTAGTTGAGAATGTGGTTCTTTATAGCTCACAGCATAATTGTATACATGACTACATAAATGTATTGAATTTATTGGGATTACTCCCAGATAAATCATCACAGTATCGAATTACGTTTTCAAAATGTTTTTTGAAGAAGCATTTGAAGACATTTGCTGATGTAAATGGACTTACCAATGCTGCAGTATTGCAATTGCTGATTTCTGGTTTCATCTTTATTGATAAAGCCAAAGAGTTTGGCATTGATAAAGCTAAACGTTCACTATCCTGATTTTCTGAAAAATCTCAGTTTGCCAGCAGTGCTCTAAAGCTGCTATATTGAGACGATGCTATGTTGCTGGGCTTGCAGAAACAGTGCCTTTCAATTCAGTGCTGGCAACATCATAATACCAGGAGGGACAGGCATGTGGGAAGAGGACAGGGATGTTGTGGGTACCAACAGTCACATAAAAGGCTACTGGGAGGATGCATATAAGTTGCTCACCTCATCTTAAACTACAGTACTTAACTCTTTATGGACTCATTGCTAGAACAATAACAGCAGCATTAGATCAATGTCACTCATATCGAATTACATAATTTTCCCCCTTTCCAGCTACTATTTAAATCAAAACTACAAAGAGGAATATAAGCTTTGAAAGCTACGTACAAGCCTCTAATTTATTATACCTGAAAGAAAGTATATAGAAAAGTTAAATAAAGATGCTTTTTCTAGCAGTATTTTACTTTTCATGTATAATTCTGATCCCAGGCATCCAGATGATGCTGTGAATATTGGCCCTCCAAATGTCCTTTCCTAATTCCAGGAGCCAGAGGATGTCTCACCCAGTATGACCTCTTCCGATACATATCAGCCACATTGTTATAAGACAGTGGAGAGTTTAAAGCAGTCCATTTAAGTGCCTGAGGAATGTAATATAATTGAGAGGTCCCAGATTACAGTCTGGTTCAGTGCCCTATTAATCACGCCTACCCTGCTGTTTCACTTTTTTTTTTCCAACTAGAAGCTGTGAGAAAAAACACACTGAGGAAAGAGCTGCCCACTCACAGCAGAATGAAAAGCCATGTAGGATCATGGAATTGTTTCAAAGGGAAAAAAGAAAGCTATTACAAATTGATATTTGCCCTTTCCTAAAAAGTTTAGATTTGAATTACAGACCATGAAAGTGTTTTTCAAAAACAATTCAAATTTTCAGAAAGAAACTAAACACTACTTTGTAATGTAAGTAGATTCCTTTCCAGTTTTTATTATTTCCAATTACTGTACTAGGCAAGAATTGCAATTTTCTAAGGGAAGAATGTTCTAGAGCAGATCCCATTTCTAGATGTGTCTTAGATTGTTTTTACAGTCTAGGACAATAATTCCCTTCATAGGGTAGCTCTAAAGTCTAAGCAAACCTGTAAATAGGTTGGTGGGAGGGGAAGAAAGCAACTTATGGTAGAATTTCCTCCCAGGAAAGGCTCCCAGTCATAGCTGTGCATCTCCTCCATTTGGATCAGGAAGATAAATAGGATACATGCACAGCATGATGGTCTAAAGCTTTAATAATTATGTCTGCCAACTGATACCATCTATTCCACTCATTATTCTCTCAAGTGTCAAGCTAATTCCTTCAAAAGAAAATGCTAGAAAATTTTTAAAGCTTTGTTTTATGATCAAGTCAGTCTGCCAGGCAGTGATAAGTAAAAAACTCCAGCTAAACTGTTACAAAATCATCAACTGGGGACTGACAAAAATGGAGTATTTGAAGGAGACTCACGAATTATTCCATTCAAACTAATTATTCCATTCAATGGAATAATTCAAATTATTCCATTGAAAATTAATGAGCTACAATATCTGGACCACAAAAAGCAAGAGAATTGCTACATAACAAAGAAAAGTATAGAAAAGTTCAGTCTTCCCAGATCTCAATGAATATTTTTGTTCTTCCCCCACATAGAACTCTGTGCCAAAACAAGATTGTTACTTGTGAATGGAAGAGGAGAAAAAAAAATCAACAACCTTCTCCATAAATTCAACCTAGGATTACTTTATCTGGATGGCAGAAATCTGTATGACCACTAGATAGAACCATTCATGTTATGTATGAATTTTCAAGGCATTTATGTTTCTAGTTAAGTCACTTTAAAATATTCCTATCTATTTTCTTCACACAGTTTCATTTCAAAACTTGGAATCCAACCAATATGGACTAGTGGTTAAAGTGTTGGACTAGGCACAGGAAGACCCAGTTCAAATTCAAGTTCAATGAAAGGAGAATCTACATTATACTTTAAATTTTAAAAGGGGAGCAAAGAAGAAAAAAGCTTCACAAGAAGAAAAGCCTACAAGATGATTATATTTGAACTATCTTGAAACAAAACTATGAATTGTTATTCTATTTTTGATTTAAATTTTCTTGTAAGTTTAAAAGAGAAGATAACAAAACAAAACATACAGAATATAGAAAGCAAAGAAAGAAAAAGACAAAAGTGCAGAACAAAAAGAATAAAATAGAAAGAAAAAGCTTCTGATTTCTACTACAGTAAATACAAGTATTAGTAGAAAATTAACTTACTATGATTTTAAAAGCTCACTTTTTCCTACTATCCACTTTTTTTTCCTAATCAAAACCATAAATTATAAGTGGATTTTTCGGCTTTATGCAAAAACTTGTAAAAGGGTAGCCATAAATATAAATATTGTCTTTTTTCTAATCAAGGAAGTTAATTTAATCATCTCTGCAAATTCCGTCATCTTCACCAACAATCCCCATATTGTGGGCAGTGTCAAACTTTTCCAGTTTTGACCATATAAGTAATCTTGTTGAAATTGTCATATATAAAAAGAAAGTTCCATGGCTCTTTCTAGCTGTCCACTAATCCCTAAAGAAAAATCTCTGGTTTCTAGACTGTATATCTAGAATAGCAATATTCAACTATTATTCTAGATATACAATATAAAGGATATATAAAAATCTTATAAAATTATAGGACAGGAGTAGCATGTATGTTTACTTGTAACTCCCTTATTGGTTCTTTCTCTCTTTGGCAGCAGTAATATGCACTGATGTATGTATGGAATATGTATTCCATTTAGCAACAGTAGTTTCCTTACTGTAAAGTTACAGTAAATTTACTATAGAATTTACAGAACAACTGCATATGTTCCAGATATAGTTTGGATTTACTAGAAGCAACATTGATGTGTCAAAATATTTAGAATATATTTAAAGTAAGATTTGAGTGAGGGAATTTAGAAAGGTGTAAGTTAGCTAACGTAAGGTCTCCTTAAAGTTGACTTCTACAGCTGTGTTTTTATCTTGGCAACAGCTGTCTTCAGGTATGTTTTGTCTAATAAGAGAAACCAGCCTGTTTCATGATACAAGAGAACTGTTAATTTTGAATGTTTTTCTGGGAAACAGATCCCTGAATATTGAAATTTAATTTGGGTTGAAAAGGTAGAGTATATTAGTTTTTGACAGTGTGCAATTGTTTGACACAGGTATTTGGTGGTAATATTACTGTTACTTAATATTACTGCAATATTAAGCTCTACAAGTGTGCAAAAGTGAAAAGACAACACATTTCAGAATGTTTAGAATTCAGTATTTAAGGAGGAAATATAATATTTCTGACTTTAAAAATAGGCAGTTTTTCATAAGGATAATCATTACTCATTTTTATTTTAAATCTTACTTTGATAAGATGAGACATGTATTATAGAATCTCAGGCTAAAGTTTGTATTCAGGGTCGCTTATGCTTATTTAACTATAAAAATAAATGGATTTCCGTCCTTATTCTAATTAAATATATAATATATATTTCTGTATCCATGATGGCAATTTTTGTACTGGGAGTTTAAAATTTTGAAACAAACCATGTTCTGTCAGAGTTAGAAATTTCAGTATAATCTATGCAGCTGAGTACTAGCTAGACATATGGTTTGAAATAAAATAGGTACTATTTACTGAGTGGTTATTATTATAAGAATGAAATTTTACTTGGTTATACAAAGAATAAAAGGCTATTTTTGAAGTTCACTGAATTGCTTTAAATAATCCTTATTAGAATTCTTAGAAGAAAGCTTTGAATAAAATCCAGAAACTTCTGTAAATTTGGTTGCGATCTTAAATCATTTGTATATATGTGGGAAGGGGGCAAGCCTCACTAATCTTCTGTTTTATGTCTGAATAACATTGCACTATTATCAGCTGATGTAAAACAAATTACTTGTATATATAATAACTTACATATGTAAATACCAGTGGCTAGTTCAGATGGAATTGAATTTAGGGAAGTTTATTTATTAAACGGCTACAAACCAAATTGATTTCTTTGAAGCAGTGTCCATGTCAGCAACTTACTGATTCATCTTATACAATGGCCAGATGGCAAGGCTAGATGAAGAGATCAGTTTACTGGCTTGGTTAATAAGACAGGTTTTGCAATTTAATGATTGTATAAATTTGGAAAAAAATTAAAATCTTGCTACCATTTAAAAATACACTGTCCTGTTTATTAAATTTTACCTCCCAAAATGAAATTAATTATTAGGAAACATAGAACCTCAGATCTAGTTTACAATTACTGGGTATGTTAGTCTCTTTTTAAAATGGATGGTCATCAATTCTTCATGAATGCACAGATGGCAAGATTCTCTATTATCACAAGACAAGCACCTCTGCATTTAACCACCATGCTCATAAGCTTCAGAATCAAAAACAACTATAATTTAAAAATGCATCAATAAGAGGTCTTACATATTCTGATTTTCTGAAATGTAATCATTTTTTGCAAATAAGACTAATTATAAGGCATTATTTTTTTAAAAAAGATATAGACGTACCTCTTTTCTGAAAAGATGCTGGAACAGTGCTGATCTGCTGTTTAATACAGCTTCTGGTACAGCTAAGATGGAGCTTTGCTACTATTGGCTGAAGCAGAATGCAGCTGACAGCTTCCTTTATGCTTATTTGCATTAGACCCTTACCCAACGAGGAAATCATTCATAAATCTGAAATATATAAAATATCAGATTACATTCTACCTACTTTCTTAACCTCTTTAAAAGCTTATTTAACAATGAAATATATTTAAAACAATGTGCTCTTTTTTGCTTTAGTTTGCTTTGATATTTATTGTTTTAATTTATTCAGGATTTTTTTCCTAATAGCAGATTAAGCTGGTGTGAAACACACATGTACAATCAAGATCTTAATAGAGGAGAATTACATATATGCATGTTGGAACACAAACATTCATATATTTTAAATATAAAGATACCTTATGACTTACCATTATTCTTTGTCTTTCACTTTATGATATAAGCTATTGAAATCTGTGAAATTAAAGTAGTGATTTCTGAATTGGCTTAATAAGATTTCATTTTCCATTGTCTTCAGGCCTATTTCTATAATTCTAGTTTGTCATTTAATCAGATGATATTTCTAAAAAACACAGTATGTTTAAACATTTTGTTCAGATTTATATATTTTAAATTTGTAAACTGCTTTTTAGTAGCTCAGCAAAACAGAAAAAAATGACAAGCACAAAAAATATATGCAAAGGTCATATAATAAAATACTGTAAATAAAATAAAACACACTTGAGAAAAGGATATATTCTGATATTTCCTGGTATTCAAAATTATTTTCAGTGGATTTTCTTGACCAAACAAATAAATTGGATTTCTTATTTGTTAAAACTATGAAAGAAATCTCAAAATTACCTTATAAAATGAATTTAAGAGAATATTACGAGACATGTTATACATTGACAAATTCTTGTCAGTGGTATGGGAGTTATATGCCATTACCACCTTCTAAGATTTTTTTCCCCCAGTTTTATTGTTTAGTTTACAAATCTGGAATTTCCTCATGATCTTCTATCCCAGCACCAACTAGGCTAATAAACCCTGTTTAATTTTTTCAAGTTCCAGCTAGTCAATTAGGTACTGCAATTTATTTTGATTCAATACATCATTTCAACTGGAACTAAAATAAAGCCAATATAAAGTAAACAAATACAAAGTTATGATCATTGCCATTTTCTTCCTGTTGACCATCATCTTTTCCAGAAATGGTTTTTTTAATATAATATTTAAAATCCTAATCTACCCAAAGCTTTTTAAATGTTCTTTCTGTTGTCTACGCACTGTGCTTTTCTCGAACAATATTGATTACTTAGAATCCTTTGTGTTTTCATTTGATTGCAACTGTTCTAACAAAAAAAAAAACATTGAGGCAGTTTTCTTCAGGGAAGTTTTCATTACTTCAAAACACAACATCCTTCTAGATCATCTCACCATGATGGGAAATAAATATAGCTCTGCTATGTTTCCAGTTCTTTTTCAGGCTAAGAGACCGGAATAGTTTGAGCTAATTCCATCTTAAGTAACCTGGAACCATGATAGTGTACATTGTACATATTTTCCAGAAACCTCTTTTCAATTTTGTAAGTTTCTTCTATATCCCCGCATTTTCTTAAATTGCAATATGTGAGCTTGGAGGGAGAGAGGGAGGAAGACAGAGGGAAAGAGACAGAGTGGATTTCTTTGGGGGGCACCAAACATAGATGTTTTCCTGGACACCGATTTTTTTTCCAATGTAGCTTCCATAAATTGCTTCCCGTATTTTTTATGATTAACCAATTGATTTAAATTCTGAGTTGTCCTGATAGTAATTTCCTATAAGCAGGAAAATATACATTCTTGTAATTCAGTATAAATTGAGAAACACACAGTTATAACACAAAATAACACAGTTATTTTGTAATTCTATTTTAAGAAAGTTAAAAAAACCCTCAATTATTATTATAGAGATTTTCAGCTGTGTATAAGCCAGGTCAATTGTGATTATTTTTAATTGTATTTTTTAGGATGTTAATTTTGATTAAAGTGCATTAATTCATTTTTTGAATAAATAGTTTAAATCTGGACCAAGAGATGTATAGCAATATAGTGAACAATAAGAAAACATTTGTAAATTTATATATATATATATATATATATATATATATATATATATATATATATATATATATATATTAGAGTAACATGTTTAATTTGTTGACTTGAAAATGTCTTGTGCTTTAAAATGAATTTGAAAATGAATTGTGCTTTAAGAAATCCTGATTTCTCCAATTTTTTTAGGATTCAATAAAATTCTAATAAATTTATAATAAAATTTCCCAATTTTATTGTTGCAATCATCTGGCGGGCTCCTCATGAGTAGTCCAGATTAGAGGAAACACAGACACGGTGTTTCTCGGGATGAGATAGCAAAGAACAAAAGCCTGCCATCTCTTTTATTAGTTATCAAAATACAGCGTCATCAGAAGGCGTTATTATGGCTACACATCTCATATTACATACATGAAATAGAAAAGCATCCATATAGTCTCCATATAGGTTTCACATTCTACCAATTACAGTAAATCACGTGAATTCTAGGAAAGCGATACCTAAGGTAAAAACAAAACTTAACTCTGGCTATGTTATCATATTTGCTGCTAGCCGAGAGGTCCATCTTCCCGTTATCAGATTACCTCAATCCTCAGGAATGTTCTGTCTCTGCTATGCAGGCACAGCCTATGTTATGAACAAAGAGAGAATGAATAGGGCCCTTCAGAGAGTATCCAGTTAAACCCGCATTCCCACATTTTATTAACAGCCCAATAAAGTATATGGGTCAATATTTTCATAGGTTTGTTTACACAAGTATATATTTCACTATGCCTGACCTACAGAATGACAATCTGTACCATTTTTTTTCCCCTTTACAGACCACAATGGAACTTTTAATTTGAAAGCTCTTTCTGGAGGCTCTGGCTACAAGTTTGGAGTGCTTGCAAAGATAGTGAACTATATGAAGGTATAATTTTGCTACCAAGTTTACTATGTGCACTTTTATGATTACCATATTTCAGCAACAATAAATATTGTGCGATGACACAAAAAATAGGTACAAAAAGAATTTCATACCTGTGTTTGCTAATTGGGACAATATATTTGTTCTCTCAGATAAACCAGGAACAGTGAGTCAATGAACACTGAGATTGGGATTTGACATTTTTTATCTTAGAATGGAGTACATTTAATATTTATAATTAACTAAAAATTGTGCATTTTTATGTAAATGCAGCATTTAGAATATAGTTCCCCTGTGGTCTCTTTATTTATAGTAAATAAAAGTAATGCAGAACTATGCATAGTTTTTGGATTGGATTTATTGTTAATAATTATTTGGATAATCCCCCCTTATTCATGAGCTTCAAACTCACAAAAGGCTGAATGGGATTGCTGCGAGGAACATGTTTGCCCAGGGTTAATCTTCCCATGATAATGTGGGCATGTGCTGAAGATGGATAGAGCAATGTTATATGATGCAGTCCTGCAAACCGTAGAAAGAAAGCCAAGTCTGGAATTGTATGGCATGTTGACATACAAATTGAATAAACTTCCTAAAAATGTGGTTCAGTAGTATTGTTCAAACTCATTTGTGCCAAGAAGCCTCTCTTACTTTACCCAGAGTGAAAACATCCTGGTGCAAGTTGGTTGGGATAAAAGCTACTTGTGATAAAGTCCTTTTGAATTGTTCTAATTTGTGATCTGCTGTCTAATAATATAACATTGCTCTAATACTGTTGTAATTTATTTAGGTGATTCACATCATTTTCAATATCTGGGTTAATACTGAAAATGCAGCACAGGCAGAATTAGTAAAATAAACTATTGAAATTAAAGCAGTTAAGGTCCTTCAGCTATTTAAGCAAGATTATTTTTGTGCATATTTTGTCAGCTTCTAATGTAACTAATGTTACAGTTTTGAAAGATAATAAAATCAATTGGTTTTTTTGTCTAGACACGACATCAACGTGGTGATACCCATCCATTAACTCTAGAAGAAATATTAGATGAAACACAGCACTTAGACATTGGACTGAAGCAGAAACAGTGGTTAATGAGTGAGGTAACAAAATTCAGGGTACTAGTTTAAATAAATACGATGATCAACTGTTATCAAGTTTCATGCCCAAAACTAGCAATGAAGGCTGTATCAAATATAAGTGTATTGCTTTCTGGTTATACAATTTATATATGTTGTTAACTTTAAGGTTACTCGGCCCTAAAAGTTTGTTTTCTAAGCGTACTGTATATAGTGTCAACGAATTACATGAAGAAAATACTTTACAAGATTTGTCAAGGAATAGAAACTTCATAAACTTTCATTTGTATGGTATTATATATGAATTATTTTTAATGTTGAAATTGTATAAACAAATAGTGCATTATATTTGCATGCATGTGTCTATTTGTCGGCTATATCTATCCATCTATCCACACACACACATAAATATATGTATAGGAACATGCACACTTTGTATTCTCAGATATTTTTGTATGATTATGATGTTTTCCATATGTAAAATATTTTGTGCTTTTTACAATTAAAATTAAGTATTTTATTTTCACACACATTTAAAAAATATTTAAGTTAAATTAATACATTTAATAAAGTAAAATATGAAAATAGCCCTGTTTAAAGTATATCAGTACTACTTACAGATACAGCAAAATATGCTATTCTAAGGAGACTGATCAGAGGTGATTCATATAGACATGCCTCAGGCAGATTCTTTTTTGTTGTTAATTTCTCAAAATTATTCAGTCTACTGTTCATACTGTGATAAACAGTAGCACACACAATTCAATCATTATTAATTTTACAAAGTCCATGTATAGAAAATGGTATGCTATTTCCTATTAGCTGAATTCTTTTTTGTTTTGTTTTCATTATAGGCCCTTGTCAGCAATCCTAAAATAGAAGTTATTGATGGGAAATATGCTTTCAAGCCTAAGTATAACTTAAAAGATAAAAAGGCCCTGTTGAGGCTTTTGGATAAGCATGATCAACGAGGATTAGGAGGAATACTTTTGGAAGATATTGAGGAAGGTCTTCCTAATGCACAAAAAGCAATTAAGGTAAGCAATACTTATCATTGCATCTTTCAAATTTGTCAACTGGTTACAAGACATTTGGATTAGTAACATCTCTTTCAATTATAATGTAGAGCACAGGTCTCCTCTTGAACAATTCAGCAGCTTCTGAATCTGGAAAAAAAAAATAGGTCTTTGAATTTCTTTGAATGTACTTATTTATATTTCATATTTATTATGGTCATTAACCAGCACAAGAAAATGGATATTAAAACATTCAAAATGTTGAATAGTTAAGAAAAATACATACAGACCCAAAAATTATTTAAAGGAATAATTAAATCAGAATACCCTAAATGGCTTCATCAGGTTGCACATATACAATGAGAAGAAATTAAAATTAGCAAACTGGATAATATAAAGTTGGAATATTAGTATAAAATACAAATTTTACGACACTAATCCCTTAGTTCAGAGTAGAATCGGGGCAACTGAATGGAGCTGAGTGTTTACTGGTCGGATGCCCTTCCTGACGCCACATGGAGTTTGCAGCAGATACTTTTTCTTTGCGCCCTGGAGGAAAGAAATATTTGCTGCTACCTAGGATTGAATTCTCAATCTTCCGAGTGGGAAATGAGCATTTTCACCACTAGGCCACCATGCCACTAATCTGTATAAAAAAATCCCATGTGTGTATAGGTATATGTATTTGTATAGGTTAATATATTTTGTGGTGGCGCAGTGGTTAGAATGCATACTACACTGCTAACTCACTGCTTACTCCAGGAGTTCAATTCTGAGCGGCTCAAGGTGGACTCAGCCTTCCATCCTTCTGAGGTCCCAGATTGTTGCGGGCAATATGCTGAGTCTATAAACTGCTTAGAGAGGGCTGTAAAGCAATGTGAAGCGGCATATAAATCTAAGTGCTATTGCTATATTTGTTTCTTTGTATCAGTTTAAAATACAAATAACGATACATGTACACATATACACATACATTCTTTTTCTCTCTCTGTCTCTCTCATACACACACACACACGTATTCATGAAATAATAACACTATCCAAAAGAGATTTAAGAATTATAAACTTATCTTACAGACCCTTGTCACACCTGAGAAAATGTAGCATAATAGCTGATATAGCATATTCACCTCAAAGCCAATGGTTAATATTAAGACTCAGCCATTTCTGGCTATTCATATCAGGCAGGTTCATTTCTTAATTATTCTTTGCTTGGTTTGCATGTTATTTCATGATTGATGTCAGAAAATAGAAGTTGCTTATAGTGTTGATTATTGATCCTGTTTTTCTAATCAGGAGTGAAGTAATTGGAGCTTTTCCAGGTTCTGTAAAAAACTGGCAATACAGAAGAAATGCTGGAAAAAAATTATGCAGCTGCCGAATATCTCATGAAAAGTGACGGGCTAGATTCAGTAGTCACTAAAAAGAACACATAAAAAAGACATTTAAAAATAGAAAAATCAGCATTAAAATGGAGATGATTAAAATTGCAGCCATTGCCATTATCATTTTATCAAATCAGTGTTACACTGCTGAGCTATATACTGTATGTCTTGTCAAAAGATATATTTAATTCAGTGAAATTTACGTCCAAACAATTATAGCAGTACAGCTTAAATTTAGAAAATTTACAAATGAAAAACTGATGTTGACAGTAATTCCTTAGGATTTCTACAGTTGACAAGTTCCTCCTAGTGGCTGCAAAAGCTTTTGGCTTTTCACCTCTAAGATGCGTTATTATTTTTGATTAAAGCCAAAAGCTTAGGATAACATGTTCTTTCACAAAATGGCAGCTATTGAATTGTATTTTTGTATATATTTGCTCACTTTAGGCTATTTGGCATTGAGAGACCACTGACTAATTTACATAATAGAAACCATATTACATAAAAAGTTTATGAGGATAAATTTTTACTTAATTTTTAAAAACATATTTCTAAATTAGTTGTTCTCTGTGGCACCGTTTCTCAAAGCCACATGAAGCTATTACACATACTCAAAGGGTAACTGGCAAGGCAATTAATTACGCTTTCCTTGTCCAGTATAGCAAGGGAAGAACTATCTCCTTTTGGAGCCAATCTTTGTTAATAATCTTGATGTCTATTATCTATTCTTCTAGAGATAATGGCAAAGCTCTGTTAAATAATAAGTTTTTCAAAACCTAAAGCAAACAGTAAGTCACTTAGTTACTTTTTCCTAATTTGCTAATCTGTCCTTCAGTAGTGGAGAGGCTCAAGTTCTAGCCCATCCTCAGCCACGGAATCTAATTGGATGGCTTTGGATCAGTCTTCCTCATAGAGAGCAAATAACTAAGAGGAAAAAATATAAGGTATATCATCTTGAGTGGGATAGAAATCTAATAAATAAACCAGGGGTGTCAAATGTTGACCTCATGTGACATATTGGGTCTTTTTCTTTTTTTCCCTTTCGCTAAACCGGGTGTGGGTTTGGCCAGCACGTGATGCATCCGGCCCGTGGGCTGGGAGTTTGGCAGCCCTGAAATAAACACTAAAAATGTGTAAATATAATGGAGAAAGTTATGAATATAATATTTTTGTCCAATCTGTGATAAAATGCTTGCAAATGATACAGATTTGTTACTTGTATACATGGAGCAAATCAACTGCAAGTTTCCACTTCAGTCTGATTCTAAAATGGGCTCTGAGTGCTGAACATTTTTTATATCTATATTTGCAGACACAGTTGTGCGAAATCTTGGCATTCTAGAAATTATAGTTGATATACACTTACCATTCTGTATTTATATTTGAGGCAGGCTTTAGGAGACCAGATCATCTTTGTTACCCGTCCTGATAAGAAGAAAATCCTGTTCTACAATGATAAGAGCTGTCAATTTACAGTGGATGAAGGTTGGTTTTTTCATTCAACTGTAACTTTGCATCTGTGTCATAAATATATATATGCTAAATGTACTAATTTTATTGTTTGAAATGGCAAAAATATTGTTTGGTTGTGCTTCAGTTCATTCAACATTTAATAACTTGAATTTGAATATGCTATCTAAATAGTCTAGCTTTCCTTAAACTCTGTGGAGAATTACAATATTGCATTATGTTTTCCTCCCATATTCAGAGTTGTACAGGTAGTTCTCAATTTACGACCACAATTGATCCCAAAATTTATGTTGCTAAGTGAGAAATTTGTTAAGTGAGTTTTGTCCCATTTTATGGCTTTTCTTACCACATTTGTAAAGTGAATCACTTCCCCATTTACTTTGCTTGTCAGAAGGTTGCAAAAGATGATCACATGACCCCAAGACATTGCAATCATCATAAATATGAACCAGTTGTCAACCACCCGAATGTAAATCATGTGACCATGGGAATGTTGCAATGGTCATTAGTGTGAAAAATATCATGTCATTTTTTTAGTGCCATTGTAACTTTGAACGGTCACTAAACAAACTGCTGTAAGTTGAGACTAGCTGTACATCAGTGTTCTTGATAAACTAGTTTCTAATGTCTGAATACTCTCTATTCTTTGCAAAGAAATCACTAATTGTCAAAGTCAAACTGACAGATCTTTGATAAATTCTTTTATTTGATTTTCTAAAATTTCTAAGTTTTGATCTAGGAATTATAATTTATTTCCTTCCCTTTGAGAGAAACTTAGATTTCACCCAAATTCTTTAAACAAATGTTCTGCATTTAGATTAGATTATTTATTTTCTTCATTTGATCAGTGAGTCTAACGTCTTTGCTAAGATCTTTCTTAACAGAGGTGAAATGATTTATACCTTCCATTAAAGAAGAAAAACATACGAAACAAAAAGAAATGTCTTTTTTGCTATAAGTATGGCTATAAGAATGTTAACCGGGGTGAAATCCAATTTTTTTCCCTGTGAGCGTGGCTTGGTGGGCGTGGCAGGGGAAGGAGACTGCAAAATCTCCATTCCCTCTCCTCCTGCGGGAAGGATATTGCAAAATCTCCATTCCATTCACTCTGGCCAGCCAGAGTGTGGTATTTGCCGGTTCTCCGAATGACTCAAAATTTCCACTACTGGTTCTCCAGAACCTGTTAGAACCTGCTGGATTTCACCCCTGATGTTAACTGTATCCTACAGAATATAACCAAAGCAGAAAATAAAAAGGTAGGTATCTAAAATAGCTCAATAAGGACTGAGGAAAGAAAGAACAGAAAGAAGTTTTCTGTTCATAAAGTTCTGCTGAAAAGGAGTGAAAACAGTTTCTAACAGAAGCAGTTGGAATTTTGAACAGAAAAATATAGCCAGTGAGTGTTGGGAGTGGGGGAGAGAAAATTATAGTGACAGACAATGAAACAGAATGACTTGATTCTGGAACAGAAGCTTGCTTTACATTATAACAGTTTGTTGTACTGCCCTACTTGCTTGTGTTCTCAACTTATGACCACAATTGAGCCCAACGTTTCTGTTTTGTAAGTGAGAACAGTTAAGTGAGATTTGCCCCATTTTACAGTCTCTCTTGCCACAGTTGTTAAGTGAATTACTACAATTTAATATAATTGTTAAGTGAATCAGAAAGACACAGGTGATCACATGAGACCAGGACTGCAATTGTCATATTTATGTCAATTTCCAAGTGTTTGAATTTTGATCACTTGAGCATGGAGATGCTGCAATGATCATGTGAAAAATAGTCATGTCACTTTTTTCAGTGCCATTGTAACTTCAGTCATTAAACAAACTGTGGTAAATTAAGTAGTAATGTTTGCTTATTTGTTTATTTTTTGCTTATCTTACTTTTCCTGTAAAGAAGTCAGTATATAGGACCACATCATTTTACTCTCAAACCCATGATAGATTGGGCTTGAGAAAAAATCACTAGTCTAAAATCACATAGTGAGCTTCCTAATTGTGTGGAGACTTGAGTCTGGATACTGAAGATCTATTTTTTCCTCAGGCATTGGATCAGGAGTTGCATGGTGAGTGGGATGCCATTCAAATTAAATTAATATATAATAAATAACAAAATAATACATTTGCAGATTAATTTAAAACTATACTATCAAATAATATCACAGTGAAGGTAGGAAGGTAAATCCTTAAATTGATCTCTAGATGGCAGTATTATCTTATAAGTCCTCTGTGTTGCCTCTATAGTTATTTGACTTTTAGTATTTACATTTTGTATTTAATTATTTTTATTTACTTAGTTGTCATATTTTCATGGCAATTTATAAAAATACATTTTCTAAGTTAATTTATATTTTAAATAGTCACTAATGTCATTTTATATATATCTTAAGTCTGAGCTGATGGTGACTAGGCAGGTAAGGGATCTTGAAAATGAGGTAAATAATATTGCATGGGAAGTTTTAAATTCTCTTAGTCAATTTCTGATGATAAATCCCTAAAGAAGAAGAGCTGCTACAATTTTTGCATGGTTCAGAATTAAAGCCAATATCCTTCTGAAATTTGTACACGTGCTTAGGGATGCACATAAAATTTGACTGGAGTGGCCAAACTTTTGCATGCAATTTGTAAATCTGTAGGTGGGTTCCATGTAAAGAAAAGCATGAAGATTAGAACTGCCAGTATCAAAGTGCCTTTTTATAAACCTTCAGGGCAAATACATGTTGAAAGTATGGTTGTTCAGAAAAGGCTATCTATGGGAAGGTTAGAGGGAAAAAAAATACATTGGAACTCTTTGGAACTCTTTACTTTATGAAAATGGTTACAGGGAGAATTAATTATGCATAGAGTGGATGCAACAGCAGGATTGAGCCCATGGTCTAAGAGATTTAAGATCTCAGAATTCATTTCCCCGAAACTCTCTGGGATTATACACATTGACTCTACTTTCTGGATTGGTGTTAGTGCTGTTACCACCCATCTTCCTGGGGAATTAATTCTTTTAATATCTTCCCCACTGGCCCCAGCATGTGAGGCAGATAAGGAGTCATAGTCTATTAGTGTCTGGCAAAGAGAAGAAAAACTCAAAGCACCATTAAAAGAATTTCACATAAAAAACCATCAAGGAGTCTATACATTTGGGACAGATCCAAGGTGTGAAGGATCGGCTGCTCAGTTTCCAATATATATCTATAAAATAACTGATTGCACTGATATAATGAAGTTCACAGACAATAATTTTCAAAGACCAATCAAGTTATAAACTAGTATACAGATAAAAGATCTTATTACAGACTCTTGGCTAAAACATGCCCCTATACCCTAGAGGCAAACAGAATTTCTCTTTGCTTCCATAGAACTCACCAAATAAGGTCAATGGAAAAGCCAGAAGGAGGTTGCAACTTTGCCCCCACAACTTGCTCCCATTCCCACCACTTTTTCTCATGAGGATCCCCCAGGTGGCATGGGGATCTCATATTCTGTAAGCCCCACCTATGGCACTTACCCACTTGTAGATATACCATAGTACCTGCCCCTGCATCTATGTAGTACCTGTTCACAACACTCTGCCATCCACTTATCGCTCTTGTCCACCTTCTTATAGCTTTTGCCTGCTGACCTGCTTGCCTGGGAGAAATTTTCAGCAGCATAAGGGAACGCTTCCTGATCCATGCCTCTTCCCACATTGCATTCATATAGGCCATATATTATAGGGTTCTCACCAAACAACTACACAGTGTTTATTAAATGATGGCAACTGGGATTGCCATCATTAAAAATATGGCCACATGATGTTGCACTTTAGCAATGGAAATTCCAGTCCCAATTGCTGTCATAACCCAAGGATTATCTATATCTATTTGTGCCTTTTCTGTCCCTTGCTGATGACGCTTTGGTGATCTTAGCAGAAAGTAAGCACAGACGTGCTTACTGCTGTATGTGTATAAGTTGTTTCTGCAGAAAGTTGTGCTGAATGCAGGATTGCTTGTAAGAACTGATATGATTTGAGCACTGGTGATAACAAAGCTTAACTGTAAATTCCAGGGTCTGGGAAAGACAAGGATAATGCTATTACTCTTATATTTATTTCTTTTATTTCTGCAGATCTTCCTCTCTTTTGCCTCCTAATAATGATTCTTCTATATTACACTTCATTTCAGTTTTTAGATTTGTTTCCTGGCACTGTCAAATGATTCTCTTCATCCCTTCTCATGCTAGCTGTAGAATCTCCCTTTTTTCTTCCTTTTTTCCCTACAATTAGGGTTAATCAGCCAAGTACTGTGGGAAGGGTTTAGAAGAAAAAAAATGTTTGAATAAATGTGATATAGTTGAAAATATATAGGAAAGGATATGTAGCAAACAAGATTTTATTGGGCTACGTTTGGCCTCAAAGCATTAAGTATAGTTTGGCTTAATCAAAATGCTTAATTGGGTAAGTTGAGAACAACCTGAAGTTGCTAATGTTTTGACTTTAGAGTTAAAAACTATAGACTTTTTACTGAGACTTTTACATCTTGCTTATTCCATAACGGTAGTATGTAAGATCAGAGCTATTGTAATGTTCTGGATGTTAGGATATTATGGATAGAGTCTCCTGCTGGAGTAGGGGGTTGGACTAAAAAACCTCCAGGATGCCTTCCAACCCTGTAATTCTATGTTCTGTGTTTGATGTTTCATTTCAATGAAATACAATTTTCACCTCATTAAAGTACTGTTTTGAGTCAATAGGACAATTAATTATTTAAATTGCTTATATTCAGTTTGTTTTGCATGTTTGAGGAGGTTTTCAAGTATTATACTTCCTCTTATACTATCTGTGTTTTTAGTAGAATTACCATAGTAATTAGGGGCCAGCAGCTGCTTTAGTTTTTCCCAGTCATGAGGAGGTAATGCAATAATTATTTTTTCTACAGAGACTATTGAAGCAGTATAATACTTTTTATATAGTCCCATTGTAATTATTTTAAAATACGCTTTCTTTGCAACACTTCTATTTTATAAATGTGGATTTGCCATACTCACAATGTATATGAAACCATAAGAATATAAGACTGTACAAGAAATGTGCAAGGATGAAAAAGAACAACTTCTGTGTAGTGAGGGATGGACATTAGAGCCGGATGACTGATGGGATCAATGGGATGGCAATTGTATGGCAGCTCCTTTGGGCACCTCATCTTTCTTGATACAGAGACTATGTTTTGCCAACTCTAGCACCAGGGATCACTTGGTTGAGGACATTGGATACTCATTGGTGTTCTCTGTACTCACAAAACACATGTTTACACTAGGATTTGCTTTTAAAATCCAGATACAATATAATATTTCCAATAGATTGCTTTTGGTCCTAAGTAGTTTTGAAGTCTGAAGTAGTAGAATTTTCACGACTTGAGAAGAAATATCCAAGAGCTGGCACTCAGTGTATTGAGTAGAGCTCTATAAAACCAATATAAAAGAAAGAATGTTATGGATTATTGCTTTGGCTTGCACCAGTCTGCCCAAATTATTTATTCAGTACACCAAAACAAATCTTTGCATAGGTAGAAATACTTGAAAGAACTTCCTGAATTTATACTTTACATTTTATTTATGGCTTGTGAACAAGGCCCATTGACAGACTCTGTCTGACTTAATCAGTATGGAATGAAGGGAAATGAAATTGTACCAGCCACAGCCTTGATAAAGGCATTCCAGGAAAGCACTTGAAAAGATATATGGAGGCAGGTTGCCTGCAGTTTATCTGAGTTTTGTTGCTCTTGTCCCCTTTATTTTCTGTGATCAAGAGGCAAAATGTTTGGCTTGAGTAATTTGGGAGTTATTTCAAAGTCACTTTGTATTATAATGCAATTTTAAAAACTTGAATATAGTACAATGAATCTTTTATACTTTGGATCCAAAACAAGTGACGTAGGGAACATGTGGCTGCCAATGGCCAATTTTTTTCCAGTTTGGTGAGGTCATTGTATTAAGGGTTCTCTGGCTTTGCTGCATAATATTGCCATTGGGGATCAGAAAGCATCAAAGATAATGATGTTATATTTTCTTTTAATGTTAAGGAGAAACAGTGGGATGAGATATTAATGGCAGTAGTTGCCTAGCATATTAAAACTATCAGGTGCAATGGCTGTTTAATATTAATCATCCAAATACACTGAACTAATATTCACAAATATATCAATGCATCAATAGCAAGAGTAAAAAAAAACCCCAACCCTAAGTATTGTGAAATAAATACCAAACCCATGTAAAGTTGTTGTGGTGGTGATGGTGGTTATTAGGGCCTCATAAAAGAATGATAGGATAAAAATACAATCCACAAAATTAAATAAATCAATCAAAACCAGTATATCAATCATAGAATGTTTAATCAACTGAGAAACAGCAGATGCTTTTACAGGTAGTCCTTGACTTATAACCATTTGTTCAGTGACAGTTTGAAATTATGATGGTGCTGAATAAAGGGACCTATGATCCCCTCAAAATTCTGAATATTGCAGCACTCTGCAGGCACATGACAAAAATGTGGACACTTGTCAGTGTGCCTGATCTTACTATCATGGGAGTGCCTCAAGTTTTCCCCATTGCCGATTGGGAGGCCTCAGCCAGCTAGGCACACCAGTATATGGGCCTTTCCCCCTTTCCATCACTCTTCTGGAAGACTGGACCTCTACCCCACCCCACCACTTCCTCTTCCCACCATTCCCAGAAGGCTTTGGGCTTCTCACTATCCCGCCACATAGGTCTGCTTACCTTCTCTTTCCGTGCAGTTGCTGACAAGTGTGGCTGAACAACATTATGCGCAATTACTGTAGAAAACTAGGCAATGCAGTTTTTCCAAAAGAGGAAAGAGCCTCAGAACATCGTAACAGATGGCATTTTGCTCGTGATGTTTTTGAGGCTCTTTCTAGCCTTCAGAAATATTGTAAGAACAGGTACTCGTCTCAACTGCAATGGAGAGAACTGCAATTGCCGTTATTGAGCAAGACAGTCACATGATTGACACACAACCTGGATTGTGGACTCAATTGTGATCCTACTTTGTGAACTCAATTGTGGTTCTAAGTTGAGAACTATCTGTATATCCTTCATTGACTTGAATAGTGTGATTAGGCTGAGAGATTCCATTTGCCAAAGTGCCAATAAGTTCATTAGGAAATGAATTTGATCTATTAGTTAAAACCCATTGGGTTAAAAAAACAAAACAATATAGACACCCAGTAAGCTAAGTCCTCATTCAAACAACAATGAACTATAACTCAGTCCAGAATAACAAAAATCTGTAGGTTTTACCAATCCACAGGCTATAGCCACTCTCCTGTACAGGTTATCCTTGAGTGAGTTGCAACCATTTATTCAGGGACAGTTCAGACTTAACAATGGCACTAAATGTGATCATAGTTTAGGCTCTCGGCAATTGACACTGAATTACCGTTGCAGCATCTCACGGTCATGTAATCACCATCTTCTGCTTTCCCTCTCGGCTTCCCACAAGCCAAAGTCAATGGGGAAGCTAGGAGGAGGTTGCATCTCATTCCTGCTCCTGCTTTTTTGCCTATGTGCCCATAATCTATAGATCCACCTGCCGTACCTGCCCACACTTCATTGTGCTTGCCTGTAGCATCCACCCTCACCCTATAGAGCCTGCCCATAGTATCTGCCTGCCTATGCTCTGTAGTGGCAGCTTTGACACGGGTCCATAGCACCCACCATCCTGCTTATGTCAGACTCCTGCCTCTTCTCAGTTCACAATCATGTGTGGTCCTCCCTTAACAACAGCAACCAGGACTGCCAGGATTGCAGTTGCTAAGGGATGTGGTCACTTAGCAGTGCATTTTATATCCGCATTGCTTATGATAAAAATTCCAGTCCCAATTGCCATTGTAATCCAAGGACTATTGTAAGAAAAAAATAACAAAAGACAAAAAAAAATCCTCTTCCAGTATGTAGGCATATCTCCAAACACCAACTGCATGTCAGCTTCGGACAGCGATCTAAAAAACACACATGGTTGGACTTTAGTGCAGTGGTGAAATCTAAAATTGAAGAATAAAGTGAATGAAATTTTAAAAGAGAAAAATAAAATGTAATTAAGGGAATGGTTAGGAGGAATGAGGACACGTGGGGAATTGGAAGAGGTTCTAGGAGGAAAACGGTTGTCTTGGTTAAATTATAGCCAAGTGGAACAATGGACTAAAAATTGGATAAGAGAAAATGGAGAGTGTAGAGAGTTAACGAGGTTTGAGGAATTAATTGAAAAAAATCAAACTGTAAAGGAAGAAAATAAAGGGATAAAAGGCTTAATGAGCGGAATCTATAAAATATTGTTGGAGGAAGAGGAGAGGGGAAATTTAGGAAAGATGGTATGGGAAACTGATTTGAAGATACAAATAGGGCAACAGAGTTGGGACAGAATTTGGCAACAAAGAGTGTTGAAAAATATGTCAGTAAGAATAAAAGAGAATTATTATAAAATGGTATGGAGGTGGTACTTAACTCCGGTTAGATTAAGCAATATGAATCAGCACTATTCAGATAACTGTTGGAGAGGTTGTGGGGAAAAAGGAGTGTATTTACATATGTGGTGGGATTGTAAATTTGTGCAAAAATTGTGGAAGATGGTGTTTAAGGAGATAGAAGAAATTGTAGGAATAAAGGTAGAAGAGGCACCAAAGGTAGCATTACTTTCACTATTGGAAGATATAAAATGTAAAAAAGAGACTAAAGAATTGATAATAAATTTGTTGACCGCAGCAAGGTTAATGATTTCTAGGAACTGGAAGACACAAGGGGCTTATAGTTTAGAAGAATGGTACAAGGAAGTATGGGATATTGCCATAAATGATAAATTGACTTGCAATATTAAAGTAAGGAGGGGCATAATGAAGGTAAACGAATTCAATGGAATCTGGAAACAGTTCCTAATATATGTGTTTTCTGGAAGAAGAGGGATACCACCACCAGAAGAAGTTTTAAGATTCTGGAAGCAGGAATGATCCCGAGGAGTGGGGGAGCACTCATTGATTGTTTTATTCTGTATATTGTTATATATTATATATTACGATTCATGTATGTTATGTATGTTAATTTTTTTTTATATGTTAATAATAAAAAAAATATGGAAAAAAATGAAATCTAAAATTTGTTACTACCGGTTCTGTGGGCATGGCTTGGGGGGGCGTAATGTGACTGGGTGGGCGTGGGCGTTTTTTTTACTTTTAAAACCATTTTTTCTATAACCTCTTCGGCAAAGAGGTTGTAGAAAAAATGCTTTCAAAAGGCTTTGACGATCCCAGCTGAGCCGCACGATCATCAGAGGCTTTTTTTTAACTTTTAAAAGCATTTTTTTGGTTAAAGAGGTTGTAGAAAAAATGCTTTTAAAAGTAAAAAAAAGCCTCTGATGATTGTGCGGCTCAACTGGGCATGGGAAGGGGGCAGGGATTTTTGCTACCGGTTCTCCAAACCACCTGCCTCCATCGCTACCGGATCGGGCGATCTGATCCGAACCGGGAGCATTTCACCCCTGCTTTAGTGGCTATTTGAGATCACCAAACTTTTCTCTTTGCCCAAAAAAAGTAAATCTGCTCTGAAATCTCAGCATCAAATATTGATTGATGGGGCTCTAGTTTTGGCTAAACTATTCACATGTATGCATTGCACACTTCAGATGTCAGCCAATTGGTGTAAATCTGTTATAGTTCTGATCTTGAACCTCAAAAGTCCAGCAAACTTGCCCAGTCAGCCTGCCGAGCATTGTGAGTAATACCTAGGGTTGAAGGGCATTTCCTGTCTCCAGAGAAAACGTTTCCTTCCTTAAGTCTGCATTTGACTTAATTCTCAGAAAGAGGTTATGGGGAAAATTATTTGCCTTCTCAATCAGCCAGCCACATTTTGCTCTAATTATGAAATTGAGCAATAACAACACTGCAGATTTGCTGTAACTTTCAATGCCCTTTGTATTTCATAGTCCTATATCCATTCAGATGTGGGTGAATCTGGACTGCATTTAGGCTCCAATTCTCTTTAGCTTTAAAATAAATTCATTGAATAAAGCCCTTCTTCATTAGGTAATAGCAACAGCACTTAGACTTATACACCGCTTCACAATGCTTTGCAGCCCTCACTAAGCGGTTTACAGAGTCAGAATATTGCCCTCAACAATCTGGGTCCTCATTTTACTGACCTCAGAAGGATGGAAGGCTGAATCAACCTTGAGCCAGTGAGAATTGAACTGCCAAACTACTGGCAAGCTGGCAGTCAGCAGAAGTAGCCTGCAGCACTGCATTCTAACCATTGTGGCACCATGGCTCTTATAAACATGACCACTTCAACAAGGCCTCCATAAACATACTAAACATAACCCAGTCTGGGAGGAGAGTCAGATCCCAAGAGATTGATGGAACTCTTGAGAGTGGGAATTGGTATTTACTTTGCTCTTTTTTATTCACTGTGGCACAAATATTTAATAGTAATTATGATTGCATATATTTAAACATTAAATCATTTTGTGATTATCTAATTTTAGTTCTTCTGTCTTAGATTTCTTGTATGCTAATATTTACGTATCTTGGCCCCGTTTTCTTATTCTGTACAATTCTTCATAAAGGTTATGCTTGTTGTTACTATTTTATATAGCATTGCAGTCAATGTGGGATGTCAGTTGAGCAGTATAATTATGAAAGGAGTAAGGAAACTAATGAATATTCATTTTGGGATTTTAGAATTTCAAAAACTTTGGAGGAGTGTTCCTGTGGATTCTATGGATGAAGAGAAGATAGAAGACTATCTGAAACGCCAGGGTATTTCCTCTATGCAAGATGTAGGCCCAAAGAAATTAGTAAGCAACTTTCTATAAGCCTTTTCTTTCATCAGAATGAATACACTTAATTTATAGGAAATGAAGATATTTTAAGCATGCAAGAGGGAAAGATGAATGGATTGCTTAAGAGAATGAGATTACAAGGCAATTGACTGGATCCATTTTCCTAACATTAAATGAGGCAGTTCTCTCACTTGGGTCTTATTTTAGTTTAGAGGCTTCACTGGTGCTGCTGATAGCAATCCATGATAGCAATCCACTGCTGCTGCAGAGAAATGACTTGGTTCCTTCCTGACTACTGCTGCTTGCTTTGGACAGCATAGATTCCTAAGACAAAGATCAACTAATATTGACCCATATGTGAACTGCCCACAAGAGAGGAATGTTACATGCTCAGAAATTCAAAAATATCCTGAAATATGGTTTCACATAGAGATCTGTCTTTCTCCCACTGTCCAGCATGAAGAAAATTCCCTAAAATTCAAAAGGAGCAGAATAACAAATCCTTTCAAATATGATTTCTTTAGCAAGTGCTTAATAAACTGTACAATCTGGCCATTGTGTATATTTGAAACCACATGCAAGTGCCTTGGCTTCTTGGAAAAATAAGAGGTACAAGAACAAATTTGGATCACAAAGCCATTTTTAAAATAATGCTAATATGAGAGAAATGGGGACATTTGCAGGAGTGCTTAACTGTCCTCCCACCACCACCTAAATTAATGTATAAATTATAAACCTTGAAGTGAGAGCAACTGAATTTGCACATTTGTTCAGATAATATCTGGTCTGGCCTTCAGTCTTCAAGAATGAAAATTCTTTTGAGATTGGAACTTGTAAGTTCTATATAGCTCTAATTTATCCCTATTCCACAATAAAGACAAAGAATTGGCTTTTCCCTTTTGAAAAAAAGAAATAGAGACTCTGATACTTAGAAAGTGAGGTGAGTGTTTGGCAATACAAGAGTTGTAAATTATGAACTAGAAAGAATGGTCAGGGGAATGCGGTTCACTCTTCCTCTGTTTTTGTGCCTTTGCTCAGTACTACCAATCATTTTTTTGCAAGAATCTGTAACTCTGATGTGTGCTCTTAGTTTAAACATTTCGGTTCTTACAACTGTAGGGCTTGCGTGCACCTTAGAAAGCTGAGCCTCAATGGGAGGTTAGTGTATGTAGCTTTGTGTAGAAATGGATTTGTTTAACAAAAGCATTGCAATTCTGAAAGACACATATACTTGTTTACTTATTTGCTTACTTCATTTCTATATCAAAATCTTTTGGGGATTGGACAGAAACAAAGTAGATGTCTTAAACTTTCTAATTTAAGATAATCATTTTGTCCCTTAATCCCCTAATGAAAAATTTCAGTCTTGGGATGGGGTGGGATTGCTCAGGACCTCTCCGGAGCATTTTTTTTAAAACTCATGCCCTCATGAGTAATAGCCAAAACATTTTGCCACACTGCTTCAAAAACTGATGTTGGGTAATTTCCAATTATTTCTGGATCAAACACCTGTGTATTATTGGATGGTTTACCTATATAGTTTATGTTCTACTTATTTAAAAGGGGGTTATGTACAATTCTCTAAAGGCTCAAATAGGTTTCATTGTTTATTTCTGATATTTCTATGCTGTCTACTCCCAAGTAGAGCAGCTGTGACAGCAGGAACCAAAATTTTTAAAAAGCAACAGGAGAAAGATTGTGTAAATGATTACACATGCTTTTGCATTTAGACTTTATTTGGCTTTGGGACAAAATTTAATCTCTCCTGAAGGTCAGATGATTATTATGCAGCCTTTCTATTAACCAGTGGGAATTTTCAAATCATTTACAATATATCAGTTTCATTATCTAACTTAAAGAATGCAACAGATGATGCATTTTGAAATTTAGAGTGTGTTTATTTTTTCTTGCTGGCAGCTGGCCATAATCAAATTGTGATTTGGTTTGAACAAAATTAACAAAAAACAATAACACTCTATTAATCATAATTGAAAGAGTCCAGAGAGGCAGACTCCAAACTAAAGATTCCTTTCCAGCACTCTTTCCGTGAGCCAGTTTTCCCCTCTCTGTGGCAGCTCATCATAGGAATAGTGGGGAGCAAGATATTCCACAGGTGGGGGACTACAATTGAGAAGGCTGTATTATGGGATCCTTACCTGTGAAAATCCTTCGGGAAACAGGGCTCTCATGAATGTGACTATATTTCTTCTTTTAGGTTCCTATCCAGAAGAGGAAGAAGCCAGCATCTCAGAAGAAACGGAGGTTCAAAACTCACAATGATCATTTAGCTGGTGTATTGAAGGATTATTCCGATGTAGTTCCTGGCAAATAAATTGGTCTCCTGAACTGAACTGTTATGTTCATGTGGATGCTTAGGACACAGATGTCCTTTGTATATCTGATGTGGTTCTTTCCTCTTCCATTTCTGTAGCGGATGAAAAGTAACAACTTTTGGGATCAACAATAAACTATTCATCATAACATTTACTTTACTGGTTAATATAAACTTGGATCAGAGCCATACATTATCAGTAGACTTCTGATATTGGGGGTGAAATATATTTAGCATGTAATGCTGAGGTTCATGTTCATCAGTTGAAATTTCTTTGAAGAATTTTTTGGCATTCTATGGGAATTTTATTCAGATGGGCTAACCTAGATAAATTTGATATTTTTGTTGCCAAGAAAACATGTTTATAATAAAATCATTCAAAAAAGTTGAAGATTTTTTTACATGTTTTCCATGCTTTTTTGACTAAATAGCAGCTAAAAAGTGACACTCCATGTAGACAGATATTATTTTAGGTAATAGTTTAAGATGAAGCCTTTATTTAGAAATGTAAACTCTTTTTTTATACTCATTTTTTTCTACAAAGTGAGATTTCTTGTATTATCCTGAAGTTTCCATTCAAATTTTCAAGACTATTTCAGTTGGTTGTTTCTGCAGGTACCAGTTACATCACGGTGCCCAAGCAACATCTTCTAAATTGTGTTAACATTCCATTTATGTCAGGAATTCTTGAGCTAAAATATACCTCCAAATAAATCATGAAACTGTTACAAGAAAACATAGGATTTGCAATGGTCTTCCCAGTTCCTAGTTGTTATTGAAAATCGGTGGGGAGATCCCAAAGTACAATGCAGGCCAAGAAGTCTCAGAATGTTTCTGAGTTGGAAGAGTTCTATTAATGAAGAGTGAGAATAAATTCCAGAAGCAAAGCTAGAATAACTCAGCTGGCTACAGAAAATGTCTGCCAAAGGAGGTATTACAAAGTACTGCCTGAAAGCGTATCCAAACCTCTGCCCCTGTGTATCTTATCTTGAATCTGTAAATAACTGCACGTAAATTGTAAAGTATGCATTGAAATTTGTAGAACACTGTTGTGTGTAGTTTTGTATCATGTAGAAATTTTGCCATTTTCTGTTTGCTTAAGGATTTATTGAAGTGTACAATTTGACCAAGGGTGCCTAACTTTTGCACACAAGTGTATTTGTATTGTTTGTGAGTTACTTTAGAATTAAAAAAAAATTGAGACAAGCCTGCTTCTTCATATGTAGTGATAGAGTGACCTTTCATTATATGACTGCTGGCTGTGATGAAAGAGAAAAAAAGAGCATGAGTTGGGGGAAGTGAAGGTAAGAACATGTTTCTTCCCAATTATTGGAATGTATAATTCATTTAATATGGGTAATTGATTTAATATGAACAAATTGTGTGTTTATACCTTGTTCTAGAGAAGTGAAAGATAAAAAAAAAATGGCTACGGTAGAAATAGTTTTAGTAATTGATAATGATGTTATTAATCAGGCAGTAAGCGAATCTTATTAAATATGGAGAGGAAATTTAAGTATGAATTTTCTTTTGGCTTTAAAGATTAAACTGAGCAAGGAAACTGGAAGAATGCGGCTTGAGCATAGATAGCCTTACTGAAAAAAGCTTGGCTTCATAAAAAGAGAGCGTAATTTTTTAATTGGATTAATTTGGTGGTAAAAATACAGATCTGTTAGCTGTTGCTGAGCAAATTAGTAATTTAATTTCTTCTGCTAATAATTATAATTTTATGAAGTAAGTCATGTAAAGGAAGAACTACTGTAGCAAGATTTTGTATGTTTGCTAGAGAGCACTGGTATAAAGCTGTTTGTAATGCATTTGATATATTCATCATAGTCCTTCCAAGCTTCTAGAGAATAGAGAAAAGCAAGTGAATTTGGAGAAAATGTGTAAACAATGCCCATTTGGCTCTTCCTGTCACTTTCTTTAGCACAAAGAACATGGTGAGAGGACACGAGAGAATGCCAGGCTTTCAGGACTGATGATGGAAAAAGATTTGAAAATAGCAATAATCACAAAGTCATAGTGGTAACATTGTTGTTTCCATCTTGAGACTCGGTGTCAGGTAGTTGCAAATGTGTTGGCATGAATCTTTTACTATCCTACTGCTCAGAGACCAGCAGAGGCATATGCTTGGCTTGGTTAAAATAAATGTTCACCATCAGGAACTTAATATCTTTTTCTATTACAGTGTCAGGTAGAAGATGATTAAATCTTGGTTTTAGAATTCAGATATTGGAAAGTCCTGTTGTTAATTATTTCTACAATACTTCAGTCACTTTGCTTGAAATATGGGGGACATATATAAAAGAAAGAGTTTTTCCAGCAACTGGACCTCAGTTTCTTCACCTGGCCAAACTTCTATAAATTGTACTGAACTGAAAATGGTCTGTGGGCCTTATAAACTAACCCACAAATGTTACACAACTATTTGCATACAAGAAAGAAGCAAATAATCTGCATGGAGATTTGAATAGGAACTCAGGATGAATCCATTATATTTATGCTTACTGATATACAATACATGTACAAGTAGCCCTCGTCTTATAATCACAACTGAGCCCAAAATTTCTTTTGCTAAGCCACACAGTTATTCAAGTGGTTTTGCCCCATGTTACGATCTTTCTTGCCACAGTTGTTAAGTGAATCATGGCAGATGTTAAGTTAGTAACATAGTAGTTAAATGAATCTGGCTTCCCTGTTGACGTCACTTGTCAGAAGGTTGGGAAAGTGATCACATGATCCCTGAACACTGCAACTGTCATAAATATGAGCCAGTTGCCAATCACCCAAATTTTGATCATGTAAACCATGGGGATCCTGCAAAGGTCCTAAGTGTGAAAAACCGTCAAATCTCTTTTTAGTGCCACTGTAACTTTGAACAGTCATTAAACAAAAGGTGGTGAGTTGAGAGCTACTTGTGTACATTCAGATGTTTTTTCATCTGTAGGTGCCCTTTTTCTCTTTCCTGTAGCATCCTTAAGCATGGAATTTCATTTCTGTATCTGGTAGTGATTAATTGATAATACAGTCCTTGTCTTGAAAGGCAGGTTTTGAGGATCCATGCCATGCCTCCTTATCTCTTCCCTCTTCCATAATAAATGTAGGACCAGTCAATTGGAAGAATAGGTTCTAGCTCAGTTTAGTATCAAAGCTACGATGTGTTCTTTCTAAGAATGTGTCTGTAATGATTTCACATTATGAAGGATACCATATGTAGTCATTCTCATTTGTTATCAGTTGTAAAACAATTATTCTTGTATTATTGATCTTCTTCAGTGCATATGCATGCCCATGCTGCATTTAACATTTTATATAACATCTGCATAAGCTTGTGCTTTTAACTTGTTGAGTGCAGAAGATCAGTGACTCATTACAAGTGTCTAGCTTGGGAACTAATATAGTAGATTCTCTCAAATTGTATGTCTATGAAGATTCTCAGCCATTCAAGTCATGGTTGTCCCAAAGGTGCTTTTTCAAAAGGCAACTGGACTTTGTTTTTCCTTAAAAATGTTTCGCTTCTCATTCAAGAAGCTTCTTCAAATCCTCTCGAGTTGATTTGGGGCAAGGCTTCTACCCAGTTTTTTGCCATGGTCAATAGGATGGGGTATTTAGCATTGGGAGGGTGCTATAAGGAAGAAGTCCTTTTAAAATTGAAGATGGGATTTTGGAGTGGTTTTTCTTAGCCTCTCCTATTTGAACTTCTCTCAATCTCCTAACAGAGACGATGGGTTTTTTTCCTTTTTTTTCTGATGGTTTTCTTATTTTCTATGATTTTATTCTGTAGGAGTAAGTTGCAGGATTTGGGAGGAGAAGGTTAAGGACAAGTTCTGAGAGGGTGAGTTGTGTGATTTGTGGAGACTATACCTGTCATGAGTCTCAGAATCTGGGGTAACCTTTAGGAGGTACCTGTGCCAACACTGACTTGTAGCTACTATTGAAACGTGTTCAGGTTTTTCCAATTAACTATTGACGAGGGAAGTATAAATGAAAACTGAGTTTGGGAGTAAGGTATTAAAATTAAGTATTATCACTGATTGTCAGAGATTCTGATTTCCTCAAATGGATACAAGTAAATAAACAGACATGCTAGCATAGACCATATTTTTATTTTATTCATTGCTTTTATTTTTAGAAAATTATAATAGAAAAGTATCTTTTAACAACTTTTTTCCTTTAAAAAAAATCATAGACAAATTGGAAGCATTGTATAATTCAGTCACTGCCCGTAAAAGGCCGTAGAGAAAAGTCAAGTGTTTTGTGAAACAATCCAGCACAAATCTTTTTATGGTTGTTTAACCACCTACAGTTACATTTTAAATTTGTTCAATTTATCCATATTGTTTGTTTAGTAATGGGTATTTTTCAGTTCCAACTTGGGTTTCTTCTGATGTGTTCAGAGTACAACTCTCAGGAGTAGCAGCTGCATCACATCCAGAGAACAAGCCAAGCAACCCTCTTGCAAGTATGCATTCTTAAAGCCTTTTATATTTTGACATATTTTATATTTCTTACAAAATAATGTATCTTATTTCAGGATAGGTGATTGATAATAATCCTGGCAGAGAAGCTGCTTCATGAAAATTTGATCCTACTAACCCTATTGGCTTCCCTACTAAGCAGGCCAGCAAAGTCAGACTTGTCACTATTGTAAAATCTCTGGGCTAGCAGCTGGAAGGAGAACAGTTAGGGATTTCTGGCATTGGCAGTCTTCAGCAATAGGGGGAAGAATAATTTTATGCGAATGATTGATCTAAGAACTCTTCTGCCCTAGGTAGTTGCATTCCTAGCTGTCCAAAGAACAGCAGGTGCAATCTTGTGCACTCAGAAGCAAGCCCTAATCAATTCAAAAGACCACTTATTCATGTAAAGTGGAAACAGGAAGCAGTTTTTTAAAAATTCAGTAATTCAGGTCATTAGCTTCTAAGAGGTGCACCCTTTGGCTACAGGTGAATTTGTGAGTCACACCTGAGCTAAAGCTGATCTGTGGGAAAGTTCTCTTCAATAGAAGAAAACAACTCTTTTTTTCAAAAAAATAAAAATTAAAACACGATTTTTCCAGAGTCCCATTGTAGCACTAAAGTCCACCTAGACTGGGTAATGTCATATGGCTACAGGCTGCAGCTGTTATCTGGCTCCTAAAGATAAACCTCTTCAAGAAAGTGGAAAGTTTGAAGTAGCTTTTCCTTGGCACGCTGTGCCTGAAACCATTCCCAGTATTGCTCTGTTCCTAGAAAGGCAGCTTTATCTATTGTCCTCTTTTCCCCCCAAGAGCACAGACATACAGTAGGTGAAGTTGAATAGCTATTTAAAAGTGGGCACCTGAAGATTTCTCCCCAGCAGGGAATTCTGGCCATGAGAGCAATCCTTTACATGGGGCTGCTACTGCTGCCACCTCAAAAACCACCATCTGGCATCAGTGCATAGATTTGGGGCTGACTACATACGCCTGCTACTGAGATTACCTAGGAAAAATCAAGAATAGCTGGCAAGCCAAATATCCCAAGGTTGGCCATTTCATTAGAATCGGATTCAGCAAAAACCTTTGGCGTTTTTCATAGGCATGAGGTGCTGGGATCAACAATTGAAGTTCAGTTTTCTGATCCATGGTCCAGTCACCCCTTACCTTCCCCAAAAATATGATTAACAATAAATGACCAGAACCAGTTCGCTTTATATCTGGAACAAAATCACAAAACTAAACTACCTTCCAAAGATACACACACATACACACACAGTGTATAAGTTGTTATAAAAGTAGATGCTACAAACTTGATTTAGAGTACATAACTTCCTGGGCAGCTTGGTCATCCAGGATGGGTTCTCATAAATACCAGGGTTTTTTTTTCTTTTTCCTTTTCCAAATAATACACACAATTGCATGAGATATATTTGTCTGAAGAGAAGTATACTATGATAGATACAGTTGCAGAAATGTTCATAATTATGACTGCACATTTTCATTCATAATAGAAATTGCCTTTCTACTTTCTACAGTGTACTACTTCTTCCCACACAATTGCGTATCCAAATATAGAGGGAAAAAAATACAGCAGGAACTAGCGATCAGGCACCGCTAATGTACAGCACATCAACTGTTACAATCATGAAAAAGCTATTATATTGCTGATTGTCTTGCTCAATAATTTGGCACAATTAGGCGAAACATGAAAATAACTATTACAGGAATACACTTCATATATTTAAAACACACCATCTCAGGCTCCAAAACTTGATAACCAAAATGTCTGTGCATTTCAAACAATACACTTTTTAAAAAATCTGAACCAGATTTAAAAACATGCCTTGAACATGCATCTTAAAAGGGTAGGAAAAGAGATTATACATATTTAAAAATCAAACATATACAGTAATCAGTTCTTCCACCCAAGGTACAGTCCTCTTACTTAAAATGCTTGGTATAAAAAATAGTTATTCTCTTTGCTGCTCTGCTTGAAAATATTTTTTTCAAACAAATTCATTCATGCTTATAGAATTTAAACTTTTATACAATGTAGAAGAGGAACATATTATTATTATTATTATGGTTCATCACATAGTCAACCAGATGTTTAGACTGGATTTGGCATTTTTATCATTACCATTATTATTCAATACTTTCTATTTTATTTTTAAGAAGATGTGTGATAGAGGCTGTGGCAAAGTCTTGAAGGAATCCACGCTTGTGTGAGGTTTTTTTTTTTTAAGCCTGTAAAAAAGAAAAGACATGCTTATGAGGAAACAACAACACAATCAAAGCTCCCAAATGGCCAGAAAGCCGAGAACAGTCTTCCCAAACCTGGAGGGCATTGTTAAAGGGAAATTCAGAGAATGACAATTAGAATATAGTGGATGCCAAAATGGGAAGAGATAGCGAAGGCTAATACTAAAGAACTGGATATTGAATGGAGGTAAGCAGGTGGTTTATACTTCCATGTTAAACTGCTGGAGTACTTACCATGAAAATGCAGTAAATTAAGCCACAGTCTTAGGACTGTGATGGCGAACCTATGGCACACGTGCCACAGGTGGCACGCAGAGCCATATTAGTGGGCATGCCAGCTCAGCTCTGGGGCGCATGTGTGCGCCGGCCAGCTGATTTTCGGGCCTTCTGGGCCCACCAGAAGTAGGGAAACAGGCTGTTTCCTGCCTCTGGAGGGCCTGGGGGCGGGGGTGGGGAAGGCCCGTTTTTTTTTCTTACCTGGCTCCAGATCCTCTCTGTGTATCTGGGAACGGCGAAAACAGCCTTTCCCACTTCCTTGGAGGCCCTATGGAGGCTCAAAGGGCCCATTTCCACACTCCCGGTGGGACAGGAAGTGACGTTTTTTCCTGTCCCCAGCCTCCAGAGACTCCTAGAGAGGCTCCTAGAGACTCCTAGAGAGGTTCTGGAGGCTGGGGACAGCAAAAAATGTCACTTCCTGTCCCACCGGGAGTTGAGAAATGGGCTTTTTCAGCCTCCGTAGGGCCTCCAAGGGAGTGGGAAAGGCTGTTTTCGCCGTTCCCAGATACACAGAGAGGATTTGGAACCAGGTAAGAAAGAAAAACGGGCCTACCAGGCCATCATGTGCCAGGAGTGGGGGGGAGGGGGAGGGGGTTGCGCACACATGCGCGTGGGCACGTGCGCGCACGACCCTCCCCGCCCCCCCTCTCCTGGCACACGATGGCAAAAAGGTTAGCCATCACTGGTCTAGGACTATAATGTGTACCGCTTTAATGTGTAAGCACAATAGCAAAATAATAATAATAATAACCTTATTGACCCTTACTATGGCTGATGGAATACAGTAGTGCTTGAAAGTTTGTGAACCCTTTTGAATTTTCAATATTTCTGCATAAATATCATCTAAAACACAATCTGCTGTTCATACAAGCCCTAAAACTAGATAGAGAACCTAAATAAACAATTGAGTAAAAAAATACCTGTCCACCTATTTATGAAACAAAGATCTAAAGCTACATCAGTAGTGGGTTTCAATTTCGGCCGCTACCGGTTTGCTCATATGCAGAGACGTCCAAGCAGCTGGGCAGAGCCTCCCGCTGTCGCCACCGGTTCATCCGATCCGGGGCAAATCAGTAGCAACCCACCACTGAGCTACATACTGTATTAGTGTAGAAGCCTGTTTCCAACATTGAAGAGATATGAAAAGATTTTTGATTCATTCAAGATAAAGTGTATTTTTATAATTGCAATAGATGTTGACTTACCGACCACACTGCAATTTGGAAGATGAAGGTAAGACATCAGTAGCGATTTTGGAAGAATGCATTAATACCCACAAGACAGAGTGTAGCCGCCATCACACACCTGATACCTAAGGCAGAGATAAATGTGTCATCAGAAACTCTATTTATTATAGGCCGAATTTATAAGTATCACTAATTAATATATGCTACACATTTCTCTTGATTACCTGCCAATCTTATTCCTAAAAATGGAGACCAATTGCGAACAAATTGCCTCAGGCCACTCAAAAAAGATCTCTGTCTTACACAATCTCTTAAAAGTCAAATATGCTTCAGTTTAGGAAGGAGCCCGAACATTGTAACTTTTACACAGGATCGTGAAAACAATTTTCCCTGCCAACATACAGGGTTTGGATAATAGATAAAGATAGAAGTAGCCTGATCTATATGCCCAAGGCACAGTGAACTCTTCACATAATGTTATTTATTAATCTGCAGCCAACTGAAGTACAATACACAATTATGGTACAAATACTACAAATAGCTAGAATAGAGGTTTTTCAGCAAACTCTATATTGAGTTCATGTTCTTATCTAATGTGCAGAAGTACTGTTTTTAGATTTCTTTTCCTGACTATATATTTTATTTCAGTGTTATCAATACATAATAAAGCCAATTCACTGTAGTGGTTAAGACATCAGGCTAGAAACGAGGAGACCTGAGTTCCAGTGCCTTAGGCAGAAAGCCAATTGGACCAGTTCCTCTCTCTCAGTCCTAGGAAATGGACAAGGGCAAATCGCTTCTGAAAAACTTGCCAAGAAAACTGCAGTTTTACACTCCACCTTTAATCTCTGAAGGCTCTGTGGACAAGTAGTGTCTTAACTGCTCTTCCAAAGACACAAAGACTATAATCCTGTTGTTTCCCAACATTTGAACTACAAAGCCTTTTCTACCCATGGGAGATAGGCCATTTTATTTGGCTATTAGAGCAATAGAGAAAGATCTTGAGGAATTGGTATATCTATCCTCTTCAAGACTAGGAAATGATAACTTGTAAAATGTCACACTGAACCACAAAAATGTGAGTTAATTTATCTAAAGAAATTGGTTCCTGTTTATGGATGATGTGATTTTTAGTGATTGAAACAATTTGGAGAATCTACTAAGCAATTAATTATAATTACATGGTATCTATTTGCAAAATGAAAACTAATCCTGTTAAAAATCAGTGGAAATGCTGACATTTAGCTTGATTTTATAATGATTAGTCAACAATGTATGTTACCCATCCTTTTGTCCAACTATGGAATAGGATCAAAAAAGTAAATGTTATCCGCACAACCAGCGTAGAGATACAGGCTAGGATAAGGAATAATTGCTTGCTCAAAGATAGATACTGAAATCAGTAAAAGGCAGCTTTCCTATTGGCAAAAGTTGGATGTGTGGAGTCCAAGGATCTCTTCCTCAAAATGATCTAAGACAGCAAGAATGATGAACTTGAAGTATTGGTTCATCATCCCAAAGAGGAACAGGCCGTTGCAAAATATCGGCCCGAAGTAGCCGATATGTAGTCATTTTCCATTGGTAGGCTGCTTTGCCAACAGGTGTACTTTTAGTGTACAAAATAACCATTTTATGGTCTTGATGTTTAAAGATAGAGCCTGATTCCTTTTTTGATGCCTCAAGATTCATATGCGTTATGGAAGATGAACTTTACATACAAATGTTCTGTGTTTTTGCTGTTGCAATAACTTAAGAGAATTGTTCCCAAATATGGTTATGTTTGCATAATGTTTTGGAAAGAAAAATCTGCGAGTCCTCCAATCTTATTTTTACATCTCTGCCTCTCATACACAAATATGCTAGTACGAAAATAACTTACTGCTGCGCGCATTTTATCTGTGCTTAAAAACATCGGCCAATTCTCATTTAGTCACTGATGATTAAATTATTTAGGCTTGGGAAAAGAAAGTTGCTATATTAGGAAAAATACACTGAGTTTGCAAAGAGAATGCCAATGCAAATCATTATATGCTGTCTAATGAAGCTGTGATGTGATTTTCAAATGTGACAAGAGTAAGCTGGATAGATTTGGTGGAAGGAGAAAAGGTTACTGGAATTAGAAAGCTACCTTCTTTAACAATCCTTTATGTACTCATTTTGACTTACTTTCTTACGAAGTTTAGCAACTTCAAAACTCACTTTGGAATAGAAATTGCTGGATTTAAAATGAAGGTGAACAGCATCTCTTCTCCCAAATGTAATACAATATTGGATTAACCATGATTAAAATTTAGATGTGAAGATCAACTTGTTCTGAGGTGCTTAACAATTTCAGACATGATTAAAAAAAAAAAAGCCTTGGCAAACTAAAAGGTTGAGTAGTGAATTTCCAGCAAAGACTGGTCTCCTGCTGGGTTTTCATAAGCACAGCATGAAGAGAACTCACCTGAACTCTATGGTGTTCAACAGACTGCCACTGAGCATCACAGAGCTTCTTCAAAACCATTTGCAACTAGATGACCTTCAGGTATATTGGCCTTCAACTCCCAGATCACCAGCCAACAGTTTCTTTGTCACATAATCCAAAACCAGCCACATTTTTAAATGGAATAGGAAAAGATAGCCCACTTTTGCATCAGCATCAGCAAATTCTTTTTAGCATTTTACTACTGTATTTTTCCTGGTTGGCTCTATTGAGCCATTATCATTGTTGAAGTTTGCCTGACCAGTTTTTTGATGTGACTAAACAGAAGCTAGCTGCATCAGAAATACTCTGGTGTTGTGGTTTTGAGATTGTCCCATAGAATCTGAAAGTGTTATGTGAGGGAAAAATGAGTATTACTGCCTAAGGGGGATTTGCAACAAAGACTGGGTTGATATGTCATGCTAAATCATGGCTCGGTAAGCCACAATTAGGGTTTAAATGTATATTAAGTCATAAACAGCACTACCTAGATTTATATAACACACTACGCCACAATCAAGAAACCATATTTTGACAGCACAGTATGTGATCCCCATCAAAACGCTTTTCTTCTTTTAAAGTTCCACCAAGCTGCCAAGACTCTTCAGAATATTGTACACTGCATTACATTCTCACACCCAGCCATTTTGTTTTTCCTGCAGGCAGTCAGCATCTTATCCTACTGCTCATGTTTAGTTCTATTTTACTGCTGCTAAGAGCTGTTTTGCTCATTAGGGTTTTTCTTTTAACCTAATTATTTTGCCGATCCTGTAAATCTGATGTGTTCCTCTGAGCATGCTGGCACCTCCCTCTTTCAACTCCAAAACCATTCTCTGCAACTGTCACAACTATGTATCTGACATCATGCACATCTCTACCTTTTCCTGAACAACAGCTTGTATTCTGTCACACATGTCTTCTGCCATCAAAAGATGCAAGAAAAGCAACAGATTCATTTTGGAGTGCTTCATTATCTCATGAGCTACCCCATGAGATAATAAAGCCTAATAGTTTCAGCTCCCAGGGCTGAAGTGAGAATATGCATAAGTTCCCCAATCCACAAAGTTTCAGGGGTGGGAAGGAGATATAGTATGCAGAAAGAAAAATCTACCTGTAGGAGGTCTGAAAAATAGAACTCCAAAAAGGGGGGTCTTTGAGTTTCGGCCACTGCCTGATTTAGACCAGCAGATCCTAAGGAGAAAAATTTCCTCCTCTTTTCTGCCCATTGGGGCAGCCATACTGCTTTGCATTCTTAAGTTGTCCCATTTTATTTACAGAACTAAATTCAGCTTGCATTTTCTTCTTTTTTTTTCACCCAATAGCCTCTGTCCTTCAATAGTCCTGTAAGCATGTACTCTTGATTTACAGCTTTCCAACCCTGAAGTGCAGTCAGTGAAGTTTTATTTTTTGTTATTGTTGTTTTAAAAAACAGATTTGTTTTATTTGGCTAAAAATAATTTAAAAATAGAGAAAGATAACTGGTGAATTAATCCTCTTTGTTTCAGAAACAAAAAGCTGCAAAAGTCAGAAAGTAAATATATATATCTTGTCTATTCTGTCATTCAAGTAAGAGCCCATGGTGGCGCAGTGGTTAGAATGCAATTTTGCAGGCTAATTCTGCCAACTGCCAGCAGTTTGATTCTCACTGAGTCAAGGTTGACTCAACCTTTCATCCTTCCGAGGTCGGTAAAACGAGGTCCAGATTGTTGGGGGCAATATGCTGACTCTAAACTGTTTAGAGAGGGCTGCAAAGCACTGTGAAGTGGTATATAAGTCTTAAATGCTATAACTATTTCAGATAATCTGAAGACCACTCTCTATCTGTCCTGAACCCAGGCAAAATAGGACTCCTTTCTGCCCAACCCATTACCCCACGTATTACAGGGGTCTCATACAGGGAAAAGATTATTTACATCCCTAAAAGAATGAGGGATAACTAATCACTGGAGATATGAAAATATCTTGAGGTCCTCATGTTGGAATGCAATCTTTACAAAAGACCTTGCTTGGAAAGCTCCTATCGCAGGCAAGGTAGGCAACTATAGAAAGCACTATATTTTGACTTTTGTTGTGGTATCTGAGGAACATCATCAGATTTAATTCACTGCAATGGCCTTAACATTCCAAAAATACCCATTAGCCTACATGATTAGGGCCTTTAATTCATAATTTTATAATTTATTTTTTTATTACTGTCAGCAAGCTCGGCTCGTTCCTACATCCATTTTTAACTGATTAATAACATCATGTTTAAAATAAGGTTTTGCCCTGTTCCCCCATTTTTTTTTACCATGAGAAAAAAATGTACAAGACATGCTTTTTCTTAGGTATGTCATTTTGAAGGTGTTACAACTTCTAATTTCAGCCAATTCATTTTAAGTCGATGGTTAAGGTGTTGGTCTTGGACTTGAAGAGATGCATAGTCCAGTTCCCACTTGAACATCATGATTTTCAAGCATCACTCTGTTCCGGCAGTTTCTTTTAATTAACAATTAGGAAGACTCTGGTGTATGCCGATTTGAGCTTCCAGAATATTAATAATATTAATATTATTATTATTACTAATAATAAAATTATGCCATAGGACAACAAATCCGTCCCCTCCAAATTGCATAAGAGAGTTCTCCTTCCTTGTCAAAGGGTGATTTTTCAGAGAGAAGATATATGGAGATAGGGGAAAGGGACCAGCTGCAAGGGTGAGAGTAATCACAAGTTCAGACATTCATCCTACACACACCACAAAAAACAGAAGCCACAGCCCTTGCACTCCCCCTGGTGATCAGCTAGAACCTCTGGCGAGTGGTACTTGTGCTCTACTCACACAGGATTCAGCAGAACTGACGGGACTTCCAGCCCTGAGAAGTAGCCTCTGAGGGAGGGAGCCAGCGGATCTGAAAAAGACCAAAGCCCACAAGTGAGAAATGAGACTCAGGCAAAAATGAACAATGCTTTTGCACAATGTCCTTCTTCTAGTTCCTTGGAGCTAGGACTCATCCTTGTATCTCGAACAGCATGTTGGACCTTCTTTTCATTTGTTTCACTTATTAGCTTTACATTTTATATCCTGGGACTGCTGCAAGGTAACTAATAAAGGCAGTACCTTTGCTACTAAATCATTACACACAGCAAAGGAGCAGATAAAAACAAAAGTGAATCAACAAGAAGAATGGGTATGCAAGGAGCATTAAAAGAGAATAGATCTGCATTACCTGATTAATCTACTGAGATCACTTATGAATCTAGTTTTTTAAAGAATTTCACTTTTAAAAAAGAACTCTGAGCAAAGAGCAGATTTTTGCCCCACTGTACTCTGCTTATATCAAAGAATACTACTACATAATTCAGTGGAGCATTGACTATTGAGAGCAGGGGACTTATAAGCATAAACTTACTCCTGCAATTTGCATATCCCACTTGAAATTAATGGTCATTATCAATATATGCACTGCCTCCTTTCATATATCGGAGGGGACTATTTCATATTTAAAAACTAAGGAATGCCTGGGAGATCTGGAGTTTTAAAAATCAAGACATTGTGTGGTGGGGTTCCATAATCATATTTACATAATAATACAACATAATTTTAAGTTATAGTAAAAGATGCTTCAACCTTTACTCTATGTAAAAATCCAAAAGGAAAACAGAATGAATTTCCTAGGTATATATGGCAAAAAGTAATGTTACTATGGAGATAAGCCACTTGTAGAGGGCCAGCCTTCACAACGAAAATCATTTCAAATTCTGGCTCACATTCAAGAGAACAAATTGATCCTGAAGAATACAATGGTTGGCCATTCCACCAACCATTACATTCTTAACTAGCATCTTCAGTCCATCATAATTATCACAAACCATCTTTTTAACTCTGACAGTTGAGATCAACTATTCCAACAGATTCGAGTGTTGTATTGCTTGAGAATCTCTCCTCTTCCCTCCCCCCCCACTCTCTCATGTTTGACCTCATGAGTTTTATAATTATTGCATTTTGCTGTGTTTGATATTTGCTGTGTCACAATTTGTTATTTTATTTTTTTGAGCTGGTCAATTACTATAATAAAGTGTACCTATGATTCTAAGGACAGAACAGAACAGTTAAGAGATTGTTAAGTACTCATTCTGGATCAGCACTAATCAGTCAGTGGGATACTCTACTCAGCTACCAGGTAAGATCTTCAATCAGGAAGGATCATATCTGCTGTGATTTGGGGGGTGTGTGTGGAAATGATCACTATTGTCAGTAAATAAACTCCAGAGGAACTCCTTTCTGGAAATACAATACAGAAGAGACTGAAGAGAAACTGAAGTGAGAAATGGCAACCAGCAATGGGGGTGGGGGGTGGGGTTACTCAGTTCTTGCCCTATAGGTCAATGACTTAAAGTCACTAGCAGGCTCATTAACTTATTGTGTCATCTCATTCCCAGCCTCACAGAGCCAGCCCTCCCACATGGATCAAGCAGCTGTCTATTTTTGAACTGGTTGGGTAGATGGGTGAGCCTGAAGCCAAACAGGGAGAAGGGAAAGTCAGAAATTCCTGCTAAATTGATCTTTTCTTATCCCACAGATAGCCGTATGCAATCATGAGATAGGCATGAAAAGTTTTTTCTTCACTGCACATTTAACATTTAAAAGCCTAATTGAATATTGAATATATTCAGAAACGACAGAGTACAAAATATTGGTGAAAATGCTGGTAGAACCTCACGCCTCCATCACTTGAGGCTCAGATGTTCCCAGAAGATGCAGCTGGTTCCCCACAAGAGGGAGTTCATTCAGCCAGTTCTTCACCTCATCCCTTTCTTTTCCAGCTGACATGAAAATGAAATTTCCTCCTCCAAGATGAATTCAGAACCACACTGCAGTTTGCCAACTAATTGCCAACACAGTAAGAGATTATAATATTACAATAAAGGTCACAGACAAATACAGGGTAACTCTGTACAGGGGACATGTTTTATATCCTTAAGATGTAATACAGTTTCATAAATGCTCAAATAATTTAAATAGGAAGAAAAAATATGAACTGACATCTCTGTAGTTGTCAGTAATAGGTTATGGGTGTTTTGCTCAGTTGAACATGAATGTCATGGCCCCATCAGAGCCCGGTTCTGAGGAAGAGGAGGAAATGGAGCTGGGGCCGAAGGAGGAAGAGGGCGCAACCTCTCTGGCCCAGGAGTAACGACCAGAGGAGCAGGATGAAGCTGTCCCGGGTCCCTTGGGCCTTGGAAGGGGTGCCAGAGAGGAAGAGAGGACGCAGGATGACCGAGTAAGGAGGGAGGAGATGGAAAGGGCAGGCAGCGGAGTAGAGAAGCATCAGAGTTTGGAGATGAGCAACTGCCTCCCCCACTGGATCCTCGAGTGTGGAGAATGGAGAGGAGACAGAGTCAGTGCAGGGCAACCTGACTACTCGGGAGGAGGGCACCTCGCGCCTCTTCACAAGGCTCACCTGGAGAATAGGATTTAAGGAGATGCTGGGGGGATGGGCTTTTGTCAGGATCAAGTGTGGTACATGCCAGCAACACTTGCCACAATTCAAGAAGCCTTGCTGTTATTGATGACTCGCTGCCTTGTTTTGCTTTGCCTTGCTCGGCTTGCTTGCCTTGCCCTGCCTTGCCTGCTGTGTGCGGGTTGCAATGACCCAGCTCGGCTCCAGTTTGTGCCACGGCCCCAGCAAACACTCTGTGCAATGACGATGCACGTGACCAAGTGTCCTGAACTGTTTTTGTTCTCAGAACTGTGCTGCTCTCTTTTTCTTCTTGCTTCGAGGAACTGCTTGAGGTGTGTGTACATGTTAAAGTCTTGCTCTTGGGCTTACAGTGAGGTGTAGGGTTTGGGGGAAAGATTGGTTTAATAAAAAAGGATTCCATCCTTCGCATCGCAGGTGTTGCTTACGTGCCCTGCCCCAAGTCATAACAATGAACTGAATATAAAAACATGATACTTGGTGCTGCTAGCAAAACAATGCATGTTCATTTGCTTCATGAAGCATTACATGGAAGTCATTACATCAGTATATATATCTTGCTTAGAAATCTTCTGAACCACTTTAAAAAAACTTACCAAAAACAACAAAGAACACAACCAATAAAGCAGCCAGCAGATGAAGCAATTTGACATCTACTATCAGATAAAAAGATAAACCACTACATTGCTGCTAAATGTTATGAAAAGCTCAGATAAAATAAATTGGATAAATCTGAATCACTCATGTCTGCAGAAAGTTCTGAACAAGAGGGTACAAAAATGAGTAGCTCTTCCATATTAACAGGCAGTGGCATCTGCAGGAGAGTCCAATAAAACCAAGATGGTGATGGTGGCAGCACAAAGACCCACCCCGTTTGTACTTGTCATCATGATATGCACATATAAAGGGACAGGGCTTCGCTTTCACTGCTACAGCTGCCATCTTGCCTTTTTTTTCATTCTCCCTGTGAATATCCTGCTGCTGATGCCATACCATATCTTTTTTCCTCTACTGCAGGTGTATTGCACTACATTCCCCTCAACGCCACTCAACACCAAAGCCAAGAGATCAGGAAAAAGCTCTAACAGTTTAGAGTATTTAGATGGACTACAAAGTAGCAGGACAGGAGAGCAGACCTAGCACAGCAGTCAAGTAATATGACCTGAAAATCAAAGTTGTGCAAAAAAGACATCCTTGTAACTAGTGAATGTACTACAGATTTGCACTCCAGTACAAGGGCAAACTCTTTAGATGGACAGATCAAGTTTTAATTCTGAGAAGGAAGGGAGGAAGGCAGTGGTGAAATCCTCTGCGGATTGCCACTGATTCACTGCCTGCGCATGCAGGGTGCACATCATATACGCCCTGCGCACACGCATGAACAGTGCATGCATGCGCAGTGCGTGCCAAAAGCACCACCCGAACGGGTGCGAACCGGTAGCATTTCACCCCTGGAGGAAGGGATCTATGGATTTCCAGAAAAACTGCAGATTATAGGAACCATTTGTGCTTCAATTTGAGATGTAGACAACACAGACTCATCCCCAACAGCCTGCACCTATCTTCAACAGTGAAGGGAACACATGGCAGAAAACATTGTGTAGCCAAGGCTCCATAACCATTTGCACTACTCAGGTGACCCTAAGGACACAGATAAACCTCCAAGTGGCCTCAACAACTCTCTAACAAAAATGCAAATGACAAGCTGTCTGCAAGGAGTATAAATCCTTCCATTCCCCACTATCCAGTTAAGAGCTGAAGAAGCTTCTTGGATGAGAAGCAAAACGTCTTCAAAGAAAAACAAGGAAGTCCAGTTGTCTCCTGGTAAACCACTTTTGGGAGGAAGGGATTCCATTCCAAATAAACTCCCTCCTTGAAAAAGAGTAAGCTTCTTCATCCTCTTAGAAAACTACCTTCAAAAGCCTTAATTAAGAAGCTGACAATCTGTCACTTCCTGCCTGATACACTAGGGTTATCCCACTGTACATTGCAACAACCCAGTGCTTGGCAGTCAGCATAATGCACCAGCCTGGTTCACAGGTGAATAAATGCAACAACCCAATCCTCTCATTTGTCTTATTCACAATTTTAAAAATGTAAAAGGTAGGCATAGGAAGTATAATGCATGAAATGATCCTAATAGAAACTAATCCATCTAAATCATAGCTGTTTTATTAGCTTCAGCCAAAGCATACACAAAAACGAGACATCTTTTGTTTGCTTTTTGCTTTGTCCCTCAGGCTTTTCCCTCACTGACACCTAATCACAGCCTAAACATGCTTTGACATATTTTTAGGCCTTATTTTGTCTTCATTTCATCTCCAGCCCATGAGTGAAACAGCATTAATTCATCCTTTGATGTACCAGTATTAAATTCAATATTATCTAAAGATAGCTTTAATTTATATAAAATATATCACCATAAACTTTGGGGGAAGTCAGGGAGCAGCAGAGAAAGAAAGAAAGAAAGGAAGGAAGGAAGGAAGGAAGGAAGGAAGGAAGGAAGGAAGGAAGGAAGGAAGGAAGGAAGGAAGGAAAGAAAGAAAGAAAGAAAGAAAGAAAGAAAGAAAGAAAGAAAGAAAGAAAGAAAGAAAGAAAGAAATTTGTTGCCAACTAAGGAATGGGCAGAGGGCTCTTCAATGCAATGGTGAGAAAAATCCTGAGTCTGTCAAACTCTGTGCATCATCAGAGAGACAAATGACACAACATGCATTATGTGACTTATGAATTTGCAACTGATGTTGGGACTCTAGCACAAAAGGCCAGGATTTGTTGGCAGTGTTCCAGACATGACATTATAAAACAAAACAAAATCCCCACCATTCAATGAGTACTGAAGAAGCTTCTTGAATGAGAAGTGAAATGTTTTCAAAGAAAAAAAACCAAGGAAGTCTAATTGCATTTTGAAAGGCACCTTTGGCACAGCAATTGGTCCTTCTTGTGAATCAAATTCTGGACTCTCATGATATGCTCTCCACCAACTTGCACAGAACCTTATCAGGAGAGCAAAACCAGAAGACTCCAAACTTAATGCAATGCCAACAAGCCTTGATTGTCACTCCCCGAACCAATCCTAAATTTGTCACCAAATTCTAATTTTTAGTGGTTCATAAACCAAACAGGCTCAATGTTAATTTTAAATTTGTTTTTAAGTTTAGCTCAGTTTAAATGTTGATTATATTTATTTATTTAGGATATTTATATGGCTGCCTACACGCTCATAGCGACTCTAGGCTTAGAAGCAATTTAATCAAATGTATTTTTCTTCTGGTAGTTTATAAGCCACTGAAAAGCCAACTAAGCCCTTGGCTGAAAAACACTTTGGTACTAAAGAAAACTTAGTTATTTACCATAATTTCACAACAATCTGCACTAATTAAATCTTCAAGAGAAGCATTATCTGCAAGAGAAAGGGGAATAATATGGTTTTATTAGTATTTGAATTTAAATACTTAAGACTTTTTTAAGCTCAAATAATGTTTAAATGTGACCCTTTTAATTTGTTTTAATCAAATACATTACAGTCCTGATAGTTGAATGTTTTGCAGCAGGGACAGTATGGGAAAAAAAGGAAAGACAAAAAGGTAGAGAGTTATATTAGTTGTACTATTAGATCTGGAGTAAATCTGGGTGCCCAGCTCCATTTTAATTCTTACAACTGCTTGGCACCCACACTTTTCCAAAGTCAATTTTTATTTGCTCCAAATTCTACTCAGGATTAGAATTTGAATGTAAGAGTTTGCACTGGTTTCCACTTCCATGTTGATCAAATAATTGTCTGCCAGCTTGGATGGAACAATAGAATACCTTAAAAAGAACTCTTTGGCTCATAAAGCATTGGATTAAGTTCACATATGCAGCAGCAAAAACATGTTTACACTTGTACACATTGGCAGTCTATAGCAACCAAGGAAATGGACAGCCTTAAAATGTTCACAATGCACACATTCCATGGGGGCTAATGGCCTTCTCTTTGCAGTTCTGTATTCCTTCAGTATAGGGGTTTTGAAATAGAGAAGCCCAGTACATTTCAAATATTTCAAATAATTTTTTTTTCTACCAACTCCTCACATTCACCTTATCTCCTGTGCAGTTCTGAGACAGTTTACAGTCATCCTTAGTTGTTCCCACATTAGAGCATTGTTTTCCCCTTTCATCAGGCAATAAACCACAACAGTTTTGTCACAGGTACAAATTGATGTTCTTGATCATCCATTCAGATGGTGTTAAAATCAGGTAGCCACTAAGGGTGGTATCAGCTAGCACTTATACTATACTGTATATTGTCCACCACTATGGGTAAATACTTCCTCCTCTAGATCCATCAATCTAGCTGTCTTTCTCAACTTTAAGATATGTGGACTTCAACTCCCAGAATATCCCAGGAAAAATGCTAGCTAGGGAATTCTGAAAGTTGAAATCCATATATCTTAAAATTGCTATGATTGAGAAACATTAATCTAACCATTAATTTGCCTCTCAATCCCTCCATCCCTCTCAGTCCATCCATAGTAAGAAAAGTAATCAATACGTATTTTCTTACTAGCTGGTGATATTTGGTGGGAGGGAAAATCGTTATTCCCTGCCCTCAGTGTGCCCTATTTCTAGGGTAAAAGAGCATTGTGGGCATCATGCCTGTGCCAAGACAGGGGTCACTAACAAATTTTAACATGTTTGTGCTGAGGAAAAATCCTACAACTTCCATATGAGATAATCTCTACATAGAAAGCAAGGTGCTAGAGCTTTTTGTATGTACCGGTATCCAGTAGTTGTTTGGGTTTTTTGCAGGTCAGATATTGTTACCCTACAGATTCCCAAGCATAAGGATCATTTTGTCAATAAAATAAACCAAAGAAAAATTTGCTTTGTTTGCTAAATTAATATAAATTGCACAGTCCAGACTGGATTATACCAAGGACTTAACTAGTTCAACAGTTTCCTCCATTAGTGACTAACCAACATCTACAAAAAGTAATATACTGTACATCATTCAGGTCCTTCATTGTGGGAGATGTGTGGTCTAGAAACATAAAATTTAAATAAATATGAAATCAAACAGGACATGAACCTTCTCATGCTTTTGCCTTCTTGCTACTGGGAGCTTCTAAACAATGAAAAGGTATTAAGTCACATAATCATAAACTGTACTAATTTCACAAACTCAGTCATTTTTTTTTTAAAAAAATTGATTTATATGCCACCCTTCTCCGGAGACTCAGGGCGGCTTACAATGCGTTAAGCAATAGCCTTCATACTTTTGTATATTTATACAAAGTCAGCTTATTGCCCCCACAATCTGGGTCCCCATTTCACCTACCTTAGAAAGGATGGAAGGCTGAGTCAACCTTGAGCCTGGTGAGATTTGAACTTGCAGTAATTGCAGGCAGCTGATGTTAATCACAATGCTTTTAGTCTGCTGAGCCACCAGGCCCTTGTATGAGATACCTTCTTTCATCTGACCTAATTTTAATCACCCATTGATAATTTTATAATATATATGTCACTCTCTTTCAGCTCAATTCACCTTACAGGGTTGTTGTTGTGGGGAAAATAGGAGAGGGAAAGCATGTTGGATATTTTCACCGTCTTGAGTTATTTGTAAAAACAATAAACGCAGGATACAAATAAATATTTTCAAATAGCTTAGCCGGTATTTTTCAGAAAAAAAGTCTGAAACATGTTGCTGTTTCTTCAAAGAGAAACTCTTGATCCTTCTTAGTTTTCTTCTAAAACAGAGATTAAGGACAATGTAATCAGAATTTTTGAAATAGGGTAATCAGTACCACAGTCCGTATTCCAAATGTAGCCACATCAAATGAAGATACTGGATTTTATTTTCAGTTCTGTTCATTATAATTCCTAGCACAGAATTTGCCCTTTTAATTTAACTATGACTATATTGTGAATGGTATTTCCAAAGAATTATATACCAGAACTCTAACACGTTTTCTATGATTAATCAGTCCTAGTTCAGAATGAACACACAGACAAAAACACAGATTTTATTGTTTTTATAAGTAACTCAAGGCAGTGAACATATCTAATACTACCACGTCATCCTATTTTCCCCACAATCACCACCTTGTGAGGTGATTGGGCTGAGACAGAGTGACTAGCTGACTTTCATGCCTAAAGGGGGACTAATCTTGCCATATGGGGAAAGAATCTGTCTTTGTTCTTGGCGTTATCCTCAATGATTCTCACCTCCATGCCTGCAGTCCAGTGGACGCACAACAGAAAGACCTGACTTCTTTGGAAGGATGTGCCTTCAGTGGCTGGTGTGTGGCTCTTTATTTGTAATTGGAGAGGGTGATTCTCTGCCTTGCTCTTTGTCTTGCAAACCGACTCCCATCAAAAGTGGGAGCAATATGGAGGATCAACAGGCCAGATTTGTTTAGCTCCCAGTGGGCAGGGCTCATTAACACTGACAGCATGCTTTGAAACCACAAAATACAATAACCTGTTCAGCAAGGTCAAAGTGAACTAGAAAACTCACTGTCAAAAAAGCAGAACATAAAACACATTAGAGAGAAGATGCAGTTTTAAATTATGCAGATCAGAAAACATTTGCAGATTTCTTGGGAAGATGAACATTCTCCAGGATTTTAGACTGCCGCATGATTTAATCCACTGGAAGCAATGGAAGTGAAGTTGCTGACTAACACTGATTAAAATCAGGTTCCATGTTTCAAAACAGTCACAGTGACCCAGTGAGGCAATTGACTATTTGATCCAGTTTATGAATATGCTTCATCTTCACACAATGATATACTTGGTCCTGAGGCTGGAATGAAGTCATATATTTATTGTATGGTACAAACTTTTTTTCCATCCTTCATTTTAGAAGGAAATTTGGGCAGGGACAGATCTCTACCAGATGCTAATCATCATCCAATCACTGATCCATCCTAATATAGTTCAGTCAGTAATCTGATAATCTTTTAAATAAAATGGTGAGGAATTAAACCTGTCACCATCTACATTCCAAATATGGATTGAGCTACAGGAAGTCCTTCACTTACAACCATTCATTTAGTGACCATTCAAAGTTATAACAGCACTGAAAAGAATAACTTATGACCTTTTTTACACTTATGACCGTTGCAGCATTCCCCCTAGTCACATGATCAAAATTCAGATGCTTGCCAACATTTATAATACTTGCTGTGTCCCAGGGTCATGTGATCGAGGTTTTGTGACCTTCTGACAAGCAAAGTCAGTGCGGAAGCCAGATTCACTTAACAACCATATTACTAACTTAACAGCTGCAGCGATTCACCTAACAACAGTGGTAAGAAAGGTCGTAAGATGAAGCAAGACTCATTTAACAATGGTCTCACTTAGCAACAGAAATTTTGGGCTCAATTGTGGTTGTAAATCAAGGATTACCTATATATCTTTTTAATTGGGAAACATCTTAATTCAACAATTGGATTGCATTTTTATTTTGTATAGCCATAATTCTCCTAGAGGCAGAAGATTTATTATTTTATTATTTCAGTAAGTCTATTATAGCTGTCTACTCTGGCAGACTGCAAAATTTAATACCAGGTCAAAATAATTAAAAGCCTTTAATGCTTAAGTTATTCAAGAGTCACCCATTTTATGAAAGAATGCCTGATACTGAGAACTTTATAAAGGGAACTCAATGCAAATTAGTCTCAATTAGATCTGCTTTGTTGTTTTGAAAGGAAATTAGTCATGATTAACTTTGGCTGGATTTACTACCTCAGAATTTTTAAAAATCTCAAACAGACCTTCATGTGTTTCAGCTAGTTACTCATGGTAAATTAAACTGACTTTGCACAGACAAACCCTACTGTTTTTTTTACGTTTATCAACAAATTAAAACATTAATCCTTTGGGATACTATCTATTGTTAATCTAGGCATACTTGCAGGGTCAGAAAGTTCAAAAAACTTTCATAGCAAAAATTATCTCTTCTTTGAAATCAGTTTTTTTTAAAAAAAATTTATACACAAAATATTGAGGAGGGGAGAGAAAAATATAAAAAGAACAAATGAATGGGGATCTATACTATCTAAATCTGGTAACTGTAGATTAAGTAGCCTTTGTTTGTTGTGAGAATAAGGATTAAGGTTAGGGTAAGTGTAAAAGTATATAACGAAATGGACAGAAAAATGGTTGGGAAAAAGGAGCTCTTTTAAAAAAGAAACACAAAGGTGGAACAATAAGGAAAACGGGAAAACATTAAGAGGCTAAACAAACCTTTGTATTAGAGATTTTAAATTTTAAATAATGTGTCCCTATGGCAGGACAACCCCAGTGTAAGGAGTCCATTCTATCATGGCTGCTAACACAATTTCCAAGAAAGTGGATAGGGACACTGTACCATGACAGCTCTCCTCTTGAGCAACGGCAATACAGACAAGCACATCTGTCCCCTGAATTCCTCAAGTTAATTTCACAAAGCTAATCAGCATTCAATTACTCTGGAAGTCTGCACTCAGGTATCTCCTTGTGTCTTCAGAAACATTTGGGCCATCCCCACCAGCAGAAGTTGTGAGCCAGCAATACTTCCAACGAAAGCTCACACCAATTTCTTCTAAACTTGCTGAATGTTTTTGGCTATAAAGGAGCATCCAAGCATGCAGGATTACGGACCAGACATGCTCCCCAGGCAGTCCCCAGTGATTAAAGCCATCCATGTTTCATTACTTTTCCCCTTTGTTGGTTAATTTTTAAGTAGATTACACCAGCTTTCAGAAAACATTAGGAGTTTCAGGCAGCAAGGTTCAAGGAGCAGGAAAAGTGTTTGTGACAGAACATACAGTACATTACTTGGCACTGTGATCTCCCACTCGGCCAGATGGATTTGGAGATTTTCACATGCAATCTGCCTTGTTGTAACTCGTGAATAAAAGATAGTTTTCCATTCCAACCTAATTCACCTTTTTCAGTCCTGTCACAAATTGTTTTCCTCAAGTTCATGGTTTGTATTCTCAATCATTTTCTGCAAATTTTCAGACAATATCTTTTAGGGGAAATATTGGCAAAAATGCATTTGCTAAGAAACATTAACACACTCCATTCGATGTGTTTCACTTTTTATTTAATAATAGCACTATGTTAACTGTGAAATATTTAAGAAGAATACATGTCAAGCATCCTGTATGCCTCAAGATATTTCCCAGGAAAGATGCTGTAATGACTTCATAGGTAGTAAGAAGATAAAAACAGTGGTCCTCTCTTCAAAATTTAACTAAACCTGTAAGAAATAAAACAATGCATGTAATCAGCAGGATAGGTCTTTCTGAAGATGCGTTGGAGACTGCATAAGCTCCTGATATTTTCACAGCAGTCAAGATGGATCGCTTTTGCCAGGCATTTAATTATTAATATTTGCATTGGTTTTAAGAGATGTCGGATTTTTATTTCTGCACATTGAATTTTATCAATTGTTAACTGCTTTGAGAGCTGATTGTATAGAAAATATGGATATTGAATAGCAAAATAGTTATTTGTAGTTTCATTATGTCAAACAATCAAGTACCAGCCTATAACATTCAACTGGTCCATTTCCCCACCAGAAAAGATAGACCTCAGTTGTGAAATGCATTGATTCAGATTAACAGGGATCCTAATGCCAGAAAGGAATAATTCTATGCCTCCTAGCAAACTAAAAACCGGCACTCTGGTCAGTGAGGGGCTGGCACACCACAAGGAGATGTAGTAAAAAACAAAAATCAATCTTCAATCACTTTTTGAGAGCATGAAAAATAAAATATTAGCTGAACAGAACTGACATATTAATCAACTGTTTTTAAGAGAAAACCTAGTTAAGAGGCTGCCTTTCCAAGAATTGCAGCTGAATGTCTATGATTCTCAAATTCTAGTACCTAAAGAACAGAGTAGGAAATCTAATTATGTGGATTTATGAACTTGAAGTCATTCCTGGAATGTTCATAGCTAAGACATCAGATATTGATTCCTGGAGTTTTCAACATACAAAGCAAACATTTTATCACATAACCTTAATCCTAACCCTAATTTATGATTCAATTAATCAATAGTGTTACCTGACAGATTAAGCTAACTTGGCAAAACTTCTGTTTCTGGCATGTGTGCTTTCCATGCTTTTCCCAGTTTGCTCAGAAGAGCATATGAGAACTTCCCATCCAGCCCACCTCACTTCGCTTAAACACTTGATGCTGGATGTTTTCAGACTGTTTAACATTCCTAAGAGATAACGTCTACCTGGATTACAGGAAGCACTCATTGATATTCGCATGGTTGACTTGTATAAAAGAGATGTGCCTTTCTGAACCTGGCCTTTGTACCTGTAGCATAAAAGAGTTTATGATACAGAAAGCAGAATTTTCATTAGATTGAAAAATTAGAAGCTGCCCTGGATGCCAGAAGAAATATGACCATTATCTAGCTTAGATTTAGTTAGCATAATATTCTTTCATAGAGAACAGTATTTGGTTTCATATAACAAAAGCAGCCCAAATTTCCAGTGTCTCTGGATGCTGGACCAGTGTGAATATTGTTCTCAGTTCCTATAAAATAGATCTAATTAGTTGCTACTAGAACTTTATACTACTAAATTGGGGGAGGCATTTAAATAAAACCCTGCCCCTTTTATAAATATTGACACATGTACAAAAGAGGTGATACAGGTACCACTTTCACCATCTTTCCTGTTTGGACCTTCCCCTATGGACGCTGCTGGCTCAAAATATCTTGCTTGTTACCCACTGAACTTATTGCATCATCTGACTCTTTTTTAAAATGATTCTTTTAATAAAAAATGAATTATGAAGCTGCCCCATTGCAAAACAAAGCAATACACCAACCTCTACTCCTGCCATATTTCTGCATAAAAACCTTTGCTCAACTCCTCCCTCTCCCCTCCTTCATTGCATTAATATGGTAAAGAGCACCCTGTAGGACTTGTCAATTTTCAAATTAATTTGTATTTCATGAGTGGCCATGACAGAGATTCTGTGGGTGCCTCTGACACACCTTTTCAGTCATACCCCTGGAAGCCCTCCAAAAGCAATCTGTCTCCCCATCTAAAAAGTGTAATTCTTAAATTAAGGTATTATATATGACACCTTTTCTTTCTGACAAGACCATCAAAGGATTCAACTAACCATTCATCAAGTGTAAATTTACCAAAGTGCAATAAAATCCTACAAGGAAGGGGCTACAGAGACTGACTAAGTAAGTGGCAGAGAAACTTCCTTCTTGCTGCTGCTTTGATTTCTGCCTGCAAAGAGCCTGAAACAAATGTCTTCCCCCCACTCCCTTGTGCAGGGTGACTAGCTTACTCAACTCAATCAGGCCCTTGAAGCGGCTTACAGTTAAGGGATGCCCACAGCAAACACACCACAACTATCACAGAAATCCAATCTTCTGCTGCTTTAGAGAAACAAAAAGGTCACCTAAACAGGCTAATCTTCCTAAGTTTTCTTAAGGCTCAGGGAGTGTCAAAAAGGCAGAGAGGTTGGCCACAGCCCGTGCCTCTCCCAATAGTTTCACAGAACATGCCAGATGTGCAGATTTACAGATCTGAAAAGGGCATAATGTGAAGATTGGTAGTAAAGTTGTAGTACTTTTTCATCAATTTTCATCCTAATGGTGAACAGTCACTATAACAAGGCACTGAGGGCTACCCATATTTGCTTTCACACAATTGTAAATCTAAAAGTAGTCTAAATCCGTTTTTGTTCAGTTCTAATGTTTCAGTTCATTAATGCTTATGTAGATCATCATATTTGCCAAACATCTATTCAACATTTTACTCATCACTAGAAAGTACACAAACAACTAGAATAGCAAATAATTACAAGCACATTTTCACTTGGCAAATGGCTATAAATACTCACTTCATTAGGATTAGAATGTCTTCAGAAGCAGCCAGTTTAAAGCCCACTACCACGGCTACTGAGACAAAACAGTGACTTCAGTGATGGATATGGTTGTCCACTGCAACTAAGATGCACACACTAGGATGAGCTGCATCTAAATTACTACTGATTGGGGATAATGATATTTCAATAGGGAAAATGATGTAATTGTTATTAAACAATTTGCTGTTCGAGATCTTCCCAACTTACCACTTATCATTGTTACATGTAAATTTCCTCTGCCATTGGGTATTGTTTTGCTTCCATGTGTCTTCTTAAGCTACAGGTACACTTGTATTTATAAGTATATTCTTACATACTTTGCCTGGATCTACTTCAAGACCTGTGAACCTTGGAAGTTAAAACCACTGAAAGGCAAGTCTGGGGAGCACAATCCATATATAAATATATATATAAGAAAATATATATGCGTACAAAGACCCGGCAGATATTTCTATTTGCCTGAAGTGAATGGAGGTGAAATTGCTCAAGAAGAGAAAGGTGTTCTATCAGGCAGAAGGGTGCTGCCATTTTACCAAGGATGAGTCCAGTGATCCCTAGAGGATGGGTCAGTTTGATTGAGGAGTGATCATTAATTTCGCTCTTGTGACCCTATTAGGCAGACAAGTGTTAGTTGTATGGTGAGCTCTGAAGAGGATCAAGGAATAACGTGGGTGAAGATGTGACTGATTGATATAAATTACCTGGGCATGCAGTGAAGCAGGGTAGGTGAAAGCAGGCGGAGGTAGAGCAGGTGCTAACTCCGCTGGGTAGAGAGGGTACGGCGCCCACACTTCAGGGCTACTGGGGTAAAGTGCAGGCACTGTGAGTTCATCTGCAAGAGAAGAATAAGGAAAGGTCATCATTAAAAAACAATAAATGCAGAAAACAAAACGGCAAATTGTCTCCACCGCCAAATTAAAGAAGTGTCTCTGACCGTTCCTCTTTCCTCAAAAAGCAAAAATGGAGAAAATCAGGGATAAAAGTTTGCTCTGAGACAACCTATGAAAAATCAACATCTATATCTTACATTAAAAAACAAGGACATTTTTGAACAGAGGGATAACAGAAGGCAGAGAAAATCAAACTAAGCTACTCTATCAATTAAGAGCAATCAACGAAAACATTGATAATATCAGCCAGGTTGACTGGGGATGATGGGAATCATAGTCTAACACATCCCTAGAACACCAGATCAGGAAAGACTGTAGTACATTTTTTAAATCAACAGCTGAAACTATGCTTCAAATGGGAAAGTTTCTGAAAGAAAACAATCTACTGTTTGCTTCATTACATATTAAAATGCAGAACAATGCATCAGTATATGTAATCACATCATCTAAATTATTTCATAAATAGCAGAAATATATAGGTTCGTAAAGAATGATCATAGACCTGGACAGTTGGGTAAAGGGGACTGATTGGGATCACCTGCCAAAGCAATTGCATCCTTTGTAAGCCATGTTACCCTCACTCATCATCCTGTCACTGGACAATAAATCACTTGGAGGGCAGCATAAGTCAATACCCAGATAGCTCTCATGTTTGACAAGATGGCTGTTGAGCACCATACAAGAGACCTCAGATGAACACAGCATGCAGCCTATAATATTCCCAAGAATTGTTGGTAAATGAGAGACATTAGCAGGTATGTTCATCTGGAAATATATTATATGAAGGGAGAGTTTTAAAAATACTCTTCCTGATAGATCCTGATAGTTACTCTTCCTGATAGTTACTCCTAGGCTGGGTACATTATAATAACCCTGCCAATACAAGAATCTAATACAGGTTTAGTTAGAAAACGTTTTATATTAAGAAATAAGGAATTTATATCCAGGATAAGTAACACAGTCTACATCACTCTAAGAACAATCACATTATTCAGAATGTCAGAGCCTTTGAAACGCATGATCAAATAATTAAAAGTAAACAAAAAGAAAGACATATGAATATAGAATGAATTGGTTAAGCCAAAAACAATACCCAATATTCAGTGTGACAGAAGCTAAAAATTTATTCAGAAATATTTCTCACAAAAGATATAAATTTTGTAGCATGTTACATTATATAAAATGTATTTTTCAAATCCTTACAAAATTCTAGGCAAATAGATCAGCCTATTTAAGTAATAGCTACTATAAGGAGACATGATGGGAGATTGAAATCTAGCCATTTAAGATAAAGCAGCTGGCTGGCCTCTCTTATTTTATATGGCAATTTAGGAAATAAAGGAATCAAGGAAATAAATAATGAATTCGACCTCCATTCTTAAAGTTGTGCACTTCACAACTTTATCCATTATCGAAGATTTAATCTCAGTTGGAAGTATTGACTTGGTGTTCATCACTGAGACCTGGATGAGAGAAAAGAGGGAAGCTGTATGCATTGGTTAATGTGTGCTCTGAAAAACTCGGATTGGGAGTTAAGGAAGCAACGTGACCTTCGTCTTTAGGAATTTCGTCTTGCTTACTAGACAACAGACATTCTATCCAATAGTCCTCCAGTTCTGAGTGCATGCAGCTGTCTTTTTGCTAGGGATTAAGGCTGAGAAGGTTGTGGGAAGTTACTCTGGTTTTCATCCTTAAATCTATCCCATAAAAGGCCCACAATTGTTGTTGTTGAAATTTGGCCATTTTATCACCTAATTTCTGCAATATGATCTCATGCTGCAGGAGAGCTGGATTCTACTTCATCCTCAAACAGTTGAACAATTATATAAATTGCTTGAGAAGATAATTAAAAACTGTTCCTTACCATCTCATTCCAAGGAAACAATCAATATCTTTGAATGTTGCTTAATTTCAATAATAGACTAGCTGAGGAGAATAAACTGATATTGACTTATTAAATGTTAAGCAAAATATAGGTTAAATTAACAAGCGAGAAACAGGACTCATAACGTTCAGTCTGTTTGGGATTGGAATTCATTCTCCTTGATGGGCAGATCCATGGTTGAGAAAGGTTCTCAGCTATCACTGGATTTGTCAATAATGCTTTGGCCAGTTGTGATCCTTCTTCCACTAATTAGATTATCTAACCTCAGTTACTGTGGAATTGGGATCGTAGAAACACCCAGGAGCATAGAAGAGTTCAGAGGCAGATGCATAAATAAATGTCTTAAACATATTTATTCATATGATAAATCGTATTAACTATGTACAACAGAGATCAAGTCTTATGAGGAACAAACATGAAAAGAGAGAGATGGAGAGAGCAAGGTGGAAAAGGTTGGAGGGGGTTTTATACTCAGGGTAAGCCCCTCCTTTCCACATAGGGGTGGAGACACTCTCTGCCTCCACTGGTGTCTATATGACACATGTGCCAATGGCTTGCAAATACTTGACAGTTACATACCATTTTTATTACTGCAATTTGTTCTACATGGATACATTAGGAAACTCTTTTAAAAAAGTTGCAGTTGGCATAAAATGCAAAGATCAATGATGCCTAGACCAAAACGTTTTGCATTGTTTTTCAGAAGAGTTTTATTAAACATTTTTAAGAAGAGAAAAAAGGAAGAGGGGGAAAAGGTACACACCAACTGTACACAAATGTACACAAGATGAATAAAAAGGGAATTTGTAGGCATGAGAGAAATAAGATTTTTTTAGTATCTGCTTGATTAGTTTTAAATAACTAAATATACTACAATATTTTTAAAACTACAACGTATTGCCAAAATCCAAGTATCAGTACCAAATATCTACATTAAATATCAATACCCAAAAATCACAAAAATCATAAAATGAGATTAAGAATTGTAGGCATTTCTATTTAGGAGGCATAAAGTATCCATGCAGCAATTATCATGCACAAAATTAGTTCAATGCACTTTGTGGAAAAGTAATATTTAATTAAAAGTATCAAGTGGAAAAGGAAAATCAGCTTTTAAACTTTGTTTCATTCTATTATTTATAAATCACATTCAGAAATTGTTGAATTTTGCAACATTCCAACCCAATATAGAACCATGATCCAGCCTGGTCATTACATTTCCAACAATTATTAGACAAGGAATTATCCATTTTAGTAATCAATACGAATATACCAGCAATAAAACCAGATTTTTCCCTAATATTCAATGTGATATGTTTTTCTTCTATTGAAATTCCTGTCATTGTCTATTAATTATTGTATTATATCAAAAATTTGCATCCATTTAAACAAGCAGCCTTTAATGCATCGAGTCTGGTTGTTTATTGTTTGCTTGGCACAATTAAACCTTTAAAGCCCCAATAGCTTTGTCATTGTAAATCTGTTCAGCTGTTTTGAAACAAACAGAACTTTCATTTTTAATCAATAATTATTTTGTGTGAGCTACCTAATGAAAATAATCATCTATTAAGAATCTGGAGAAAGTGGGGAGGAATCTAGATCTATCAAAACAATGCATACAAAATGCTAATCACAGACCAAGGAGTATGTTTATGTGATTCAAATTTTGCAATATTAAACCTTCATGTTAAAGCTATTTATCGGGGCCAACTACTTAAAGCCACTGCTTCTACTTGCTTTGTTTTCCTCTAAGAAACAAGGACACAAAGTAGGGACAATGAATCATGATATCAGCTTCATTTTTTTCATTTTTTCCTTGAACAGAAGATTTTATAACCAACTCATCATTGTAACTGCCCTTTTCTGCAACTTTTCCAATTCTCTGATCTACTTTTTGACATGGGGCAAACAATATGCAGTAACTCAAATGCAATTTTGTCAGTTATGATAGTATCTCTGCCTATTATCAAGTCCTTCCCTAATAATCCTTGGCACTAATTTACCCTTTCCATCACTGAGCCTCTCATTTTCAGTGCGCCATCTAACAAACATCTCTATCAAATGCCACAAGCAAAGATGGAAAACACGTAAGAATCAGGATAGAACGCATAAGTTTGCTTGTCTTTCCTGAGAGGTACTAAGATATATTTTTGTAATCTATTGACTAGAAAAAGAATCTTTATTTAGCTTTAATTCAATCTCAATTTTGCTTTATCACAAACTATTGGCATTTCTGAACTGATACAAAACAATGGAACACGACTTTATCACAAATCTGTCCTTAATGACAGATGTCATTATACAGTACAGCATCTATTGAAACCCTCCAAGAGAGATCCCAAGAAACAGAACAACTGGGGGAGACAATAGTAACAGGAAGCAGCAGATGGAAAAAGCTGCTGTTACAACTATTACTCACACTTTTGAGAGCAGCAGCTCAAGAATAGGCCTGTGACAGGTTCTCCTCCTTTTTCTCTTTCAGACCGAGCTGCCTTCCCTGATCCTTCCTAATACTATTAGCTTAACAATTTGTGTATCCCTAATGGATGTGGTGGCTCAATGGCTAAGACGCTGAGCTTGTCGATCGAAAGGTCGGCAGTTCAGCAGTTCAAATCCCTAGGGCCACGTAAAGGGGTCAGCTCCCGTTTCTTGTCCCAGCTTCTGCCAACCTAGCAGATCGAAAGCACGTAAAAAATGCAAGTAGAAAAATAGGGACCACCTTTGGTGAGAAGGTAACAGCGTTCCATGCACCTTTGGCATTTAGTCATGTCGGCCACATGACCACGGAGATGTCTTTGGACAGCGCTGGCTCTTCGGCTTTGAAACGGAGATAAGCCGTTCCCTAGAGTTGGGAACGACTAGCACATATGTGCCAGGGGAACCTGAACCTGAATGTGATGGCAAGTGTTTTATCTACAGACAAAAGAGAAACTCACTGCAAGAGACTTCATTTAGAACCAACTTTATGTCACTTGTTTAAAATCCTCTCTTTTCACACCTTATGCCAACAACAGAGAAACATTCAAGAATAGCCTAAAGAGTTTTATTTCAGTGGAGCTGACAAAGATGCATTTTAATTATACTGTATAAAAGATTAAGTGTGCATGCTATCAATTTGAAAGTAAGATAAACAAGAAAAGGTTGGCAAGAGCTAAAGCAAACAACCTTCCTTTTATCATCCATTCCAAAGGCCTGTGGTCATTCCTAAGGTTGGGAAGGGAACAAGCTTATAAATACACTCATACCATTCCCTAACCTCATCCATAAGATGTCACATGGGAGGAGTTTAACAAGAAAGCAACACCAAGGAGCATTTTTGTACATCCAAGCTCCCAGACTCTTTTCTATTCCAATAAAACTTTTGGAAACTTTCAAAACAATGCAGCTGTACTCACACTTTCTTCTATTACTTTTGCCTCTAGCATTTCATTCTTTCTCTGTTGTCTTTCCTCTGCTGACATTTAAGCTGTAAGCTTCTGGGGAAGCAGAGAATCTATCCAGTCCAATATACAAAGATGGAGTAAAATACGGATGCTACTACACTAAATATTAACTTTAGGCTTCTTAAGGGAACTTTCAAACTAAATTGTGAAAATAAAGAAATTGGGGTGTGCAAGTTCTGAAAAAGTTACACTGACTTATTAACAAAACCATAATTGTCAGATCAAGGTGCACATTCTCTGTTATGGTTTTAAACTACATGGATCTATGAAGACAGAAGATAGTTTTAAGAGAATTTAAGACAGCAGGATAAAACTCATTGTTATTTATGGTCTGTTCTCTTGTTTATTTTGTCCTACTGCTGTTTCTGGCAAAACTAAAGTCATGCAAAATTCTACTCGTTCAGGGACAATTCTGCCGCAAAGGAAACAAACAAGCACATTGCGAGCAAGAACTATTTTTTCATTCCAGTTACAAAGATAACAATTCAGTCATTCCATTAAATAAAATCTTTACCAAAACTGGAAGTCTTAAATGTCTGAACATTTCATTTGCTTTCTCAAGCTACTTCTTTCACAATTCTAACAAGCAAACTATAAACCGGAAAAATATGCAAAATTACATAAACATATACCAGATCTGTTTGCTTAGTTTCAAATTTTCTTTTCAGAACCCCCATCATTCCACACCATATGACAGCAAATAGCCAACCAAGGAACATATGGGATATGGTTTTAGAGAAGTATTTATTAGCAAATTTGGTAGTCCCTGATAATTGTCAGAGCTGTTCATAAATCAATATTTCTAAATACAAAGTATGAGATTATCTTAGGCAGGAGAAAAAATAGTTTCTAATAAAACAAAGAATAAAATAGGGGGAAAAAATCCTAAATAAATTTCAGGAAGGAAGGTAAGTGAGACAAGCAGTGAGATCACGCCTGGAGTACCTTCCACAATTCTGGGTACCACATTCCAGAAGGATATTGACAAGTTAGAAAAGGTCAGTGGAAGACAACAAAGACAATAAAGAAGATATGGGGACATGCCTTACATGGAGTTCTTCAAATTGTGGAAAAGAAAAAGACCGAGGGGAGACATGATATCAATATCAATATGATATCAATATTCAGGCACACAGAAACTATTTTCCAATGCTACAGAAAGTGGAACCAGAAATAATGGGTATAATTACATTTGAAATTTCATTTAAATCTAAATAAAAATATCCTGCCTGTAAATTCTGTATAACAATAGAACAAACTACTAATAGAGGTTATGAATTCTCCATTTTTGGAAGTTGTTAAGAAGCGGGTTAAACGAGATAGTTTAATTAGTTTTCATACATTGTATATTGCAGAGGTCTGATCAAAATCTACAGTTCTATTAATTAACGACACACCATAGTATCATCCTTATTTTGCCATTCTGACACAAACAAAAAATGCTGTTGGTGCGTTGGATGCAATTTTGTTGTTACCTGAAGCAACAGCAAAATCCTTAGCTGCTCCATCTTAATAAGCTACTTAATAAGCTAATGTAGCAAAATGAAATGCAGTGTAGACATGCTCTCTTTGCAAGTCATGCAAATTTGCAAGCATATTTTCATAAGAAACAATTTTGCCATTTTGAATAATTTGTCATCCCTGGCAAGCTTGGTCATTTGATTATACATTCTGACTCTAGATAATTTGTGAGCAATGCCCTGATCCAGGGTATATACATAGAAGTTTCTATGCAAGAACAATTCATAAATTAGCCTCTACATCCTTGCTTTATTAATTACTCTTCTATATTCTTCTCTTATTCCCTGACATGTGCACTAGGGGATGTCTAGGAGGAAAAAAGCAATTTGACCGAAGATTTAAAGGAAATGCCATGACTGTGTATGGCAGCAATGTCCACAGATGGAAGGTGAAACTGACGAAGTCTGTGTTGCATTGCAAGCCTCACCCAGCATTTTTATGAAAGTAAGAAACCTCTGTGGACACCCATGACCAGGAAAACATACACATCCCACTCAAATGTACACATTTCCATCACACATCATGGGGCAATTCATTCTAAGACACAGACTGTTGCTGTAATGTATAGTTTTTTTCCTCAGAAACGCTCCATAAATATTACCCAAGTTACAGAATGTGAATTGTTGCCTGGTTAAATGACAAGATTTCTTCAGAGAACCAAAGCTTTGTTTTGAGGTTGAAGGAGGAACTGCATGCCGGTGGCCTACACAGGCATTGAGAAAAGCATTCAAATGATCCATCGACTGAAAAAACCCAAACCAAGATCCCCATATTCATCAATTTCATAGCAACAAGGAAAACAGTAATAAACCTCTAAAGCTAAGTGTGAATGTGCTGCTGTTTGCTAAACATTCTGCTCTTGAAGATGCATATATCAGTCTTCTAATTTAACAATGAAACTCCATCACTTACATGGCTCTCTGGTAATGAACTGAGGTACTGCATTGGGAGTGGCAGGAGTGCTGGGATTAGGAGTTCCCACTAATTTGCTCTTAGCCATCTTCGTATTGGCCTTTGCAAACTCTAGTCGGAGCGTCTGAGGGATTTCTGGGTCAAAACGAATTCCCTTTTGCAGAAAGGAAATAAAATAAGAAGAATCATTTGATGTATCAACTAAACTGAATTTTGCACTAAAGGTACACTCAAACTGACTGGCAAGGCTAGCAACAGCATTACAACAAAGCAGAAACTTCAAAGTAAAGATATCCAAGATGAAAGAGATGCCATTTTTCTGATCTTTACCAAATAACAGCATGCATTTAAAGGCTCTGTAATCTTTGCGTCATGTTATAATATTATACTATAGGACTATTACTGTTTTATATTAACCCAGACCAAGGAGAGGAAGAAATTAATGACAAATATTTGGTTTAACAGAATTTTAAATCACTTTTCATTATGTACAAACCTTCATAAAGCTATGCACAAACAATAAATATGTTATGTATGACAAAACCAGACAACTTGTATAAGAAAAAGAAACAAACATTTTTGAAAAGACCATTGCAAAGTACTAAGTTATTGAGAAGACCCAAATTTACCAAATAAGCTGAAACTGCTGCAATTAGGTAGAAGGACTCAAGATAATATTGAATGCATGTGACCAATTCTTGATATAGCTGCATGTTATTTGATATAGCTGCATGTTACTGTTAACCATAGCAGTATCATAAATTCTACTGAGGTAATCAAGAAGTTTTAAATTGGGTGTAAGGCCAACTTCAATTGAAGAGGATTTTAGATAAAACGAAACCAAAAAACTGGAAGTATTCAGGAGATAGATCATAACAATAATTTAATGTTTACAAACAAATAAACTGAATTTATAATAAGCATATAAAAGTTATTCTTAAACTACATCTCATAAAATATGCACTGGCATGAACAAACAGATCCAAACATCATCAACTACATGTTTGTTTTTCCCAAGTGAACCATAATATGTCAAGGACAACAATCTAATCATCTTCAAAAGAACTAAGAATGTGAAAATTTCAGTTGTCACAAATGAGATCAGGGATCAAAGGCAGGCAAGGTTTTTAGCAAATGCTACTCTAACAATAAGACATCACCAAGTAATGGATGCATATAAATATTCTTCTAGAAGGATCCTCTTTATCAACTACTTTTAAAACCTAGTCAAGTCATTCAAATTATGCATGAGGAAATAGTTCAGAGAGTAAGAGTTGGGGTGTAAATGTGTCTCCTCTCAGGGAGAGAAGGGAGAAGGTTAAAACCTAGAGTTTTTCTGAGAAGGGCCAGTTTGCTTTTACCTGCTAAAATAGCTCTAGGTAGGCTGTTAAAATGATGCAAATGGAGGGAGATGGAGTGAAGGGGCAAGTAGGATGTTTGAAAGGTTGAAGAGTAATAGAAGGATTGTGGAGGTGATGGGCAGGGATCTGGAAGAATCTCTCTGTACCCTAACCTCAACTCCAGGATATGGCAGTAATGGTGGTGGTAATAATTTCCTGAGAATCTGACAATGATGTATTGTTCTGCAGGTGACTAGGTTGAGTCATATGTGTAGCTGGAAGTTTTTGATGGTATACCAGCAATTTTCCCCTTCCTTGACCTCTTCAGCCTCATTGCCAGGCTAAAGGTTGACTCTAGCAAGTGGTTTGTGCTGGAGGACCTCCATTCTGTGAAAGTCGAGTCAGTGAACTCAGGAGTTCATGGCTACAAGACAACTATATCATAACAGTACTAACTCCTGTAGTCCAAGTCAGTCTGCTCTTCACCTCATTGAAATTAGTTTGTGATCTGAGTAGAGGACATTAACATCAGTTGGTTGTCATGCACTGGTCAATAGCCAATTATTGTGATATTCATAGCCACCACTGATCTCTGGTGTAGAGGACAGACCCATTAAATTGATGCCTCCAGGCACCATATAGATCTGATTTCTTTTCCAGCAGTCATTTGGGAAATTTCTCAGTGATAAAAAAGCAAATGTGCAGTGAGCTTAGTTGGACTGTGAACTAATGGCTGTCAATTCCCTGGTATTGTTCCCAAGTGACCAACTACAAACAAATAAAATATTTATTGCAGTCATAAATCCTTAATTGTAAGAATACAAACATGTTGCAAACTACAACCTTCTGCTTAAAGAATGAAAACACAAAAGGTTACATTTCAGATAGCACAGAGAGACAGTTCAGTAATGATCCAAGAAAGAGCAGAGAAAATAGGTTCCAGTCCAAATTTCAAACAGATAGTCCAACAAAATCCAAAGCATAACACAGAGAGGGAAGAAAGCAAGGAGATGGAATATTGATTGTACCAACAAGCAGTCAAGCTGCTGTGTCTTTTCCTACCAGTTTGGCTTAATTTGTGGAGTCATGTTTCTTCAATTCAGATAGACAACTTGATTCCTGGTGCTCTTCTTAATTTGGAATGTGTTGTTGAGCTCAACTCTCTCTCTCTCTCTCTGTTTTCTCTCTCTCTCTCTTTAGTTGGACCTCAAAGTGTTGACTTCCCTCTTTCACAGCACTTTTCAGGAATGTGTTTACAATATAATAGTGTATTACAGTGGTGGGTTTCAGCCAGTTCGCACTACTTCGGGAGAACCGGTTGTTAACTTTCTAAGCAGTTTGGCAAATTGGTTTTTGGAAGAAATCATTAGAGCAGAGAACCAGTTGTTAAATTATTTGAATCCCACCACTGGTGTATTATATACATTACAATATAGTAGTATATTATATATTTCTTATAATTTTAAGATGTTGCATTTTGGATTTTGGGGAGATTTTTCATCTACTGTTTGTTGAAAGGTGTTGTATCTTTAAAGTAAACATGTAAATGATTGTAATAAATAAATGTTACATGATACCTTTGCAATATATTTTATATATTGTACATTCCAAAGAACAAAATAGTTTTTCTTCTATTTCTGTGTTTTTTGGTTCTTTGGAGATATTCTCTTGTTTGGCTGACAAGAGTTATGTTGGCTGTTCTGTTGGACTGAGTTCATTGTTGAGAGATAATATCTATGTTTTTGCCCTTGGATGAAATACAGGAATGCAGTATTTGAAGTCTCTGGAATAGATGAAGCTTAGGTATCCCTTTACAAAGTATGGTTCATCTAAGTATTATTGTGTTTAGTTTAGTGTATATGGTTACTTATTTGAGTATATACCATAAAAACTAAGCATGTACAAGATATTGTTATTAATCCATTTTGTGAATTTGCACAATACATTTTGTTAGATCGGGAGAGTGAAGAGCCAGGAGCCAGGTCGAAATGAACAACAAATCTTTAATATACAGTGAGAATCCAGCAAATGTACAGTAGAACAGCTCTCCTTATATAGCTTCTTGCCCAGGGTGCTAGCCAATAATCATCGAGCGTTTTCATGCTTAATTTTCCCTCCAAAATTAGATACATAACATTCCTCCCCTCCCAGAAGACACTTAGGCAATTATTTACATACATAATCATGCAGGTGACTAGGGCGTTCCCTGATTCTAGTTAACCTGTGCAATTCAGTCTGAGGCAGGGATTTGGGCTGGTCAGAGGGACTCTTTGTCTCTCCCAGTCCAGCCAATGGAACCTCCTGGATTTTTTTATGGGTGTTGCACTCTTCAGATGGGCCTGGCTTCTCAAGAAGGCAGCGCTGGACACCGAAGTCATCAGGTAAGTCTCTGGCCACTTCGGGTTTGAGTTAGCTGTTGGAGGAATGATTGGTGAGTCAGGGACTGGTTTGTCTGTTTGGTAGTCTGGCTCATTGGGCATTGTTTGGCCCAGGCGTTTCCTTAACTGGTCTATATGTCTGCGCCATACCCTACTGTTACTCACTTCGACAATATAAGACCTGGGCCCGGTTATGTCAGAGATCTGCTCAGCCACCCAGAGGGGACTGTCCGCGTAATTTCTTGCGAACACCGGGACCCAATGGAGAAACTTCTAGCCTTACTCTCGGCTTCCATGTACCCGTCAGGGGAGTAATTGGGGTGCAGTTTATCTAAGGTGCAGCGGAATCTCCAGCCCATTAAGAGCTCAGCCAGACTTCGTCCCGTAGCCATGCATGGGGTGACATGTTGGGCTGCCAAGAAAGTATTGATCCTGGCCTGCCAGTCTCCCGGCCCGAGTCTGGCCAATGCCTCTTTGGCCGATCTCACAAATCTTTCAGCTTGACCATTACTGGCCAGATGAAAAACTGCTGTGAGTGCATGTCGGACCCCATTCTCCGCTAGGTATCCCTCAAACTGCGTAGCCATGAGTTGAGGCCCATTATCGGACACCAGTGTGTCCGGTAGCCCATGTATGGTGAATAGTTTCCAGAGCACTTTAATTACAGCCTCCACAGTGGTGGAGTGCATTAATATTATCTCCAGCCACTTAGAATAAGCGTCCACCACTATGAGAAAAGTCTGACAATGGAATGGGCCTGTAAAATCGATATGAATATGCCACCAGGCCTTTCCCATTCCTTGGCTGGGATGTTGGGGGAGCAGGGCGAGACTCTTGACAGGGGTTACACTTGGCCACCCATTCAGAAATGCTGTCATCCATATTGGGCCACCATAAGTAGCTCCTTGCCAATTCCTTCATCCTCACGATTCCCGGGTGCCCAACATGTAATGTCGCCAACACTTGTTCCCTTTGACACATTGGGACAACCAACCGGTCACCCCACAGCAAACAACCCCCTTGAGTAAACAGGTCATGCTGTTTGCAGATATACAGTTTAAAGAGCCTGCAGGCCACCCCCTATGGACCCAGCCAATAACAGTTCACAACACAGTCTTTAGCAGAGGCCCTTGCAACTTCAGCAGAAGTGAGAGGCCCAGAGTCCATAGAGTCAATAAGCAGAATAGGAATGCCAGGAGTCGGGTCTTCCAGCAAATCCAGCAGCAGGCACCTGCTGAGGGCATCGGCATGCCCAAGGCTCCGACCCGGGAGGTGGACTAGTTGATATGAGTAGGCAGCCAAAAAAATAGCCCACCTAGTCAGACGGGGGGACATGGCTGCCGGAGTGGGGCGATCTCCAGCCAAAAGTCCTAGCAGGGGTTGGCGATCAGTAACGAATTCAAAAGTCCTCCTGAACAGGTATTCGTGAAATTTTTTAACCCCTGCAACAGCCGCCAGGGCCTCCCTATCCAGCTGGCTGTAATTTCACTCAGCGCTGGACAGGGTGCGGGAGAAGAAGGCGATGGGGGCTTCTAGTCTGTTCATCAGTCTATGACTCAACACAGTCCCCACACCAAAAGGGGAGGCATCGCAGACTAAGACAAGGGGAAGCAATTCATTATGTTGGATGAGGAGGTTGTTGGCAGATAGAAGTCCCTTGACAGCCGCAAACGCCACAGCTTCCACCTTACCCCAAATCCACAGGGATTTTTTCGCTAACAATTTGTGAAGTGGTTCAGCCACTGTGGCTTTGTCCTTTAAGAAGATTGAATAGAAGTTTAAAAGTCCCAGGAATGCTGTAGCTCCACCTTGTTCTTTGGAGTTGGTACGTTGTGGATAGCTCTTATTTTACTTTCCGTGTGGTGAGTGCCTGTCCCATCTACCTTGTACCCTAAAAATTCAACAGCAGGCACTGCTATTTGACATTTGCCTCACTTAACTCACAGTCCCATGTTTCGAAAAATAGTCAGCACGTTCCTTAAACAGTCCCCTAGTTGTTGCTTGTCTGCTGCGGTGACAAGGACGTCATCAAAAAAGGGGACGACCCCCGGTAGTCCTTGCAGCAGACCCTCCATCACACTTTGGAAGAGCCCGAACTGTAGTCTTGTGCATTTGAAGGCACCTCTATGTGTTACTATAGTCTGTGCTTCTGTGGTAGCGCCATCTACCGGCAGTTATGGTACACCTGCGCAAGGTCGAGTTTAGCGAAAACCTTGCCAGGGTCCAAGGAATGTAGTAGATGCTGCACAATGGGGACAGGATAGGCGCTTTGTTGGAGGGCTTTGTTTAGGGTGCACTTATAGTCAGCGCAAATGCGCACTGATCCGTCAGATTTGAGCAGGGTGACTATCGGTGTTTCCCATTTTGCATGGTCAACCGGTATTAGGATGCCCTGCTGAATGAGCTTATCCAGCTCCTGATCTATTTTAGGCTTGAGCGCAAAGGGCACTCTCTTCACCTTCATTCTTATGGGGGCTACATTAGGGTCCAAGTTAAAAGAAATAGGGATCCCCACATGCTTGCCAAGACGGTCATCAAAAACGTCCTGGAATTCGTGGAGTAGATCATCCATCAAGCCGCTGCTGGTAGAGTGGATTCTGGTGACCCCCATGCCCAGGGCTTTGAACCAGTCGAAGCCTAGAAGACTCAGCAGACATCCACTGACCACCGTGATGGGCAGCCACTGGCCGAATTTCACCTGGAACATTCCACAGCCTTCAATGGGAATGCGATTCCCTTGGTAGTCATTTAGTCTTAGGCGCTGGCTGGTGCTTCAGCTGGTGTTTTTTGATATTTGGGATTGCTGCTTTTAGCTCGGCCCATGACTTGATAGTAATGGACGAGCCAGTGTCTATTTCCATTTGACATGGAGATCCCTCAATTTCGACGGTTACATGCAGCTTTTTCTCTGGGGACGTGATAGCTTGGCCGATGTGGGTCTGAAATGTCTCGGGTGTTTTGGAATAGGCGCCTTGTTTTTGCTGGACATTTCTGTCCTTGTTCTGCGGCTGCTGCTGGCTGGCTTGATTGGCGAATGCTCTTTGTTTGTGACTGGACGGCTGACCTGCCTGGCACACCCGCGCCAAATGTCCCTTTTTGTCACAGTGCCTGCAAATGGCATCTTTGAATCAACATGTCTGCCTCTGATGGAGTCCCTCACAGCTAGCACAACTCTCTTTCTGTCCATCATCATTGCGCTTATTTCTGTCCATTATGAAAACGTCCTCAGCGCCCTCTTCCTCGCTATCAGTCAGGGCCGATTCTCTCTGGACAGGAGTAGACTTTTGTGCCACCTGGGGTGGCGCCGGTCGCTGAAGGGTCTCTGCTGCCTTGTTGGACGATTCATGCGCTCTGGCTTGGTCTAGGGCAATGTGAAGGGTGAAGTTTGTCTTGGCCAACAGTCACCTCTGGAGGTGAATATCTCTAATGCCGCAGATTAGTTGCTCTAGGAGCACAGTATCTAGGAGATACTCGCAGTGCGTGGTGGCCTTACGTAGCGCTGCCATGTATGCATTTATCAGCTCTCTGTCCCTCTGTAGTCTTTACCAGAACTCGTAGCGCTGAACAAATTTGGATGGTACCGGGGCACAGTGTGTCCTCAATGTGCACACAAGACCTGCCATGGCACAGACTGCACTGGTGTTGGCTCCGACAGCGATTCGGCCGTGTCAAACACTTCGGGGCCGCAGTGGCTCAAAAAGAGGGCATGCTTCCGATTGTTGGACAGCCCTTGGAGGTCATTTGCTTCGAGGAAGCATTCAAACAGTGTCATGTACGATCCCCACTTCTCTTTCACGGGATCAAACGGCATTGGCGGTGCGAAGGTGGACATCATTCTGTCATGCTCGACTCGTGCAGACTTTCCCGCCTGGCTGGATTCAGTTGTCAGCTCTTTTTGTGCAACCTGTCTATCTCATCCCACCTTCGTCACCAGTATTAGATCAGGCGAGTGAGGAGACAGGAGCCAGGTCGAAGTGAACAACAACTCTTTAATATACAATGAGAATCCAGCAAATATACAGTAGAATAGCTCTCCTTATATAGCTTCTTGCCCAGGGTGCTAGCCAATAATCATCGAGCTTTTTCACGCTTAATTTTCCCTCCAAAATTATATATATAACACATTGGACCATAAAGTAAGCTAGAGGGCTGCATTTACATATACAACGAACAAAAAACACATGTAATTAAAACTCACTATGCTCCGCACATTTAGCAGAAGCAGCCAGGAGGTCTTGATTGAGCAATTTTGCTTTTCATCTTCCTTTTTCTCTGAACAGGAGGTGGGGGAATTTTCTGTGCTTGGCTATAAGCCAGATAAGAAAAGAAGAGCAATCATCTAGAAATTTGGGTTGAGTTCCAAGGAATGAGACCACAGGTTTGGATTAGTGAAGCCAGATGCAGTATAAATTTTGTACTGGAATGTGGGAATGGCCTTGGCAGTTAGGTGTTAATGTTCAATAAATTTAGTACTTCTGGGTATACCTCTTGTCTGGACTACCTTATAAAGCTAATAGATTTTGCTTTATTTTAGGAACCGTGATCTCAGCTCCAGCATTATGTTATATGTTGTGGGAGATCGTAAGTTGACAGAGTTGATTGAGATTTGTTTCTTCATAAGCAACTGATCATTCCCTTTCTCCTTCTTAAATCATGCAAAGGAAGTAAGAAAACAAAACAAAAGCAATAACATGTAAATCATAAAGAGGATGAGGAACCTCAAAATTAAATAGAGAAAGGAGGAAGGGGAAATACGTAGAAGCAAGCAGCAAATTAAGCTTGAATTCCTCTTCCTCATTTTTAATTAAAAGCATATCAGTCTAGTCAACTGCATTTTAAATCCCCTCAAACACATTAAAGACAAAAGTTAGCATTAATAAGATTGTGTAAAATGGCAATTATTAGCACTAAAGTTCTACTTGAGAAAGAGAAGCTTCTGGGCTAAATATTCAGCCATCAAAACTTAGGCTAGACATCCCCATTATCTGAGCCTCAGATTTAGCAAGCCTCAATAAAACGTGTGTACTTTATTGTCAACTGCAGCCTCCCATCTCCAAGACCAGGAGGCTAATCTTCAAAGAGGTTATCAAGGCCACCTATCCTGTGAGGAAAAATCAGACAATACCAAAAGAGAATACCATTTCCCTGTGCTGAAAAGCCTCCTCCTTCTTTACAGAAGCCACTGAGGATTGTTTCCCGGTGATGATGACAGGGCCATCTTTTTCGGTAGTTATGAACTCATCTTGGTTTTCAGGAATGACAACATAAATGAAACATCAAGCACTGATGTGTAGATTGCTTTGCTTTGCTTAACTTTACCCTCCCCATTTCCTTTGCCACCTGGTTCATGTCCTACTATATTGTAAACCCAAGGATACAGTTGGGGGGGGGGAGAGAAAAACTGAATATAACCTTACTGAAAATCTTAATCACAAAGAGAGGATCTTCTTTCCTGTCATTTAGAATTTTGGAGTGTAAAATCCTGTCAGCCTCCATCTGCAGACAGAGTAGCTGTATACCTGCATGAGATTTAGAACTGGAATACATTATTTATCAGATTGGCTGTGCTGGCAAGGAGAGTTTTCAAACTACAGTAAATTCTTATTATTTATGCTGGTTAGAGCCTCTGGTCACATATTTTTGTCAACCAATCAATATTTAATCTTGTTTTATGTGTCTTTCTGCTTAAAGACAACTTACTTAATGCATATATTATTATTTTTTTACAAATAAACACAATACTGAAAAAAATTAAATAAAAAATCTTAACTTATTTTTGATAGAATTGCAGGATGTATGATGGAACAGTGCACTGTGAGATTAAGCCTAAGGAGAGGTTTGATGGAACCTATTCTGCAGAAGAAGATATTATATTTTCTCTGTAACATCACAGCCTTCTTACACACAGGACCACTAGGCTGGGGAATTTTGAGAGTTGAAGTCCACACATCTTAAAATTGCTAAAGTTGAGAAATATTGCCCCAGAAATTGGCCCTGACACTCCTGGGGATCCAGTTTTGATGCAAAGCCTATTCAATGGTTATGCTGAAGGCTGTGTTTTCTATCGTGCCTGCTGAATATGTTTTATGGGTTTTTTTAAACTTGGTTTTAAAAATGTTTTTATATGTTTTGTTCGCTTTTTTCTTGTATTCTGCTTTTTTTTTGTTGATGCATTTTATTTGCTGTGAGTTACAAATACAGTATGTGAGATGGGCATATATATGAATCAAATGAATCAACCAATCTATGTGGATGGTCAACTAATCTGACTTGATATAATATTTTCATAAGCTAGGGACATTGTAGGAAGAGAGCTTTGTTAGTCTTATGTTTTTATTAGGAAACAAAAACAAATCAGGAGGAGTCTGGCACTGTGTTTCATAACCAATACATTTTATTAAAAGACATAAGACTTTTGTCTGCTGCAGCAGTGCAGCATAAACTCACAAAAGTTTATGCTTTTTAATAAACTTGTTATTCAGAAAAGGAGCTACCAGACTCTTCCTGATTCCCCACACCCACCATGAAGACCCTAGCATTACTTTCATTATAGGCAAACACTGTAGGCAGTGGTGGGTTTCAAAATTTTTTACTACTGGTTCTATGGGTGTGGCTTTGTGGGTGTAGCATGGCTTGGTGGGCGTGGCTTGGTGGGCATGGCAGGGGAAGGTTACTGCAAAATCCCCATTTCCTCCCAATCAGCTGGGACTCGGGAGGCAGAGAATAGATGGGGGCGGGGCCAGTCAGAATTTTTACTACCGGTTCTCCGAACTACTCAAAATTTCTGCTACCGGTTCTCCAGAACTGGTCAGAACCTGCTGAAACCCCCCTCTGACTGTAGGCCATGAGATGTGAAGACAGAGCCAAAACATAAGCATGTGATATTGTTTAATAAAGGCCATTTCAGACCCTGCTGGCTTTCTCCTGCAAGTGCCCAGCAACTTTCTTAATTCAATGTATGAGTTTCCTTCTTATTGTCATCTTTGTCCTCTGTGCTTCCTTGGCTCTGACAAGTACTCCATTGTGGTAACCAATGGGGGACCACATAAGATGGCAGCAGCAAGTGCCATGCTCCACCCTTGCCCTTCCCTCCTGTGCTTGTTTTTTTTTTTTTAGAGAGAAACCGTAATTTTAAGAACTTCAGTTATGTGCCACAGAGTGACCAAGCAGCCTCATAGAACATTCAAGAATGACGGCAGAAAAGAGACTGAGTGCTACAGCAGGAAGTCTGTATCTCTGAGCAGATGACAAGGCCTTCCTTCCCACCACTGAGAAACTGTCCTCTCTGCAGCTTCAGAGGAAAAACTGCCACACAATCTGTATGACATTTCTGCTGCCAGAGCAGCAGTTGAGCAAAAAGTTGATGGACTGAGCTGGTTATATCCACAAGCTCCCTAGCATTGTGGGGGCATATATATGTAGGGCCATTCTAAGTTTAAGCAGCCCTTTCATGTGCAAAGGGCCAATGAGGAGCATATAGAGGCACACTAGCAATGTTCAAGGCCCTTAAGGAGGTAGAGTGAGATAATACATAGCGCAGTATTGCCAACTTTTGTTTCCATAAAAAGAGGCTAAGAACAGGAAATGGCAAAGCAAAAATACTGGGTTATTAATTATAAAGTAATATACAAGGCACAAGCACTGATCCATAAGAGCTTTTCTGCCAGAAAAGAAAGAAAGAAAGAAAGAAAGAAAGAAAGAAAGAAAGAAAGAAAGAAAGAAAGAAAGAAAGAAAGAGGAAAAAAAAAAGGAAGCAGCAACTGAAAGACACATAAATTGTGGGGAGAAAAACCCTGAAATTCCTATTCAGTATTTTCTGCTGTAACCTGAGCAGGTTGTTTGTAGTCACATAGAATCCTCCCCAGCCAGGATTTCTGGCCATGTTTTTGACAGAAATTTGTCCAGTGCTTATCTGATGAATGCTTCAGTTAGTCATCAGTTAAGTCCTCCACAGTTCAAGGAGGATTCTGGGATGTGCAAATGTCAGGAATGCTAATAATATGTCAAAGAAGAAAACAAGGACATCATAATAGCCGAACAGGATGGATATTAGTTAGTACAGCTCCCACAAATGAGGAAGCCTTGTGACAAGAAGTTCCAATCAGACTAATGAAGGGGCATCTTCTCTCTCCAACTGACTGTTAGAGCAGCTCTCTCCTTGACTGCTGACTATCTAGATGCATGAAGTCCATATCACTATCACTATCCCCCTCAAGAAGGATATACTTGTATAACAGAAGACTCATACAACATATAATTTCATTCAATTTAATTTAAAAGTGGAACTGTTTCAATGGGCTTCTAACTCCTAGCCACACAAAAAAATCTGCATCTTTTTTTTTCTTTTGACTTGTTAAGTTGACTTATAGTGAGTTATTTTAATGTGGCCATTAGGGGGGTTATTTCTAGTTGTTTTAATTGTGGTTTTATTGTCCAAAGTTGATATGATCAGGTGGTATAGAAATAATGTAAATAAACAAAAATAAATGAAATGATATAGTCTGGGGAGAAGCTTTACTTTCTGATCCTGCAGAATATGACTAATGCAAAGATCTTTTAGTCCAGTGGAAAGAACCTTGAAATCAATTGGGAAGAAAACATGCATTTCATGGTGTTAAATTCACTTTTCAATTCATTCAATCCAAGTTGTGTTTTGTGCACCCAGTAGGGCTGTACATTGTGATATGTACGTTGCATCTTTCCAGTTAATTTTAATGCAGAAAAAAATTGCACCTGGAAACATACTTCTTCAAGCCTTTCACTAAACCATGTGGGAATCCGAGCCATTGAACAAAAAAAATAACAATACAAAATGCCTTGTTCTAAATTAAAGTCTCAACATCCTTTAAAACCTCAGAAATTTAAATGACCTAATTTGTTTGGCAGTAAAATCTGGGGCCATAGGCTTTACAGCAAGTCACATTCCTTAAACATCTTTAGCATCAGCACCATATAAGGTAGTCTGTATCTTGCTCTGTTCCCTCATATCCCTGGAGATTACCAGAGCCAAACAGATTGTGAATTAAAAATAAAGATAGAAACAGAGACTAAAACCTTGAGTCCTTGCCATATACTTTTATTCTAGTATGAAAAGAATTACTTTCTGAACTCAAAAAGGAAAAATAACCGTCTTAATAACCATCTATGTTGAGGTTAACTCTGTACACACAGATTGTATTTTCCAGTACTCCAAAATTAAAGAGATCATCTACAAAGCTGTTTTACTATACTCAGGCCCATCGCAGGGAATCATACTGCCCTAAAGGGCTCCCACAACCTGCCCTTTTGCATATTCTACTATCAATGCAGTTTTAATGCATAACATTCTAAGCTTCAAAAGAAGCTTAGGTCACCTCTACTGAAGGTCACCTCTACTGAAATTCCAAACCTCAATCACCAAACCTCAATCATGTAAAAAACTCCATGCACAACACTCTCCATGCACTGTATTTCCCCCCCCCCATAATTCTGTCATCCGATTGTACTTTTTTAAAAAAATTATTGAAACTATGATTACCCATCTGACCTTGTGACCACTAGAAGGCAGCAAAGAGGGGTTTTTTTCCCTGTTGTATGACACCTGGTGATTGTCTGAATTAGTGTGGCTGCTAGATGAATGCTATTGATGAGCTGAAGTTTAAGAAAAGAGTTTAGCTGGGGCAAAGTGTGGGAACTGCAAAGTACTCTAAGAAAATTACATGTGGAAAGGAAGTAGGAACCATGGTTTTTGGGAGCAATAGCGACTAAGAAGTAGATTCCAGCTAGAGAGGCCGGAAGATATATACAAGAGACAAGTCCTTTCAGTAATACTTCCAATTACATGCTTTAAGCAATGGCAGACAAGTCCATTTCAAGGCTTTGTATTCTCTAGGATGACAAGCTGGCTTATCCATTTTAAAAAGAAAAAAAATGGGTGAGGGCTATAGAAGCCAGGGTAAAGGGATAGAAGAGGCTTTTTGGAGGACGGAAGGAGGAACTGGTTTCACAGGAAACTATCAGAACCTATTGGAGCTACATGTTTGTCAACATGGAATATACCTTTTCAGGCTACCTCTTCCATCAGCAGCTATATACATTACCCTGGTTGCATTCTACAGATGAGATAAGAGGGAAAATACCATTTTCAGAATAGAGCAATCAAAGTGCCCTCAGGCTTCCTCCAATTTAGATGGATGATAAGATACAGTTGATGGCACACAGATACATTCTCTAAACCAGGGGTGTCAAACTGATGGTCTGCAGATCAGATTTCTCACGTGCAGGCCACACCCACCCCGGCTCCGCAAAGGCAAAAAACATTGTGATACGTCGCGATACATCATGTGATGCAATTGAGTTTGACACCCGTGCTCTAAACCATGCTCATACTGCTGCAAGAGTAGTATGTAGATTTGCCCAAACTATACAATTATTTTTTACAATAAGCCAGAGGGGTTATTGGAAATAAAGCTGATATTAGAGACGTGGCTTTGCAGCTATCCATCTTCTCTTTTAAGAAGATTCTAAAATAAAAACATTACAAATCAGCTGAAGCTAGAAACTTGATGGGCATCAGAGATGTTCAGGAATGCACTATTGTGTCTGGGTACCATGATGCCAACCCCTTCCTTAAACATGCTCCGTACTATTAATTAAAAGAAGTAATTAAATATATATTTATTTAGATCACTCAGTTGATCTGTATGTGAATTATTCTGAAGTCTGTTAACAGCAACTACTTTTTCAGAGCATGTCAGCTGCATCTTATCTATCTGGATTTGCAATCTGATGACAGGGTAAATGAAACATTTCTTGATAACAAAATTCCTGCATGGCTGTCTATTTGGAACTAATGTTCACGGTGTGCCATACTAATGTCTGATACACTTTTCATGTGATACTCAGTGGCCCTATGCCAGAGTAACTTAATCATGCATAAGCCATATCAATACTCATAAGTCTTTTCCTAGTCATACAGCAAGCTTGTCTCATCTTGAGCTGTATTTCATTTGTGGTAATGAATCTCCACCACAAACATATGTGTCAGCCTGGGAGAAGAAAGATAAGCAGTACAAAGGTGGAGGGAAGGAAAAAAAGAAAAGGGCTTGCTGACACCATGGTTTAGAGATGAGGGAGGAAAAAAGGGAGTTGTTACTCATTTGTCTAAAGATTTATAGGCTACCAATTATCAAAGATCTCTTTCATAGAGAAGGAGAGGCTTGCAAATAAACTTCACACAGCTCTTACTCAAATATCTACACCACCTTGGTTGCCCTTGTCAACTTTTTGTGATATAAAAAAGAGAAAAGAAAATGTGCAAAATTGCTATCTCACTCCATAGCCACATCCCCCTGCAGTTCTATGATAAAGGATAAAGGGCAATTCCTATGTGCCTACTACAGAAAAACAGCCATGAAAAGAATTCCTACAAAGCCTCCTGCGGAACCAGCTAACTCTCATCCCTAAATAATAAAAAGCCTAGGAATTTAAACTGTAGTCTAATTCTAATTTTGAACTGCAATTCATTCTTTTTTTTAAACCCCTTTTTACCCTCTTCTCATGTGTTTTTGGCAGGATTTTAACTATAACTTCTATAGAACAAAACCTCCTTTTTATGTTATTCTATAAAATGCTATATGATGGTGAATGCATATGTACCACCAAGCAAAATGCAGCAGAAAATGTGATTTTAATATGCATTATGTATAAAAGTTCTAGAAGTTGAGTTACCATTTGCAACATTGTTTTATTCACTTCATGTGTCACACATTTTTTGGTTATGCAAACCTGAAGGCAAACAAATTTGGGGCTGTTTGCAAAAAGGATTAAAACATCAATGTCTGCTTTTTTAGGCAGACAATTTATTTTAGAAAAATGTGGTGCCCTAAGTCAGAATAAGATGTTTAGATAAAAAGATGAGGCTTCTCTTGTGCTATAATATAATTTGTTAAGAGTTCCATACATCTTTCGCTTGTAATTTTCTCATGTTTTCTAACTGCTTTTTGAACACAAATGTCTTTTGATCCATTATGCTAAAAGCCACCTGTTTGGAAGAGCCTAAGAAGTTTCTGAAAAAATCATCACCATTGATTGTACCCATTTTTTTCCTATTTGAAGGTGTTTATTCTGAATGCAGAGAGGCTGTTTAGAATTTGGATTATTACAGATTCTCCCATTCTCAAGTGAGGAAACCTTGTATTCTTGTCTGTCGAGTCTCAACAGTGCAAAGAACTATATTCTTAGCAATACCATTTTTGTAAGATTCCGAAGTATGTGCCACTAAAGCAAGGCTGTCAAACTCGGGGCCGCGGGCCGGATGCGTCACACACTGGCCACCCCCACCCCCGGTTTAGCAAAGGGGGGAAGTTGTGATATGTCACGTGACAACGTGACGATGCGAGTTTGACACCCTTACACTAAAGTATTCCATTTAATCATTATATTACATGGAAAACAAATTACATCACCTAATTCATAATTGTAATTGTTATTTTCCAGCAGTAAGATCTATACAAGTAGCCCTTGACTTATACAACTGGGACTGGAAATGCTGTCACTTAGCAAAGGTAGTTGCTAAGTGAGTTGTGCCCCATTTTACAACCTTTTCTGCTGTGGTCATTAGGTGAATGAATGTGGTCATTAAGTAAATTGCATGGTCATTAAGTGAATCTGGCTTTCCCCATCAACTTTGCTTTTCCGAAGCAACCTGGAAATGGAAGTTGCAAACTGTGATCACATGACCCTGGGAATATGCAATCACTGTAAATCTATGCTGGTTGCCAAGCAATCAAATTTGGATCATGTGACCACAGGATGCTGTGATGGTTGTATGACCAGGCACAATTTGTTTTTGTTTTTTCAGTGCTATCATAATTCTGAAGAGTCACTAAATGAATGGTGGTAAATTGAGGATTGTTGGTTTATAAATCAGAATATCAATAGAAAGCAATTTGTTTACTGTGCTGAAATGGATTTTTTTTTTTACGAATTCCTTTCTAAATAAATTTGCCAATAGAATTAAAGGTGTTATCTGTACTAAAAGGATTAGGAATTCCTGTGAATAAGTAGTAGGCAATTTTTAAAGTTAGGTTACCTATGTATTAGCATTTTCCCCACCAGGTAACAGTTCTTGATAATTTTATTACACTGACACCATTGAATTATCAGAATCTGAGATCCCATGGTATCGCCCATTGGAAATAATCATACTGTTTTATGTAGAGGACCTGTTGATGCAACATGACCTTACACAGTTGCTAACCACTGATGATATAATTAGGACTGTATGCAACATTAACCTAAATGGAGCTATTACGAAGCCTTAGACTGATCTTTTGTTTGGAGGAGATATACTGAGCTTATGATTATTTAACCACTAGGGTTAATGACTACTACAATGTCTTCCATCAATAAACATGTGTGTGTTGAACTGCCTGTTGGTAATATAGGCCGAATTTAAAAGTGGCCTATCTCACTTCATGTACTGGCTTTGCTGTGCCCATTAAAAAGGTGGGGCTTCAATTGCCCAGTCATGCTTGCCATTTTAATGCGCCTTGACTTCTCAAAAGTTCCCCTGACGTTTACCCTCTTTGGAAATAAATTTTATTCCTTTATTCAGGCAGGAATGAAGGACACTGCTCTTCCATTCTCTGCATACCATAATAGTGTTTGAACTGTATATTCTCCACTGCATCTTTCTCTCTGAAATCCTACTATCTTGCTGTATCATGACAGGGGATGTTCTGGGAGGGATGAATGAAGAATGCTTGGAATGTGTACCAAAAACATACACTTCCAAGAAGGTCACACAAGACATGAAGGTCAACTCAGCCGCTCAATTAATGGAAGTAGGTACTTATATCAGGCAGCAGCACTATAGGAAGATACTGAAGTAGCTCATCCCTTTAGAGACAATGGCAAAAATATCATCTCATACAGTGCAAAAGATGGCAATGGTAAACCGCTCTTGTATTTTACCAAGAAAACCATATGGATAGATAATATAAAATAATTGATGACATGGTGCCAGATGATGGGCCCTTCAGGTTAAATGGCACTCAACATGTTATGGAGGAAAACTGAGCATCTTTCAAAGTACTAATGGTTTTTATGATGCAATTTCATAAAAGCCCTCAGGATGTTGAGCTGCTGATGTTGAAATGTAGACAGGGAGATTCTGTAAAAAATTAGAATTTTCATGGAATATGGGAATAAGAAGCATGAACATGGTAAAACTCAACGTTGTAAAAACTGAAATGAGTCAACTGCACATTGAAAACTTAGGCATCAGAGTATTAAAATGGAGTGGAATTGGAAATTTCCATTCAGAAATTAGTAAGCATCATACTGCTTACTAATCAGGACATAAAAACAATGAAGAAATAGCATTGCTCTTATAGTCAGAAAAAAATATAGCAAGGATCTTCCTTGGCTATGATGCAGTAAATGACCAAATAATATCAATTAGACTTTGTAGATTACCCTTTAATATGTTTATTAAAGTTTATGCTCCAATTCTGATGCAGAAAAAAAAGAAGTTAATGAGTTGAATAATTAAGGTCAATCTTAAATTGGCAGAACATATAAGCAAGATGTATTGCTTATGCTTACAGATTGGAATGTAGCAGTTGGAATAAAGAATAAAAAACATAGTTGGACTCTATCACCTAGGAAACAGAAATGAAGCACAAGAATGTTTATCGTATCTGTCAATCCAATGATTTCTCCAATGCTAATCTCCATTGCAATCTTCAAACAATCAATGCCATATCCAGCACATGGACATCATCAAGTGGAATAGACAGATATCAAACTGGCTATATTACTGGTACAAGTAACATAGTGGAAGACTCTGTAAAGATGTGGCCAGAGATTTACTATGCAAAGAATCACAAACTGCTCATGAGCAAGTTCCATGTCAAGCTAAAGTGGAGGAACAAAGCCAACCAGTTTCCATGACGTATCTTGAGCATATGCCCATCATTTTCAAGGAGAACATCAGGAATTGCTTTGAAGTATTGAACCTCATTGATAGGAAACCAACGAACTGTGGAATTATATCAAAGACGTTATTTAGGATGAAAGTGAAAATAGATAGCAAAGACCATAAAACCAGAAGAAAGCAAAGTGGATGTACGAACAGATGGTGAAAATTGCCATGAAGAGAAGAAGCCAAAGTCAAGAAAAACAAAGATCTCAAGAAGTAACTTATCAAAGAATTTCAGAGAACTGTTAGAAGAGACAAGAAGCAATATTACAATGACATCTGTGAAGACATCAAAGATGGAAACAGAGAAAGAAAAACAAGGAACATTTCTCAAAAGATTTCCTACTCAGAGAGAAGTTCCAACCTAAAACTGATGCTTATAAGCAAACAGTAAATAATTCAAAAAAGATCAAAGTTAGGAAATTCTCTACAGTAGAGATGTCAACATTCAAGATATCTTAGAAAACCGATCCCCAACCTTTGCAGCTTGCGGCCCAGCTTGGGGGCAGTTAGAGGGGAAGTGAGAGGTGGGCTGGCATGCAAGTGCGCATGCACATACACAGCTCCACTCCCACAAGAGAGAAACTTTTGGGGTGCAGTTTCATGCTCCTTCAGGCTTCTCCATGCCAAAAGCTTTTGCAAAGGGACAGAAAGCCTGAAGCAATGTGAGAAGCCTTTCATCCATTTGCAAAAGCTTTTGGCGCAGAGAAGCCTTTGGGGGTGTGGTTCGTGCTTCTTCAGAGTCAACCGAGGCTGCTCAATGCTCTGAAAGTGGATCGGGTATCCTGAGCAGGCAGCCTCTGTGAGTCAGCGAAGCTGAGCAGAGCGTGCTTATCCCACTCAGTTGTTGTGACCCAGCCTTAGCAGAACCAAGAAACAGACTCCTCGTCTTGAAAACCCCCTCTTTATTTAGCTACTGTGAATTCATAGTATTCACACACAGAAAAGTCCAGGCAATAATCCTTCCAAGGGTTAACTACAGTAACAGACCTTATCATTACTTGGATAATTGCTGGGCCCAGAGCTTCCAGTCACAAAGCTGTAAATTAATTCCTGACAAGCAGTCTCTGAGGCACGGACCACGATAAGCAAATCTTCCGAAAGAAATACAAACTGTTGTCTCCTGCAGCCACCACTCCCCTTTCGCTTCTATTTATTCCCCAGCCAGGGAGGGGCCATTCAGCATCCATGTGTACCTTTCTTCCTGAGTCGACTCCTGTTCCTCAGTTGTTCTCCTCTCCTGGCAGCTCTGCACATATGCACATCTGGAACAGGCCCCAGCTGTTCTTCTTCCCCACTTATCTCCGACTCTGAAAGCAGCTGGGAAATGTTGGATGGTCCTGGCTCTATCTCTGCTTCCGATGCAGAACATCCATCAGAGCCTTCCCCAGACTCCAGGACTGGCCCACGTTCCTCCCCAACCTCCTCATCATCCGAGTCTGCCACGAGCTCTGCTGGCAGCTGGCAGGCCACATCATCAGTCTCTGTTCTTACTTCTCTGCTTTGTGAGCATCGTGAGCAGGCAGATTGTGGGGGAGAGGGAACCAGGTGGCACAAGCAGCAGGCCAGCACATAGGTGCTACTCCACTCACACAAAAGAGAAGAGAAGCCTTTGGAGTGCCACTTGCATAAATGGAGCTGCACACATGAACCAGTCTTCCTCTTGCACGGCCCAGTTCCCAATAGGCCACAACCTGGTAGTGGGCCACACCCTGAGGGTTGGGAACCCCTGCCTTAGAAGATGTTCCCTCTTTACAAGAACCTCTAATGATAGAAGATATTTATTACCAAGTTGGAAAACCAGAGGGGTTAATGAAACATTTATAGAAATATGGTAAGCAATAGGTTAGAAAAATGGGAATCCCATATTATCCTACTGCAGAACCAATACACAGATCAGGAAACCACAGAACAGACAGAACATGGCAAAACAGATTGGCTTCAGGTTAGCAAAGGAGTTAGACAGAGTTGTCACTCCTGCCATTTATTCAAACTATATGCAGAATTGTATATTGAAGAAATTTGGTTTGAAAGAAAATGAGTGTGGTTTTAAAATTGGAAGAAGAAAATTGATAACCTGGTTTATGTTAATAATGGTACTTTGATAGCTGAGAATACAAATAATCTGGAAGCTTTACTAAAGACAGTCAATGACAGTCAATAGAATTACAATGAAATATAAAGAGGATCAAACTAATAACAACGAGTACAGCAACCAGCAACATTGAAGATACTGAAGTTGTGGATAGCTTTCTATGTAGGATCAGCTACATAGAAAAGGAATCATCAATCAAGAAATATATTGCAGATTAGTATTTAGTAGGCTGGTAATCAACATCAAAGCTGACACCAGCCAGAGCATAGAAAAACTCGAGGAAACAGTGGATTGGAAGATGTGGAGAGAATTGCCAAAAGTTGGACTCAACTAAATGGATGATATTATCATCATCACTATCATCATCGTCGTCATCATCATGCTGGTACTGAAGGCCTTGGAAAAGATATTCAGATGTTATGATATGTCTATATTTACAGAGACAAGAATTGTTCAAGCAATGGTTTTTCTTGTGATGGATTAGGGAAGTTAAAGTGGGATATGATTTAAAAAAAGGATAGAAAGTACATTGAGATTTTTGAACTGTGGTGTTGGGAAGGACTCCCAAGATAACTATGAGAACCTAAGTAAACAAACAAATGAAACAACGCATGAGTGATCAGGCTAAAATTATCATATTTTGACATTTTATGTAAGACATAGCTCCCTTGAGAAATACATTTAAATAAACAAACAAGCCATAATGATGGGAGAGATGGAACAAAACAGAGCAGGATAACCAATCTCCAGGGGGGAAGGGCAGTTTAGAAATAGGAATATAAATAAATAAAACAAATAATAACTTAAAAAAAACAGAAGTGAGCTGGATGAACTTGATTACAGTCATGGAAGTGCACTGTTGGAAACCATGAAGGACCAGATTGGGGACAGATCATCCTGGATAAAGTCTATCTTTATGTCACCAAGAGTTGATAACTTGGTGACCCATAATCAATCATCACTTTATTTGGCAGTTCAAAATCATTTGATTTATTCCATGGACACTTGACAGATGAAGTAGATATAGCATAGAGATATAAGTCAATCCTCTATATGCAGTACATTATATAACGATCTCCCCTTTGGTTTCATTTCTATTCTGCTAAAGTTGATCATTTCTACATGCAAATGCATTTTTAGAAGTATTCAAAACAACAGTCCCATTTGAAATTTCAATTCAAATTCCCATTTGAATTGCAGTACATGACTCTGTAGACAATAGAGCTCCATTTTAATATAGTCCAGTGCCTCTTCCCTGTATGTATTTACATCCCTGTACTTAAGTATTTAACCATACTTAGAAAGCAACACAGTCAACTGAGACTAATAGTATGTACTTACATTCAAGGCATTCTTAGCAGCTTCTGCTTCTGAGCGACTATCAAAGCTAACGAAACCCACAGGCTGAAAGAAGAGAAAAATTAGAATATTTTTGGACTGTTCACAGTCAAAATTATCCATTACTTCATATGCTACATTTAACTCAAAAATTAAGGAGAAAACTCTCATTTGAAATATTGGTGATAGCTCAAATTAAACACAGTTACATTATTTTTAGTATCTTTAGTTCATAAACTGGTATTGATTTTTCATTGTGTAGACTTTTGTTGATTAAACTTTGTTCTGTTCTAGGAACGTCCAAACATTTCATTTCTGATTTTTTTTTTTTTAGTGTGAATTTTCACAAAATATCCCTTGTCAAATGTTGGATGGGACTTTCCAAACATTTTGGAAGGTGAAGTTCACTGTCTTGAATTTGGAACTCCTCTTGTTTCAAGCTCAAGCTTCTCCCAAAATGCTCAAAGCATTTTGAATTTCGCATTTAAGATGATGGTTTTCTCAACAACTCATACTCGACATATTTAAAAATAAATATTTTGGACAATTCTATTCAATGTTACATTCTATATATTAAGTAACAATTTTAAAAGACCATGGTTAATTTTATTTATCTCACATTCTTGGAAACTTTAGGAGATCATGCCTCCAAAATGAATCTTAAAGATTGTGAGATGTCCCATCTGTGGAAAATCATTTATCCGGTATCAAAAGAATCAGACTATGAAAACAAATTAAAAGAAGGAAATTATTACTTAATTATTCCAAAATGCTTCATCTACACTCTGCATTTACCAAGAATTAAAACAGGACTGTTGTTTAGACTAGTTTAGCTATAAAAACATTAAAGCAAGGAAGTGCTTTAATTGTACTAGAGCACTTAATTTAGCAGAAACTACAGAATCAATCTTACTTCTGTTGTCTTTATTAAACACTTTCCTTTCAAAGTATGTAAACAGATTAACCTAACAAGTGAAAAACAATCAAAATTAGGCTAGGTTTCTTATAAAGATTTTTAGACAAAAATCTGAAATTATATTTTTAAAGAATCTGCATCTGTTAGTCTTTCAGTAATATGAAAAAGGGACTTAGATAATAATACAATAATTTATCCTTCCCTAAATGTGTCATGCTGAATACAGGAATTTTACTTGGACAAAATAATCAAGATTCAGCAATTCTGTTTTTAAATCTAGATTTTGGGTTTTATTGGCCAATAATTTCAAATTATCTATTTCTTTAACATTTGGATTAGCTACCAAATGAACAACCCTGAAGATCTTTATCCTTTTTAAAAATTGCAGCAGCAGCAGCAAATTCCTATACTGTATACATTCCACTGTCATCTGTCCCTTTCATGGAATCAAACTATAAGAAGAAAATCTGCAGGCATAGGTTTCCAATGGCAGCTATTGCTAAAAGCATGACCGTTTCACTTTTAAACCATAGGGGTTCAAGACTGAACTCAATCCAAAAAGCAAGAGACTTTCTAGGAAAGTTTAAAGATAAACTGGAAGAAATGCAAATGGAAGTAAGAAAAAACCCCAGCACTCAGTACCTTAAAGAGCTAAAACAAAAAACTGAGGAAGAGACAACATTAGGTAATGACAGGACTGATTTTGTTTTTGGTATAAACATCAATTTTAAAAGCCTAATGTGAAATATAATGGAGCAAATGCTCCTCAAACAAGAAGAAAGTTATTTTAAAAAATTCAAACAAGATATAGTTTGTCTTTAAGAAATGCATATTAGAAAAAAGAATATAAAATACTTTATCTGCAAAATATATTTCAGTTATAATTAAAAAGAGAAAATGAATTGTTTTATATGTAAACCCCAATTAAAACCAGAACTGATGTTGACTGATATTTATTTATTTATTCTATAGCCACCCATCTCAGTCAATGACTCTGGGTGGCTTACAGTATAAAAACTATAAAAACAATTGGGCAATAGGTAGAAGGACAGTACCTCTGAGAAAGATATTAAAACATCACAAGATAAATGATCAAAACTTTTTTTTACATGATGAATAAACTAGAGCTTGTAAATGCATGAAGATACAAAAATTGTGATGCAAAAGAATACACTTATTATTCTGAAAGACATAGATCTTTCTCAATATGTTTTGGATATCCAAGAATTTGGCTATTACTTTATATTTAAAAGGAAAACCAATTATTTCAGATGGAAAGTAAACAAACATTGCTGCGGAAAGAAACAGTAATGAAAAATTGTAAAAAGAAGTTAAAGGCATTTTTATAGTAATTTTAAATAAAGGTAGAGACTAAAAATGGTTTGGGACACAAGAACAGCTTTTATGAAGGGATATTTTATACAGCATAATAATAAAGTGAAAAAAGAGACAAGAAAACACAATTTCAGATCAGATAAAAATTAAAGAATTAAAGCAATCCCCCCAAAAGAAAATTTATGTTTCACCAAATTAAACTTATGACAGGAGTGGTCTTTGTTAATGGTAGGAGAAATGAAAGTAAAAATAAATTATGCAAAACAAAAAGAAATTTGAACTTGCAAATAAGCTGGTGAAATTGTTGGCATATAAATTGAGGAACATGAGAAAAAATATTAATTAAAACATAGAAATATTATATTAACAGAAGAAATGCCATCAATACTATTCTAATTAATGTAAAGGAAAAGAAACGTCCCTGGAAAAGATGAATATTTAAAGAAACAAAAATTTCCAAAAATCACAGAAATATAGAAATAATTAACAAATAAATCCATTACAATACAAAATGTTTGTAAAGCTATAAAAAAGTCACAATAAGGAAAGCACTTGGACCAGATGGTTTACCAGCTTGTTATTTTGAAGACAAATGACTACACCATTGCAAAAGATGATGAACTTCATTTTACAGACTAGAAAGTTACTAGAGAGTTTGATAGAGGCTAATATACTATTAATACCTAAAGAAAGTCAAGATTTGACCTGACCAAAAATTATTTCTCATTATTGAATAATAACTGTAAGTTATTTATGATGATTTCAGCTGAGAAAATGAAGATGGTTTTACAGGACTATAATCAGTTTGAATTTTCACCTAAAAGCTGAGGGACAATATTAGAAACATATAGGATATTTTGGAATACTTAAAACAACATTATGAAAAGTAAACAACATTGATTTTTTCTTGATACAGAAATTCCTTTGACAATTTTGAATTGGACATTTTTGTTTAAAATTTTGGAATATATGGACTTTGGAGAGAATTTTATCAAATGGGTAAAATCAATTTATATATCACAAAAAGCACAGTTAATTGAGAATTGAGAATAAATAGAGTTACAGTGAGTTACAGAAAAGGACCAAACAAAAATGCTCCTTGTCACCATTGCTATTTATTTTAGCTTTGGAGGTATAAGATGAGAGAAATGCTGGAATCAAGATTAAAAGAAAAACACATACATTACTGGCATTTGCTGATGACCTAGTGATAATTTTGGAAAACCTCCTGGAAGGAGCAGAAATATTTATAGAAAAACTAAAGCACTTGGGTGTTAACTGATTTTAAAATAAATAAAAGACCCAGATGTTAACAAGGAATATGAAACTGGAAAACCAAATGGAACTGATGGGAAAAAAAACAGTTTTAAGAATAAGAAAAAAGTGAAATACCTGAATATGAAACATGAATTGTATGTAATACCAGAATAATTATCTTAAGGGATGAAAGGAAATTAAGGACACTGTGCACATTTCGTCGTGCTCTCAAAACTTTTTTATTTCAGCAGGCTGGCCTGGCCTAACTCTCCTCTTTTAAATTTTTAATTCGTGATTTTATAAATTGGGTGTTTTAATCTGTGTTTCGGCCAAAATATTTAATAATTTTAAGGGATTTTTAATATTTGTATTATCTGTATTTTATCTTGGCTGTTCACCGCCCTGAGTCCTTTGGGAGTAGGGCGGTATAGAAATTTGATTAATAAATAAATAAATAAATAAATAAATGACATGATAAGATTTATCATTTTGGGGAGAATTTATATGATAAAAATGAACATTTTGCTAAGAATAAAGTTTTTTTTCCAAATAATATCTATTATGATAACTGATTAATATTTAAACAATGGCAAAAAAGATATATCTAAATTTTTATGGCAATGAAAAAAAGAAGAATTAAATATAAAATATTTTAACATGCAAAGGGTTGAGGACGGAGCTGCCTGATTTGAAATTACATTTTGTAGCCTGCTGCTTAGTCGGGATGGAAGAATGGATTTTTCTGAGAAATAAAGATAATTTTAGAATTAGAAAAGCACAATCTGAGCTTTGGATGGTATGATTTTTTTATGGTATAATAAAAGTTAAGCTTAACTTAGATTCTGAGAATTTTTATCTTAGAAATGCTATAATGAGACTATGAAATAGATATAAACCCAGGCAATGCCTGAAAATGCCTTTATAACTCTCAGCATAAGAAGCGTTTTACAGGAATGAAACAGTAGATAGAGAAAAATGGTTAACTTATTAAGAGCTCTTCTAACAGGAACATGGAGATTATAAGACGAACCCAAAAGTGTGATTGACTAAAGAGGGACTTAGTTTTTAATGGTTTTCGTATGCGAGAAACATTTAAGGTTGATAATAGGACATTTGGAATTGACAACAGATACCAAATATGAAGTTTAACTATGTACAAATGATGAACATGTAATTGCTAAAATTTAATTTAGCTGAAATTTTGAAATGGCAAAAGAACAAATGAAAGACTGCGATAAGAACTTTGGACACAATACCCTGATCGAACTGTGGGAAAATATGTGGTTAAAAGGATTAAAATTTACATTATGTTATAATCTAAAATATTTTTTTTAGTAAAATGATGTAACATTGGTATATGACTCCAGAAAAATTATCTAGAATGTATAAAGGTACTTTAAATGCATGTTGGACAACATGTATCATTTTTATAACGACTACTGGACTTGTAAAAAAGCCAGAAATACATGCAATGATACAACAAATTTTAAACACCAACATTCTAAAATCAGAACTTTTCTTACTGGGATTAGTGAACAATCAGTTAGAAAGAATCCATGGAAGTTTATTTTCATATATGATTATTGCCACAAGACTATTTATATGTACAAAAATGAAAAGACTCTGACATGCCCACAACAGAGGAATGGACGAACTAGACAATGACAGAACTAGTACAGATGATAAAATTAACCTGTCTGATTAGAGAAAGATCAACAACTACATTTATCAATGATTGGAAATCTCTTATGGACTTTTTGCTGAAAAAAGAGGAAAAAAGCTTGTGATTTATGGGTTTGAAGATTAGAAAGGGTAGCTCATGGAAAGAAGGAAATTATGATGTAACCTTAGAGACAGAGGGTGGAATATAAATGCATTTATAACTGCTGTCAAAAAGATGGGAAGTCATTTCTTTCCCCCCTGCTTTTTCTTTTTTTTTTTTTTCTATTCGTATTTCTCTTTCTATTTTCTTTCTTATTTCTTTTCTTTTTTTTCTTTTCTAATACATTTGTATTTTTTATCTTGTTAAAAATGTCTTAAATAAAATCATATTTTTAAAAAGTGAGATTTGCATACAATAATGTAATCACAATCATCCTTTCTGCATGTCAGTGATCACATTTTGAAGATGAACTGGGCTGGACACAATTTTAATTTCTCAAGTACATCTAACATACATCTCTAATACAATAGAGTTAAAAGATAAGTACTGAATCAACTAGAAAGACTGTAATGGGTTAAAACCATGAGTCCAGTTATTCTGACCATCTTCAGTGACTTTTGTTTTAAAAAAAAAGAAATATAAAGATTACTGATATTTAAACCTCTGTGCTAAACTTTTATATCAACTTTACCGTTTCCAAGTTACCGCATCTTAATAACCTCCTATGATGGTTATGATAAAGCATTTATTCAGTGTTAGCCTTACCTGCTTTGAAGTGAGTTTAATAAGAGAACCTTCATACCCCTGGAGAGAAAAATAAAAACTATATATGTACAAAATAATATACAAGATCTTTAGATCTGTACATTTAAACGTATCAACACATTGTCACACAGTAATATACAGCATTCTTTATCATTTGGCTTTCTTTAAAAGAACAGCAACCATAATTCATAAAAAGATCTAACTATTTCATATGGCCTTTAGGCAGACAACTGATTAATAACAGGAACTTAACTTTGTATTCAATATTAGGATTAAAAATTGAGTTAAAGTATTAAAGTTATATACCATTACTTAAAAAGTATTCATTATTGTTGGAACTATAGACACTTCCCATTTACCAACCGCAATTGGGGCTGGCAACTCTGTTACTAGGTGTACAGTTGTAAAGTGGGAAAAAAAATCACATGACTCTGCCCAATATGACCACACCGGATGACAGTTTGACAGTTCCAGCTGTGGTCATTAAGTGAATGTGGGTTTTTAAGTGTGACATCACATGATGCAACCTTTGACTTCCTGCTGGCTTCCCCATTGGCTTTGCTTGTCAGAAGCTGCCTGTGAGGGTCACAAATGGCAATCATGGGACTGCAGAGTGCTACGACCTTGGTAAATGCACGACAGCTGCCAGGTGCCCAAATCACCATCATGTGACTGAGGGGACCCCACAACAGTTGCATCTTGAAAACCTTTCATAAGTCTCCTTTTTCAGCACCACCATAACTTCGAACCATTGCTGAATGAGTGATCAGCTAATGAGGATTATCTGTACTGTATTTTGAGTAAAGTATACAGAAAAAAATAATAATCTTACAAATCTATATATATATAAGCAAGGTCAAGTTTCTCCCAAAGGTACTTTTTTCAAAAGGCAACTGGACTTTCTTGGGGGTTTTTTTCTCTTTGAGAACTTTTCACTTTTCATCCAAGAAGCTTCTTCAGTTCTTTTTGGATGAGAAGGGAAACATTTTCAAAGGAAAAAAAAACCCAAGCAAACCCAGTCATCTTCTGAAAAAAAGCCCTTTTGGGACAACCATGACCTGGATGATTGAGAATCTCCATAGACATGTCTGCTTTGGAATAACACAAATAAGATATTATACCATCGTGCTTAACGCGGGCATCCATTCTTCACAACTAAAAAGTGACAAAATGACATCATGTATGCCGTGCTGTCATGAGCTCCATTATGTACTTATATCATGATGCAATGCACAAGAATTTGCACAGCAAGATGCTCATGTATTCAGGACTGTTCTATAATGCAAGGATTCTACTGCTCCAAAACTGGTTCTGCTGCCCTGGGTGTGGGTTCTCTCCACACTGTGAACTACTGATTCAGTTCCATTCCAGAAGAAATGCTGCATAGAGAGTGTTGCAGTCTTTTCCTCCCCCTAGTTCTAGGGCAAAGGTTTGCCTGCTGGTGTAAACAACTGCTTTGCCATATCTGATAGCTCCCTTGTGAAGTCAAGGCATTAATTCACCATTATTAGGTATGATCCGTTGGGCAATTTTACTGCTGTCCACTCAGAGAATATCAAAGGAGCCCCCACCACCACCACCACATTCTGCAAACACTGATGATAAAACAACTAAAATAAGGCTGGGGGCACCAGCTGAACTGCCAATTCTTCTGCATTTCGACAGCTATCTGAGTAGCCTTTCCCTTTACCCTTTCCCTCTGGGTAGAAAGATTCTATGATAGAGTTCTTTGTTGAAGCAATCTAATATTTTCATTCCTAGCATGCAGTGGTGGGTTGCCCCCGATTCGGACCGGTTTGCAAGAACCGGTAGTAAAACCAGCAGGAGGCCCCGCCCACCACCCCAGTTACCCAGTTGGCTTTCATTCCCAAGATAGAACTAGAACTTAGTGTCCCGATTTCTAGGCCTGAGCTGAGAATGGGTACTAGAGTTAATAGCTGAGATAACAAGGGCACCCATGTTACCTGAAGAAGCTTCTTGGATGAGAAGCGAAATGTCTTCAAAGGAAAACCAGAAAGTCCAGTTGCCTGTTCAAAAAGCACCTTTGGGACAAGAGCACCAGAGGTGGGTTTCAGCAGGTTCTGACCAGTTCTGGAGAACCAGTAGCAGAAATTTTGCATAGTTCGGAGAACTGGTAGTACCACCTTTGACTGGCCCCGCCCCCATCTATTCTCTGCCTTCCGAGTCCCAGCTGATCGGGAGAAAATGGGGAATTTGCAGTATCCTTTCCTGGAATGGGGATTTTACAGCATCCTTCCCCTGCCACACCCACCAAGCCATGACCACCAAGCCATGTCATGCCATGCCACACTCACCAAGCCACACCCACAGAACCAGTAGTAAAAAATTTTGAAACCCACCACTGAAGGGCACCCATGTTTTTTTTTTTAAAGTTGGTAAGCAATGCCACTTCTAAATCAGCCTACAGAGAGAAACATTTGGGGGCTTCTGAATCAGCCTACAGGGAGAAACATTTGGGGGCTTCTGAATCAGCCTACAGGGAGAAACATTTGGGGGCTTCCCAGAAATAAAGATTGTTGGTCTCCATCTTTCCTGAGGCAAAATTATAAAAAGCAGCATTTAAATGATTTAGAAATCATTTAATAATACAATGGAAGATACCTCAAGTACTAAGAAACTGCTAATGGGATATATATTAGGGATTTGCAAAGCATTCAAAAGAGATGTTTAGCAAAGTAGGTGAGCATAAGCAAAGCACTTCTCTATGAAGTGTTAAAGAAGTCAAGTCTTCTGCAAGCTAAAAGTCTTGCAAACGACCTGGCTGATTTAACATTTCAAACAGAGGTGCTTTGTTGTTTCTAACACATTTGGTGAAACCCTTCTTTCAAATGCTTTGCACAGTCATAATAATATGCGTATAATCAAGATGTCAAACAGAAGTGACACAAAAAAGAATTTTTCCCATGACACCCAGTTCAAAGGGGGTGGTTGGGGAAATGTAATGAAGTGGATTAAAAGAGGTCATTACCAAGAAAGGTGGATTTCATACTTATATAAGCTAATATTATGCTTTCTATAAATGAAAATGAGGTTTATCAGCCCAGAACAAATAAAAAAAACATGTTAGATTAGTACATTTGCATTGCTGGTATTAGAAAATAAAAAAAACCCAGTAAAATATGCCTTGGAAAAATATATGATAGCACCTACAATATGTGGCATATCGTTTACAGACATTATGAACTCTACCTAATCTTTATCATCAGTAGAGGCTCATATGTGTAACTTGGAGCCTTCTTCACACCACTGTTAATATTTATAGCCATTTTCTTTGGGAATGTTTGGCCAACTTTCAGTCTCTTTAAAAGTCCTTCTAGCCAAGTTTTCAGTTGAAATAAGATAGTATGATTAACTGTATTCCAAACTTTTAAAAATCCAGATACTAGGAATATTGTCTTCTCCTCCAGGAGAACCCGTCAGACATTACTGTGGAAATATGCTATTTATAATAACAACACAAATCACAATGTTTCTATAAATAAGCACACCAAGGCTCTTAGTCTCAGTTTTGTCTTCCAAGACTGATAGTCAAAGATAGTACCTTGAATGGTCTGAACAACAGATAGAGCTCTCGGGGTTTGATATCCAGGGGCAGACCACTGACAAAGAGTGTCCGTACCTTTAAAAAAACAAATAAAAGGTCCACATCAAGAAAATGAAAGCAACTTTCTGCAAATTTACTCTATATAATCAACAGTAAAGTGTAAATTCTTCCAATTTATTAAAGCTTCTCTCTCTGCAATTATACTTTTTTTACTATAAATGAATGCACAAACCTGAATTTTTTTATGAAAATGACTTTCATATATTTAAATTGCTGCTCCAATAGACAAAATCCAACCAACAGATTATTATGATTCTAATTACATTCTCCTGTGTTTCTATAGCATTTCACATAAGTAAGCAGGTTGAAAAATTTAAACAGACTCCCCATTAATTAGGGACATATTATTTATTTTAAGCTATCTTGGCTTATTATCAAATGATGTTTCCACAACTTAATTCAATAAACTTTCACAGGACAATTAAGCAGATTTGTTGAATTTATATTGAATATTGAATACATATATATTCACATATGTATTCACTCTCCTTTACATTTTTTTTATTATTTGAAGCAATATATTTTATTTTGTGCAACATATTTTTTCTGAATATTTAGAAATGATTTTAACTAGTATGAATATATGAATTTGTGTGTTGCTATCTACTATTAGTACTATCTAGTACTAATGGAGTAGTACCGCCATTATAAGATGTCTCTATATTTCATAAATCAGTAGAGATGTTCCCAGTTATTGTTTATTTCTAAGATTTTTCAATATTACTCTGCTGCATTCTGCAATGATTTTACTCTACCTTACACAAAAGATCTGCAGCTGCTTTAAGAAAGGAAATTGTCAGGCTTCCAGTTCATTTCCTGACTTATGATTTCTACAGTTAGTAACTGATCTGCAGAATCTGGGCTACTATCTCCCTTAAGTATATTCCAAACTCCTAAAAGACCTCTCCAACTCTGTTCATATCAAACTGTGCAAGATAAAATGCCCACTATTTGTGTGTACCCTATGTTTCATCAAATCAAGCATTATTTCTGCAGCATGCTAGATGTCCTCCAGCATTAGGAAAGTGTTTCATTTAGTACATCTATACATTATGTTGAATGGCTTGACCTAATTGCTTTAAAAAAAAAAAAAGATATATGCTAGTTTCAGTATCACGAGAGAAGTAATTTCAGCCAGGCCAAAAAATTCTTCCTTTCAGCCAATTGCTTTACATGAAATATATTTGCTTCGCTTAGCCTTCCACCTCATTCTTCCATATCCTCATATCTCCCCCTGCAACAACAACAAGAAAAAGGAAAGCCAACAGCAACTCTTTGTGAACAGGGTCCTGATTAGAGAAAGACCTAGGTCTACAATCATTACAAAGTAGTTCAGAAAACAATTTATGACAAAAAACAACATCAACAACACTCTACATTCCCATCTGCCTGGATATCTATCAATCAGATATCCAGCACAAAATAAGTCTAGAATAGCTGATCAGGATTTGTGCAAACACAGAGGCATAAAAACATTCTAAAGAGACATTTAAATGCAAATCTGGATAAAAGTGTTCCTACTGACAACTTTAAGTTAACTTGCTAAAGACTGGGAAAGGTATTACTGAACTCAGAAAGCCAAGTTACTGGCTAAAAGTATTATATTGCTTTTCCCCCAGAGAAAAACAAGGTTTTTTTTTAAAAAAAGTAATTAGTCCTGATAGCATGTACATCTAACTGAGTTATCTCTGCCAAGACAAATTTGGCAGTTTTTCATATGTCTCCCTTCTAATTTTACAAAGTTGTTTGACCACGAACAAAAAAAAAGCCCCTGTCTCCAATCTTGCAATTAGCCAACTCCTTCAAGTATGGAGTAACTAAAATATGTAAACAGTAGAATAGACAGCCTTGTTTAAACAGAAAAACTCCACTACAGCCGAAGACATTGTTTCCCATTAAATGCTTTCATCTTCTTTATTTTCTAAGTAAGTTAAACAGGATATTTACTTTTAACTTACTTATTTCAGTCAACTAATAAGTAAAACACTTAAATTAGGCAACAAAGCACTTGAGTCATCTAATGTGAGATAATCTTGGTCCAAAGAAATTACCCAAATTCTCTTTTCAGTAAATAACGATAAAGAGCAAAGGGCAAATTTAAACTCCATTACTCTTGGAATTGATGTCTACAAGGCTAAAAAATTCAATGAATTACTAAAAAGAAATGCAATCAGCAATTAAGTCTCCTTTATATGATCAAATCTGCACTCCACTTCCATAGTTTTTAGTATCATACACAAGCTTTCTTATATTTAATGAATGTTCAAAGAGATTTAGTCTTGGATCAAATAAAGAAGTCTTTTAATCTAGCATTCTGTTTTCAGCTAGGTTGCAGTCTATAGAAAAGATAAACATGACAGAAATATTCTTTGTTGGGTCTGCCTCTGCCCTGCCTCTCTCTACTGAAGGACCATTAAATATAGTGGTGTGTGTGTGTGTGTAATACATACAGGCATTTCTCAAGTTAAGACTAAATTCAATCTCAGCATTTCTGTTGCTAAGCAAGGCAGAGTTAAGTCAGTTTTGCCCCATTTTATTATTCTTTTGCCACAGTTGTTAGTGAATCACTGCAGTTGTTAAGTAATCATGCAGTCATTATGCAAATCTGGCTTCCTCCACTGACTATGCTTGTTGGAAGCCAACTAGTTACAAATGGTGATCATATGACCCCCCCAGTAGAGTGCAATTGTCATAAATACATGCCAGTCACCAAGCACTCAAGTTTTGATCATGTGACCGTGCTGCAACAGTCCTAAGTGTATAAACTGGTTATAAGTCATTTTTTCAGTGCTGCTGTAACTTCAAACAGTCACTAAATGAATGACTGTAAGCGAAGGACTACCTGCATACATATATGAATAAGATTAATTTAAGATACAGTAACATAACAATTATACACATAAAGCCTATAAAACTTATTGAGCTCATCTAGCTAACTATACCCATAAAACCTATTATCTATAAGACCTATCTATTTTATTACCTGTCTATTTTACACTCCTTGGTTATGCGTAAGTGAATGTCTTCAATTTTGCATTTTTTCTGTTGTTATCCATGTTCTTGGGGGGTTTGTTTCTTTCCATTAAGAAAATAAAGCTGATTTGTTGCTGTCAAATAATCTCCAACCCATATTTCCCTGTGTTAAATAATCAAGGCACATGAATCAGAAACCTACATCTACAACCCAAAATGTCTACACAGGAGTTGACTTGCCCTCACTATCTTTGAAGGAAAAGTGCATTGTTCCAAACTATGGTACAATCAGAGAGAGATACGCCAGCAGCTAAATCCAACAGCTTCATGGTATTGTACACAGTAATGAAGCTGAAGCCCAAAGGTCCTGGTATATGGAAAGAATTTCAAAGCCTTCCAAAACGACTTTGTAAAGACTTAATGACTTTCTTCACACTAAAAGGCATTTTTGTTCTTTTGCACTTCTTTCTGGTATTAATGAAGTACTTTAAACACAAGCTACATTCAAATCTAGCACTCTGGAATTCCACATGACCTTTGTAAACACAGCCCTCGACTTACAACCATTTGTCTAGTGACCATTTGAAGTCATAACAGCACTGGAAAAATGTTATTTATGATCAATACTCGTAATTAAGACCATCACAGTTATGTGTTTAAAATTTGGGAGCTTGACAACTCGCATGTATTTATGATGGCTGCAGCATCACGGAGTCATGTGATCACCATTTGCTATTTTCCCAGCCAGCTTCTGAGAAGCAAAGTCAATGGGGGAACCTAGATTCATTTAACAACTGCGCTGATTTTAGAGGTAAAAAGTTCATAAAATTGGGTATGACTCATTTAACAATCACCTTGCTTAAGTAATGGAAATTTTGGTCTGAAATGTGGTTGTAGGTTGAAGACTATCTGTATTTGACTTATGACCATTCATTTGGTGACCATTTGAAATTATGATGGTGCTGAATGAAGGGATTATAACCCTTGCTCGAACTTTGAAGATGACTCTATCTATAGCAGGGGTGTCAAACTCGATTTAACTGAGGGCCACATTAGAGTTGTGTTTGATCTCGAGTGGGGGGCACGGAGTGGACGTGGCCAGGGAGGGTGTGGCCAACTTAATATCACTTGTGTCGGGGGCGCCTGTGATGGCCCTAGTGCTCTGCCAATGAAAACAGAGCTCGGGAGGGCTGCATGTGGCCCTCCCGAGCTCCGTGTTCGCTGGCAAAGGCACTGTGGGCCAGTCCTTTGCTGTTTCCAGAGCAGCCCCGCGGGTCGGATCTGGCCCCCAGGCCCTGAGTTTGACACCCCTGATCTATAGACAAAAGATTGCTTCCAGGTTTTTCACTTCTCTCATCAATCAACTTGTCTTTTAAAATAATCTTTAATGAGAAAGTTGAAATCCATATTAAAATGGGAAGCACTTTGAGTAATATAGTTTAATGAATCTTATGAAAATAGTTTATGTAGAAAAAGTATTATAATCAACATTTAATATGTTATTTAATTATTTATTTTGCAATATTTGCATATTTCTTGTCAAAGACATTCTGGGTCATGCACAGAAAAGCAAAAACTGAGTATCTTAAAATATATTACAAACATTCACAATAATAATCATGAGATGATTGCTCACAGAGTCCACAGATCAAAGAAAGGGCCATTGAAACAAAATGTTTACTTTTTATTCTTGGACCGAAATCCTAACTAACATCTCTAAAAGAGTAAGAAGAAAGAAAAATTCAGCCACATTGTTATATGCAGAAAATTACTCCTTTAACCTTTAAGATCCTACCATTACTCAATTTACACCTTACTAGTCACTGATTCCTGTACTTTTCATAAAGGCATGTATATAAATACCTGCCTAGGACTGTAGCATTTACTAAGCACATTTTTTGGTATTTGATTTGGTTTTATAATCCCACTGTTAAAAGTTTTTTGTTTTGTTTTGCTTATTTTTTTAGGGGTTTTTTTATTCAAAATTTTTACATTCCTACTCTATTTACAGCATTATAACAAGCTATTTCCTTTACTTTTATTTTTAATTTGAACCTTGTAATTTGTAACTTATTTTAATTTGACCCTTGTAATTTTTTATATTAATTGTACAAAATGCTGGTCAGGGACTATAGTAATAAAGATTATCTGATTTAAGTCAGGCAGTGTCAGATGGGGATTTAAAAAATCCCTCCTTCCCTTTGCTCTTTGGAACAATTGAGGAATCTTACTTCAAAGATTTTTTTTCTATTAGAATCTTGAAAGTACTGTGGGCAATAAATTAATTAGAGAAAATATTTTTCTTTCAGACCTAATAAAAACCATGCTGAATGTTGTTAGCTTCAAAGAGATCTGGATTTTGATAAATTCATATAATTCCATATCATTCAATAATTCATTGCAAAAGGATTCTGGATCTACTTAGGCAACTAAGGAAAACTCTTCCCCATAATTTTCCTTCTTGCACATGAAAACCAACTATTTTTAATGCTTCTTGGTTTCTTGAAACAGAAATAGCTAATGGGGGTGGGTGGGTGGGTGGAAGCAAGTAGGGCCCTCCTAGGAGAAGGATTCAAGGACTAAGCAAAATCACCTGGATCTATATATCTTGCCATCTGGAAAACTCCTAAACAAACTTAGGGAATCTCTATTTACAATTATATAGCATCTCAGTAAAGAATAATATAAGGAGGAAGGAGTGATCCGTATACTAAAATATCAATGTCTTACACTCAATTTTTTCTGATACAGAAACAAAGCATCCACTGCAGACAAAAGTAACCCTAAAATGCTGAGCACAGTAGGATAGTGTGGGCTGTAGAAAAAAACAATCCAAATAATATTGAATATTTCTTTCCTTAGTAACAATGTTTTCCAAGCCACACTGAAAACTGCAGAAGGTCAGAGGGGCTCCACCAAGTGGTGAAATCCTCCGCTGGTTGCCACCGGTTCTCTACGTGCACTGCGCATGCATGCGCAATACATGTCAGATCATGCTGTGCATGCATGCACAATGCGCACCAGATGCATACTGTGTGCGCATGCACAGTCCACACCAAACGCACACTTTTGAATTTCCTGCTTTTTTTTTTACTTTTTAAAGCATTTTTAACTACCAGTTCTGAAGAACTGGTAATAAAAAAGATGCTTAAAAAGTTTTTTTTTAAAAAAAAAGCTCCAAAGATCAGCTGAGCGACATGGGATCGTTGGAACTTTTTTTTTTCACTTTTTAAAGCATTTTTTTACTACTGGTTCAGGCGAACCGACCCAAACCGGTAGCATTTCAGTCCTGGGCTCCACACACATATCATACGAACAACACTCTACATCCAGTGCCCACTGTGCTTGGGAGCTATATCCTGAATCATTCTGAACCGGTTACCACAAATTCTGTGGGAACTGTGGGAGTGACAACCAACCTATCTCATCACTTGCCTGTGCACCAGCACTTCCACATAAGGATTTTATGCCTTTTCAAAAACACCGCCTGGTCTATCTGATCAGATGACATTGGCTTACAATGAGAAATGAACTGGCTTCCCACCTTCCTGACATTGCATCACTTTGAAAGTAAATCTGATCTTTCTTTCTTTCTTTCTTTCTTTCTTTTTTTGCAGTGCTGAAACATCTATTCTATCCATCCTTCAATGGGCAGGAATTCTTGCTTCTCTGTGCTTTGCAGCTCCTGAGCTCAAGCAAGTCATTATATTTTAAGAAAGTTACTTAAGGAAAGCTAAAAGAAAAACAAGCAGCATCTTGATGCCTTTATGATGACTTTATGGTGAAAATGCACAATTCTCGTCAATTTCACCCCCAATCTCCAGCTGCATAGCAAGAGAACAATCTGGACCAACTTGCCCATACATGTCCAAAAAGAAAGGATGACATAATGAGTATCACAAAGCAAGCAGTAATTTTAGCAAGCAGATTTTTGACACATTACTTAATTTGCCATTTTCTGCCACTGCTTCATAAGTAATGAAGAATAAGCTAAAGAATTTAAAACGAACTGGGAATACCGAGTTAAACATATAGTATATGTATGCAGTGAGTCTCTACCATCATTCATATACTTTGAACAATAAAGTAAGTATTGTTTTCCTTGTGTTTACCCATGTATTTTAGTTGGATGCTTTTAATTTTTTAATTCATACCTATATTCCACGATGTTAATAAAAAGTTGGCAAATCTACTTTCACTAACATAAATAGAATTTATCCCACATACTGCCAAGAAAAGCTGGTGGAAAAAATTATCAATAAAGTTCAGCAGGGGACAATGGAAACAAACCCCCAGCAGAAAAATTCCTGGGACTAAGAGAAGCAGGAACTGCACAATATCTTATAATTTATTTGGCCAGGGACCAGAACATTAGAGCAAGATGTCAAAATCCCCATAAATGGAGAAAGAAACCAATGCCAGGGCATCTGTATATCAGCACTAATCTGAGATGCTGAATTTCCAAAAGTCATAGGCATGGGGCCAAATCAATCTAACTTGCTGTACTCCCGTCCTCACATAAAATATCCAACAGAAGTGATTCCTGGGGTTTCATTTTATCTGCATTATTTAGATATGTGTTTTCCAATTATACTGATAAAAATTACTTCTGCAAGCAGTTTCCCTAATGATCTACAGTTTGGCCACAATATTTTCAGAAAACCTTGCACTATTTACTCTCTGACAACCAACCAGACTATCTGAATGAAATAGGAGAAAAACTTAGCACGAGGAACACAATTTTGTCCAGTACTATAAGCAAGGAGGAAAATTTTTAAAGATGCTTTTTGTTAAGAACAATTTATAAGGCTACCTAATAATCAATAGAAATCAAAAACGTTTTGTATATTACTGCCCACAGGACAGGTAACCATTTGTGACTTCAAAGAAAACAAGAAGACTAAGATCTGAACTAGTTTTCAATTCACCCATAATCCTCGTATCAAAAAACCCTTAATCTTTCGAAGTGGGAAGGAAGGATTTTCATCTCTTTGCTTTCACTTTTACTTCTTTCAGTTATGTGTATTCCTCTTAATTTGGTTTAGCCTAGTAATACAAACTCTTTTTTTCCCTTATGAATGAAACTACTTCTTTGGCTGATAGTTATTTATTATTGTTGGCCACTATATTGGCATGTGACTTGAGGTGGCATTTCAAAAAAGCTAAAAGCATTATATAGCAATAAATGAAAAACAAACTGATAAACAATTGCCAGGAAAAGGAAATTTAAAACCCACAGTGTACTAGCAAATTCACAGATCACTCTGGCCAGGGCCGGATTTTCCTATAGGCTAACTAGGCTTCAGCCTAGGGCCTCAAGATCAAGAGGGGCCTACATTCAAATTGTTAGCAAAATTAAAATTACACTTTCACTATAGGTGAAAGGGCCTCATAAGTGGAATAGCCTAGGGCCTCTTTTCATCTAAATCCGGCCCTGACTTTGGCCTAGGATCTGCTGGAGAGCCAGGTCTTTAATGCCTTCCTAAAGACAGCAAAGTAAGGACAACATGGACAACAGGAGGAATTGCTGCTCTAGAGAACAGGATCAGTAACAGAAGGCACACCAGGATCCCATAAGGTAACATTTGTTCACCGAGATGACCTGGAGCATGTTGGATGGCAAGTACAGAAATGGTGAAAGGTGGTATGCAAATAACAAGATCCTAAGCTCTTCAGAGCTTTATCTGTTTCTATCAATAGAAATCTATTCTATCTGAACTGTACTACACCCAGAAACCAAATGGGAGTTCTTCAGCTTGGGAAGTAGAAGTGTCAAATGGCATATTACTACATTTTGAACAGGGTGGATTTAAGTCGATTTAAATCAGGATTTAAATCACTAGTAAAAAGATTTAAGTCAACTCAATTTAAATCATAATTTTTAAAGAGCAACTGTCATCTCTGTCCTGCTGCAGCTCCTCCTCTGACCTGCTGTTGATTTTTTTTTTTTTATGGTTTGATTTATATGCCACCCTTCTCCGGAGACTCAGGGCGGCTTACAATGCGTTAAGCAATAGCCTTCATACTTTTGTATATTTATACAAAGTCAGCTTATTGCCCCCACAATCCGGGTCCTCATTTTACCTACCTTAGAAAGGATGGAAGGCTGAGTCAACCTTGAGCCTGGTGAGATTTGAACTTGCAGTAATTGCAGGCAACTGATGTTAATAATAGTGCTTTAGTCTGCTGCGCACCAGGGCTCTGATTCACCGACAGTCCCAAGATCAGGGCTGAAATACTCCCGGTTCGGACTGGATCGCCCGATCCGGTAGCGATGGCGGCGGGTGGTTCGGAGAACCAGTAGCAAAAATCCCTGCGCCCCCCCCCATGCTCAGCTGAGCCGCACGATCATCAGAGGCTTTTTTTTTTTAACTTTTAAAAGCATTTTTTCTACAACCTCTTCCGATGAAAAAATGCTTTTAAAAGTAAAAAAAAAAGCCTCTGATGATCGCGCGGCTCAGCTGGGATCATCAGAGGCTTTTCAAAGCATTTTTTTCTGCAACCTCTTGGCCGAAGAGGTGGTTAAAAAAAATGCTTTGAAAAGTCTCTGACGATCCCAGCTGAGTTCCTGATCGGCAGAGAGGCTTTTCAAAGCATTAGAAAAAATGCTTTGAAAAGTTTTTTTTTTTTTAAAGTTGGCCACACCTACCCAGTCACATTACCCCCCCCACCAAGTCACGCCCACAGAACTGGTAATAACAGATTTTACATTTCACCCCTGCTGCAAATGCTACATAACGAAGCTCCATTTCATGCTGAATAAACTAAATTATTAATGTATCTTAAATAGAAAACTATCTTTAGATAGATTTTTACTCCAAAAGTATTTTATTAAAACAAATTTGATAAAAATCAAAACAATCAGATTTAAATTAAAAAAATCAGATTTTTTTCATTTAAAAAAAAAAATCATTGATTTTAATCCATCCTGATTTTGAATCAGCTTTAACTCTGAGGCTATATTGAAAGTACTCCACACAAGATGGAATGGCTTCCTGACCCAGGAAAGGGTACTGTACAACTGATACATAAGATGAATCTTATTTATTTCATACAGCCACAATTCTAACTCTTCTCTGCAGCCCAATGTCACAAACAAGATCTTATATAAACTTATCTATGAAGTAACATCTCTGGAAACTCTCTCCCATATAACAATAGCCACTCCACCACCATTATCCAAAAAAACCTAAGGTCACCTCTGATGTGACACTTAAAACCTCCTTGAGCTTAACTCTGAGAGGGGAATAAATGCCCTGTCAACTCACTCATGGATGAGGAAGGCCTTATTACTGACTTGAGCAACAACAGCCAGAAACCAAGGTTTATGAGGATCCAATGTCCTTGCATCTAGAATAAGCCCAGGGGATTGAAAGGTGGGATTGATGCAAAATATTGCCACTGTGTTCTCTGAGAACAGCCCAATCTCTATCGTATTCTGCCCAATGCAATATTCCTATTTATCCCTATTCCCCTTCACTCCAGTCCCCTAATCCCTGTCATTCCTCCTCAGGCTTCAAAAGCCCCATCCACAAACCAGTGGTGGGATTCAGCCGGTTCTCTCCAGATCAGGCAAACTGGTAGCGGTGATTGCGGGAGGCTCTGCCCACCCGCCCAGACATAATGTGCGAGCACTGCGCATGTGCAGAAGTCCGTGCACATGTGCAGACAAGGCATGTGCGCTCACATTTGCAAACCAGTAGGGAAGGTAAGTGAATCCCATCTCTGCCACAAACATATTCAAGTCCTCCAGCCCCCTCCCTTTACAACTCTACAAATACTGCAAGGGCCTGCCTCAGTAGTTCACCAGCACATGCAAAATTTCCTAACCACACAGTCCACCCAATACATTTACAAACCAATCATCCTGTCACTGGGACAAATTAGTGGCATAAAATAAATCCAGTCCCAAACCACAATCTAAGGTCAATTTGAAGGAAAAGCTGTAGCTATTTCTCTGTTTCTCACCCAGGAGTGACCCATCTGGAAGAATTTCCTAATGGATCACCATTGTTAAACAGAAGATGACTTTGCCTAGAACAGTGATTTCCTTCCCTTCATTATAGTTATTCAAACTGGGCTGGATGACTTGTTGGGGATGGCTTACTGGATTCCTGCAGTGAACAAAGATTAGACTATGACCTCTTAGGTCCCTTCAACTCATAGTTTTGATGATTCTATAAATGACATAAAGCAACATCTATAATCCTTATGAGATGATTCAGCTCAATAACTTTTGATATGTTTGAATGAGTCCATCCCCATGTTTGAATATGCGTATCCTAGAATTATTATTAAGAAAAGTTTGAAATTATATGGATTTCAAGAAAAGAATAGTTGAGGAAGAGGGGCTAAAATCCTTCATCCAACCAAAGCCTTACCTAAAAATGGTTCTTTTTTTCTGACTTTTGAGATGGCCAGAGGACAATTCAGAGGTTAAGCAAGTACAGGAGAAAAATCAGGGATCACCTCTCATCCAACTTTTCAAACTTAAAAACCAAAGTTGTTAGATGACATCAGTCTTGGTATCACATGCTTTTTCTATTTCTATAGGATTCTATTCTATAACCATTCTATGAGTGTGGAAGGAAGTAATTCCACCTTAAACTGATGAAGTTCAAGGAGTTGGAAGCAACACTTGTTTCAAACAGATTTCCCAAAGAATCCAACTTTTTATTGAAGACGTATTAGATTCACTGTTAATTTTAGATAACAAGTGGTTCCTGTTATACAAAGCTTGTACTATCATTATAACTTCTGTACAGAAATAGTTCTTCATTATACCACAATTAGTTGGGAGGAGCATAACTGGACATTTCTTTTATATTAAAAAAAGATTCTGCAGAGGTAGCTAGAGCCAAGCCACTTGTAACACTAAATACTTTGACATTAAATATACATTCGCTTCAAAAAATAACTCCTTGCTAGGATAAGGAGAAAGGTTAAAGCTTTGTTCTCAGCTTTAAATAAGAGCAATTTTAATTACATTAATGATACTGAAGGAAAGGATTAACCCTTCTGGCACAAATGCATCAATTTTAATTATGATATCCAATGGCCATGTTAGTCTGTCCTCTAATATATCTCCAACAAGGTTCTAAGCCTAGCATTTTACCCAATATATTAGTTTCCCAAATGAAGAAATTGAATTTTGATGGAGTGTTAACCCAAATATACACTTCTTTGCTAACAGTATGATGAGGACAGTTCTGCTAATCAGACAGTGTAGTTCTTATCCACTCCAAGCACTTCTTAGTATGTACAATTTTTTCACATTGAGAGACATAAATTCACTTGGGGTGATAAACTCGGCTTACCAAACCTCCTATGAATGCAGTATATGTTAAAACCTGTATACATGTAGTCCTCAAATTAGTGTTTAGTGATTGTTCAAACTTACAGCAGTGTTGAAAAAGGTGACTTATGGTTGATCAGTCCTTGCACTTACAACTGACAGTGTCCTCACGATCACATGATCCAAATTTGGGTGCTTGGCAACTGGCCTGTATTTGCAATGGTTGCAGAATCCCAAAGCCACGTGATTGCCATTTGCAGCAAAGTCAATGGGGGAAGCCAGCTTCACTTAATGACCACATGATTCACTTAACAACTGCAGTGATTCGCTTAAGAACGATGACAAAAATGGTGATAAAATCAGGCATGGCTCACTTAACACTGCTTAGCAACAGAAATTCTGGTCCCAATTGTAAGTCAAGGAATAACTGTTATTTACTTTTGCCATTCATATAAGAAAGTAAATTAACCAAAAACTCGTTACCATAATGTCTGATCTAAATACTATGATAAGTTTAATACTGCCAAACAAACCCAGTAGTCACAAGCCAGTAAGAAGTCCAGATTCAAAGCTATTTCAAGAATTCTAGGTTGTTTTGGCACAATAAATCATAATCCCAAATTCAGATGAAACAGTAAACCATAAACTATTCACCAATTTCCTGATAGTTTATAGTAAACTAGGAAATTATAGGGAATCATGCAGATGGCCCCCTTGGAGATAGCTTCCAGAAAATGTTAGGACAACAGGTGCAGAAGAAACCTACATTAAGCCCAGGGGGAACAGAAGGTATTAGAAAGAGACTCAGACTGCCTCCCCTCAGTCCCTGCGCTGTCAGTGGGAGGGAAGGAGAACACAGACAGACTTGTAAAATTCTGTTTCTGTAGCATAAAAGTTACTATGTCTCAATAAAGTATGGTCCCAGCCATCTTCTACAGTACATTTCCTAATATGGTCTACCTTGTAGAGTTGACAGAAAGTCAGAAATCTTGATTAATAGTTATATGGAAATGCTGCCATGGTTTTCCATCCCAATTTTCAAAGAATCAAGATATTTTTAAAAAGCCCTAGAAGCATAGACTTAATTCTAAAATCCAAATGCATGATGATGTGTTTGTATTTGGGAAGAAAACAGGTACATTAATTCTATAAGGAGTGACCAAAAACAGGCTTCAATAAGAAATTACTTTTGTTTTCTTTAAGATTCAATCACAGGTCAGCCAATTCTTAAACTATAAAATATTACTGCACTTATAATCAAGTCAAGGGTAAGCCAGGGCATAAGCCAGAAGGAAAGGACATACCACTATTTAATTACCCTAACCATCTTCTTACTTGCCTTATTTATTGAAAGAAAAGTTATCTCTTCGCAAACAAACTGTCCAGCCCTGTAAATCAGAATGCAGAAAGCTGCTTTGGAGGGATCTGAATGTAGCTTCCATCTCTAACACCTTAAAACAGGCAAAGCTTTTCCCAAGGTTTAGAATGGTTACCCCTGAAACAGCAGCACAAAGCCTAGGAAAAAATACTTCAATTTTAAGAAATTTGTTTCAAAAATCTAACGTCTTGTAATATTTCAAGGAAGCAACGAATTCCAGTTTGTTCCTATAGTTCTTCATTTATAACCTGAAAAGTTTTCTGTGTCACAACTATAGATTTAATAGGCCTTTGTGATTTCAATATATGAACCCTGAAGAGAATGTCTCCTTACCTCCAAGCAGATTAAAGAAAATTGTTTTGTATTATTACAAGAGGAATACACAACAGTGATAATGAAATAATAAAAGAATCTGAGGAGTATCTTTAAAAGCTTTCTCCTTTTCCAGCTCTGAGATACTAATAACTCAAGAAGTAAACACAGAAACCACAGCCCCCAATTCAGAGGTCAATTTCTATTTTCCTACACTCCTCCTTACCTTTTTGAACATTACTAGAGGTTTACTTATTACTATAGAAATAAAGAGACTTTGAAATCCAACAGTTTTAAAAAGCATTCCCTTATCAATCAAATACCCAAAGATCCAAATATGTCTTTCCAGCCACATTCCAGCTGAGTAGAGGCTAAAGGGTCATTCCCTCTTTTGCCGTTTATTTTGCAAAAGCAAAACAAAAGCTAGTAGGGAAGCAACATTTATCTGACAGAGGATAAAAGACGGCTGGTCATCTTAGCAGGTCACAAGCTATACAGGCTTTTCTTAACCTAAAACAACTTTTCTTTACAAAGAATACAACAATTCATAGAAGCAAGATATACTTTTACTTCTTAATACCAACTGAGGTTCAAAATTTGGCAGGTCATCTTGGGAGTCAGAGACTCTTCCATATTAGGTTGTAAGTGCTTAGTTCTTAAAATATCAGTAATATAACAAGATTTGTATTATTGTGTACATGATTACAAGTTTTTGGAACTGAAACAGCATATCAGGTACTAAGTAAGCATGATAAGTTTTGAATTCTTCCCAGCCATGATTAAAATTATCCTCTTCCTTCTTTCATCTAAACTACTCTGATCCCATGTTTTCCCAGATCTAGACTGAAAGAGTGATAGTTAAGAAAGCAGATGTATTAGGCCTAAGAGAATAACTCAGTAGGATCTTGATGTTTTAAAAAAAGTGTTGCTGATGCCTTAAAGATGTACATTGGCTGCTATGGAAATTGTAACTCAATGCATGAGAGAATTGTAGTTACAGATGATTACCCCATATAAGTTATGTACATGATCAGAAAATAAGGACAACTAGTTTTCTTAATTATAGTAAACTAGGAATAAATGGTACATTTTCCTGTCATCCAGCCTTTACATTAGCTTATATGACAACTGATGAAATTTCTGAAAATTAAAATCATACATCTGGAGTCCACAAAAGCTGTGAAAGTCTTACTTTAATGCCTCTTCTGAAAAAAAGATTCTGGTTTATATTTTACTATTCTTCAAGAAAATGATAAATGCGTTTTCTTGTTGATGCGCTCTCAAGTTGGTGTCAACTCTTAGCAACCACAGAGATACATTTTCTTCAAGGAGATCTATCCCTAACCTGGTCCTTCAGATCTTCCAATGGTGTACCAATGGCCACTGTAACTAATTCCATCCAGGCTGGTTGTTGTTGTCATCATCTTCTTCTTTTTTCTAACCTTCCCAGCTTTGCAGATTTCTCCAGAGAGCTAGTTCTTTGAATAATGTGCTCAAAGTAGGATAACACTGGATCACAAAGATTTTGCTTCCTGAACACTTTTGGGTATTATCTTATAAAATTTTGGCTTCACAAAAATAACCTATAATTTAATCTATCATGGGCTGTTTTATTGAAATAATCTGTTTTTATACAATGTCAATGTACACTCTTCAGTACTTGTTGGTTTTGCTGCACACATGAAAAAAACATGAAAACATGGAACTGTTGTTGAAGCACATCCAATACATCAACTACAACTGGAATATCTGTGGAGACCTAAAAGTACTGGCTCTGCTGCTTGAAATGCAGCTCAGAAATAACAAGTGTTATTGTTACATATGCGAATGGGACAGCCATGCAAGAAAGTCGCCTTACATTAAAAAGAAATGGCCGATCCAAAAGAATTTGGAGGACAGAAAAACATAAACCACTTGTTCACCTAACAAAGGTATTTTTGCCTCAGCTTCACATAAAACTCAGACTGATGAAAAAAATTGTGAAAGAGATAAACTAGGAAGGTAAAGGTTTTCATTACTTGAGATGGACGTTTCCAAGAATAACTGATGCCAAGATTAAAGAAGGCATTTTTGTTGGTCCACAGATCATGTAATTTTTTATTTATTAAATTTATATGCCTCCCTTCTCACCAATAAGGCAAGTCCAATTAAAAAGAGCAACTCTATTTTAAAAGCCTTAGTTCTATATCTTGCTTTCAGTCTTGAAATGAAAAATAAAAATATATAACTGAATGACAAAAGAAATTGACATGCCTAGTAGAAATTTATACATTTCCTCCAAAGAAACTGCTTGGTTACTCTGGAATTCAACCAGTGTCACTATCTACCAACATCACTACAAAAAACAAACAAAAACTTTCCCTTCAAATAGTCCTTGCATTTTCAACAAAGCCCTGTTTTTTATTCCTTCAGGCCTTGTTCAGGCCTTTTTACATAAGACTTCCTCCTGTTGAAAGAATCTAATGCTCTCCTATTTATCTTATTATTTTGTTGAACATCTGGTAAGATTTGTCCACGCTGGGTTCACAGTGAGGATTGTGCTTCCTTGCAATGGCTGCTTTTTTCTAGTAGGGGGCACATGCCTTTGAAAACCCCAGTGTCTAGAATCCAAATCACAAAGGAAATCAAGAGGACTGTGTGTAAAGCATTCTTTCTTCATTGATTGTAGTGGAGAACCATACAGGCTATATGATGAGGAAGAACATGAATGCTGTTGCTAAGCTTAATACCGTTTCCCCCCAAATAAGACATCCCCTGATAATAAGCCCAATCAGGCTTTTGAGTGCATGGCAATAAAGCCAAGCGCTTATTTCAGGATTCAAACAAATATAAGACAGGGTCTTATTTTCAGGGAAATATGTAGTAGTAATTGTATTATGCCTCTGCAGTCTGCCGAGGGGTAAGTAATTCCATTAAAGAGATTTAAAAACTAAGAAAGATCCGAAAAAGTATCAAGAAAGATTGGAAATAAGGGACAATGTATTTTTTTTTGTCATTGCCACAACAAGGACAATTTTTGTTAATACATACATGTAATCACTATTTTATACCTACTGTCATCAAGCAATGAGCATTATGCTTTATATCAGCCCATAACTACATTTGGATTATGAAACAATATGGTCTCTGATCAAAGTTCAGAGATGTTTCTGAATTTGTTGATTAATAAGTTAATATAGCTGCAGTTAAATAGCTCTCAAGGATGTTCTAGGAGTGCATGCCACAGATCCCCTTTGTAACAAAATTTTTCTCAGCACATTCCGATACAAAAAGCTCTGTCAATTAGTAAGCATAGCATGTGACACCTGACTGACCCTCTAACAAAACTCCCTTGTCACTCCTCATTCTCAGAAATTTAAGTTTGGCTATATAGCCAGATATTGGGAATTAGATGTGAATTTTAGAATAGAAGAATGGTATTGTGAAATGTGGAAATTAGCTTTAAACGATAAAATGACATGTGATATTAAAATTAGAAATGGTGACTATAAAGAAGATATTTTCTGGAAAATTTGGAAACCATTCGTGGACTATGCGCTGGGAAAATTGGATGCTTCGGTACCTGTACCCCGAGAACGTGGATTTTGGCGATCATGAGGATATATCCGAAGAACCAAATCTTCCTTTCTTATGTATAGCACAGGGTGAAATATTGTATATGTTGTTTGTAATGTTAGTAATTAAAAAAATTAAAAAAAAAAGAAATTTAAGTTTGCTGTCCATAATCTTGTCGCATTTTTGCAAACTACAAACTTTTGGATGGCTCCCATCATAAAGAAGAAGCTATTAAATACAGGAATGCATATTACAAATTAAATTTAAAATTCTCAGTTGTTAAGGTTACAGGAAGAAACATCAAGTTCCTCAGAATGAAGCAGATACATACAATTTATTCTTACTGTATATTGTACACAAACGTGGATTTTATTGACTTAATTGCACAAAATATATAGTTTATGAAAGTTAAAATTATAAGTTCCTCAGAAGTGTGACCTACACTTTTTCATCACATAAAACAAAATTCATTTTAAAATTTTGGGAAACAAAACAGATTGTAAGCAATATCAAACTTTATTCCTCAAATTTTATTCCTCAAGCTTCTGTTTCTCCAGAAAAATTTCAATTTCAATTTCAAATCTTTATTGTCAGTGCACAACATATGTACAAAGAGATTGGTTGAGCTCCCTCAATGCAGCCCCGCCCCAACCCAATACAACTCACAGTGAAGAAGAATGTTTTTTTTCTCACAAAAGAGAAACAGTCATAACATACACAAATGACATAGGAAGCAAATGAAATAGTTCTTCTATTATTGCTTTTAAAAAGGAGGTACATTCTGTCTCTTGGAATACATCATATAAATATTAATTCCATTAATGGAAAGCTTTTCCCCTTCTCTTGGATAGTTTATCTAAAATTGTTTACACTAACTGGAAAGTCACAGGTTTATTTATCACAAACCAAAAGCTTTAGCTAAGGGCCCTAACCGAACCACCGATGGTAATCATTTTTAACATCATCAATTACGTCATCAAACACGAGCCTACCAATTCATCACTCTGGTTACAAAACCTGATACCTAAACATTGAACAAACATTGAACAAAGATTATTAGAGGACTGAAGGCTAAAACGAATGAAGAATGGTTGCAGGAATTGGGTATGTCTAGTTTAATGAAAAGAAGGACCAGGAGTGACATGGTGGTAGTATTCCAATATCTAAAAGGTTGCTACAAGGAAGAGGGGCTCAAGGCATCTGAAGGCAGTACAAAAAGCAATGGATGGAAATTAATCAAGGAGAAAAGCAACCTAGAACTAAGGAGAAATTTCCTGACAGAACAATCAATAAGTGGAATGACTTGCCACCAGAAGTTAGGAATGTTCCAACACTGGAAGTTTTTAAGAAGAGATTGGACAATGATTTGTCTGAAATGGTATATTGTTTCCTACTTGAGCAGGGGGTTAGACTAGAAGACCTCCAAGGCAGGGGTGAAATCTAAGTTTTTTTGCTACCGGTTCTGTGGGCGTGGCTTAATTAGTAGCCGGGGCTTGGTGGTAAGGTGATTGGGTGGGCGTGGCCAAGTCAATGTCACTTCTTTGCCCTTTTTTAACCTACAAAACACAACACAACACAACTGGCTCACCCACAATGTAAACACAGCTGTGCTAGACTCAAAATGGCCCCGCAACAAGCAGGAACCTCACACAACCACAAAAAGCCCAAAAAAACAACTTTCACACTTTACACACACAACTGGCTCACCCACAATGTAAAAACAGCTGTGCTAGACCCAAAATGGCCCCTGCAACAAGCAGGAATCTCACACAGCCCCAAAAAGCCCCCAAAACCAACTTTCACACTTTACACACACAAAATTCCACATACAGCTTTGTGAGATTTTGTGTGTTTGTGTAGTTAGAGTGAAACACTACAGAAACACACTAAATCTCAGAAAGCTGCACAAATATTATTTTATTTTATTTTTATTTTTATATAAAAGCAGCTAAATTTAAAACTTCCTAAACTTTAAATGGCTAGGTCTAAAAAAAAAACAACTAAAAAAAAACCCAATTAACTATTTTTTTTAAAGTTCCCAAAGGGGAAAAAAACTTACCCAATAGAACAGGGGTCTCCAACCTTGGCAACTTTAAGACTTGTGGACTTCAACTCCCAGAATTCCTCAGCCAGCTTTGCTGGGAGTTGAAGTCCACAAGTCGAGGCGGGAAGGCAGGCAGGCAGAAAGAGCTGCTCACCGATGAGCTTGATTGCAGGCAGGAAGATTCAGTTGCTTGCTGATGCATGGATTGCGATCGTCATGCGATCAGCAGCTAACGTAAACAAGCTGGAAGCTGGGAGATTGGGGGGGAAGAAAAAAAGAAACTTTTTTTCTTTTACATGGCTCTGGCGATCCAAGCTGAGTTGCCTGATTAGCAGGCAACTCAGCTGGGATGTCAGAGCTTGGCTGGTCAGAGCCATTTAAAAGGAAAAAAAGGCTCTGATGATCGCGCGGCTCAGCTGGGCATGGGGGGCGGGGGCAGGGATTTTTGCTACCAGTTCTCCGAACTGCCCGCCGCCATCGCTACCTACTCGCCCGAGCTGGTCCGAACCGGGAGCATTTCACCCCTGCTCCAAGGTCCCTTCCAACTCTTGTTGTTGTTGTTGTTGTTGTTGTCCTTTAGAGTTCCTATTCTATGAAATGTTAAAACAGATTTTTTTAAAACCATTTGGCAATTCTTATTAAGTAGCATAGAGGATCTAGCTACTCTATGACTAATCACAGCCTGTTTATTTGACAAAATATAAGAAACATCAAAATCATCTGAATGTCCAGAAAGACAGATAAAAGGTGTAATTAACTCAAGTCACTGCATATATCTCTATAATAAATGCAGTATAAGAAAGTATGATCATTTCAACAATTATGTAGTCATTAAGACAAAACGGTGCATTATGAAATCTGCCATTTAACAAAGCAAAAGGATATTTAAAACCTTTCTAGGATATTGGGCACAATTAAAACAGTAAGATAATGTTAATTCCTGGTCAACTTCAAGGTTTTAAATTTTGGAGATTCAGCTTAAAATATTTGTTTTCTCAATCCAAAATATGCTGCCTAGAAATCTTTTTAGGCCTCTCATGGCTCATAGATAGCAGGAACTCTGATGACAGCAGTTTTCCTAAAAAGGCCTTAATCCAAATTATCAGTAAATATGATAGGAGCCAACCATCTGGGAATTTTTTTTAACTTAAAGCAATAGTTTAATTTAACTTAAAGCAGCAGCAGTAGAATCCTTCAAATTTTTTGATTCTATAATCTCCCAGGACTTGAAATGGACACCTAATATTAGAACCATCATTAAAAAGGCACAACAAAGAATGTTCTTCCTGCATCAACTCAGGAAATTCAGAGCCCCAGGAACTACTGATGCAGTTTTACAGAGGAATTACAGGTAATCCTCGACTTATGACCACAATTGAGTCCAAAATTTCTATTGTTAAGTGAAACATTTGTTAAGTGAATTTTGCCACATTTTATGACCTTTCTTGGACCAGTTGTTAAGTGAATCACTGCAGTTATTAAGTTAGTGGCATAGTAGTTAAATGAATCTGGCTTCTCCATTGATTTTGCTTGTCAGAAAGTCACAAGAGGTCACGTGACCTCAGGATATTGCAACCATCATAAATATCGACCAGTTGCCAAGAGTCTGAATTTTGATCACATAACCTCAGGGACCCGACAATGGTCGTTAATGTGAAACTAGGTCATAAGTCATTTTGACTTAACTTTGTAACTTTGAACAGTTACTAAATGAACTGCTTTAAGTCGAGGATTACCTGTATTGAGTCTGTCTTTTATACTTCTAGAACTGTTTGGTTTTCTACTACAACCAAACAGGACAGGTACAAACTCCAACGGATAGTTAGGACTGCAGAAAGAACAATTGCAACCAGCCTGCCTTCCATAGAAGACCTACATATTGAGCGGGTCCGAAGGAGAGCTGAGAAAATATCAGCTCACATCCTGGACATAAACTGTTTCAATTCCTCCCCCAGGGATGCTGCTGTAGGGCATTGCATGCCAAAACAATTAGACCTAAGGAAAGTTTTTTTCCCTCATGCCATCAGTCTGCTGAATAGCTAATTCTCACATTACTAATGTCTACGTGTATTTACCCATGTAGTATGGCTGTGATATTATTATTATTATTCTTATTATCTGTTTTACTACTCCCTCTTATTGGTTTTATCATTATTATGAATACTGAAAAGCTTCTGCACTGGAGATAAATTCCTTGTGTATCTAATCAAACTTGGCCAAATAAAGTGTTCTGTCCTATTCCTATTCCTATTCCTATTCCTATTCCTATTCCTATTCCTATTCCTATTCCTATTCCTATTCTAATCACAGACAGCCAAACTCTGTCCTCAACCCTCAGCAATCCATTACCAAGCAAAAGCTTGGATGTAGGATAGATAACATTTGCCAGTTGCAAAGGATACATTTCTGTTTTCCTTCTTCACATCTGAGGATTTGACAGAAAAATTTAAAAAATTAAGATATTACTCTTACAAGCTTGGTGCAACTGGAAGATAGCATTAGCTTGTCTCCATAGCTGGCCTACTGATTAATGTCATACTTCCTGCAACAAAATGACCTGTTTTTGAGTAGGAAGGCATAAAAAGGCTGCTATTATTTGGAAGGTAGTGCCATATAACATAGCATTCTTGAATCCTGCTGTAAGGTATTTATGAGGCGATATCAAACCAACATATATATTATGTGATAAAGGTGAATCTGTGCAGTGATATAGATACCATTGAGAAAGTGTAACTTGGGAGTGCTTGTGGGTATATCAGTAGTGGTTTTCACTTGCCTTCGCTACCGGTTCGGAACTATGAACATGCGTGCTTGCACATGGTGCTTCTGCACATGCACAGAACCTTCTGCGCATGCAAAGAGCGTCCATGATGACATCCAGGTGGGTGGGGGGAGCCTCCCGCCGCTGCAGCTACCGGTTCACCCAAACCGGGGCGAACCGGTAGAAACCCACCACTGGGGTATATAGATTTATCTGAACCGAACAAGTTCAAGCTTTTCCTGACACTGAAAAAGACAGAACTGTTTTAATTAAGCCTGGAGCATCTTCATTCTTTGTGAGCCAGCTATAATGATAAGCATAAAGGCTGAATCATCAACCCTGATTCTGGGATTACTTAGATCACCCTTTATAACTGCAAATACAGAGGCATATATGCCAAGTAGTTGGCACTCTAAATACTTCCATAAATGTTTGATCTCTGAATGCATATATTATGAGAGTACAAATAAAATAGCAAGTCCTAGATAGAAGTGTTTAAATTACAGAAGCATTATCATGTACTCAATGAGCACTGCAAGGATTTTTAAAATCTTCTGCTTGAAATTCAGTAGAAACTGATGGCACTAAATCATCCTTGCCTCTTTACATAGTTAATGATTTGTTCATTAATAAATCTGGCCCCAAACAAATTACTTTGCATGCTTATCTCTTAAAAACAAAAGATTAAATTTTATCCATGTAAAACTAATGGACAATCTGCCTCTACAACCTTTTTTCTGAAGTCTTCTCTGACCAACGGTTGAAAACTGATGGCATGGTTCCCTGACACTTTGGGGCATGAAATTCACAATCATTGTACAGTAGATCATTTAACTTTTTCTCCAAAAAGAAAAAAAAAAGGCCCCAACTCCCCATTCCAAACCCAAGAAACAGAATCATTAGCATGACCTGTAGCACCACTTTACAAATTACAGCCTTTGGTTTCACATTACATATGATCACATGCCATCACAAATTGTCTGCCCATGCTATAAAGCTATCTCAATCAGCCTGACAAATAAACCCACAAAAATTACTAGCTTGCAAGTACAAAGCTGAGAATCTTTCAATATCTTGCACTCAGATTTTTTTTTTACACAAGCGTATTTGTCTCAAAACTTAGGGCATGATCCCATTCTACCTGCACAGCAGGGGTGGGTTCTAAATTTTTTTACTACCAGTTCTGTGGGCGTGGCTTATTTTGTGGGTGTGGCTTGGAGGTCATGTGATTAGGTGGGCATGGCTAGCTGGTCAGAGTCATTTCTGGAAGGTCCTCGCACTTACGACCAGTCCCCGCACTTACGACCCAACTCATTTGTTTGCTTTTAACACTGATCAGCTGTAGGACAGCCCTTTGAAGCCCCACGGCAAGAGTTTAAACAGTTTTTTTCCCTCTAGTCATCAGCTGGGACTCAGGAGGCAGCAATAGATTGGGGGTGGGACCAAATAAAAGGTAAGAATAATGTGGGGGTGGGAGGGTGGGAGGGTGGGGGGGGGGGAGAACCGGTTCGGTGACGTCATATGGTCACCGCTACCAGCTCGGCTGAACCGGACCGAACCGGGAGGAACCCACCACTGCTGCACAGGAAATAGAACTTCAAAGCCACAAAAACAATGTCAACATACAGAGGCATAAGCTATTTCTTTCTTCATTGATTTAGGTACCACCCAATTTCTGAAATACTCTGGGAAGCTCACAATAAACATACAGAAAAAAACCCATCGTATTAATAAGAACAAGGTAAATAAAAACAAATTGAAAAAAGAACAAGATGGCAAATATGGCCAACAACACCAAAAGCCTAACCTAGGTTTTAATATTTTTTAGTTTAAAAAAAATTGTTTATATCTCTCTTTCCTTATACTGGTCTATGACTGTAACAAAGATTTGATTGGATTATATAAACCATATTTGAAGATTAATATCCACAGCTGCTCAGTCTCAGTAGGATTGAATTGAAGCTGGTTCCTCCCCATCTAGGCCCATACAGCCTGCAGGCACTGGGAGAGACCCTTGACAGCCTCACTTGGCTGGCCTTTGTAACAGCAGAGAAGAGTCATGGTTCCGTACAGGATAAAGCACACTGTCAGCTATTTTCTCATCTTATTTATTGACATCTGAGCTCTCATCTTGCCTCCAAAATTCTTGGATTCTGTGTCACTAATTTAACTCACTTTCCATTATTAATAAAAACAGAATCTTCAGGTGACTAAAAAGGGCTTTTGTAAAACAGCTGATACTTGCAGATCCATGAGTTGGCAAACCAGAATATGTGAGCTGTTAGATTTTTGTGGTCTCATTTGTAAGAAGTATGGACAGAAAATAGTATTTGTGGAAACATCTGGCAAGTCTGTAGGTTGTTTTTTTTTCATTTTTGAAAAGGTAAACAATCAAGCATTTTCCCTTCAAATATTTGTATAAAACACTGAAGGAATTTAGTTTCTTCTTTGAAAGCAAAGGTGGAGAACCTGTGACCTTCCAGATGTTGTTGAGCTCCAAATCTAGCATCCCACATTACTATCCATATTGGCTAGGAGGGCTGGTAGGGACATCTGGAGAGCCTTGTTTTCCCTATTCCTGTTTTAAAATCAGGCTGACCATTTCCACTCATACTTTTCTGTAATCTTTTTCCAGAAATTAAGATTGCTATATGCAAAGAGGAGCTCTTTAAAATTTTTTTTTTAAAAAGAACAACAGTCGAGCAGACTAGTTTTAAGACAAAATTGCAATACATGAAAACACTGGATATTCTTTTTGCTCGTGATCTGAAAAACACAGCTGCTCAAGAAGCAGATTTGCAAATATTTATGTTATATATATTTCCTTGGACAAGGGCAACTACTGACATGAGCACAAGCTGGGGAACAGATGAGAATCACCTTTAAAACACCTCCCAATGGAGACCTCCAGTGGATGCATACTGGATCTCCTTCTCCTTACAAGTCTTGTTCCTTTCCCTAATTATCAAGTGGAACCCAGAAAATAATATCACGTATGATCTGAAATCTCATATACTATGGTGCCAAAGAAGAGAGAGGCCAGCAGAACAGGAAAGCAGGATGGGATTGGAAAAATATTTACTGAGGATTTCAATCCACAATAACCGGAAATATGTGTAATTAACATATTCTGATACAAAGGAATGTTTTAAAACATGCCAATATGAAAAAGTACCAAAATTTCAGAGTATTTTAACATGCTTTTTTTTTTTTGCCAGATTTCTCAACGACCACATGATTCACTTAACAACTGTAGCTTAACAACTGTGGCAAAAAAGATTGTAAAATAGGGTGCAATTCACTTAACAGCTGCCTTCTTTAGCAACAGAAATTTTGGGCTCAGTTGTTGTAAGTCAGCCTTCCATTTTGAGTTTTACTGGTTGTCATTCTAATGTTAGCTCTACTGGAAATGTCTTGCATTTAGAAAAGAAATAAAATGATTAAAGAAATAAAAGAAATGATATCCAATGTTTGAATCACCTTATCCAATTCCAGATTTCCATTTCATAATTATCTTGTACTTTATACATGTTTTCTGTATCTCCAACATATGAAGCCATGTCCCACTGATTATCAAATATATACTTAAATACAATTTTTAAAATCAAGTTTATTAACATTTGAATTAATATGGAAGTTACCTACTGATTTATAGATAAGTAAAAAAATATGTGGAATATTCAATTTGCTTACTTATTTCTTGATTATTTATTTATTTACAATCAAGGTTATTGGTTCACAATATTTGATGTCTACCATTTTTCTTCCAGAATATCTTCCTTTTTAATTCTTTGACAGGGAAGCCAGAACTTTTCCCTTCATATCCTGTCTTTCCCAAACAAATCAGGTATATCAAAATCCAACATGCCTCAGTCTTCCATTTTTTATTCTGATTTAATTTTCCAGAAAATTGAGACATTGCTTTTCCTTTTAATATATATAACAAGCCTTGGTAAGCAGACATATAGAATTTCTGGTTCAAATCTAGAATACAGAATACACTATTTAGCCCATCACCTGCTTTTTCTCTCTTTCCAATTAGTATTATAAAGACAAGATAGAGAAAGCATGCAGTAGTGCAGGGCTACTGGAACTGAGGTGTTAATAGCAGTACTGCTCTGAATGTCATGCTTAGAACAGAACAATTGGCAACATTTTGAGCCACTGCTCAAACTGCCTTTCCCATCAATGGAATTGGGAGATTTTGTCTTCGAATTTTTTTTTTTCTTTTGCAGACCCTGGTCTGTTCTGGCTTATTTTCAAACTTTATATTTATTCTACCAGCTTCTCCCCCTCTGACAAATTTGCTCCTAGGGTCAAGCTATCATACAGAACTACCAATTGTAAATCATGTAATGCTAAGTCTAGCCCTATAATGATTTTAAAAGCCAACTTTTATATTTATTAACATTTGTATAAAAAGAAAAGTTCAAGTCTACTGAACTTCGGTCTACAATTATTTGGGAAAAAGGCATCTACTATTTGGAACAAAGTTCTATAATGAACTTTGATCACATCTAGAAGTATCATTTAGAAGTATCCTAAAAAGTTTGTACATGGTATATATGCCCCAATAGAATATAAGCTTTGAAATATTTTTAAATTTTATAAATGCATTTTAACTCCTCAAATAATGGTCTCCATGTATGACCTTTACATTCATGAAGTTATATTCCAGAGTTAAATCACAAATAATAAAAGTATAAATGTTAAAACCTTGAATCCATGGGAATTTCGCTTGTTTCTTAGATTCTGAAGCTTATGTTTGTCATTCTCCTGCCACAAACACTATTTCTTTCTTCCCAAATGGATTACCTGTATAATGTATCTCTTCATCCTACCCCTTGCTTGGTCATGGCAGTCTAGTGCAAACCTCCATGTAGTTTCCATGCAGAAGCTGCCCTTCTACTATTTAAAGTGACTTGATTGGCTAGTATTAGAGGGCAACCTGCTCATGCCTTCTAGTCCTTCCTACATTCTTCACTTGGTGAACAGGCCTCTTGATTAAGCCACGGCTCTTACAAATCATTTGCAGTGATCAGTGATCCTCAAACTGTTTGAGGGTAGTTTTAAGAATTAGCAGGGCCTTTGAAAAAAACCCATGTCATAAATAAGGGTGGTAGCTCTTACAGACTCACCATTGTTATTAAGGCCATAAAGGGAAAGACGAAACTAATCCACATTGGGGATGAAAATATAAGGAGTGATGATGCTTGTGATGTCACTTCCAAAATTATAAGGCTATGCCAGGCCACTTCCATATTTTTGCTAAGAAAATTATAGGGACATGCAGAAACATACAGATAAGTCTAGGTTACCAGTTGGCAAGGTCCCCAGCTAGAAGGCATTTCTCTGGTTGTTACCTCAAAAGCTCAGATTCTTTACTTGGTGTGCGGGCCCAATAAACCACTTAATTCTTTTCCAAGAATTAAGATTTTTATTTGCAAATAAAAGGTTACCCAGAAGCAAGTTCCAAAATGGACACAGAACATCTTGGAGTGAACCTCTTTTATACAATTCTGAACAGCTTACATCACTGTAAACCAATCATGAAAAATAATATTATGCAGTACATTCATTCCCAGTAGTCATTGTAACATAGTTCAACTAAAGGTTAAAAGGTATACTAGGGCATTTCTCTTATCAATAGCATTCCTGCACTAACAAGTATTCCTAAGTAACCAGTAACTAAACTCTTATCTATCACTTTAATAGGCATTCCTAAATACAAAGGCAGATGGTCTGGTTTTTCTCTAGTGCCATGATATCTACGCAACAAACAGGTTAACCAAGCAGTGAAAGCACTACCAACAGGTACAAAATACCATAGCTATAGCTATGTACTAAATAATAACATATGAATTAAAATGGATTATCAATACATGAATAAAAACATGAATATATTGAGTAAAAAGTGCTATCTCATCACTCCCCTCCCCCTTGAGGGTGATCCAATGTCAAAACACAAAAGGTCATATACCTCACAAACAGATTTGCTGGTGGTGTGTTTCTAAAAGTTAGACTGTTGAAAAGGAGAACAAAAAAAAAAACCACGAGGTTCACCAGCCTGTTTAATGAAGGACAAAAAGTATCAATAGAGAACCACTGATCGATCACCATAATATTATGGTTTATTTTAAAGCAATTGACTAACTTTGGGCACAAGAAGACATCAGGGTGGGAAGAAATTGAATACAACAGCATGTCATAAATTCAACACTAAAAAAATAATAATACAAAAACAAATAAAAATTTTAACCACCCAAAATTTGGTAACAAGATATAAGAGCATTCCAAAATTCAGAAAAGGAATCATCAGCATGCACAATGTTATGCAAATTAGCAGACTGTTTAAGGATTACTTGAATCTCAGTAGGAATCTTACCCTGCTAGTCAACAGCAGCAATTAAAGTTGACAAGAGCATAGAGATCTCTCTGACTTGCTAATAAAAAATCCAAGGCCATACGGATTTAGATGGCTATTTGTGTAAAGGAGGTAACTTCTACTTGTAACTGACTAAGGGTGTCTGCAACATCTGCATAAATCTCAAAAGATGCCAAAATATTAAGGAGGGCAAATTCCAATTCAACAATACCGATGAAGGATAAAAACCAGCAAAGGAAAGAATGCAAAGGATAATGCACCAAGGCATTATGTATGGAACGGGGAAGACTGGAAAAATGGGTTGGGGGCTGTAACCAGGGTCCTAAAAGTACACACTCCACACCATGTAGGAGGCAAAATTTTATATGCAATATATTCACAAATCCAAAACCATATGAATCATGGAACTGTCCTGTGTTTCAAGATAGCAGAGTCCTTATCAATCCAGGCATAGTTAGTAGTGTTATTCACAAAAAAGGCCTTTATTTGAGGGGGTAGTCTAATAAGGCAACGTGTGTTCCCTGGTCAAGAAATTCACTGATGGTCAATACATTGATTAACCTAATCTGCACCCCAGTAACGGAGGAGCGATACAGCTCTAAAATTGTAGGATGATTAAACCCCAAGGTAATACCAATTAGTGGAATACCCTCCATTAGGTGGACAGGCAAATGTGTACATACCCAACAGTCTTTTAGTTGCAAATTAGCCACTATGTGAAATGACATATTGACAATAAAATTGTCTCACCAGTTGAGCAGATGATCATGATGAAATAACTCCCACTTGGGCTTCCAGTGAAGTTGTGGGAGACTTAAAAATCAATGAGGAAAAGGACTTTGCAAGAAAGAGTTTCTCATCTATGTTGGCTATGCACTCTAAGTAATGCTTCCCTGTCCTGGAAGAAAGTGCAATGTGATGGAGTCATCTATTCAAATCTGTGGCCACAATCTCTTGTTGAGAGCAACCTGGATGCAGCCTATAATATGATCAAGTAACAGTTTTAGATTCAGGGCAATTGCAAATGGTGGCTCTCTCATCTTGACATGTTTTAGGGCAAACAGAGATGGGATGTTTTAATGCAAAAGGCTTGTCAGTATTGCAGAACAGAAAAGAAGTAAAAAAGAAATTTTCCATAAGGCACATACCAATGAGCCAAAATTTCACCACCAGTCAATATTTCTTATTGCTGTAAGGGAACTGAAAACAATTTCACCTTTAGTAATAAAAGCACTTGGTTGGATTTTATCAAATGACCCACATCTGTACAAAGACCAGTTAAGCCCTTCCTTATTGCCAAGTGGGATTGTAATAGACCCCAGGTGCATAGGGGTCTAAGCAGATCCTTAGCTGGAGCTTAGAACCACATCCCATCCAGATGTATGTATGGAATCCTATTGGGATTAGTAGATTACCTTCTACTGTTCTGAGGAATATCTTCTTTTTTAGTAAATTGGACGTTGTCTTACCTGAACATCCCTTTTCTGGGCGCTGCGTACACTATCCATGGATGGGTTAATGCTTCAGCCTTTGGCAAACAACTGAGTGTTCTTTTAAGACAAAAAACCCCCCAAGGGACTTCCCCTTTTCCCCTCTGTCTAGCCACACCCCCAGTCCCATGATACCCCAGTCTGAGCGAGGATGTGGCGAAAAAACCCCTCGACAAACCAAGGGTGTAGTAACAATCATAACTTTATTAACTAAACAGATTTAACATAACGAAACTGAAAACGGAAACAACCCCCCCCCCCCAGTCGGGCAGGCAGCCCATAGATACGGGCGGGAATGGATAGTGTACGCAGCGCCCAGAAAAGGGACGTTCAGGTAAGACAACGTCCATTTTCCTGTGCGCTGCTCCCACTATCCATGGATGGGATATACCCAAGCTTAAACCCCTGGGGGGGGGCTGACTGCCCGCAAAGTCCTCTCCAGTCACAACCCGTTGGAGTACCCGGCGGCCAAATGCCGCCTCAGCTGAATCATAAGCGTCTATCTTGTAGTGCCAAATGAAGGGCGACAACGAGGACCAGGTTGCAGCTTTGCAAATATCAGCTACTGAAGCCTGTGTAGCCCAGGCTGCTGACGTGGCTGCGCTTCTAGTGGAATGGGGGAGAATGTTGTGTGGTAGCGGCCTGGAGCTTACGTCGTAAGCTAAAGCAATGCAGGCCCTGATCCATCTGCTGACTGTGGGGGCCGAGATCTTCTGGCCCATGGAGGCCGGGTTGAATGAGACCAGGAGCGCTTCAGTGCGACGGAAGGAGGCTGTCCTGTTTATGTACGTCCGGATCGCTCGGCGGACATCCAGGGTGTGCCACCGTCTCTCCCTGTGGTCTTTTGGCAACGGGCAGAAGTCCGGCAGGGTAAGTTCCTGTGCCCGGTGGAACCAGGAGTTCACTTTTGGGATGAAGGTCGGGTCTAGACGGAGAACCACTGAGGACTCTCTGAAAATGCAGAGGTCCCTACGAATGGAAAGAGCCGCTAACTCTGAGACTCGCCTTGCTGAGGTGATCGCTAGTAGAAAGGTCACCTTGATGGTCAAATGTTTGAGACTGGCGGAGTCCAGAGGTTCGAAGGGAGGGACTGTCAGGGCCCGTAAGACTAGAGTCAGGTCCCAGGTTGGGTAACGGTGCACCGTCGGTGGGCGCAGGTTCGTAGCCCCGTGAAGGAACCCTCTGATACATGGATGATGTGATAGAGTCTGGTATGGTGCACATGATATGACCGTTGATAAGGCTGCAGCCTGACGCCTTAGGGTAGCAGGGGCCAGCCCTTTGTCTAACCCGGCCTGTAGGAAACTTAAAATGTCTTGAATTGTTGCCGAGGTGGGGTCCACGTGGTGACCGGAACTCCAGCTGCAGAAGGCCTTCCATGATGCCTCGTAAATACGAGTTGTTGATGGGCGCCTGGCTGCCTGAATGGTGCTGACGACGCTATCAGGTAAGTTGTCCTTCTTCAGGATGACCCGCTCAAGTGCCAGACAGCTAATTGAAGCCACTGAGGTTCTGGATGGTTGACCTCGCCCTGGCACAGTACCACCTGGTGTGGCGGGATTACCCACGGCTGTTCCACCGACAGGGCCACCAGGTCGGCGAACCACGGCCTTCGAGGCCAGTTTGGGGCCACCAGGAGTAGATTGGCCCTCTCTGCCAGCAACTTTCGAACCAGGCGTGGAATCAACGGGATTGGTGGAAACGCATAAAGAAGGCCTGCTGGCCATTTGCAGTGTAGGGCGTCGTGGTCCTCTGCTTGTGGTGTCGGGTAGCGTGACATGAATCAAGGGAGCTGGGCGTTGGTTGGAGACGCAAACAGGTCCACCACTGGTCTCCTGAACCTGGCGATGAGCTTGCTGAAGAGGCGGGGGTGGAGCTGCCATTCCGCCTGATCTATCATTGTTCGACTGAGCCAGTCTGCTCTTGCGTTGGCCAACCCTGAAATGTGGTCTGCTTTAAGCAGGTGTTTCTCCACCCACTCGAACAGGGCCTCTGATTCCAGCATCAGGGTGCGAGATCTCATGCCTCCCTCTCTGTTCACGTGCGCCTTGGCCAAGATGTTGTCCGTCAGGACCAGCACGTGCCGGCCCTGCACCGTGGCCTGGAAGTGGCGCAGGGCCAATCTGATCGCCCGGAGTTCCAGCAGGTTGATGCTGTTGCGTTGTTCGGACCTGGACCACTGGCCCTGTGCCACCCCGTTGTGCAGGTGTGCTCCCCACCCCCGAAGACTTGCATCCGTGGTGAGGATCAGTCTGACCGGGTCTAGGAACTCTGAACCCTTGGAGAGTGCGCTGGATGTCCACCATTTGAGGGAGAGTCTCACCTTGGGAGTGAGGGGAACTTTGCACTTCGAGTTTGCCCTCCCCGAGCGTTGGAAGGGGAGCAGGAACCTTTGGAGGGCCCTCGAGTGTTTGCGTGCCCACGGAACGATGCCGAAACAGGAAACTATTTTCCCCAGCAGGCATGATAGTTGTAGGAGAGTGGCCTTCCTCCCTGTCCGGATTCGGAGGGCCAGTTGCTGGAGACTCTGGACCCTGTCCGGCGATAGGAAGACCTGACCTCTGGTGGAATCTATCACAGCCCCCAGGTGTAAGATCTGAGTGGAGGGATGGAGGTGACTTTTCTCGAGGTTGATTGTGAACCCGTGGGTTTGGAACGTCTCGAGGACTAGGTGACGGTCCCTGACTGCCTGGTCGTGAGTTGACGAGAGTATCAAGATGTCATCTAAGTAGCAGAGGACTTGGACCGGGATGGCTCAAAGATTGGCTGCCACCACCGCCACCAGTTTGGTGAAGGTGCGGGGTGCCGACAACAGTCCGAAGGGCATAGCCCGGTACTGAAAGTGCTGACCACCGTACTCGAACCTCAGGAACTGTCTGTGGTCTGGGTGAATGGGGACGTGAAGGTAGGCCTCCCGAAGATCGACTGACTGGAGGAGGTCCCCCCGTCTCACCCCCGTTAGGATTGACTGTAGTGAGTGCATTTTGAACTTGTAGTATCACACGAACAGATTCAGCTTTTTCAGGTTCAGGATGGCCCTCCATCCCCCCCGAGTTCTTGGGGACGAGGAATAGGCTTGAGTAGAACCCGGAGCCCTGGTGGGCCGGTGGTACTGTCTCTATAGCTCTGGCCTCCTGGAGGTGGGTCAGTTCTTGTAACATTAGGGCCTGCAGCTCGGAGGACTGTGGGACAGGGCACCGCACGAAGTGCTAAGGTGGCGCACCTGCAAATTCTATTGATAGTCCAAATGAGATGGTGCACCTTACCCACGAGTCCGATGTCGACCAGGTCCATTGTTGGTGGAAGAGGAGCAGTCTTCCCCCTATGGGCCCCTCGGTCCTGGAGTCACTTGCCCCTCCTGGTGGGTTTGAAGCCAGCCCCCCGGAAGGGTCTCCTGGATTGCTGATTCCTGCCCCGGTCTCAGGGGTGTTGTCTGTCTTGTGATCTGTCGCCTCCCAGGTAATTGGAGCGTTGTGAGAAGGACCCCCTGGGCCCTGAGCCGGGGCGAAAGGGCTGTTGGACCGGATATGGTGAGTACCTCTGCTCGTGGTGGCGGTAGGACGATGGCAATATCTTCCTCTTGTCCTTGTCCTCGACTAGGACAGGATCCAGGGCTGCTCCAAAGAGGTTTGGAGCCTTGTAGGGAGCCGTGGCCAACTTCCATTTAGCTTTGAGGTCCACTTTCCAGGGGCGGAGCCAGAAGAGCCTCCTAGCCGTAACGGTGGAGGCTAGGGCCCTTGAGGCAAACTTTGCCGAGTTCAGGGAGGCATCAGAAGCGTACTCGGTGGCTGCTATAATCTTATTGATGTCTTGATGCAGCCTGGTGTCCTCTGGAGGGAGCCTTTCTTGCATCTGGCGCAGCCAGATGAGGGCTGCTCTATTGAAAAAGGACGTGGCTGTGGATGTTCTGATCACCCAGGCCACTGCCTGATGTGCCTTACGGAAGGCCCACTCCATCCTCTTCTCCTCTGCTTTGAGCCCATCCAGTGCCTCTGTGGAAACTAATGATGGGGATGAGAGCGCTGCGACCGGCTGGTCCACAGTCGGGAGGAGTAGCAGGTCCTCTAGTTCAGGGGCCGAGCAGTAAAGTTTCTTGTCTAGGCTACTCGGTGTGGTTTGAGAGGCTGGTTGCCCCCAGGCGTTTTGGATGACATCAGTAAATAGTTGAGGATAGGGGATGCAGTCCTTCTCTTGTTTGGACGACTTGAAGAGGGCATTGTGGGGCCCCATTGTAGAAGGAGGAGTTGGTTTTACCTCCCCCGGTACTCCCAGGTTAGTTGTGAGTCTCGCCTTGTGGAGGAGCGACCTAAATAGTGACGGTCAAAAGAGCCCGGTGAAGGCTGGTGTGTCCGGGTTGAGCCCTTCGTCTTCTGAGAACTCGACGTCCTCAGGGGCCTCGTCTGCTTGGTCTGACTCCTTGGAGGATTCTAGTGCTGGGGGAGCGCGGGTCTTGTTCTGGACCTGTTGGTGTGGTCCCTGGACCTGTGCCGGCTGAGGAGGTGGTACCGCCTGCTGCCAACTGGCGGCTAGGAAGGATGACAATGCCGTGGAGAACATGGCTTGGAAATCCAGCTGTGCGGGCGGTGGCAGTGCCCCTTGCGCTCCTGTGCCCGGACTTGGGCCGCGGGACGGACCTGTCAGAGAGAAGGGTGCCGGTCCATTCCGTGTGGGGGTGGGAGTTCCATCCTGCTGGGTCCCTCTCTCTGTTATGGTCGGGGTCGCCGGGGTCTGGGCCAACTCTGTCCAGGTGGCCAGTGCTGGGTCTGACTCCCTAGGCATGGGAGGCGCCGTGCTCTCTGGTCTTGGCCCCCTGGTGGGTGACAACTCCAGTGCCCTTTGGGCCTTAGCGCACTGCCTCTCAAGCGCTTGATGGCGTCTTTGAGCATCCTTGTCTTGGAAGGTCAGCCCCTTCCGGATTTGGATTTGCGGTCGGTACCTTCAGACCGCTTCCGGGCACTCTTCCTGGAGGACTTGGCCCCCTTGCGAGGTGGGCTCAAATCCAGTTCTGAGTCTGAGGAGAAAGGGGGGTCAGATATGGCGAGTTGTTGAGAGCAAGACCCCCCCCTTTCCACTCGTGCCAGCAATCTCCACGTCAGACGTTGTTACTGGTGAGGCTTGACCGCTCCGCCCCGTAAGTCGAGAGAAGGCAGCTGAGAGCCCGAAGGTCTCACCAGCTAACCTTTAATGTGGCAGTACCGCCCTAGAGGGAGAGCGTGGCAGAGCCTCTATGCGCCGTTGGAAGCCTCTGCCCCAAGATGGCGGCCCGCATGGATTCCAAGATGGCGGGCGCCACGTGGTGCTGGGCTCGGTTGCCCTCCGCCGGCGACGGTCTTATGCTGGAGGCCCGAGGGTCCAGCCAGCTGCCGTGCCTTCTTGCTGCTTGAAACGGGGCCTTCCTGTAGCGCGGCGGCGGCTGGCAGGGCTAGCCAGGTGAACTGCGGCTGCACGTTGCCCCGTTCGGCGCGAGCGGCGTGAATCCGAGCCGCTCGCCCTTCTCTTCGCCCCGCGCGGCTGCTGGCTGCTTCGGCGAGGCTTCTAGCAGATTTGAACTTGGCGCCGAGTGTAAATGCGAAGCGTGGGCGGCTCGGCTTTCCGATCCGGCGCCCAGCTGATCAGCGCTGCCGCTGCAAGCGGCGGTTCAAAAGAAAGTCAAAAAATTCAACAAAAAGAAACCCCGGGGAAAAGAGATACTCAAAAATAAAATAAAATCCTAAGCGTCCCTGAGGGAGGGTGAAAAGAAACTGAAAGAAAACACACAGAAAATAAGAGAACAATACCTCAAAGGCAGGAGCTCCCGGAGAACACTTCAGCGTTGCCAAACAACTGAGCGAAGACTGGGGTATCATGGGACTGGGGGTGTGGCTAGACAGAGGGGAAAAGGGGAAGTCCCTTGGGGGGTTTTTTGTCTTAAAAGAACACTCAGTTGTTTGCCAAAGGCTGAAGCATTAACCCATCCATGGATAGTGGGAGCAGCGCACAGGAAAACACTATCTTTAATGAGAGTGGTTGATGAAGCCTAAAACTTGATGAAGCCCAAAACTTGAATCTGGTATTTTAGTCCTTCTCCCATTAATCTGTCTAAAGGGGTTTGCCTAATTTCAAAGACTAAATACCAAAATATTCTATAAACTATTTAATAACTAAATCTCAATAAACCTGTAATACACGTTCTTTCTTCTATATACAAAGAAGGCTGAAAAAGATGTATTATACTACCATAAAATATGGGTAAGGCCCTTGACCACTGCCCATACACTAGTTGGTTAAACAGAAACTTCAAGTACCCCACAAGTTCAACTGTCCATTGTTTTTGGACATTTTCTCCTGGTGGAGTGTCTGGCTCTGCTGTCCATCTTACTGGTGTTGTGGATCCACAGCTTGACTCCTGCTAGTTTTAAGGATGCATGGGTTGTCAGTGAATCATACACTGTTTAAGCATTTCATTTCCCACAAGACATTTGAGTACCTAATGAAGCCACCGGATAGGCTTTTCCATTTAGAATATCAAAAGGACTAATTCCTAGTTTACCTCTACGTGATACCCTAATTTTCATCAGGGCTAACAGTAGAGCCTGTGGCCATTTTAATTGGGCTTCTTGACAGAGCTTGGACAAATGGCATTTAAAGGTCTGGTTCATCTATTCAATCTGCTCACTGCTGTAGGGTCCCCCCCCCAACAGAATGTAGCTTCCAGCTGATCTGCAAGCCCTTTGACGCTTGCAGGGTCACTTGGGAAATGAAATGTGGCCTGTAAACTGATGCTATTGTTCGAGGCATTTGGGACCTTAGAATGATTTCTGCATGGCCACTTCTCTAGCTTTGTTGTTCCTGCAGGGAGAGGCTTTGGGCTGTCCTGAAAACATATCCACAAAACAAGCAGGTATCAATATCTTTGTGTGCTAGATAATTCTGTAAAGTTCACTTGCTAGGCATTCCCAGATCCTGCTCCTTGAAATTGCAAACCCAGTGAACTTTTCCTTACAATTTTTGGATTATTCTTTAAGCAGATTTCACATTGCGCCTCCACCCATTCAGCTTCCGGATGTAGTCCGAGAATCACAATTTGTCTGGATAGGTTTACTATCCAGGTAACCCCCCCCCCATTACAGTTGCACTTTGATGATCAGAGTGATGAAGGTCCTGTATCATTTGTCATATGAGAACCTATGGCACCACAATTTTTCTTGAATAACTCTTTAGCCAACCATCAGGACACTAGAGAGCCTTCCTGCTCCAGCTTGTTGCTTTTCAGTGTACTGTGGCTGATCCAGTAAAGTAGCTTGAGTCTACAACATTTCAGTCTTGAGTTTAGAAATGTCTTTTGAGGCAACTACCTTAGCTATCTCACCAGCCTTTATGGATGGGATCACTTATGAACAGCTGTTTGTTTTTGGTAGGTTATAACTTCCAGAAGCATCAACATTTCTTCTACATGTTTCATACCACTGCCAGCTTGAGTCATCAATGCCCTCTCTTTGCACAAAGCTCAATGTGCATGCAATACTCCAAAATTCATACCAGAATTTGTATAAATGTTGACAGTCTTATCAGAGGCTACACTATGAGAGCATGAAACTTTGCAAACAGTTCTGCTTTTTGACCTGAGGTGTCAGGGGATAGAGGGTTGGCTTCTACTACCCCCCACAACACTCTCTCTCACTCTCACTCACTCACTCTCTCTCTCACTCTCACTCTCTCTCTCTCTCTCTCTCTCTCTCCCTCCCTCCCTCTCTCTCTCCCTCTCCCTCTCCCTCTCTCTCTCTCTCCCTCTCTCTCTCCCTCTCTCTCTCCCTCCCTCTCTCCCTCCCTCTCTCTCTCTCTCCCTCCCTCCCTCCCTGCCTCCCTCCCTCTCTCTCTCTCTCTTTGTGACCACTACATACCCTGCTCTCCTCCTCCCTAGATTATATAGTGCTGTTGCCATGCACAAAGTACTCCAGCTCTTCATTGAGTAATTGGTCACCTTTCAGAGCAGGGCAGCTGGAGTACGTAATTTCAATCACATGTAAGAGCCTTGGTGGCGCAGCAGATTAAAGTGCTGTTAAGTAGCACCAGCTGCCTGCAATTACTGCAAGTTCAAATCTCCCCAGGCTCAAGGTTGACTCAGCCTTCCATCCTTTCGAAGTAGGTAAAATGAGGACCCGGTTTGTGGGGGCAATAAGCTGTCTTTGTATAAATATACAAAAGTATGAAGGCTATTGCTTAATGCATTGTAAGCCGCCCTGAGTCTACGGAGAAGGGCGGCATATAAATCAAATTAAAAAAAAAAAAGCATTGTAAGCTGCCCTGAGTCTCCGGAGAAGGGTGGCATATAAATCGAACCAATAAATAAATGAACAAATGTACACAGTCATGTTAAAATTCTTCCTGTTCATTTTGTGCCAGGAGGTTTGCTGGATTAAGTGTTGTAGTACTGGCCAGGTGATAATAGAATTGTCCAGGAATATTGTCTGCTAATTGGTCATCCTGCTTGGAGTAAACCAGGAACTTCCTTTCTGTTCCAACATTGTGAATACAGAATGTGGCACACATACAATCATTTGCTGGAGAAGAGTTAATTTTTCTGCAGCTTTTACCAGAATACCCATGTCAGCAGCAGCTTGTAGGCAAGCTGGCAATCTTGCTGCTTCTGGGTCCACCTTTTTTGGAAAAATATGCCATAGGGCATTGCCACCTGCTCAGCATTGATGTTAGTATTTCAGCAGTCACCCGCCTTTGTTTATATACAAACAGCTGAAAAGGCTTTGTCAAGTCAGGCAAACCCAGGGCAAGACAAGACATCAACTTCTGTTTAATTGGAAAGTAACTGGAAAAATTATAATCTGATTTACTGCTTTTAAATCCTGCATACAGTAATATTCAGTGAAGTGGAGTTTCTTTACTGGTAATACTGGAGTGTTGAAAGCCAATTTAAACTTCCAGATTAACCTGTAAGTGGTAAACCTCTCAACTGAAGTCCCTTCCTTGTTTCCTATTTCAAGTTGGAAATCTACTTGAACTGGGATCACATACTTCGCTCTTCCTGACTTTTCATTCACCCACCTCCAAGGAACCATAGCATCCAATATGTCTGTTTTATTTGTAACTTGAGCAATTGCAAAAGAGCCACTTGCACCCTCCATCCCTGACCCACTGGCACAGCCAGTGTCATTTTATTCTCATCAAATGTTAAATCTGCTCACATTTTGCACAGCAGATCTCTCCCCGATAATGGTAAGGGGCATTCTGGCATGCATAAAAATTGATGGCTGAGTCTTTTAATTCCAAAACATAATATTCTGTTTCAAGATTACTGATGTGCACACACACAAACACAGTATTTTAGAAGAATATTTACTGCAGTTTAGGCAGATAACAGCAGACAGGAATGTGATTCTAATGTCTAATAAAGACAGTTTGCCTGAAAGGAACTAAACACAATCCATCATCCAAAATGTTCCAAGAATTATAAGATGCCAAATCATGTAGTCAGTCAGTTCAAGAGTCAAGAATCACCAACAAGAAGCAGGAACATGATTCAAGAACTGGATAGCCAAATGGTTGTCTTCAACTAGGACTGCAAATACAGTATCTAATTAAATCTGCCTGCAGCCAGCTGCAAGTCAAGTCATCAATGCATAATAAAAACATGGATTAAAATGGGTTAACATGGGCTATCTCATCATGGTTACTGGGGAAGAACATCAAATGCTCATGAGAAGATTTGGAGATGATGACAAGACCAGAATAAAGCTGAAAGAAAGTCTGATCGCTCACAGTGCCAGTATTAAAAGAGAAGTTCCTTGTTTTACAAAGACATCTGCAACTGGGGCATGGTTAGTGAGAAACAGGATCCTAAGAAAAACTTGAAAGGGTCCAATCAAAAATGAAACATACTTAACTATATGTTTTAGGAACAAATGGATCAGATGATTAGATAGTAAGATCATACAACGGAATGACAATGATACTCTCTATTCAATAGAGTTTATCATGTTTTCCCGAAAATAAGACCCTGTCTTATATTTTTTTGAATGCTGAAATAAGCGCTTGGCCTTATTGCCATGTGCTCCAAAGCCCGATCGGGCTTATTATCAGGGGATGTCTTATTTTGGGGAAAACAGGGTAGGTACATGGACATAAATGACACATTCATCTCTATCAAAATTACTGGATAGCCAGTTGAACATCAATATTATATAAATGTATGAGCCTACTATAGAGACAATGGTGGAAACCATCAAGGAATTCTATTGCAAATTACTAGCGCTAAATGCAATGTTAAGAAAGACAAAGTACTACTAATGAGTCATTAGAATGCAAAAGATGGGGAAAAAATTCTCTATTACAGGAACTACAGGAAGATCTGGATTTGGTAAACATAATATTACAGGAAACAGGTGAATAGAGTTATGAAAAGAAAATTCTTTGTTTATTCCTAACATCTCCTTTAAGCAATACAAACACAGTTTGTACAAATGAGCAGCACTGGAGGCCCAACATTGGAATCAACAATATAATAAGACATTGAAGATGGAGACGTGCAGCCCAATCAACTAGAACATTTACAGATGCAGATGGTGGAGAATTATAGCAGGAGTAAGGAATATTAGGTATGTTTGCTGTCTTGAGTTATTTATAAAAAAAAATAAATGCAGCATAAAAATTTAATTAACAACCAAATAAATAAATGTTGATATATATGCCTGTCATGAAGAAAGGTACAAGAAAACATGCAGGTTATGGGTCTTTGTCCCATTACCTCAGTCTATCCCACCCAATCAGGCAGGGAAGATATGTCTTTGAGGGAGGTGAGCAGTTTAGAAATGTGAAATATAAATATTGCAGACCCCGTCAATTAAGGAATTCTGACTGGTGGAGTCTAGGAAGAAAGCTTTCTCTGCTCTTATCCAACCCTAAGGAACATTCTTTCCCCAGTAGTGAAACAGGCCCCCACTACCCCGGCCTTCCAAAAAGGAGTTAAGACATGGTTCTGTGCAGTAGTGAAATCCAAATTTTTTTTACTACCGGTTCTGTGGGCGTGGCTTGGTGGGCGTGTTGTGGCTTGGGTGTGTGGCTTGGGGGGCGTGGCAGGGGAAGGATACTGAAAAATCTTCATTCCCTCCCCACTCCTGGGGGAAGGGTATTGCAAAATCCCCCTTCCCTCCCCACTCCTGGGGAAAGGATATTGCAAACTCTCCATTCCCACCCCACTCCAGGGGAAGGATACTGCAAAATCCCCATTCCCTCCCCACTCCTGGGGGAAGGATATTGGAAAATCCCCATTCCCTCCCCACTCATGGGGCCAGCCAGAGGTGGTATTTGCCAGTTCTCTGAACTGCTCAAAATTTCCACTACCAGTTCTCCAGAACCTGCCAGAACTTGCTTGATTTCACCCCTGGTTCTGTGGCATCACGTAGGGAGCCCAGGGGAGCACTCATCAATGGGACTGATTGCTCCCCTGAAAGCCCACCCATCACCTTTTAACTAATGTTAATCTCTTGCTTTTAAATTTTAGAAGCCCAAATCACAATCTACATCTGGTTTGTTTTGGCTATGTCATATGTGCTAATTCATTGGATAGGTCACTGATGCTAGGAACAAGAAGGGGTACACTGACTTGACAACATCAAAGCTGGCACAAAGATGAACATCCAATTTCTGAAAGAAGCTGTGCTTGATGAGGTAGCATGGAGAACACTTGCCTATAAAGTTGCCAAGAATCAGACTCAATTGAATAGTTAAAACAACAATATATACTGTTTTATATTTTAACATTTTATTGTACACTGCCCAGAGTCCCTCTTTGAGAGAATGTGAAAAATAAATAAAATGTATTAATGGGAAGACTGTCACAATAATGTATTTCAAATTTCATTCTGTCATTATTTCAGAATGCAATAGCCCCACATTTAAGACTATTGTCAGTATTCATTAGCTGTAGACATATTCATACTGGAATTTGTGTAAAGAGAAATATGGATTTTCAGTAGATAAGGTGGATAAGGGACACTAAAAGACAAAGTTCATAGGAGACAACACCTGCCACTTGATCTTTGAAAAGAGATAGTTGTCAGCAACATTCAGATTTTGTTTGCTTCCTCAATCCACCCTAGTTACCCCAGCTAGTGTTAACTTGACTTGCCAGGTAATAGATTATTCAGATTCCCTTTGAGCCAGTAGTCATATTATGTTTAACTATTGTAAGGTAACTTGGTTCCAGTTTATCTCACCCACAGAGGGTAAATGGAGTTTAGGATTGTCCCATTCTTTCTAATATCAGTGTTCGTCTTTATTCTTTCAATGAACACAGTTGGATAATTCCAAAAATGGTACACAGAAGTGTATAAATGTGTAAATTAAAAGAGAAAGCAGTGTTTTTAAACATCAAAATGTAATGTCTAATGGGCTTCCAGGATAGACAACATTTTCATATATTTGTACAACAAAGAAGTATAATAATTTATCATTGTGGGAATGTCTCTGTTCTTTTCTAGATCTAGTCCTTATCCTAGGAACTAAGTCTGCAGCTGAAAGTTGTTGAAGTATATCATATTGACATTTGCAATTGGTTTTTTCCAATTCTATTTTTATTTTATTAAAAAAAGTTAAAATACAAATATAAAACTCCAAAATTTTAAAAAGCAAAGAAAAAACACAAATAATTTAAACAGTGCATTAAAAACACTAACGGATATACACATATTACCACTACCACCCTAGTTAACTACTAGTTAACTATTAATTACAAATATATTAGTTTCCTGCTCCTTGCAAAAAAGATCCTCCAAATTTTAAACTACTAAATCCAGTTGCAAGTTATTAATTTGTCATCTATATACTATATTAATGACATAACAATAATAAAAAACAAGATAAAGTTTAAAAATCTTCTGTTAACAAACTGTTATTGTAATCAACTCGTAGAAAATTTACCACAGCACTTTATTTATTCCAAATCGTCCCAAAGATAACAATGATTCATCCTGGATCAAATATTCCAAGTTTGTTTCTTAATTCCATCTCCTATCAATTGTTGACTGGTTAAATATAATAAGACTCCAAAGCTGGTCTGTCTCCTCAAAAAGTCCAGATGAAATTGTTTTCCAATTAAATGTGATAAATCCATTCCTCAATCTCCTTCAATCTTCTTAGGGAAAGCCGATTTATCACTTCTCCACTTAAGTCAGAATGTTGCTGTTGTAGAAGAATGGAAGCTTGAATTTTAGGGGGGCATCTGCAATCGACTCAGTTCTAAGTCTGTAAAATCCAAGTCTGTAAAATCCATATTTCTTTCCAGCAAATCTGCTGCTTTCAAATCACATTCCTTTTGTGAATCTGATTTATTTACAGCTACATACATCTGAATATTTTCCACAGCCATTATTATTTCATCAACCTTTTTTAAAAAGCTTTCAAATATGGATTGCATATTACCAGACAATATTTTTTAAAATGTTGGCCACATTTGCTTGCCTGTAATCTGATACATTGTTGCTCTGTGTAATTTAGCAACAATAGATAAGAGAACACAGGAATTCGCAGAGTGAAAAAAAAATAGATAAAACAGGGAAGATATTTTCTGAATATTTCAATCCAAAGTTAAAAGAAAAATTAAAAAAAACAAGCTCCAAAAATTTTCCAAATTAGTAAGATGCAAAAACCTCATAGTAAGAGTCCAATATAGATGTAAATCAAATGAAAACACTTTCACTACCCAAGAACACCCCATGTTTTCCTTACAGAAAAGCAAAAGCTATTCAAAACAACAGTATAAATCAAAGAGAAAAGAACAGATAAAGTCCAGCACGGGGTTAAAATAAATCAGCATTCAACTAGTTAGTCAACCTTTAAAGATAAAAAATAAAATGAAACAGAAGTTTCAAAAAGTGAAGTTAAAACCCAGGCATGCTTAAGAAAATGTGGAAAATGGAATGACAGGTGACTTTTCAACCATTCCCACAGGAACTGGAATCTTCAAGACCCCTCCCAGATGGGCCAAAGGTGCTTGAAAGTTGTTTTGGTTCATTCCTAAGTGCTCCCATTCAAACCAAGTAAAAGAAAAGTTCCTACCATTTAGCAGCCATCTTGGGGGAAGAGTCAACATTTACAATTGGGAAGAGTGGGAAATAGAACTAATCTGAACTCTAACTGATTAGAGAAGAGAAAGGTAATTTATTACCTTATTCAGATATTTTCAATTACAATTCCGATTTTGCCATGCTGGTTGGAGCGGATAGAAGCTGAAGTCTCCAGCTTCTGGAGACCTAAAGCGCATGAAAGGCAAACATTGGCATGTATGGAAAAGGATACGCATTATGGGATGGGGAGGGCGGAAGTCACTTCCGTATTATTTTATAAGTCAGTTCAACTCTTATTTGAAGTGGATGGTGAGTAGTAAGCCTATTTGCATTGTGTACATACCAAGAAACCTTTCAGGAATGGTGGAGGGAAAAGTATTCTCTGCCATCTCCAACCATTACTGTAAGAGTCCTGTAGCCAGCCATTTGAATCCTGAACAAGAACACTAAGGTTGACAGAACAAATATTTTTAAATTAGGTTTCCACTTGTAAAATCGTAACATATACATATATTAGTAAAACTTCTTGACAGAAAAAAGGGTATCTAAAAGGTATCAAGCAAATCTTCAACAAGGAGTGGGACATAGCCAACCTTGGCTATGAGAAGCTAAGCAGGATCATATTTGGTTAATGCTTATTTAGAAATACCAAGACTATAGGCTAGATTGGGAAGCTGAAAAAGCATTTTGGAATAAACAAAAGAATAATACAATAACAGAATAACAAAGTTGGAAGGGACCTTGGGGGTCTTCCAACCCCCTGCATAAACAGGAGACTATTTACCATTTCAGACAAATGACTGTCTAATTTTTTCTTTAAAACCTCCAGTGATGGAGTATCCATAACTTCTGAAGGCAAGCCATTCTATTGATTAATTATTTTAACTGCCAGGAAATCCACATGTCTATGACATTAGCAGGAGTTAAATTCAACTTGAGGAAGTACTCAGTTTTTAAACACATCAAAAAGTGTTGCAGTATATGCTTTCATAAATTGAGCCCATTTCCTGAAGCACTAGAACACAAGTTATTGGTGATAAACAATTTCACATAGATCACATCAAAAAGTTTGATTTTGTTTGTGCTTGAATTGAGATGATGGTCTCCCATTTAATTACTGCTTATGTAAATAATCACTGTGCTTTTTTCCTACCTATTAAAGTTTTATGCAGAATTGTTTGCATTTCATGGCCACATAAGTGACCTCACTGCTTATAATTCCTCTACAGCCACATATATCTTCCAACTGACTAAGACTTCGTGCAATTGATGGATTTTCATCCACGAAAACACATTTGCGAAACGAGGGTAATTCTTCATTCAACTGATGGATTTTAGTACATTAAAGATTATGCTTAGTCTGTTCTTGCTTCACGAAAGTTGGATATCCTTCTGAGAAAAACCCAAAACTAAACAAAATTTACAACCAGTGGTAAATAAATGTCCTATCAAGTTTAAGAGTGGGCAATATAAATAAATGTTTCAGTTCATGGGAAAAATGCAAGGAAAGGCAAATGTCCTCAGGACTCTAGAGATAATTTGCTTTCCCTTGCATTATCCATGAGTCCAGGGAATTGACCAAAAAGAATTATCTTAATAGACCAGGAAATTAGGCTGAGAGTAAATGAAGTTCAACAATATCTGGCAGAAATCATTACACAGTGAAATATATACATAAAAGAATCATAAGAGGGGAAGGAATTACTGTTGCTACTAATATATGAAAGTTTTAGCATCAAGGGTAGATGAATCGAACTATCTCCTATGCTGGGGATAACAATTTGAGGACAGTGATAGACAGATTCCAAATGTGGTGAACACTCTGACAAAATAACTATGGACAAAATGCTTCAGTGGAAACACAAACACTTACAAAGCACCAGTTTACTACAATGCTACCTACCACCCACACTGGTCTCCCTCTATGGCACACTCCTATCTCTGCCTATCTCTGTCCTGTTTCTGGGAAGGTGGACATAATTGTCAAGCAAACTATTGCAGCCTCTCATTATTTTTAAATCCAAGAATTTTAATTAATTTTTTAAATACAAGAAATCAGATGGGTCAGGCAGTGTGAAGAAGCCAACAGAAGTGCCTATGAGCATATATGTAGTGTGGGTACTATGTGGTGGATTAATGCAATACTCAAAGGACCACAGAAAGACCATTCTGGATTGTATCAACAGATGCACCAATCCTAACAACCCTGTTTGTTAGATTTATTTTATGTCTTTCCTCCAGAATCAAGGTGGCCTCCACTATGCTCCATCCTATTTTTTGTCCACAACAAAAAGGCTAATCTGAGAAAACCAGTCCCAAAGTCACTCGGTAATCTATGGCTGAAAATGGTCCATTGCTCTCCCCAGTCCTAGTAAGCCCTCTAGTTAAGAAAAATGTTAGTAAAAATCTAAATATATTATAAAGATCTTGTATATAAAGCATATAGGGACGCAGTGGCTCAGTGGAAAGACGCTGAGCTTGTCGATCGAAAGGTCAGCAGTTCAGCGGTTCAAATCCCTAGTGCCATGTAACAGGGTGAGCTCCCATTACTTGTCCCAGCTTCTGCCAACCTAGCAGTTCGAAAGCACGTAAAAATGCAAGTAGAAAAATAGGGACCACCTTTAGTGGGAAGGTAACAATGTTCCGTGTGCCTTTGGTGTTTAGTCATGCTGGCCACATGACCACAGAGACGTCTTTAGACAGCACTGGCTGTTTGGCTTTGAAATGGAGATGAACACCGCCCCTAGAGTCGGGAACAATTAGCACATACGTGTGAGGGGAACCTTTACCTTTACCTTTACCTTATATAAAGCATACACCCTAGATCAAACTATAAAAAACTTGGGCTTATTCAAGCATGGTTAAAAAGTAGTACACATTTCAAATATTTTCCAGTATCTCAGAGAACAAAAACAAGATCCCAATACAGCAAAGGCCAAAAGCAAGTAATGGGCTGCCTGTTTGTAAACACACAATGTTCTGGACAAGACTGGCAAGAGGAAACAACACCATTAGAAAAGTTAGTTCTATTATGCTATAGTGTTATACCTGCTTATGTGGGAGTAAAATACACTGAGCATACTTGCAGTTCTATTGAAATGTTCATATAATTGGGTTACAACAGATGTATGGCACACAGATACCTGAATATGTATGCTTGCATGCATATAACATGCTTTTGAGAATACATTTTAATACATTCTACTAGCTCCTTTTAAATATTAAATTAACATACACTTCTTTAAATTGAAAGTAATAAATTTTTGTTTTGTTTTACTTTAATCAAATATGTATGTAGGGCAGTTCATTATTTTTGAATGTCATTTACTTTATATTGATGGACATCCATATATTGGAAATATAATATTTCCAATGGGGGGGGTGTTATCTGTGAGATGCATCTATGTCAGGGAAGCACTTTCTGATTTTGCTGAGAAAATGGTATTCTTGCCAACCACATGCACACCTGCCAAACAATTTGGTACACATTGCCTGTGCTAAGATTTCATACTAAGTTGAGATTTGATTAAATTCACATAATATACTAAACTATAAATCATTTTTACAAGCTATATTGACTAAATTCACACAACAAATTAAGGCAAAAGCAGTATGAACCAACCATTTTTTATTTTTATCTCTTCAAATCAGTTGGAGAGGTCCTGATCATGATCCCAAAAGTGGTTTTGGCTAATAGTATGGAACCAAGGTTAGTGAATTTTCAGTAGTGGTGCCACAATTTGGGAATCCTTTCCAAAGAAAAGTGCTACTAATTTCCACACTGATTTTAAATAACAACTAAACACAAAGAGTACTTGTTTACCTGGGTGACTTTTAAATTAATTTTCTTTTATTATTGTATGGTTCAATGTTGCATAATTCTTGCTTCTATACTTTAAATGTTTAAATTAAAACATTTAATTTATGGTAGAGAACTTTTGTGCTGATCTCTAAGCTGCATTAAAAGGAAAACTTATATGCCAATGAAATTAGTAACAAATAATAAAACTAAGCAAATCACAGTAGCGCATTATGCAATCCCTATTACTGAAATAGCATATGACCACATAAGTACAAACACCCCAAAGCTTCTCTGATCATGACTAATAAAAATTAGAATACCTGAAATCACAAATAAATTTTTCCCCTCCCTCCCTCCCTCCCTCCCTCCCTCCCTCCCTCCAATGCTAATGTATAATTAATGAGACAAACTTTGTCACTGGGCTGTATAGTCCAGGCATATACCAGGATTGATTCTATTGGTAGTCAACATCAATAAACCTGACCTGAGAACAGATAGCTATTTCACTATATCCAGAAATGCATGAAAGCCCCATTTGCAAATCATCCTAGATTCACCGCCAAGAATCTATAGTAGCAAAATCTATATTATATGCACAATAACTTAAAAAGCCAAGAAACCCCTTGGTATAATAACAAGAAATATTAAGTAAAAATAGTTGTAACTATCCCCTCAAAAATAATATAAAAATGAAACAGTTGTCCAGTCCTCAAAAATTAAACATACCCTTTTAGCCCGTCTGCTAGAAGTAAAATAATTTTTAGAACTGGAATTAGACTGAATTTGAATAGAACTAATTCAATCAAAATTTACCATCAAATCTTTAAATAGCCTATGCATTTTTGTTTTCATTTAATATAGTTTCAGCTGTTTCATTTAGCACTATTAGAAATAACCATACTCTTTTGAAACTGTTGGAATAATTGAAAGGTTAAACTTTCCAAACTTTAAGAAACAAAGGCATGGATTTTAGTTTGGGGAATTTAAGAAAATATTCTTTCATGACCTTTTTTCTGTTTATGTTTTCTCCTGTTTACACAATCAGTTTTAGCCAATGTATATTTCATATAATTCAACTAGTAGCGCATCTCCACTAATCAGGAAGGCTCTTCAGCTTGTAACTGATCCTGAAGATGCGATAATATATTAGAAAGATATAAATTCTGGAAATGGAAACTTGGATTCATGTTTGACTTTAGCCACAGATTTATTTGTTTTTGTAAAATTAGACAAAATACAGTATGTTGCAATTTTTTTTCCTTACCTCATCATAGCAGTTTCTGATTTCTAAGAATTCTTTATTGGATTACTGAAATGGCTCTAGGATACTGGCATGTAACCCCTTGTGTTACATAGACTCAGCGTTAATTCCCGGAGCCAAAAAATAAGCAGAGAAATAGCTATGTTGGTCTGTTGTATTTACATGGTTTAACTCATGGGTTATCTGCTTAATTCACTGTTCAAGTTTCACATACCTCACTGAATCATAAACTGACCACCGGGGCTGTTTACAAAACATGCTAAAACATACTTATCTAGCTTGTCATTGCAGACATGCACACTGTACTGCTATCCTACTACAGGAGCCTTAGGAAGAAGCACATTTTGAAAAATAGTTTTGGAGAAACAGTGGAAGGTGGTGAAACACCTCCCTCCACTGGACCAGGTCACCAGGCTTTTAAGAAAAATATATCCTACATATTACCTAGATTTTGATCTATAGTTTCTATTCCCAATATTGTCTGTTTCTATTCCCAATATTATCAGTATATTCTATGGGAGAATCCCTACAAAATACGATGTATTGAGTATGTCAGTGAAGTAAGCACACTTCTATAGGGTAAAAACAATAGGAGCATTCAAGAATACTAGTCAATTAAATTACCAAGCTGGTTTGTATCACCCAAAGTCGATTGAATGACAGTATAGTTGCCATTACTTAACTTATTTTCACTTTCATTTATACCATACTTTCATTTGCCAAGGTTTAGCATGATTACTGTAGACTGTGCAGCTGTAGGAAGCTAAATATGAACATATGTCTCATTTTAAAATATCTGAGGGGGGAAAAAACCCTCTTGGTATAATTTATCAAGTTTCTGCCCACCTTAGAACACATTTAATTTTCTATACTATCTTCCATCAAATCTTACTGGGTCAGATATTTTAAGGAAAGGATGGTCCTTCCCTTCCTTCCTTCCTTCCTTCCTTCCTTCCTTTTTAGTAATTGGTTTTGTTGTCAAGAACCAGACAGCACTTCAGATTCAATTCCAAAAAGGTGTTATAGAATTCATGAGGATGAGTAGTGTTTCAGCGTGCAACTTTTAAAGTAGCGACTCTTTTCCTGGAATCCATGTCAAAATTCAAGTCAACCCTACATAACACAAATATTAAAGAATAACATTGGAGCAGAATTTTTAATTAACCTACCTGTCTATAAAACAAGGGGCTCTTAAAGCAGAACTGCCTGCTTTATCTCCTGCTACTATAAAAGTAATGAGAGTCAGTGTTTGAATATCATTTGTGTTTGAGTATCATTGAATATCATGCTGGAGAAATAGTGTTCTTTTAAGAATTTCCCTGCCTCTAGGTCCTCTGAAAATGCTCTTCACTTTGTTTCTAAAAGCAAACATACCCCATAATTGGCATTACTAGAAGAAAGGATACGCCTTATCTGATAGCCATGCAGATATATCCTGTAACAATACCCTGTTTCACAACTTCAGAGTTCTACAATAAAAAACACTAGAGTTACACAATAAAACCATGAAATCTGCTCACAGTGTAGAAAGGTTTCACGGTGATAATATTATGAGCTTTCTCTTCCCAGATATGATAAAAAGTGAAGTAAATAAATACATATAAAGATACCAGATTTCACTAGTTCTGAAAATAAATCCAGACTGTAGTTTTTCAAAGCTTTTTTTTAAAAAATAGTTTCTTAGGTTGTAGATTACAATTTGTTATAGAAACCTTCTTTTCTTTTCTTTTCTTTTATCTAAATAGTATTATTTTTATCTAAATGGTATTATCACTTGGTAACCAATTAGCGTATCAAAAGTGATCTATAGCAATCAATGAAGAAACCTACTGATATGCTTTAGAAATGTTATTTACATGGGGAGTATTATTTTTCCCAAGATAAAATTATTCTCTTCCTGAATATGCCTGTGTGTATTGTTAATGTAGCTAACTGCAACTGTCTTACCAACTTGCCAAAACTATGAGTAACATTTTTTTTTTCTGACAATCACAAGGAAAAACAAAGTTTCTCTCACAAATCAATATCAGGTCCTGGTGCTCCAAGATTGATTTCTGAATGTCTTATCACTCTATATAGTTTAAACAACTGCATTTTACAAAGACAGATATTATGTTATAATTTCAAAAGATAGCCACCATGTTCATAGTATTAGCTTGTACTATCCAAACATATATCTAAGCTGATTGTGAATTTATTAAATATCCTAGAAAGGGACAACTTTTAAAGAAATGCAACTCTGTCTACCTTTTCAATATTACATGACAAATTTAAACGCTATTTATTTACTTATATGGACATAAATTCCATTTAACTCAAACCTTAGTTCTGAACACACATGTGCAAGACTGCACACCTAGAAAACACGCACCTCCCTAGAAATATTTATTGCAAAGCAAACACGTACAGTACCCAGGCTGCTAAATCACGGGATACTGCTAACCTGCAACTGCAAATGATCCATGACTAACCTCCTTTTTATTTTGTTTTATTGCAGTTCCCCCCCCCCCCGCATATGACATTGCGGATTAAAATTTACTCAAGTTCTTCTACAAGTTTTCCGCATCTTAACTCATCGGAAAAGAATGCGCTCGATACGTTATCTATTAATCTGGGCGCCTGGCTTTTTAAAGGAATACGCTGCTTTAAAACCAGCCGATTGCTGCGGACACTAGATCCAGGGGAAAGAAACACATGAATAATTTAATATATATATATATACATATATTCCCCTTGTTTCAATCTTCCAGGATACATATCCCAAGCTCCCTCTCCACCAACTTCTAGAATCTCAAGAACGGTCCCCCAGCGATGCTGTTTGGAACACTCGAAACTCCTTTCGTTTTTTTGCAAAGGTTGTGCAATCTCTCTCGCCTCCAAAACGGAGCCAAGTGTCAATGGACTCTTACAGGCGGGTGTATATGTGTGTGTGTGTCAGAAAAAGCCCAGCACCAACGAGGCTGCCCGCTCAGAAGTGACACTTCTTATGCCTCGAAACTTTTGCCGAGGGCTCCCCAATATATCACCCTGGCGCGCCTTGACACCGCGCTCGGAAAGGAAAGTCCCGTCCCCCCCCCCCGCCACCCCACCCCAAGGCGGCCAATTCAACCACCGCCTCTCCTTTTCGGGAAGGTACCTCTTCCTCTTGCAAGTTCGCCTCGCCCGGGCTGAGCTCTTGCTCGCTTTTGCCGCTGTTCATTGTCTCCGCCGCCGGCCCGAAATGCCCCCTTCGCCTCGCCTCGCCTCGCCTCGCCTCTCCTTTCCGCGGCGCGTCTAGGCTGAGGGGTCACAAACGGGCAGGCGCGACGAGGCGAGGCGAGGCGAGGCGCGGCGAGGGAGGGGGAAAAGCAGTGGGGCTCGCGCCCTGGCTACCACCAGCTGCCCTCAGCAGCATGCAGAGGGTTCTGGCGGAATGGCGGAGCCCGAGCGTGAGGCGGAGAGCGGCTGGCGGTTGCCGCTGCTGGTTCCCTCTGGAAGGAGGTGGGGAAGAGTCCCAAAGCGTTGCCTTTTGCGCGCCTTTGCTCTTAGTTGGCTGAGTGGGTGTCTCCCTTCGCCTGGCGCTGACTTCTTGGGACGACGCGGAGGAGCGTGGATTTTTTCCTCCCTCTGAAAGCCCCCCACGGCCAGAGCACGTGAAGCGACCTCGAGGCTGGAGATTTGGCAAAGCAAAGAGGGAGGAGGAGGAAGAGGAGGAGGCGCTTCGAAGGGTGATAACTTTGGAAGCCTCCTGCCTTTGCTGAAGGCTGAGTAGCCTGTCAGCTGTCCTGGCTTCTCCCACCAAGCCTGCCTGCTTCTCTGAGGGGCCCTTTCAGGCTTCAGCCTTTTGGAAACAGGGGAACAAATTTTGATTGGAGGCCACGATGGCATACAGGTAGTCCTTGACATACAAAACCACAACTGAGCCTAAAATTTCTGTTGCCGTCTGTTGTTAAGTGAGTTTGACCCCCCTCTCCTCCATTTTACCATCTTTCTTTCTTGTCACAGTGGGTTAAGCGAATCGCTGCCAATGGTTAGGTAACACAGTTCTTAAGTAAATCTGACTTCCCCATCAACTTTGCGGGTCAGAAGGTCACCGAAGGGGAAAACCTCACCCCGGGATAACTGCCACCGTCATAAATATGAGTCAGCTGCCAGAAGCATCAGAATTTTGATCGTGTGACCATGGAGAGGTCGCAGTGGTCTTAAGTGTGAAAAACGGTCATAGGTCACTTTTTTTTCTGCCGTTGTTACTTCAAATGGTCACTAAATGAACTGTTGTAAGTTGAGGACCACCTGTACTCTCACAAAACGGCTGCCTTGGAAGCATGGCCAGTCACAAAACTCCTGATTCTTGAGGGTCGAGCGTGTGACGTTGTTCCCGCTACCCACTCAAGGCTGTTTCCTTCCTGCACAGCTTGCTGTCACCCGGATTACCTCCGTCAACACTCTTGCAGGTGGACACATTTCTAAACAAAACTGCAGCTGTCCACCCTTTTTAATTTCCAGGAAGGCCTCTGGTGTTTATTTTATAATTCATTTTTATCAAGGCGGTGCTAGAGCTTTGGTTTTGCTGCATGGCAACTCCCAACTTTTTTTTTTAATTATTTATTCCTTTTTTCAATAAGGTGAACAGAGAACCTAATAGATGACAAGAAAAGTGGCCTAGGTGTCTTCCCTTTTTGCCTCAGTTTATGCTGCCAAAGTAAATCAATCTCATGTAAGACACCACATATTTGTATATATAGTCAGTATTTTTTTCCGCAAAGGAAAAAGCAGTCCTATCAGCAGGAAAATCATGCCTTGCTTAGAAGTCCCACTTAACATTTGACATGCATACAATGTTGCATTGTTCCTTTTAGTTTCAAAGTGAACTGAATTTGAGAAACGTCTAGCAGGAGTTAAAAAGAGTTCAATCCTGAACACTTCCTGCCTTGCTTTTAAAAAATTAGTACAGGTGGTCCTGATTTAACAACCGCCTCATATAGCGACCGTTTTCATCACAATTATGACAGTGATGAAAAAGTAGCTTTGTATTGTGATCAATTCTTGCATTTATGATCTTTGCAGGCCTATAAAGCAAAGGAAAACTGAAGTAAAATCATAACTGCTTAGTAACTGCTTCACTTTACAATTGAGTTGCTAGTCCCAATTATGGCCACTGTACGAGGACTACCTATAGGTCTTTTAAAAAAGAATTTACCGATTCACATGTCTTTCAATCAGTAGTATTTAGGATTGTTCTTCAAGTGACATTGATGACTTTTATACTTTTTCTTAGTGATAAATTAGAACCAATTCTAAAGCTATCATTAATAAAAGAGAAGCTACAGTAATTATTTCCAAAATATGTCTCAGAACATGCTAACTTGGTTCAAGTAGTACATTTAGGCATGAACCTAGAATGTCTCCCCACAAGGAAGATTATCCACTGCAGCTCTATACAATTCATGACCCTGCCTTCTAATCAGTTTCTGGGCAATATCACATCAAACATGATGAATAATTCAAAACTTTGGCAATGTAGGCATGTAGAACAATTATTCATCCTCAGACATGATCTCCTTTTTGGCTGTTCCTGAGAATAATTTATTTGGGCATGCCTTTATCCAATCAGTGGATATATCCAGATCAGGAATTTACAGAGAAACATAGGTGGGAGATGCCCTTGAGAAAGAGTAAATCATAATCTATACATATTCAAATATACTGTATATTCCTCTCTCTGAACAAGAGTAAAGTATAACTCCAATTCAGAAAAAATCTGAATAAGATGTGATGTTTAGAAAATAATGATGTAATCATGTTGGTTAGGTTAAGTTCATGACTTCCTGTTATTTTTAATTATAATTTCTAAACATTCCAATAAATAAAATGATACACTTTGCTTAAATCTTTTGCTCTAGTAGCCTTCACACTGAGGTTTATTAATGTGATGCCTGTCTTTCCATCACTAAAAATAAAACTAGATGATCAGAAAGGATATGTAATGATTCTTCATTTCTCTGGGACTCTTTCATGTGTTGATAGGAAAGAACACACAGCTCCTTTGAAATCCTTGCAGTTTGTAAATTCAGTGTGTGTGTGTGTGAAAGAAAGCTGCATTTTAATATCTTCAGCTGCCTTATGGGGGGGGGAGGCAGGGAGGGAGGGAGAGGGGGAATGCACATTCAAAATGTAAATTGGAATACCTATTTTAAATGCAGGCACTTCAGCTTCACAATATTTTACTATGGATCAAAAGAGTGTTTAAAATAGGCTCTTTTAAGAGTTAAAAGAGACCTAGGAGGTGTGACATTGGACTCCACAACTGGAAATTTGACTGTTCTTTACTAAAAGCCACCACGAAGGAAGTGGAAATTTCAGAACAATTTTCTATGTAGAGGAAGATTTTAGCCCTTTCCCCCTCCAAACCCCCCTCTCCCTTCATTTGTCCCACATGTTGAAATATGTGCATACATATATGTTTTTTTCCAATCATGGTTATTATGAAAATGATGTAGGCAGGTGGAAGAATTTAAACCAGCTCCAGTTTTGAACTCACCATGGCTGTTTTGTTTTTGCAAAACAGGTAACCTACATCACATTTTCTGCCTAGATATGTATCTTCCCTGTATATACATGCACAGAAAAATACTGGCTAAATTTTAGTCTATATTCCTCATTCAAGTGTGATGCATCAGAAGCCAGATAAGCCGTTCTGTTGTCCTTATGTGAGAGGCATTTACTTGTACACTCCAGAATTCTAGAAATTAGGAGGAAGGAAGTCAATGAAAGTTCCCTCAAGATTCCTTGGCCATGATACAAAAGTGGCATTTCAAGCAAGATATCACATGCTTAGTAGTCGTCTCAAGATTGCTAAAAGTACTGGAGATCTTCAAATAAATCAGATCCATATACAGTAAAAATGAATGGCAAATCACTGCACATGTCAAACAGTACTGCAAGGGAAAAGAATGGGAGATGCTAACCAGCACTGAATGGTAATCCAGGATCCAATGCTTTAATGACTTTTTTTTAAAAAAGAACAATAACAGGATCAGAAAAGAGTCAAGGGGGAACATTGATAAGACTGGCACTTCCTGGTCATCCACTTCAGCAGTTTATAAGGATTCTGCCAGAGATTTTTTCCTGTTCTTTTCAGGATGTACAGTTCTTTTGTTGATCAAATATCTAGAAATGTAAGGAACAAGTGCCCAACTCTTGGACTGTAATGCCAAACAGCCTGATCAAGACAAGGGCATCTGATTCTATAATAACTGGGGGGCAATTCCTGTGAATATAGATAGAACTTTCCTTTTCAGAGATGGAGAATGCCATGCTGGGAAGGCTTCAGCAGTCTGATGGAGTAGACCATATAAGGAAGTCAACAGTGAGCCTAGTTTTTCTTAATAGCTGAAAGACAATTTCTTGTACTGTGGTTCTATTTTTTGCTTGGGTATTGCCAATATTTATATAATTGCCAAACACTTGTCTAGTAAGTTATAGTATTTACAGTTATAGAATTGGTATGTTTCCCAGACTCTGTCTGAATAAATGTCATTACAGTCTATTTTCTCTGTCCCTCTCACATAGCTGAACTTGATTAGGTGCTAGTGGCATGCCATGTTCAAGTCTCCCACAATCATTGCCTCATTAAAGAACAAAGAAAAGTCCAAAACTATGTGCAATATGGAGGGGAGGGTTGTAGCAGAGTGCTTAATGCTGCTATGAATTCCATGTTTTATGCATGTTTTGATATATCTCCAAACAAAGAAATAGTTTAAAGCCACAAATGATATATCAGCTAACAACAAGATGTGAAACATCAATAAAAACTATACTAGGTAATACATCTATAGTAGATGAGATAACTTCCGTGATAATTAATGCTCTAGTCTAGTCTAAGAAATAGACAGGGGATTCAACATGTACTTTTCCTGGCAATGTTTGTTTACTGAGATAACATTTATTCTTGCAGGAGGCAATAGCTGGTATCCTTCCGGATTAATTGTCTTGTGTCATTCTTTTCTGGAGAGCCTGAATCTGAAAAAAATGATGCCAGGAAACTATTGCTTAGCCTCAATATATCTATTCTATGAAGTTGTTGTAGGATCCCATTTTATTTCTCATTTACATCTTCTTCAAGTAAAGTTAATATTAAAACCACAAAAGTTATCTTAATTGTTCTTAATATAAATAAGAGAATATTGAAGAAAAAAAGTCAATGCATATATGTTGATTCTATGAAAACGACAAATTCTTGGGTTAACTGGGAAGGAACTGAAAAGAATAATGTCAATTTCATCATATAGTACCTTATATGGTATGGCCATACTTGGAATGCTATATTAAATCTGGTAATCACATTTTAGAAAATACACAATAAAGTTTGAAAAATGCAGAAATGGGGATCTAAAAATTATTGAGGGACTGATAGAACAGTTTCCCTGCCCATATAGAAAAGCTGAGAGCCAGTTTGGTGTAGTAGTTAAGACACCAGGCCAGAAACTGGGAGTTCTATTCTTGCCTTGGCATGGAGCCAACTGATTGACTTTGAGCCAGTCACTCTCTCTCAGCCCTAGGAAGGAGGCAAAGGTTGTCTACTTATGAAAAACTTTGCTGAGCAAACTGCGGGAACTCGTTCAGCAGTCTCTGACAATTGGACACGACTTCATGGAAGAAAAAAAACAGAAAAGCTTTGAAGCCTTTTTAGTGTAGTATGGAAGGCAACATAATATTAACTTCCAGTATCATATAATTCACTTCAATGGTGAACATTTGAGATAAGCAAAAATAATGGTTTCTTCTTGCGGCATATATTGAATTCACTATTACAAAATGTAATTGATGCAACCAATTGGATGGTCTATGGAGATTCTCAGTCATGCAGGTCATGGTTGTCCCAAAGGTGCTTTTTTTCCCAAGAGGCAACTGGACTTTCTGTTTTTTCTTTGAAGACCTTTCACTTCTCATCCAAGAAGCTTCTTCAGGGGCTGAAGAAGCTTCTTGGATGAGAAATGAAACGTCTTCAAAGAAAAAACAGAAAGTCCAGTTACCTCTTGAAAAAAAACACCTTTGGGACAACTGGATGGTGTTAAAAGCTGATTAGAAAAATTAAACATTTATGTAAAGCCGCTGGGCGAGATCATCCGTGGTTTCGGGGTGAAGTACCATCTGTACGCTGACGACACCCAGCTGTACATCTCCACCCCGGACCACCCCAACGATGCCCTTGAAGTGATGTCCCAGTGCCTGGAGGCCGTACAGATCTGGATGGGGAGAAACGGGCTCAGGTTCAACCCATCCAAGACCGAGTGGCTGTGGTTTCCGACGTCCCGATATAGTCAGCTGGCGCCATCGCTGGCTATTGGGGGCGAATCATTGGCCCCCACGGAAAGGGCTCGTAACTTGGGCGTCCTCCTGGACTCACGGCTGTCTTTAGAAGAGCACTTGACGGCCATGACCGGGAGGATTTTTCATCAGGTTCACCTGATTCGCCAGTTGCGTCCCTTTCTAGATCAGGACTCGTTATGCACAGTCACTCATGCCCTCGTCACCTCTCGTCTGGACTATTGTAATGCTCTCTACATGGGGCTCCCCTTGAGGTGCACCCGGAGGCTCCAACTGGCGCAGAGTGCAGCCGCACGGGTGGTTATGGGAGCAACATGGAGCTCCCATGTAACACCTCTCCTGCGCGAGCTGCACTGGCTCCCGGTGGTCTTCTGGGTGCGCTTCAAGGTTCTGGTTACCACCTTTAAAGCGCTCCATGGCTTAGGACCTGGTTACTTACGGGACCGCCTACTACCATCAACAGCCTCCCACCGACCAGTACGCTCCCACAGAGAGGGGCTCCTCCAGGTGCCGTCGGCCAAATAATGTTGGCTGTCGGCCCCTAGGGGGAGAGCCTTCTCTGTGGGGGCACCGACGATCTGGAATGAGCTCCCCCCAGAGATACGGAGGATTCCGGATCTGCGCACCTTCCGCCGCGCGCTTAAGACTTTTCTATTTCATCAAGGTGGCCTGGCCTAAATCTTCCCCCTTTTAATGTGGAAATTTTAAATTTTTAATCTATTTTAAAATTATGGGTATTTTAAATTATGGGTATTAATTCAGCCAAATTTATTTAATTCATTTTATTCGATTTTAAATTTTGTATATCTATGTGTTTTATTTCATGGCTGTGCACCGCCCTGAGTCCTTCGGGAGTAGGGCGGTATAGAAATTCAATAAAATAAAAATAAATAAATAAATAAATAAATAATCAAGGATTAGACTACCCATGATTACCAAATATGATGACTATATCATCTCCGGAACAGAAGCATCTCATAACCACTGATAAATTCAAGCTATATATTTCATCTTTCATAGAGAGAACAATTCCTCTAGAAAAATTCCTCCTAGAATTCTTCCTTTTGTCATCTGGACCAAACAACTGACCTTGAACATTGTCTTGTCTTACCTGCATGGAGATTTAGTTTGTTAGTCTCCAGTCGGTTTATTACTGTGGGCAGATTCCAAACTAGCATCCATGACTCCAAAAAAATATGCTTATATAAACAAACAGCAGTCCAACCAATACCCAATTTGAACCACTGCTCCAAAAGAATATTGTAGTTGATGGTATCAATAATCAGTAAATGCAAAAGAGAATAAAAAATTTGCATTTCCAACTGTCCCTCTCATAATAGTGTCACATGTCTGCATGTCTATTTTAGGTTAGGTGCAAATCTAAAGTCCCACTAAAATGAGATAAAATAAGTAATCTTACCTAAGACCGCCTAAACCTACTCTATCTCTTTACAAAGCATCTTGACTGAGAATGGAGCCATTGCAGTTGCCCTATTATTAAAGTGTTACATTTTTTTAAAGCCAAACAAATATTTATTCTGGAAGTTAGACTTCCTATTTTTAAAGAAGAATTGAATACTTCCTGAACCCAGCCACCTATTTTCTCTTTCTCACATGTAATAAACCATAATTGTACATTGCTCAAAGTCTTTCTTTAAGGGAGATGGGGAGGACAAAAACGTGGAAAATAAAATAAATAAAATAAAATAAAGGTAATTACTGTGTGATCATTTGGTCAATCAAATCCTCTTTAATATCCTGTTTACTTCCTCAGGCCTGAGAAGCTTACACTGTTACCAAAAAAGAGAGGAGAGAATAATATTATATTTAATCTAAATTAAATAACCTTTGAAATGTTAAATATGAAAATATTGTATCCTCCAATTCACTGTGAATAATACTTACTGTCGCTCTTATTAGAAATATATTCAACAATCCCTAGATAGGTTTTTGCAATTTAAAAATATTTTTTGCTTTACTTATTTTTATTTTCAAATACAAAAGAAATAAATATGAATAAATTGTCCTGGAAGTACAGGAGAGGAGAAGGATCTCTGACCTCTAACCAGAAATATAAGCTCATTCAACACTTTAGTGCTGGTCAAGGCAGCAACAGACTTTGGTTAATTTCTTGTGCTGTTGTAATCTTGAATATGCCAGACAGGAAATAATTGTTGAGAATAACAATGGAATGTTCTTTGGTAATAGGAAATAGATCACAAAACAGGTTGAATTGTTAACCGTCAATGTAAGATTGCAATGCTAGCAGAGTTACCATCTGAACTTTGAAAGGATTTGCAACAATGACATATTAGTTGGTGCCAGAAGTCACCAATTGGGCTTCAACATATATGCCATTGTCTTTAACTATGTTTTATTAAATAAATCATAAGTGGCTGATTTTGGCTGACACTGAAAACTCTAAAAAACCATTTAATGAGATGCATGAATTTGGCCACTGTTTATTAATAACTGTTGTTGTACCTTAGACAGAGAACATGGAGAAAGCTTGAACTACACTCTGAACATTCAAGTCCAAATGTTAAACGTTGCCTGGAATGTCGAAGCCCAAACAGAAAAGATCCTAATGGTCTCATAAGCAGAAGAGAGAAAGAAATTTTAGAACACTATGATTGGCCAGAATGCAGGCTGGAACTGTGACTGATTAACAGTGTTGCGGAATAATATCTAATTATTATTCTGTCATCTGATTAGCTGTACATTCATATTTTTTAAACTGCAAGGATGGAATAAAATTACATTTCCATCAAGAATAGAATTGTTGCAGTTATCCAGGTGAAAGTAAAGTTTGCTGACAAATAGTTATTTCCCTTGAGTTAAAACAAAATAAAGTAAAATCCAGAACTGATATCTTCTCTAGACAATAGTGTATTATAATGTTTGCTTTGCTCGTAATTCTGCTAGTGGCAACAACCAACTTCCAATGCAAAGTTCTTGTAAGAAGATTTTGCTTAATTTCCTGCTTCATTTCTGACATACTTGACACCTATTTTTATATTTTTGACGAATGTGATGCTATTATTAGAGAGAGGGAATTATAATACTAGAAGGCTTCCAGAGATAAGAGAAATTGAAGGATTTAATTAATTTGATTATTTTCTTATACTGGTGGTCCTCGATTTACAATAGTTCATTTAGGGACCATTCAAAGTTACAACAGCACTGAAAAAAGTGACATATATGACCATTGCAGTATGCCCATAGTCACGTGATCAAAACTCAGACTCTTGGCAACTGACTCACATTTATGACAGTTGCAGTATCCCGGGGTCATGTGATCACCTTTTCTGAACTTCTGACAAGCAAAGTCATTGAGGAAGCCAGATTCACTTAACAACTGTTTTGCTAATTTAACAACTGCAGTGATTCACTTAAGAACTGTGGCAAGGAAGGTCGTTAAATGAGTCAAAATTCACTTAACAACTGTCTCACTTAGCAATCTCAATTTTGGGCTCAATTGTGGTCATACATCAAGGACTACTTATATAGGAGATTTTAGCTATAGGGAAGGCTATATGGACAAACTGAATCCAACTGTGCAGCCTCTTATTGCCCCCTTCAGATTTAAAGACTGGAGGTTGTTGGAACAGGAACTGAGTTGAAAAATGATGAAAATCTTTCCAGCTACAAAAGTAAAAGAGCCCTTTTGATAGTTTGTGCTGGAGCAACAGGGAGAATCCTATATGTTTCAATGACTGTGATTTTTTTTTTAATTATGTGAGAGGTATTTAATAGAGAGTGCTGAAACTAGTATGTCCCAGGAAAGCTCAGATAAGATCTTGTCATTCTTTGTTCTTTGTTCTCCGTTTCTCATGCTTTCTCCTGTGCAAAGTGCCAGACTCTTTTTCTTATGATTTGGGGCCACAGCAGTTGAGAGGAAGGCAATGGGCCTAGTTAGGTCTGCTTGAGAGATTCATGACTGTGCTTGGGCCAAAGCGATCCAGTCTCTTCCTGCTCAGTCAGGCAGTGATTTGGTAGGACAGATACTTTTCCCAGCCCTGCCATTCTAGCCTTTAGCAATTCTCTCTCTTGACAAAGTGTGATAGCAACTGTCATGCTTCAACAGAAAGAGAAAACTAGCTGTGCCCACTGCCCAGTCAAGCATTACGCCACAAAAGATACCGAAAGAGACTTCTCCAAGTCATTTCTCGAGCCAGTATAAAAGCAGCCTGTGGACAGCTACTATAGATTTTATCTCTCTCTCCAGACTACTCACTGTCAACTGGGAGTGCCTTATTGGTTAGTGTACGGTGGAGGCAATCCCAGTTCTGAATAATCTTGAAATCACCTACGATTTACTTTCTGTAAATTGCATCAAGACAAATTCCTTGTGTGTCCAATCACATTTGGCCAATAAAAAAATCTATTCTATTCTATTCTATTCTATTCTATTCTATTCTATTCTATTCTATTCTATTCTATTCTACTCTACTCTACTCTACTCTACTCTACTCTATTCTGAATGATGCCCAGGCTACATTAGCCAATGATGGACTTATTCACACCTTAGAAATTATGATATTTTTATTTATTTAAATATATAACATAAAGCAAAGAAGAACTTTAAAGGAGTAAGTACTAGGGCTGTACAGGACTTCAGCTTTTAAGGAAAAGGTGCTTTAGAGCTCATGGGAGTACAAATGTAGCATTTGCCCAGAATTCCTAGAAGCAGCTATGATTTTTCCCAGGGACTGCATACTCACCAAAGAATCTTTGAATCGAAAATGGTCCACCATTGCATTCAATGCATATTTAATGTACAAAGTTTGATTTTCACATAAATTGCATGCATTTGACCCAGTGGTTTTTTAGCAGCTAAGCTTATTGATGAGTTTTAAATATTGTAAAATGTTAGTAATTTGTGTTATTTGCAAACAAAATTAGGTAAGAGATAAAATTTAAAAATAAGTAAATGAACAATAATTGGTAATATGTGAAGCAAAATAAGCCACGATCACTATATCAGCCTTACACGACCAGATAAGCAATTCTACTGTATTGTAAAACTATATTAACATAATCTTGCAAGTCTGAAAGTACAATTATCCTGCCATCTCCTTTATAGCCCAAAAAACTAGGGAGGGTCTCTTCTGAGCCTTTTGCCTCACCATTTTGCATGTGTGGGTTTTGCTGTCTCTTATCAGATGCTTCCTTAGGTATCTCCCCCCACCCGCGAGCAATTGCAAGAAATTATATAAGTGCTTGGCATTATCAAAACATAATTTTATTGCATATAGCTACTATATGCCATCAACAAAACCCAATTTAAAAAAATGGAAGGCAGTCACAGAGTCTAGGAAAAACTTGGGAAATGGGGCTACTTTTTTTTGTGCATAAGAAGGGCTATAAAAATCAGCCCTGAATTTGGCAGTCACCGATCGGACTTAAGCAAACTGGTTGAGGCATTTAAAAGAGGCAAACAGATATGAAATGTTTACATGCTGCAGAAAGGGGCCTATTCTGCTATACCAAGGGGGGAAACAAACTGGAGGTAGTACAAGTACATAGGAATGCCCTTATGTTAAACTGATGGATGGCAGTGGTGGGTTGCAAACTGGATCCGGCAAACCGGTAGCGTCGGCAGTGGGAGGCTCCATCCACCCGCCTGGATACTTCTGTGCATGCGTGTGAGTGCCCACGTGTGAACCGGTACCGACCGGTTTTGAAACCCGCTCCTGATGGATGCTGGAGGAAGTATGTATAGGTTAATCAATCAGTGCAAAAGACACAAAACAAGCATTATCCCATGGCTGGATAGACCTGGAGGAAATGAAGTCCCTATGCACAACACTATTTTAATGAAGCTTAAAGTCACTCTTAGGCTCGGTATCACCTAACTACTTTGTTGTATAAAAAGCAATCATTTGATAAAATTGTCTCTTCCCTGAAAGAAGGCCACTGCCCTACAGCATTCCCCCCCCCACCTTTGTTATTCTAGCTACTGCAATACTGTTCTCTTTCCAGTGGGGAACGGGCCTCCCACTGGTATGTATGGAAGATAAACAATTGAGAAATTGAGCAGTTAATCAAAGCTGTTCCGAGACACAACAGAGACCTTGGGTTAAGAGCCTGCTTGTATTAAAATTTGCAGAACATAGCTGGACAGGACAGAAAATGAAAACGGCCACATTGCACAACCAAGATATGCTCAATTTGAGGTTAAAACTACAGATTACTTCAGATAATAATCTGGTGAATTGAAATGGAACCAGAGTAGGATCTGTACAAATACGAATACACAGCAATATTATATAAATCAGAGAGAGCAATGTTTTACTGATAAAGTACTGTTTATTCACTGGTAAAATAGAGGAAAACTAGTAGCCCAAACAAGATGATAGAATTTTTGCATCATTTGTTCAATCTAACAAATTGCTTGCACTTTTATTTATTCCTTTATTTGATTTATACACCATCTTTCTATTCTGGCTGGTAAACAACGCAGCTAACAAAACTTAGGCTTCCGTTGGTGAAGGCTTTTAAGTCGACTTCTGCAAGAAGCATCTTTTTCTGCAGTGATGCAATACCTACAGAACAGCTGCTACCATTTTGTGTACATCAAATCCCATCATTTCCATGTTTTTAATGAATACTGTTAAGACCCATTTACTATATTCTTACCAATTTGCACCTGGATGTCTGTTCTTGGATTATTAACTGTTGTTATGTCTGATATTTGTACTCTGGCTTAAGTTATGGATGTTTGTTGGTTTTGCTCATGTTTCAGTGTTATGCTTTTTATTTTTTAATCTCTGCATGCTGTTTTGAAAGGGCTTTTACTTTTGGAGTCTGCTCAAAGGCATCTGACATAAAATAAGAAGGTAAACAGATATGATATACAAATATCCAGCAATCCATAAGTAGCATATCAAACATTTTCTCCAATGTCCACAGATGACCACAGATTTCACATTGGCAGAAAGGAAGTCCAGCAACTAGATTGCTAGTTTCCAGCTGCTAAAATGCTAGCAAGAAATTAGCATCCTGCTTTGAGTCCCCAGCAGGAAAAAAAAATCTCATGGCTTTGTCCTTTGCCTTGTAACTCTATTCTGCTTTGATGGGAGGGAAGAGGACAAAGAAGGGGAAGGAAGAAGTTTGCTCAAGAACAATGCTGGGATACCACTGTGACTCCTGGGATTAGAAAAACCTCTCCTGCCTGGCATGAGCCATCATGCTCTATGTGTGATTGCTTAACAGAATACAGAATAATAGAGTTGGAAGGCAAAGTGTGTGCGCGAAGCGAACCGGTGGTAACATTGGTTGAAACCCACCACTGCCTTTCATCCAATGCTTCTGACCTTGATATGCTATTAGGAGGGCTCCTCCTTGGAATAGAAGGGGGAACTAGATGGCTGTTGCCCCCGATCAAGTAAATTTTCTTTTAATTGCCTCATTTATTTATGTTTTATCCTATTTAACAGTAACAGTGCTTCAAAATCTCGCCCCCTCCCCTTATCTGACTTAAACAGATAAACAGGTTTCTCTTCCTCCACAGTTAGAGAACAATATCACCGTTGTTTTAGGATTCCTTCAAGTTATGAAGCTTCAGCTAATCACATTCCTTTCTCTAAAGTAAGCTTCTTGGGACTTCTTTGTTTTAAGGTAGACGGGCAACCTTAAATTGCTCCATCCAACTATAGACTTGATGATCAAGAGGCACTTGTGCTTATCATTCTTTTACGGATCCTGAGATTTTTATCTGAAGGCATGCTGTTAAACCACAAATCCACCCTCCTTGAATCTACCCTTCTCCCACCCTTCTTTGAATAGTCCTGATTTCTTGGCTGTTCATCCACCTGGATGTGAGCCCAGTTTTCTTAATCCACATTGATCACAATTTCTCAGATTAACAGATACAAACAAGTATATTCAGTTTCGTTGACTGAAGCCTTTGCTCCTAGAAACCACAGCCACTCTGGTATAGACCAGGCTATAGACCAGTTCTCATGGAATTTTTGGAACTGCAGTCCTATCTATCTAAAATAAATGGCCATAAGGTCAATTTCAAATGTTAAGAAAGAAGCTGCTACCTGGAGCATGATCAACACAAATGTAGCTCTGACTGAGGCCACATAGTAGCTCCTGGACATTATCATGAGGACAGAATGGGAATGGCTCCACAGGAACATTTGGCCCCTAGTGCTAGGCATATTTTAATACAAAGCTATGGAATGACAGAATAACAGAATTGGAAGGGACCTTGGAGGTCTTCTAGTCCAAAACCCTGCTCAAGCAAGAGACACTGTACCATTTTGGACAAATGGCTGTCCAATCTCTTCTTAAAAGCCTCCAGTGACAGAGCATCTACAACTCCTGGAGACAAGCCTGGTGGCTCAGCAGACTGATAGCATTGTGATTAACACCAGCTGTCTGCAATTACTGTAAATTCTAATCTCTCCAAGGCTCAAGGTTGACTCAGCCTTCCATCCTTTCTAAGGTAGGTTAAATGAGGACCCAGTTTGTGGGGGCAATAAGCTGACTTTGTATAAATATACAAAAGTATGAAGGCTATTGCTTAACGCATTGTAAGCCGCCCTGAGTCTCCGGAGAAGGGCGGCATATAAATCAAATTTTTTTTAAAAAAAACCAAGCCATTCCACTGATTAATTCTTCTCATTAACAGGAAACTTTTCCTTAGTTCTGGATTGGATCGCTCTTTGATAAACTTCCATCTGTTACTTCTTGTTCTACCCTCAGGTGCTTTGGAGAATAGGTTGATCCCCTCCACTCTGTGACTCCGTTCTGAGCATCTTTGAAATTTTGAACATCTTGCTTTTTTGCCTTCAGTTTAAGAGGCCGCTTAAGAGTGTGGAAGACCACATTCAGGCAAAGGAGGGAACGGCTGCACTTTGTAGGTCAGGCTGTGTGTTGCCTGAGTGGAAATTAAAAGTGCTACCCATTGTTTTGCTTTGTAAAGGAAATTGGCCACATAAACAGCATGTCTAGATGACTCAAACCAAGCCAATTTGGATAAAAAGGCAAAGCAAAACACGTAATACAGTGCAGAGATGAAAAGCCTTCTTGGCAGTCAGACAAGCTGTCAAAGTGATGTGGAACACACCAGAGACCTCGAGGTGGGCTGGTAAAAGTCAAGATTACTAATGAAAGAACAGCAAGTAATATCAGCAAATAGACAGCTGGACATAACTAGAGGCCTGGGGGAACACCAAAGGGAACCAAAATATTTAGGCGGCCCTTGAGTTTATGTGCACGGAACACGTTTTCAAAGGTTTGAAGATGGTAGGTTTGTTCCATCTTGCCAACAGCGTTGTGTGTGAGAGAGATGATATTTTTTCCTTTGATCCCATGGCAGTTGTTATTCACACTGGTAAATGTTTGAAATGTGTCAAAAAAAAACCCCAATCAAAACAAATCAACATTCTATTGGACCAGACAGGATGTGGAAGAAAAACTCAATATGAAATCTCATGGCTTCTCACTTAGCTAATTACACATTAGGACACGTCTGAACTTAAGGTAGAGTAAATATCCCAAAAAAACAGCTTATGTTTTGAGGAGGGTAGTAAAATGTTTCCTGGTGGGACCCCTTCTCTATCAGGAGCTATTACAAGTTTAATCAGCTCTGCTAGCGACTTCCTCAGAGCAATGCTAGGCTAGAGACATGGTAGAAACATTACACTCCAATTGCTTGATAATATTTGACTGTGTAATCAGAAAAAAAGGAGGTATAGAGAGACTAAAACCCCTCTCTCCCATGTCAAATTTTATATTCAAGATTGCTTTACCAAACACAGTCTTTGGAAGAAAATGTGATGGTAGACTTTACCTTGATAGTAAAATAGGATCTTATAAACCAATAAACTATGAATTATTTTCCATTACTGCTAAATGAATCTATTGTTCCATTTGTTTATTCATTATATCATTGCACCATTAATGCAATGGTGACAAACAGTAGAAGAAATTCAGTTTGTTAGTGCCAACTGATGGTATCCAAAACAGACCTTGTACTGATTCAATACCGTAAAGGATGTTTTGTTAAAATCTATACATATACCTACATACATGCACTACACATTTTGACACCACCAAAAACAAAGCAACAGAGGGAAAAAAATGGCTGATTATCTTGCCATTACCCCTGTTGCCAGCAAAACATTTCCATCTGGGTCTCACTTTTATCTAAAGATGCCTAGAGGATGAAGGTGAGATGGTCATTCACATACGGATTCGACAGAAGCATCAGAGAGGACACTGAATTTGCAAAACCCCCACACATACATAGGGCGTGTGTATGTGCGTGTGACCTACATACCATAACTTTAGAACTAATTACATAATTTAAAAGAAACAGAATAAATCTCAGCAGAGTGAAAAGACCGTGACCATCCTACCAATGTGTTTGCTCATTCTGTTATGCAGTTTTTAATTGTCAAAGGTCAACCACAAGGCTGATGCTCCTTTTTCTTTGTCTTGAAAAGCAGCTTGGATAGAGATTAACTTCTCATCCCCCATCCTGTCAGCAATATCCATTTGTTGAATACATAGTCAGGGGTCAGGATGCAGGCACAAAGCCAATGAGAACGTGAAATTGTGCCATTCTGCCTACCCAGCTTAGCTGTGCCTGCCCACTAAATACCCGTGTCCGTATTTTTCCTCTCACGCCAATTGAAAACAAGCATGTTGATTCCAGTCTGAAAAGAACATGTTACCTAATTGAGCATGAAAATTATGTGACCATTAAAAGCATTTGACAGCTATACATATTCAGAAATATATCACACTGCCCAGGTAGGGGCCTTTCTCTTGGCACTCTGGCAGGATCACTTGGCTAGTGAAAATCTGCTATGCTTGATGAAGCTGCAATATAGCTTTCTAGGATCAGAGCAGAGCAGGGTTGGGGCAGTTTATTTCCTTTAGGCAATTTCTATGGTTTTGCAGCCTGGGTGACTCCCTTGCCATTCAATTTCCTGTGCTTTCCTCAGCATTGTTTAAAATATTTACCCAGTCTGTTTTAAGCCCTTGGGCCTCCCAGGGGTCTAGCTATACCAGCTCTCTTATCAGAGCAATTTTGACTCATTAGCCTTTCCTCTAATGACTTTTTACCATTGGAATGTGGGGAGGGAGATGTTACTCTGCATTCATTTGATATCTTGGAGGCCTTGTTGTAAGCTTGCACATGTTGCTTAGAAATAATTATGATTAGCAGATGTGTGTATTATTGGAAAGATAAGGTGACTTCCAGGAGATAGCGGCTGGCTATTGCATGCTGGAGAGCACATACGTGATTATGTCCTCGGAGAAAATGGCCAGGATCCAAACCAAAGAACCAGGCAATTTGTTCTGGGCTCTCATGAGGTCTTGAGACTCTTGCTCCATCAGCAGTCTCTTGCAACACACAGGACTATGAGAGCCAGTCTGATAAGCCTCAGAGTGGGAGTAAGTGGGATTTAAAGAGCCCACACCACTGGGCCTTATGGGCTAAACTGGAAGAACTGGCCAGTAGGAGTATGAACTTTGCTGAATAGGTCGGAATTTCCAGGAACTGTCACCATGTCTCTAAGGCACCAGATGCAATAGACCAGAAGCATCTGAAGGGCCAATCAAAATATTATGTAGTTACTTGCTAAAACTAGACTACTAAGGTTTACCTAGTCTACCGTTCTCCTTTCAGCAGTGACAAGACATGTGCCACGGAAATTTCATAAGTAAGGTGTGAAAAAATGGCTTTCCTTGTTTGCTACTCAATGCAAGGTGTCTTTTTTCATACCAGTAATGCTACGCCCTTTAGTAATAATGAGCAGTAATATTACAACAGCAATGTTCAAATTTCTTTTTATAGTGGTGTAGCTTCTTACTGGAGACGAAGGGACATTATTTAAAGATCGTGAAAACTCTACCTTTGGATAATTGTCTCTGTGATGCTAACCCCTTTTTGATCTCTTTGGGGTCAACAGGTCACTTGGTCAGCATGCTATTTGTTCTGGTCTTTGTTTCTGGTTAAGTGAAGCAACTGTTCTAAATCCCTATTTAAATGCGTGGACCAAAGTAGACAGAAAGTTCCTAAAGAATTATTTACAACTCAGCCTTTTACACTCATGCTGATGAGTTTAAATTTTCATGCTTGGACAAGATCATGAGCTGAGACTTTTTTTAAAAACATGGAATACAAACACACACACACATATATGCAGATCATTTCTTTTTAAAAAAGGAATATTGAAATAAAACATGTTTTAATCACATTCTAATAATAGCTATTGATGCCCATGACTTCGATGAATTGGTCCAACCTAGCACTACATCTTATGGTAGCAAATTCCAAAGTTTGATTATGTGTTATGTTAAAAAAAATTTTTTTTTTACCCCAAACCTCACCTGGTGGTTCTTGAACATGTTCAAGTTGTTTGGGGAACGATGTTTCATAGAACATATTTTAAGAAATATTGTTATAGAACATGCACAGCTTTCCTATGAGGCAGAGCAATAAAAACTAGTGGTAGAGCAGCCAATTCTCTTATTCAAAGGAAGTGTGTTCACCATTCTCCTTAATGTACAGCCAATCCCTGGGTTAAGAATGTCCGACTTAAGGACAACCCCTAGATATGAACAGGCTGCTTATTGCTAAAAATGATGAACAGTATTTCTCCTTCTCTGAGCCGCCAAACTGCTGAAACCACATGTTTTTAATACACAGCCCATTTTCAGTAGTTCCTGAAAGCATAATGTGGCTTCAGTGGTTCATCAGCTGGAGGAAAGACAACGCCGTCCACCATTTTTAGTAAGTGGCAGTCTGTTTGTAAGCACAAGTTACGACTTAAGTAGAAATTTGAGTTAAAGACAAAGCTAGAAATGGAATTTGTTCTTAACCCAAGAGCTGCCTATAATATTAGTTTACTTCAGAGGTGGGTTTCAGCAGATTCTGATCAGTTCTGGAGAACCAGTAGCAGAAATTTTGAGTAGTTTGGAGAACCGGTAGTAAAAATTCTGACTGGCCTTGCCCCCATCTGCCTCCCAAGTTCCAGCTGATTGGGGGGAAATGGGGATTTTGCAGTAACCTTCCCCTGGATTGGGGACAGAATGGAGATTTCACAGTATCCTTCCCCTGCCACACCCACCAAGCCATGCCCACCAAGCCATGCCACGCCCGGCAAGCCACACCCACAGAACCTGTAGTAAAAAAATTTGAAACCCACCACTGGTTTACTTATATGCCACTGAGTTATAACAGCTGTTTACTGTATGGAGAAATACTGTAGCCACTACCCTGATCTGTGTCCAAGAAAAAACCTGCAGTACTGTAATCCTTTTTTATCGAATTAATCCACCTTACTGGTGGTCTCCCTTTTTCTACATCCCTCAATCTTGCCAATCATAGCTATTTTTCTAGTCCAACAACTAATAGGCCACCATAGGCCAAACGTATGTGAATTTCTGCTTGTGTTGTTGCTTCAACCCTCACTAGGTATATAACACCATGAAATTAGCTTCACAGGAAGGCTAAAACTACTTTTATTGCGATTGACTAAAATAACAGCATCTTGAAGGTCTGATTGTGCTGTACTTATTCCTCTTCTTATAAGTGAGTGAATTAGAGAAGTGTCTGCCTGAGGCATTTCCAGATGTTATCTCAGGGCTCTGCATTTAAAAGTTGCTTCAACCTTTTTTGTCTAAGTAATGGTTCCTACATATCTCTGTAGCAGTCAGCATTTTCTTAGTCCAGGACTGATTGATTTATCCATGCTACTCTTAGAAACTATTTCCAGATCCATATATTGAAAGCATTTACCTTTTTCTCTCTCTCTTTTTCCGTGTCCACCTTTCAATCTGTATGTTAGCACAAAAAAGATTTTTGTTGACACAAAAGTACCTTTATTCTTCATGAATGTCTTCAAGTTTGCCACTGCCTTCCATCTTCTCTACCTCTCCAGCACATTGTCCATTTTATGTATTTGTGAATTAAGGAAACAAAGCAATTTACCATCTTAATTGGAACCCAACAAATGCTATTAAAAGAAAAAATCAAGTATGTAGTATCATCAGATGGCAATCAATTTTAAGAAGACACACAACTATTGAATAGGGCCAGAGTATCTGCACAAGTTACATTAGATGAGAATCAGAAGATTCAGTTTGGGAGAGAAAATTTGCCATAAGTATCAGAGGTTTGGAAAATATTCTGGGGTTTCACATATCTGTAACTAATAGAGAACAAGCCGCTGTATATGCCTTTTTTTTTTTTTTGGTCATTTCACATTTGACAAATACTGGAAAGGCCTTTGACACATATAAAAGCATAGTGCTGTTCTTTTAAGAATTGGATTGTTTGCTTCTGCTTTTCTTTGCTCAGATGTGAATCCAGTTGTGTGATGCCCCTTGACTTTGTCAAGCAGCTATCCTTCTCCTTTGAACCAAGTGGTTGGCTAGAGATGGAGGGAGTTAGTGGATTCACATGACTAATGCCGGATTTTGCCCTCTGCTTGGCTTTCCAGGTCTAAGTGATTGATTGGCTTCTGATTGTGCTCCTAGATGCTAAGGCTTTGAGCAGCCTGTAAACAGAACAAGCATAAAGGAGGAGGATCTGGAGCTCCCATTGGATACTAGTATTGCCAGTAGACCTATGGCTAGAAATGTCATCTTAAACATGCCTCTGGCTGCTCATGGTTTGCTCTGATGGTTGGGAGTGAACTTTAGGTAGCAAAGGTGTGATCAAGAGACCCCTCCATTGCCAATTGAAAGAGCCTTAGGTGGGCAACCCCCTATTACTGATCAAGGAAATTCCGTTATAAAATTCTAGAGCTCATCCCAGCCAGATTACCCATGAGACTGGCATGATGGTGCCTTGTGTGGCTTTCAATTAGTCCCTAAAACAGTAGTGTCATGGACAAGCATCTAAGAATTTCATGGTGTGGGACTATCAGAAGGGTGTTTCATGTTTGGAATGTGTAGGTATTTGATGATATTACCAACTATCAGGTGCTTTTCTGAGATAAACTGTTAAATTCAGGGTTTTTATCCAAATATCTTTCACTCAATCTCCCATAACTATCTCAATTTGTCTACAAAACAAAATAACATAACCCCTTCTGTTTATTAACAATGCTTAACAATAATCTACAATGCTGAAAAAAATAATTTAAAAAAACCTCTGTGAGATTGTCATGCTGTAACTATTTAGTTTCTGAAATACCATTTCTTTTTAAAAAAAATAACCAGTTCATCTCTGTCTCCGATGTTAATATCAGGTTTTAAGTCTTTCGGTATCTGAATGGTGTCTGAATATGTTCATTTTGCTTTTTTCCTGTATTTTTTGTGTATATTCTTGTTCAGTCGAGGTTTCTACAAGGAAACTAAAATGAATCTTGTAACTACAATGCCCTAGCAAGATCTGCTATCAGCCAGTGAGAAAGAACATTGTGCAGATGAGGGTTATGCAAAGAAGTGTTCATTGGAAAAAAACCATGGAGTCTGGAACTTAACCTTGCAATTCCTACAGACTCAGCCTCTCACCTTTTGTGAGCACATAGTATATTACAAGTACCCAGAGCCAATGGGATCTAGTCAGGTCCTCCATCTTTATTCCCAGTGAATCCAGCAGGTACTTTGCCTCCCCATGACATGCTTAACTAATCTCAAAGTACGTAAACACCAGAGGGCCTTTACTCTGGCTTTATGTCATACCCTCCCCTCAGCTGTCTTTGAAAGCTGAGACAGGAAGAGAGACAATGCCCCTGTGACTCTGGACATAAATCAGAAGCAACAAACCATGTGCTTCTCCAGTGCCTGTATTACAGAGACTGTTACTAGCCTCATTTCACCATTACTACACAAATACCAAGAGTGTAGATGGCAAATTTATTACCTCTGCTGCTTTCAGATACCAATCTTATCCCAACATATAGTCAGGTTCTGTGCAGCATTTAAAATACATCAGATAATGACTGGTGTCATAAATTAAGACTACATGAGCACCTAGTTCATCACACTAGTACACTCTATAATGTGCCATATACTAATCTTTATGCCCCCCTACATCCATCTAACGCTCCTAAATCTTCTTTATTTTTTAGACTTGTTTTTAATATACTTTTAATACTTTTTTTAGCTTTTAGAAAATTTTATATTCTTATATACCTTTTATACCTTTTTAATTGACCATAATCCAGATGTGATTTGACTAGAAATCTTCAGATGTATTTTGCATGTTGAAAACATTGGCTTTAAGAAATGCTTCCAAGTTGTTCCCAAAAGAAAATATGAATCACAGAAGGGGATTTTTAGCTTCAGAAATAGCTAGGGCAGCATTGCTACACACTGAAAAATGTAAACACTGTTTACAACTCTGTTTAAAAAGCTTTGGGGAAAAATATTGGGAAGTACAAATACAAGGCATTCAACATCTTTGAGAAGTGCTAATCTCCGGGGCTTTCTTCCACCACTGAATATACTGTAGGAAAAATCTAGCTCCGGTGGCTCCATATATTCACATGTCAAAAGGGGAACTGATAGCTTTGTTTGCACACACCGTATTTTTAGAGGAAATGCTAACAATGTTTTTATCTTGGTTATAAGTGTTTGATTTTTTTCTGTATTATTTCATGGTTTAATACGTTGTATGAACAGTCGCAGGGACAGTAATCATAACAAGAGGCTTATGAAGACTATGATATTGTTTAAAATGATTTAACAAAGTTTTACCTCTGTAAGTTATACAAAAGTGAAGTGCCAACTATGTTTGGTGAGGCTTATTTCCAAGGGACTGGAGGACTGCAATGTTAGGCACAGGAGAGCACCGCATGTTGTATTTCTGACAGCAGAAACTTTTTTTCACTGTTACATGCAGCATGTATAAAACCAAATCTGGATTGAAGCCACAATAGGAAGCCTTCATGATATTAACTCCAGATGAGTTACTGAACTACATATTTGTTTGACCTTGTTTGAAATTACATGTGCAGTTTCAACTATTTAAGGAAAGCACTAAGGATGTGCAATCATCTAAAATATATCTATTGAAGTTAACAAATCTTTTTATTTTATTTTATTTTATTTTATTTTATTTTATTTTATTTTATTTTATTTTATTTTATTTTATTTTATTTTAAAAAAACTCTTCTTTTTGTGCAATAGTCTGCTTGCTGCCTTCCAAATGAACTGGACCATTCCCACCATCTCCAATCAACAGCGTTCTAAGTCAGGTTTACTGGAAAAATGAGGTGACATCCAAGATAGCATCAGTACGAAAGATGAGTTTGAGAGTTCCCGACTTCATTAACAAAGAAAAAAACAAGAGGCAATAGAGATAATGAAGTCCACTAAAAATATAAACTATCAAGGGGAATGTGACAATGGCGCATTTTATTTTTTATATTTTAATAAATAAAATTAAGCTGCATAATTGCATGACTAAATTTCCAGACTAAGCAAAAAAAAAAAAAGTTAATTCTTGCAAACACAAAGTCCAGAAAGCAAGTAGTACACCTCCAATATAATTCTGACCATGATCCAGGAAGGCTTTCAGCTCTTCACAGGTGTGGATGTTGCTTTCATCATCTTTTTGAGATGATGATAGTTTGGGAGGATTTTCATAAGAAAGTCCAGCTGTAATGTTTGTGGCTAAAATGAAAAGCACAATGTTAGAAAAATATACATAAATCTAAACACATCTGCTTAAAAGAACCAACTGGACCACAACTTCCATATATTCCGATCAGCATGGCCAATGCTCACAGATTATAGAAACTGTGATCCAGAAGATTTGAGGAAGACTCAATTGCTTATTTTGGTACAGGAATGCAACATATCTAGCTCTCTGATGACTTGAAGGGAAGGCTTTAACTCAGCAGTAAAAGACGTGATAGCCTCTTTCATGGACGTCACACTGGAGATTCGGTTTTCCAAACTGGAAAACTCCTGCCTAAAATGTATGATTACTGTCACCAATCAGTGTTGAAATCATTAGGTTAGATGGATCAAGGGACTGACTTGTTTTAAGGTAATTCCTATTAAGAAAATTTGTTTTCCAATTTCTCCTTCTCAAATGACACATCACAAATGTCTTCCTCACAAATATAAGGCATATTTTAAACCACTCTTTTTGCATGAAGCAATGAAAGTTTCAGCAATATTCCCATAATTACTTCAGTTCTCCACACCTTATGCAGTAACTGAGGAAATGCTGAAGCCTTTCTCCACTGTTTCATGCTGAGGAAGATTGGACTGAAAAGCTAGTTAGCTTGGTCTGAATATGGACATGAATATCAGTTATCATTCATCATCTGATCCTTAGCTACTCTGGCTTCTTCTTCAATCAGCTAGGAAACTAGAATCATGATTTTAAAGGTGGTTTCCGTTTTTTTATTACATGTGAATTGACAAACTATAGTGATAATAGTAGCACTGTAACAAAAAAAAAAAACACTGCAAGAATGTATAGAGTATAAGTGAAATATAGTAATATGTCACGTAAATGGTCTCAGTTATGCACAAACTTTCTTCTTTTTGTATTTTAATTGTTGAAAATCAATAAAATATTTATTTAAAAAAAAAAAAAAAACCCCACTGCAAAGCAATAACGTACCCTGACATAACCTCACTTTGCCTGTTTATCTGAAATCATAGGTCATTAACAAAAGTCACAAAACTCTTTTATTGAACAGTGCATCCCTTATCCTGGGAGAAAGAGAGATTGATCATCCACAAAAGACAGGGTGATTTGTAAAGGAAAAGGCAAGAAAGAGATGCACCTCTGTCCTATCTCAACTGGACCCTCAGACCAAACTATCTGGTCACAATCTTCTCTATCTAATGCTACTTATATTGCCAAGATTTTGACTCCCCCCCCAATTTAGTTAAATCTGAGGTCAAAGTAGGAAAACTTTATCAACAGGATATTAATGGGATACAAATCACAAAGTGCACATTTTTCAGGGCTCTGCTCACTGACTGGATTGGTAAACTTGCACCCCGCAAATCAGACAATCTGGTGACTGAAGAACTCAAGCTGCCTTGCACACTTGTTGCCTACTCACCTGTGGCCGCTCAGTTTGCACTCGACGAAGACAGTCCGCTCCATAGATGACAGTGTTCTCAGGGATGACTTCGTATGTGTTGACGTTGCAGCAGGCACCGATAATGCAGCCACTTGTCAGGATCACATTTCTACCAACAACTGCTGTAGGTGTAGAGAGGAAGAAAGGTGACCTTGACAGAGAAATTCAAGAGCCAGAACGAAGAGGCGTGTGTATGTGTGAGAGAAACATCTTTTATGTCTAGTCTTCTCTGTGTTTAGATACTGTTTTTCTAAATTGTAGGGTAAAGTCATATAAAAGGAGCCGCAGTGGTTAGAATGCGATGCTGCAGGCTACTTCTGCTGATTGCCGGCTGCCTGCAATTTGGCAGTTCAAATCTCACCGGCTCAAGGTTGACTCAGCCTTCCATCGTTCTGAGGTTGGTAAAATGTGGAGCCAGATTGTTGGGGGCAATATGCTGAATCTGTAAACCGATTAGACAGGGCTGTAAAGCACTGTGAAGCAGCATATAAGTCTAAGTGCTATTAATATATGCAGGCACATATTGATTGACCACTGTGCTAGGGAAGAATGGCACAAGGAGCCCTCTTCCTGTCTTAGAACATTAGCAATTAGCTAATGTGTTGTTTAGTTGCGGAGAACAAAGTTTCCAAACAAAGTGATGACCCTCCGCTAGAGGCTGTGGGTTCAGAGTGAGATAAAACCCTCCTAACGAGATGGAGATGCGTCTTACCCTCTGCATTGGTACTCCCCCCTCCCCCCCAAGGGAACAGACCTGTCATCATAAGGATTGTTTTGATTATGGCTGGACCTGCTGTGGAAGCTGTGATCTTTTTGGCAATTTATCAATCATCTCATTGCCAGTCCGCAAGATAACAATTTTGCAGTGATTGAGCATCCTTTCCCTATGTACCATATTTTTTGCAGTATAAGATGCACTTTTCCCTCCCAAAAAAGTGGGTGGAAATGTCTATGCATCTTATGGAGCGAATATAGCCTATTGCCGCCACCTGTCGCTCACTGCCATCCATCATTGGTTGGATTGGCCTCTCGGAATACCACCAATCAGCTGTTCCAGGCAACAGGTATTGCAGTTGCCTATAGCAGCCTCTGCCTGTTGCTGTTGCCGCCATTCGTCGGCGAATGCGGCTGCAGCAACAGGCAGCAATAGGCAGGAATTGCCGCTGCATGGAACAGCTGATCAGCGGTATTCCGGGAGGCTGATCCAACTGTCGATAGGCGGCGGCAATATCTGGGGAACGCTGGAGAAGGCTCCAGAGGCAGCAAACAGAGAGGAGGCAGCAATAGCGCTGTTTCTGGTCAGTCAGCCCACTGATTGGCGGGGCTACGGGAAGCCTGGATCCAGCTGTCACTCAGCTGACCGGTGGTGAGCAAAACGGAGCGGAGCCCTGACGAGCCATGTGCTGGGAGGCAGAGGCAGATTTTTTGAGGAAGAAAACAAGAAAAAAAAATCTGCCTTGCCCATTTGCCTTCGCCGTGGCCTGTTTGCGCCATGGCCCATTTGCCGCAGCTCATTTGCTGCTGCCACGGCCTATTCAGGCAGCAGCAGCGGCAATAGGCAGCACACGAACCCCCTCCCCCCCACCGCAATATTTACTCTATAAGACGCACAGACACTTCCACCCACTTTTGGGGTGGGGGGGTGGGGAGAAAGAAAATACATTTTATGGTCCGAAAAATACAGTACCTTTGTTCTGGGAAATGTGCCAGGATGGTACCATTTGGAGAAATCTTTGTTAAATGGGCTACCCAGCATCATTTTATACAGTATACCCAGTTTGGATCTCCCAATATATTGCCAGTGCAAAGCAGATACTTCTATATCTTTCTTCTGCTACACTACTCCACAATTAACTATTGCCCATCCTCAAAGTGAAGCGCATTGGGGGGGGGGGTATTTTTATAGGTTTGCAAATGATAACAAGGGACCCTATTCTTTTGAAAGGCTTTGAAGATTGGCTGTATTCAACCACTGAGGCAAGAATGTTTTCTAAGTTTTTACTGATATTGCTGTATCGTAATAATTATATTATTTATACTCCTTTAATTATGTTTAAATTTCATATAACTGAAAAACTAAAGTTAATGAAAAGGATGGCCATTTTCTCACTTATTTTTAAGTTGTACAAAATAATCATCACATACTTACCTTTTGACTCAATTACATTGTTATCTCCTATTTTCATTGCTTCAGAATCTGCAAGCGTGGTTAAGAATATTTGTCTGCATGTTTCCCATATCCTCAGTTCTCCCTAATACAGCAAGGGACCTTTTGCAGCTCCACTGCCTTTAAGAAAGATCCTGGGAGACCATTATTTTAACTTTATATCTTTGGATACAGACGAATAACAGAATAACAGATTTGGAAGGGACCTTGGAGGTCTTCTAGTCCAACCACCTGCACAAGCAGGAGACCCTTATCATTCCAGACAAGTGAATTAGATCACATGCAATAAAGTTAAAAAGCAATTATAGTAAACTAATGAAACCTCTCTCTTTAGCGAAAGATTCTGATAAACATGTTATTTTTAAAAAGCTGAAATAACATCCCTATTTTTTTCATTTGACTAAAAATTACCATGAACCTTAGACAATATACTTAAAAGTGTAATGCTATGACATTATAGTTATAACAAATTGAATTTTATTCAGCAGCAATGAATCAATGAGATTTTTTTCTCTCTACTAAATTAGCAAAGTGTAGAAAATAATTGCAATTAAACTAATAATATTTTATCTATTTTATTGAAGTAGATGCACTTCATAAGTGCTTAACAGCAAACAACATACATTCCAACCTTTAGCCACAAATTTAGGGATCTAAGACTACATCACAGATACTTACTGTCTGATGCAAACATATATCTTTCTAATCTTCCATTTATTCTTCAAAAGGATACAACAGCCAACTTCAAACACATTATTAGTGCCAATGACCATCGGTTTGGTTCCTACTTCCGCTGTATTAGGAATAATGTTTTCAGGATAGCTGTAGAGATGGAAAAGGTGTTTTAACATTTTTGTGTTTAAAAACAGGCATGTCATGCCCTTAAAACCAAGAATTTTATCTTTAAAGTTTGATACTAACTTGAACCTTTTCATTAAGCTGCTATTCTACATCAGACTCACCGTCAATCAAGGTTATTCCAGAATACAGAGATCATTTTGTAAGAATGTTTTGACAAAATAATCATAATAATATAAAGATTCAAAGATATGCTATGGAAAACTGAACTAAGAATAGGTTTACAGGAAAATTTAAATCTGAAATACAACAAAACCTCAAATTTATTAATTCTCATTCAATAGACTGATTCAAAATGCTATTCAAAGTGAATAATGTTTACATATTTTATATAAATTTATGACAGGAGAGTACAAGTACATCTATGCATTAATATTTGCTATACTAATCGGGAAAGCTTCAAATGATTATCTTAGAGTTGCAAATATGTTTTTCCTTTTGTATGCAACTCATGATGACAATACTAAAAAATGGCTGGTTATCAATAGAAAAAGGATATTAAATTTTCAACGTTACAAATTCACTTAATTCATTATAATTATTATACTTAGCATTTACAATTTCACTGAATTGGTATTTATTACAATTAATATTTCCCAATTTCTCTGTTAAGATCACAGACCTGAACATCTACTGAACATTGAAAATTGAAACAAAAAATTTACACTGAAGGTAATATGAAATTATTTCAATGGCTGCATGCTGCTAATTTCTACCTGAGTAAATACAATCAATATATGATGCCCCAGGAACAGGTTATTAGTTCCAACAGAGATGGCATGTTCCTGATCCCTTCTATCAAGCAATGCCAACTGTTGTGACTAAGGCAGTATACTTTCTATGTCGCAGTGCCAACCCTGTGGAACAGACTGCCTCTCAAGATTCAGATAGCCCTGACCCAACTGAAGTTTCATAAGATTCTTAAGACTTGGCAATACTCGAGCATTTGGCCAGAGTATTGAGTGAGCCCTAGGAAATGTGGTATTATACTGATTCGTATCTCTATTGACAATTTGTTCTACTTTTAATTTTTTAATGATTGTTTTTGTTTGTATACTGCCCAGAATTGTATAGGTTGCGTGGCCATCCAAGTGGAATGAATGAAATAAATATCTTAAGAAAGTTGATTAAATTATACTAACCCATTAATTATAATTGCCTGTTCTTCTATGAGATTACCTTCCCCTATCACAATTGGTCCAGCTTCTGCAATGATTCGGGCTTTGGGATGCACCACTGTCCTAGGTCCTATAAAAAATACGTATTGCTATAATTTAATGTATCATCAAAATATTTCAAGGAAATGTATTATCCTGAGCACAAATTTATCTGAAAATACCAATTTGCTTTAGTCAACACAGGACTGCTGTCAGCCCTCTCCGTACATTTTAAATGAGTGTAATATTTACACATTAAAAGAAAAATCACAAACATTATCATACAATCATTTGCTGCAACTTATTTCATCAACATTTTTATTGTCCTACATTTGAACAAAAAAATGCTTTTTAAAATTTTAGATAGTTATCTCCATTTGTTGAAAGGGCAACATGAACAGGGTTTAGAGCTAGGATTATGGCAGCAGCATTAAGCAAAGATGGGAAAAAGTGCAGATACCAGCATCATCTTTCTGAACTATTAGAGCACCACTAGATATTTACTATGAGTACATTTAAAATGAGTACTAACTCTTTAACTTTCTAAGCTTTGCTGGTTTTAACTTTGGTTGTGGCTTACCGCACTATATAAACATAGACAATTTGTTAATAATTCAACGGTATTGTGATATCTAAGTTAATTCAATAATCAAGTTAAGTGTGTTGGGCTAACCCAACTGTATCGTTCTATAAAATTATTTTCTCTTACCAATAGTCACATCTCCTTTGATTTCGCTCTCCACACAAACAACAGCTCCAGGTGCAATCTTCACACTAGAAAAGACATATACAGAAACAGTAGCAGTGATTGGTATTTTTCTCATGCATTTGCTCATCTCTGTCAGATAGTCCCAGATCCTTGGAAATGCATTTAAAAAAGAATAGAGAGAAAGCTCTCTATCTATCTGGATGTATCTGGGGGGGGAAAAAGTGTATGAAGCAAAAGTGATGAGAAGACTTAATCTTGATCCACAGTAGTGCTCTGTAAAAGTTTAAAAGTCCCCACATGGAGGAATTATGCAACTTTCTGTGGTTCTGTATCACTGCTATTAACCAATAACTGCCTGCAATGACAGTTTAAGTTTAATTAGACAGTTTGAGGGCAGGGAGCTGTTTTGTCAGTAATAAAACATTGTTATGTCACTGTTGAGAAACCACAATACTGCCTTAATTGCAGTTCTAGTCGAAACACTGGACCAGAGAGCTAGGAAGACACGGACATATATTGTGATTTGCAAAACAGCTTCTAGTCTCACACTATCAAAATGTTGTCAGTTACTAAATCAATGGGAAGCTTTAGCTCACCTCCACCTGCCACCTGTAGTATTAACACTCAGGCCTAATAGTTATTTAAAGAATTTCTAAGCTGATGAATGCAAAGCACTTAAAATTTTTTTAGGAAAAACGTTGCATAATATTAAGTAGTAGGAAAACAACAACAACACATTTTCACAGTCAAGTTTTTTGAAAAAGGAGGATTCTCTTTCCTCCTTTTCCCCCAGAACGATTTAGGAATATCCACAAGGTGGCTTTGCTTCTTCTAATATAAAGGACCTCAGTGAAAACGTTAATAATAATAATAATAATAATAATAATAATAATAATAATAATAATAATAATAATAAATGATAATAATAATATCAATGCAAAGCCTCATTCAAGATATTCAGCAAACTGTGGAAACCTTCCAGAAATCATCAATGCTCCTATACAAGGGTGACATCCGAAACTGAAAAATAAAACCACGGAATGAACAGCTGGATTCCCCCCTTTGATATAAGTAAGGCTTTCTCGAGTGGCATTGGGAGTAGCAATATCCCGCTTTACGTCCTCAAAACCAGGGGTCTCCAACCTTGGCTGCTTTAAGTCTTGTGGACTTCAACTCCCAGAATTCCTCAGCCAGCAAAGCTGGCTGAGGAATTCTGGGAGTTGAAGTCCACAAGTTTTAAAGCAGCCAAGGTTGGAGACCCCTGCTCAAAACCGCCCTCTCCGACTGGATTGAATTACTTGCGGGGTTGTTGAAAGCGGACATTTATCGGCAGATCCGACCTCCTCTCTTCCTTTGAAGAGGCTACCCTTATGGCAGCAGCTTAGTAGCAGCTGCTTAGTAGCAACAACGGTCCATTGTAAAGAACTGGGCGTCCTTTTTGGACCCTCACAGACAACGTAGCCTTGAAAAAAATGGACCCAAGGAGCATCTAAAGAAAACAACTCCTATGGGGGGGGAGGGGGGGAGGGAAGGATCCAGAGATTAATCGCGCTCAGAGGCCCCGCTTACCTCTTCTGCGCCTTCTCCGCCATCTTTCCTTTCACCCATCCATCACTCGACCTGCGGCGAGGCACCCTTGCAGATGTGGCGGCCTTTAGCGGATCGAGGCAGCGCGGCTGGCAATCAACTCGTCAGACCTTGCACTCGGTCTCCCGAGCAGCAGGTGGCGCTGGTGGCGCGTGCTCTCTCGTTGCAAGCCGCGGAAGGAGCGGCCGATTGAGAAGCGGTAACGAGGCATGACATGCGATTGCCATTACAACGGAAAGGGAACCGGCGCATAATAGCAATAGCGCTTGGACTTATATACCTCTTCACAGTGCTTTACAGCCGTCTCTCTGAGTCTAAGTGATTGTGCTATATATTTATATATAATTAAATAAATGCATAACTGTGTAATACTATTTATTGTTATTTTATTCATTATAGGTGTGTTTATGCAATTACAACTTTACCAAATTAATACATACAGAAATTATTGCTTATATTAATGCATACTTTATTTAATAAATTATTATTAAAATAAAGCAGTACTACTGATATTTACAGTAAACATAAATGTCTTGTCCAAACTGGATAAAATTATTTTTTACAGTATCTATCACCCTGCAATACAAATAATTCCATCTTGACTGCTTTGTGGAAGGAGCAGTTTAGTATAAGGTAGGGTTTAGTACTGAGTTTAAATTGGGGCGGTAGTCTGTTCCTGGGTGGGAGGCATCACAAAGATCCTGCATGGGTTATCTTTCTTATACTGGGTATACTCTTACTTTCTCAACCAAGACTGAATGGTTTGCTTCTTTGTATCTCAGGGTAAACAAATCTTCATTGTAAAGCTGAAGCCCTGTTTCACATTTGTTGGAAAAATAAGAGAGGTCGCTTTGTTCTAGCTAGGTTTCTGAAGCATAAGATATAAATCAGTATGTGTCCCATTCCTTCTCTACTCACTGCCCCCTCATATAAAATATATTTTATTTTATTTCAATATGGTTAGATGAAAGATCTCATCTTGAACAAGCTAGGAGAAGCCCTGGTCTTGCAAACATCAGAGAAAATGCCTTTTGCATTTACCAGAATCTCAGGTCTCATGCAGTGAGACAACACTCATAAGAATGGCACATTACATCTTCAGCAAATGGATAGAAGTTTGTTTAGGATAACCCCTTATTTAGATTCATAGTGGGTTCACAAACTAAATATTTCAGCTTGCTTCATTGGAGGAAGCTCCTTTAGGTCTTGGATCTATGTCTAGCTGCTATAGGACTTGGAAATCCATCTTCTGATTTACATTGACATTTAGCTTCAGTAAATATGGAAAGAGGAACACTTTGGTATCTGGTTTGTTGTCTCTTTTTTATTTGCATTTAATCTAAGATCACTGCAATAAAAGTACATAAAATAATGTAATGAAACAATTCCAATTTAATACCAACTTGAAAAGTTTTTTTTAAAAATACAAAGTTTTCAAATCCCGATGAACAGGATAACTCTATAGTATTATGTATATATTTTTTTTATTTCTTTCAGTCATGTCTGATTTTTGGAGACTGCCTGAGCAAGCAGTCTTGCCATTGTTTCCTTCCTATGGCTGAGAGAAAGTGATTGGCCCAAGAGAAACCCTGCTGGTTTTGTACCTAAACTTGGATTAGAACTCACAGTGTCCCAATTTCTAACCTCATGCCTTAATCACAACATCAAATTGGCTCTTATTATGTATATAACTGTTTCTTTAGTCCAACAACTAAAATCTTATTGATGCTCATTATCATCACAGCTGCCTTTTTTTGCATTGACAATACTGTTTAACTGACATGCTTATGATGGGAAAAATAGCAACACACGTGTGTTTCTCTCCTCCTTAAACATGTCATATATAATGAAAAAGTTAAAACAGTTCAGGATTGAGGCTCTCATCTGCTTCCAGTGATTCTTGTAAACAGTGTCCAGACAGATCAGGCAGACACAATCTGTCAATTCAAACTTCATGACATGAAAGCAAAATGAAAATGCCATTTTGGCAAGCAAATCACATTCCCTTTTTTTCTTGATACAGAAATATTCAGGAAATCTAGGGCAGAGACTTAAGTTTCTTAAGCAGATTGAATTGGTCACTGTTGTTTTGTCTTATGACTCCTACTATTAGCTCATCCCATATAGGAAAATTTCACTGCTGGATGATGAGTATTTTGATTTAAGTGAGATCAAGGCTGGAAGATCAACAAAGCAGCAGTTGATAGTGTCTGTGAAAGGGGGAAGCACATTTGGCTGCCGTTCTATACAGTATTTTCTTTTCTTTCACCGTTTATGTATCTCTAAGAATGTGCCTGTAAAGTATGTGTGCTTATTTATTATTACTAGTTCATTATCTATCCTTAGCAAAAATAAACACACAATCCTACAATCTCTATTCCCAAAGAACAGTGTTTGAGATACTGTAAACTTATTCAATGCTTGGAGGACTAGCAAACTTTCTTCACTTTGTTTGATTGGGCACATGAATAAATATAGGAATGTATGTTCCTTGAATAGCAATAGCACTTAACTTATATACTGCTTCACAGTGCTTTACAGCCCTCTCTAAGCGGTTTACAGAGTCAGCATACAACAATCTGGGTCCTCATTTTACCGACCTCGGAAGGATGGAAGTCTGAGTCAAGCTTGAGCCTGGTGAGATTCAGTCTGCCAAATTGCAGGCAGCTGTTGTGGCCCGCCAGTGGCCTGCGCGGATTGATCCTGACAAGGCTGGTGTGGTGTCGCGCCAGCAGCCTGTGCAGCCGGCGCTCAAGTCGGACAGCGAGGAGGCTGAAGAAGATGTGGTGCCAGAGGCAGGGATTCAGCCAGGGCCTTTAGAACCTCCAGAGGCTCCTTTAAGTGAAGAGGATGAAGTGGAGGAGCCTATTCTCAATGCACGGGCACGCAGAGCTGCCAAAAGGCAGGAGTGGTTACTTAGGAGCATGTCTCCTCGAGAGTAAGGCTTGAGGCTAATTGGCCACTCCCTTAGCCTATTTAAGTTTGCACACAGCTTGTAAAAAGCTGCAGGAAACAACGTTTGTTTGTTCGCTGATCATTGAGTTTGGATTTTCTTTGCAAACCTTGCTTCTGGGCTTTCTGCCAACTCTAGTAAGACTCTAATCTGTGGAATTTCTGGCAGGTTGTTAAGAACGTTTTATTAACAGACTGCATTTGCAAAAGACTGTGTTTTGAAGTAAACTGAGTTTTGTTTGGAGTTTGTGTGTGCTGCATTCTTTGGGATCCGTAGCTGGGGCAGAACAGCAGCCGGCAGTCAGCAGAAGTAGCCTGCAGTACTGCATTCTAACCACTGCACCACCACAGTTCCTGGGTTCACTTATGATGGTTTTGGGAAGCATGCCAGTTCTAAAATGGCAACTTTGTCTCTATCACCTACCCTCCAAACTACTAGAATTCTGGACCAGGTGAAGCTTTTAGACTACCTGCAGAGGAAAACCCATATAGAAAAACTTTGAGACAGCTAATATGCTTATTTTTAATCACCATGAACCAAACTGCAAATTTAATGGGGTTTCATTCTATGCCTGGAACACAGCCTGAAATGAGACATCCCAAACAACAAAGATTCCCAACAATGTGTAGAGTGCATGTCACCACTGTGCAGTTGGGAGGGAGGAAATTACTTAGGAGAAGCAGAAACAGGAGGAGTGGAGTGCTTTCAACTTTCTCCTGATTGTCTCACTTTTACTGAAATCTTTCTTTCCTGTCTGCTTTTTGACCACTTAGTCTAAAGCTCCCAAATTGTTTGTGACATAAGTTGTAGCATTTACAATCTAGGAGTGGAACCTCTGAAGCATCAGTCAGGCTTTATAAGAGGAGAGCCAGGCTAATCTATGGTGGAAAATAATCACGACCTTTTCCTGCTAACATATTTTATTAGAAGGCATACCCTTTCATGAATAGCAGGCTCACTTTCTCAGATGCATAGACTTGCTGGCATGAAAACTTTTTTTAAAATAAAGTTTATTAGTTCGAAAAGGTGCAGCCAAATTCCTGGTTTTTTTAAAAAAATCAACTAGACTGCACTTCTTTAAGTGCTGGGTATGTAAGAAGTACATTATAGATATATAACAACAACACAGTCCCTAATTTTCAAACGCACTGTCAATAAAGCGATGTTTGGTCCTGCATATTTTTTGCCACCAGACTAAACTCTTTTTTAAAAAAACTTGCTCCAGGACTGGTCAATCCTTACGTTTGTTACTAGGAGCTTAACTCTTCAGCCATTTGTGTTTATTAGTATTTATTTTCAATATTTGACAATAGTTTTAAATAGTTACATGCACAACCCTGAAATCAATTGTTTTAGGACAAATTTACCTTAAGTAAATAGTTCTGAACCTTTAGCTAGATTCCAAAGAAGCCAGAAATAGATCTTTTTGGAAAAAGAAAAATGGCCTTTTCAGAATTATTCTCTTCTACATTCTGCTGTTTCCCTCTATGCAAAATCAACTTCATCTCTTTGTAATGGTCTTTGGGATGATGGGGAACATATTTATTTTTGGAAGTTGTTTGTATTGTAAGTATCTTTTTACTGACTTGATCTTAGTTGTTTAATTGATTTATTTGTATGTCTCTGTATGTGTTCGCGCACACGTGTGAAGGAAAGAAATGCGGAGCAAGTAAATGCATTGCTGCTATCTATGATTCATGCTGCTGTTTTAGAACTTATTAATTTACAAGTAATGATTTAAATTGTTAGCTTATGGCTTAACTCTATCTTTAGTTAGCTTAGGTTCTTTTGAAATAACTATCTGACCAAGAAATCTGGCCAGGAGAAATAGAAAGTGAGAACAAGTGGGTGCGGAGAAGCAGCAGAAGGAAGTAACATATTTTTTGGAGTATAAGACAAACCTTAGTTTTGGGGGAGGAAAATAGGGGAAAAAAATCTGCCTACCAGGTATTCATCTGGCTAGCGTCCTTAGCCTGGTCAGCTTCAGCACATTAGTTCGCTGGTTTTGAGTGTGCACCCTTGTTGGGGCTAAAAAATAGCTTCTAAAGCACAGCTGATCGTCGGAGGGAGCAGCAATGAGAAAAGCAGGCAAAGCGCGGAAGATAGCTTTGCTCGCAAGCGCCGCATTGGGGCTGAAAAACAGCTTCAAAAGCACAGCTGATCGTCGGAGGGAGCTCTAGTGACTAAAGCAGGCAAAGTGCGGCAGGGGTAAGAGAAGGCAGCAGCTGTTCTGGGTAGCCATTTTGGGCACCACGCATTGTGTTTTCAGCAATGAAGAAGATGAAGCATTGATCCTACTTTCATACAGTCCCTACAGTTAGAAACACAGCCTTATGTTTTTTCCACTATTCCAAAGCAGAGGGGAAGTTGTAATTGTCTCTGCAGACATGAAAAATTCTAATGTTAAAGGTTTAGTTTTAAATTAAATCTAATTGTGATTTAGTTATTCACTGTACTCCTACTCTCATGCAGAGTGCATGCTTCTTCTTTTCTTTTTTTTAAATAAAAGCTTCTGGTGTTTGTATATTTGTGAATGTATGAGCTGATTTGGACATTGCAAAGTAGCCCAACTGGGGTACTGCTTTCTCTCCAAAGCAGAAGTTACAGGAAACAGATGCTTCCTGCCTCCCGTTGGCTTAGCAGGGAAGCACCCAACATTTTTTTTTCCAAGAGAAGGGATGAAATTGACAGTCAGGATACTCTTTTGAGGAAGGAATTTTTAATATTTTGCTTAACACTTCAGATCTAGGTGATATATTTAGATTGGTAGTATCTTTCTGTTTCCATTTTCTCCCATTTTTAAATTATTACTAATTATGTATTTCTTTTTAAAATATTTGTTAAGTAGTTGGGGGCATTTAATTTTTTTTGTAATTAATTGGTTTTTTAATATGGTTTTGTACTTTAAAAATTTGTAATAAAATAAAATGAAAGTTAATTTTAAAAAAAGAATATGCTCCCATATTTTTGTTATGATGTTTGTTAAGGGAATCTTTCAAAAATTGTTTTTGTTTTGTTTTGTGCCATTGTGTCAATATTGGTTCCTGGTGACCCCTGATGAATTCCTGCAGTTTTCTCAACAAGATTTCAGAAGTGGTTTGCCATTGCTTCCTTCCTAGGGCTGAGAAAGAGGGACTGGTCTCAGATTACCCACCTGGCTTTGTGCTTAAGGCAGGATGAGAACTCAGTCTTCCAGCTTCTAGTCTAATGCCTTAACAACTATATTAATGTGGCTGTCTTCAAAATTTGGAAGGGTGCAAACAGTAAAGCAATTTCTACAGAAATAATAATCATTACAGACTTAATATTATTATTAATAAGAAATCTGCCAAATTGCCTGAAGATAGGTGCAACTGTTTTGTAAGCTTATTACTTGATATGATTAAAAGCAGACCCTTCTCCCTTTTTGGATAGAATTAGAGGACATTTTAAAGGAAGCAAACATCCTGTCACCCAAATTACAGTGGTTGATTAGCTTGCCATATTGTTAGCCATTTATTCATTTCCATCTTGGCTAGAGAAGGAAACATGAAAGTAGTTATACTTTCTTATCAAACTTTATGCCCATCTTTGTACAGTTTTCCAAAGAATTACATTGCTGAAAATATGGTAATTTGACTGCAAAGTTATTGGACTGTCACTAGTCGGCAGCAAAGAATTAGAGTTTTCTATTTCTTGTTTTTGCCACTTATTGGTTGTGAATTTTTTTTGTGGCTCAGATATATTACTTCTAGAAATTGCTCACACTATTTGTCATGGGCCTGATTCAGTATAGATTACTTCAGAGTGATTCTGTTTCTCCATATGGCGTCTCATAATTGGTTTGAATTGTAATGTTTGTGTGTTTTACATTTGTGTTTATGCTATGCCTGTAATGAAATTATGGGTTGTTGCTTTATTGGAAATTATTTATTTCACTGGATTTATATAGCCCCCCCTCTCACTTACATGAGTATGGGTGGCTCACAAGTTAAAACAACAAAGACAAATTTGTTTAAATGAATCAAAACAGTTAACAAATGCAAATAAAGGTTTTACTGACTTAAGAGGTTGGCATGAGAGAAAGATAAAATGCTGCTAAGAAAAGAACCATTATAAAAAGGTATGCTAATTAAACAAAATGACAAGCAAATCTCTACGTTTAACATTTTGGTAATCAATTTTATTCCATATTTATTTATTTCCACAAGCACCACCCTCAAACATAGAAGAAAGTATGCTATTTCTTATCAAATAAAGCAGACTTTTCTAGACTGAACAGAATATGGCTGTTGACGTTTGGATGGGATGAAACAATCCAGAATTGAACCTAAGTGGCATCCCTTTGAGTTACGTGTTTAACATCACAACATGTATAGAAAAGAGTTGAGTCTTCTACTGCAATATTGTAATATTGTTGACATTAGTGTGCCACATTTCTTCCCTTCCCGGAAGTAATGTGCAAAATCATTGCTAGCTCCAATGTTTCTCTAGGGATCACATTTTCTCTAAGGCAGCAGGACTATAAATTAAGTGTCCTCCTGGACTCATAGCTTCCAGTCTCCAAACTCTGCAGGTAACCCAGAAGGATACTACATGTGGTGGTATCAAAAGCCACCATGAGATCTGCTGCAGAGGTGGGTTTCAGCAGGTTCTGACCAGTTCTGGAAAACCAGTAGCGGAAATTTTGAGTAGTTCGGAGAACCAGTAAATACCACCTCTGACTGGCCCCACCCCCGTCTATTCTCTGCCTCCTGAGTCCCAGCTGATCAGGAGGAAATGGGGATTTTGCAGTAACCTTCCCCTGGAGTGGGGAGGGAATGGAGATTTTCCAGTATCCTTCCCCTGCCACGCCCACCAAGCCATGCCCACCAAGCCATGCCACTCCCACCAAGCCACGCCCACAGAACCGGTAGTAAAAAATTTTTAAACCCACCACTGATCTACTGGAATCAAAAGTGTGTGTATGTGTGTGTTACCCCCAAAGCTTCATCGAAACAGTTCCTCCAAAGGGAATTAACAAACATGTCAGAAGGACAATATTTCTCCCTTCATTGTCGTTCCCCAGCTGCTATCAAAATGTCATGTTTGAATATGACTATTTAGTGTCATACCTAACAATAATTAGTACATTTTGAAAACTCATAATTAGCAGCATTATGCAAGAGAGAATTGGCTTTATCCCCTATGTTCTAACAGCATACCTAAAAACAGGCAAACAGCAAATTGCACTTTATTTTACAAATCATCAGGTGGCAGCACAATCCAACGTTATAGTTTATTCTAAAATATTTTAAGTATTTCTGCAGGGATTCTTCTTGCAGGAAGTCCAAGCCTCCAAATGAAAAAGAATAATAATGCGCTAATTCACTGCTGATTAAGGCTGTTTCATAAGCAAGTTTTCTTCTATCCCTACAACAATTGAAACATCATGATTTTACAATCTTCCTTTAGCTTTTTTTTTTTTTTTGCATTATAGACCTGCAAAATTTGTAAATGCAATGATTGGTTGCAAAGGTATTTTTCCATCACTGTTGCAACTGTGAAAGGTTGCTAAACAAGTCAGTCACAAAAGGAGGACTACTATATTGTTAGCTACCCAGAGTCATGAATTTGAAATAGGTGGCCATATAAATGAAATAACAAAGAAAGAAACAATTGTGGATTTGAATTAATTATTGTCTTATGACATTACGTTATTGACTTATGACATTACGGTAGTTCAACATTCAATAGGCAACAATCTAATTATGTACAAATTATAAAAGGATGAGAATACCCCCTTTTGGTGAGGAATCCAGTGATGAAAAGTTAGTAAGTGACAAGTTCTGCAGGGGAGGGACAAATTTAATTCCTTTAGAAGTACAGGTAGTCCTCGACTTACAACAGTTCATTTAGTGACTGTTAAAGTTACAACAGCACTGAAAAACGTGGTTTATGACAGTTTTTTACAGTTACATTTGCAGCATCCCCATGTTCATGTGATCAAAATTCAGATGCTTGGCAACTAGTTCATACTTATAACCGTTGCTGTGTCCCAAAGTCATGTGATCCTCTTTTGCAACCTTCTGACAAACAAAGTCAATGGGGAAACTAGATTCACTTAACAACCAGATTACTAATTTATGAATGGCAGTGATTCACTTAACAACTATGGCAAGAAAGGTCGTAAAATAAGGCAAAACTCAATAAATGTCTCACTTAACAACATAAATTTTGGGCTCAATTGTGGTCGTAAGTCAAGGACTACCTGTATTCCCTGGCCCAGGCATGCATGAAGAGGGACTGCAAATATGTTTTACTGGCAGACATGTTTACTACTCTCTTCCCTCTTCTAAGGACCTCTTTGATACATTTAAGTTTTAGGTGTATATCTAAAAAATTGAGTGTGGCTATAACAAATGTGTTCATTGCAAACATACATGAAGCATGACAAGGGGGCAGAGCTGAAGTTGGTGACCAATCTGAATTTGTAACTGGTCAAAGAGTGTAACTGCCTTTCTTAAAGTATAATGACCAAGAAAACGGAAGATGTGATTTTGCCAACAGGACTGGGTACCCCAAGTTGATTCAGAGCTGTTGTGATTGTGTGATTGCTGCTCTTGGGGGTGGGTGGCTTCTTACATTATGATATTTTAATGCTGCAAGTGTTTTAATGCTGTGAGTTGAGCAGCCATATATATTAGATAGCTGATAGATAGATATAGATCGACCCCACAAATTATTGATCAGAATTCCCAAAGAGAGGCAATTTTTCTATCCTATATATCCCCATAACGGAATATGTAACAAGAAGCGAGCTGCTTAGATGTGCTGCAAATAACCACATTGTGACATAAACTACCTGGCATGATTTGGATCAAACAAGCACCAATATCAAGGAAGGCTATTTTTGTACTCCAGTTCCATCTATCTCTGTTCTCTTTTTTTTTGCCTTCAGAAGGCCATCGGTCATCTTGTTATGCAAGTGTTTGATCTTTGCCCGAGTATCTAAGCAAACACAATACTTGCTTGTTGGATCTCATTCAAATATTTTCTTCAGGAACAATATCGTCTTCTCCTTATGACCCCAAGTCATACAGTGCAGAGAGAATTCCTAAGAAAATATTTTTGCACATCAGTTCTCACCATCTACTGCTGAAACACAACATTGAAATCTTTCAGTGAGATATTTTTATTGTGGTTTCTGGCACAATAATCCTGCAGATCTTGATTTTAGAGTATAGAACAAATGTTAGAAGTTTAAGGATTAACATTCATAGGACAAGAATGTAAAGAAAGGGACATTCAAAGGGGAGTTACAATTCCAAAGTACACTGCTCTAAATGCCTTGGTTATTTTAAGTAAATTAAATAGTTCAAGTACATTCATTAATTTAATAGTACCAATAATTTTAACTGTGAGCCACCCAGAGTTTTGGCAGCTGACTTCCCCTCCTTGTTGTAGGTATGCATAGGATGTTTACATTTTTTATGGTTGGCTGGGTTTATGATTTGGTGAAGTTGAATTTTATTCCTGGTAAAAATGTGAAAACCGCCTAGAGTCATTGGGGTTGAGTGGAATATGAATGTGTTAAAAGAAATAAAATAAAAGAGATGTAGCCAGGAGATTTAAACACATGTGTGTTCCTTATTCTAAGATCTGATGGTGTTTACTGTAGACAGTTAAGAGGAGTTGTGGCATCTTGGTGGATATCAGTTTCTGAGTATTGGCAGCAGTAGCTAATGGGAGAAAAAGAAGTTAAAACAGACTCTGTTCAAAAATAAAAACCAAAAGGACTGGTTCTGCAAAATGTAGGGAAAATACCTGCATAACTCTCTGGCCAATGGTGACAACCACTGACCAGGAGCTGTGTCAAGTCAGGACTGAGACAGTCTTTCCTTGATTGGCTTTTTATAACCACTCAGACAGACCTTCTTAAAAATAAATGCACCACTATCTTGGTGTCTTTAAGAGCATCTGGATGTGAAGTATTTTTTTCCTTCTTCTCTCCTTGTTTCCCAATATCAGGAGAAACTAATAAAGGCAGGGGTGAAATCCAAAATTTTTCCTTACCAGTTCTGTGGGCATGGCTTGGTGGGCATGGCAGGGGAAGGATATTGCAAAATCCCCATTCCCACCCTATTCTGGAGCCAGCTAGAGGTGGTATTTGCCGGTTCTCCGAACTACTCAAAATTTCTGCTACCGGTTCTCCAGAACCTGTTAGAACCTGCTGGATTTCACCCCTGAATAAAGGGTAAAAGGTAGACAATACAGTTAGTCCTCGACTTACAAACATCTGTTTACAACTGTTTGAAGTTGCAAGAGCACTGAAAAAAGTGACTTACAGCTGTTTCTCACACTTATCCAACAGTTGCGGCAACTCTGTGGTCAAGTGATCTAAATTCAGGTACTTGGCAAATTATTATTATTATATTATGTTTAAATAATGAACAAACAAAGTTTAAGAACTATATGTTTATATGAGTATTAATATTATTGCAAAGTGATGGAAGATGTTTGGGACCAGTGATGTCATATCTATGTCCAATGTTTTTTAATTTTGTACTATTAATAAAAAAACTTTTTAATAAAATAAATAAATAAATTCAGGCACTTGGCAACTGGCATGTATTTACAATGGTTACAGCATCCTGGGGTCATGTGATTGCTATTTGTCACCCTCTAGGCCAGCTTCTGACCAGAAAAATCAGTGGGGGAAGCCAGAGTCATTTAACAACTGTGTGTTTCACTTAACAACTGCAATGATTAACAACCGTGGCAAAAAAGGTTGAGAAATTAGGCGCAATGCACTTAACAAACACCTGGCTTAGCAACAGAAAGACAGAAAAAACAGAGAGAACAGAACTTAGCAACAGAAAAACAAGAGGCCTAACTTGCTCTAGTAGTTAACGTGACAGGCAAGAAAGTGGGAAATTGTAAATTCTAGTCCCACCTCAGCCATGAAAGCCAGCTGGGTGACTTTGGGCCAGTCACCCTCTCTCAGCCCAACAATAGGGTGGTTGTTGAGGGGAAAATAGAAGGAGGAAGGTGGGTTGAATATGTTTGCCATCTTCAGTTATTTATAAAAATAATAAATACAAATAAGTAAAATTAAAATAAGTAACAATTGTCCCATTTGTGGTCATTAATTGAGGATTACCTATAAATACTTTGCTTATATAAAAATATCCATTGTCTTGAAAACAAAGTATCAGATGAAAATGCTCATTGGTTTAAGTATGGATTTCATCACAACCAATGTGTTGTTTCTGTCCCTTCTACTATTACTTCTGCACCATTTAAAGATGATGAGCAGGATAAGAAAGAAAATTATTATTTTGAGTTTTATCGTTGACAGGATAACTTATTCCGATTCTCAGTGTTATCCTTATTACAACTTTTTATTTATTAAAATAAATGTAGAAAAGAGGTAATGTGTTATAATGACAGGATTAGTTTTAAACATGCCTGGGTTCAACAAGAAGTACCCTCAAGGCCCTGTTTGATGCCACTTGGTCTCTCTACTTTTGGCCCCAGAGAGAAAACGTATGGAATAAGAGTTGTAATCGTCTCTTTTATAACCTTTACAGCATGACTTTTCTTTTCAATCCTTTCCAGTATTGAGTTATACGAGATCAGTAAAGGAAAATGGGAAGATATCCAAACCAATCATAGTATGACTAAGAAACCAGATGCTGCTGTTCTTTACATTACAAAGCTGGTGATATAAATCTTACATTGTTCCTCACTGCCCTCTGTAAACAATATGGCTGCTGGGGCTTCAACGCTTCCTCAAAGATCTCAGGGCGGATATTGTAGAGATGTTATGTATCAGATCATAGGCATTCATTCACTCTAGACACTCAGCAAGATTGTACTATTCACATAGCTCAGATGCTATGTAAATAATACATTGTATAACAAATATCTGCATTTTCTATTACAGAGAATAGTCTCAATAATTGCAAAATCTCTCTTATGAATTCTATTTTCTGTGCATAATGCACACGAGAAGACTGCAAGAACTGTTAAACTTTTCAGAGGGTGTTTCACTCATCCTATATACCAGGGGAGAGCAAAATTTGGTGACTAGAGGCTGTATGTATCACTGGCTGATAGCAGAGAGGAACACAATTTGTGTTCCATGACATGAAATAGATGGACCTACATTATGCATATGAACAAAAAAGAGAGGTGATTTATAGAGACAGTTTATTATCCTTTGGATTCTGGAGAATACATCACAATTTATAAGGGAAACTGTGCCATGCATCATAAGCATTTGTAGCTAGAAATTGATGAGAAGGCCATAGGGTTTTTAAAACATGGGCCTGGGCAGCTATATGCAGCACTAGTCCATCTCTGCCTTATACTTTGAAACTTATAGAATCCCAATTCAAGAAATTTAGAAATAGATAATCTATATATATATAAACCCAAAATTGCTAAGCAAGCCCAACATAATCACATGTGGTTTCAAATGAGGCATAAATGAAGGAGTTGGTTCAAAGGAAGTTGGGGAATCAGGCAGATTAGGTTTCTTCTGCCCTTGCAATGATTACCGTGTTCAGAATCACAGTAAAAGAAACTCAGTCAGATGGGGAAATGTTGCCATGCCAAGAGATTATTTGCATGTTCGACAAAAAGACAGGAAGAGAATCTTGTTTAACAAGAAGAGAACAATCCCAAAGAAATACACACAGAGTAATTAAGAATATAAAACCAAATCTGTGGGGAAGGTACTGTGTTGTCAGAATGTTCTTCTGCTTGCAGATATGGGGATCGGAGGCACCATTTTACAACATTTCCACTCTTGTCTAAACAGGAGCTAATGATGGTGTCAGGAGATTGTCCCCCCGCCAGGAATTCCATTACAGTGTCACCTTGCATTGGGATCCTTATATTTCAGTGTACCCGGGCCGCTTTTGAACAAGAGCCTGAAATACTGCTGAATATGGTTCTGAAGCTTACCCCAAAGAGATTTTCCTACTGTTCATCTTTCCATTTTTCTTTCCTCTGAAAGATCCCATCGTTCCCCTGCCCTGCATTCTCTAAGCCAGTCTCTCTCAATCCTTAACAACTTTAAAACGTATGGACTTCAACTCCCAGAATTCCCCAGCCAGCATCAGCTTGAGAAATACTGCACTAAGCACATCTCAACCCAAACAGCCAAGCTGGAATTGGAACAAGACGGAAAGGACTGGTTTCAGTGGTTTAGTAAAATGCAATTTTAAGGCAGCGTTGTTGGGACCTGGCTGCACAGTTCTCCCTCAATTTTTTTTCTTTAACCCACAAAAATAAAACAAAAGGCCGATGTTGTTTTAACTTAAATCTATTTCATATGAAAATAACAACAAAACATCTTACAAGAACAAACTCCTTCAAATTGGGGGAAAAAAAACACTTTAACGGGGCTTTCGAAAGTTCTTAGAGGTGGAATCTAGATAACACTGTTTACATTTTTATAACATTCACAATGACTGCATAAAATGCATTTTTTTTTAAAAATGGTCAGTTAATGTTACACAAAGGAAAAATGTGGTGTGTGCACTCACTTTCAAAAGAGAGCCAACTAAGTGCACTCTTAGGCAGATTCTGCCAGAACCAATGCCAGCTTTGAAAGTGCTACAGAGATCAGAGGAGATGAAGAAGTTTCAGAGACTTAAAGAGAGAGGAGGGATTTGCAGAGGCCAGATACTGGCAACAAAGCCAGTCCTCCAGCTGAACATTGTGCTCTGCATCCACTGCCCTCTCGGCAAACTTCATCATTAACAAAGCCCGTTTCATGTCAATCCAGTTCTGAAGAGCTCCATGAAGGGCTTCCTTGTGCTTTAGTGGCTGATCCGCTATGTCTTTTCTAGGACCCCAAAGCAGACACTGAAGAATCCGCTTCGCTTCTGTGATGTGGATACGTCTGATTGGGTCTGCTTCCAGGAGCAAATGTGCAAGTTTCTGGAGCCCACTGGAATAAATGGAAAGGTTGGGAAGGGCAGGGAGGTCACCCTGGTTGTATCCTTGTTCTCTGAGGCGGGTCTGAACTTCAAACGGGTTAGGCTGGTGCAGAAGCTCATAGATGAGAATGCCAGTTTGGAATTCGTCAAACTTTTTGAACTGGGAGGCAGATACAATCTCTGGAGCTAACCGGGCCTGGTTCTTCTTTGCTTTGGATTCACCGGTGCCTGGCTTTTGCATGGCTTTTAAAAAATTGGTGATGAGGAGCCTTGGCAGATGCTTGTCATTTTTGGTCCTGCCGCAGCCTATGAAAGGTTTGCAGCGCACCAGCAGCAGGTTTTCTAGGCAGAGATCTCTGTGAATGACATTGTGCTCTTTAAGATGCTCCAACCCATTGCAAAGCTGTAACAGCAAGAAACACACTCTCCTCTCATACAGGTCCGGCTCATCTTTATGGAAAGTTTCAGCAACTCCCACAAAGTCAGCAGCAGTCTGGTGTGGCACTTCACGGGTAATGACAACCACACACTCTTGCTCAGTGGCAACGTGGGAAGGGCACTGGCTGTCCATGGAAGCATTCTTCACCATGCTGGAGGGCACAGTGGCTACAAAATGCCCACAGTCTTGCTGGATATTGAAGTGAACAGGAATAGAAGGGCTAATACAGGATGCTGCAGCTTTAATGTCTTGGTATGTACATATCTATGAGAAAAAAGTACAAGCAAAGATTGAAAATGTCACTAACATCTGGAAACTGATTAGGAAACAAAGAAGTGGATACAGAGGCAAAGATATTCCTTAAAGCAATTAGCAAGCAAACAGATATACATGCAGCTGAGTGGGAAACAGCTGAGTCATGGAAGAGGTATCTAGAGAAGTTTTGAACTAAAGAGCAATTTCAGATATGTTAGCCTATGGTTCCCAGATAGCTTTTAGCTTTTGTATCATGGTTACTGGGTCTGATATAAATTGAATTCCAAATACCTTTACAGCATGAGCTACCAATCACTGCTAAATATCAGGGACAGGGAGTTACGATTGAGCAGAAGGTGAGGAAGGATCAGAACTGGAGGAACCCTTCTAGTGTTCATATTACTTGACCTCTACTGAGTAATTTAGACCTGAACCCATTTGTACTGGTTTACTCTCTTAGGTTTTTCTTATCCCCCATTCCCTTTCTGTAAATCTATTCTAAATGGAGACAACCTGTCTCTAGACTATTCCCCCCCCCTTATGATACTATGTAAAGCAGGGGTCCCCAACACCTGGTCCGCAGACCAACACTGGGCCGCAGCATGCCAGAAACTGGGTTGCACAAAAAAGCAAAGCCCCATCTGCAGGATGCAGGCCACACCCAAAACCACGCCCCCTCCGACCTGCAGAAAAACCTCTCTCCATAGAACCAGTCCCTGGTGCTCAAAAAGTTGTGGGCCGCTGCAGTAAAGAACAGTTTTCTGTAATGGTGATGGCATCTGGCTAAAAACTGGGAGACTGTGAGTTTTAGTCCTGCCTTGGGCTCAAAGCCAGCTCGTGACCTTGGGCTAATCACGTCCTCTCGTCCCTAGGAAGCAGGCAATGGCAGACCACTTCTGAAAAACCTTGCCAAGAAAACTACAGCAACTTGTTTAGACAGTTTCCAAGAATAAGTTTCCCTGACAACTGAACAGGGAAAAAAGTGTAATATACATTGACACTCTTATATTGTTGTTATTAATACTACAATTAATATTCCTTAAACTATTATTGACTCCATTTCTATTGGACTCCCATGAGCAAAAATATGATTTTCATTGCTATTGCTTTTTTTAATCTTTTTCTTCAAATGTAAATTGATTTATTGTTTTGTTTCAAGCAGACACACACATTTCAGGATCTAAAACTTTAGGAACATCCATAAAAAATGAAGTTTAATATGAATAATATATTACACTACGTATACTACAAGATCTCCCAAAAGTGTTTTTAAAAAGAGGATTGTTTTAAATCTCTTCCTGGATTGCAATTTACTCAAAGAACCTGTCTCATTATTAACTTGGATTAAAAAAATACAGATAAAAATTGTGGTCCTCCTTGTATTGTATGCTAAAAGCCCCAAATTATGCAAGGCTATCCCATCCACCTCTTGCAAATGGCAGAAAGAAAAAAAGAGGAGTTTGGATATTATGTGAAATGCTCCAGATTTTCGATATTCAACATAATGACTAAATTAAATAAATCAAAATGATGTTATTTCATAACAAGATCCACATTTTAGCTCAAAATTTCAAGCAGGCCTGAAACTGCTGGCAAAATTTAGGCTGACTTCAAGCAATGATGATGATGTAGTTTTTCTCTTTTATGAGTTGTGCCTTCTTTTTTGCAACATAAGAGAGGCACATGGGAAAATTATTTAGCTCAGTGACTAAGCCCTGAAATATGTCAATCAATCAAATATTTAAGCAGTGAAAAATGAAAGGATTGTCCCAAACTGCTTAACTAGATTTTCCCACATGGCAGCCTAACTTAGTTCTTAGTTTTCTGGACTCGGCCTTATGATGCTGTCCTGAGACAATAAAGATACATTCTGTAAGATAGGCATACACACGTGTGGTCTGCAATGAACACACAAAAAAGGCTTATTTCCTTTCCTAGCAATTGCACACACTATTTTAAACACCCATTGTGAATACACGCCATGTGATTGCTTGACTGACAGAAGAGCAAGCCCTTTCCTTTTGTGAAACTGCCATCCATGCAGACAACACTTCGTGCCCAGCATTGAAAATTAAGGCCACAATCCACAAAAGGCAAAGAGATCAGCGGAACTAAAGTAATGCCGATTCTTGACTTCTTTATTTATGTGACTAAAACCATCTCCAGCCTCTTTGGATTGAAAAGATGTAACTGTATCTTGAACTAAGATCAGGAAGTGACAATCAAAATTATGTGAGTGAAATAATTTGAAAATATCCTTTTTTTCTTTTGGAAAGTTCAAGGATGGTGGCATTTTTTCTTAAGGATGTGCAATTATGCCAGAGCACCCTTTAAAAACTTACAAAACCAAAAACCAGAATGAAGGTGGCAACTGCCAGGGAAGCCTCAGGCTTTCTGGTGGGTTTGAGCACCGGAATATTCTGGAAGTCCTGCCCTACATGGCCAAATGTCTTGGAAAGGATGACTCATTTTCACCCATGGAGGAGTCTCATGAATCACAGGAATTCAAGGCCTCATGAAGTTCTTGGCAACTGTTTGTGCTCAAATGATGTTAGAAGGGTCAAGACTCACTTCCTGATTGTTCGGCTCTCCTGGCACTAAAAGGGGTGCCAGGACAACAATCCCAGCTACACACCCTCTTGGCCTGACTCCAGACACTTCACTTTCCTGTTAAAAGGGAATGTTAGTGCTAGCTGCTATTTGCCCCTGAATTTTGCCATTTGAAAGGAATTGTCTAATCCAGGTAAAATCTCCAAAAAGACCTGCTCAAGCAGGAGACCATATATCATTCTGGACAAACTGGCTGTCTAATCTCTTCCTAAAAGCCTCCAGTGATGGAGCACCCACAACTTCTGAAGCAAGCTACTCCACTGGTTAATTGTTCTCACTGTTCAGAAATTTCTCCTTAGTTCTAGGTTTACCTGCTCTCTGGCACCTGCTCTCTGGACCTTTGCATTGCTTCTGGAGAGTTGTCTCCGCCTCTAGTTATTTGAAGTGTCACAAAGACAAAAAGGACTTTGCAGGATGGGAGCACTTGCTCCTTCTTGGCTCTGGCTTTAACTCTTGGCTTGATACATTTCCTGGAAAGGGGGGGGGTATAAGAAATGAGAAATGTTTCCTACCCCTACATTACAAAACGATATTCTTTAACTACTTACTTTCACTGCATAAGTGCTAGAAGGATCCTTGGCACATGTTGCACAGAAATATACTGCATCTCCCGCATTACAGCATGGTTTGTTACACGTAAGTTTGAAGAAAGGCCAGTAGTTCTCACTAAAACGCAGCTCACTTTTTTGATCATGCATAAAATATTCTTCACATTTGGAGACCAGGCGGCGCAAGGATTCTGCATAGAGTCCTCCTAACTTGGTATATATGCCTTCTTTGCTGTTGATGTTGCTGAAGAGGCTATGGAGCTGAAGGCTAGAACCTGAGGAGACCTGGGTGGATATACTGTGCTGTGAGGAAGAACGAGATGGAAGGTTTCTATCCTGAAAGCCACAAAGGCTGCTGTTCTTAGCAGAACTTGTGAATGGAGTAGTGGTGGACGCTATGAAGTTTTTCCCCAGAGACTCAGAGGAGGAAATTGTATGATGGTTGATTCCCAGGTTAGAACAAAAGAGGGATTTTTCTTGGATACAGACGTTACTTTCTGATTGACTGGAGTTCAGCTTGAGGCTCGGGAAGACTGCTGCTTTGGATGGAGAGGATGAGCCCCAGTAAAATCCATCAGGTGATGAAAGAGCTCTGCTGACAGTTTTCTTTTGGGGCAGAGGAGGAGGCTCCACAGTTTTGCACGGTGCCGTGTTTTCAGTCAAGCATGCGGAAAAATGAACGGAAGGCAAGGCAGATTTCTTGGTATGGTTGGAGGAATGAAGACTCATTTTGCACAATTCTCCTAAAACATACATAGACAAGTAAGATAATTATAAGCCAGAAAATCTTGGCAGCGTAGATAAAGGCATTTTGCAACATGAGCCTAGTATCAAGTTCTAAAGTTCTATCTAAAAATGAAACACAGAAGTAAAGAACAGAATTCTTTACTGAGAATATCTTTTACTACCAAATATGGTATGGGAACAAATAATTTCCCATATATCAATATCACTGACCTGGGCAACAATGGCTGTTAAGCAACCACAACCATGGATCCCTGGTGCAGCAAAGCTTTTCTGGGCACTCAACTGGATTATCAGAAGACAACAACAGTAATGGCCCCAGGCTCAGTTCATTTTACATATGACAAAATGGGTCACAAACTGGACCATTGTTTCTGTCACATGTTACACAGATGTAGCATTTGATCTGTACAACATGTGTCTACGCTATATTCCATTCCCCCCCAAAGTTGGATCACTTGATTTGTGAAATCATAATGCTGTCAGCAGTTTTTCTGTACTTCTGACAAAAATGATCTCATATTTCTTGTTTTTGCTGCTGATCCTCAAGTCAGCTTGTAAATATATCACATACCCTTTGACTCTATCCCCTGACTTTGGGGGAAATAGGTAGATAGCATTGCATTTTGTGGCAGAACTATTCACTATACTCTGGGCATATAATGCTTATGGGCATGTAATGCTTCTAGCAAGGTTTTTTTTGTGGAAGAAGAAATGGGATCAATAAAGCAAAACCACATAGGTTGACAGGCTGTTCAAGTTACCGTATTTAAGTGTGGGGGCCTGTGGAGGCCAAGGATTTAGATAGGGCTCTATGGGTTCTGCCACCTATCTGGATCTAGACCTATCTGGTTAGTAAGGGTGGTTAAACTCACTCTGTGTGACTAGATTTGGGAAGTGGAAAACATTTCTTTGAGGAAGGGGGATGTGCCATCTGATGGGATCTTTTCTTGATTCAGTCATTTTGGATAACTGTTGCTTCACTGCTCACATTTCATTTTTGGGGAGAAGGTTTTGGAGAAGGTGGTGAAATCATATATTTTAAAATCAAACTAGTAGCAACAAGAACCTTAAAACTGGAGTTTTTGTGTGGAGGGTAGACCTCAAAGAACATTTACAACAAATTCTGTAGTGGAAACTAAGAATAACGCATGTTGTATATTCATAGGGCGTACTAATCTAAGATTATAATAAACTGACTAATATGGGAAATGAATCACTAAGTATAATAAAGAAACACTACTGAAAGGTAGAAGTTAGTGCCACACAGTGTTTTGAAGATCACAGACATTTTGTCATATAGGCAAACACTGCTGACTGTCTTATAGAAATGAAGCTGGAACAGAGTAAAGCAGAAAATCAGCCATATGACAACCTGGTAAAAAGCATGCTTGTTCAGTGTTACATATTGAAAAACCAAAGTTGTCTGAAGCATGGCATTTTAAAAAACAATATATTACTTCACTACTGACTGGTGTTCTTGCATCCCTGCAATATCTTCCCAATTCATGAATCAACAAGCTTTATAAATTAGTCCTCCCGAGAAGATGGCTCCCAAGAGTCTTTGGAAAAGTGGCAAGCTGATTTTATAGGGCAAATTTGTTTTTGGATCAACTGAAGAAATGCAAAGTACAAATCATTTCATCCGCAGAATATGTTTCTTACATACTGTAATCATCGCAATCCCACACTGGTACACAAAATTTAACTACCTCCACTGCCGAGTGGATTTGTATCCAAATTCAAGCTGGCTGTTGATCCCCTGAGGCTTTCAGTAGAATCACTATTGAGCTGCTCCAGTTCATCATTTTTTGTTGTTTGTAGATGACGCCTAGAAATGGGGGGGAGGGGGGAGAGATGCCATAAAATATGGTAAATGTATGCAATACATAAGTTGCTTTTGAAGAATTATAGTAGGTCTGTTTGAGAGCCCCTCGATTTTGCTAGATTTGCTTCAGTTTGTATCGGTCTTTTTCTCTTGTAGCTTTATTTTGTTCAAGATGTAGTACATACAAAGTTGCCTCTTACAACAAGACATAAAAAGAAACAGATAAAGGTGTAGCGGTATATTTATAAACTTAAGTAAGTACTAAATTTGTCAGTCTCTGGATAGAAGACAGTTTAGGGACTATCATGTAACTCTGAGCGAGGTTCTTTTTCCTGTTCAATTTTGTCTGAATTTTGGAGAAATCCCTGCAGTTTTTTTGGCAAGCTCCCCTCTCCCCCCAAAAGTGGTTTGCCATTGACTTCTTTTTAGAACTGAAAGAAAGTGACTGGCCCAAGTCCACTACTCACTTTATTTTTGGACAGGGCAGAGTAGAGTTGGGATGACACAATTAGTGGTAAATTCCTTCCTTCCTTCCTTCCTTCCTTCCTTCCTTCCTTCCTTCCTTCCTTCCTTCCTTCCTTCCTTCCTTCCTTCCCTTCCCTTCCCTTCCCTTCCCTTCCCTTCCCTTCCCTTCCCTTCCCTTCCATCCTTTCTCCCTCCCTCCCGGTGAAAATATATAGCATTCCTCTTCCCCCGAAGTACAGGAGTAGAACTTGTATTTTCTCAGTCCAAACATCTTCACCATGTATTAAACACAAAGACCTGCATCCCCAGCTATTCCTAAAGTCTCATTCAACAGCAAAGGTAGATCCCAAATCACCTCCTAAAACTCTTGCAATTCTAATTCTCATCTGTAAACCTTTGGGAATATACTCAATCCCAGAAAGGGTCTTGTCCACTAAGAATGCAATACTTTAGTGTAAATAAGGAATTATTTGTTCCTTCTTAGAAGTCAACCCTCCCTAGAGGTGTTAGAAACAGGGCAGCACATTAAAGGTTTGGTTGGGCTTTCCAGTTGTTATAAAAATTTTTTTATATAAATGTTTTTAAAATTCTTCTGTTAAAGAGCAATAAAGCTCAACGGGTAAGCATGGGGGCAGTTCCTTTTACATAGCATTTGGATTCAAAGTCTGTCATTGAAAGCCATAGCTATAACATAAACAAGGATGAAAACATGGCTTCAGGTGGAACTCTTGGAATAAAAATAAACAGACTTTATTGCTTGAAGTTGATTCAGACATTTCAAACATAAGAAGCTAAAACTCAAGAACTTCACAATTATTATTTTTTTTAAAAAAAGATTGGTCTATTAAATATTATCATGGTCCATTGGTCTCTGTTATTAAAATATTCGATAAGTATAGGTCTGTTAAGGTTTTTATATTTTATGTTAAAAAATAAAGTCTATCACGCACTTTAGTTATACAATAACTAGTTTGCCTAAACCTTTTATATATGCCATAAACTTAAATCCATGTCCATCTGATTCTGATTTTTCAACTACAGCAACAATCCAGTCATACAGTATGTATGTTTATTCAGGAATTATTTTACTTTGTTTGCTAATCTTCTGGACTGCCAAGGACTATTGAATTTTACCTTTTAAAATTTATTAACATTTATCTGTGCAATATGAATAACTTATCCTTTCCATCCACAGAAGAAGATGTTAATTTGAAAACCCACAATAAACATGGAAGTATAATATATAAAAAAAATATCAACAAAACTCAACAGAACTAAACCAAATAGCTGGATGAATAGGAGAAACCAGCAGAGTCACTTATTTGGCACTCAACAATACTTTACTCTATCATCAAATGTTATATAAAATCAGAAGACCTGACTTCGGTTCAAAAAAATCTGACAATACACTAATTTCATCAAAAGAATATCATTATTTAATGGCATCATTTCAGGACTGGAAATTCTTTTTATAAGCAAGCTAGCTGCCTTTGCAAAGCACTGCAGCACTGATTGCAGGAAGTCATTGTGGAAGAGTTCTATTTGTTCCCATTGTGTTATGCTTTATATAAAATGCATTTTCTGAATAGGAATAAAAGTGATGTATACTGTAAAAGCATTGCTGCTTGGGGAACAAAGCTCAGATATATTTTTGTCAACTTAGAAAATAACCTCCTGAGCTCTCAGTGGTGGGAAGTGAAAAGTCAGTAGACCACCTTTAGAGACACTGTGTTTGATCCTGTACTTCTTAAAGAAATGGACAGTGTTAATCAGCATGTTTGTTTGATGTGTGTTTTTACTGGCTGGTTAAGTCCTCCTAAGAGATTATATATAAGTATAATTTTATTGTCATTGTACGTATATACACAGTATACCCATACAACAAAATTCACTTAACACTCAAGGACAAGGCCCAACACACATAACAATCCACAAACACACCCCCACCCACCACAAATTCGCCGCCCCTGAACCACCCAAACATCCACACAACAGGCCAAGTAATGCTGTCCAACAGCTCACTGATGGTGGCCCTTTAGTTTATTGTTGAGTGCAATATATGATTGGATATACCCAGGGATGAATTCATATTTGAGGAGGAGGAGGTTCAAATTGCTTGAAATAAACTGTTATGAAAAGTTTCTGATTGGTCTCCAACCTATCCCTTGTTAAGGAAGGTTGTTGAGACAATAGTTAGGCTGCAACTTCAGACAGACTGGGAGGAAGATTATCTGGATCTTTTTCAGTATCTTTCAGGCTGGGGTATAGGTAGCACTGATAACATTTGCTGAGAACTATTAACTATTAATCCAGGATGGGTGATGCAATTACCTTGCTTCTCCTAGATTTCTTAGTTGCTTGCAGTACAATGATAACAATATCGTTCTGATTGTGGAGACTGATATTGGGACGCAGGCTGCAAGGTGGTACTACTCTTTTCATTATGCCTAGTGAATTTGGTTCTAGTCAAATTGATAGGAAAGGAGGGAGGGAGTCAGATGTCCCTGGTTTGTATAGGATGACACAGGTTTGAAGCTCTTGTCCCCTTCTTTTTAATATCTAAATGAAGCTGCTTGTTGAGGTCATCTTTGCAAGGTCAGGTATTATCAATCAGCTGAAGATTCCCATCTGTACATCTAGACCCTCTGTAGAACAAGTAGTGCTGTCAAAGTCTTATCCCAGTGCCTGGATATTGTTGGGGAGGAACAGGCTTAATCTTGACAAGATTCATGGTCCTTCTGGTGCTTTGGATTTTCCATGCTTAGTTCTGTCTGATTGTGGCTTATTGCCCTGTGTATAGGTTTTGCATGAGGACAATAAGATGTTCTAGGATGATTGTTTTTCTAAGGACATTCCACAACTGGATGTGATCAACACTATAAAAGGTCTTTCTATAGTCAATTAAGCACATATTGCCTTTTTTTGTATTTTTGGTTCTTGATTGTCTAATGTCCAATGTGCATCAGTGGCAATTTTGCTTCTTCTTCTGTTGGCTGCTATATTTTTATAGATATTTCATCAGTCACTGTAGCCTTGTGACTTGGTACTAATTGGAATTCTTGGAATTCTGATATAACTTAATCTTCTAACACCAAAGATAATTGTGAATGTGAATAGGGAATATTTTTTAAGATAGCTTTCATTTAACTACTTTTAGCTAAATTTAGCTCTTTTTAAATTTCATCATATTCCATATTTGTTTGATCTTCTTGAAATCAGATTCTCTCCACTGGCATCCTTTTGCATATTAATTTGAGTTTAGTTCAGAGATTATTCAAAAAGACATCTCTTGTTTTTCCGTCTCTGTTCTCATCTTCATTGCCTTTACAGAAATCATTATGATGTTGCTTCTGGTCTCTTTTAACAGCTTTCAGAACTTCTTGGTTAAGTTCATTCTGAAAACTTAATTTAAACTCTAGTTTTCTTATTGGCTTCTCTTCTCAGCAATTTCTACCAACTGTTCTGACATCCAGTTTGCTTTTTTCTGTTTCTTGATCTTTGGCAGTCTCCCTTTACATTCATCCTTAAGATTTCTTTGATTTCGTTCCATAGTTCCTCTGGTTCCCATATTGCAGAAACTGATTGGCTTTGTTCTCTTGACTTGGAACTCGCACATAAGCAGTTTTTGATCTGTTCCATAGTGAACTCGATTATATCTTTGCTGTTACAACCAAGCTCTTCCATCTTTTTTTTTTTTTTTTTACCAAAAATATAGTCAAACGGATTTCTGGGAACTCCATCTGGTGATGTCTGCTGGTTGTCTGAAAATTGTATTAGCAATGAAAAAAATCATGGGAATTCCTAGATCATAAGTTTTACAACTCATTATTTTCAAGTTTGGCTTTCCGTTTTCCAGCCATAAACAGCACATCTTACTTGCATGTTCTTTGGATTTCAGTTTGAACCTGACCATAAAACTTATTAATGCAGAAGAAAACCAAATACTATTCTGTTAGTATCACTACAACAATGAAGTCATGGCCCCCTAAAAAAAAAAACATTCTGAAAAAGTCCCAAACACTAATTTTTGAAGAAGTCACAGTTCACAGAAGTATTGCTCTATTGAAAAATATTGAAACCAAAAAAAAAAAGATATTCTTTCTCCTTTGTTCCTGCATTTTGCTGTCCCGATCAGTGGAATAGAGGGACATTTCTGCAAAGGCTTTAGCCAAAGGTAATATTTGAAAGAAGTGGGGCATTTGGCAGCTTTGAAGTAATGTCCTTGGCAGGTGCAAATGAGTAAACAACCCAAAAAATAGTCTTGTGCTAGTCTTAGAATAGCAATTGAGTTCATCGGATTGAAAGTGTGAAATAATAACCTTCATCAGCACCACTTTTTCTGTACCTATAAATGAAAACTTCAATATTCACCCATTTAAAAAGGTAATAGTTGAAGTTAAAAAAATATCAGTTTCACCAAGAAAAACAAAGATAAATAGCTCCATTATGCTGTGGTTGAAAAAGAACTTAGAGGAGATTGGCAGTCCCATTAAAAAGCATGTACAATTCTTCACCAAAAAAACTCCTGGGCTATTGAGAGACCTGCTAAAGAATAAGAAGTTATCTTCTATCAGAACTAAAAGCAAAGGAGAATAGAAAAAACTTTTTCTATAATCGTTCCCTGGTCTCTCCCTCATGTTGAGAACAGGTCAAATTAGGTTGGATCAATCAGTCTGGCTCAATTGTGCATTATAGGTACTCCTCAACTCACGACGGTAATTGAGCCTGGCAATTATGGTTGTAAGTTGTGATGGTCATGTGATTTTATGACCTTTTGTGAGGTAGTCATTAAGCGAATGTGGCAGTTATTAAGCAAACCCATTGCTATGGGGAGGTTTTTACTGGAAATTGGAAGCAAAACACCAGTTTCCAGCAAAAGTATCATAAATGGTGGTTGTGTGATTGCAAAACACTACAAATAACCATAAATGCAGGCCAGTTGCCGAGTAACCAAAATGCGACCACATGACCATGGGGGAGGGGGCTGCTACCAGAACTTCAGAACAGGGTTGTAAGTAGCTTTTGGGAGGAGGGGAGTCGTCAAAACTTCAAACAGTCACTAAGCGATCGGTCATAAATCAAGGTCTACCTGTATTTAGTCACAAATGAGTTCTGTCCAGTTTCCACAGTGGTTTATATTTTTAAAAAATCTGAATGTGCAAATGTTTAATTTCACTTTCTCTACATCGTGCCTTTAGTTAGGGAGTCAAGGATACTGTTCCAGAACTCAAGTGAATGATGCAAAAGAAAGGCGGCATCTCATTGGCACATTAAACTGCTTCACTTAAAAATGGAAACCAAAGTCCCCTAATTACAATTGAAGGGGAAGATTCCATGCTTAATTGAATGGTAGTGCTTCCTTTTGCAAAAATGAAACATCTTTTCAAAAAGTAAAAATATGTAGATATAACGGGGAGGGAGATAACATCTGGAAGAGTGTCTATGGAGATTCTCAATCATCCAGGTCATGCTTGTCCCAAAGGTGCTTTTTCAAGAGGAAACTGGACTGCCTTGTTTTTCTTTGAAGACATTCCGCTTCTCATCCAAGAAGCTTCTTCAGCTCTGACAGGATAGTGGGAAATGGAAGGATTTGCAAGGAATATAAATCCTTCCATTCCCCACCATCCAGTCAGAGCTGAAAAAGCTTCTTGGATGAGAAACAGAAAATCTTCTAAGAAAAACAAGGAAGTCTAGATGCCTCTTGAAAAAAGCACCTTTAGGACATCTGGAGTAGCTTTCTTCAAAATACAGAAAAATGACTGATGATTAGAATATACACAACAAAAAGATGCACAACGCAATCATGTTGTCCATATGTGTGTGAAAGAGTAAGCAAGTTCTATTCATTTATTTTCATGCATTACAGCTCTAATGTTCAATATCCTTAATTTAGGATATCAGCACAATTTGATTCCTAAGACTTTTTCTCCATCCTAATTTAGATGGAGAAAAAGTCTGCATTATAAGCAATTACTCCAGACATAGGTATCCTGGTGGGCAAATGACAGCAAACACTTCATGACATCATTGCCCAAATGATGTACTCATGCAATTTGTGTTAGCCACAGATGTGCCAGATGCAAATTATGTAATTGCATTATCTTTGCGATGAGACAATGAGCAAGATGTCATTTTAATGTGATTGTGGCTTCTAACAGAGCTTTATGCCTCCAGATGTTCCATCAACCTTCACTACTGGCCATACTGGCAAGGCTAATTGGAACAGGAGTTTAACGTAGGTTACAAACTGCTCCCTGCCTCTCTCCATCCTCCTAAGCGATGTGGTTTTTATATGGCCGTTCTGTATTTCCCTCTTCAAAAAGGGTTCTGGCTTTAAGTGCTAAAAATTACTACATTTCCCTGTCAACTCTATTCTTCTTTTCCAGTCTTGCCTGCAGCACATTTGAATGATACACAAAGATCCATTTTCCTTTTACATAACAGATAAAGGATGATTATGTTTTGTGAGGTTAACTGATCGCTGACTATTGACTGAAACAAAGAACTGTTCATCCCTTCTGCCACTCTGCGCAAGAGTTTAAAAATGAAGTAACACAGCCTCTAAAAATAGAAACTTTAATTCCATTTTATTTAAGCATTCCCTGAATTGAATTTCGAGATAAACAGCCAAGCAGCTTTCCTGAGATACATAATGGGGCTAATTTAATGAGTCCCTTCTATCTATTCACAAGCCAACATCTGAAGCAGGGCCCATCTTTTTCCCATGAGGAGAATCATGAAAAAACGTTTTCTCTTAATATGTCTTAAATCTATATTCTTAGATTACAGATGGGCCAACACCATGCTAAGGGGATCAATTTTAATCCCTTCAACAGGAGTCAACTCTGAAACTAATGTTTAATCACGAAGAGTCATAAACCTTTGATCCTGATGCATTTTCATTGGCCACTGACCTAAGTCATTAAATTTTAACTGAACTTGAAAAAAATTACTGGAAACTATTACAACTCTCTCAAGTTGGAGGCACTGTCTTATGGAATGCAAATTCCTTTATTTCTGAATGTTCCAGATATTTTCAAAGGCAGCAATTTATAACAAAGTTGTTTCCCAAGTCCTTGTTGGGTCAACCATGGTTTATTTAATACATATGTAACACTAGACCAAGTCAACAAATCATTTCAAACAACTGATATGGTACAGGTAATAATCATATTATGTTCCAATAGTAACAGTGGTATGATGGATGAGGCCACCCTAATTGATCTCATGTAGGGCTAACTCCCTGCCAGCTTCCCCATTGACTTTGCTTGTTGGAAGCTGGCAGGATCTCACATCATTATTATGTGACCACAGAATGCACTGATGGCCATAAATATGAGCACCACTTGTAACTACCACTTGTTCACTCCCATCATAAGTTTGAACAATCACCAAACAAGTGGTTGTTATACAAGGACCACCTCTTTCAGTGTCTGGGTCAATGTAAATAAAAACCTTTTCACTGTATTTTCATCCATACAACATAAGCAAGGTGCTGTTACTCATGTTAATATTCATTACTCAGCCTTAGTGACTGAACCTGTGCTCTATTCTCAGCCTGGATATATCAGCTCAAAGGAAAAAAAGCCTAATTATTTGGCTTTTACTCACCCAGGAGTGTGCAGAAATTTAGGGAATTACCCATAGAAAACAAAGAGGAACAAATAAGAGGACCATATTTTAATAATTTTGCTTTCTCTAATTTAGTGCCCTCTCCCCACTTCCTCCTTTCACTGGGTTACAATTTCCATCATTCTTAATCAACATGGATGCTAACTGGGATTTTAGTTCTACACATTGGAAAATCCAGGTTGGAGCCTACTCTAACTCACCCCCCCCTTCAATTTTAATTTTTCTCTTGGAAAAAATACTTCACAATACTTAATTTCTGATTTTCCAAATTAATAGTCACAGGCTTTTCCTTACAATTTCTTCTTGGTCTCTACAGATAGTCATTCAGCAGGATGAACTTACTCAGAGCAACACAATGAAGTTCTTGTCAGAAGAGTGAGAAATTCAGGCACATCTGTTTTCCTCTGACCAGCAATGTGCTTTTGTTTGCACTTGAAGAGAGACTGTTCCAGAAAAATGACTGATTCACTGCTCAATCATCTGAAATGCTATTTTTGTCTATCAGCTTATAGTAAAAAAAAAAAAAAAAAAAAAAGTCTCCAAAATGAGAAAAAAATAGGGTTGATTTCAACTTATGCTTGAAATACAGAAGCTATTTAAAAACACATTAGCAAAATTTCATTTCCATTAAGTTGCAGCTAATGGTTTTCTGAAACCCTGGTTCAACTAGAAATAATTACAAAATAGAAGGCTGCTGCTTAAGAACATATATACATATATGTATACATACCCGCAAAAGTTTTATCCTAGGAAACACCCAAATGCTTCCACTGGAAAGCAGGAATAGGGGAAATAGAGAATCATCACTGGAACATTCTGAATTACATCATTTATCCTATCTACCTAGCTTTGATCATTTATAAGCAACTTAAAAAAATGTTTACCTGGGTGGTTTCTTTGGAGGCAGCCGAGGAGTTATAACTTCCTCAGGTCCAGGCTCATCAAAAGCAAAGGTCGTTGATTGATTCATTTCTCCGGTCTCAACTGCTTGAATAGGGCATGGTTTTATTTGAACTGAAAAACTTGGAGAAACAGTTATTTCATTCTCCATTTCCGCTGCATTTCTTTGCTCTTCCTCCTCTTCTTCCTCAATCCTACACGGCCTATGCCAGAAGGCATGGTAGTATTTTGGTCTTCTTTCAGAGCCTGAGGGCAAAGGACCTCTGCTGGATTCATCTGGGGAAATGCTGTTCATCTGGGAACACAAGGGCGACAAAGGCCCAATCACAGTGCCATCTGTCTCATTCCTTGGCATGCTAGTATCCCAGGTTTCAGCAATAGAAGAACTGGCTTTAATGGAAGAATTGACTGATTGTGGAAGAGACTCTTCAAGTCTAGGAGGGCTTCCTTTGGACAACTTTGGAGGAATAGCAGGACTCCTATCAATCATATTCTTGCTAGACATTGGAGACTCAGCCTCTGGACTTTTGTCTCTTGAATTCATATCACATCTTTCTTGTGGCAACACCCTAGGCTCAAAGAAAGATGATTTCTCAGTGTCTGGGCTAATAGTGGGGCTAACACATGGCCACTGTACCCCAACTGCTGAGTCTGGGCTGCTAAGAAAAAATGCTCGATGGTCATCTTCTGTTTGTGGGGCCATTATAGTAATAGTTGCTGTTCTTTGTGAACCAGGATCTTGAAAATTCCTCTCGCAGCTCAAATGGAGGGTCTTCATCCCATCATGTTGATTTTGACTTGGGCTAATAGTCAAGACGCCACTCTTCAATGTATTAGTGTTATTATGCTGCATCTTTTTCCTCTTTGAACTCTCGGCATAGATGGGTTCATTTTGGCTCTTTCCTTGAAAGGAGGACTGCTGTTCTCTGGAATTACCTCTGCTATCTGTAGGTTTGTTTTCAATTTGATCTGAAGTTCTGACCAGAAGACAGTAAGGACTTCCTTGGGACAAATCAAAAGAACTGCTGCTTTTTAGCCCAGTATCTGTTGGACACACCAGTAAGTCTCTTTCTGGGTTTAAGGGGTTATACACAGAATCATGCACATGAAAGTTGGAGAATGAGTTCAAGACCCTTCTTTTATCTTCACCAAAATTTGTTATCCTTGATACACCGGCCATGGGATCCTGGCCCTGCAATTTTGAAAAATAATTTTCATTATCAGGCCATGCTACACTGATTGTGGGTTTCTCAAAGATTTTATGATTTACACTAAAGGGAAAGTACACCCAACCTTCACTCTTTTGCTCGGAGAAATTAAATACATTAGGGGTGTTGCTGCTCCCTTTGGGCGGATGGAAGAGTATTTTTCTCAGAAGTGACAGAAATCATATTGAGACTCCAAATTGGCATGAGTTATTGGCATGGCATGACTCTTGCTGGGTGCTTTGACCCATCCCCATGGACACATACCTCTTTACTGTATGAGATATTTCTTTCTGCCCTTTCAGGACCAGATGGGCCAAGGAATAAAGGACGATCTTCTGGAATGTTCTGAGGCTTCCTTTTGATCTCGTTGCCCTGCATTGATCAAAGATGAAATGTAGCAAGATAGACATTTCTCCAATATGCAGATGAAAGTTTATATGTCACCTCATACCACGAGATGAACAGCATGTAAATTTTATTAATAAATAAAAGATAAAAAATACTTTGTATACAACTCAATTACAATCTTCTATAATTTGGCTATATTCATCTTCCCAAAAATATATATAATGATTTTAAAAATGTTTAACAATTTTTAAGTAAGTGGATGAACTCTCCTTTGGAATCAATGGGATTATGACCTTATTTAGCAATTTTTTTTTTACTGTAAAGCAATAAATAAAATGAATCAAATTACTAACAATTTATATCACTTTACAGATTTACTATACTTTTCTTTCGTATATAGATTTATAGAGTATGCTAAAACTAAAGATGGGCACATTTAAGTTCTACTGAATTTTATTGAAAAGAAGAAATTTTAATAATATTCACAATTTGTCTACTGTAGATACTGGTAGTTCCTTGATCCATACTATTAATAACGTTCGCAACTTTAGCATAGTTTAATTGATCAATCGTAGGGAGGGGATACAGTATTTGTTATTTCCAATTGTTTGTTAAACCTAAAGTTATGCAACCTAGTGCTCTGTCTGCTTTTAAATTTTAAAAAACTTCCTTAACTTTGTTTTCATTCTTTTTAAACTCTGTGTTTGATTGTACGGTTTTTATTTGTAAAGCACTCAGAGTCACATAGGTGATATGGGAGGTATAGAAATTTGATAAACAAACAAACAAACAAACAAACAAACAAACAAACAAACAAACAAATCCCTCCCATATACTCCCTCCCTCCTATATAGTCCTTGGCAGTTTAGAAGAAAACAGAGACATTGGGTTGAATAAGTAAGGTTATAGACTTCCAATGCAGTTCCCCTGCACAATGTCTACCCATTTTAGCGTCACCAGGTTTCTTTCCCTACATGACTTTTAACATTAAAAAATATTTTCATTAACAGCATCACTTTTACTTTCAAGAATGCCTTTGGACAAAAATTGAAACTGCCAACTAGATTAATGGTTGCTCAGACAGTTGTATTAAGATGATAGAGGGGTTATAGAGGGTTTTTAAAAAAATGATCCTGTGTATTGGTTTAGATTATTCTGTTTTTATCAGGGTAAAGGAATGATACCAATAGTTTTATTGCTAGTTTTGTCTTATATTTTTTTTAACATACTTGACATTTTTATCCATTGCTATTTTTCTAAGGAGCTGAATATGACATACATGATTCCTTCTTCATGATTTCCTCCGTCTACACATTTATTACAGAGGCCAGGCTGAAAGATATACTGGCACAGTTTTCCAGAGAGGTTTTGCTCTTTTAACTGTGTTGGTTTTTCAACCTGGATCTTCTCAATCCGATTCCAATACTTTAATAACATAAGAAGCCCTTTCATGATAGCTGCCTAATTAATACTGCATGTTTAAAATTGACTGTTTTAAAATATTTGCAGTTAACTAATTTGGAAACCAGCTTTATGAAAAAACGAGCTACAACTTTTTTTAAATTTAAATTTATAAAATGAGATAATTTTATAGCATGGAATCTTCAAATACTTGAGCAAAATCATTTCAGCTAAACTAAAATAAATGAGTAAAGTCTGGGGGGCCTATGTAAATAAACATTACATTGACTACATTCATAATGGTAAACTGACATACTACAGATATAATGGTAAACTGTAGATTAGCATTTTATGAATAAAACAAGGTCAATAAAACAAAATTTCAACCTGCACATTAGTTCAAAATCTGGTCAATTCATACTGAAGTTCAGAGAGAGCTGATTTCTCAAGCTTCTCTATCTGGGAGACTCAACCATTCACTCCAAAAATACAGTTGCCTACAGGAAGAAGTCCTGCTGAAATCTAGACTGATAGGTGACATGCCAGGTAGGGTACTAGGCTCAATGCCCATCTATCAGCATATACTTGCCCATCAAATGCCCAATTTTTTCAAGTTCATTAAATACCCACAAGTTTGGGAGAAACTCTTCGGAGTTTCTCTTTAGAGACTTGCAAATGCTAAAATGATACTGTTCACAGATTTTGTTTTTTTCATACGGATTCTGAGGTGAGATTGCCAAATGCTTTAAAAGATTTAGCTATTTTTACAGCAATCAGGTGAGTCAGCCTGAATCTGAAAAAATTGTACATCTCGGTCCTTTTACATGAGACCTTCCTATTTCCAGTAGTAAAGGGGTATTTTTTTTAAAAAAAAAATCATTTCGTGTTGTTTTGCTTACCATTCTCATATTTCAGTCCAAGGAAACTTAAACTTACATCATTAGCCAGCAAAAGTGTGGAAAACTGAGATGAGCTGATTGTGTCAATCAACACTTTTCTTTATGGAGGTATTTTTTCCAAATTGAATTCTATTCACGTATTATAAAGAATGTTGGGAATACGGCAATTGGCATTGTGATTCGCAAAGAATCTGGACCCAGCTGGAAAATATTTGAATCTCAGATGAATTTAGTTCAGATGGTTGGAAGTCAATCCTGGGCAATTGGAAGGTGCTTTGGATTGGTCAGTGCAATGGTGGGAACTCAACTGGATTGGAGAATCAAAAAATCCAAGTGCAACAGATAAAGTCATTTTGTACCAAGAAGTATCTGAGCACTTCTGTTGGCTTTTAAACTGAAAACATTTTGCTCATTAATATCATAAATGTCTGAAAAATCTCCCACTTTACTAAGAAACAGATTTTTGGGAGGCTGCTGATTGGTGAATTTCTCCCTGCCTGCTCAAGAAATTGAAAGAATCCATTTCTGCAAGTCCTGCCATAACAAATACAAAGATTGCTCCCAGGCAGTTACAAATTTTACAACGGAAGCAACCTTGTAAAATACACCATCCACACCCCTTAATAATCATTTACCTGTGAGACATCTGTATTCAAGTTTCCATCCGCCCACACACCAGCAGCATCCGAGGTTATCATAGTTGGTTTAACAGCAATAGTTGGCTTCGAGTAAGACAAGGAAATTAGACTCTCATCCTCCCAAAGCGTATTCTCAACTTTGGCTCCAATTCCATTCAAATCCTGCAAGGCTTCACTGCAAACTTGCTGATTAAGGGATGGTGCCTGCAGTTGGTGAAAACTTCTGGGACAGAAACAGTTTTTGCAGGAGCCAGGCTTCCAGATGTGCTCCACAAAATCACTGCACACAGACATTTTCAAGCCCTCTTGCTTCACTTCCACTGCCCTCTGCACCTTCTATATTGGGCTGGGTGGCTCATTTTGTTCTCCTCTCTACAACTGGACTGAACAATCCTGGACTTGTAACCAAACTGCAAAGAAAGAGCACAGAATTCATGTTAATAATGTTCCAATATCTCCCATTATTGGGCACCCTTATATATACCTGTTCTTCATTAGTCACAAGGTTATGTCAGCTTTGCTTGCTCCTCAGAGTTATATACAGACAGACAGTTTATCATAAGTAAGGAACAGAGAAGAGTTTGCCAACACCCATCCCAACTGTTTTCTAGGCTCCAAATGTGTCATATGTAGAGAAATTCTATGATTGTGTGTCTGTGTAAAGGACATGACAAAAAGTTGTTGCTGTTTTGCAGGAAATAACAACATGCACATTTATTGCACAAACTGTGGAGTAAAGCTGATCGGGGTAATCTTTTATACACTTTACTTTGTGATACAAATCTAAACAATTGGGATAAACAGATGTTACACATTATTACCGTATATCATGAATGTTTCCATCACATGTATAATGTTATTGGTCATACGGTGCCAATTCTGTGATCTGGGTCAGTCATGATGCAAATGACATAGTCTGCCTAACAATGCGGTATTGTCTATAATGTCATTCGCTCTCTTAGCTTCTGGCACTTTTGACTAGCAACAGAGTTGATGAAGCTTCTTGGATGAGAAGTGAAACATCTTCAAAGAAAAACCAGTTGCCAGAAAGTCCAGTTGCCTCCTGAAAAAGCATCTTTGGGACAACCATGACCTGGATGACTGAGAATCTCCATAGACCAGAGATCTTCAAACTTAGCAGCTTTAAGACTTGTGGACTTCAACTCCCAGAATTCTCCAGCCAGCACACCTATGCTGGCTGGAGAATTCTGGGAGTTGAAGTCCACAAGTCTTAAAGCTGCCAAGTTTGATAACCTCTGCCATAGATATTTAGCTATGCAACAGAGTTGATGCTTCCTGTACTTCCTGTACGCATTAATTCCAAAAGTACAAACAGCAATTTCTTTTTTAAAAAAGGCTACTGCTGCTTCCAGTACAGGTAGTTCTCATTCAGGACTCACTTATTTAGTGACTGTCCACAGTCACAACTGTAATGGAACATTAACTTTGCAATCAATCTTCGCATTTACGATCTTTGCAAGTCTAAAGCAAAGAAAAGCTAGAGTAAGTTCATAGGCACAATTACATTTCACTTAGTGGTAAGCTGGTGATTATGGGAGTTACAGTCCAACAGATCAAAGTGCAACACAATTATAAAAAGATTGAGGGCCTGTGCTCCAAATGGCAGCTCTTTGTCGAGCACACAAATATGCACCCATGTCATTGACTATAGTTACACCAACTGTAATTTAGCAAGTCTGTATGGCAAATCATGATAGCTATTATAAAGCTAGAGCATATAACACAGAGCTCTTCTTTTTCATGACATAGAATTCTCTACATTTCAAACTATTACCCCAAAATAAAAATACAGTCTAAATACAAGTAACTAGATCTTTCCCATTTCTCCCTTCTCCTTTTTATCTTCTCCTCTCTCTCATCACTCCCCTTACCCAGCACATTTCTACCTGGGAGTCTTTGCAGTGCCAGAGGAAGCTCTGCTCCTGTGTGACCCCACATGGTTGTGTATATTTGGCAACTGAGCCCACTTATAGCAGTTGTGGTTAGAGGGCCTTTGCTCAACTTCCTGGATAGGGAAACTCTCTGCTTGGTCACTCATGCCCTGGTCACCTCCTGTTTGGACTACTACAATGTGCTGTAGATGGGGCTATCATCAGAAAGTATCTGGAGGCAGGATTCTTATTTATAGCAGGATATCCAAACTGTCTGTCTGTCTGTCTGTCTGTCTGTCTGTCTGTCTGTCTGTTTGTCTGTTTGTCTGTTTCAGTCAGTCAGTCATCTATCTAGGTTTTACCTTATAAACTAAACAAAATGAACCTTTTGTTATGCAATACTGATGCTTAGGAAAGCCTCTACAGCATGGGTGTCAAATTCGCTGTGTCATGTTGCTGTCATGTGACATATCGTGATGTTTTTTCCCTTCGAGGAGCTGTGGTGGGTGTGGCCTATGTGTGAAAAATTCAGTCTAATTTTTCTTTCAATAACTTCAGACTAACATTCAGAATATAGTTGTTGTGGCCCATCAGTGGCCTGTGCAGCTGGTAGCTGATTCCGACAGCGAGGAGGCTGGTGTGGTGCTGCGCCAGCAGCCTGTGCAGTTGGCACTCGAGTCAGACAATGAGGAGGCTGGAGAAGATGTGGTGCCAGAGGAGGGGATTCAGCCAGAAGCTCCCATAAGTGAAGAGGAGAAGGCAGGAGTGGCTCCTCAGGAGGTGGTCTCCTTGAGAGTAAGGCTTGGGGCTAATTGGACACTCCCTTAGCCTATTTAAGGAAGGACGATGACTGAGGCAATTTGCAAGGAACAACTTCATTCACTCTCCTTCGCGTCTTGATCTTAGTTCTCTTATCAGTTTCCTGCAAATTGCTTCTGGGCTTTCTGCCAACCATAGTAAGATTACGATTATTTATTCTTTGGATTTTTGTAGGCTGTTAAGAAAGTTAATTAACAGCCTTTGTTTGAAAAAGACTGATTTAATTTAGTAAACTAAGGTTTGTACAGACTTTGTGTGTGGTGTGTTCTTTGGGGTCCGTAGCTGGGGCAGAACAATAGTAGTATTCCCACATCCCTTTATTCTCTCAGCCTTGCCATGCAATAGATTAGACAACAACATTATTGTTGTTCCTGATGGAATGTAAAACAAATTTAAAATATTTTACTTATCATGTATTTATCCCAAAGTGATTCTGGGTGCTGTACAATATAAAATTAAAAGATGTAAATAATGCCCAGGATAGACTGAGTCAGCAGAGTTTGCTAGTGATTGGCAGGTCTACACCATTTGAGGCGTATTGACCAATCTCTTATTGTTGCCATTATGAGTAAAACCCATTAATTTCACAAATGTTCTCATTGGACCTAAGTGCATAATTTTGGATTATTTTATATTCCAAAAGTTCTACCGTATATACTTTTAAAGAAGTGATACACTATATGAACTCCATGACTAAAGGTTTTATACAATTCCCTTAAAGCAGTCTTCCCAACTTAGATGAACACCAAGATGGCTGTGAATTGTAAGAAAGTTTGGAAGTTACTAGATGCAGGGTGGCCAGAACTCAGTTTTTAAACCCAGATGTGGATTTTTTGATCTCTTTCTGGATTTCTAGATTTTTTACTTTAAAATTGAAGTTTCTTCTATATATTATGTTGCATTGCATGTACAGATAGTCCTTGACGTATAACCATTCATTTTGTAATTATTCAAAGTTACAATGGCACTGGAAAATGTTACTTACAACCTGTTCTCTCGCTTATAACTGACACAACATAGCTATGGTTACATGATCAAAATTCAGGTATTTGACAACCAACATGTATTTATAATGGTTGTACTGTTCTGAGGTCAAAGATTGCCATTAGCGATCTTTCCAGTCAGTTTCCGAGAAGCAAAGACCATGAGGAAAGCTAATTGGCTTAATAACGACATGATTCACTTCACAACCGTGGCAAAAAAAAAGGGTTATAAAATCAGGTGTGACTCACTTAACCATCACCCTGACCAGCAGTGGAAATTCTGGTCCCAATTGTGGTCGTAAGTCGAAGACTGGTTGACTTCTCATACACCCAGTGGTGGGATTCAGCCAGTTCGCACCGCTTCGGGAGAACCGGTTGTTAACTTTCTGAACAGTTTGGTGAACTGGTTGTTGGAAGAAATCATTAGGGCAGAGAACCGGTTGTTAAATTATTTGAATCCCACCACTGCATACACCTCTGCTTGCAACCAGACAACAGAAACTAGGGAGGGGGGAAGGGAGTGATTGGAATATACGAGGAGGAGCCGGGAGGGAATTGAGGAATTCAAGAGCACCGTCTGTGGCCTGAGAGAATTTCTACACCTCAAGGTCAAATGCTGGGAAACCTCTGAAACGCACAGACTGTTCCCAAAACAAACTGACTGTATATGATTGGTGGACAATGGACAGTGGGTGGTCCCAGGGGAAAAGGGGTTTTTACTTAGAGTGCTTTTCGCAGGAAAACCTCAGAACAGGCTTTGCGTCTTCTGCACCTATGTGGAATTATCAGTAAAGCTAATTTACTGACAGGACATTGGAAAAACAATGTCCCAGGAGTTTCTTCTCCTGCAATATGCCAACAGGACAGTTAACACTATCTATATGAAATGGGTGAAAATATTTTAGATTAAAACTGATTTATTGTGAGTTTTTAAAAATCTGTATATTTTTGTGTAGAATCCGGGTTGCTTTGAGTGTGTTAGGAAACTCCACTAGCAATCCTGACTAGATACTACCTTAAAATCCTTCTTATTTAGCCGTTTGCCTGAACTGTTATACAATTAATCACTATTCACGATTATTCAATAAGTATTACAAAATCAGAAATGATTCTAATTTTGACCTCCCCAAAAGAAGGGTCATTTGAGTGCCACATACTGGGAAAACAGTAAATACTCTATAAAGAAACTACTGATTAACATTCAGCTCACTCATATACACCCTAAACTAAATAGTAGCTACAGCAAGCCAGAATATATATTTTTTTGTTTCCTTCACTTTCATCATTCTAAATTCAAGTAAATTATTGCTTAGCATACTATACACTCTGGAAAATGCCTGCTTTCATATAAAATGATTTTTCCATAGAGATGTTCTTTAGGCACAATAAAAGAAATTCTACAGGTATAATTAGGAATGTTGTACAGTACAACTTTATTTAATTAAGGCATTTTATAAAACTCTTTTAAAATATGCTTGCTTATTTTTGCTACCTCCAAATCTTCTTACCCTTCAATTAAGCTATACTGTAGCCTGTTGAATTTTAATTACTGAAACAATAGTTTTAGATTCCTAAATGATGGAGGCCAACTAGAATAAAAACACTCTTTTCATTCACAAAAACATGTTAAAGAGGAAAACATGCATATGCACATATGTTTATGAATGTTCGTGTAACTAGTCTTAAATGGAAATTTAAGAAACTCACATTCTGAAGATGATCCATACTACTGATAATAAGTCCATATGCTGATGAAGCAAAAATACTTTGCTCTACTATCCAATGAAAGAAAAGGGGAAAAGATGAAGAGTAAAAGAAAAGAAAAAAAAGAAAAGTCAATATCTGAAATTGTCAGCTGAGCTATCAATGTACTGTAATATATAAATATAATGTATTTCAGCTTACTCTCATTCATTGGAATAGTTATTATGGATAAAATGGCTTGAAATTGTAATTTTTCATCTCTTCTGTAAATGGCTCAAAAAAAGGAAGCCCTTTTCTACAGAATAAGAAAAATCACCAACCTATTTTGTTGACCTTTCCTCTTTACAAGACATTCAATTTTTGCATCCTTATTCAAGAAGGATAGAAAAACAGAGTAGCAGAATATCATGAAACTTCTGTTACAATCCATTCATCAGAAAAATCTCTTTAAAAATGAAATAGTTATATGTGTCTGCTGCAGAAGTTGACTGCACAAAGCTGAGTAAATTCTTCTTTCAGATTTTCCAAATTCTGCCTACATATCTTTATGCTTTAAATAATGAACTTTAAATTACAGAAACATGTGAGATAAAGTGTAAGGGAAGGAAAACAATTCTAAGAATTACTCACCATGATGCATACCATTTGCAGTGAAAAAACAGAGAGAAGCTGAGCTCACCCTGTGAAGTACAGCAGTTCCTGTTTTAGGTAACTAAATATGGCAACAATGCTAAAATAATGCGAATCTAACACATACAGAAGGCTAACATCTGGAAGTTCAAGAAAGCACCTAAATAAATAACAGGTATCTGCCAGATTTTGAAACACCATCTATTTTTTGAAGATGTTTCACAGAGGTGAAAAGATAAGATTTTGCTAAAAGCCCACTATAATACTTCCTGTACATGTATTTTTTCTAGCTTTTTTATGCTTATCTTATTTTTTAAGAATTAATTTATATATATGCAGTGATTGGGAGGAGGAGGAATCTACAAAACTTACTAATATCATGTTTAGCTGAAACAGAAAAATAAATGAGCCAACATTTTAAGGTCCCTGTCTAGTCACCTGATAGCAATTGTAATTCACCCCCAACCCAGGTGGATCAGCAGTTGTTGCTTCTAGTGCCAGGACATGCAAACATGCTGCATATTAAGTGAAAACTTCCTAACAAAAATATTTTGAACATTTGCATCTATTTTGTGATCACTGTTGTGTTAGTGCAATGCTGACGTGATGTTGAATGGCAACCACCCTTTACAACATCATTGCCTCAACCCGAGTATGATTGGTCCCTACTCTGTTAACCTTCTAGAAGGTCCTTAAATCTGGCCAGGGGATTCCATGGAAGTACAGAAGCTTCAAAATTATTATATTGTTTATAAGTTTAGAATGACCTCTTCTGTGTTTTTCACTTTATTATAATGTTAGTTGTTTCATTGTACTTTAATGGTTATTTTTAATTGCTTTGTTTATTCAGTTTTTTTGTTGTTGTATTTTAATTTTGTGTGCCACCCAAAATCACTGTGAGATGGATGAATCTATAAATTTGAGAAATAAGCTAACAAATAAATAATGGAATACTGTCTAATAATGTACTAGCAAAACTTCTATTTTTCAATGAAAGAAGATAGAACATAAGCAGGATTGGAAGGGACCTTGGAGGTCTTCTAGTCCAACCACCCTGCTTAACCAAGAGATGCTATACCATTCCAATTAAACCTCTTCTTGAAAACCTCCAGTGAAGGAGCACTCACAACTTATGGAGACAGCCTGTTCCACTGATTAATTTTTCTCACTATTAGGAAATTTCTCCTTAATTCTAGGTTGGATCTCTCTTTAATAATTTTCCACCCGTTACTTCTTGCCTGCCCTTGAGTAGTTTGGAGAATAAATTGACTCCCTCTTCTCTGTGACAGCTTCTCAAGTATTGGAAGATTGTGATCATGTCATCCTTAGTCCTTCTCTTCATTAGATTAGACATACCTAGTTTCCACAACCATTCATCTTAATAATCTTTTTTGCTCTTCTCTGCATTCTGTCTAGAGTCTCAGCATCTTTTTTGTATTGTAGTAACCAAAACTGGACTCAGAATTCCAAGTGGGGTCTTACCAGTGCAGTATAAAGTGGTATTCTCACGTGATGTTTTTATGCACCCAAAATATTCAAAACACCACACAGAGAATTGGTAGAATTTTAAGTACTGACACAAGAATCACATTGTCAAATGTATTCTTAATGAATAATGTACTTCAGCCCTATTACTTTATAATATTTGTAATGCGCACCCTGTGAGGTTGGTTAAGGTATTCTGTGTGGCAGGTATGGGGTTATGGTTCACAAATATAGTAATTTCCTTAATAACATACAGTGATATGAGATTTAACTGAAAAATGTCACCTGGTCCTTGTAGAAATGGCATATCGTAGCCTTTTCTTTTAGTTGCAATTCTTCTCCCAATCTGTAACTGTCTATTTATACAAGTTTTTTTGCAGGAACAACTGGTGGTTTCAATTCCTCCAAGTATTAAGAGTATATAAATAATGATCATTGTTATATTAGCAACCAGTTAGTCTGCAGAAAACTTGCAAAGTGAAACACGCCAGTTTAGGGTTTCTACCACTTTGACATGTCCAGGGCTTTCCATGCCATTCTTCCCAACATTCCGTCTTCATTTATGGCTGATAAGTATGATAAGAGGGGGGTTTTGGCCTATTTTGGGTGGTGGTGGAGTTCTATTTTAAGTAGATCTATAGCACCTTCTGCAAACACTGACATTCCTTCAAGGGTATGCTATCTTTCACTCCTGTACAAGAGTGGTACCATTTTGGCCTCAGAAGGATCCAAGCTCACAATTATCTCTGGTGATGAATGAGACCAGGTTGATCTTCATTGCGATGTTGTTATTGCTATACAGACACCACAGTCTTTAAGTGTTTCTAGGTTATCTGACTAAGAAGCCAGAGTGGCCCAACCCCAGGATATCTGACATTTTTACATTGCTCTTTTTAAACCCCCATGATATAAATTCATTAAATTCCATTTCAGATATTTTTTCTCCATTACTACATTCCAGATTGAAGTAAGACTACCTGATCTTTAATTACTAGGATCATCTTGTCATCAATTAGGAAATTCCACATAAGCTTTCAAGACTTGTTAAAATTAACTCAGAGATTAACTCTAGACTGTTCTCTCATAATTAACATGATGATTTGAAGACATTTCTATTAAGCAGATGCAATGCAGTATTTCTGGAATCTCCATTTACAATGCACACATCTCATTGTAGCCAATAGTCAAATTCTTAATTACTTAAGCAGTTTTCAGATGGTTGTCATATTATCCTACTGCAGTAACATCATATTAAAATCCAACAAATGTCTATGGCACAAACTACCATGATACAGTTCTCTTCATATTTTATGAGATTTACAGTACTATCTTCCACAAGGTCATACAGTAAAAATTATGTTAGGCTTTAAAAGCAACTAGACTCCTTTAGATTTTTAATTATTGTAATTAATTTGCTCCCCCCCTTTAGACCACATTGCCCCGTCCTGAGATATCCACAGGTCCTGATGAAACAGAAATTCCTTTCTATTTTATATAAAATGAATTGTATGCACACCTAATACTACTACAGTATATTCTTATTTTTTATTGTGCGTGTTTGGTCATACACAAAAAGCATCTAAATAGTTCTTATGAAGGAGAGGAACTGCAGAGCCAACAAACTTTATTTCTCCTTGAAAGATCATCGAGGCAACTATTGTCAAGGAGCTAACCGACAGTCTGACAAAAAAATGTTCCTGCAAATGGGGAGATAGAGCTGCAGCATTTCAAAGAAAGTTCTAGTTTTACTGTGATTTCAAACAGCTTGTAGTTAGTTGATCATGAAATAAATTGGCTCAATTTTCAAACACAACCAGTATGGATCACAAAGGATGGAGGGTAGATTTCAGATTAATATAGAGTCTCTGGGGCAACAATCTTAGAGAGAGAAAATAATACGCCACATCTGTTTTCTTCCAAATATGGAACAGCAATACTCCGTAAGCAGAGGAATACAGGATTGGATCTAGAAGATGTTAAACATGAAATATAAAATTATTTTAATTGCAGGCAATATGATGAAAACCCAGCTAGCCTGCTAAAGAACCAATGCATCATTTCAAATCAAGGTCTGGCTAATCCAACCTCCAGTAACTTTGTTGTTGATATTCTTATGATTTATATTGACTGTTTCCTAATATGATTTGATTGCTTATTTGTTCCCTATGACTATCATTAAATATTTTACTTTATGATTCTTGACGAATGTATCTTTTCTTTTATGTACACTGAGAGTGTATGCACCAAGACAAATTCCTTGTGTGTCCAATCACACTTGGCCAATAAAGAATTCTATTCTATTCTATTCTATTCTATTCTATTCTATTCTATTCTATTCTATTCTATTCTATTCTATTCTATTCTATTCTATTCTATTAATTTCCAGCTATAACCATCCAGTACATCTGTCCTTCTACTGCTTTCAGCCCATACTTCTACAGTATGGTGGAATTAATTGTTCCCTTTCTATTTATAATTACTATTCTGCCTTCTATTCATCACTATTTGTGTCCCATCTAAAAATTGATTTTTAGACGCTATACAACTTTTTAAACCCCCACCCCCATAAATTTAGTTATTAAATTCTTTCATAAACTTTCTTTAATTCCATCAGTTAAGAACCAGGTGTGAATGTTTGCTGAAAAAGTAAAAATTCCTGTTTATAATAGTGGGCTTCTATTGGCTTCGTTATATTAAAATGAGATTTGGGTACTTAAAGAGAAATATAAAAGTGTGTGTGTGGGGGGGGAGGGAGCCCAATGGCTCAGTGGTTAAAGAAGTGAAATTTTTCAGTTGGAAAGCTGACAGCCCAGGTTTGAGACCCAAGTGCCTATGTAACAAGGTGAGCTCCTGTTGCTTGCCCCAGCTCCTCCCCACCTAGCAATTCGAAAGATGCAACTACGAGTAGATAAATAGGTACCACTTTGATGGAAAGGCAGCAGTGTTCTGTGTGCTCCTCAGCGTACAGTCAGCTGGCCACATGGCCACCGAAAGGTTTTCAGACAACGGCCAGTTCCCTTGGCTAAGAAATGGAGATGAGGCACTGCCCCCTAGATTTGGGCATGACTGGAAAAGAGAAAACTTTACCTTTCGTTGAACAGGTTACTAAGGGAAATGTGTCTGATAAAACGAGAAGAATTCAGATCAAGAATGAAGGAGTGCTGAAGGAATGTGGCTAAGGAACCAAACTGAGTGACCAGTATAAAAGAAGGCTGACATGATCCGGCCATACGGAAAGAATCAATGAGGAACAAACGGTAAAACAAATATATGAAGGAAAAGTGAATGGGTTGAAAGGAAAGGAAAAACCAAGGATGATGTGGCCGTTACAGTTAATGCAATCTTCTTAAAGAGGGACATGACAAATCAAAATAACAAAAGGTGATGCATGAAGCAGAATGGAGAAGTGTTGAAAACATGGTTTGGCAAAGCTAAAAAGGTATGGGGAGAGAGATCCTGGTGAATGGGACTCATGTTAACCAGATTTATTTAGGTTTTCTTTTATCTTCTGCCTCTAATTTAGTTAGTTAATTCACTTTTTTTCAATACTGTGCACAATCTTCTCTTTCTAAAAGGGAACAGCCTAACATATATTAGGTTTGGAGGTGTAAAGAAAATGCTGGATATTAGACTGGCAGCTCAGTCTGTTAATTCTTCATTGCCTGGATCAATAATATTACTATTCTGATCAGCTGGTGCTTTAACTAACATGGGAATGGCAAATCAACAGGATATGTACAGATGCATTCATTTTTTATAGAGCTTTCCTAGGCATGTCGAAGGAGACCGCCCCCCCTCAAAAAATCCCAGGAGATTGCATTCAAGCCTTGTGGTAAGAAAAGTCACATAACTATCAGTGAAATATAAGAGCGGTTACAAAATGACAGGCCATATGGCATAATTCACGGTTATGGCAGATCATTCAGCAAAAATGGCTTGGGCTTTAGTCACCATAAATAAATTAGTGATTCTGTGATTAGGGACCGGCATAATTTTGGTGCCCAGGGGACCCACTTTTTATTTTGGGGTACCCAATAGCTACAACAAAAGAAAGAAAATTTCATGCACAAAGAGATAAGTGGGTTTCTGGAAGGAATGTGGATGGTTGCAATTTATTTATTGGTTTTGAACACTGCCACAAAGGCTCCTGGCAGTTAGCATCATAAAAGCATACAAACATGGATAAACACAGATATAAAATTGATAAAAACATAATAAAAATAATTGGTCAAGAACCATAAACCACACATGGCGCCTTATACATTCTGGGGAATATTTAATCCCCAGAATCAAACTGCTAAATTCTAAAAACAGAGAATGCAAACTAATGAACAAAATCAGCTCCATTTACTTCAGTGGGAGAAATTTAAACCCACTAAATCAGTGGAACTAAAATAGGATAAAATTTGACTGGGTCATCCCCACCGATAAAAGATAAAACTGGGAGCAGGTATAAGTGTGTCTACTTTACTGTTCTTAAAATTCACTGAGATGAAATGTCAGAATATGAGAAAAATGAAATTGTAGCATGTGACTAAAAATATTACAAGGAGCCCAGACAAACCATGCTCTGTTGCCTGCCAGGTGTTTGACACTTTGTATTACTTTAGCAGTCACAAGCAGACAGCAGAATTAGCTTTATCAAGCCTCCAGCACAGTGTTTCACAACCTTGGCAACTTCAAGCTATATGGACTGTATAGACTTCAACTCCCAGAATTCTCCAGCCAACAGTGGAGAAACACTGTTCTAGTGGACTACCAGACCAACATTCAAAAAAGCTTTGTTTTATAAACCACAAATTGAAAAGGTCCAGTTTGGTAGGCAAAGCATTGATAATTCAGATTACTGGCAACTGCCCAAAAGAAAAATATTTAGGACAGATTTGCAAATCAGTCAACAAAAATTATTACAGTTCAATATTTGTATTAGCTTATTTTGCCATACACTAAATGAATAAATAAATATTAGCTTCTTTGCTTGCTTCTGTATATCTTTAAGCTTTACAGCATGAAGTCAGAAAGGAATGTCTTCAATAAAATTTTCCCTCTGAAATATTTTATGTCAGAGATGTTCAAGAAAGGGGAATCCATCAACCCAAAATTATATGGAAATGAGTCAGTGAAGAGGCCTATTAAAGATCATTTAAAAAATGGTCAGCTAAAATGAAAAGACAGTTTAAAATGTATTTTAAATACAGCAAGCTTTAAGGAAATTGGCAACTTTAAAATAATTGAGCAATACAAAGGTAAGAAACCAAACAAAGACTGTAAATGCTGCATTCCAGAAATACTCAGGAAAAAAAAAAGGTTTCAAGTTTGCCCAGTTTGAAATAGAGGAAAAAGAGGTTGTTTTACAGTACCAGTTCCCACCACAGTTTCTAGCTGTAGAGCTTTTAGTAACATTTCCTCTCCATTTTTCAATTCGGGCATCTAATGAAAATCTGGCTTTAAAAGCTCAGGACACCCTGGAAAGATCATCATTTAAGCCTCGTTTCTTTGGCTTTATAAGAAGCCTTGGGCGACGCAGGCGGGTGGGGGGCGACTTATCTCTTACTCATCGAAGACATCGCAAGGGTTCCGAAGGGAACAGCTGGCCCCTGTCACTTTGTGCACAGTGCGGCGGGCGTCCTTTAACGCAGGGCAAAAGCATTGCTTTCCTTTCCGTGCAGGGCAAACGCAACCGCACCTTTGGCTCTTTTCAATCCTCGGTTCCACCAAAGCGGGGAAAGGCATCTACAGACACGCCGCACGTGCAAGGGCTCCGAGCAAGAGCCCTGCCCCAAACAAAAGCCAGACGGGGTCAGCCTTGCCTGTTCTTACGAGAATCTTTTGGGAAAGTCGCCTTCTGCACTTCCCCGGCTCCAAACTCGGCTGCCCCGCCAGCTCCCGCTGTGCAAACGCAGCTCCTCGGCCGCTGCCACGAGGGCTCCGAGCGGGCGCTCGCTCTCCTTTTTCCGGCCGCGAAGTTTGGTCCGGTGCCCTCCCTGCAGCTGCCTTCGGCAAGGTCTCGCTCCAAAAGGAAGGCACCCGAGGCGGCTGCCCGGACCTGCCGAGAATGAATGAGCGCCTGTCTCTGCCTTAGCAAACGTCATTTGGGGGAAGCTGCCTCCTGCCAACCCGGACAGGAGAAACTTCGCCTTCCTCGCATTGCCGATCCCGGTGCACCCGCGGCCAGCTTTAGGAAGACGGGAGAGCAGAGGGAAACTTACCGTCCCAGGCATTCGGCTGCAGCGCCATAAGCCAAGGCGCCCGGCTAGGCAAGCGGGGCTTCCTTCCTGCTTCGCTACCGGCCAACGCTCCCCAAGCGCCCTGCCGGCGGGCAAGCGGCTAGGAAGCGGGACAACCTGGGGCGCTGTGTACGCGTGTGCGCCTCAGCCACGGAAGATTGGCCAGCGGCTCCTCCTCCTGCTGCTGCTGCAGCAAAGGAATCCTCCATCTCCTCCCCACCCCTGCAAGTTGCCTGCCCCGCCTTCTTGCCCCCTCCCCTCGACACCGGAGGAAGCACGCCTGGGCTTTCCCTGCAGAGCACCTGGTGAGCTGGTAACTCAGAGGAGAGTGGCATCCGTCGTGGCTGATCGCCCCCAGGTTTCTCCGTGGTCGTTTTAAGGAAGGTTTTGCTCTGTGCCTGTTTGTTTCCTTCCAATAAAGCAGAGATTCCCAGATTCCTAGAATTCCCCGTGCTAGGGAAGCAGTGAATTCCCCATGCTAGGGAATTCTGGGAGTTAAAGGCCGTATGTCTTAAAGGAACGGAGTTTGAGAATCACTGCTTTACAGTAGAGGTAGTCCTCTGCTTAGGCCCACAATTGAGCCCCAAATGTTCGTTGTTTAGGGAGATGTTTGTTAGGTGAGTTTGGTCCCATTTTATAACCTTTCTTGCCACAGTTGTTAAGTGAATTGCTGCAGTTTTTAAGTGAGTAACACGGTAACTCCCTTCATGGTTCCAGATTCACTTCACGGAAGCCAGATTCATGGTTAGTGAATCTGGCTTCTCCATTGAATTTGCTTGTTACACGGTCACAAAAGGTGACCCATGACCATTATGCAATTGTCATAAATGCATGCCAGTTGCCAAGTGTCTGAATTTTGATCACGTAGCCAGACGAGTGCTACAGTTGTCATAAATGTGAAAAATGGTCATAAAACACTTTTCAGTGCCACTGTAACTTCAAATCGTCACTAAACAAATGATTATATGTGGGGGGAGTACCTGCATAGTCTTGTTTTCACCTTTTCACCCATTGTGATGCAACATCCTGGGGTCACAAGATTGCCATTTGCGACCTTTGCAGCCGATGTCTGACAAGCAAAGTCAATGGGGAAAGCTGGATGTGCTTAAAGGCTGCAGCAATTTGCTTAACAACCAGGGCAAAAATGTAAAATTGGGCAGGACTCATTTAATAACTGTTGTTTAGCAATGGAAATTCAGGTCATAAGTTGAGGACTACCTGTATGTGGGAATTGGTATTTATTTATTTATTTATTTAATTAAATTTTTATACCGCCCTTCTCCAAAATAGGACTCAGGGCGGTGCACAGCCAAGGTAAAAACAAGACATATATACAAACATGGTGAATCTAAAAAACTATTTAAAATAATTAAATGTTTTGGCCGAATTAAAACCATTTCCAATTTAAAATCAATTTAAAAATTAAAAAATTTGGTCAAGCCAGCCCAGCTTGTTGGAATAAATAGGTTTTTAGGGCCCGACGAAAAATCCGGAGGTCTGTTATTATGCGTAATTCTGGGGGGAGGGTGTTCCAGAGGGTAGGCGCCACCACAGAGAAGGCTCTCCCCCTGGGGGTCGCCAGCCGACATTGCCTGGCGGACGGCACCCTGAGGAGGCCCACTCTGTGTGAGCGTACTGGCCGGTGGGAGGCTATTGGTGGCAGAAGGCGGTCTCGTAAGTACCCCGGCCCTAAGCCATGGAGCGCTTTAAAGGTGGTCACCAACACCTTGAAGCGCACCCGGAAGACCACCGGGAGCCAGTGCAGCTCGCGCAGGAGAGGTGTCACGTGGGAGCGCCTCGTCGCCCCCATGATCCCCCGCGTGGCCGCGTTCTGGACCAGCTGGAGCCTCCTGCCCACAGGCTGCTGTGAGAATTTGGAGTAACATTTCACTGATAAAATTGTGTAAGTCTTTACATGGGGAAAATCTACGGAGATCACAGGATAGAGACTTATGAGTCTTGGTGGGAGTAGGGTTACTTGTAGGATCATGGAGCTGATTAACACTTTGTTACGGGAGTGAGTAGTTCTTCAATGGACTATCCACTCCCAGTCATGTTGGTCAACTCATATTAGTTTTGTTTGCTGCCTTGAGTTACATATCAAAAAGGTGGAAAAATATGATGATGATGATGATGATGATGATGATGATCATCATCATCATCATCATCATCATCATCATCATCATCATCCAGTTGTCCAATTCCTTTATGGTGGGAGAAAAAAAATGTGGAACAAGTGATAGCTACACTTCACTTGCAAAGTACTGTAGAAGAAGTGGCTTATCTGGAACTTTTACAGTCAAGGTTCAGGTCTACACCTCTGACAGTACTTACAAATTGTCCTAAAGTGGTATAGGAGTCTAAGGCAGGCTTATAGGAAAGGGGGGAAAATATTGAGACACTCTCTCCCAAAGTTGTTCTGAACTTTAAAGATGATAACCAGTACTCTGACTTCAGTCTAGATGTAAAGGATTGATACATGCAGAAACCTAGTTCCTTTTTGAGTTCATATTTTTATTAGTTTATCAAGATATAGAATACAGAAATAGAAAGAAAAATAAGAATAATGAGAAAATAGGGAAGGAAAAGGGAAGAGGAAAAAATATAGGGTAAAGGGGAGAAAAAAAAACATTGACTTCATTTAGTGTGGTAGAATAAGGAAATAACATATAACCTCAACTTTTTACTTTTACATAATAATATATACTAGATATTTCTATAACAGCAAATCCATCCAACCAGCAAAACCAAAAATTTCATTTTTTCCACCTCAAGCACAAGTCCAAAAGTGGTTTCCAAGTAAAAATTGTATTCTTTTCTTTAATCAAAGCAGTCAATTTAACCATCTCTGCTAACTCCATCAACTTTTGCAACCATTCATCCATGGTGGGAATCAAAGTGTCCTTCCATTTTTGTGCATATTCTTGCTGCTGTCAGAAACCTAAACAGCAGCAGTTTCTTGATTTTAGTCAAAACATTGGCAACTATGATCTGATCTCAAGTGACTGATTTCCAAAAGAGTTTCACCCAGAATAATTGAACTAGGAAGTTAAAATGACTGAAGTTATAAATTACTGAATGTGTAATGTTTTTCAGTAAATTGTACTGTTGGTGGATTAGATACCTTTTAAAAAGATCTCCCAATTTAGGCTATCACCTGTGCAACAAGGAAGATTGGCAGCTTCCAGAAGTATCCATTCACTGTAAAGCCACTGTACCCCTTCTGCATTAGTGTAGGAAATGCCAGGCTGCTGTCAAATCTCCATTTTGTCTGGATCACTTGTCTACTTTGCTTGTTTTGTCCTAAACTCATCCAAAACTCTTACAAATCAGCAGTTTACCACTTCCATGACCTCACCTATATATGCTATTAAAATTCTTGTGTCTGTAACTTTTAACTGGGTGAAACAGTGAATCAAAAGGCAACATTTTTTTAAACCAAGAGATATCTCCAATGGGCTAACTTTAAGAATGTGCCCTAAATAGGGGGGATTTAGTAGTCTGAGGATATGTAGGTTAATTTAGCTTATGATTGTTAACTGAAATACCTTGTATTTTGCTCTGGGAAGTCTGGGGGGGAGGGTGGGATGAGGGGAGGGAAAGGGTGGGGGGAATATGGGGGGGAAATTCTTTTTTTTTTTTTTTTGTAAAACTTTTCAATAAAAAAAAAAGAATGTGCCCTAAATCTAGGACCAATTCTTGTGAAATTGAAATTAGCAAATTTGTGGTTGCTTCAGTGCTGCTGCGTTGCCATGGAACCATCCAGAAATTCAGTACATCAGTCCCACCCTGGATAGATCAGTCTCACCATCTGAAGGGCAGTCAGCTGTGGTCAAGTTGGCAGGAAGTCGGAAGTGGCTCCCACTGCTTTTTTTTTTTATCCTTGGACATTCTCTTTCTCTGTTTAGATAAGGAAGTAACTCTAAAACGATGACTCAGTGGGTCACGGGTTGTCTAGTCATTATAAAAGATGGAAATGAGAGGCACAGCTGGTTGTCATATACCTACTATGGACATAAAAAAACGGGTCACTAGAGGCACTACAGGAAAAATAAAAACAACAATGGCATTAAATATAGATTTTATTCCCAATGTTTGATGTTTTATCAAGGGAAACATTATATATATATATAAACATTTGAAACACTTATTCTACCTCTTGAAATATTGTATAGGATAAAGACTTATCACTGAAAACCTGGAAGTAACATCTATGCCAGTGATGGCTAACCTTTTTGCCATTGTGTGCCAGGAGAGGGGGGGCAGGGGAGGGTCGTGCACGAAGTGCCCATGCGCACGCAACCCCACCCACCCCCGCTCCTGGCACATGATGGCCTGGTAGGCCCATTTTTCTTTCTTACCTGGTTCCAGAACCTCTCTAGGAGTCTCTAAGAGCCTCTCTAGGAGTCTTTAGGAGCCTCTCTAGGAGTCTCTGGAGGCTGGGGACAGGAAAAAACGTTACTTCCTATCCCACTGGGAGTCGGGAAATGGGCCCTTTCAGGCCTCCGTAGGGCCTCCAAGGGAGTGGGAAAGGCTGTTTTCGCCCTTCCCAGATGCATAGAGAGGATCTGGAGCCAGGTAAGAAAAAAAACTGTGCCTTCCCCACCCACCCCAGCCCCTCCAGAGACAGGAAACAGCCTGTTTCCCTACTTCTGGTGGGCCCAGAAGGCCCGAAAATCAGCTGGCCGGCATCTGCATGCGCCCCAGAGCTGAGCTGTTGTGCCCACTAATATGGCTCCGCGTGCCACCTGTGGCACGTGTGCCATAGGTTCGCTATCACGGATCTATGCATGTTAGCAAGTCTTTTTTGTTTACTTATATTGGTGACATTCTAAGCAAAAATATAAATTTATCTGGTTCCAGGTAGATTTTCAACAGCATGGGAAGGGTAATATAGTATAAACCTTCCAATTTTGTTTCAGACACTTACCCATTTAATGATCTCAAAACAGCTCAACAATGCTATCTTGGTTTGATCCTCTTAGAGTTATACTATTGAAAGATCCAGAAAAATCAGCTTACTTGGAATAAGTGAGCTCTAAGATAATTTCATTATGAAATGTATACCTCAAAAGCAGATTAGTAAATATAAATATAAAAGTAAATATAAAAACCAATTGTTTGAAAAAACCTGTAGATAATATACAGATTTATATTATGCCCGAAAAGATCAGCAATGACAAGCACCCTGTTGTACATGTCAAAAAAAATGTTGAAAGTATCATTGATCAAATAGATCATAGAACTTTCCGCAAAGAGTCGAATTTTTGTTGTGGTTTGACATTTAAAAGGTTTTCAAATGGTAGAAAGTTTTTAAAATATTGGTCTGTAGGAACAGGAAATTAAGGTACCCAGAGAAAGACATGTTGGAGTTTTCAACATTATATAAGTTTGCTAAATTCCTGCATTATGTTTTTGGTTTGCAATGAATTAACTTCAAGGCAGTGTATTATCACCAGGCTCTACCTCAAATACTATAAAATAGATACGGAAATACCTTACTGGAGACCTGTTCAGATTCTTAAGATGGGGGGGAATCTATGCAGATCACAGAGGTAGAGACTTATGAGGATGTGGCTGAAGCCCAAAGTGGGAAGAGTCAGAGTCTCAAACAGATGGAGTTACAGCCATTCATTCACCTACTGACTAATGTTTACTCAATCAGAAAGAAAACAGCTCTGACTTATGACCATTTTTCACACTTATGACCATTGCAGCATTCCCATGATCACATGATCTATATTTGGATGCTTGACAACAGACTCACATTTATGACGGTTGCAGTGTCCTGGGGTCATGTGATCACCCTTTGCAACCTTCCGACAGGCAAAGTAACAACCGTGCTACTAAGTTAAACAACTGCAGTGATTCAGTTAACAAATGTGATGAGAGAAGTCATAAAATGGGGCAAGACTCGCTTAGCAACATAAATTTTGGGCTCAATTATGGTCGTAAATTGAGGACTACCTGTATTAATCTTTAAGATGGGTCAATACTCTGTTTATTTGTTTAATTTTAAAGGTTTCTAGGCTGCCTTTTTGGGAGAGTAAAAGCAGAGGGATACAAAGGAGCCCAGTTGGTGAGAAAATAAAATAGCCCAGTGCTGTGTTCATTTTTTTTTTTTTTTGCTCCCAGACCCAGAACTGAGAGATCCCTTTGGAGAAGACAAGGGCCTCCCGGCTTTGCCAGCATAATCAATGGTCTGGATCTGCTTTGCTTCCATCCTGTTTCCAGTTGGTTGAGCAACAGTCAGGGTAGAGCCTAGGAGAAAGTGCTGTAAAGAAATGGTTTCAACTCTTTCCCCCACCAATCTCCTTTCCTCTCACAGCTGCTTGGTGGTTTCCTAGCTGAGCAGCACTGAGGGGAAAGATTTCTTTGGGAACATTGTTTTAGGTTCCTCCAATGGCCTGAGGTCACGCTTCCCCAAACAAGCCATTTTCTTCTGCTTTCCTCCCTTCCCTGGGCAGGCTGGATGGGGAAGGGGTCAGGCCCATGGCCTGAAGGTTCCCTGATTCTAGCATCATGTTAGCAGAACACGTCTTCATCTAAGTAGTATGGAATAGCTACATTTTTTCATACTATCCAGCTAGGCTCCAGGACAGAATTTTTTGGGGAAACGTTGTTGTTGTTAGTTGCGAAGTTGTGTCCGACCCATTGCGACCCCATGGACAACATTCCTTCAGGCCTTCCTGTCCTCTACCATCCTCTGGAGTCCATTTAAGCGCATGCCTACTGCTTCGGTGACTCCATCCAGCCACCTCGTTCTCTGTCGTCCCCTTCTTCTTTTGCCCTCAAATCTTTCCCAGCATTAGCTCTTCTCCAGTGAGTCCTTCCTTCTCATTAGGTGGCCAAAGTATTTGAGTTTCATCTTCAGGATCTGGCCTTCTAAAGAACATAGCTCAGTGTAAAAACAAACTAACAAACCAAAAACATTAGGAGTGTAAAGCTGCAGGTACTCCATGCAAGGTTTCCAAAAGGGGATTTCCCCAGCCCTATTTTGGTTTGATTGAAGGCAAAAGGAGAAGGTGATGGCATAGGGTGAGATGGTTAGATAGTGTCATTGATGTAACAAACATGAATTTAGGCAAACTCCAGGAAACAAAAGAGGAGGGGCAGGGGGGCTGATATGCTATTGTGCTTGCAAAGAGTCAGAGACAACTTAGTGACCGAACAACAACAATCTTGGGTTACAGCACCATGCGCTTGCTACCTTTATGAAACAATGGGTGTCCTACACCAAGCAGCAAAAGCACACTTTTCTAACTTTAGGTTATCATGAGACAGCTTCAGTGGTGGGATTCAGCCAGTTCACACCACTTTGGGAGAACCGTTTGTTAACTTTCTGAGCAGTTTTTGGAAGAAATCATTAAGGCAGAGAATGGGTTGTTAAATTATTTGAATCCCACCACTGGACAGCTTCTCTCCTCATACTTTAGCAATAGTAAAAATGACCACCACTTCAGCAGTGATACACCATAAAAGTAAAGAGAGGGGAGAAAAGAAAGTAAAAAAAAACTTTTTTGGGGTGAAGTTACAAACCACATTCAACAGGATAGTGCCAGCCTCAATTCGTTGTTCTGATCCTATGTTATTTATTTAGCGTATGGCTGGTCACACACAATATTAAAACATTTCATTTTTACAGGTTAAAACAATTAAAACAATTAAAAAAAGAGCAGTAAGAAAACCTAAGAGGAAATCAGAAATAACATTTCAGAGTTTAATGTCAAGTTTGGAGATCCAGTCAGTAGCTGTCGTTACGCAGAGGAAGTCCCTAAAATCTCCTGGATACCTTCTGTTAGAGCATTCCCTCACTATATGTTGGATAGTCTGTCGGGGGGCCCCGCAATCGCATTGTGATCCTATGTAAAATGACATGTAAAATGCATATCTGTTTAGAGAGAGAAATTTTAATGGTTTCTTAAATGATTTATATTAAATAACTAAGTGTTTTGTGTGTCTCTTCTATAACACGGAACTCTGAGTGTCTCTTCTGGGACAGAAAGAAACGCAAAGCTATATGGATATTCGGTACATTTCACTTACAGTACATGGTAAATAGAAGGGTGAAATACCATTTTTCCTCATAATTGCCACTTGCATCCTCATTACTTTTTCTGACTGGCGACCCCTCCACGATACTGTATGTTGGAAATATAACCCAATGGTTACTTAGTGATTTTGAGGCATTTGGTAGCATTTTTTTCTGACTAATGCATTTCATTCAAAGGCATGAATTTTTGTGAGAGGCAGTTCACATCATCAAATGCAATAGAAAGGCTAAGCTAATAATATAGGATTCAAATGGGAGGAAGGGAAGATAGGTTGGTTATGTAGATGTAGGTTACTTGTAAAATAGACTATAAGTATTTTATCAATTAACGTGTGTAGTATGTTAAAAACCCATTGCATTTGTTGAGAAATTCTGAGATTGACCAAAACTTTTTAATGAGCTCAACATTTCTTGCTGAATGGTGCTATGAGAGGCCTCCCCTTTCCAAAACAACCCTTTTGATGGATAGCTACGGAGGGCTCTGGGAGGATGAAGTGCTGTGATACTATCTTGTTCTTCTTTTGAGTCCTGATGTCAAACTTCTGTCCATTAATTCTTTTGCTGATTTGTCCTACTTAGAATCCAAAGAGGCGTTGCTGGCAGATGATGGCACACATCACATTGGAGAAGAGCATGTCCATAGGAGCATGTTACATGGGTACTTCCTGGGGTCTATAATGAATGTGTTGGCATAGACATGGGGACATTTAGGTTAATGCACTGTCTGGTTCCATGTTGGCATAATTGTCCTAGTGTTTCTTGTTGCCTGTGAGAATCTGCTTCATTTTGGGTGGTTGTCTGTATGCAAATATGGGCATGCCATCCAGTACCTGAGAAAGTACAATATCATTGTCCAATATGGGCTGCAACCTATTAATAATACACTTGTGTAGCTTGAGCTGTGAGTTGTAGAGACAAGCAATGGGGTTCTGTTGTTCTACAGTTCTGTTTCTATGGTCTGTCTTGTAAATAAGTCCTTCCTGAGAACTCATCTGACTTTGTTCAGTTGCCTATTGATCTCATGGCTAGTTAATTTCCTGGAGAAACTTTTAAGAAGAGATTACACAACCATTTGTCTGAAATGGTAGGATTTCCTGGTTAAGCAAGGGATTTATTTATTTATTTATTGGTTCAATTTATATCTGCCCTTCTCTGGAGACTCAGGGCGGCTTACAATGCGTTAAGCAATAGCCTTCATACTTTTGTATATACCTGCTTAGTAGGGCTTTCGCCACCCCCAAGCGGTGTTCTTTTTTATACAAAATCAGCTTATTGCCCCCACAATCTGGGTCCTCATTTTACCTACCTTGAAAGGATGGAAGGCTGAGTCAACTTTGAGCCTAGTGAGATTCGAACTTGCAGTAATTGCAGGCAGCTGGTGTTACTTAACAGCACTTTAATCTGCTGCGCCACCAAGGCTCTTATCCTATAGGACTAGGATAGGACTAGAACAGCAGTCACCAACTGGTGATCCATGGACCACTGGTGGACCGCAGAAAAATTATTTGCATTTTTTATGTTGCACTAAATCAGGGGTCCTGAAACTACGGCCCATGGGCCAGGTATATGCAATGAACGCTTGTGTTGCTGCAGAGAGTCTCCCCCTTTGGGGTCTTTTTGTGCTGGTCGGAGGGGGACAGAAATTCTGACTTGGGGTCTGCTTCAGCCTCCTGGTGTGGGGCTTTGGGCGAAGGCTGGAGGGAAGCACCACTGGTGGCGAAGAGCCAGAGGGCCTTGTTCCAGTGGGACTGCATCATGTCCTGGAACTGGCTGACCATCTCAGCCCGCTGAGCCTCCAGGCACTGGTACCTGGCCTTGCACTCCTGCAGGTCTTCCCTTTGCTTGGAAAGTCTATGCTCGTAGTCCTCAGTGAGGTGCTTCTGCTGAGCCTCCTTCTTGATCAGATCCAATTTGAACTGAGCCAGCTGTTTTGCCAACTCTTTCTCATGGTGGCTGCTTAGCTCAAACAACTGCTTCCTGTTGGGGTCCTAAAGAGAGGAGTGAGTGGGAGGGGCGAGTAGAGGCTGGCGAGGTGCCCCTTGATGTGAGTGACATTGAGTTGGCTAGGCCCACCCAGTCACATGATCACCTAGCCATGCCCACCCAGTCAGTCATTAGGCAAATCATATTAGTGGTCCGCGGAATTTAAAATTATGAATTTAGTAGTCCCTGAGGTCCGAAAGGTTGGTGACCCCTGGACTAGAAGACCTCCAAGATCCCGTCCAACTCTGTTATTCTGTTATTTTGTTATTCTAATATGACTATCCTAAACACAAATTTATTTTGTGTGGGTTTTTTTCTCAATAAAATGTGTGGGAAGAAGGGAAAACAAGAGTCAGATTCCTGCTGAACCATTTTCATGATCAGTTGAGGTTATGCAAATGAATTTTAAAAATAAGCTTATGGGCACATATTTTTTCCATCCTAAATTTAGAATGTAGAATATAGTTTTTTAAATAAAAGATAAGAGAATAGATTGCTTCAGCTGTAGAAAACTTAAGTTTTAAGAAAACTTAAAACTTAAGGCAGTTTGAAAGAAGGGTTTTTGCTTCTATATTTACCCCACTTTGAGTTTTGATAAATACATATCATTTTTAATTGTTTCAAAGCTACAAAACTAATTTAATCAGAAACACCACTCAGTCTTGTATGAGTATGAGATTACAGTTCCCATAATTCCCACCTATCAAGGGTAATCATGCAACAGTGAAAAAGGAATCAGTTTTTGATATATGCAACTGCAAACAAATTTTGTTAAATTTTATTTTTAGACATAAAGTACAACGCAACTGTAAATTTACACCTAAGTTGGGTGACCAATAAATTTTATGAACAAACAAACAAACAAACAAACAAATTCTTAGTTATAGACTCTTGGTGTGTTATAGGCCAGGTTCTCTATGTTAGTAATATGATAGGAGGAAAACCATGTTAATTTATGATAGTAAGAAATTCAAAGGAGTCTAATTTCATGTTTTCTGACTTAACAAATATTATTTATGTTAGAAATAGGAAGGGAGGACTACTGTAGTTTTTACACTTTCAAAATCCATGTCATTGTATAAACCTGTCTGCCGTTTCTCTAGAACTTTAGCAGGAAGGAAAGGGGCAGGTTAGTCGCACAGGAAAAAAAAAGTTGCCTGTTTTAGCAAAATCTAAAAATAGGGGTTTTTTTTCAGTTTCATGGGCAATCTGTCAAAATGACACAATCGCATGCAATCCAAAAACCAAATGAATGCTATATTGTTTTTGTATGTAATTATTATGTAATTTTGTATGTAATTATTTGAAAAATACAGAAGGATTTTGGAAGCCAGTACAAACTAGAAGAAAGGGTAGGAGAAAAGAATAGTGAATGAATTGCTGCCTCTTGAGTCTACAGCTTCAGGCCAATGTGAGTCAGTCTGCTCTGAATAATGGATTCCTGGGAACTCTGGTTCTGTGGCAGAGAGGCATATTCTACCACAATATGCATGTGAAAGAAACTGTATAGACAAGTCATTCGAAACTTTGGATTGAACTGTCATAATGATGCTGATAGTATCCAGCTCTATTGTTCCTTACCATTTAATTCCAAAGAATCAGTGGATAACTTTGAATATCACCCCAGCTAATGGGATAGGGAACAAAGAAAAAGCTGAAATTAAGGTTAAATGTTGTGCTGTTGCCAAAAGGAAATTGGGCTACATTTTGCAGCACAGTGATTATAGTGAGTGATGCATTTCCACAATTATAGCTAGAACACCTATTGTGAGGATTTGTATGCCAGTTGGGTTTGCAACAATTATTCATATTTTGGTTTCAGCTCATCTTTACTGTTGCTCCACACTCTTTATATTGCTAAGGAAGTTGTATGGAAGTTGCAGTTGGTGTAAAATGTAGCAATTAGCCTGGCAGCCATGCATATTATGCAATTTAGGGTGGACTTGGCAATAAAACACCTATAGACCACAAACCTTCTATAACTGCAAAATTGGACTGACAATTCCAAAATGAAATCTAGTTAATATTAATAGTAATGAAAAAATGTGGCTGAAAATTTACAAGAACTCATACAAAAATAAGGCTTTGTGCACGATGGTCTGAGTTTGTGCACGATGGTCTCACACAAAGATCCAATATTTGCCAACATTTCACAATTTTTGGGGCAGTGACCATTGCACAAATTTGTGTAACCAAGTCTTGGCCCCCTATTAAAATCCTATTAAGATCACCACTCTCTGATTTGAAAGGAAACAAAGTCATTCTTGTCTTCTCAAACCTTTATCACAGGAGTGGGTTGTACTTACCTTTACTACCGGTTTTCAACTTCCTTTCCTCTTTCCTCTGTGTACTTTTTGTGTTCCCACAACTCCTCCTATGCTCATCATAGTGGTGTTGGTCTATGTATGTGTGTGTGTGTGTGTGTGTGTGGGGAGTGTCTTGGGAAGGAGGGGTGAAGAGTGCTTGGGAATTAATGGCCAAGATACTTTCCCCCAAAAAGGGCAGATTGGAGACTAGCCACAAATTTTCCAAAACTGTTGGTTTCAGTTATATTAGAACCTTCTTCTCACTCAAATCCATCACTGCATATACCCAACCATATATAATAAATATCTCAGGACAGCCAATGGAAACATGCATTAAAAAGTCAGGTGACTGATTGAGAGTCCCAATGGTTCTATCCATTTCTTCAGAAATTACAGGACCAAACACCACACAGTTAACAGGAGAAGATCCGAATCCATCTCCAAGCAGGTCAGAGCAACTTCATCCAACTGGCATCTAGAGTATATACTTCACAATGTCCCGGAAGATGCTCTTTTGACCTCTCCTTTTCCAGCAACAAATAATGCTATGCTGACAGTGTTGGAGGTTATTTTCTAAACTGGCAAAAATATCCAACCTGCTGATCTCCAAAGCATCCATGCTTTTTATCTCAATTTTCTTCCCATTCAGAAAATGCATTTTATATAAAGCATAATAGCAATAAGTAATTCACTGCATCAGTGGAGTTCACCTCACTGATAATAGAAACCACTGGATTCAATCCAATACATTGTATTCCTATTTCTCATTGTTTTACTATAAATCACTTTCAGTTAAATAAATAATACTGAAGGTGATTTATAGTATAACAATGAGAAACAAGAAATTTTCTGAATGGGAATAAAAACGAGGGAAAAAAGCTGCTTGGATATTTTTGCCAGATCAGAAAATAACCTCCAACAGTGTAACTTTATGGTAACTTTGTCATGCTGCAGTAAAACTTATAAAAAAAGATTGACACAGTATTATATGGATGGAAGGAAGGATACTCCATCAATTATGCATTTTTTTTCTTCCTTGTGTTTTCCCCACTAGTGCAGGGTCTGCTTTTTTTCAGATCAACCAAGTGTTGATCCATTGATTGTGACAGGAATTGATTAACCAGCTTATCACTTGAGGTTGACATTATGAGCTGAGAAAGAATGTCATAATCAGCTTTCATGCCTAAAGAGGGACTAGAACTCACCATCTCCTGGTTTCTGGCTTGGTGCCTTAACCACTAGACCAAACTGGCTATGGCCATTAAGTATGTGATGGCCAGTCTAATCCAGTATTTTTCAACCTTGGCAACTTTAAGATGCTTGTACTTCAACTTGGAGTCTAGACATCTTGAAGTTGCCAAGATTGAAAAAATACTAATTGATACAGGAGTTCACTTACTGTAATATTATTTGAACAAACAATGCTATTTTGAGGGCCATTTAGAAATCTGGATTGTGTTTACTTATTAATAGGCTTAATTTCACCACTGTTTCTGTTGGTTAAATGATCTAATTTAAATGTCAGTAACTTACTTATTTCATCTAATAGTTCCATAGTGTGAAATGATGAGCTAATATTAGTGTGCTTTTGTATATAGGTAATCCATGAATTTATGGACTGCTTTTAACTCCTTTTTTACATATAATTAAATATTCTTTTTTAAAATGATTAATGATAGCTCCTGTGATCCATTTTTAGCCTTTAAAAAAAGATAAAGCCACAAATATTGCCAAGCATTTTGATATTGGTTCCTTAGATTTCAAAAGGTTGGAAGGAAGTTATTCTTCTGGCATCTCTGCCATCTGCCAGTCTGGTATCCTTGTATAACTTCTCTTGGCGTGCCTTAATCTTTTTTTTTTTTTTTAAATCTCCATGTAGATTCTTTCCAAGGATCCTCAAACTGAGCAGAAGCCAGAACAGCCACTGCACCCATCTCTTAGCTCTGGGCATCAGGCGAAAGACAGACCCCCTGCTTTACATACCTACCAAGGACAGTAGTTGCTAAGAAAGCCAAGAAGAATGGCTCTTTTGACTGAATGTGTAGATTTTGCTTTTGAAGGCAGTAGTGATGGCTGGAGCAGGGCACCGCAGGCCATGTGACAAGGGCTGATTCACAAATGAGCTTTGTCATATGCCACTACCCGGACACCTGCAGCTGCTCCAGTGTGCTGCTCACAATAGGGGCACTTTGTTTAGAGTCTAGTCTCCCAAAGAGGGAACAAGCGAACATAAAAAGGCAAAGTTTTTGCCGATTAAGTCATTGAATCCCCTCCAAATAAAGCTGTTGGTTGAACTCTTCCCTTCAGTCAAGTGTTCGTCTGGAAGTATCTAAGTGACTGAACCATAGAGATGATTCTCTATTTTCTTAACCTCAATTTATTTTATTCTGCTTCACGTTTCTGATCAGAGCTGACACAAAATTCTCCGACAGAATGGCTGAGAGTTGTGTGGCAGAAAAAATATGCCATTCTATGGGGACAGAGAAGCATTGGCTGTACTTTACGATCTGTATTTGCACTTACCACTGTTCAAACCATTGAATCACCCCTGTGGTCGTGCAATTGCAATTAAGGTGCCTGGCAAGCAGCTCGCATTTATGACCTGTTGCAGCCTCCAGTCACATGATCACAATCTGCAACCTTTTTTTTTGCCAGTTTCCATCAAAAACGTCAATTTGGGAAGCTGGACCCACTTAACAATCATGTGATTCATGTAATGACTATAGTGATTCGCTTTACAGCTGTTGAAAAAAATGGTCATAAAATTGGGCATGGTCACACGGTCACTAGACTTACGACCGCACCTTGATTTACAACCTGAAATTTTGATCCCTTTTACGGTCGTAAGTGTAGGAGAAGGAATGGCAGCACCTGGGGGAGGAGTCAAAAGAGGAATCAGTCTAGAGTCTCTACATGGTTACAAATGGATTAAGTCCAACCCTCTTAAATGCTGTTAGCCCTTATTTAATGCCAAGATAATGCTAACCCATTAGTTTAATAGATTCCTGTGCATAGGCATGTTTAGCAATAAATGAGTTTAATTGGAACTTCACATGTGGTCCTGATGTTTCATGCCTGACAATAAGTCAAAGACTACCTGTAGTTTGATTCATTGTTTACCCTTGTGCAATGCTTTGGAACCCAGCTATTTTCACCATGTAGAAAATAGTTACTAATCTTCACTGAGAATCTGAAAACTTTAAAGGGCTTATTATCTACATGCAACCACTCTCTAATACAGAATATGGTTCTCCAAAAGCAGAATACCGTATCTCCGTCTTTTCAGCTTCATGCTTTTCTGCAATTCTTTTGAGGTAGCAACAGTGTTTATGGTTGTTGATCCTATCTGAGTGCTGACAGTGAAAATTTGCAGAAGAGAAGCGCTGACAAGATAGTAAATTTCCCTGACCTGGATTGTGTCAGATAATAATATATTATTCCCACAGTCAAACAGAATGGAACATTTATAACACATGGAATTATTTAAATTATTATATAACGGAGGATTGGCAAGAATATCAGAAAAGTCTTGCTGAGTTCCATCAAGAGTCCTTTTAATCTCTTTGCCCAAGTCAATGTGCTTCCGACATGAATAGCTGCAGTATGTTATTTGAATACAGGTAGTCCTCGACTTACAACTACAACAAAATTTCTGTTGCTAAGCAAGGCAGTTGTTAAATGAGTTTTGCCCCGTTTTACAACCTTTCTTGCCATAGTCGTTAAGTGAATCTCTGTAGTCGTTAAGTTACTAACATAAAGCCAGTAAAGTGAATCTGGCTTCCCCATTGACCAGTCAGAAGGTTGCAAAAGGAAATCACATGACACCAGGACACCAGGACACTGCAACCCTCATAAACATGAGCCTGTTGCCAAGCATCTGAATTCTGATCACATGACCATGGGGATACCGAAATGGTCATAAGTGTGAAAAATGGTCATGAGTCACTTTTTTCAGTGCTGTTGTAACTTGAAAAGGTTACTAAATGAACTGTTCTAAGTCAAGGACCACCTGTATTGAAATTTGACCACCAGTTTAAGGAGATGGCTCAAAGTTCTCATTTTTGATTGCCAAAGCATACAAAAATTAATAATATAACAACAGAAAGCAAAGGACACAAGTGCTTTAGCATTGAAAGCTAAAAACTGTAGCAAACCTTTCAATTCATTTGCCTTTTTTAATTGAAAAGCTATTCAGTTTGGCACCCCTGACTGCATTTCATAATAGTAAATCCACGAAGAAAGGGGTATCCATTTGCTAGATGTGGTTAAAGGAGTGGCCTTCTGTCCACTTCATCATCTCCATCTTTGACATGAAGGCACATCACATAGCTAGAGATGCTTTGGCTCAAGCATCCCCAAATCTGCATTCCAATGTAGGCAACCCGGGAGCCCCTAAATTATGGAAAAAAGAGCAAAAAACACAGTATGCAACAACCACCTCTCTGCAGACATTTTTAAAAAAATAATAATGAAAAAAAAATCCTAAAATCTCCCAACACAGGATGGGCTCCAACAGAAATCAGCATAAAGTAGTTGATTCAGATTGAGGAAAGATCTTCAAACTGGTGACAAACGTTTACAAAGCTCAGCCACAGTGGCAAGGAAGGCATTCCACAAACAGGATGTTCTGACTTAGAATATCCTCTTTCAAGTCAGTGGATAGTGAATTCCTGGTCAATGCGGCACCCTCTTCCTCAGGGGGTGGCTCCTCTCTCGTTTAGTCTAGCACCTGCTGTGAGATGTTTAGACACCAGCTGAGGAGACGGCTTTTCTCTCAAGCTAATTAGCTGGCTGTGGTCTATTATGCTACTGTATTAAATGGAATTTTAGTAATGTTTCTTCCCAACTTTTATCAGTTTTCAATTGTACTTGCTTTCAGCTGCTTTTCTCTTACTAGTTTTGACTTGTTCTGCGTTTTATCATGTTGCCCTTTGATATTGTTATTAAAGGTATGTTTTCCACTATTTGGTATTACTTTATAAGACCCATAAAGTATCTGTAATAAATGTATACAGTATTAAACTATACAGTTCTTTCAAGTCAATGTTAGCTCCTGGTGATTGCCTGGTCTAGTCCCTGCAGTTGTCTTGGGAAGATTTCAAAAATGGCTTGTTCTTGCATCCTTCCCAGGGTTGAGTGAGAGGGACTGGCTCATGGTCACCCGGTTGGCTTTATACCTGACATGGGACTAGAATTCACACTCCCAGTTTCTAGCCTGGTGCCTTCACCACTACCCTCCCTGCTCCCTTCCTCCCTCCTTTCCTCTTTGCATTTTAGATCTAGTGCATGTGCTCTGAGAGCCAAAACCTCACACCCAAGTTCCAATGAACATACACACAATTGTATTCTCAACAAACAATAACAATTAATTTTGTATTGCTTAAGTCTTTAGCACTCCTGCTTTGATACTTAAGTAAACAAAGAAGGAGCCAATGTAAACATTGCATAGTTGTCTCTGTGTAAACATTATACTTGTCTTGGTAAATATTTTAATTAATGAAATATATTAGCTGCACATTCATTTCTATATATTATTGCATCTGCAGGCCCCAAAAGCAAAATTACAAATGGGGGGAGGGGCTGTGAGTCAATTAAAGCGGAACAGAACACAGAAATATCTTCTGTATGATTGTGTGGTCATAATAATGAATCCCACATTTCACTTATCCATTATTCTATAGAAATTGCTTCTCCAACATGTTCCCTTTTGGGGGTTTCTGACTAATATCAGTTGTAGAAGGCTGAAGAAGTAGGAATGGAAGGGGGAGGGTTAATCGTTGATAGATTCTCCCCTCTGGAACTGAAGCAAATACTCAAAGCTTAGACAACAAAATAGAAACAATACTCTGCAAGGGTCTCTAGAGGGAAGTTAAAACAGTCAAGAGGGTCGGGGACCGGGGTGATCACATGTTTAAAGCCTTGCCCCCTTTTTATTTGTATTTCTGGTGCAGCGGCAGCCACCAACTTGAATGTTTTCTGTCCCCCTCCCTACCTTTCCCACAATTTCCAGGTATGTCCTTGATCCCATGATTCATGGATTGCAGACTTCTCTTCTTTTTTTTAATATCTGAATATGCAGGAGAAGGAGTGGCAGAACCTGAAGGAGGAGTCAAAAGAGGAATCAGCCTAGAGTCTCGACATAACCACAAATGAAGTCCAACCCTTCTTGTATTCCGTTGACCCTTGTCTAACACCAAGATCAAGTTCTAAGGCATGCCTGTACATAGGCATGATTAATAATAAATAACTTTAATTGGAACTTCAGGAGAAGTCCTGATTTTTTGCACCTGATAGAATATAATCCTGTAATATTCTGTTTTATAATTATTTATCATGATTTAAAATTTAGGTTACCCTACACAGTGGTACCTCAGTACTTGTCATTAATTGATTTCGGGAGGCACGATGAGTACAAAACAAGGATAAATACCAAACAAAATTTTCCCATAAAGTATAATATAGTGAGTCACAAAGAAGCCGACAAGTTGTAGCTTGTACATTGAATACCAAGCAAACAATGAATATTGGGACAAACGTTTTGCATCACAATGTGTTGAATACCAAATTTGATGAGTTTCAAAGCAAATGAGGGTCAAGGTATCTATTTTATTGAGGGAAATAATTGATAGGCTTTATAAATGTTTGGCTCCATCTCTTACTCAAAATGATTATTAATTATTCCTTTCAAGTAAAAATAAAGTTTCATTGGTTGTTCACAAATGATCCCTTGCATAATATTGCTGTAAAGGGAGCTTTCTTGTGGACACTGTCAACAGTGAAATCAAGAATTATGTTTTAAGTGTGTGTATCTGCAAAGGGAAAGGAAACAGAACTGCACGGGCCTTTTGTTCTTACTAGACCATTTGGTCAAGTAAAAAGAAGTAAGTAAAAATTGTTGAGTCTCTGGAAGATTTGGTTGATTTTGGCTGCTTCAATTCAAGTAACAGACCATATCAAAATAATAACATCTGTTAAAAAGGTGCTACATCATATCCTAGGCAGGGTGTTAGGGTTTGATAAACAATATATCTGCAAGATTAGTGAATGACAAACAAATTGACAACCCCATCATATGAACAGTGTTTACTCTGAAACAATTGGCAGTTTGAGAACTATGGTGAGTTGGGAATTATAATCCCAAAAATACAGAAGTACACACACACAGATACACACCAGGGGTGGGTTCTACTTACCTTTACTACCGGTTTGCAACGGGGTCGCGCGCAAATACAAATACATTTTCATGACGTCAGGGTCAGTGGGTGGAGCCTCCCACCGTTTTTACTACCGGTTCTATAGAACCGGTGCGAACCGGGTACACTGATACACATACACACACACACAAACCAGTTGGATTTAAACATTATGGAAAGCCATAATGTAATTTGTTTAATTTTGGATTTATATTATTGAATCCACTATTTGCAATTTACAAACTGTAATTTATTGTCTACTGCCTTGTGTGAACCTATCCAACTTTTAACAATAAATCATGTTTAAAAATCATATCTTAGTGAAACGTGAACCAGGTCACCAAATCAATTTATGTGCTGCCTTAAGCCAGGGTTTCTTAACCACTGATTACTAAGTAAACCATAGTGGATAGATTTAAACATCATGGTAAATGTAGACAGCAGAGAGAATCGCCTTGAAGCATTTGGGAAGAACTATAGTAGAGATAGTCCTTGACTTACAACCACAATTGAGACCAAAATTTCTGTTGCTAAGTGAGACAATTATTGAGTTTTGCTCCATTTTACAACCTTTCTTGCCACAGTTGTTAAGTGAATCACTGCAGTTTTAAAGTTAGTAACAAGGTTGTTAAGTGAGTCTGGCTTCCACATTGACTTTGCTTGTCAGAGGGTCGCAAAAGGTGATCACGTGGCCCAGGGACACTGCAACAATCATAAATATGAGTCCACTGCCAAGTATCTAAATTTTGATCACATGACCACAGGGGTGCGGCAATGGTCATAACTGTGAAAAGCAGTCATAAGTCACTTTTTCCAGTGCCATTGTAACTTCTAATGGTCACTAAATAAATTGTAAGCCGAGGACTACTGTATTACCAAGGTAAAGGAGCCCTGGTGGTGCAATGGTTAGAATGCAGTATTGCAGGCAAACTCAGCCCACAGCCTGTAGTTCAATCCCTGATGGGGCTGAGGGTTGACTCAATCTTCCATTCTTCTGAGATTGGTAAAATGAGAACCCAGATTGTTGGGGAAAATATACTGACTCTGTAAACCTTTCAGAGAATGCTGTAAAGTGGTATATAAGTCTACGTATGTGATGGCGAACCTATGGCACACATGCCGGAAGTGGCATGTAGAACCATCCCTCCGGGCATGCGAGCCATCAGCCGTTGCTCTTCCAGGTTCCGGTGCACTGGCCAACTGGTCTTCATGTGTGCTGGTGCGCCAGAAACCAAAAGAGCAGCCACCTGATGTACATGCGCGCGCCAGGAAGATGATCTTCATACCGGCCACCTGGTCTCCCGGTTTCTGGCATGCATGCGGACGTGAAGACCAGCTGGCCAGTGTGCATGCGTGCACCGGAAACTGGAAGACATCTTCCCAGTGTGCACATGCGCACCGGACAGCTGGTCTTTCAGTTTCTGGTGCTCCTGGTTGCATGAACACCAGTTGGCTGGCGTGCTGGAACCCGGAACAGCAAGAGGAGCAGAACTGCCAGCCAAGACTGGCGGGATGGGACTTCCATTCCTTGTCACCCGAGTGGACTTCTTGCGCGGCCCCAGCCCTCCAGCCACAGCACTGACGTGCATCTGCAGTCCGGAGCACCTGGCCGACTTGGGCACATGGGGCAGTGGGGCAGCATTTGCTGGCTGGGTGGCCAGCCACCCCGCCCGCTGTTCCTGCTGCTGCAAGGGGCGAGGGGGCGGCGGCGGTTCTCTCACTGCCGCTTCTGGCTGGGATGGTGAAGCAGCCAGGAAGAAAAGGAGGAGGAGCCACCATTGGAGAGGCTAGCTGCACCAGGAGTGCCAAAGGAGAGCGCAGCATGGAGATGCCACCAACGGGTAAGGAGCTCTGGGCTGGACAGGAAGCAGGAAGACCAAGTGGCCAGCACGTATGTGCATGCTGGAAACCAGAAGATCATCTGCTTTCCCAGGTTCCGGTGTGCACGGACATATGAGCACACGAGTGCACACTCCCATTTCGGCACTCAGTGATGAAAGGTCTTGCCAACACTCGTCTAAGTGCTATTGCTGTTGCTGTTGTTATAATCAGACAAATGTGGCTTGAGCCCATTCCAAGAAACTAATGTAAGAAAATTCCTCTGATAGGACCCTCCTAAATTCAAATGAAAATAAAGTGATGAAGGAAAGAGGCACATGCAGATTTGAAATATTCTGTTCCTATAGCAGCTTGATAAAAGTATACCTATATGGCATTGACTTCTTAAACTGATCTACCCTGTAGCACTGACTTTAAGCTAGAACCAAACAAATTGCATTCTGGCATGATGGTGAAGGTGTTGGACTGGCTAGGTTAACATTCATCCATAGCCATAAAAACTACCTGGGTGACTTGGACCAGTCATTCTTAGTCCAACATACCTCCCAGAGTTTATGTAGTAGAGAAAACTGGGAGGAGGGCATTTCAGCTCTGGCAGGAAAAGTGGGATATAAATCTAACAAATAAATAAAGGCTTGCCATGTACATGCACACATTCTGATATCTCCTTGCTAAAAGATTGCTGTTTAAGCAATATTTTTTGATCTGTTTTCCAGGTTATTGGGTAGACTCAAGTAGCCCAAACACATTAACAATTTCTCATCTACTGATGCCACACATACACTATGAAAATGTTTAGAATCACACAGTGTGTGCAATATTGGGAAGTTAGAATTGCCCCTTTGTGATGTGCAACTATGCTGAATTGTTTGAGAGATTATTGAATAAAGACAATTTGCAGCAAAATACAGACTGTTCACATATTTTTGTGTCCTCACAGAAATTATCCTTTCCTCATTTTTTAATTTCCTATTCTTAAACCTGTCATCTTCAAGAGATTAAAGATGAGGTGGGAACTGTCTCTGAATACGTGTCTCTGAATAAATGTGGATCAACATATCAAATGATGGGATCGCCTTGTGGGAAAACAGGGCCTGATAATTCCCCACGCTGAGATCAGTCTGTGGACTGTTAGTAGGAAAGACATCTAATCCAGTTTAAGTACTCCTTCTGCAGATATGCTAACAACATCAACAACTTCTGCACAGCAGGCATCTAATGAGCTACTTCAGCAAAAGACCACACTTGTAAATAGCAAAAGAAAGGCATCAAGAGACAAAAAAGGGAAAAGGAAAAGGAAAAAGTCCAGGACCATTTTATAAGGCCACCTCAACTTCTATCCATACTACCAACTGCCCTTTGAGAAGGATCCCAAAAGGATTATTTCTGTCCTATAAAACAGCATTTGTTAATTGTGACAACTTTAAATTGGATGGACTTCAATTCTCAGAATTCCCCAACCAGCTTAAAGTTGCCAAATTGAGAAACCCTACTAAAAAGTATTTTTGGCGTTTTTATTTAAGAGTGTTAATGTCAAACATAAATAATGACAGGCAGGATATAAATAATGATATTAAACAATACATAAGAAAAAAAGGAAGGGGCGGCTCTATTGTGAAAACACTTTGCAAAAAATAGTGGCATGTTTTGGGTATAACTGGCAAAAGAAAAATATTTTATTAAGTGATTCCCCACAGTGAGATAAATGATTGAGCAAACTCTTACCCAGAACTGTAGCAGCCTCAGTATGCTAGACATTAAAAACCAAAACCATTTAGACCTGAGGTGATGACAGTGGGGCTGGATTGTTTGAAATGTCAGGTATGTATAGTAGCTGCATTTATCAGAGGTTTGGAAGCAAGATGACAGCCGGGGCAGGGGTGTCAAAAAGTCAAGATGGTGGCAATCATATCCACACCTCTTTTTTAGTGGCATGTAAAAAAAAGAGGTTGGTTCTTTGATAGCACAGTTGTGGCTGCCATCCTGACTTCTTTGACATCTCCCTCTCGCCATGGATACTCCTGTCAGGAACAGGACTTTTAATTAATCTTGGAACTTCATTCGAAGATCTATAAGGTAGTAGAAGTTCTAATAATGTCTGCATTGATGAATAGTGCAAACCCATTCCTAGAGTTAGAAGAAAGTATGTATTTACTATAGACTTCAGACTAAATTTTAGCAATCTCAAAGTCCTGAGATGAACTTTCCCCGATGAACTGTTATTAGTTATCTACGTTACTTTTATTTTCTACGTATTTGTTGCCTTTCCATTTTATTTATTATAAAAACAAGGCATAATCATGAAATTTTTCATACAGATGCTCATCAGCCAGAAGTAACTATAATGTTTGAGATGTTGGATTGAACAAGACAGAAGAGCAAAAATTAAGAGGGGGGATATGAAGAAAATGCCTGCTAAAATATAGTAACATCGGTCAACCCTTTTGTCACTGGGAAAGATGATGCACATACTAATTAGAAGATGATATTCTTTTTATAAATAGGATTTGGACACTGGAAAGTGGTTGGCAAATTTCTATCCAGCAGCAAAAATTCTGTTTCTGAGTTTCTGTACCGACTGATCTCTCTCTTACCTCAGCATTATATCAGACTATTTTCAAGGTTGTGGGATGCTGCAGCTGTCTATCTTTGGTACAGATTTACTGGTGTCTCAGGAGCCCCCTTTTTACTCCAGGAAAACTGTTTTGATAGGAAACAATCTCAAAAAGGCAAATTGCAGGTAAGGGAAATTTATTCTTTGTAAATTGGTCCCATCTGAAATTGCTTGTTCAAAGGAGGCAGGGAAGGAGGGAGAAAGAACGAGATGTTTCCAAATTTAGTTACCATATTTGCAGGTAAGGTCGTGATTAGCCTGTGTTATGCTGCTGCATGGTTGCCCTTCAACTTAACATACTGAGCTGACCTTGAAATTTCCAAATGTCTTGATTTACATTTCTGAGGCTACTTTCCCCCATCTCTAAAATTTTCTGGGGTTACATTATGCTGGTCTGTGACTACAGTAGTGAATTGATCTGAGGGTATATTTGTGATGAGGGTGTCTATGTATAGATAACACCCAGATAACAAAGACACCTGCAGATTTTAATAGTTGATACTTTCCAGCAGACATTTGCAGAGTTAATATGTTCCATAATCCATGCAAAATTTGTGGGTTTGGGTTGACCTTGACTTGATGCAACAAAACAGTGAAAGATCACATCTCTTTATGACTGAGCTTGTTCTTGCTGTTATTTAAATGCAGTGTATTAAAAAACCTATTCAGAAACAGAAGAAATCATTTACATTTTTAAAAACAGATCAACAAGAAAGTAGCAATTCCTGTAGCAGCAACGCTGAAGCCATAGGGTGAAAGGTGAAAGATCTCAATCTTCCCCTCCAGAAAGAAGGTCCTTTGATAAGATGGGTCCAGCCATCTTCTTACCTTGGTGCAAGGATCAATACTATTCTTTCTTCTGCCATCCCTAATATTCAGGAGAATCCTTGCCCTGGCCTCTTCTTCCTTAACAGTTGCCCCTGAGACAGACAAAGGATCTCGCCATCTGGTCACTCTTACTTTCTAGTAACTGGGAATAATAATAGCAGCAACAACAACAACAACAACAACAAAACCGAAAATAAACTCCACAGCATCACCTCTTGACCCTTGTACCCCAGAGGTATATGTCACCAGAGAAAACAGGTCCTCCCTATTTCCTTTGTTGAACAGTTCAAACCAAAATACAATGTATAATTAAAAATACAGCGTTATGAAAAACAAGAAAAGGGAAAATGTAAAACTTTTTTTGAACTTTAAGGTAGTCACTTGCAAATCTAAGTAGGGTGGGCAGAATAAGGCAAAATCATAGACCTCACAAAGTATTACAGTACTAAGAACTGAGTTAGCTTTACACAATACAATATTTCTCAGATACTAAGGTTACTCAGTAGGCACAGTTGTCAGAAACAAGATATCAAAGTTAATAAAGCAGACCAGCACACAACTTGAACAAGATATCAAAGTTAATAAAGCAGACCAGCACACAACTTGAAACAAAGAACAGAGCCTTGCCTAACACATCTTTGGCATTGAAGGATAACCTCAGCATACTTTCCCTGTTTGGATAATCCCCTATTCAAGTAGATTGCATCTTTAACTCAGAGACCATGGAACAATTTAGTTCAACTCCTGTGTCTCCTAGAGGCTTCTGGAGATCTCATCCAGATTTTGTTGTGGTCTGCCTGCGGCCTGTGGAGCTGGCAACAGAGTCAGACAGTGAGGAGGTTGGGGAGGAACATGGGCCAGTCCTGGAGTCTGGAGAAGGCTCGGATGAGGGCTCTGCGTCAGAGGCAGAGATGGGGCCAGGGCCATCTGGGAATTATGTGTGGACTCTGGAGCCTCCAGAGTCGGACAGCAGAGAGGCAGAGGAACAGGGGGAGCCTGTTCCCAGTGTGCGCATGTGCAGAGCTGCTAGAAGGCAAAAACAGTTAAAACAAAAGGGACGACTTGGGAGTAGGGCTTGGAGATGATTGGTCCCTCCCATAAGAATAAAGGAGGAGCAAAGGCACGTGAGCCTTTGCAGGAAGCAATGTTGTTCGTGCTGATCGGTTTAAACTCTGAAGCTCTGTTTTGACTCTGTGCTCCGTGTGGCCTTGCAAAGCTAATTGCCAGTTAGGTCTTGGCAGCATGTCAAGAGAGATAAAGGTGGGTGCTTATCAGCCTTATCCTGAAGGACTGTGGCAGGCTTCTGTCGGGCTCTTTACAACTATTTGTGATTCATCTGTGAATGAACAGAATGAAAATGAACAGGCTGTGAATGAACAGAATTCACAGCCGTTGAAATAAAAAGAGGGTTTGGGGGACTCTGTGTGCTTTTTACTGCCTCAGGAAGCCTTGGTCAGAACAGATTTCCATTCTCCTCCATTCCCTGGAGCAATGTTTTTCAATCTTGGCAACTTTAAAATGTGTGGACTTCAACCAGATACATCTTAAAGTTGCCAAGGTTGAAAAGCATTGCTCTACTCTAGAGAAAGCAGATCCTATATTTTTCAAAGCCGTGTGTCTTGTTATTGTCCAGCTCTCCCTGAGGTTCTCATCCATCCTGCCTGCTCCAACCATTTTCTGCTTTTCTTTTTCCAATTAGGTCTTTCAGTGATCTCAACACCCCCCTCCCCCCAACCTCAAGTTCAAGACTTTTGAACCAGAAATAGGAGACTGGGGAAATCTCTTCCTGAGCTTGTCCAAGCAAGCCTCTTGTCTTTTCCCTCCCTTTTTGAGGAGAGGATTCCAAAATGACTAAACATTTATTCCCTGCAGCCAAAAGTGTATGGGCTATGGGGCATCTTTTGACTTGGAAAGCAAAGACTTTGCTTTCCTGTCTGAATAAGATTCAAATTATTAGACATGACTGAATGAGTGTGGAGAACTGGATTTACCTGCCTTACCTACCTGCACCAGATGACTGAATGAATGGGCCTTGCCTATTCACTACACTAACTTATATTGTTGTTTTATATCTTTTTTCCAGCCTGTCTGCTGAAGACATTTTGATGCTCCAGGCAAAGAACAAAATGATGCCCTTCCCTCATTTTGGTGTAAAGAAGGCAGCTAGTCTGATTTTGAAACTGCACTGGCAGCTACAGTTGCTTAGGGCAGAAATGTCAACAGCCAACAAGTGCTAAATATCTGTTAAACTGTGAGAAAAGTGGGCAAAAGAAATGCTGTACACTCTATATAGAAATGCTACACCATGGGTCTCCATTCCATGTTGACAGAAGGTACTCAATTCTATAAAGTGGCTTCATCATAGTATACAATAAACCCTTTTGTCTATCCATAGCATGTTAAGTATTTGGGCAGCTTCCACTGAGCCTGAACCTGAGCCTGAGCCTGAGAGAAAAATGATGTGAGTTGTAGTTCCATAAAATAAATCCTGGAAATTTCAAGGGAACTTTGTATGCCATTGGCTGAGGAATAGAAGAAGCAGGTGACTACAAAGCTGAAGGAAGAGGAAGAAAGCCCAGCAAATCAGAAGACTCAATATGAGAAAATGTATCTTGGATGGAACTGAAGGAAGAGTGAGCAGAGAGGATCCGGGTTGACCTCAGAAGCAGAAGCCAGATGAAGCTCACCTGTAGATTTTAAATAGCCAATCATGTTTTGGGCTATGGGTCTCATTTCTGGATACTTGTCAGGCTAAGGGTTAAGAATTAACCAATCAGCATCTTTGGCACACATTTGTTCTAAGTTGTACAGGCAGCCACACTGTAAATGTGATACTCCTTAGAAGCCCATTTGTAGTAGACCTCATCAGTAAAATCTAGCTATGCGTGTATAAGAGAAAAAGGATGCTTTTTAGATCCATTTAGCTTTTCTTCTTTGAGGGCCGCTAATCACTTCTGCCTTATGATCTTTTTTTAATGCAACACAAAAGCTTCAAAGAGGATATTTCCCCTTGATTTTATTCATCATGGGGCAGCAAGATGCATGAAACGCTTTCTATGGGCAGCCAAGGGGAAGAAGAAAAGTGGTTGCATTCTTTCAAATCCTTTGTCATTTGATTAACATTATACTCTGAGTGGGTCTGAAGGGAAGAGGAAATGTTATTTCCATCTTATGGACAGATCCTCTGAAATGTCATCTGCTGCCAAGGAAAGGTTTGAAAGACAAAACAGTGTTTTGGGTGATAGGAGAGAGAGAGAAACATGTTCTTTGTGTGTACTACATATATTTTAATTACTGGGTTTTTCTTCAAAATATGTATTAAAAAAAATCTGGGCGTGTACTCCTTTTTGTTGAAATAATGAACAGTAATTACACATATCATTTCATTCCAACTGTCTTAGTTTAAAAAAAAAAAGGCTGCACTGGGCCAAAAGGTTCCACTCCTTTTCAGGTCATAGAGCCTAGTAGTTAAGACAAAAATAGTTGGAATCGCTGATTAGGAGACAAAACATCACTGATAAGAAATTGGCTGTGTTTAAATGATTGTACCCCCTTCCTGCCACCCTTAAACTTCCAAAAAAACCCAATTAGCTTCTCCTAGAATCTAAGGGTCCCATGGAATAAAATTTGAAAAATCTTGGACCAGGTTATGAGACCTAAACTCTGAGGTAGGCTATTTATCTCAAGATGGTTCAAGGTGTCCCAAGATATTCTGATTCTAGATTTAACTGTAGTGGTGGTGTATATGTGGGGAAAGGTTTACAGAGGGACCTTGTCTGATAGTTTTCTATATGCATGTCAAGTGCTTTGTATTATTAGTTGACATTGTTATTTATTTAAACAATATTTATACCTTTAATAGACCCTGGGAATTATACAATAAAGTCTTTAAAAAGCATCAAAACATATACATATGTATAAATACCAGAAATCAATTCTATAAGTACAAGTAGTCCTTGATATACAACCACAATTGAGCCCAACATTTTGTCGTTAAACAAGATAGTTGTTAAGTGAACTTTGCCCGATTTCATGACCTTTCTTGCCACAGCTGTTAAGTGAATTGCTGTAGTTGTTAAGTTAGTAACATGGTTGTTAAGTGAATCTGGCTTCCCCATTGATTTTGCTTGTCAGAAAGTTGCAAAAGGTGATCACATGAGCCTGGGGCACTGCAACTGTCATAAATACATGCCAGTTGCCAAGCTTCCAAATTTGGATCATGTGACCATGGGGATGCTGCAACACTCGTTAATGTGAAGAATGGTCATCTCACTTTTTTCAGTGCTGTTGTAACTTTGAACACTCACTAAACAAAGGGTTGTAAGTTGAGGACTTGTAAATTGGGCAGTCTGTAATCTTGGAGGGAAATATGGCAACATCCTGTAGCAATCCCTACAGAATAAGACAGTCAAGATGTCAGATGGGAAAGCAATGCATCCCTCGTGATATCTTTAATTTTCCATCACTCTTTTATGCTCTTCCATAATACAGCTTTTCAGCGTTCATGAAACCAAATTAAACTCAGGCACACAGGAATGCTCCTATGGCCCTTTTTAAATTCCCAAAGGCAAATCATCACAATTCTTTGTTTCATCTTCATCCAACCTGAGAGCAATTGGGCTCTTTGTACTTTTTGTTTTGAAGGCTACAGCTAAGCTTGCACTTCTCTTTTTTGTTCTTCCTTAACTGGGATCCAGCCCAGGTAATCAAGCTGCTGCCTTGCTCCAGCATTTGCACCCAGCTTCTAAAGCCATTACTCAAAATGCTTTCCTGGCATCAATCCTGATCTACACTGATGCCTTGCCCAATTTTCAGGTTTAAACCTGTTGCCTTCCTTTTGATTGACCTTGTTATCTAGAGAGGTCCCTATGGCTCTGTACATCCAATGGAAGAAAGTTACCACTGATAAAATGCCCATTGAAAAAAAAGTCTAGCTACTGCCAGGGGTTCCTGTTCCTTTATTAATTGCTGTCCTAAGTCCAAAGACTGTGATCAAATACATAATTTAGGTCATTGTGGAAGCCATAGAGAATGTATTTATAAATTGCACCTGGACCCCAAAAAATTGTAGAGGAGCCAGAGGAAGTTCAGAGGAGAGCAATAAGAGGATCAAAGGGTAGAACAGCTTTCCTATGAAAAAAGATTGCTACGTTGGTTGCCATGTTTTTAATCTAAAAAGGAGGCTTATGAATGGAGACAAGATTGTTTGCATAGCGTAAAATAAAGTAAACAAGGAGAACCTGTTTTCCCTTTCTCCTAATATTAAAAGCAGAGGTAATCCAAGGCAATTGAATTCCGCAATCCTGGAAAAATCAGGCCAAATGCAAATGTTGTTTTACAACACATGATTTAACTTTGACATTTGGTATCACAAGATGTGGTGCTGTCTACCACCTTGGCTGGCTTCAAACAAGGTTGGACCCATTCATAGAAGTCAAGGGGAACAACAGCCATTAGCCTTGTTAGCAGTGTGACTGAAAACTATCTGCTAGGAGACAAATGGGCTTCCTTGTGCAGGTGGCTGCCCACTTTGAGAACAGACTGCTGGAATAAATGGCCAGGGGTCTGACCCAATAGGATGCTTCTTATGTTCTTGAGTCAGGTACAACGATTGGACCAATATTTGTTTTAGATATTGAAAATACAAGTTTTACATTTTCAGTTTATACCAGTATATCTTAGCGGAGAAGCTAATTGTGTTGATAAACATAATAAAAACATGCATCCTTTTCTCTCTGCTGAGAACATAAACAATGAACTTGAAGAGGTACAAATTCTGGAGTTTAAAAACAAACATTAGCTTCCTTTTCTTTTGCAAAATAATGCAGATAGCTATTCTCCCAAGGGAGAGATTTCAAATTGCCTGACCACATTTGAAATGAGATGGTTCTCTTTGCTCTCATATATTCCATTTCTAGCAATGAATATAATGTACCGCAGTTCGCAGGGGAATATTTTTCTGATTTATGGCAGTGTAAGTAGTAGAAGTGGTGATGTTGGAATTGTGGTGCTGGAGGTGACTATTACCCATGGACTGCAAAAAAAACCACAAACAAAGAAGTCCTAGACCAGTGTTGGTGAACCTTTTTGGCACAGAGTGCCGAAACGGGAGCACATGTGTGTGTGCTGGAAACTGGAAAAGCAGCCGCCTGGTGCGCATGCATATACTGGGCAGCTGTTCTTCCGGTTTCTGGTATACATGTGCGCCCGAAGACCAGCTGGCGCAGATGCGCACACTGGAAACCAGAAGAGCAGCCGCCTGGTGCGCCAGAACCCGAAAGAGCAACAGGCGATGGCTCGCGTGCCCGGAGAGATGGCTCTGTGTGCCACTTTCGGCACACATGCCATAGGTTCGCCATCACAGTCCTAGACCAAGCCTCACCAAAAGTATCACTTGAAGCCAAGATCGTCAAACAAAGGCTATCATACTTTGGCCATGTCATGCAAGCTGATTCACTTGAAAAGTCAGTCATGCTGGGAGTGATCAGCAGAAAAAGGATTAGTACCCATTGGGTGAATACTATAAATAAAGGATGACACTGAGATGACTATGGCAGATCTGAAGGAGGCTGTGCAAGGCAGAAGGGCATGGAGAATGCTGATCCAGGTGATAATTTGGGTTAATTTGTTCAATGATCCTTTTTCTTTTTTCCTTGGCTATCCATGGTGTATACTCAGAAGTCCCAAAGGTGCTTTTTCAGGAGGCAACTGGACTTTTTTGTTTTTTCACTCCACATCCAAGAAGCTTCTTCAGCTATGACAGGATACTGGGGAATGGAAGGATCCGGTCAGATCCTGTCAGAGCTGAAGAAGCTTCTTGGATGAGAAGCGAAACGTCTTCAAAAGAAAAAACAAGAAAGTCCAGTTGCCTCCTGAAAAAGCACCTTTGGGACAACCATGACCTGGATGACTGAGAATCTCTACAGACTTGTATACTCAGAAGTTTTCTCCAACATTAAATTTCCAAAGGATCTTTCTTTCAAATATTTTCCTCCAATTTTATAAACATCCTCTTCTTCTTTCAATCCAGCTTCCCTTAATATGTATTCAGATTACAGGTTAAATAAGTAAGGGATATGTACACAATCTTGTCAGGAGTGACCTTTGCCAACCTGGAATCAGTCTGTTTCATTATGTTATGGCTGTACTGAGGCTTCCTTACAGGTTTCACATGAGGTGAATGAGACGTTCTGGGTTATAAGACGCAGTTATCACTTCTAATAATGTAAGTGTCTCGGAGGCTGCAAATGACGCTTATTTAAATTGAGACATTAACAAATGCTGTAATTATAAATCCTTCCAGTGGACAGCAACAGAAAATCAATCCTCTAATAGGTGAAATATGAAAAATTCATTATAATTCAATTATACAAAGCAAAATAATAATAAAATAATAAAACAAAGTAATCATCTTAATATCCTTCCAAATCTCCCAAATAAGAGACATTTAAAATAGTTCAAAGGTCTGGATCACTCCATAGCATCAGTTTAGTATGAAAAAGGGTCAAAATGCAGTTTTCAAAAAAATAGTATGCCATAATTTTTGAACTGATATAATCGTGATATGAGATAAGTCTAACCTTTTATATCTTAAACGTGAAATAGTTCAATTAACTAAAGGTGGGATGTGCAAATATTTAAAAAGAGCCCAGGGAGGAGAATTTATAGTAAGTGAAACCATCCAAAATTCAGTTTGAGTCAAAAGCAATGTGTAATGTTAGAATTCTTTGCACAAATAAAACATGCCCCACCCTGCTTTAACTTTTTAAAGATATACTGTGTTTCCCTGAAAATAAGATCCAACCAGAAAATAAGCCCTAGCATGATTTTTCAGGATGCTCTTAATATAAGCCCTACCCCAAAATAAGCCCCAGTAAAATGTCAGCCAGATGGAAGCATTTAGTACTATATTTTCCCCAAAATAAGACCTAATGAGTCTTTTGGAGCAAAAATTAATATAAGACCCGGTTTTATTTTTGGGGAAATATGATACTATCTTCAGAACTGAAGTAACTCATCACAATTTACGGAATGGTATAGTTTTGAAAATGTTTCCCAGATGTGTACATTCTATATAGCCATGATGGCGAACCTATGGCACACGTAACACAGGTGGCATGCGGAGCCATATCTGTGGGCACACAAGCGTTGCCCTAGCTCAGTTCCAGCGTGCATACGCACACCGGCCAGCTGATTTTTGGGTCTTCCAGGCCCACCGGAAGTTGGGAAACGAGCCATTTCCAGCCTCCGGAGGCCCTCCGGATGGGTGGGGAAGGCCATTTTCGTCCTCCCCAGGCTCCTAGAAAGCCTCTGGAGCCTGGGGAGGGCAAAAACATGGGCCTACTGGTCCCACCAGTAACCTTTTTGCCATCACGTTCTAAAAGCAGGGGGAGCGGGGGGGGTCGTGTGCGCATGCATGTGGGGGCATTGAATTATGGGTGTGGGCACGCACGCACGCTCCCCCCGTGTTCCCCCCTGCTTTTGGCACGCGACAGCAAAAAGGTTAGCCATCACTGCTATATAGGATAGAAACTATCATGGGAATTACATTTATTTTACGAATGTTTAACCTATTCCAAAGTGCTACCAAAGTTATATAGATCACTAAAGTAGATACATGGATGTAAGTTCATCTGTTACCGCATTATGTTAAAATGGTACTTATTAGAAAGAGTAGGATTCTCAGTTCTTCCCAGTTCCTTTGCTGTTCTGCAAGACAAAAATAAATAGTGGAGAAATATTGAAAAAGAGCATTATCTATATTGTCTGCAAAAAGTGAATGATCAAAACAATTATATTTCAGAAAGCTGTCCTTTAGATTTATTTTTCAAAAACTCAATATTTGAATTTTATTTAGGTCTTTTACCATAGAACTATTGTAACTTAACACATAATCTTTCATATTCATGTGAAAAACATGGAAAATGAATTATCTTTCTTGAGTAAATTTGAATAAAATATTTGACTTATAAAAAATAAAATATTTTTTATTTCAATATGCATTTTGGTAAAGATTTCTTTGGTTTTATTCTTGAATTTTCCTTTGTAAAGTAAACTTATAAACATAAACAATTAGATTTTTTTTTATCCTTATTAATCTCTTTCAGATTTGCCCTTTTTGCAGGTTTGTCCTTTGTTTTGTCCAAGAAAATATGGTCATCGTAGTTATAACTCATTTGTCAATGTTCTATAAATGTTTTGTTGTTGTTATTAGTTGTGAAGTCGTGTCTGACCCATTGCGACCCCATGTACAATGTTCCTCCAGGCCTTCCTGTTCTCTACCATCCTCTGGAGTCCATTTAAGTTCACACCAGTTTAAAATAAATTATCTTCATACATTTAAACTTTATAGCACCTTCAGATATGGACTTTATAAAGTTACATGAATGATTTAAAAGAGTAATTCAATGGCAATAGCAAAAGAAAGAAAGAGAGCCAAGAAACCTTCTTAGAAATTGGAGAGTACTTGAACAAGGGAACAAGGACACTTTCTTATCAAGAAAAACAAGAAACCTGATTGTAACAAGTAGTACCGTGGGAAGGGGAAGATATGAAGGTAGCACAACTGGTGGCAATATTATGTCATTTCACTTTTTAAGATATCAATCATTGGCCTTTAATCATGGCGTCCATCAAATGCATGCCTATCTGAACCAAAGAGGTCTTCCTCAAAATATCTTAGGCTTTTCCTTAAAAATGCATCCTTTCCATTTTCTGCAATTTTTAACAACATCTGAAAGGGTGTCACTTATACCCATGTCCATTTGCACATTGGATCAATGTAGCTTTTTTCACTTGTTTTTACATTTCAGGAAATTAAAAAGCTGTATCAGTTTTGCTTGCAGATATCATGTTTGTTTTCACAGCAGATAGACTGGGAGCTGGCTGATTGCCAAAACACATAGAAGCTCAACGGCCTAAGTTTTACAAATATGCTGAATTTCAGGATTCGATGTGAGTTTAAAGGGGATAGGTCCAAAACAGTTAATGTGTGCCCAGGTTCATAATTCATGTTCTAATCCCCCCCCCTTTTGAGTATTCAGACTCCGTTTAAAGGACTGAAGAATTTGTGAAATCCAAATAAAGTTGTCAATTAATGTGTTACAGAATATACAGAATACAGCATCTTCAGTGCAAGTAGAGTCACACATTAAGCTTTCAAAGAAAAATAGTAGCTATTGTACATGACAATTGTGGCACTTTGGCTCTGGGCCACGATCAGTGGTGGATTTCAAAAATTTTTACTACCAGTTTTGCAGGTATGGCTTGGTGGGCGTGGCTTGGTGGGCATGGCAGGGGAAGGATACTGTAAAATCTCCATTCCCACCCCACTCCAGGGGAAGAATACTGTAAAATCTCCATTCCCTCCCCACTCCAGGGGAAGAATACTGTAAAATCTCCATTCCCTCCCCACTCCAGGGGAAGGTTACTGCAAAATTCCCATTTCCTCCTGATCAGCTGGGACTTGGGAAGCAGAGAATAGATGGGGGCGGGGCCAGTCAGAATTTTTACTACCGGTTCTCCGAACTACTCAAAATTTCCACTACTGGTTCTCCAGAACTGGTCAGAACCTGCTGAAACCCACCTCTGGCCACGATACAGTCCTGAGTTTGTGTCCCGCAGCCTCTTTTCATAAGGGCAAGAGCCAGGAATACTATTGGGCCTCATGGTAGCAATTTTCCAACAGTAAATAAAGCAAACAGCATGGATCCCTGTTCCCCTGCACAGTGTTTCAGCAGGTAATATGGAGAGTGATTTTTTTCCCCTCAGTGAAGTATCCGTATTATCTATCTAGCCCCCATTCTGTTAGGAAACATCTAGGCTTGCCAATGCTTGCTTTTTCTGTACTTATCGTGTTTAATTAAGCCTCTTAAAAATGTTTCCGATAAAGAATTGAGAAGCTGTTTGGGTGTTTTTTGCAAACATGTATTCTCCCACGATCAGTGGCTTCAACAAAGGACCTGTACTTTAGACGGGTTGAAGGACAGAAGTTGATTTGTCACTTTGCAGATTTTCCTATTAGCCTACAAAGCTGGCTTCCAACTGAATATTTCTCATTCTTTAAGTTCCTACCTCCACCCTGGATCAGTTTTTACTGCTTGTTCAGCTGTATTTGCCTATGGTAAAATTATCAATCTCAGCAGCCCAATTAGCAGCCCAATTTAAAGCAGAACTTGTTTTGTGTTTTTAAATATTAATCTTCTTCCTTTGGGCTCTTTCTTCAACTTTCCATTGTTTCTGTCTTTGTATGTCTTTCTTAGAACATAGACACCATGAGGATGTTTCTCTTTTGGTTCCTATTCCTTCCAACTATGATTTAGTTCATTCAATATAATATTTGAACCATAGACTATTATAATTATAAGCCCACTTTTGGGTCTATTACTTTGAGTGACAAAGAGAAAGTTAGCCAAGGATAAGCATATCATTGTGAACAAACCCTGTAGGTGACAAAGGAAAATAACCTCTTTTCTTAGTTGGAGACCAGATCAGGCCAGGTTTGAGTTACAAAAACCTAAAGTATAATAGGTAAGCAGCAGAGAGATACAAAAAAGTAACTCTAATCTAAGATATAAGCAATTATAGCTGATTTAGAAATGGGTGTTTCTAGACATCTTATCTCCTATGTTACCTTCCTTCTTCCATCTTTTTCCCATTCCGCAGATGAAATAACTTGACAGTGGGTATCAGAGGCATTTCAACTCAGCAAGCAACAAATAGTTTTGCAGAGGATGGGAGAACCTTGAAGTTGGCAGAGAAGGAAATCTAAAAACATCAACAGGTTCATCCATGAAATTACTAAAAAGCTGATAAAGAGCTTGCTAAATTCCAGACGCACAAACAGGCATCTGTAAAATATTAACCTAAATTACTTTCTTAAATCACAGAACAGTCTTTGACCCTTTACTCAACCAGGCTACCAGAAGTATTTATTTATTGGCAGGCAGACTAGCTAGGTTCTTAAGGACTCAAGTCTTAGTAAGGTGAACAACAGAGGCAAAGCTGCTGTATCTTAAACAGCTGTGCAAAATTTCACATTTGAATAGCTGTATATATTTGTGCAGGGTTAGAAAAAACTGCACTTGCTGAAATGTCAATTTTCACAAAAAACAGAAGTGTTGGGACCCATCAATGACAAATGGAGATGAGACAGAAATGTTGGCTGTGCCTCATTGTTCTCCTTATTTGTGAAACTGGATGGAAACGCATGCAATTGATCCCATACTCAGCTTGGTGATTTACATAGTGGTTTCAACCCAAGTTCTAACTACTGAGCAATGTTACAATATTAGATTGTAAGGTAACACAGAGTAATTTTCCATGCAACTGGGGAGCATCATCTTAACAGACTGATTTTATAGAAGAGCTTCAGATGTAAAATTTTAAGGAAGTGATAATAATGGAACCATAAGAACTATGGAAAAATCAATAAAATTTACACCAACCTACAGTTTGAGGCTAAATTGGTACTAAATGTCATATATATATATATATATATCCTATATGTCCTATAGATATATAACCCTATCAATGATTGCCAGGATGAACAATTTATACATGAAATGTTAGAAATACCACAGCAAAGAAGGAACATTTTACCATATGTGATGGCAATGTAAAAAGACTCCAAAGTACTGGAAATAAACACATTAAAGAATCATAAAATTCTAAAAATAAAATCCGAAATAAGACCACCAATATTTTCACTAGGTATGATTCCAGAGGACATAAATAAAAAGTACCACAAGTTATTAATTTATTGCTGTGAGTGACAAGAATCAACTTAGCACAACATGGGAAAAGAGAAACTTTGCCACCAATACAAAAGCAGGAGGCTAAAACTAGAGAACATATGACAGCAGATGAATTAATTGCATAAAGTCACAAAAGAAGTCTGCCAAATTCAAATAAGAAATTTCCCTTAACTATGTTACACATCAAGGCAAACTATGATACTTAAAATACGGGTTTGGGGAAAAAAGGAGACTTTGTTAAAAAAAAAAATTAAAACACTCCAAGTAGAAACAAAGAATACTGCCCATGTCCAAAACATAGCATAGAAATGTTTAAGTAGTAATAGTAGTTAGGGGTTGGGGTTGGGGGAGAGAGTAAAGCTAAGGCTACTAGAATGCTTTTTCCTATGTACTTTCCCCTTTTGTTTGTTTTTATTTTATAAAAAAACCCCTTTTTTATATTTTCATATTTTTATTTCAACATTTGCTCTGGTATAAAGTTTATTTTAGGTGTATATGCACATACACACGCACACTTCTTAGCTTTTGTTGCTTATTTTACCTAACAAATTAAAAAATGGAAGACCTTCCATAATGATAGGCAACATCTCCTTCAATTCTCCCAATGCATGAAGATTGGCAGGGAGGAAGGAGAAGAGGATGGTTGTGATATCAAGTAGTAGAAGATTAGCAGTCTGGTTATTTGATTTCATAATGAACAACAGGGTCTTCCATCAAGGATCACAAAGTGGGCTATGGCTCCGAGGAAAGCACCAGGGTGCCTACCGTCCCTGTCCTAATGTTTCCTCTATTTTATGTATCCAATTCATGTTTATACTTATTACCTAATATGTTCTTGACAAATACATACATACATACATACATACATACATACATACCAATGGCTACCTGGTTATTGAGGACACCCTAACATGCCTTTACTTAGATTCTCTGATTTCTCTCTAAACTTTTGCATGGCATGTTAGAGGATGCAGAAGTATTTTAGAACTCAAGAAACAGGGAAGTCTAATTTCAAGCACCTACTGTAAGTGCTCTTTTCTATTTCTAAAAGTCTCCAAGAAACCCTGTCTAAACAGGGTGGAAATCTCCATCTTCTTATAATGATTTCCTGATTTAAAATGCAAGTACTTTGTAGTAGACGGAGTTTCTTTAAGCCTAACTAGGAGTTAGGTCAGAGGAAATGATCCCAGCTTTGGTTCTCGAGGGGAGTGAATTCTCAGCGTGAGGAGGAAGTAAAGCTTCTAAGGATCTTTATTGAAAGCCATGACTAAGTTAAAGTGTTATCCAACCTCTGAGTCAGCACTTAACAATGCCAGCCTAAAATGTGCTGTCCCCAAAGCCAATTCTTACCCTACCTCTATTGGGCCAGATCTGAGGCATTACTGAAAGGTGCCTTGATAGAATAGAATAGAATAGAATAGAATAGAATAGAATAGAATAGAATAGAATAGAATAGAATAGAATAGAATAGAATAGAATAGAATAGGAATTCTTTATTGGCCAAGTGTGATTGGACACACAAGGAATTTGTCTTGGGTGCATATGCTCTCAGTGTACATGAAAAGATAAGATACATTCATCAAGAATCATAAAGTACAACACTTAATGATAGTCATAGGGTACAAATAAGCAATCAAATCATACTAGGAAACAATCAATATCAGTATAAATCTTAAGGATACAAGCAACAAAGTTACAGTCATGCAGTCATAAGTGGGAGGAGATGGGCGATAGGAACGATGAGAAGACTAATAGTAATAGTTATGCAGACTTAGTGAATAGTTTGACAGGTTAAGGGAATTATTTGTTTAGCAGGGTGATAGCATTCAGGAAAAAAATGTTCTTGTGTCTAATTGTTTTGGCGTGCAGTGCTCTATAGCATAGTTTTAAGAATAGGAGTTGAAATTATTTGTGTCCAGGATATGAATAGATAGTTTCTCTAGTGTGGGATAACTGAAACTAACTAACTGCTTAACCTCTCTCCAAGGAGAGAGGAAGAGAAAAAGAAGAAGAAGAGAAAAGAGAAGCAGTTGAAAAAGTTGAAGCAGTTGAAAAGCAAGCCCCTCTTCCTCCCAGAGGTCTGTTCTGCCTTGCCTTATTGGAAACTTGGAGAAAAATTGGCATCAGAAACTTAGGTCTGAGGTGATGGACATTTAAAAACAAACTTTGGGAAAAAAATGCTAATAAACAGGGCAAAGGCCGGGAGAGAAATGGCTGAGGTTGAGAAATTGGCTGATGACCGGAAAGGAGGGTGCAACACTGCCTATGCCTCCCAGCACTCCCAAAATATATTACTGATCACCAACCTTACACTTACATCTGACTTTGAGTTGTCCTCAAATGGTGTCGGAGTAAGCAGGAGGGGATGCTGTTTTTACAGCCATGTAGCTAAGACAAAGTGAAGCCTCTCTCATTTATGGGCTAAAAGGAAAATTGTCAAATGCATGCCAGGTTAATGCAAGAAAGGAGGGTCTCTGATAATTCGCCACAGCCAACTTGCTGCAGGACAACTCGTCACAGCGATCTCGTCACAAGACAACTCGCTGCAGGACAAGAGACTAATATCAAAGAAATGGTGGAATAGAATAATTAAAGAAAGGATGCAAAAGGGAATGAAATACGAATGACAAACATTAAAATAATTTTTATTTATTTTAAATAATTAAATTGACTTGTTAAATTGTCCCGTGGTGAGTTGGCTGTGGCGAGTTGGCCATAGCGGGTTGGCCGTCCCATTCCCAAGGGAGGATAATGGAGGACAGACTAGAAGCTGCAGAAGCTGGGGTGAAATGCTTCCTCAATATTCTTAAAAGGTTGATCTTGTTCCATTTTAAAATAATATTCTTCTGAACAATGTATCTGCTGTTGTTGTTCCATCATAGTTCCACTATCTGTAAGTTGATTTCTTTTCTGCAAGGATTCAAATGAGCGATATAAGTTACATGCTTTTGAGATGGAGGTTTGCAAGTGATGTAGTGATTCTAAGTATAATGAGGAGATGGCATGCTGTCAATTGCGGTTCTCCAACTATTCAATTATCCATGAATCTATGCCTCCCTTTCTCATTGTTGAGAGGAGTAGCCATCTAAAATCAATGGAAGATTGTCTCTCTCTCTCTCTCTCTCTCTCTCTCCTTAAATGTGTGGATCCTTCTCCGCTTCCTCCTGTGCCAATTGAAGAAGCCAATAAAAAATATATAATTATCCTATGTTTTTAGAAAAAAATAATAGGAAGTAGATACTACCATTGTCCAAATCTTGCCTGAAGCGAAGCATACCTTTCAGAGCCCCAGCTCTGGTGACAGCTATGCTTGCAAAACCAAATGCAGTCTAAGTCGGTAACAAATCAATCTTATAAATCATGGAGGATGGTATGAAATATTATCAGAACAGGTTTGCCCAGCACAGGCCTCGTTTTGTTTCAGGCTTATCTTATTCTCCTGCACATGGAATTTATTTTGCAAGAAATATGTGTTTTATTATTTGCTTTTTATTGCATCCGTTGACACAGATGAACATGCCTCAACTAACCTCGATTGAAGGCTTGGTGACATGCTCCATTGATTGATCTGATATTACAAAACTGGCAGCTTCTGTCCAAATTGCCATTATCTTATTTCCCCTTAGCCAGTATCTGTAATGTCCAAAAGTGCTGAATATTAGATATCTTAGATACTTTCTTTTAATGACAAAGATTCCACAAAAGATAAACCCATCCTGCCTACTGAAGGCTTCCAAACGGTTGGACCCAAACTCTCAAAATTCTCAGATATTCAGTGGAAAGTTAAGCAGGTTCAGTGTTACGCTTATATGTTCCCTAATAAAACTTTAAATGACCACATTCAGAATGAAATGAAGTGTCAAAAATCTTAAGGTAAAATAAGGGAAGTACATGAAGTATACAAATTAGTGAATGCATATTTCTTGCAATAGATTATAGTAAATTTGGGCCAAATATAAACATAAATATAAGTTGCTATTTCAAGTTTGGAAATGCCTTCAAGTACAGTGCAACACAAAAATCTGATATTCAGATCTATGGGATCTGTATCTAACTAAAGGTACATATGGCTCATCTTAAATGTGAAAGCTTGATGAGATCATCCCTGAGTCTCTTTAGGTGCATTTAAAACACATGGAAGATACTACAGCAAATTTCAGAATGGTTATGAGGACAGCCTTATCAAATAGGATGAGATTCAATTTCCAGAATTCACCAATACTGACTGGGAATTCAGGGAGTTGTAGTCCCAACGTATCCCTAAGTGCACCAGAATGGAGAGAGAGCATTATATGCATTTTTCAGATTTTTTTTTTTTTGTTGGACTTGCACTTCCAATGTTTGAGTTGTGTGAATAAGGCATTCAATTCTAAGTAAGTACCCTATTTTAAATTATCATGTTTTTTTAAAAACAGTGAGCATTGAATATGACAAGGACAAGCAACCTTGCTTATTTGCGTTAGCTGCAGCCTCATTTTTCTTTGGGGTAAATTATTAAGGGGTGGAGTCCAAAATGAACATATGAAAAATGTTACATATATATTAGTCAAGGACCCAGAATTTATTTATTTTTATTTATTTTATTTATTTTATTTGATTTCTATACTGCCCAACTCTCGAAGGACTCAGGGCGGTGCACAGCCAAACAATAAAATACATACATACAAAATTTAAAAGTGGAATTAAAATCAAATTAAATAGTTTTGGCCCAGACAAATTAAAACACCAATCAATTTAAAACCTATTTTAAAATTTGAATATATAAAATACTAAAAAATTAAAAATCTTTTATAAAAGAGGGAGAAAATTAGGCCAGGCCCGCCTGGTGAAATAAAAAGGTCTTTAAGGCACGGCGGAAGGTGTGCAGATCCAGGATCTTCCGTATCTCTGGGGGGAGCTTGTTCCAGATAGTAGGTGCCCCCACAGAGAAGGCTCTCCCCCTGGGGGCTGCCAGTCGGCATTGTTTGACCGACGGCACCCGGAGGAGCCCCTCTCTATGGGAGCGTACCAGCCGGTGGGAGGCTTTTGGTGTTAGTAGGCGGTCCCGCAAGTACCCAGGTCCTGAGCCATGGAGCGCTTTAAAGGTGGTAACCAAAACCTTGAAGCGCACCCGGAAGACCACCGGGAGCCAGTGCAGCTCACGCAGGAGAGGTGTTACATGGGAACGCCATGTCGCTCCCATTACCACCCACGCGGCCGCACTCTGCGCCAGTTGGAGCCTCTGGGTGCTCCTCAAGGGGAGCCCCATGTAGAGAGCATTACAATAATCCAGGTGGGAGATGACGAGGGCATGAGTGACTGCGCGTAAGGAGTCCCGATCCAGAAAGGGACGCAACTGGCGGATCAGGCAAACCTGATGAAAAATCCTCCCGGTCACGGCCGTCAAGTGCTCTTCTAAAGACAGCCGTGAATCCAGGAGGACGCCCAAGTTGCGCGCCCTCTCCGTGGGGGCCAATGATTCGCCCCCAATAGTCAGTGATGGCACCAACTGACTATATCGGGACGTCGGAAACCACAGCCACTCGGTCTTGGATGGGTTGAGCCTGAGCCTATTCCTCCCCATCCAGATCCGCACGGCCTCCAGGCACCGGGACATCACTTCAAGGGCATCGTTGGGGTGGTCTGGGGTGGAGATGTACAGCTGGGTGTCGTCAGCATACTGGTGGTACTTCACCCCGAAACCACGGATGATCTCACCCAGCAGCTTCACATAAATGTTGAACAGGAGGGGTGAGAGGACCGACCCTTGCGGCATCCCGCATATAAGGGTCGACCTCTGCCCCCCTGTCAACACAGACTGCGACCAGTCAGAGAGAAAGGAGGAGAACCACCGCAACACAGTGCCTCCCACCCCTAACTCTTCCAACCGGTGCAGCATGATACCATGGTCGATGGTATCAAAAGCCGCTGAGAGATCTAACAGGACCAGGACAGAGGAGCACCCCCTGTCCCGAGCCCTCCAGAGATCATCTATCAACATGACCAATGCCGTTTCCGTGCTGTACCCGGGCCTGAAGCCCGACTGGAACGGATCCAGATACGACGTTTCATCCAGGTGCTGGCGGAGCTGTTGTGCAACCACACTCTCAACAACCTTCACCACAAAGCGAAGGTTGGAGACCAGACGATAGTTTACCAACATTGCCGGGTCCAGGGAAGGCTTCTTGAGGAGAGGCCTCACCACCGCCTCTTTCAAGGCGGCGGGAAAGTCACCCTCACCCAAGGAAGCATTTATAATCCCCTGGAGCCAGCCTCGTGTCACTTCCCGGGAAGCCAGCACTAACCAGGAAGGACACGGGTCCAATAAACAAGTGGTCGCGTTCAGTCTGCCCAGAATCCTGTCCATGTCCTCAGGAGTCACAGGATCAAACTCATCCCAGATAACATTCTCAAGACCTGCCCCAGTCTCTCCTCCTGAGACTACCCAGTCGGAGTCCAAATCTTCCCGAATCTGAGTGATTTTGTCATACAGATACTGAACAAAATCCTCGGCTCTACCCTCCAAGGGGTCCTCCCGCGCTTCCTGGTGGAGCAGGGAGCGGGTCACCCTAAAGAGGGCGGCCGGGCGGTTATCTGGGCAGCAAAATAGCTACATTTCGCTGCTTTTATCGCCACTAAGTAATTCCTAATATGGGATCTTACTAGTGTCCGGTCAGATTCAGAAAGACTGGCTCTCCAACTACTCTCTAGGCGTCTTTTTTAGCACTTCAACTCCCTCAGCTCCTCGGTAAACCAAGGAGCTAAATGAGATCGGCGCCGGGTCAGAGGCCGCAAAGGCACGACCCGGTCCAGAGCCCTATCCCAGGCGGCCACTAGGTCTCCAGTCGAGGCGTGTGCCAGAGCCTCAGGGAATGGCCCAAGCTCCATCTGGAATCTGTCAGGTTACATCAGGCGCCTGGGGCGGAACCATCTTACCGGCTCTGCCTCCCTGCGGCGGGGTGCAGCGGTTCGAAGGTCGAGATGAAGGAGAGAGTGATCTGACCATGACAAGGGTTCGGTAACTATATCCCCTATCTCAAGAACCCTCAACCACTGTCCAGAGACAAAAACCAGATCCAGTGTGTTTCCTCCCATGTGGGTAGGGCCATGAATTAACTGGGTCAGGTCCATAGCTGTCATGGAAGCCATGAACTCCCGAGCTACCTCAGACGTCTCACCCACGGACGGCAGGTTGAAATCCCCCAAGACCATAAGCCTAGGGGTATCAACCGCCACCGCGGCGATGATGTTGAGTAGCTCGGGCAGGGCTGTTGCCACGTGGCAGGGAGCCAGGTACGTGATCAGCAAACCCATCTGAACCCCATGACCCCATTTCACAAAAAGGGATTCACAGCCGGCCATCTGAGGAACAGTGGCCTCCCTCGGTCTCAGACCTTCTTTAATAATAACCGCTACCCCCCCCACCCCTCCCCTGTGACCTCGGCTGATGGAATGCTTGGAAACCTGGCAGGCACATTTCAACGAGGGGAACCCCCCCACCTCCTGGCCCAACCAGGTGTCCGTAACACCTGCCAGGTCCGCACCCCCCTCCTGAACAAGATCACAAATGAGGGGGGCTTTGTTTACTACAGACCTGGCATTGCACAACATCAGCCGGAGGCCTGGGTCCTGAGGGTCTATGCAACCTGAGGAGCGAGTAGAGCCTTGGGGGCCGGAGCACACCACCGCTCGTAAACAGCGAGTGTGCACTCCCCTAACACAATATGGCCCCCTGCTCCCACCATATCTACCCCTCCCACCTACAGTACTGATGTTCAGAAAACTATCCGGACAAGCTCTAACCCCCCCCTTGACCCCGGGTCCCCCACCCCCATGCCGCGCTTCACTGCCAGACCCGACCCTTCCCCTTGTGGGTTATCCCAAACAGCCCAAATTCCAATCTGACCCTCCCCCTCCCTGGGACCCCTAAAAATTTCAATAGAAAACCCCTCAATCCCCTAGTTTTCACATGAATATAGAAAGAACCATAGAAAAAACATTCAAAAGGATATAATTATAACTCAATCCTAAAGACACGTACCTGAATCACTTGAACTACAAAGCATGACATCAATAAATTTTCTAGCAAACCCAGATTTATTTCATGAGGTACATATTTATCAGGAATATGACCTGATTTATACCTCTTAATATAAATGTAATTCAAGAGAGCAGGACAGGCAGAGCAGGACAAGAGAGAGGTCCAACGTATTGGAAAATTTTCTCTTGTGGGCACAGGCAAGCTTTGGACAATGGGCCTAATCTGGGCCATAAAAAAAAATCAACTTCTCCAGGCTAGGTGAGGTCCCTCTCACTGAAATCTTCTCCCTCATTTGGTAGCCAAGGAAAAGGGAATCTGAAGGTTGGTGTAAGCTGATCCTTGCAAAGGTTCTAACTGTTATATCTCCCACTGTTGGTTCTGTTTTCTGCCATAGAAAATCTCCCTCTCCTGGCCTTCCATCAAGTACAGGAGAAGTCCCAGGTTTGAAAGCGGTCCATTCTAGAATATCCACAATTGATGGTTTGGTGTTACAGCCTCACATCTTTCACAAAGGGAACTAAGTAGAGCTAACACTGGCAAGTGTTCAAAGGACTGGCTTTTCCTTCCAGTGCAGTTGAGATTGGGAGCACGAGTTCAGGCAAGGGCCAACCCTGCCCTTGAAAATAATCCAGGCTGCAGGTAGTATGAGGTGTGCATGTATGTGAATTGGGCTCTTGAGTCAGATCCAGTTTGCCATCCCTGCTTTGTAGCAGGATGTCTGCACTACTGAATGACTTTCTTCTCAGTGGGGGGCTGAAATACAACACTGCCCTTTTCCCAACACAAATGTTCATTTAAAAACAATTAGTCCCTTTTAATAATTTAAACAACACAGTTAAAAGATGAACAGCAGTAGATGCAAGCATTTCATATTGACTCATCAGTACCAGCACAAGATGGGAAAAAAGATATAGGATGGGACCTCAAGATTTCTCCGGCATGTATGGATACGAAAAACCCTACATTTTATAAAGAACTATTTATTTGACGAAAACGGATTTTGCTCTTCCCCAGCATAGTTGCCAAATGCATTGCCAAATGCAGCCCATAGTTGCCAAATGCAGCCCATTTCATAGAACTGAAATAGAGCTACTGAGACCCAAATCAGTTATTTTTGATACAACTCTATAAGGGTTTCCATGACTTCATGTTTTTAATCTTATTTACTTAGCAGTCTCTTAATCAATAGTGAATTGATTAGAAAAAGAGCTTAGCACCATACAACGAAACCTGAGTGGGCTAAAGAGGACTGGTCATTTATTTCTTCAATTTATAAATCACATCCATCTCTCACGGAGTGATGTATGATGATATAAATAATAATTCAGACTTACCATAAGCACAAGTCTTAATGCTTACTTAATATTAGGAATTCTGTCATAAATTATATCACTCTCCAGCAGACACAACTAGAGCATCTGCCTTGGATGCAAAAAAGGTGAAGTTTAATTCTTGTCTTCTTCAGGTAAAGCTGGGGAAGAACCCTCCTTCAGATGCTGACAATCAGTATAAACGCTGCTACATTAGATGCATCAGTGGTCTGAGTTGGGATACATAAGGGTTTTTTTTTGTATTTATAATACCAGGAGAACAGAAGAGTCTTCAAGCTGTTCCCATGGCAGCCTCACTCGCACATGCTGATGGTATTGGAGAGAAAAAGGATTCACAGTTTGAATGTGTTTGTGGGAGGAAGAGGACAATGGCCAGATCAGGGAAAGGAATCACAGCAACTTGGTAGAAATTTGGAAGGAGCAGTACTGCTCATCCCTCCAGGGCAGCATCCCTAGTTCTTGCAATGGATCAATAAAAGATCTACAAGTCAACCCTCCTTTCCATAGTCTCTAACAGGCACATTCATGACCCTTCTGCTTTTTCTCAAGACACCAATCCAACTATTTCAAAATCAAGAGGTATCTTCCTCAGATGTCAAAAGTTCATCAGATTCTCCTGGGAAGGCACTTTCGTTTTGCAACCTCAAAAGGATTGGGATAGGCTTCGATAAAAGTAAAAAGTGAAAACACCCAAGAAGAAAAACCACAAGGTTGTTTTTCAAACAAGTTCTAGCTTGAAAAGTTCTTTTTAACAGAAACGGCTGGTAATCAGCTTCTCAGTTCTCAGAAGCCTCTGACAGAAGAGGGGGTTAATGCCAACTCCCAGTCTGGTATACTGGCTGAAGTGCTGGGCTAGAAACCATAAGACCATGAGCCCTCTCTTAGGTATAAACACTGACCGGGTGACTTTGGGTCAGTCATTCTCTTTCCCTCAATTTGCTCACAGGGTGGTTGTGGCAAAACAGAAGGTGAGAGCATTAGGTATATACATTGTGTTGAGGTAATTAAAAATAAAAGTAGGATAAAACATCTAATTATCTTCCTAAGTACTGTAAACTGCAGTAGGAGAAAGTGGCACCCCTATTAGCTGTTCTGAATGATTACATAAAGATTCTGCAGAAAATGTGGGTTTCAATGGGTGAACCTCTCTTAACCAAATGAATGTAGATTGAATTAACTTTGGTGTGTGTGTAGATGATTTAAAGGAAGATAAAGGCTGACATGGTTACTTAACAATTTGGCAGAACACTACCTACATATTTGTTTCCCCATAATAAAAAGAATTAAGAATTACTTATTAAAATTAATACTGAATATTCAGATAAGTGGTTTAGTACGGGGGTGGGCAAATGTGGCTCTTTTACAACCTGATAGCTTGGTTGTCTCAGGAATTCTGGGAGTTGAAGTCCACAGGTTGTAAAAGAGCCACATTTGCCCACCCCTGGTTTAGTAGGTCCATGGAGTGGATCCAACTTTCTCCCTCTAGGAAAAAAGAAAGGAATATATACAGATGATTTTTCTGCTTTACATGCAGGAACTTCACAGTGGTGGAGACTGAATTCTGGAACATTTTTCCTGTTGATATAGATCTCTCTCTCTTTTAAAGCTTTGTTTTTCCACTCTTCCCTATAATATGAAGAGCTGTGAAGTTTCACTGTGTAATACACATATGATGTTTCTTCCTCCATCTTATAATAGTACATCTAGCTAGCCGATGGTTGTGACATTGTGACACACTATTTTGTAAAGGCTTACTTGGCTTTAAAAGTTGCATAAATGTTTTGCATGAATGAATAAATGAAACAAAGTAAGTTCATTCTGGAATGTTTAGTTGGAGTTTATATCAATGTATGTGTGTCTGCATGGGGGTGTCTGCGTGGGAGAAAAATATGGGTGACTACAACAAGAGGAAACAAAAAGACAATAAAGTTAATGTTCTCATTTCTTTGACCCAAACCCTTCTCCCAATGCAGTTTCTTGTAACTCCAAGGTTATTTTCCTTCATTTTAGCTAGTAAGTTAACCTTGGCAATATGAATTCCTGCCATACTTGTTTGTGGGAGTGTGCGGATACAGTAAGAACTGTTTAGATTCAGCTCTAGCAAGTTGGAGACAACACATCTTGACAGCTTCCAAGCAGCCCAAACAGTGAGATAAAGAGCTGTACATGAGGGATAGATAGGTTACTGTAGGATAAATTTTATGGGAGGATGACGAATTATAAATGAACTTGAAATTTCTAATACAAGCAGATGTGCCCACACTTTTTTCATTAAATCCTTATCAATTTCAATTCAATGATATAATGGGCAGGATGCCTTGCTAGCTATAATCCATGGTTGTTTTGAAGAGATATGCTGGAAAATATCAGGCATAACACTCATCTTCAAAATCAGTCAAAGAGGGCGCCAAATTCTTCAATCCTTGCATTTTTTCTTAGCTTGCATATACTCTTTCAGCTGTCACAGGAAGCAGCAACTTCTCATGAAGCTGCTCAAGAGAAGCTTTAAAGATTTTGTTTTCTCACTTCAAAAAATCCTGGTTTTTGTAGGATGCAGCTTGAAGTCCTTCTCGAATGCACTTTTTCTTTACTCCATCTCACAAAGAGTGTTTGCACCTCACAGTAAACTAAAATGCTGAATTTACAAGCATGTCCACAGGATTACAGATGCTTCTTCAGTTCAACTGATCAGTGGCTTAATTTGTCATCTGAATTTGAAACAGTTAACATTTTCTGGTTCAGAAAGTAGGATTTCAAAAGACTTGATGGAAGTTACAATGTGAGATGAGAGCTGCAGTAACTGAGTAGGAAAGCAGATGATTCAAGGATAGCAACTCTCAAGATTGTATGAAATATTTTTTAAGCTCCATGCCATTCTTTTTCTCCTGGGTCAAAATTTGACTTAGATGAGTTGAACATGCATGATTCTACCTATGGAGGACAAGGGACAGAGTAAGAGCAATCATGTGGGCAATGAAGTCACAGTGCAAATGATGCCAAAAATTCATGATATGTGTGACATCATCATGGCTTGCACCAAAGCCATCATCATGGCTTGCATCATGGCTACACATGCCCATACCTCTGCAGCCATCTCAGATGCAAAAAAAAATTAAAATCCCGGTATTTGTGATCACTGTCTCTGATATCCCATAAATAATAGCAGCAGATAAAGAACAAACGAAATACAAGAAATTTTAATTATGAGCAGCATCATAGGGGTTGACCATGATGAAGCTTTTTTCCATTTTGAACTTTGAACAATGAGGCTTGTTTTTTTCTCCCCAACAAATCTGATGGAGTTTAGAAATGGATGTAGGGTGATCGGGGAGGTGGGCTTAGCTGGGTGGAATTGCTAATTAGTATTTAAATCCAAAGTTACCTTACAATTGTATTTGTATTTTCAATATTTTCAAATACACAAACTAACACACAAACAGAAATATAGTCATCACTGGAAAGTTGAATCTCTCTTAATTTTGCCAACCAGCTGTCATTTTTATAAAGAAATGTGCATTAGAATCTCTGTAACATCATGTATTTAGAAAAATAATTTGCAAAAATGCATTATTTGAAGGGATGATTTGTAAAGGCAGGTACATTCAGTAAATTGTAAACAGCAATGCATGTTTGGAGAGATGGATCCTAAAATGCATAGGCCCTCTAAAAAAAAATCAACAAAAAATAAGAACCAAAAAGAAAATGAAAGTGTCTTGATGGTGCCATTACCAATGGAAAAGCATTGACTTGTGTCCCACCAGTTAATGAACCAGGCCAGTTAACTCACTAGTAGAAAGAACAGGCAGGTGAGTTTCCTGTCAGTATGAACAAAATGCTTATTTTGTGTTGCTAACAATAATAATAGGAATTCATCTGTATGTTTGCTGTTGGCCAATGATCATGCCATCATCTGACTGAGAAAAATTGGTTAGGGATTCCTGTTGCAGATGGGAGTTTTTTGCTGACGCATTGAGACTTCACCTGAGGATTGTATGTAACCTCCCACCTGCGAAACATGTGCTAGTTACAGCTCAATCATATTAAATGCCGAGGTGGCGCAGTGGTCACTGTGCAGTACTGCAGCTAGTTCAGCAGATCAGTGGATCAAATCTCACTGGCTCAAGGTTGACTCAGCCTTCCATCCTTCCGAGGTGGGTAAAATGAGGACCCAGATTGTTGGGGGCATTACGCTATTTAGTATACTGTCTTTGGTGTAAGTCGCCCAGAGTCCTCGGAGGGTGGGCGGCATAGAAATATGAATAATAAAATAAATAAAAAATAAATATAAAATAAATTCATTCCAAAATAAATTTTGTGATACAAGTAGATTCTAGTTCTTTAACTCAAGGTCCTAAAATCAAAACCATTCTGAAGTTGGCTGCATTCCCTGATTTGTGACAACTGAAGCTAGAGTTGCGCAGATACATCTTACCAACGGCTTGAATAAAGCAAGATACTTTAGAAAGCAGCTGTAAGGTGAATTGTTCCTTTCTTCTGCTACCCTAGCATGTGTGTTTGTGTATGTGCATGCATGCGTGTGTGGTTGGAACACGATTGAATTACCAGTCTACAGTCCCTAGTCAGACAACTGACCCAGTAACATTCCTTCTCCTGCCATGGTTATGCGTCCAGCCACAGTGGTGTTCGTCTTTTGTTTTTAATAAGGCAGGAGTCAATTCTTCAGATGCCAAGTGTCTCATTCCACTGATCTAAGTATGAGCCAGAACATTCCTTGCATGCTCAGAAGCACTCGGTTCTCAGGGTGTAATAGAGACAGAGATCAATTGTTTTTCTCTGTCACTTTCACAAAACATCTGCATACAATAAATTTTTTTTTAAAAAATCAAAACTGATTTTTGGAATGTAATTCCACCTATTGGCTCGTGCTGCAATCAAACTTTGGATTGAATGTATGTGTGATCTTCATTTTAATATAAAAATAAATATAAAAATATATGACAATGGGAAGGGGTATAATATAGAATAGAAGGGGAAAATTGAATTTGATTAAGATTAGAGATGAGGATGAAGGGTAATATTGGTTTTTTACAAAAATAGATGAGGAATAAATATGGCAAAAAGGAAATATAGAAATTGTAAATTTAATTGAAATGACTAAACACTGTTTAAATTTGTGAACCGGCCAAATACTCTGTTCAAAGAAAATACATTGTATGTTTGTATGTGTGTTTCTAATTACTGCTATTTATTCATATTTGTTCTCTTTTATTCTTTAAAGTTTAACCATTCATTCTTTATCTTAATATCTTTATATTTGTTTGGGGTTGGCTTTCTTCCCTTTCATCTTTTTTATTGTACAGCAATCTTTCTCCTCAAACCTACCACCTCTCTCTTTTCTTTCCTTCTTACTTTCTCTTCCTCCCCCTCTTCTTCTCCTCTCTACTTCCTCTTCCTTTCTCTCTTACCCTCACTCCTACTCTAATTTCCCTTCCCTTCCTTCATCCCTCTCTATTGCTGTATCCTTTTATGCATATGGACTACTCAGAGGGCTGAAAAAGTTATTTTTGACTGGTCCTCGCACTTTTGACCAGTCCTTGAACTTATGACTGTCCTCACATTTTACGTGTTTGCCCTATCTTGTCACCATGGTGAAGAGAAGCAGTTGTGAAATGAGTGACACGGTTGTTAAGAATGCTGCACGGGCATAAATGTGAGGATGGTCATAAGTGTGAGGACCAGTCAAAAGTGCGAGGACCTGTCAGAAATGACTTTTTTCAGCCCTCTGGGTAGTCCTTTTGTGCATATGGACGACTCAGAGGGCTGAAAAAGTTATTTTTGACTGGTCCTCGCACTTTTGACCAGTCCTCGAACTTATGACTGTCCTCACATTTTACGTTTTTGCCCTATCTTGTCACCATGGTGAAGAGAAGCAGTTGTGAAATGAGTGACACAGTTGTTAAGAATGCTGCACGGGCATAAATGTGAGGATGGTCATAAGTGTGAGGACCAGTCAAAAGTGCGAGGACCTGTCAGAAATGACTTTTTTCAGCCCTCTGAGTAGTCCCTATACACATAGCCATGGCCATCCAGTCACATGACCAGCTAGCCACGCCCACCCAGTCACATGACCTCCAAGCCACGCCCACAAAACAAGCCACGCCCACAGAACCAGTAGTAAAAAAATTTAGAACCCACCCCTAGTTGGGGGTCACCACAACATGAGAAACTGTATTAAAGGGTCGCGGCATTAGGAAGGTTGAGAACCACTGGTGTCGAGGAAGTGGGAAATCCTTAAAAATCTATATTGATAAAATGTTATGTTCCAGGATTCTCTCTCTATTTCTCCAAACTTTACAGAATTTAGGATAGGGCTCCAGGACTTTCAGGGCTAAAGATTTCCTGGTGGGATTGTAGCTGTAATTGCACTAGTGAAGTGTCTGAGTCAGTGGTGGGTTGCTCCCAGTTCGCACCGGTTCACAAGAACTGGTAGTAAAAATTTGTAGTAGTTTGGAGAACTGGTAATAACATTGGCTGGCCACGCCCCCGAACCGGTCCCCGGCCTGGTCGCCACTCACTTACCCCACCCACCTCATCAGAGGCTTTTTTTTTTTTTTTACTTTTAAAAGCATTTTTTCTACAACCTCTTCGGCCGAAAAAATGCTTTTAAAAGTAAAAAAAAAAAAAAAAAAGAAGCCTCTGATGATCATGCAGCTCAGTTGGGATCGTCAGAAGCTTTTAAAAGCATTTTTTCTACAATTTCTTTAGCCAAAGAGGTTGTAGGAAAAAAATGCCTTTAACAGCCTCTGGCGATCCCAGTTGAGTTGCCTGATTGTCAGAGGCTTTTAAAAGCATTTTTTTCTGCAACCTTTTAAGGTTGTAGAAAAAATTCTTTTAAAAGTAAAAAAAAAAAAGTTCGCCATGGCCACGCAGTCACATTACCCACCACCACCAAGCCCGCCCACAAAATAAGCCACGCTGGTAGTAAAAATTTTTAGAACCCACCCCTGCTCTGAGTACACCTTGTTCCCCCCCCCACTTAAATGAGCCATATTGAAAAGGAAAGCATAAGGCGTTCAAACTCTGTTGCCAGGTACCAAGAGCAATATTTTACCCATAGCAATGTGTGGCTTACATCCTGCATGCTTTTTGCCAACACTAACGGGCATTGTGATACTTCAGGGCAAAAGGCACGAGTAGCTTGTTCGTATTACTGAAAAAGTGGCTTGTTTGTATTACTGAAAAAAGAACAGACATAATACTTTTAAGAGAGGCCACCAAAGAACTCAGACTGTCAAGCAGGAACCTGCCTGATTTTCATCCAGATAATGTGGGAATTAACAGTGCAATCTTGGTTCAAAATTCAGAAAAGTGTTTCTGCCCTGCTCCTAGAGGAAGGGAAAAAGAAATGACTAGGCAGGAAAATGAGGAGCCAGAGTGCTACAGCAACCAAGGTGTTAGGCTAGGACCGGGGGGGGGGGGGGTTGAGGGAGAAATACAAGTTTCCCCCCTCAACCCCCCAGCCACAGAAGATCATTGGGTAACTTTGGACCAATCATTCTCTGTCAGTCCAACCTACTTCACAGGGTTATAGAGAAAGCAGGAAGAAGGTACGCCATATACATTGCCTTGAAATCCTGAATGAAAGGCAGAATGTGCATCAAAAAAAGAATGGTTAGAACAGAATTGATGAATACATGGTGTGATACAATGGAGAGCCCTCTTTTTACATTATCTTCTACTAGCTCTCAGTTCACTCTAGACTGGTACTTACGTTGTGTTGCCTGGGAAGACAAAGGAAGGGATCCTATACACATGTTACCATAATTTCCCTCAACGTGTCAACTGTCTTATTTGCAGAGCACTGATATAACAATATTTCCTCAAAAATCCCCATTTTTACCCTCTGAACAATGACAATTTCTGACTGCCAGCCAAATGCAACCTATTTAAAAACTGCAATCTCTCAGTTTTATTTGTGGAATACTTCCACAAAGGAAGATGCAAATATTTCTTTTTCAAAAGTGTGTGTATTGGGACACACACACACACACACACACACACACACACACCTTGACCTGTCAGTTTTCTGTAGGCATTTGAAACTGGTTGGAACCAAATGAAATTTAGTAGAAATTCGTTAAGGGAAAAGATGTCTGAGAAAACTGTGAAATTAACTACAGAATGGGTAACTTGCCAAAAGCGGCCCTCACAGGAAATAGGGGATATCCAGTTTATGGCTCCCATCAACTCAAGAAATGCTTGATTAGGAAACAATTTCTGATTTAATTTAAATCCAAGGTTAACTCTGCAGTAAGGAAGGGACTTGTGCACAATGGCAATCAGAATGGTAAATTGGAAAAAAAAAGAATACATGAAGAGCAAATGTCGCCTGCTATATATAGCCAAAAAATATGATCTCTCAAGGGCCACCTAATTCCTTGCAGTGATGAACTGTGCACATTGTGCTTATCTTATAAACACAATAGATATTAGGCCATTCTGTTTGTCATGTCCCTAATGAGTAACTATTATATTTTGGAAAACAGCTATAATTCTGCTACTTCTTAAATGGAAGAAGGTTTAGGTCAATGCTCAGGGGAACAACACAGATATGTGCAGGTCAAGTGGCAATGAAGGCAGTTGAAGTAAAGATGACAGCAAAATCACCTGCTTTAGTCCCTGGGAATCTGAACAAATTGGGAACATCAAAGGAGTCCCACAAAATGAGGCCAGTGAAGGGATGATCTGATTAAGCATCCTGCTTGTTGCAGGACCTTCTAAATGCTTCTGGGAAACTTATGAAGAGTCTCTGAAATTAACATTCCTGTGTTCACTTCTTTCCTTTTATGCCAGTGATGAAAGCTATCTTTGATAGCAACAATTTTCTTCAGAATTCATCCTTGGTGATCTCCACAGGAGGCATAACACAGTCCCCTTCTCTGCCATTCCTCCCATCAACACCCCCGCTGTTTTTCCGTAGATCTGCATTCAGACAAGGAGAGAAGGCAGTTTTCTCACAAGCTATCACCATCTATCCTAATCATTCTTCCACATCATTCCTAGGCTACCTATAAAACCATTTCCTCTGTGCCAGGAATCCTGCTATTGTAGTTGTTCTTATCGCTGTGGTGGCTACTCTTTGTGTATCCAGGAGGTAACAAGCAATGGAGAAATGGGAGCAAGAAGAAAAAGGTCACTTTAGGTCTGTCTAGGAGAACTGGCCAGCAATAGCAGTTTCCAAAATGAGCTACAGCGACCTTTGGTCTGCTTCAGATAATGGAAGAAGCTATACAATTTCTGAGAAGGAATCAGAGTCAGGATTTGGAGACTTTATCCAGCAAAGAACAGGGAAATGGTTGGTTTTTACTTGGATTGGTTAAGCAATATGTTCTGCAGGTTTGATCTATGCTAATCTAGAACAGCATTCAGGTTCAGCTTTTCCTTCTCTCAAAAGCTGATGATCTCGCCACCAGTCCTTGGAAGATAAAAGGGAAAATTACCCTTGATATTACTGTGCTGAAGAACTGGAGCTGAGGCTAGGAAAAACCATTACTTGCTATGGAGCACATACTCTTGTACAGTGGTGAAATCCAAATTTTTTTACTACCAGTTCTGTGGGCGTGGCTTGGTGGGCGTGGCAGGGGAAGGATACTGCAAAATCACCATTCCCTCCCCACTCCCGGGGGAAGGATATTGCAAAATCCCCATTCCCTCCCCACTCCTGGGGGAAGGATACTGCAAAATCTCCATTCCAACCCCACTCCAGGGGAAGGATACTGCAAAATCCCCATTCCCTCCCCAATCCTGGGGGAAGGATACTGCAAAATCTCCATTCCCACTGCACTCCAGGGGAAGGATACTGCAAAATCCCTATTCCCCCCCCCACTCCTGGAGGAAGGATATTGCAAAATCTCCATTTCCACCCCACTGTGGGGCCAGCCAGAGGTGGTATTTGCCGGTTCTCCGAACTGCTCAAACTTTCCGCTACTGGTTCTCCAGAACCTGTCAGAACCTGCTGGATTTCACCCCTGCTCTTGTAGCAATATGTGACCTAGAAACTTACAGGCTGTAAGTTGCCTATTTTTCTACTGCTTCCTGACAGTTAATCATGCCAAACTGAGTGGTTGTTCCCCTCAACACAAAGGACTGCAGTTTTAGCTATCAACTCATGGCAAGAAAATCCTGAGGACGTAGGAAGCTTGGATCATATCAAAACCCAATATCTCTACTAGGCAACTGATTTCTAGTGCTAGATGGATTAGTTGTGTCCACCAATTGTGTACAACATGGAGTAGTGGTTGGTGACATTGGACTAAGATGGGGAAGCCTGAATTCAGGTCCACCTACTACAGTGTTAGAAGCTCACTGGGTGACTTTTGGATCAGTTACTGTCTCTTAGTTCAATCTTTCTCCCAGGGTCGCTATGATAGGAAGAAAATGGAGGAAGAAAGTGCTATATATACACTTCCTTGAGTTCCTGACTGAAAGACAGGATATAAATTTATCAAATAAAAGAAATAAAAAGAAAATAAGTCTACACAACACCTTTGATAACCTGCCGATAACCAATTGCTTCTGTTGAATCACCCCAGCCACCATCACTTTACAAATTCCGTCATCAATGATTGAAAACTCCTTTAGGTAGAAATCTGTTTTCATCGCTATGTTCCTTTGCCAAACACCACATTCTCAGAAAACATGTACAGTTCACAAGATTAAGTTATAAAGGCAGCAGGAAATGGGCTTGGTTGGATACATTATACCCCAGGAGGGGATTCTCTTTTGTAAATGATGCTTGCCAATTATATTATTATTCTAAACAAAAGGCCCCATGCGTTCTTGTAGTGAACTGTGTGAAATTTGTTTAATAGCTGGCCTTGATTCCCCATGACTTGGTTGTATTGGCTTTAGAATTTTGGATCCTTTTTATTTCATGGCTGGGATACCAGAGGAATGTATCCTTAAGAGTATGATCCAATAAAAGCAAACTGAACAATGTTATACTATTACAATACCAAGCAAGCAAAGCAAAGGACAGAAGAAAAATGGTAGGATCAGTGCAGATGTGCTTTGTGTTTTTCCCCCCAGATATATTACCAGAGATATTTGTCCTGTCTCTGCTCTCTGATAAAGACTTAAGTATCTCATGAAAAAAAAATGAGTAACACACAAAAGTTTTGCTCACAAAATCTTCTTTTCCAACCTCCCAAATCCTTATCATTTCCTGGCAGTTTAATCTTTTTGCAAGAACAATTTTAAAATCTGCGGTGGTGTCATCCATTTCTACTCCTTCTGTTGGGAGCCATGAGGATTGGGATGAGGACCAAAATGACTATGCAGAGTTCCTACAAAGTCCCATTATTGGTGGCACCTCTCTACATCTTCATCCAGATTAGCTAAGACTTTGGTAGCAGTTTACACAATTGGCCAGGCTTTGGGAGATGTGATTTTTAACAAGAGCATGTTTTGATTCTAAATGCCCCTCATCTTAATGGGATTAACTGGATTGTTTGACCTTGTTTTCCTGTTCATACAACATACTAACTCCCCCATGACCCAGTTAAACAGTCCTGCCTACTAGGGCAGAGAACACCCACAACTCAATAATCCTGCATATGTACATGGTCTTAGGTTCAAAGTCTGACATCTCCGGTAGCAACAACAAAAAACAACATTTTATTATGGTTACAGACCAGAAGTCAGAAAAAGCATAAGAACAATAAAATGATCAAAGCAAAATACAATTTATCATTGGCAATATCCTTGCCTTGTTATTTTATTGCACCAATACCAGGGGTGAAATCTAGCAGGTTCTGACAGGTTCTGGAGAACCGGTAGCGGAAATTTTGAGTAGTTCGGAGAACCGGCAAATACCATCTCTGGCTGACCCCAGAGTTGGGTGGGAATGGAGATTTTGCAGTATCCTTTCCCTGGAGTGGAGTGGGACTGGAGATTTTGCAGTATCCTTCCCTTGCCACGCCCACCAAGCCACACCACTCCCATTAAGCCACGCCCAAAGAACCGATAGTAAAAAAAAATTGGATTTCATCACTGACCAATACTGATATAGCACACCTTAATTGTTAGAGAAAAAAATTGCTTTTAAAGAATGAACTTCAGGATTACTGAAATAACTTATATAACTTCTGTAAAATCCATCTATTTGGCTGGGCAGTTTTTAAAATAAAGGCTGCAAATCTGAAAGAAAATATACATTGTAGGAAAGCATGTTCTGAAGACTGAGTTTCTTCTGGAGTCAGTAGAAATGACCTCTAAGGCAGAGGTCTTCAAACTGGCTGGAGAATTCCTGGAGTTGAAGTCCACAAATCTTAAAGCTGCCAAGTTTGGGGACCCCTGCTCTAAGGTATTGGATTTGCCCTTCCCAATTGCTTCAGGGAGAGCATCAAACAAGTTCTGGAGAAGACCACCGGTGCTTAGCAGAGATGAGAGAATATCAATAATTAGTTGCAGAGAGCCTTGGAATTTCCTCACAAGGCTGATAAATCGGTTCATCAGAACGTGCAGAGTGTGATAGAAAAAGGCAAAATGGTGACCACAACAGTGCAATCAAAGCTTGGCTTGGTTTTTATAAAGGCTGCACATAAAATTGGGTGTGGAGTTTCAATTATACCATTATGGTTGCCAACTTGACTTTTTAAACCATATTCTGCACACACATATGTTTGGGTTACCTCATTCTGGAATTCAACAGCCTCTTCCTCCTATCTAGTGATTGCCTTGATCTTTTCCAGCACTAAAGCACTCCCACAGCAGAAGTAAGGAAAGTGTAGTCCGGTGATGGCGAACCTATGGCACGCGTGCCACAGATGGCATGTGGAGCCATATCTGTGGGCACGCGAGCATTGCCCTAGCTCAGCTCCAGTGCGCAAATCAGCTCAGCTGATTTTTGGGCCTTCCGGGCCCACCGGAAATTGGGAAACGGGCTGTTTCTGGCCTCCAGGGCCTCCAGGGTGTGTGTGTGTGTGAGGAAGGCCGTTTTAACCCTCCTCAGGCTCCAAAAAAGCCTCTGGAGCCTGGGGAGGGCGAAAAACGGGCCTACTGAGCCCACCATGCGATCGCATGCCAAAAGTGGGGGGAGCGCGGAGGGTCGCGTGCGAATGCGTGGGGTGGGGCGCATTGAATTATGGGTGTGGGCATGTGTGCACGCAATCCTCCCACGCTCCCCTTGCTTTTGGCACGCGACAGCAAAAAGGTTAGCCATCACTGGTGTAGTCCATGAGCAAGACGCAGCCTCCATCTTTTTCAGCTGCTAGAATCAAAGAGATGGGTTTCACATAATTTTACTACCAATTTGCCATGCACCAAAAATGTGGGTACGCTCACGCACACTTGCTTCACTCACACACATGCACCTTCTGCACATATGCTTTGCTTCCGTGCGCAGCTTGCACGCATGCGTGCGGCTTAGAAAACATGGCTAAACAGGACAGCATAGCAGCGTGGCGCGGCACGTGGACTCACCCACAGGTCACCACCGCAGGTCGCTACCAGCGGTTCACCCGAACTGGTTCAAACCAGCTGAATACCACCACTGTCTAGAATCCTCCCAGACAACTTCACTGCAACTTAGTGGCAACATTGCCTATTTCTGAATTTACAGGTAGTCCTCAATTTACAAGTGTTCATTTAGTGACCGCTCAAAGTTACAGCGGCACTGGAAAAAGTGACTTACGACCATTTTTTACACTTATGACCATTGTAGCATCCCCATGGTCATGTGATTTACATTCGGATGCTTGACCGCTGACTCACATTTATGACGGTTGCAGTGTCTCAGGGTCACGTGATCTCCTTTTGCGACCTCCTGACCAGCAAAGTCAATGGGGAAGCCAGATTCACTTAACAAGCGGGTTACAGTTGCTTGTTTAATAATTGCGGTGATTCACTTAACAAATGTGGCAAGGAAAGTCGTAAAAGGGGGCAAAACTCACTTAACAAATTTCTCACTGAACAACATACATTTTTGGCTCAATTGTGGTTGTACGTTGAGGACTACTTGTATTTATTTTCTCACGGGTTTCATGCATTTATTTTGTACTTACCCCTTAGCTCTAAGCATTGAAATACTGGCATTATAGCACAGCAATATCCTCTTCAGTGCTTGGACGTTTTAAAAAAAAAATTTTTAAGGGAAAAGACATAAAGAGTTGCCCACCCACAAAGGACCTTAAGCTGAGCTGATCTCTGCTGAGACTGCCAACAATCACATTACAAAGTGCTGCCTTCCAGAGATAACCAATGATCTGACTTTGTGCGTTACATGCTACATTTATTGTCTTTTAAGCCTGGCTTTCCTCTGAGAACTTAAGGCACATATGAGAATCTCTCTTCATTGTATCTAAACAATAACAAACTTGGCTGAGACTGTCTGGCTAGGAATTCCTCAGTAAACACCAAAATCTCATGGGAATTGAACTTGGGTCCTCTTGATCCCACCCAACATCTTAATTATTACACCACACTGGCTTTTCAACGATATATACATAAGTAGGGAGGATATAGATAATTGCTTGCAGGTCCTGCTGATTTTATCTTTGTTCTTCTTCCCCAACTATTGCGATCACATCCACATTCAGTATGACTCCTCCAGTTCAATTGAATCAACTCTTTAACGTCTACACAATTCACTCACAATTATATTGCTAACTCCTAACCAGATAGAAATTAAGAGTCCAGAAAAAAGAAATTTGAACTTGATGCACTGGAAATTGGAGAAATTGTTTTATTCCTCATGTTTCCAGCCTTACATGTATGTACTAGGTAGGGACACCATCATGCTGGCTGGGAATTCTGGGAGTTGAAGTCCACATGTCTTGAATCTGCCAGCATTGAGAAACACTAATTTAGAAGTTTGACCAAAATTGTACATGGGTCTTCATAGCCATACATGGAGCGGGCTATCATGTTCCCTGTTGGATTTCTAATATTTGAAGATATTTATTTCTGCTGTTTATTTATTGATTGCAGCCTTTGAACTGAACTATAGGTCTATGATAGCTTTAGGATGAAATTTTAGCCTTGCTATTTCCAATTTGACTTTACAGATAGAAAGAACAGTGTGTTTTCATTGGGAGCTCCTTTATTGTTAGGAGAGAATTTTATCCATTTAATTCAATGTTTTGATACCATTGGTGGTTGTTGCTTTTTTATTATAATTTGACATGCCTCCTTTAATATGTATATGTTCTGAATCTGAATGGTTTCTCCTGAATTGTCTGATCTGTTGGGAGTTTTTAATTAATTGTGGGATTTTAATTGTATTTTTTTAAACTTTATTTATTGTTATTGTTATTGTTTTTACTCTACGTGATGGTTGTGAGCTGCCCCGAGTCCTCCGGGAGAAGGGCGGCATATAAATTTTAATAAATAAATAAATAAATAAATAAACAAATAAATAAATAAATAAATTGGCTTGCTGGGTGCCAAGTAGAAATATTATCATTTTTGTTTGTTTTGTTTATTTTAATTATTGCATTATTATTTAATTACATTAAAAGTTTGCCTCACTGGAAGCTGTTTTACTCATTAAAATGGCCTGTATGTTTTTTAAAAATAAAATAGACAATAAAATAACATTTGTGCCGTTCATTCTGTAAGCCCCTATGCATAAACTATGAATAAAAGGATGGAATAAAAATTAGAATTTGAACAAGCTGAAGATAGTTATGAATACTTGGAAGATTGCCAATAATATTTATACAAAAAGAAGCTTGTTTGCATTTAAAAAATTGTGATATTCCTTTGACATAAAAATCCCAACAAGGTTGTTACATATTCTGCCACTCTGTGCTTGGGAGGTATGTCAGCTGCAGTTTTAATATTTGTTCGTTAAAACATAAATTCAATACTCGGCAATTTAATCCCTTATTTATAAGAACGTATACAAATCATACATAAAATTTCATTCACTCTATAAAAGAGTGATAACTGAGTGGTTGTCCTTACTGGGTTGTAACTGGGAAATTACTTGATGGCCTCAGAGAACGAGAGTTTTCTGTGTCCTTTGCTGCCTTTTAGTGTTCATCTGGATTTTTGGAACCCAACTAAATACTTTTATCACGTGAATTCAAGGTCATAAAAGAGAGTTTTCCTGGTTCTCCAGAATTTTTCTTCATGCAAGATATAAAGCTGAGAATGAGAATGGGGAACAATCTTATTTTTTGTTTCTTCAATCCAGCAGCTGTGAGAGTCCCAAATGCAACCTGAAACCACTTGAGCCTCTGCTGTTTTTATCATTTACTTCCTGACATTAAGATTAAGGGGAACAACACAGAAACACATGGATAAGCCATCTTGATGTATTGTAGGCAATTCCACCACATTCAGGCACATGGAGAGAATCAATTAATGAGGACCTATTGAGTCTGAGGAACAGTTATATGAGGATTATGCAAGGCATTATATTGTCTGCATTAAAACATATGATTTTAAAATTTATGATATCCAGGAATTTGCCAGATGAGGTAGAGTGGTTATCATTGCTATTGACCAAATAATAAGAGCCAGTTTTTTTTCACTTCTCCGAGACCAATGATACTAGAATCATAACAACTCCAAAAATGGTCAACAAATATTTTGTGCATGGTAAAAGAGGAAACCATATATACATTTTTTAAAAAAATGGCACCTGATTCTTAAATTGCCAGACTGACTTTTAAATCAACGGCCAGAAGCTTTCAATTGCATTCCAGAAGATGACCTTATCTGTGGAAATCCAACTGGAGAGACTCTATTTGTCTGTTCTGTTAATTTATGTGAAGAGATGCCAAACCACTAATAAATGACCCTTGTTAGGGTCTTAATGCACCCCATTCAAAACCATGCACAAAAGGAATACTATGTAACGGAAGGAAGTGAGTGTGTGAAAGGCAACAGACAGTGCAGGAAGGCGATAGACTCCAACAATGTAGTTTGTATCCTGTTTTTATTTCTCAGCAGGCCTGAGTCTTAAGCAAAATAATGTATGATGGACAAGACATAGTTAAAATGGCCTCCTCCAATATCCCTAACAGTCAGATCCCAAATTCTTTTGGATCAGAGTACTTGCTGCATGATCTATGAGTTCAACATTTTGCCTGTACAAATGGCTTTGGAAATGTTGGTTCAAAATTATTTCACCATGCAAGATGTCCTCATATCCACCCTAATTAGGTCCTGCCATAAGCTCCTAGAAGGCTTCTGTAATAAACATGAATATGGAAGGATACATTACATACAGCATAAAACAGGTGCCTTCAGCCATTTCTATGTGCAGAGAAGAAACCATGTAGTGACTCAAGTAGTGTGAGAAATGCTACAAATGGTCTCAGACATACACAGCACATTTTGTCTTTGTTTGTTAGATGATGGAATAATGGATTCAAGATAACAGCATGGAGAATCAATATGGAAACCTAGTATTGATCTTTGGAAAACAACGTACCTACTATACAGTGTTTTGGTTTGGGTCATTGATATAGCTTTGCCTTTAACCTCTTCTGGAGACAGATGTTCCCTATGTATCCTTACTGACAGAGTACAATTACTTAATCTGAAGATGACTCTCCATCATTTTCTTTCTGCAAGTTATATGGTTTTAAGACTAAGCCAATCTTCTTCTATCCCAGGAAGAGTTATTCATGCAAAAACATGTGGAATAGGTTGTATTCATCAGTAAATAATAAAATTGTAATAAAGATCTTCAAATGAATGTAATTCTAGTATTTTCAATTGATAAGAATTTGTGTCTTTCTTATGAGAAGTCTGGGAAATTAACACAGGTTATATTTTCACTTTGTATCCTTATCGACACACCTCTTAGATTTCAGAGCTCTTCAAGAGCTTATATGTAAGTTTATATGTAAGCTTATATTTCAGTTTATATGTAGAATCTGTGCCCTTTTGCTCCATGATCACCTTTGCAATTCTCTCCTGTCACATGATTTTATGTTCATTCATCAGATGCTTTATTTCTGGTCCATCTTAGTAGAACCCAAACCAGGAGAAAGAAATCTCTGCAAAGCTGAAACATTGCAGGTTCTGGATGCTCTGTTTTCCATTGCTGAGAACTCTGGCTCCATTACCAGGCTTCCATTGCCCTTGCATTCTGCTCTCCAATGTATTAAGTGGAAGGGTGACTTCATGACTTGCCAGAGCCTCTTTACAGCAGCCATTCATCTCTATGTGTTTTGCACAGAATCATATTCCCTTAAAGAAAACCAACCATGCTCTTTGGGTTTTCTTCAAGTTATTGCCTTATGAGCCATTTCCTTTCTTTTCCTTATGTGCGAAGTGAATGATGGAGGAAGTGGTGGGCTGAAACCGGTTTAACAATCGGTTCTGTGAGTGTGCACTTTGCTAACATGTTTGTGTGCAGCATTCAAAATACAGCAATTTGAAGATCAGCTGCTTACCTTCTAAGGCACCCCTGGTAAGTAGAACAGCGGAGGCACAGAAATCAGCTGTGCCGCATGAATCAGCTGAGCCAGAAAGAAGGAAATATAGGACAGGATAGGGCAGGGGTGGGTGGGTGAGTGGAGCCAGCTGATCATTGGAACTACCGGTTCGCCCGAAGTGCTCCAAACTGGCAGCAGCCTACTACTGGATGGGAGGGTTCAGAGTTATCTCTCTCCTCCTCACGACCATTGTTGTCCGCTGTTTTTCTTGGATGTGCTTAGGAAAAGAAGAATGATCTTCAATACAGAAAAATGACAACTTTACAGCAGGCGGGTTTTATAAGGACATGGCATTGTCTACAAAGAACCAAATGCACAAAACAGGTCATAAAATTGTAGATTGGAGGGAGGTAGCAATTTATTTTATTTATTATTGGAGGGGGGTACAAGAGGTACCACACTGAAATGCTCCCAGATGTCTCCAAACTGAAATGTTTTTGAAATTCCATGGTCATCACAGTGAAACCTGTGAGTTCCTGAAAACACACCAAATGACCAGGTTGCACTTTGTCAGGAAACCCCAATTATTCTTGTCTTCCTGCTATTGCTGAAACCCAAACTTCCACATTCCAAAGTGGATGCCAGCATTCTGTTACCTCCCCCTGCCTTAACTTCCTTGTTTTATTTTAGGATTATAAATAGCAGGCATTCCATTGTGTGTTTCTAAGCAGAAGAGTTCTCAGCATGCATAAACCCATCAAGGATGTCTGCTGCAGGAAAAGCTATCACCAGCTATAAGTATTTGCCTACTGTTAACAAGCACTTCTTTCAGCCTGCAGGCCCTGTGCTCCAGTTACTCCAAAGCTGCATTCAGCCATCCATAACTGATGAAAAGCCATTTCTCTTCTTCTTTTCAGAGAATAAGATCAGCTCCTGGCAACTCCTCTTACTGCTTGTGAAAATGGGAAGAAAAGCAAATGTACCAATATTGCACAAAGCCATCCTCTTTCAACCATCCATCCTCTTCTGAGGTAAAGGTTTGAGGCTTGATTTCCACTCTTCACCCTTTTTCTGAAAGCAACTAATAGTACCTCTTCTTAGTTACATTAAATTCCTCTGCAAGGGGAATTTAGCTTTAGCAGCTTTGTGTTCAATTGCAGGGAATTTTGAATGGACAAATACGTTGGAAATATAATCTGAGGGCAACATAACCATTTCCACCTTACTGAAATGAAAATGTTCAAGACATATCTCAGTATGTATGTATTTATAAAATAGAGAGATGCAAAGAAAAATGAAAATGGGAAACACTGCTTGAGAAGATGCGGCCACCTAAAAAGAGAGATACAGCTCCTGAAAACCCTTCAAAGAAAATTCCTTGTTGGGAGAACCATTTCAGAGGTATTTTTTTTTCAAATACAGGTAGTCCTCGACTTACAACAATTCATTTAGTGACTGTTCAGAGTTACAACAGCACTAGAAAAAGTGATTTATGACCATTTTTCACACTTACAACCATTGCAGCATGGTCACAAGATCGAAATTCAGATGCTTTGCAACTGACTTCTATTTATGACAGTTTCAGTGTCCTGGGGTCATGTGATCACCTTTTATAATCTTCTGACAAGAAAGTCAATGGGGAAGCCAGATTCACTTAACAACCATATTACTAACTTAATGACTGCAGTTATTCACTTAACAACTGTGGCAAAACAGGTCATAAAGTGAGGCAAAACTCACTTAACAAATGTCTCACAACAGAAATGTTGGGCTTAATTGTGGTTGTTAAATTGAGGACTACCTGTGATTAAAATGAACGAGTTAGTGAGGAATTCGATAAATATTCATATTTATCGAATGTTCATATTCCCACACCAACACCCTTTTTCCACAGTGGATCAAACATCTTGACCAATCTCTAAAGAGTCTTCTACTCAACTTATTGTGGATCAACACTAGAGTTCTTCATACCAAGCTGGCTTTAGTTCCACAACCAAGATCTCCACTCCCTGCCTGGAGGTATTCTCTGTTGTATCCCTGCTCTTGAACAGGGACCGTCCCTGGGATATAGGAGAACCATTAACAGGAACGACAAAGTGCAAAGTCCTGTTCAAATATTTTCCCCCACATGCCACTCTGCACAACTAATCTTTCAAGTAAAAAAAAAAAACACACCACAAAGCACAACAAATCAGGAAGTAAGTTAATGGGTTGCTGGAAAGGTTACAGACTTCATATTATTTTGGTAAACAATGGAAAGGTGAAACTTGGATCAACACAGCAATAACTGCTTGCTCTGGGGGAAAGAGCAGATATTTCTATCTAGTTTCTCTCAGCAACAAATCAGAAAAGATTGCAACTGCCCATATATCCATTTCAATATATAACATTCAAAGGCATTCAGCTTCTGAATAGTTGCTCTATTTAACTTTCAGATCTGGACTGGGCGGCAAAAATCTGAAGATGTCACTCCATTTTACCCAATTAGGGATATAAAAGAGGGATATAAAATTTTCTCTGTATATTCTCCTTATGAACTTCATTATTTTACATTCATCTACTTTAGAAGTTCTAAACTGGGGCAATATGGCCTATATCTTGATCTTTAAAAAATATAGCTATAACACGAAGTAAACTATATTCCAGAACTCCAATGAAACTAGGCTAATTTTAAAAATGTATTGTTTTTGGCACGATTGACACCTGGTTTAAACATTACAATAAGCTATAATGTGATTTGTTTAGTTTTGACTGGGTGAATTAAATGAAGCAAACCATTGATCAGCATATTGTATGAACCCAGTCACTGGAAAGACAATTAACTGGGATAGCCTTTTATCTGATTAAAAAAACTACTGATTTCAGCCCAGGCAATTATAGATATTCAACTCTTTAAAACAGATACTTCTTTTCCAAAGACCCTAGAGAAGCTGAGAAGGGCAACTCTGGAATCCCAGGAAAAGACACGGCTGCTTTAAAGATTTCTAGGCAAGTGCTATCTTTCTACTCTTGTGTGTTCTGAAATCCCTTTTGGGAACCAGATGCATAGTACCACAGAGCTGTATTATGATGTTATGGTGGTTCTACTCCTACTTGAACAGGTAAGTCTAAAGGGTGGCTAGGAGAGTGAGGTCAGGCCCAAAGATACTTGAGGTACATCATGGTTTACTTCTTCCCCCTATCCTTATCTATAGGAAATTACTGGGAAAGGTCATCTGTTTTGGGCTGAGGTGTCATCAATTTACAGATGATACCCAGTTATATATCTTTAACCTGGGTTCATTAGGAGATGCAGGGGAAGTCATGACTGATATCTGGAGGCTGTGAGGGTGTGGATGGGAAGAAAAAAGGCTCAGACTTAGTCCAAAGAAGATGGAGTGGGTCTTAATTCAGAATCTGACTGAATCCATAAAAGTACCATCTTTGACCCTTGGGGGGGGGTTATGCTTAGAGTATGGGGGTTCTCCTGGATTTATAGCTTCTGTTTAAAATAACAGATAGAGAACTGTGATTAGGAGGGCTTTGCACAGAAACATTGGTTAGGTGCCAGTTGTAGTCTTATCTGGTGAATTATAACCAATAGCACCAGTGGTGAAAATCAACTGGATCTATTTGGATTGCGTGATCCGGTAGCACCGGTGGCGGGAGGCTCCACCCACCCACCCGGATGTCATCACATCCCATTTTTGACCCTCTGTGCATGTGCAAGAGGCTCTGCACATACATGGAGGAGGCACACACACTCACATTTGCAAGCCGGTAGTGAAAGGTAAGTGAATTTCACCCCTGAACAGCACCATGTTCAATAAACATAAGTTATTACTTGTGTCATTATTTATTCATTGTACATTGATTCATTTTGCATTTTATATGTAAGTTCTATAAGTCACCTTGATTCCTAGTTTCAGACAGTAGACATATCTCACAAATAAATATTGTAGGAAATAAGATTGTCATGCTATACCCTTTTAGCTGGGACTAACCCTTATTCTAAACAAAATTTATGTTTTACTGGACACTTGTTGCTTTGTAAAATACACATCTTAACGTTAATCATTATGTCCATGGAGACTCTGAGTCATCCAGGTCATGGTTGCCCCAAAAGTGCATTTTTCAGGAAGCAACTGGACTTTCTGGTTTTTCTTTGAAGACATTTTCCTTCTCATCCAAGAAGCTTCTTCAGCTCTGATTGGATGGTGGGAAATGGAAGGAATATAAATCCTTCCATTCTCCACCATCCAGACTGAAGAAGCTTCTTGGATGAGAAGCAAAATGTCTTCAAAGAAAAACCAGAAAGTCCAGTTGCCTCTTGAAAAAAAGCACCTTTGGGATTAATCATTATCTATTTCCCAGAAAGATCTCTGGTAGGCAGTTAGGAGAAGGGAGGTTACTTTATGGTGATTAGTCAGATGCTTGCTATAATAGCACTAGCACTTAGACTTATATACCACTTTACAGTGCTTTACAGCCCTCTCTAAGCTGTTTACAGAGTCAGCCTATTTCCCCCAACAATCTGGGTCCTCATTTTACCCACCTCAGAAGGATGGAAGGCTGAGTCAACCTTGAGCCTGGTGAGATTTGAACTGCCAAATTGCAGGCAGCCGGCAGTCAGCAGAAGTAGCCTGCAGTACTGCACTCTAACCACCAAGCCAGCTCCTCATAAAATACACGGTTACATTTAGACTTGGAGAGAAAACCGTCATAATATAAAGACAGAGTGAAACAAAAAATAAGCAAAGTAAAAGCAATGCTGCTTTTATAAATCCAGGGAAGACATTTCCTATTCCCTTCTCTTGATACCATAGTTGATGTCAGGTGCTAGAAAAGCTTGAAAAGTATCTGGGAATAATTGTAAATAATCTCTGGAGATGCTGAGACGTTGAACAAAATTCCTGTTGATGATATTATTTTTATTCATTTATTTGATTTGATTTTTACACCGCCCTTCTCCAACAGGACTCAGGGCGGTGAACAGCCAAGATAACATATAAAATTTAAAAAACAGTTTAAAAGACATTAAATAATTTCGGCACTCAATTTAAAACAACCCAGTTAAAACCAATTTCAAATTAAAACCGAAAGGATGGGCTCAAGCCAGCCCAGCTAGATGAAATAGATGTGTTTTCAGGGCCCGACGAAAAGTCCGGAGGTCTGGTATCGTGCGTATCTCTGGGGTAGGTCGTTCCAGAGGGCAGGTGCCGCCACAGAGAAGGCTCTCCCCCTGGGGGTCGCCAGCTGACGTTGTCTGGCCAACGGCACCCTGAGGAGACCCTCTCTGTGCGAGCGAACTGGCCGGTGGGAGGCTATTGGCGGCAGAAGGCGGTCTCATAGATACCCCGGCCCTAAGCCATGGAGCACTTTAAAGGTGGTCACCAACACTTTGAAGCACACCCGGAAGACCACCGGAAGCCAGTGCAGCTCGCGCAGGAGAGGTGTCACATGGGAGCACCCCGTCGCTCCCATAATCCCCCATGCGGCCGCATTCTGGACCAACTGGAGCCTCCGGGTGCACCCCAAGGGGAGCCCCATGTAGAGAGCGTTGCAGTAGTCCAGGCGGGAAGTGACGAGTGCCTGAGTGACCGTGCGTAGGGAGTCCCGATCCAGAAAGGGACGCAACTGGCGTATCAGGCAGACCTGATAAACCCCCCCCCCCCGGCCACGGCCGTCATATGCTTTTCTAAAGACAGCCGTGCATCCAGGAGGACGCCCAAGTTGCGAGCCCTCTCCGTGGGGGCCAGTGATTCGCCCCCAATAACCAGCGATGGCATCAGCTGGCTATATCGGGACGCCAGAAGCCACAGCCACTTGGTCTTGGAAGGGTTGAGTTGGAGCCTGTTTCTCCCCATCCAGGCCCGCACGGCCTCCAGGCACCGGGACATCACTTCAAGGGCATCATTGGGGTGGCCTGGGGTGGAGATGTACAGCTGAGTGTCATCAGCATACTGATGGAACTCCACCCCAAAGCCACGGATGATCTCACCCAGCGGCTTTACATAAATGTTGAACAGAAGGGGCAAGAGGACCGACCCTTGTGGCACCCCACAAACAAGGCGCCTCGGGGTCGACCACTGCCCCCCTGCCAACACAGATTGCGAACGGTCAGAGAGGTAGGAGGAGAACCACCACAAAATGGTGCCCCCTACCCCCAACCCCTCCAACCGGTGCAACATGATACCATGGTCAATGGTATCAAAAGCTGTGCCCAGGCCTGAAGCCAGACTGGAGCGGATCTAGATAGACAGCTTCATCCAGGTACTGTGGAAGCTGCCGCACCACCACACTCTCAACAACCTTCGCAATAAAACGAAGGTTGGAGACTGGATGATAGTTAGCCAAAACAGCCAGATCCAGAGAGGGCTTCTTGAGGAGGGGCCTCACCACCGCTTCTTTCAAGGCAGCTGGTAGGACACCCTCGCTCAAAGAAGCGTTAATAATCCTCTGGAGCCAGCCTCGTGTAACCTCCTGGGAAGCCAGCACCAACCAGGAGGGACACGGGTCCAATAAACATGTGGTCGCGTTCAGCCGTCCCAGAATCCTGTCCACGTCATTGGGAGCCACAGGATCAAACTCCTCCCAGATAACACTCTCAAGACCTGCCTCAATCATCCCATCCGGACTTACCCAGTCAGAGGCCAGACCTTCCCGAACCTGAGCGATCTTGTCATACAGATACTGCACAAATTCCTCAGCTCGACCCTACAAGGGATCATCCCGCACTCCCAGATGGAGGAGGGAGCGGGTCACCCTAAACAGGGCGGCTGGGCGATTATCTGATGACGCAATAAGGACAGCAAAATAGCTAGATTTTGCCGCTTTTATCGCCACTAGGTAGGTCTTAATATGAGACCTCACAGGTGTTTGGTCGGATTTGGAACGGCTGGTCCTCCAACCGCTCTCCAGATGTCTTTTCTGGCGCTTCATCTCCCTCAGCTCCTCGGAGAACCAAGGAGCTAGGTGAGTTCAGTGCCGGGTCAGAGGCCGCAAAGGCACGATGCAGTCCAAAGCCCCAGCGGCTGCACTGTCCCAGGCAGCCACCAGGTCTTCAGCCGAGTCATGAGCCAGAGTCTCAGGAAATGGCCCAAGCTCCATCTGGAACCTATCAGGATCCATCAGGCGCCTGGGGTGGAACCATCTAGTCAGTCCCGCCTCCCTGCAGCGGGGTGTAGCGGTTAGAAAGTCAAGTCGAAGGAGCGAGTGGTCAGACCATGACAAAGGTTCGATGACTATATCCCCTGTATCAAGGCCACTCGACCACTGACCAGAGATAAAAACTAAATCCAGAGTGTGCCCGCCTGTGTGAGTAGGGCCATGAATTAACTGAGTCAGGTCCATGGCCGTCATGGAAGCCATGAACTCCCGAGCCATCTCAGACGTTTCACCGATGGATGGCAGGTTGAAATCCCCCATGACCAAAAGTCTGGGGGTATCAACCGCCACCTCGGCTATGACGTTGAGCACCTCAGGCAGTGCCGTTGCCATGTGGCAGGGAGCCAGGTACATAATCAACAAGCCCATCTGCACATGGCCCCACTTCACAAGAAGGGACTCACATCCGGCTATCTGTGGAACAGTGGTCTCCCTCAGATCAAGACCTTCCTTTATAATAACCGCCACCCCCCACCCCCCCGCCCCTGCCCTGAGCTCTCGGCTGGTGGAATGCACGGAAGCCTGGTGGGCACATATCTATGAGGGGAACTCCCCCCTCCTGGCCCAACCAGGTCTCCGTAATATCTGCCAGGTCCGCTCCCCCCTCCTGAATAAGATCACAAATGAGGGGGGCTTTATTTACCATGGACCTGGCATTGCACAACAACAGCCGAAGGCTCGGGCCCTGAGAGTCTGAACAGCCTGGGGAACGAGAAGGGCTATGGGGACCGGGGCGTGCCACCGCTCGGAGATAGCGAGTGCGCACCCCCACCACATAATATGGCCCCCTGCTCCCGCCATATCTGCCCCTCCCACTCAGCGTATTGATGGAAAAGCCTTTAGCAGAATGAACTCTAATGCTCCCCTTACCCCCGGAATCCGCACCCTCCGTGGCCTGACTGGCAGCTGGGCCAGACCCCTCCCCCCATGGGTTAACCCCCAAACCCACACAACCCTCCCACCCCCTAGACCCCCTTAAAAATCTATCTAAAAATTTCCCCAGAAAACCCCTCAATCCCCTTTTTGCAACATGCCACCTCTCGGGGTGCCAAAGCCCATCATAAAGGTAGGCCCTCGATAGATAGATATGAGGATTTTGTAGTACATATCTTAGGACTGAATGCTACTTAACTGACAGCTAGTTGGCAGACCTTACAGGTTATTTGAATTCAAATCTTGGCATAGCAACTAAAAACTTGTTATCAGTTAACTTATACAGTATATGCTGCTTCCATATATGCAGCAGATGTGAAAGGGAAGGTTATTCTAAAGTTAATTTTCCCTTTTGGCTTCCAAACACAAGAAAAAATTGAGCATCTTTTAAATGAGTCTGTGCCAGCCTACTATCTCTGTTTCCCTTTATTTTTTGCATAGCTCTATATGGAGATAAATTGGAGACAGAAGTAGCACAGAAAAAATTGAAAATTTCCATTACATTTGAGAGGAACCCATCCTGTTCAAATTATGGAGCACTTTTTAAGAAATGTTAAAGAGTGGGGGGAAATGTGGGGGTGGGGAAGCAAGCAACAGGTTGCCAAATATGACAAAGATCTCAAAGATGATTGACGTATTATCCAACACTTTTTAATATAAGTGTTTATATGATTTATGTAGCCACCCAGAAGGAAGGAAGGAAGGAAGGAAGGAAGGAAGGAAGGAAGGAAGGAAGGAAGGAAGGAAGGAAGGAAGGAAGGAAAAATAATAAGTGTGCTTTGCTGCCCTTATTGGAGGCTCATATCCCTGGTTGGTTGGATTCACTCTTTGTTCCTCCTCAGTAATATTCTGGTATCTCTTATACCATTTCATCATCTGGAGTTGCTCCAAAAAGCAGAACCTTCTGAGAACCACAAACATAAAGATGGCTGGTCTTTAATGAATAGGGACTATTTGTGGTTTCTTGAATTACATTGTTCCGGGTCATTGAATACATAACTCAGCATGCTGCCTACTAGATGAATTTTTAGGCACAGCCAATTCAATCAGCCATGGTTTTTTTTTTAAAAAATAGTCTTTGAACCCAGCCACTGCAATATTTCAGGTGGCTACTAAAGCATAGGAGGAGGGCAGGATTTGAAAGCATAACTGAACTGCGCGGACCCTGCCCATTTTGTCACCTGAAAGACAATATGACAATTCCTCACCAACTTGGGCAGTGGCACATTCCAGCTTTATTTTCCTTCATATTCAAGCCAGCTGCCCAGTTTTTCCCAAAAGTCCTTAATTTCTGGATGTAATGGAGATGTTTGACCTTTTTATATAAAAAAGGATGTGCTCTCCTGTGTATTTAACAAATAATTATATTTTTAAAAATGATTGTAGCATAAAGCCTGCCAAGAAGGCAACGCCATAAAATAATGAGATATTATGAAAGCATGGAACATAACAGCACTTCTGACATTCACAGGAAATTCAGAATGGAAGTAGAGATCTTCTGACACAGGTCACCAAGTCTACCTGTCATGAGTACAAAGACTCAGTGCTCCCATTATTCCCTCATCTTTTGCTACTCAGACTTTGTGCTGAATGAATCAAGAACACAGTCCAAAGTCTGGCCTGCAAATCTGCTTTTCATAGGAGAACAAATACTATTAAGTAATCTTTAGGCTGGCTTTTCTTCTAAAAACACTGCATAATTCTTGGAACCATAGTAGATATGAATGATACACAAGTATACACCAGCTTGGTCCAACCAAAGATCAAAGTATATGTGATATGAAATATATACAAAACACATTTGCTGTATATTATTTCTTTTCATTGCCAGGTTACAACCATTAGGGTGAAAGTAAGCAGGAACTGGCAAACAATGATAATTTTTGCAACCTGTCCACATGATATGAACCTTACACCATGGTTTTCATTTTGAAAGGCTTAAAAATGCTTCACATTGTTGCAAGTGCTTTTTAAGTTTCAGAAATAAGAAATTCTCTTAGTAGAATTTCTAAATATAGTCTATAGTAGACTATATTTTAGCTATCATTTTTTGCTCATCATGTGATACTGGGCATCATTAAGCCAAGAGTATTTTCTGTTTTGTGTCTTTTTCTCGTTTTAATCTTAGAAAAATAATATCGTGCTAGTTGTTATGTAATTAAAAGAAAATGAAGTGAATTGGGTTGAATATTATTCTCATGTACCATCATGATTCAGATGAATGTGAAACCATTGCATTTTTGCAGTACTGAAATATACAGTAGTGGCCAAAATTGTGAAAACCTTTTGGGAAAAGTGTATTTTTGAAGTTTGATGGCTAATAACACCACTTTTTTGGAGTTTCAAGATAATCCTATTCCACTGCTGGAATGGCCTGGGAATAGCCCAGACCTTAACCCAATTGAAAATCTATGGAGCTGACTAAAGAAACTTGTTAGTCAGAAGCAACCCAGCAATAAAACCCAGTTAATAGAAGCAGTCATTCAATCTTGGTTTCACATTATAATAGCTGCAGAACTAAAGACTTGGTTCACTCCATGGGAAGACGTTGTAAGGCCGTAATTCATGCTAAAGGTTACCAAGCTGAGTATTAACTGAAGTAATAATTTTTGTATATCTCATTTTTTCTACGTGTTTCACTTTTCTTCTTTATACTGTAACTGCTATTCTAATAGCAAATTCTTCCTAAAAGTTATTGCATTACATTCATGATTAAATTATCTTTCCATTGATATATAATTTTATGGTACTACTTTAAAAAAGTGGTTGTTATTAGTTAGTTTTAGAAAGTACACTTTTCCCAAAATACACTTTTCCACAATTTTGGCCACTACTGTATACTGGCAAATAACAGTAGTTTGGAACTCCCCATTTTTTAAAATTAAATCTTTTCACTCTATCCAACAGTGCAGCTTCCATGTGTGATAGCATTGTCAATACCATTCCAGCATAATTTTAGAATCATAAATACTTATTGCAATAAGTGGGGCCAACAAAATAATGTGCCTGAAGTAGCATTTGGCATTGTTAGAAAAAGTCTTCTCTGAACCCAAATGAAGAAATATGTTTTAATTTAGATTTGTCTAATGTCTAAATTTACTGGAAGCACTGACCAGTCCCTCCAAACTCTTGAAATTTATTTCATTCTTGGCAAGTTTATATTAAACTTATATATTGCAGATTATATTGTGGACTAAATCAGTGGCTGATGATGATTCAGTAGAATTGTAGTTTATACCACCATTGCACAAAGATTGTTTCTAATACCCATGAATCCTACATATATTCTAGGTATAGAACATTCTTCTACTGAACGTCCCTTAAGAGCTGTTGTATTATTTCTAACCATGCTGAAAAGAACCTTTCTAAATACACTGTAATGCAGGAAACATTTTTTAAAAATAGGCAGAGCTGGAAATGATATCTTGCAGTTTGAATAATGGATGTCAAAAATAAATTCTTACTTCCTCACTTCCTCAACGTACAGGTAGTCCTTGACTTATGACCACAACTGAGCTCAACATTTCTGCTGCTAAGCAAGACAGTTGTTAAGTGAGTTTTGCCCCATTTTATGACCTTACTTGTCACAGTTGCTAAGTGAATCACTGCAGTTGTTAAGTTAGTATCATAGTTGTTAACTGAATCTGGGCTCCCCATTGACTTTTCTTTTCAGAAGGTCACAAAAAGTGATCACACAAAGCCAGGACACTGCAATCATCCTAAAAACATGCCAGTTGCCTAGTGCCCATATTTTGATTACATGGGGAATGGGAATGATGCAATGGTCATAAGTCACTTTTTGACCGTTGTAAATTTGAACAGTCACTAAGTGACTGGTTGTAAATTGAAGACTACCTGTACATGATAGGTATGTCTGTGAACTTTTTGTAACACATGAACTCCACATAAAACCAGTTGAAATACTTTCTGCCAATGAATAGCTCAGAATTTCTCTCACTATAGAATAGATCAAACACTGGGGCTATTTTCATGAAATGGGATGTTTTCTTTCACATACAACAAGATATTGCAATAAATTTCCACATTTTAATATGTAACTGGAGAATTTCAGATAACTATCAAGATGCAGCTGTTGAGCAGCTGCGATGCAACCTATTCTACAAAGCATTCTTTGTCTATCTTTGGGGTCTTCCTTAGTGGTTTTATCATGATAAGATTCTGTGAATCAAAGTTTCCCACCTAAGCAAATTTATTTAAACTTCTCAAATAAGGATATATATATAATTCACACAAAATCAGAGCATGTTGTTTATAAACTGAATACTTGAATATATCTGCTAATTTATTCTTTCAGGTTCCAGATTGCATATTTAGATCTCCTGCTTTCTAAATTTTGTGCCTCATTAGTGAGTGAGTTATGAAATACCAATTCTATCTCAGATATTTAGGTTCCTTTCAAGTTTGCAAGGCATGATTATCCAGCAAGCTACAGCAGGTTGGAAGACCTCCTGACTGGTTCATTACAAAATGAAATGTTTCCTTTGAAAAGTTCTTTTCTTTTGGCCCTTCCCCTCTCCCCAAATGATAACAGAGATTTACCAGAAAAGTATGTAGATCAAAGGAAAGAGCCTTTGCCTCAAATTCAGCTGCAGATGTGCTCAATGGCATGCACAGCCGGGACCATCCAATTTCCCACCAGTTCATTTCTTTTGTAAAAAATCCCATTGGAGGATTGCCTATCCTTCCAGAGGTATTGCTGAGATCCCAAGCCACACAATTCTCAAAGCTGAAACCTGAATCGGGGGTATTTTTTCAAACAGCCTGCAATGTTTCCATCATCCTATACTGAAGGGCTATCAAGAAAATGGCTCCTAATTTTGAACCCTTGGAATCCCCAAAGTTACAAATATGCAGGTAAGTTTGTTACCCCTGTCAGTTGCAGTTTGTACTCAATGAAAAGCATTTTTTTAAAATAACAGGAACTTTGCACTAATTCCTTGTGGGATAATACCTAGCTGTTATGCCTCCTTATTCATATTTCCTATTGCTTTACTTTGAGACTTTCACCCACAACAAATGGTAAATTATACTGCAGCTCAATCTACCAGTCAACTAATGCGGAAACAGTCATTCTGCAGAGAGTCATTAGGTTGTATGGACTGGTCAAGTACACTGAATGCATCAGTATAGTTTAAACTTTTTACATGTTCTTAAATCTGTCTAACCCATTATGAGCTCTACAGTCAGTTGGGTGCAGTGGTTTAGGGTACAAAACTAGAAACGGTGAGTTCTAGTTGTAGCTTTGGAATGAAAGTAGCTGGTTGGCTTTGGGCCAGTCCTTCTTTCTCAGCTCAGGAAGCAGGAATGGCAAACTACTCCTGAAAATTTTCCAAGAAAACATCTGTCACAAGTAAATGCCTTATTCTCCATTATGTAAATAGCATATGGACAGGATAACAGGGGTTAATTTATTCTTCACTTCTTAATGTATTCATACTTCACCACTCCCATATCTAGCTCCACCCATTGTATATATAAGGAGCTGCACACATCCCTTCCTTGCTTCTATCTGTGAATATTCAGTGAATATAGAATGCCTTATGTAAATAGAGAGATATATTTGAACTCTTAATTCTCAAATGATTTATTGAGTCTGATCCTGAAAATATCGCAACAAGCTGGTAGCAGAGGATGGTTGAATTGACTCAATAAAAACTTAAATATGTCTAAGAGAGATAGGCCCAACACCAGGGCATACAGCAAAGAAATGGAAACGGATCAAGAAATAATCGATGAGTCCACAAATGCAATTTCGAGAGAATCTGAAGAATACACCACAGAAGACGAAGAAATAATAAATGAAAATGATGACCAAGAGGAAAACAAAATAGAAAACAACGAACTCAGGTCAGAGATATTAAAACTTTTAAAAAGCCAAAAGAAGATGAAAGACTCATCGCGAACCTCCAAGATATGCTAAAAAACAGCGGAGCAGCGAGAGAGAAACACATCGCTACTGAAAAGCCAAAAGATTCAAAAATAGTGAGTGATACGCTTACAGACAAAAACGCAATGAAGAAGAAAAACGGTGATCCCGCGCAAAATTTCGAATGGCAGCCATCTTGGTTTCAACAGACCTCCAAGGTGAGCGAAGCAGAGCCAATCAGAAAACTTGATTCAAAATTTCTGGCGCGAAAGACATTACTAGATAAAGAAAATGAAAAAGAAAAATCACATACCTCAGAAGAATCAGAATCAGAAAGCGAAGGTGATTCAACAGACACGCAAATAAAGTCAGCAATGAAAACGCTTTTTGCTGCATTTGGACCGAAACTGAAGATTACTAAAAAATCAACCAGAAAGCAAGCAAGCAAGCCAACGCCTCAAAATCTACCCGCTCCCATCCAGATGACGAGAGCACCGACACCTGAACCCAGAGAGCCCTGCAGATACCACCCCACACCGCAGACCGATCCAAGGACCAGCGCTCTCAACAGAAGAAAACGAACAACCGCTACCATCAGGACTCCCAAGATCGAGCCAGAGACCGATTCATCTGAAGAAGAACAAAGCGAACGAGCCGCAGCGACGAGAACCTCTCACGACGACTCCAGGAATGAAATGAGCAACGCGCATGCGCAAGACTACGCGGACGGCCCAGGAAGACATGAGACGCGGAGAGGATCGTGCAGACTCGTTGCGAGCATTCCCACGCCGTTTTGTAATTTCCAGCATTTACGAGACCACGGACTACCCCCGGTTGTAAGTAATGGACCCAATAATGTTGGAAACTTACCCAGTGACTTCCCAAAGCTGAGAATAGATGGCATTAATTTGCAAGAATGGTATCAGCAGCTCCAGGTTGTCTTTATGAAAGAAAACTTACTGTTTTTTATCACTAATCCCCCAAAAAGACCTTGGACTCTAAAGTTAGATTGCTTACACCATAGAGCATTTTTCTTATTAATTTCCAGTGTATCTCCTGCAATGTATCACAGCATTAAGCAAAATCTGACTGTCTCAGAAATTATTCAATGCATGTTCAATTTGTTTCACAGTGATAGTGTAGCTACTACCACAAGAATGTCTAAAGATTTCTTCTCTTCTAGGATAAAACCAGGGGTTACCATAAGTGAACATTTAATATCTTTAAACAAAATTAGAGCAGAACTGCATTTAAGTGGGGAGGTGATTTCAGATCAAACGATGAAAAGTGTTATCATCAACTCACTTGACCCATCATGGGATAATTATATGTCACATTTAGACACAATCAATCTAGGATACTTATCCATAGAAAATCTATCCAATAAGTTAATAGCTGAAGACAATTCAAGGAGGAGTCGCTCTAACAACCACATAGAACACAAACTATATAGAAAAGTAGCTTTTCAAGAAAGATATCATGAAACATTTAGATGCCACAATTGTGGGTCCAAAGAACATAATAAGAGGGATTGCCCTAAAATTTCAAAAGAAAGACATAGGTCAGAATATAGAAATAAGTACAACAACAGACAGTCTTCCATTGATAGACATAGATATAGAAGTCCACCCAATTATAAAGAACATAGAGGGGGCAGAGATAATTCAAAGAATAGAAAATCTGGTTCACTGAATGGACTAAACAAACAAGACAACACTAACATACAACAACTAGAGAACAATAATTGGCTTATTGATTCTGGAGCAACTAATCACACTACAGATAACAGAAATATATTGTCTTCATTTGTGGAGGATAAATTTGTAATAAAGGTAGCTAACCAAGAAAAAGTCCAAGTAATAGGTAGAGGGAATGTAACCTTACCTGGCCTAGGAAAAATAGAGGGGGTATTACTAATACCTGAAATACCTCATAACATACTTAGTGCCATAAAACTAAGCAGAGATTCTGATATTAACATTGTGTTTTCAAAGGGAAAAGCGACATTGGAGAAAAATAAAATAGATATAGGTACAGTAATAATCAAAGGAGGCCTACCTTATTTAATAACAAAGGAGAAATGGTTACACAACATTGATTCAAATATGGAAGATAGTATTGAAATAGATAGTGGAAACATTAGTAACAGTGACAATGATGAATGTAAAGTAACTCATAATCACAAAGATACACATAATGAAAAAAAACCAAAAATAGGTAAGCCAATTCACGATGAGTGTGCTCATGTTTTACATAGGAAGTTAGGACATGCCAGTTTTCCTGTAGTACAAAAGATGACTGAACACGCAGAAGGTGTTAAAATAAAAAATTGTGAAAACTATTTGGAATGCTCAGTATGTAAGTCTACAAAGCTTAAAACTAGTCCCAGACCTAGAAAATCAACAAGGTCAACCAACAAAATTTTTGATTTGGTACACATGGACCTAGTTGGTCCACTAACACCATCAATTACTTATAAAAAACGTTACTTTCTAACCATTGTGGATGATTATAGTCGCTATGGATTTGTTTACACATTAAAACATAAAGATGAAACTTTTCAGAAATTTAAAGAGTTTTACAAACGTATAGAAACACAGCACAATATTAAAATAAAGCAAATCATGACAGATAGGGGATGTGAATTCATGTCTAAGGAATTCTCCCAATGGCTGAAGGACAAAGGAATGTTATATTACACATCTAGCCCATTTTCCGCATTCCAGAACGGAGTGGTAGAGAGAAAGAACTCAACATTACAAACCATGATTAGATGCACATTAGAAGATGCTGGCTTAAGCAAACAATTCTGGTCAGAAGCCCTACAATATTCCAATTACACACAAAATAGAACTTGGTCCAGCATTGTAAATAAGACACCATATGAAGTAATGTATAATAGGAAACCAAAATTAGCACACATGCACATATTTGGAGTCACTGCAGACGTACACATACCCAAACAGTTAAGGCGAAAAGGAGAAAACGTATCTAGAAGACTTAGATTTATGGGATACGAGACAGGTACAAAAGGATACAGATTCATCGATAATAATAACAAATTTATAGTTTCCAGAACGGCTGTGTTCCATGAACAGGCCAACTGGTCTAAAATACATCTTAATGAAATATTCCCAAGCACCAACACAGATACCAAACTCCAAGGGAAAGAACTATAGAAGAGCACAATGACAACAAGCATAGAAACAAAACCAAAACATGGACAAACAGTCAACACAAAATAAAGACAGATTCATTAACAAAAAAGGAAGCAAGATATTTACATGATAATGATAGTAAGCCTGAAAAAACAATCAGAAATACCAGAAATCAAATGCCAAATAAATACAAGGATTATATAATGCATATGGATGGAGAATCAACAACACCTAATACATATGAGGAGGTGTTAAAACTTCCTCCTAAAGAAAAGGAAAAATGGGAATCAGCAATGACTAAAGAGATGGAAAGTTTACGAGGGTTAAATGTATTTACACCTGCAATTGCACCAAAGGACAAAACTATTATTGGCACTAGGTGGATATATAAAATTAAAAATTTAGAGGGAGGCAATACTCTATACAAAGCTAGATTAGTTGCACAAGGTTATGCACAGAAATATCCCGAGGATTATACTGACACATACTCCCCCACAGTAAGAACTGAGAGTGTCAAAACAGCTCTAGTTATAGCATCAGCACTCAATCTCGATGTGTTCCAATATGACATACAGACTGCGTATCTACACGCAAAATTAGATAAGGAAATATATGTAAGAGCACCTCACAGTCAATACACAAACAAAAATGAGACTTGGTTATTAAACAAAAGTTTATACGGGTTGAAACAATCTGGTAAACGATGGTATGATTGTTTAGTAAAAGTGCTTAAAACTATGGATTTCAGTGCTACTACTGCTGATAACTGTTTCTTTGTAAAAAAAAAAAGGTGATGATTCCATAGAATTTGTATTAATCTATGTGGATGACATTTTGTACATAGGTAAACATAAAGAAAGAAGAGAAACATTTGTAACAAAGCTAAATGAACATTTCTCACTGAAATCTTTGGGCAAAGTAAATAAGTATCTTGGTGTTCAAATCAGTAAAACTAGAAGAGGATTCAAACTTTCTCAGAGAGATAAGATCATAGAGCTATTGAATAAATGTAATTTAAGAGATGCTAAACCCTGTGACACTCCCATGCAAACTGACTTTCTAAAGAATGCAGAAGAATCATCCCCTGAATTCAAAGATAATACATTTTATAGATCAATCATAGGTTCCCTTCTTTACATTTCCAATTGGACTAGACCTGATATCGCTTTGCCCCTCAACTTATTGTCCAGACATGTCAGCAAACCAACAATATACCATTGGGAAGCTGTCAAAAGGATATTAAGATATTTAAAGAATAGCTTAGATTTTTGTTTGATATTGGAGCCTAATAATGTCAAGGAGCCCATCCTCACATGTTACGCCGATGCGGATTGGGCTGGCGATACTTCATGTAGAAAAAGTACATCTGGTTATATATTCCTCCTTAATGGTTGTCCAGTTTACTGGTACACTGGCAAACAAGATTTAGTAGCCACTTCAACAACAGAGGCAGAATATGTTTGTCTATCTAAAGCAGCAAATAACCTTGTATGGTTTAATGACTTACTTTCTGACATTTGGAAAAAACCCACTTTGCCTTTTATCATGCATGAAGATAACAAAGCTGCTATAGAAATATCCAGATCTGATGCCATTGGACAAAGGTCCAGACATATAGACATAAAATTTAAACATGTGAGACAGTTATCTCAGGATGGATTTATTAAAGCAGTACATTGCGAAACATCAGAACAAATAGCTGACATATTAACAAAACCTTTGCCGTCTAAACAACATAAGTACTTGACTTCTAAGTTATATGTTTTATATTGTTCTGAATCTGAATGTAATTGGTGTAGTATATCGAATCGGCATTTAGAGGGGGATTTGTCACAAGTAAATGCCTTATTCTCCATTATGTAAATAGCATATGGACAGGATATCAGGGGTTAATTTATTCTTCACTTCTTAATGTATTCATACTTCACCACTCCCATATCTAGCTCCACCCATTGTATATATAAGGAGCTGCACACATCCCTTCCTTGCTTCTATCTGTGAATATTCAGTGAATATAGAATGCCTTATGTAAATAAAGAGAGATATATTTGAACTCTTAATTCTCAAATGATTTATTGAGTCTGATCCTGAAAATATCGCAACAACATCAGTCTATTCCAGTTACCAGGAGTGAAGATTGACTTGAAGGCACAACTTCCCCATTTTCTCTTATATGCCTCTTTTTATGTTATGAATCTATGCTGGGACATTGAAAAGTTTTGTGATTTAGAGAAAGCACATATTCATGGATAGCTTTATAAATCTGCTGGTCTCTGCAGAAATGAAGATCTGTATATAGTTTCACGACATGGTTGCTTGGGTTTACATTTCTGTAGACAGTGGAATAAAATGTTCTTTTGGACAAGTGGGATCTTGAGGAAGCATTGCCATGGGGTGCCTTCCTCATACACACACACCCTTTCAATAGGCTTACCAGTTTGATGCACATCTCTGCCAAACACAAAGTAGTATTGAGTCTAGACTCTAGAGCAGGGGCCTCTAGTGCTTTCCTGGCTGAGGAATTCTGGGAGTTGAAGTCCACGAGGCTTAAAGTTGCCAAGGTTGGAGACCCCTGCTCTAGAGCATGCTGGCTGGGGAATTCTGGGAGTTGAGACCCCTGGTCTAGACCTTTGTAAGAAACCCGATTCTTTCACTTAACCTCCTGCCTTTTAAAGGAGAATGGCTGGCTGAAGAATTCTGGGAGTTGAAGTCTTAAAGTTGCCAAGTTTGGAAACCCCAGATCTACGGCTCTGTAAGAAACATGAGGGGCAATTCTCTCTCTCTCTCTCTCTCTCTCTCTCTCTCTCTCTCTCTCTCCCTCTCTCTCTCTCTCTCTCTCTCTCTCTCTCTCTCTCCCCACTGTCTTTTAAAGGAAAAGACAGAATTACAACGGAGGGAGAGGAAGGAGGGAGTCAATAGCAACTTGCAGCAAGCCAACTGTTTTGCAGACTGCAGCATTTCCAGAGAAGCTGTTTCAAAGGCTAAGAAACTTTTCTTTTGATTTTTCCCGACTTTGATGAATGAGAATAGCTGACTTGTAGAGAGTTCACAAATTACAGTATATAGAAACAAGCAAGCTCTTAAATATGTTTTTGTGATTTATTGGATTCAGCTCCTCCCATAAAAATTTTATTTTACATATGAAGTCATAAAAGTTCTATTGTGGTTTCATTTGACATACACTTTAATTATTAAAAGAAAATGGTATATCTATTTCTTGCCCAATACAAGAATAAATAATAAATGAGTCTTATGTAAGCAGGCTTCATCCATCAATTACATAAAATGGAATACTGATTTATTTATTTTTTAGATTGCTGGTTTCAAGAGATGCATTCAGGGAATCTTCTTTTGCAACTATCCATCCATACTCAACAGCAAGAGTTTTCAAATATTTCCAGGCAATAGAACCAGTTACGGTAGTTTAAAAAGAAGTCCCCAGCCAAGAGGCAAAATTCTAATGATAGAAAATTGGCTGTGTTCCGAGTTAACTTTTCTTTCTTTCTTTCTTTCTTTCTTTCTTTCTTTCTTTCTTTCTTTCTTTCTTTCTTTCTTTCTTTCTTTCTTTCTTTCTTTCTTTCTTTCTTTCTTCTTTCTTCCTTTTTCCCATCTATATCTATCTGTCTGTCTGTCTGTCTATTTATCTGTCTATCTATCTATCTATCTATCTATCTATCTATCTATCTATCTATCTATCATCATCATCTACATCTGTCTGTATATCCATATCTATGCCCTTAATGTCTCTGGAACCCCATCAAGTTCTCTAGAACACAATGTGAAAAACCTATGTTGTACGTTTTGCTCATTCATGCCTTTTATTTATTTATACCTGCCTTTATTACTTTTATAAATAATCAATGCAGTCAACATACTAATACAGATAGTCCTCGATTTACAACAGTTCACTTAGTGACCGTTCAGAATTAACGGCACTGAAAAAAATAACTTATGTTTGATTTTTACAGTTACAACCTTTGCAGCATCCCCATCATCATAGGATCAAAATTCAGATGCTTGGCAACTGGTTCATATTTATGACTGTTGCAACATCCCAGAGTCATGTGATCGATCACCTTTTGAGACCTTCTGACAAGCAAAGTCAGTCGGAAAGCCAGATTCACTTAACAACCAGGTTATTAATTTTATCATCTGCAGAGGTTCACTTAACAACTCTGGCAAAAAATGTCATAAAATGGGGCAAAATTCACTTAACAAATGTCTCACTTAACAATACAAATTTTGGGCTCAATTGTGGTTGTAAGTTTAGGACTACCTGTACTTCCTCCTCCTATTTTTCTCCATAACAACAATCCTGTGAGGTGCACTGGGCTGAGAGAGAGAGTGACTGAGTTAAAATTGCAGGCTTTCGTGCCTAAGAAGGATTAGAATTCAGAGCTGCCTGCTTTCTAGCCTGGTGCCTTCACCAGGAGACCAAATTGGCTCTTTTATCATTGCCACTCCCACTGTCCTGTAGGGCAAACCGCTTCTCAGCCAATCATTTCCCCCTATATTTTCCTTGAGAGAGAGGGGAGGAATCAACTGGATGGGCCATTCAAACCAAATGGCTGGTTTTCCTCTTCTCCAGTGGTGGGTTGCCCACGGTTAGAACCGGCGGGAGGCTCCGCCCACTGACCTGGACATCATCAAAGTTGATCTGCGCATGCGCGCGCGGGCACGATGCGAACCGGTAGTACAGGTAAGTAGAACCCACTCCTGCTCTTCTCGTATTGTGATTTAAGAGGGAAAGCTAAGTTTTGTTTTTCTTTTAAAAGGGTATCTGTGTGTCTTATCATAGCATAGAGAAGATGGATGTAGTGACCCCGAAGTTTCAAGATTGATCAAGATATGCTTCTGTATCAGATCTGCATCCTGAAATGAGGCAGTCCTGGCCAAACTGGAACTGTTGGTCAGTACATGATAACAGAAATGGAGCCATATCTGAGAAACGAGAGAGAGAGAGGTGGGGGGGAGAGAGGGAGGATTTCTTGGGAAAGAATTCCATGATTTGCAAGATTCCAAGAACTCCAAGAGTTCAAAAGAGTTTCAAAATACCATCACTGCCAATAATTAAAGGGGATGATGAGGTTGCACACGAGCCCTTGGATTCCTGGGACTTTGAAAAGTGGAAAGGCAGAAAAGAGAGAGGGAGGGAAAGAGCAAGGAAGATTTTATAGGAACTGATAAGCTAATTTGCTTGTAATACTTGGGGTTGGAGAGAGGGTTACTAAAATACTTGTAACTCTTTGATCACCTGTTATCTGATCTGAATATAAAACTCAAAATGAATTGGAACTGTTTGCCCCCACTCAGGATCATATCCTCTTGCTTCTAGCCGGACAGCCATAAAATGTCATAAATTGGGAAGGGGGTTCACAGACTCAGGCTAAAGAGGAGCTGTTACTGATGTTTTTCTCAATGGCCAAAAGATTCCTGGTTTCCCTGAGCCTAGGAAATCAAAATAACAGAATAACAGATTTGGAAAAGGACCTTGGAGGTCTTCTAGTCCAACCCCCTGCTTTAATCAATCAAGATCTAGACACTCAACATTCATTCCCTTCCTTCTATCCATCCTCAAGTTAATTCCATGATTGTAAACACAAATTATCTTGGCTTGATTCCCACTCAAGTTTCTTGGCACCAGAATTAGAGAATTTGATTGATATTGCTGGTAATCACTGAACATTTAATTTAATGAATACCATCAACAAGCCATAGGGGTTTTGCTGAAGCCTACCAAAATGTTTCACTGAATAAATGACAAAAAGAATTATGGTCTTAATCCAACATAGGATAACTGTCAGATCATGTTTGGACATCCTCATAGATTCTCTTGGCATTAATGCCTGTTAAACTTGAATTACCATTTTCAATTCATCCTTTAAGTTTCAGAGTTGCAGAAGAATGAAGATGTTCACAAACCAAGACAAAGGCAAGGCTTCACTTCTGGGGGAATTTTTTTAAAAAAGCAGACCAAAACGTTCAAATATGAGAGCAGACTTAGAGAGCAGAAAGATACTTCTCTGTGAAAAAGAATTAAATGAATGAACAGAAGATGAAATCTCTCTACTGCTGCTAAACTTTTACATTTAATTCTCATGTTCCAAAACAGAACACGAGATTGTGGGTATTTGATGCCTCTGGACAATAGATGTCCTGCACTAAAATGACCCAAATTCTATGAAAAGAAAAAGTGGACCTGTGTGATTTGTCATCAGTTTTAGAAGCCAAGCAATGTAGTGTTGTTGTTTTTTTTAAATTAATGTATAATTGATTCAGTTTTCCCAGAAACCTTCCAGCAAGACAAGGAGTTCTGTAAACCCATCTTTTGATTGTTAATAAGTGTTGGTTTTTCTCTTGGGTCACATTTTGTTCACAATGTGAAATATCCAAAGTAATGAGTAAGTGATCCAATTGTTTCTCTTCTCTTTCTCCCAGAGCAATAATGGAAAGCAAGTCTAGAAGACAAGGTTGCACAGACAATCACATAATAAAACATTAAGAGATGAACAAATTGCAGCCATGCTGAGACTCAACCCCTTTTAGTTCCCGAAATTTCTCCCCTTGTTCAAGATGCTCCAGTTCGAAGCAGAGAGTTGCTATTTAAAACCAAACCAACCTGAAAGTTTTTACAAGTTGAATGCTGCCTTCTGCAGTTTTATTTATTTATTTATTTTTGCTGCCTTTGCCTTTCCTCAGAATATGACAGGCGACACACACATCCTAGGTAGGGGCATCCAGTTGACTGTTGTAGGAGATAGTAGGAAAACATACTCCTTAAGACTATAAAAGCCATGAAGAGGAACACTTGATATATAGCTCTGTGCCATACTTGATACTCTTGAAGGGTTTCAGAAGGCATTCCTTGAATGCATGTTTAGGCCTTGATTCCGGTCACATTTTGCCCTAAGCCGTTTAGTTATTTATTTGCCATGATTTAAGTCACAGCCTTTAGGACAGTGAACCAAACAATGTGTGACTTAGTCAAAACAGGATGGCTAATGCAATCTGCGATACCAATAAAAAATTAAACACAATAGGTTGGAAAAAAACTAGTTATTTAAGAAAGTGTCGCACAAGGGAACCCAACAGGGATTGCAGTTTTTGTTTTAATTCAATGATACATTTCTACAATGAGAGTCAGTGGTGGGTTCCTCCCAGTTCAGCCCGGTTCGGCCAAGCCGGTAGTGGTGACGATATGACATCACCGAACCAGTTCCCTTTGTTCGGGAGCTGGGCCCTCCCGCCCTCCCGTCCCCCCCGACATTATTATATATAATCACACCACACTAACATAAACTTAAAACTTTAAAACTTAAAACTTTAAAACTTAAACTTTAAACATAAACTTTAAAAAAAAGTTTTTAAAAACTTTTTAAAAGAGTTTAAAAAACTGTTTAAACTCTTGCCGCGGGGCTTCAAAGGGCTGCCGTAAAGCTGATCAGTGTTAAAAGGCAGTGTGGTGGTAGACCAGTGTGCTCGAAAAACAAATGGGTAGACCGGTGCCTCCAAAAACAAATGGGTAGACCGGTGCCTCCAAAAACAAATGGGTAGACCGGTGCCTCCAAAAACAAATGGGTAGACCGGTGCCTCCAAAAACAAATGGGTAGACTGGCACAGCTCTGCAAGCAGTTAAAAGCCTGGTAGACCAGTACCTCTGCTAAATCCTAAAGAATTGTCACATGACCATCAAACCACGCTCACAAAATAAGCCACACACACAGAACTGGTAGTAAAAAAATTTAGACCCACCCCTGATGAGAGTGGATGCATTTTCTAATTTCTTTTTCTTCTTTTTGATTTCCTTTCTAAGATGAGGAACAGAAGAATACGTCTTTATCGGGCATAAGGAAACAGATTGATCATAACTGAAATATGATTGTGATGTGGCTGTAATCTCTGTTTCATTGACCTCTAGCAGCACATAGACATCTATATGATAATACCATTTGCATTTGCATATGCTGGCTGGGGAATTTGCATATTAGAGCCCATAGTAACCTTGGATAGTGAGATGAGCAACAAACAAATTTAATAAATAAATAAAATTGCACATGCTGGCTGGGAAATTCTGGGTGTTGAAGACCACACCAAGGTCGGCAAACACTACTGCAGTGGGAGGCTGTGGGTTATGTGGATACAGAAACATTACACAATTTAACCACTAGGTGGTGGTGGAGTCAAAATGTATCTAGTTAAGAGTTGAGAAAATAAGCTTTTGACTAATTCTATTTTTATAATGCTATGTATGCTTTTTTCTATAGAGAGTCAGTACTACTGTATATACACACATACAAAGACATCTGAAATTCCACATAGAGCATTGGGGCAGTGGGGGGGTTTCAAATTTTTTTACTACCAGTTCTGTGGGTATGGCTTGGTGGGTGTGGCATGGCTTGGTGGGCGTGGCTTGGTGGGCATGGCAGGGGAAGGATACTGTAAAATCTCCATTCCCACCCCACTCCAGGGGAAGGTTACTTCAAAATCCCCATTTCCTCCCAATCAGCTGGGATTTGGGAGGCAGAGAATAGATGGGGGCGGGGCCATTCAGAATTTTTACTACCGGTTCTCCGAACTACTCAAAATTTCCGCTACCAGTTCTTCAGAACTGGTCAGAACCTGCTGAAACCCACCTCTGCATTGGGGGACCGGCAAGTACCTAATCATAAGCAGAAACCCGTTATTACAATCTGTAGTGCATACATTGCCTCACAAATACACACACACACACACACACGCACATACATACCTGGAGAAGGTGGGAATACGTGGTAAGGAATAGGTGTGCATTTATGAAGAAAGTCAATATTACAAGTATTTGCTTGAAAAATATAATTTTCCTGCACAAGCATGCTACTTTCTAATCGGTTGCTCTGATCTTTAGCAACAAGTACACATTCCAGGTGTAGAAATACCAAACTGAACAGCACTTGTGACTATGGAAAGGAAAAGCAGGGGCAGTGTTTATACTTGCCTGATGACTTGGCCCAAACTATTTCTTGTCCTTTCCCTTACTGCCCAACCACACCCTTGTTTATTTACCAGCAGTTGCTGCCCTCTGCTGACTAGTACAGAAACTTAAGAAGCAAAAAAAAAAAAAAAAAGGCTTCGTGTCAGGAAGCCACATTATCCACCATAATCCTTATTTATACATGCCCCCTCCCCAAAATACAGCACTGCAACCATTAATCCCAAATGGTTTTGAATTTCTTTCCTGTAGCAAAAAGAATGAATAGAGATGTTGAAAGCTTATCATCTGTCACCACTGATGGAAGACAAGAAGTCAGGAGATGAATGAATGAAACGGAGGCATTTAGCCAAAGTTAAGGCAAGGAGAGATGGGATGATTTTTCATCTCAATGGGCTTAATCTGCTTCTGACCATGATAGAAATATGAAGTATTTGGGGTGTTGGAAAAAAAATATCCATCTGGTTCAGTTCCACGCTGGGATAAAGACACTGGAAACGTGGAGGCTGATTGGAAAGATGGTTTAATGATGAAGCAGAACCACATGGGTGGTTCTGGGCAACTGACCACATGGAGTTGAGAGTGGGAGGTATTTATATCTTCTCTTGGGCTTTGCACTTGAGCTTCCTGTTCCTATGCAAGAACATGTATTCTATTGGCTGTTGTCAGATTCCCATGGGGCCATGTACAAATCCCAGGAATGTGTCTGAGCTAAGTTTGGTTGAAGTTTGCTGGGGGTGGTGCAACTGCGATGATGCAATGAAGGGGCTTGTCTTCTGAAAGGGTGTTGGGCAACTCTTAATATGGCTGAGGGCTAATCCTACCTTTGTTGGATCTTGGGTGAGGGTATTTGCTTATGAATAGAGCTAGCTATCTCTTTATCTCTTAAGTGCTGACATCTGCTGACGGCTATTAAGGAAGGTGGGGGAAATATGCTTTCCAAGAACATTTTTCTCCATTTCTCATCCAGGGAAATATAATATTTTGCCTTTTTAAATATTTCTCAAAAGATTTCACTCTTCTAGGAGAGGAGTGGGTGGTAACTTTCTACAGGGGTTTTTCCACATAATTAATTATGGGTGATTTCAATCCAACTTTACACATTTCTTCCAAGTATTATATACATGCAAGTGTTTAATATGATATAGATGGAGCAGTATAAAATAAACACACATAAGCTTAGCAACTTAGTATTTAGAGGCCATTTCCAGTGTTCAAAGCATTTGCCATAATTGTCAACAAATGCTACTATCTACCCCAATGTATTGTTCCTACCAATTAATCTTTGGAAACAGAATTATTATTATTATACAGACAGTTTTATTTAATGTAGATTAAAACATAAAATAGAATTATTTTAGATTATAACTCGACTGGCAGTCCCAGGCAATTAATAGTAGACTCTGTTTTTCTTTTTGGTGAAAGAAATGAAAGAGATGGAAATGATGTTTGTGTTTAATTTTTGCTTATCACATTGCTGTTAGCAGACAAAGACCCCCATTGGGATAAATTAGCAACGGTTTGAACAGTGGTGAAATGTAAAATTTGTTACTACCGGTTTTGTGGGCGTGGCTTGGTAGGGTGTGGTTAATGTGACTGGCTGGGCGTGGCCAACTTTTTTTTTCTTAAACTTTTAAAAGCATTTTTTCGGCCAAAGAAAAAATGCTTTTAAAAGTTTTTAAAAAGCCTCTGATGATCACGCGGCTCAGCTCGGCATGGGGCGGGGGGCAGGGATTTTTGCTACCGGTTCTCTGAACCACCCGTTTCCATCGCTACCGGTCTGAACCAGGAGCATTTCACCCCTGGGTTTGAGTCTCAGCAACTGGGCAGAATAGTACCAATGACAGCCTTCAGTACGGAGGCTTGTGCTAGGTAAGTGGCAGCATCTGGCGGATCTAGAGGCCCTAAGCAAGGGCAGTCCTAATTAGTATTTAGATGGGAGTCATTCATCATGAAATGCTGGGTTGTAGGCTAGACTGGGAAAGTCAAAACCATCCAGGGAGAAGGTAAAGGCAGGTCACCTCTGTAATGTTGCCAAAACAAAACCTACACAAAGTCTCATGTAGGACTCACGAAGTCACCAAGGGCTGAGCTCAACTCAAAAGGCTTTGCTGTGATCCGGCTTATGTTGGGAAAAAGGAAACATATTCTCCAATCTAGAAAGTATATGCAGATTCTTCACACTAAAGATTTTCTCAATCTGGTTTGTACCAGTCTCTGTTGTACCATTCTGCCTCTGCTTTGTTTTCTGAAGTATGGCAATACTGTCCAATAGTCAATCAATTTCCCTCCCCCACCACTCCGACCCTTATTACAGCACATTCCCAGGAGAGCAACCCAGGCTCCTTGCCAGCATCAGAATTGGTTTTTTGAACAATGATTTACTCAAGGGATACAACTAGGTGTATTTGCCACTGAGAAAAACAATCAACGTGCTATAAAGGCCTCCCAAAGATTGTTAAACAAGCAGGTAAGAAATAAGGAAACACGTTCCTGTCTAGTGTGCAGAAATCAATAGCTGAAACACGTTTAATTTGAGTATCTGCCAGCATCTGCTTAGGAAGCTGCTCTTTAACTTCCCGCTATATTGGTTAGCCAGCAAGTTGGTAAATCAAGACAGGGGGAATGAGAGTGAGAAGGAATTAAAAATATACCAAAGCTGTAGTGCACAAAAGGGTTCTTAAAAAGTGGCAAAAGAATGGTTGAATCAGTTCCTTAAAACGCTTATCTCTTCTCCATCCCACTTTCGGCAACTATTCTCCCTTGGCAGTTTCAGGAGCAGCCCTCGCTCAGTTTCACCTCTCCCTTTCAGGGCATTAGTACAATCTGAACTGCCCTGCATGCTTATCTTTTCAAATACTTACACAAGCAATGCTGCTTTGGATTGGTGATTGTTTAGATGGGCTGTGTAGCCTGAGCAATGAGAGCTGACCTTTACTCAGGAGAATAAAAAAATCACTATGTATCTTCCACAAAGAGAAGCAGGTGTGATGTTCTTCTCCAGCAAACTCCACCTTCCTGAAGTCACCAACTTGGCAACACCTGGTACAAAGCCTTCCTGGTTCCACTTCTGTTTTCCTTCTCCTCCCCTCCCTTCTTGCCTATAAAATACAACATAGAACGAGTTTGGTGACAGCAGCATTCAGTTTCTCTGTATACAAAGAAGTTTCGGTCGAAGTAGCTGAGTGCGTTTAGCTGGGTACATAGAGGAAGGGAGACAATGGACGCCACAGGTGTGCCTGCAGTAGGACCGAACAAGCGGACAGGTAAATGTTTGCTCTCTTTGATGTCTGATTCCAAGACAGGGAGAGCTTCAGGATTTCAGGAGGGGTATCCTCAAACCATCTTTAAACTTGAACGGGAAGAAAAAGACCCTCAGGCTGCTGTTGACCTTCCTTGTTGGGAGGGTCCCTGCAAAATTACACTTTAGAAGGGGGCACTCTTGGCACTCAAGAGAAGCAAAAAGTGCCGTATTTTGGAGCTGCTCCTGATTACAGGGGGAGAGAGGAAAATGTTCCCTTTACCTGGGAAGGGAGACAGAATTTAAAATTAAGAAAATGTTTCATAAATTGTGCTGGGTTTTAGCAAAGTGAGAAATAGAGCAACCCAACTGTTTGCTGCAGTTTCTTTTACTGGCAGAGTAGGAAGCTTAAGGGAATTCTGCAGTAAATGTGGGGCTTGTATGTGGAGAACCTGAATCCTGACTGGCCGGATTTCTTGAACTCTAATCCAGAATCTTTTTTCAGCAGAGATTGCCAACAGATGCCTAGCAGGGAATCTTATCTAGGCAGGTCAACCTAGAAGGTGAAACCACTTCTGGTTCCCGTAACAGCTTCTCGGGCTTGATCGCTTGGTCAGCAGCATGCGGACTCCAACCCCCATGATTGTGGGCATTGTGCTTGGTCCCTGTGGCCTTGTTTTGAACCTGACAAGCACGCTGGCCCCCAGCTGGAGAGATGTGACTGGATTCCTTGACATGTCAAGAGATCTGATTCAGCACCAAGGGATCTGGGATATTTGCAACGAGCAGATCAGTGACCACACAAACGAATGCAACATCAAAGACACTTTGGGTTACTTTAATCAGCTGCCAGTGCAAGTGGCCAGAGGGCTCATGCCCTCTTCTCTGGCAGTCACAGTCGTGGGGCTGATTGTGACTTCCTTGGGCGTGCGATGTTGGCAGGAAATGCCCCACTATTTGCTTGCGGGGCTAGGCGGCCTGGTGCTCTTTGTTTCCGGCTTGCTGAGTTTGATTGCAGTTTCATGGTACAATTACGAATTGTATGATTTACCTTCTCCTCCATCCACTACCATGACGGTGGCCTACTGCTTGGTTCTTGGATACTTAGGGAGCTGCCTGGAAATTATCGGAGGCATCTCTCTGACTTTTAGCTTTGGCCAATGCTGCAAAGAGTTGAGATTGAAGAAAAGCACCAGGAATTCCAGGTATGCAAACCGCAACCAGCAGAGTCTGTCAAATGCTGGAGCCATCTCTGCCCCCATCAGCAGCACAGCAGTTCCCAGGCAATCCCGGAATCCCATGCCCAGATCCTACAGTAATTCTCTGGATGTGCTGGAAGGGGAGAGAAGGACCTGGAATAAGAGCAGGAATGAGAGCAAACTTCCCTGTGACACAGATGTTTAGCCTTAAACTTGAGAATACACACAAAGCCAAAGCAAGGAGGAAAATTCTTGGTATTTACTATGAAATGTCCATCCAGGAAAGTCCTCTTACCAATTTAACATTTCTTCTTCCCTCTTGACAAATGAATCGATGAAAGAACTACTGAGACTCTGGAGCAGTACGTGATTTCTGTATTTTCTCAGGATGCTGGCATACTGCTTAGGCAACATATATTATAGTCATTGCACACAGAAAAGGTTTAAATGGAATGAATTGTGCCGTTGACCGGGGCCTGTATTGTTAGGAGTTTGGAGATGAAGTGGGCTAAGGATCCTCTCAAATGAGCCACCTGGTTAGTAAATAAAAGCAGGATTTAAAAAATAAATATTGAAAAAGGTCTAAACAGAAATTTAAACTGCAAGCAATACTCACTGAACTGAGCAGAAACCTCTTATGCTCAAAAACTTACTGCTGACCAGCCATGCATAGGATTGTCCTGCTGGGTATTAAAAACTGCTTTAACAGCGGTGTTACTAAGAGCTCTTAAGCATTTGCTTTTTTTACTGTCAGATGAAAAGCTGAAGGGAGCCTTAGCAGAGATTCCGTGTAACTTTTCATACAAGGCTATAATTCTCTTCCTTAATTATTCAGACATGGAGGGAAACCTGCAGGGGAAACGTATCCACATTTGTTTGGATGTGTATACATTCATGTAAAGAAGGGAAATCACAGTCAATTGCACAGAGAAGTTTATATACTGTATGTAGATATACTTGAATGCAGGTAATTTGCTCTTAAGACTTTCTGCTAAAGGCTGTGCCAAAACATGCCTTGCAATTTATCAAAAGGTTCTGTCCCCAGTCCCCCGCCTCAAAGAGAGGTTTCAATTTTTCTCATATTTCAGGTAGTTGGAAAGTTCTTTCTTGATGGTGTTTTGAGCCTGCTTTATTGTCTGGCCAATAGAGTTTGGGGGAAATCTCTTTCTTTATTTTTTAAAAGTCTCTCCACCCTCCCCAATGTAAAAAAAAAAAGCCCAAAGGGAGGGGTTCCTTCATAATGCTTTATTCTGGGATTCAGTGTGAGAACCAGCAGTTGTGCAGTCTTCTCCTGAGAAGATGGAATAGTAAAGGATAGCACAGCTGCACGTTCCTTTGCCACCTCTCCATTAAAAAAAAGTGCAAGGGTATCCCATTCCACCATGAGAATTTCATCTCTTTCCTTTTCAATAACATTTGGAAAGCAATTCCCTTACCCCAGATTGAATGAAAACTAGTAGGTGGAAACATCACCGAGAGCTTTTCTGCACAGTCTCGCATTCTGCTGTATGTGCAACATTTAGAATAGAGTAACGGGGCCATTCCCTTGAGCTGAGCTCAACTCTTGATAATTTCATGAACATGTGATTTCCTTGACTATAAGGCAGGTGGATTGTGATTGTCTTCTTTAGGAGTGTGTGTGTGTGTGTGTGTGTGTGTGTGTGTGTGTGTGTGTTTCATTTTCCCAATCTAAATTGTACTCTTGAGATTTCTTGGTGATCTCTCATTCTAATACTAATCAAATCCAATTTTGCACAACCTTCTTGAGATCAGCCAGGTTCAGCTAGGGGCTGCTAACTGGTGTGGCCCAGTTCTGATAGGTTTTGAATTACTCAGTGTTCTTCTCCTCATGGCCAGGATGTTTCTAGAATCTAGATTGTCTCCTCCACAGGGGTTCTTCCATTTTTCTTCAGATATTGTGCCTGCAGTGTTAAAATGAATTTGGTCAGTGTCTATTGCCTTGATGGGAAAAGCAGTTAAATTACTGCTTGCCTTCATGTTTTCTGTTTATGACAAGGGAAAATATTATTTTAATAAGGAATGTAATAAGGGGCCAATATCACAGATTGTCCTACCACACCAAACAAATCATGCTAAAACATTTACATTTACAAATGAGTAGCTTCTAATTAAAGGCACAGGAACCCATCATTGGGGCGGTGGGGGAAACATAACAACAACATCCTACAACAGTATGCCACAAATTAAGGTCTGAACACCCAAAAGACAAACAAACATTGAAATGGAATCATTGTGTAATGATACAGTTTGGATTACATGAACAGTAATGGTGATTTCTGAGAAAAATGTTTGAACAAATAGAGGTGGGTTTTTTGCAAAACTATTAGGCAATTTATTTCTGCTGTAAGATTATTTTAGTCAGGTTTTCCCCCCCATAATAAAGCTAAGTATTTGGAAGAACGCTAGCTTACTAAAATGATACGTTCTGCAGAGTAAGTTACCAATGAAGCTTAATTACATCCTGAAGTATTTTCAAGATTTATATAAATACCAACTTGTATTAGTTTTTAATCTGTTCATGCAATAATGGGCAACTTTCGGCTATATTATATTACAATACAGTGAGCTGAAAGATTTGGTATATATGGATGAAATGCTGCTGAAGGTATTATATTTTTTTTCCTGAAAATTAAACCCAAGTGTAATAATAACCACCTCTAAAATCAAGGGCAGCTAAATTATGCAAGGTACGGATTGCATTTGACAGAGTGGTCATATTTATACATGTAGCCCTTAAGTCTTGTGAATTTCTTTCCTTATTGATTCTTTTACTTGTATTTTTATGTTTTGTGTTTGATCTGAAACAATTTTTTCTCCTTAATTTTTTAAGGAGACAGGCTTATTTTTAGCCTAAAGATCTGGTGTTTGGTTTTATTGGGTTTTTAGTCTTTCATTATTGAAATATATTTCTGAACTCAATTTAAACCATTCCACAGTGTATTTAAATCTTAACAATAATGGGACCAACAAACATAGGCTCTTAGGGGATGCCATGTCTGTCTTTTCCATTTGTTTTAAATACTTGCTTAACTAACCAACCTACCAGAAGTTTGATTAATCCCTGCTGAATTTGGAGCTGTGAGTCTTTTTCAAAACTGAAATTTCAAAAAGTGATTTTTGAGTGGTACGGGAGAGGTTCCACTCCCTAGGTAATGTGATTTCATTTTGTTTACATTTAAATGTAATTAAAATTCAGTAGTTTTAACTGATTATTCTTCACTTGTTTATATATTTTTCTCCCCTCTTTTATATTAAAATTTCAGTTTGAAAACCACTTTTGAAGTCTCTGCCTCCTCCAATGTACATCTGTGATGTCAATTAACATACGATGATTGCATCCTGAGTTAACAGGAGTATACTCTGCTCCCATTTAAAAAGAGGACAAAGAAAATCTTTCGAGTAGCTATTTGAGAAACACTGCTGTTACCCAAATGATAACCCAGGGCTGTAGAGTGGGTCTACTTGCAAACATTGGGTCCCTGAGTGGGGTGGGTCCCACCCCAGATGGTTGTCATGCCTTCCTCTGCCTGTCACCATCCTGATGTATTTATGTATATAAGTGCATATCTTATTTATATGGCTGCCCATCTCACAAAATGTGACTCTGGGCAGCATGCAATCAAACCATAAAGATATTTTTTAAAAAAATTAATAAATACAAAAAAGGAAATTACTATTAAAAAGGGACAGGGAGGGAGGGAGGGAGAGAGAGAGAGAGGGAGAGAGAGAGAGAGAGAGAGAGAGAGAGAGAGGCATTATGAACAATAGAGTCACTTCCTTAGATCACCATTCATTTGCAACCTGTTGACCCAATCAGATGTGGAGGGGCTTCCAGAAGGTCAGCAGAAATATTGTTTGGGGAGTTCATATTCCACAGGGCAAGTGTCAAGCAGATGTTCCTACTTACTCCCTCTTCTTGATCCTTCCTTCAAGGCTAGTAGGACACACACAACCAACCCACAACCCCCCTGGATCCTCAAGAGACAAATCACCCTTGCCCAAGCACCAGGTGGCCTCAAGAGCTGAGCCCCTCTAGGCGAAAGAATATCCACTCACCACACCCACACAGAAGGAAAGATCATCCTTCCCCCCTCGCCACTCCACTCAAGAGTTAAAATATATTTTGTGCTCTGTTTACTGAGTCCTTGGTTGTCTGAGTTAAATACCGTGCAAGGGCTGAGAGTTCTACCAATAAAGGTGCGGTAAAGTGAAAAGAAATGCTTCTTGCTTGCAAAAATACTTTTTAGCTAAGTGTGCGCATGATGTGCCTATATATTGTATGATGGATGGTGGATAAATAATGCAGTGTCAAAACCTGTGTAGTTCAAAAGTCAATCAGTTTCCGCTTGATGGTGATAGCTTTAGGAAGCGAGTTTGCATCTTTAGAGATGTGAAAACTGCCACCACCACTGCCCTGACCTGCCCTTCAGCAAAGAAGTCTAGCTTTCTCAATAAAATATGGTTGTAAAGCAAGTGGGAAGGGCAGTCGAAAGCCCCAAAAGAAAAGTGTCACGGTTGTGCTATTTCTGTGAACACCATATAGTTATGTCATGTTAATATTTTACCAGTTATTACATTTTTCAAATAGCAGACATTGTACAGTCGCAAGGATACAGGTGGAGCTTTTCCAAATCTCAAAGCAACTCAGAAAAGGAACTTGAAAAGGAACTCGTAGTTTAAGCTTAACTACTCCAACAACTAAAAACTGGCTAGCCAATTCTGCAGCTGGCCAATTCACACCACTCACCCACAGATATCAGCACCTTAATGCCAAGTTTGCTGCCTCTCTAGTTCACTATGTTAAGTATTATATAGTTGATTTCTATATTTCATAATGGTTCAGTAAGAGTGATTTTGATTTTGATGGGGGCATATGTGATTCTATTGTCTTCCAATTTCTGAAGTCATGCATTTGGGGAAATATATAGATACACACACACACACACACACACACACACACACGCTTGGCTGTATAACCATGTTGTGATTATTTTAAAAGAAAAGTACAGTAACGCAGTTATAATTTTGTTACTGTAAAGGAAAACCAGTTTAGTGTAGGGTTTAAGGCATTAGACTAGAAGGCCTTTAGTTCTACTCCCTCTTTAGGTACAAAGCTAGCTGGATGACCTTGGGCCCAGTCATTCCCTTTCAGCCCTGGGTAGCAGGCAATGGCAAACCACTTCTGAAACTTTGCAAAGATAACCTCAGGGATTTGTCCTGGAAGTTGTCAGGAGTCAACGCTGATTCAAAGGCACCAAAACAAATACAGTGGTACCTCGGTATTTGTTGTTAATTGATTTTGGGAGGCACAATGAGTATTAAAAATGACAAGTGGAAAACAAATCATGTGACTTAACAAGTGATCCTTTGTTTTGGCCAGAAAGGGTAGCGAATGGAAACAGAAATGGAATAGGAACAGAACAGAGTCACAGAGTTGGAAGGGACCTTGAAGGTCTTCTAGTCCAACCCCATGCTCAGGCAGGAAACCCTATACCATTTCAGATAAATGGTTATCCAATCTCTTCTTAAAAACTTCCAGTGTTGGAGCATTCACAACTTCTGGAGGCAATTTGTTCCACTGATTAATTGTTCTGTCAGGAAATTTCTCCTGAGTTTTAGGTTGCTTCTCTCCTTGATTAGTTTTCATCCATTGCTTCTTGTCCTACCCTCAGGTGCTTTGGAGAACAGATTGGCCCACTCTTCTTGTGGCAACCCCTGAGATATTGGAACACAGCTATGATGTCACCCCTAGTCCTTCTTTTCATTAAACTAGATATATTCAATTCCAGCAACAGTTCTTTATATGTTTTAGTCTCCAATCCCCTAATCATCTTTGTTTCTCTTCTCTACACTCTTTCTAGAGTCTCAATATCTTTTTTACATTGTGGCGACCAAAACTGAATGCAGTATTCCAAGTGTGGCCTTACCAAGGCATTATAAAGTGGTATTAACACTTCACGTGATCTTGATTCTATCCCTCTATTAATGCAGCCTAGAACTGTATTGGCTTTTTGGGCACCCGCAGCACACTGCTGGAACATATTTAAATGATTAGGACTCCAAAATCCGCCTCACAGTTACTACTATTGAGCCAGGTGCCACCTACTGTACACTATACCTGTGCCTTTGGTTTTTCTTGCCTAAATGTAGAATTTTACTTTTTTCATCATTGAATTGGAACCTCATAGAAAAAGAGAAGTTAAGTAGATCTCCTCTTGAAATGAAAGCTGGTTTTTTTTTAAATAGATATAAAATCCTAAAGGGCAAACTTAGAGAAAGAAGACAAATGAAAAAAAAATCAACTTTCTGATGTGACACGTACTGCTGCATTGAGCCAGAACAAGAGAGAAAAAATGGATAGTGTTCCCAAAATTAACTTGCCTGACTTCGGAAGGGCTCCCACACTCTACATAAAAATAAATGCATCGCCCAACCTATCATTAATGTCTTCATCATCAAAAGGTAGAGTGGGAATCACACTTTACAGCACAGTCCTACCCTTTTCCGCCCTTTTCCGCTCAGAGTTTATTGACTATATCTCTGTGTGCATGCCACTGTAAAGGATTAGTAGATTGCCATCATACTTCCTTCTTTCCCTGTAGCTGATTAACCAGGGATAAAGAGATAAACTCCGTTCTTCAGAACAAGAGTGGTTGTCACTTCTGGCTTGTAATGGATTTTAAATTCAGCTTCCAAAAACATGAAAATAATGACTGGTTCAAGTTAAGGCAAAGTACCAAGAAGGTATAGGTAAGCCTCCACTTTTGGTTAGGAAACCATATCCAAGACAGGACAGTAAAAGGGGTGCTGCAGACATATGACTTCATAAAGTTAGTGTATTGTGTAAATCATGGAACCGATTCATGCATGTTTGGGATGACAGCCACATTAATGGAAGATAAAGAGTGTGTCTCCATCTTAGCTCCTCCACATAAGCCCTCCCCCTTTCCTCAACTTGTCTCACATTCAATGGTGGGTTGCCCCCGGTTCACACCAGTTCTATAGAACTGGTAGTAAAACCGGCGGGAGGCTCCGCCCACGGACCCCGTCATCAGAATGCTTCTGCGCGTGCGCAGAAGAGTGTGCGCGCGACCCTGTTGCGAACCGGTAGTAAAGGTAAGTAGAACCCACCCGATTCAAATGCTAAGAAATACACTGACTCCTGGTCTTGTTACTATCACAGAATAGAACTTGACAAATGAATCAATTTACTCTTCTACTAGCTCAAAGGCTTTCAGGTTGGACTTTCACACGGCCATCTGGCTGTACCCTTCAAAATGGATATATATTGTAAAAGTAGAAAATGTTGAATTTTAAAAAACACTTTTGTTTTAATACTGAGGCATTATCACAGTCGTATACTTATTTTCTTAGGCACGTTACTTTTTTTAAGCCTTCTTCCTTTATGGGAAAAAAATGTTTTTGTAGTTACACACATTATTTTCAACTTCCCTGAATGATTTCCAGTCCAACCTCAGGATAACATTAAAAACAGTATCAGGTGCTTGTAAATAAAGTAAGAAAGAATCCTTGTGTGTTGTTAATAGATTTTTTTTTTTTTTACATAACAGGCAGGAGTCCAAAGTCAATGGATTTTGGATCTGATAGCAGCTCAGCTGAAATATGCACTTTGTATACCAGTGATGGTGAACCTTTTAGAGACCGAGTGCCAAAATTGCAACCCAAAACCCACTTATTTATCGCAAAGTGCCAACTTAACCTGATTTTAACCTGAATAATGGCAATTTAACCTGAATAATGAGCATTTACGACCTAAAATAATGATAAGCAGCGCAGAGTTCAACTAATTGTTCTAAAAAAAACGTGATAAATGCACTTTTATGCCTTCATTTTTCCCTGCTTTTGAAATATTATGTTTAACAATATCGTCTTTCCCTCCCTTTCTCCTTCTCTTTCCCTCCCTTTCCCTTTCCCTCCCCCCCTTTCCCTCCCTCCATCTCTCCCTCTTTTCCCCCTCCCTCTTTCCCTCCCTCTCTCTTTTCCTCCCTCTCTTTCTCTCCCTCCCTCCCTCTTTTCCCCCTCCCTCTTTCCCTCCCTCTCTCTCTTCCCCTCCCTCTCTTTCTCTCCCTCCCTCCCTCTTTCCCTCCCTCCCTCCCTCTCTCTCCCCCCCCCCCCCGCGGGAGAAATGCAATGGAGCTGGGCTGGGACGATGGCGCACGTGCCCATAGAGAGATCTCTGAGTGCCACCTCTGGCACGCGTGCCATATGTTCGCCACCACTGTTGTATACCACAGGCATGACTCTCTTTCATGCATTAATAAGAATTCTGAATAAAATGTTGGTAAAGCAGAATCATTCTTGCCTTGATAGCAGAAGCTGCCCACCGTTGAAAGCACCGTGCTTATCATCTGGCAAGAGAGGCAGGGAAAAGGGCTGAGGGAAGGGGGAAAAATATCTGTAGCTCGGTAAAAATGCACATACATTTCATGTACAATAATCCCAATTTAAACACCTCTAATTAAATCAACTCCTCTAACAGAAAATAGGATTGAGAAAAATACATGCCCAAAAGTCCTGGGGTTATGGGCTAGATATTCAAGGAGAGTTCCCCTTCCTTTTAGGATAGTGAACCCATGTTAAGTAGGTAAAACGGCGAAATAGCTCCTACTAAGGCCTACAGTCAACCATTTTTTTCTTTTAATGTGACTTACTGTGTAAACCCTTTTTAAACCAGAGAAAGCATGTGGCAGTCCTTCAAATATCTGAAAATAGCCCTCTCTTCTCAAGATTAAATATACTACACCCAACCGGCATTTCTGCTAGGGGTGTGGGTGGATAGAACTAAGGATTAAGACTAATCCTTTCTCTTTCTGTTTACTGTGCTTTGCTTGAACCAACATTTGCATTTGTATCCTGGTGCAGCACTAGGGAGCAAGGTGGGCTGGACTATGATGAAATATTTAAACAGCACTTCCTTGATAGTAAAACAGACAATCTTAAATATTTGAATTCTTTTACATGGATGGATGTATCTCTTTCTCAGCCCAGAGGTGGGCTGCTGCTGGTTCAGACTGGTTCAAGCGAACCGGTAATTCCCACCACTGGTTGGGCCTGCCCACCCACCCCAACTCTGTCCCGTCCTATATATCTCACTCTCTGGCTTGCTTGCTCGCTCGCTCGCTCTGCCCATGCAGTCCAGCTAATTCCAGTGCCTCACCTGCTGTACTCACTGCGGCTGCCCAAGAAGGTGTCCTGGAAGCCGCGTGCATGAAATTGCCATATGTTTGAAGCCGCGCACGCTCACATTTTCAGTTCTGCACTAGGCGAACTGGTTGTTATCTTATGTGAAGCCCCCCCCCCCCGTCTCAGTGTAAAATAGTAACAATTCTAACCTATTCATTCATAGTCAAGAAGGAGCACTACTTAGGAAGAAAATCAATACATGGACATCAGTGGTGGGTTCCTCCCGGTTCCGCCAAGCCAGTAGCGGTGACGATATGATGTCACCAAACCGGTCCTCCCCCCCTCCTCACGTTATTCTTACCTTTTATTTGGCCCCACCCCCAATTTATTGCTGCCTCCTGAGTCCCAGCTGATGGGCTATAAGGAAAAACTGTTTAAACTCTTGCCGTGGAGCTTCAAAGGGCCGCCCTACAGCTGATCAGTGGTAAAAGGCAGTTTGGTGGTAAACCGGTGCCTCCAAAAACAAATGAATAGACCGGTGCCTGCAAAAATAAATGGGTAGACCAGTGCCTGCAAAAATACATGAGACGACCAGTGCCTGCAAAAATAAATGGGTAAACCAGTACAGCTCTGCAAGCAGTTAAAAACCTGGTAGACCAATACCTCTGCTAAATCCTAAAGAATTGTCACATGACCATCAAGCCACGCACACAAAATAAGCCACGCCCAGAGAACCGGTAGTAAAAAATTTTAGAACCCACCCCTGATGGACATTAGCATGGGAAATGTGCTCCCAAGCTAGCTCCCATTATTGGAAAAAACTGGTACTCTTAATACCAGCAAACTGGTAAACATGGTAAACAAAACATGCTTGAAGAGAACTTATCTGAAATAGTATCTCCTGCTTGAGCAGAGGGCTCCAAGGTCCCTTCCAGCTCATTCATTCATTCTATATTAAAGGATCCCTTTCATCACACTGCTTATGAAACGATTCTCTAATAATTGTTGCCTATTTTTATAGCTACTTTAGAATGATCATGTTGTTAATATAAATGGTCCTGTCATATTCTTCTGGCGCAACTACTCTTTCCCAATGTAAGCAAGTCTGATGGTCCCATGGTAACAACTGTAAGTCAATAAGGGTGGAAGTAAACTCTGGAACTGCTCTCATACTTTGAAAGCATCTTGTACACAAAAGAAATGGCAGCCCAGGTAGAGCTTTATGCCTTTTTCCAATAAAGAACATTTAATTGGAAGGTGTAAACTGTTCAAATACATAGTTGTGTACTTTCACAGTTTCATGGTTTCATAGGAAAACCCATATATTCTGAGCATGACATAGATGCTGCTTTGTTATGGTCAACAGAGTGTGAAAATCTTACTTCTGATAATGCTCCCACGAAGTAACTTGAAACTACACAATATTGTCTTCCATAGGGGGATTTGTATATTTTTGTCCCTCCTACTCTGGCAATGCTTTATAATCTTCTACCTACTGAGTAGTTTGATGCTGTTATGGACTGATAATAAAACTGGAGAGAAAAATCCCCCCTTCTTCATTCTCCAAATCACCTATTCTTCTGCAATGAAGCTCTATCTACTCACATTATAAACTTGTTAGGAAAGTGAACTATGCTGTGCTGGCAACCCAAAATGGAATTGGTTGTTTTAAAGAGCAATGCTGCATGATGATCCTGAGTTGGCCTGGGCAAAAATTCCCAGGAAAGTTGTTAATTCAAGGAAGAGCCATGAAGCATTAATTAGTGGAAGAACAGGAAAACCCACCAAAAATTTCAGGACCATGATGGGACAATGCTACTCAGTGCCAAAGGCTCTACAAAGCAAGAAAAGAGAAAGGAAGACCAGGTTCTACCAGCCAAAAAGTGTTGTTTCAGCTACACACACAAGCACACACACACACACACACACACACACACACACATGCACGCGCGGAGAGAGAGAGAGGGTGGGGGGGGATATGCTGGCCAGTATATTTAGTCTTCTTATCTCTAAATAGAGATGTTAGAAACATGGTAGTCAACAGATTACATACAGGCAGGAAAAAAAGTCTATGCTGCAAAATGTTCAGTAGAGGGAAAATGGAATTTTTCAAAGAATTTTCCACTTTAGCCACAGTAAGTCATTAATCGAGAATGGAAAGTAGCGACCAGTGTAAATATACATCTTTCCAAGAAATACACCTGCAAAAATGAAAGGAAATGCTATTTGATATTATCTTCGAGACCGCCTTCCGCATAGCTCCCAGCGACCGGTAAGATCCCACAGAGTTGGTCTCCTCCGAGTCCCGTCAGCTAAACAATGCCGGTTGGTGGGCCCGCGGGGGAGGGCCTTCTCTGTGGCTGCACCAGATCTCTGGAACCAGTGACCTCCTGAGATCCAGACCATCCCCACCCTATTGGCCTTCCGAAAAGCGGTGAAGACCTGGCTTTTCCGGCAGGCCTGGGGCCGTTGATCTCACTCTTATGATTTGGCGAGATCCAGCCATGAATGGCGTGAATGAGTTTTTAATGTTTTTAATTTTAAAATGTTTTTTATAATGATTTTTTAAAATGTATTGTGAGCCGCCCTGAGTCTTCGGAGAAGGGCGGTATATAAATTGAATTAATTAAATTAAATTAAAATTAAATTAATGAAAGGGAAAACCCACGAGAGATGTTTTGCATTGTGTCATGCATCTAAACTCATGAATTCATAAAAGCCGGTGACGGAAGGATTAGTAAAGTTTAGTAAGTCTGGGATACAAATCATATTATTCAAAGGGCTGAATTCTTGTAGGATCTTAAAGTTGTTTGAGCCAAAGTTTTTATTGCGCATTTGCTTTTTCATACAATCATATATTATTCTTCATTTGCAAAGCTGGTATATGACTCTAAACATAGTACTATACAGCTTGTCAATTTCATAACTGCTGCTAGATGAGTACTGGATCCAGCTATCCCGTTTGGCCTCTAGAAGTGATTGCAGTTCATTTCATTGGGTCTCCATACCACTGTAAAACTGGAATCTAACTCATGCTATCAGCGGAATCTCTCCATGTTTGCTACTTTCAGCTGGCTTTTAAAATGCTACTTAAATAGCTTTTAAAATGCTATTTAAAATGAACATTAAAAGACTGACTGTTAATATAATAAATACGACATTGAGAAATTCCCATTCTGTAATTCTGCATAATCATCCCTGGTTTCCAGCTGGAGAATACAGCATGAGGTTTATAGTTAACATAGTTCGTTTTTCTTACAAATCTGTGCTTGTGCTTGTCTTCAGAGGAGTTGACATTTCCTGTTTTAAAAAAAGATCAAGATTCAACATTTTATATTACATTCTTTGCATCTTTAGATTCGTTTTCATTTGGCGAGATCCTGCAGTGTATGTGTTTCCATGTATTTGCATGCATGTATGTGTTTGCGTGCTCTCTTTGAGTTCTCCAATCAAGTATAATCTATAGAGAAACTCTGTCAACTCTGCAAAATAAGATGCAGTTAATTTAAGTGGCAAACTATCCTTTAATCAGTCTCAAAATCAATTTCTCTAGGAGAAAGAGAGGTTGTGATTCTAAAACTTTTCAACTCAAAATAACTGCACACAGTTTAAATATCCTTTATATTTAAATTATACTTAAATATAAAGGGGCTATCATTCATTCAAGATTATAGAGAAAGCCACTAAGTGTATGTGTTTGGGACTGAAATACGACTTTAAAATGTTACTAGAAGGCTGTTACCTGGCCTGGGTCATAAGCTGCATTGATGCACGTTTCATCTTCAACAAAGCTGTCTCCTTCTGGTTGGTTATCCTTCTGGTAGATGGCCAATGTTTTATCGGACCCTGTACTTGATGCTCTTTGAGAAAGAGAGACAGAATTCTAATGTGAGCAACAGTTTAAATGCCAGATTTTTTTTCCCCAGAGTTGTAATTTTACATTAGTATCAGTTCTATTACCACATTTCCTTTCTAATGTCATGTTGGCACCTGCCAACAGTTGTTTTTTATTTCAAGACAACTTCATAGTCCTAGACATAGGTCAATACTCTGTGACATACAATGTCTACAGTAACAAAAATAACCAAAGATCAAGAACAGCAAAACACACAGTTGAGGCATACCAACATAGCAGTAGGGAAATCCAATTTTTTTTACTACCGGTTCTGTGGGCGTGGCTTGGTGGGCGTGGCTTGGTGGGCGTGGCAGGGGAAGGATACTGCAAAATCTCCATTCCCACCCCACTCCAGGGGAAGGATACTGCAAAATCTCCATTCCCACCCCACTCTGGGGCCAGTCAGAGGTGGTATTTGCCGGTTCTCCAAACTGCTCAAAATTTCCATTACCAGTTCTCCAGAACCTGTCGGAACCTGCTGGATTTCACCCCTGCAACATAGGCAACACTTCCTAGGACAAACTCAGCTAAAATCTTGGATCCGAGTGAACAGTCAGGACTTCAAAGTCTAACAAGGTTGGGCCCTGTTGAATCTCAGGGGGAGATACCATAGAAAAACCTTGCCTCCTTTAGTCCCCTCAGATACATAGATCATATTCAACCTGAAACTAAATGTTTATTGTCATAGGTTAACAGTCACCTGGAAACAGAATTCAGCAGGTATACTGACTGGATAGGACTGGGTTTTGAATGCATTTAAGACTTTCAACAGACAATTTCATGCCTATTTAGCCTTCATAATGTTTGTATAATCTTCCGTCTACTGGGTGGCCTACCTCCAAGCTGATAGCTTCATACTTTCTAGCAGCAAATGCAGTCCTAACTAGATGAATATCTACTTAAGTAGGGCTAAAAATGCAATCGGTAGCACATGTGAAGAATCTTATCAGGCAGAATTCACTTGACTAATACAGCAAGGTAGTACAATTTATTTTAAATGCCATCCATCCCAAATTCCTTGCAGAAAAAGTGCAATATAAACATAGTAAGCATGTATAGAATTATAAAAAGAGAGTGAGAAAGCTACGGTTAGTAGAATTACACTCTCATGTTAAACACCAATTGTCAGCCCTGGAGGCCATCTTTTCTTTTGGATCTTCAGGACTGCCACACTCAGTTTGTGGGAAACGGGGAGGGGGGTTTGCATGGAGCTGGTAGAAGTATTTAGCCATAACATCATTCTTTTCTCTGGGAGTCAAGGACGTTCAGCCTGCACCTGGGAGGCATCTCCAGTTGGGATAGTGGATTGATTGGACCATGTGATGGAAACGTGGGTGCAGGGGAAGGGACTTAGACTTTCCTTTGGGTGGAGAAAACCCGGGAGCTTTCAGATTCGGGTTTTCCCAGATGTGCCAGTATGACATCTCTAATAAAATGGAACTTTGAGGAACTGCTGGCCTTGGAGTTTTCATTGGTTGCGGGGTGTTACTTGGAACCCTGACACCAATTGTTGTTAATTCCAAAATGTTAGTCCTTCAAATAGGAAATACAGAAAGGCAGACACTAATTTTATTATTGATCAGGTAGCAGAGAAATGTATTGCATTCGCCTATGTTCACCACTGAATATGGGCTAATTTGAAAGAAGGAAAGAGGACAATCAGACTTACCTTAGACGTGATCTTTGCCTCCTAAAGTAGATAAAGATCCCTGCAGCTCCCATAACAAGTAGTAAGACAGTAATGATACTCAAAACAATGGAACCAGCTGTAGACTTTGGTTCTTCTTTTTCGCAATAGTCACCACTATATCCCAGCATGCAATTGCACTTTATTCTATGGTTTTCCACAGTACAGTCTCCTCTCATGTTACAGGTCTCAGTGTTACAAGCATGTGACCCTAAATCACTTTGTTTGACCCCCTGCACTAGAGAGGGATTTTGCCATTTCCCCACTTCAGGGCGTGTAGGTTTTTGTCCTCTTCTTGGAGGAGGGATCTGCGTAGTAGCAGAAGTTGTACTTTTAAAGACAGTAACAGTAGTACTCTTGTATTTTGTCTGTGGTTGCACGTGCATCCTTTTAGTGACAGGCTTCTTTGTGGTGATCTTGATGGGTGCCAGAGTTTTCTTTTCATAAAATGGCTTTGTTTGCATCAGTGTTGTCTGAGATGGAGTTATTGCTTGGGGTTTATTGACAATGTAGTGACCTGTAAGTAGAGAACATCATTTACATCAGTGGTGAAATACAAATTTTTTTACTACCGGTTCTGTGGGCATGGCTTGGTGGGTCTGGTGTGGCTTGGTGGGCATGGCAGGGGAAGGATACTGCAAAATCTCCATTCCCACCCCACACCAGGAGGAAGAATATTGCGAAACTCCATTCCCACTCACTCTGGGGCCAGCTAGAGGTGGTATTTGCCGGTTCTCCGAACTGCTCAAAATTTCCGCTACCTGTTCTCCAGAACCTGCTGGATTTCACCCCTGATTTACATACATCATTTCTGAATACAGGAGTCAAGGTTGAATGTTTTGCAGCTGGCCAGAGGTTCTTAACAGAAAGAGTAACTGCAAGCAAACTGGATTTCCTCCCAAAAAAACCTACAATGTCTACTCAAAAGTTAGGTGTAGGGCATTGGGACAGATCCAGGTTAGTGGAAGGACTGCCCTATCCTTCATGGTTTTTGCTCAGATGGTACATACTAGCTAAGGCAGCATGCTCAGGGTTCTTTCAATTAAACAGTGCCACCTACTGGGCCCAGGAAATGTGCCTTCTTGTTATTGTGCCTGCTCTCTGGAACAAGATCCCACCTGAAACCTGTCGGCTCCTACCCCGTTTGATGTACTGTAAGGTGCTGAAGATCTGGTTCTTCTCCAAGGCATTTGGTTAAGGTGGATGGAACCCCTTGTTGGATACGTTTTTGTCTATATTTTTTTTACTGAGCAACTGAATCCCATCTTGTTTTGTTCTGTATTGTGTTTTTATTATTTTTAGATTGTGAGCTGCCTATAGTTAGTTTGAGGGTCAGGAGGCACCTAAATTTAAATGAATAAAAGCTAAGCCATCACACCTTCCTTGTCTGATAAATAAGATGAAAGGTAGCATACAGATAACCTTTAAAAATGGGCAATGCTTGCATTTCAGCTAGCCTGGCAGACTGACCCCCAGTTCAGATATGATCACCTTTCATTGAAGTTTATTTTCCCTTATTCCCTTTATTGCCCCTTCTATAGAGACTCACAGACTCATAACACCTTACCTGACTAAATATCCAGGAAACTCTGATCATTTTTATGTAAAACTGTTATTGTTGGATTAATAAGATTGAGTTTCACTAAATGTAGCTAAATTTTGTTATACTGTCTGTAAAATTAGGCAGACTTTGATCACCCATTGATTTCACCATCAACAGTAACATATTTCTATGCCTTGTTCTGTTTGGTTTTCTTCTGTGCTGGTCCAGGGCAGTAAAAAAAATGATCTGATTTTGATTTGATCCCTTTATTCATATCATATTTGCATCACTCTACTGCTTTCTGAAAGAATTGCAGAGAACTGCATTTTAAAATATGATGCTGAATGTTGGGAAATGTTAATCCCTTGTTTATGTGGCTACAATTTCCAGGAAGAGGAACAAAAATGATTATGTAATTTAAACATGTCACAATATGTTAGATTTGACTAACATACTATTTCAGTCATTTGATACCAAAACAAAACAAAGTAACTTGAACTGGGAAGTTTGATGGGAGATTTAAAAATCTGATGCACTAATCCCCTCTTAATTTCTGAGTAACCATTGCTATGTAGAAACTACAGTCATTTGTTTTTTCCCCAATCTAGTCATAGGATGTGTTAATCTTACTTTGAAATGGGCACTGAATTAAAGCAGGCTATTTTATGAAATAGCCATTTATTTACAACCCACATCTTATAGTAAGTGCAGCCTTCTAACGTGAATATCCTTCTCTTGCTTTTACTTTTAAAATACTGTTTCATTATATCATCATAAATGTAGCAGGTGCTACATTATAGAAATATTGTATAAATTATTAAGACTCTGATGGTTTAGATAACTTAAACTTTTTTAAAAAAAGAAGAAAAAAGGTCTTGTGAACTATGATTTCAAAAATGTTAATGTGGATACGTATAAGGCTGCTTAAATTATGAATCTAGAGCTGAGGGTAGCATTTATTTGTACTAGGAAAGCACCTTATTTCAGTAAATACAATCAGCATATCCAACATTCAGAAGTTTATAAAAAGCATTTGTGTTAAATAAACAATTGGGTTTAACATTTAGCAAAAATCCATTTTAACAGCTATCCATCCTTCGGGTGTTAATGAGCTGTTTCCCAAGCATTCATCTCTGATTATTTAAATACAGGTTTTCATACTTACAATTCAACTCATCAGATCCATCATGACAATCAAGATTTCCATCACAGACTTGTTCTTTTACAATGCATTTGCTGTTATCCGAGCAGGCTTGAAAAGGCTCTGAGCATATCACGGCTTTGATGCACACAGTATCGCGTTCTAAAATGTACCCCGTGGTGCACCAGCAACTTCGGCCTTGTGGATTTGGTAAACAGATCTGACTGCATCCCCCATGCTTTTCCGAACAACCATTTCTACCTAGAAACCACAAGACAAAAAATAATTGCTTCAGTTCTATTTCCCATGCATAATATGGTAAAGTAAGGAAGCATCTACTTGGCAACCTGGCTGCCATGCTATTGACTTGAGAAGTTGACTTGGACCATCTCACCAATTTCAACAGCTGGAACAAGTCAATATATGACAGATACTATTTTTCCAGACGCTATTTTTTCCAGAAGGGTCTCACTTAGCCTAAGGGAGAGAGAGGTTCTCAGTAAAAACAATGACGTTCACATTGATTGATGCTTAGAGAACATCCCACTTTTTGTGTGCTTAAAACTTAAAACTTTTGCTTTACCAAAAAGATACCAAAGAATGTTATTGTTCAATGTAGTCCAGATATCCCATGACAGGGGTGTCAAACTCGATTTCATTGAGGGCTGCATCAGAGTTGTGTTTGACCCTGGGGGGCCCGGGTGGGTGTGGCCAGGGTGAGCGTGGCCAGCTTGACATCACTCGTATTGGGGGCACCTCTGGTGGCCTGAGTGCTCTGCCAGCAAAAACAGTCTCCTGGGCTCTGATTTTGGCTGCCATGGCCTCCTGCAACACTCTGCCAGAAAAAAACAGAACTCGGGAGTCTGATTTCGCTGGCAGAAGCACCGTGGGCCAGTCCTTTGCTGTTTCCAGGGTGGCCCCACGGGCCAGATCTGGGCCCCAAGCCTTGCGTTTGACATCCCTGTCCTATGACTTCTCAAAGTTATAATGAACTTTACCTTGTTGGTATAGTTTGCTGTAGATCTTTATATCCACAAGTTTCAGATTTGTTTGAAACCACCAGTTTTCTACCGTGTCCAGCTGACTATGCCACACCTTTATTGCATCTGTTAGGAATAAAGTTAATCAGGTCGGAGAAAATATTTTACTGCTGCACAGAGTATCGTTATCGATACTACATAACACTAGTATTATTATCTGACTGGAATCTGTTAATTTCTGAGCCAGTTGGGATACAATACAGGTAGTGCTTGACTTACAGCCACAATTGAATCCAAAATTTCTATTAGGTGAGACAATTCTTAAGTGATTTTTGCCCCATTTTATCACCTTTCTTGCCACAGTTGTTGAGTGAATCACTGCAGTTGTTAAGTAAGTAACGCAGTTACTAACTTCCCGACTTCTCCATTGACTTTGCTTGTCAGAAGGTCATGAAAGCTGATCACATGACCCTGGGACACTGCAACCATCACAAAAATAAGTCAGTTGCCAAGGAGCAGCTACATTTTGATCATGTGACCATGAGGATGCTGCAACAATTGTAAGTGTGAAAAACGGTCATAAATCACGTTTTTCAATGTCGTCGTAACTTGAATGGTCACTAAACTAACTGCTGTAAGTTTAGGACTACCTGTATCATAATAGATTATAATAGTCTAATAACTAGACTGAACACTGCATGAACACTTGCCAATAATATATTAATATAGTTGGAGGCAAGTTTTCAATCTGATTTTATAAAGTATTTTTTCTGCAAGTATTCACATAAAAACCTGACATCTGGTTCCCTTGATTCTATATGTCATGTCATTATTCTGAGTCAAGTAAATGACCCAAGCGACACACTGCTTAATATATTATGATTGAGCCGCAGTGGCACAGTGGTTAGAGTGCAGTACTGCAGACTACTTATGCTGACTGCCAGCTGCCTGTAATTTGGCAGTTTGAATCTCACCAGGCTCAAGGTTGACTCAGCCTTCCATCCTTCCGAGGTGGTAAAATGAGGACCCAGATTATTGGGGGCAATATGCTGACTCTGTAAACCGCTTACAGAGAGCTGTAAAGCACTGTGAAGCGGTATAATAAGTCTTAAGTGCTATTGCTATCTGGGACACAGCGCTTCCCCTTTCCTTGGGAATGTCCTATACCCATGATGGCGAACCTATGGCATGCGTGCCACAGGTGGCAAGCGGAGCCATATCAGTGGACATGTGAGCATTGCCCTAGCTCAACTATGGCGCGCATGTGCGTGCTGACCATCTGATTTTCAGGCCTTCTGGTCCCACTGGAAGTCAGCAAAGAGGCCATTTCTGGTCTCCGGAGGGCCTCCGGGGTGTGTGTGAGGAAGGCCATTTTCACCCTCCCCGGGCTCCTAGAAAGGCTCTGGAGCCTGGGGAGAGCAAAAAAATGGGCCTACTGGACCCACCATGCCATTGCATGCCAAAAGTGGTGGGAGCATGGGGGGGGTCACGCGTGCATGTAGAGGGCACATTGAATTATGAGTGTGGGCACACGCGCGCAATTCCCCCGCACTCCCCCCGCTTTGGGCCCCCGACGGCAAAAAGGTTAGCCTTCACTGTCCTATAGGGTTTCTATAATTCAAGCCTGCTTACGATTGCGTGCTGCTGTTGTCCAGAACATCTTTCCATCCCCTATTGTGAAGAGCGTAAGGCCATGTATTCCTCTCCGAATGAGTCTGTGCCCAGAGCCATCTAGACGAATGCTTTCCACAGAACCTTTTGCTATAGGAAACAGAGCCTAGTCAGAAAAGTACGGTAATACAATATGAAAAAGGAATTGCACAAGATCAAAATAAAATAGATATCCTGTTATCTCTGGTAATCCTTTATGGACTTTTCTTGAAACAGGACTGAAATTATGAGGTTTTTTTATGGATTTGTTTTATAGATAAAAAGAGATAGGATATCGGAAGAAGACATCATTTGTTGCATTTTAAAAGAAATGGATAAGTTACTTAAATTGTGAGGAATGTGAGAAGTAGTTTTTTATATTTGTCTTCTTTATTGCATTTTTATTTTCTATTTCTCTATTATTTTCCTTTCTCCCTTTTCTTTAGGGGTTTTTGCTGTTTGTATTAGTTTTTACTATTGTAATTATAATTCTTAATAAAATTACTATTAAAAAAGAAGAACATGTACTAGTCTAGGAGTATGACCAGTTTTTTCATATGCTAGGAAAATAAGATGAACCCAGAGAATTTGATCAACACGTTAGATTGCTTACCTTGATCAGCCCAATAGAGCCAAGTGCCAGAATCCACTATTGTTAAACCAACAGGAATCAGGGATCTCTTCCAGAGTATTCTCCGCCTACTCCCATCCATAGCAGCACATTCTATCGTGGGATCGGGTATGCCATGTTCACCACCTAAATCCACAATGCACATGGATGCAGTTGGGGGATGCACCACCACAATGGTTGGGTTGTACAGACCATCACTAAGTACCACATGCCTATATTTGCCTTCTGATGCTGCCACTTGGACAGAAGAATATTTATTGTCAATCCAATAGATGTTGGCACTTAGCCAATCAAGTGCAAGTGATATCACAGTGCCCTCAACTGGCAGAATCTTCTTCAAAGAGGCTCTTCCAGCATCTTTAATAGCCAGGACTTTTATGAAGTCGTCATTTAAGTCTGAGAAGTACAAAGCAGCACTGCGTACAGAGTAGTCTACAGCCATCAGGTGAGTTACATTAGTCAAGGGGAGAGTGCTGTGCTCAGGAAGAGCCATCTGCCCAGCTGTGGAACGCAGTTTTTTCAGGTAGACCTAGAGTTCAATATTAGAAACAACATTGTTATATTTTCAGCTTACAAGGAGCTATCTGCATTCAGCAATCTGCTCTAAGACAATTCTATCATAACAGAAGCCTAGGACTGCTGAAGCCCATACAGCTTTTGCTACCTTGTGCGATGATAAATGAAAATACTATACAACAGCTTCCATTTATCTCTGTAACACTTGACTACAAGGGGTAAAGTATCACTTTCCAACAGTATTTCAATAAGATGTTAACAAAAAGTGGCTAACTTTTGACTGAGTCACTCTTTTTGAAAAAGGTATATGTTTGTGGGGGTTCTCGGGAGAGCTCTGTAAAAATTAACATGCAGTCAACAGCATTTACTTGTTACTAAGAAAAATTCTGATGGAAGCCACTTTGCTGTGCCACCCAATTAAACAGTTGTAAGAACATTTCATTTGGGCAACTTGGTTTGCAGCTACCTTATTCTCATTACTATCCAGTTGAAAGCAATACCTGGGTAACATCTGTCTGGGCAACCAGTAACATGAATGCTGACTCCTTTAATGGAATGCAGGTCTTTCCATCACTTGATAGCACAAATTCAAGTGGGCAATGGCAGCTTCCTCTTTTGCTGGGGCTTAAGAGACACAAATACGAACATCCAACTTCTACACATGGATTAGAGGCTGCTGGCTGCAGAACTTCATGCATCACCTAAAAGCCAAATTTCAAGAGCGTGAGAATGTTACACTAGGAGTTTCAGGGCATCTCTATTATGCACTTTGTATGTTCCTCCTCAAAAATGATTAAAGGAATGCACATTGTGTATATTATATTCCATTATTTTCATCCACCGTCCACTTGTATCAACATGGCAAAAATCTGAGTGTTTCAAAAAAGCAGTCAATCTACTTTATGACTGACTGTGTTTTCTTTCAGTTGATAGGACTCTTAGATCTGTCTCCAAATCTATAACTGGTATGTTACTACCGTATTTTTCAGAGTGTAAGATGCACCGGAGTATAAGACACACCTTAGTTTTTGGGGAGGAAACTAAGAAAAAAGCTGATTGGCAGGTGGATCGATTTCTCCGAATACCCCCAATCAGCTGTTTCCAGAGGTGAATTTTAGCAACAGGTTCCTTGGTTGTGAGCTCTGTGCCTTTCTTTTTTTTCTGCCTCTAAAAGCCTCTGAAACAGCTTCACAAAAAACGCCTCTGAAGCTCTGTTTGGGGGCTTCTTTTCTGAAGCTCTGCTTGGGGGATTTTTTTCTGAAGCTCTACTTCTGATGCTTTTTTCAGCCTCTGAAACCTCCATTTGAGAAGCTGGGCAGGGCTACATTCAGAGTATAAGATGCACCCAGATTTTCACCCTCTTTTTTGGAGGAAAAAGGTGCGTCTTATACTCCAAAAAATACGGCATTTTCTTTCTCATCTTTCAATTTTCAGAGCCATACATCACCACAGGAAAGACCATTGATAACAAAGATTTTTTTTAAAAGGCCAAGCAATATCATTCAAATATCCTTATTCTTCACAATTTTATATAACTTTGCCATAGTCTTTTTTTCCTACCATGTTTATGAGTCCAAGAAAACAAAACAATGTTATCATCTTCACTTCTTTGCCTGCCATCAAGTGTATGATCACTATAAGCATACTGGTTGACATTACCTTTACCTTCTTAATGTTCAATATCAACCAACTTCCCCCCCCCATTTATCCCCTACGAAGGGAGATTGAGCAAAAGAAATAAACCAATTATATTAATAGAGGAGAAATTTCTGAAATAAAAAGGGTTGAATGAAAGAACGTAAGATCTATGAAAGGTCCCGTTCATTTTAGAAATACAGGTAGTCCTTGTTTTACAACCACAATTGAGTCCAAAATTTTTGTTGCTAAGTGAGACATTTGTTAACTGAATTTTGCCCCATTTTACGACCTTTCTTGCATATATCTTAGAGGCCTTTGGAGGCTTCATTGCCTTTATACCTCTGTGGACATTACTGTTGATCATTGAACTAACCAGCCAGGCTATCATCGCAACCAGTGGTCCCCAACCTTTTTATCGCCGCGGCCCGCTGAGCGCGCGCAGGGGTGGGGGCACGGCCCAGGAGCTTTTGCGCACGGCCCATTGCGCACGGCCCAGGAGCCTTTGCGCTGCAGCATTCATATCCCCCGGCCGCTGCGCGGCCCGGTGCCAGGTACTCCACGGCCCGGCACCGGTCCGCGGACCGGGGGTTGGGGACCACTGATCGCAACAACCTTTGCCAACTATATTGTGCAACCAGTCTTCCCTTCTTGCCAGCCTCCGTACATTGCTTGCCATCTTATTGCCGCTGCTTGTGTATGAATATACCTTGCATTATTCCTTACTATTACCAGATAAACCTTATTTTAGAATGCCAGGCCTCCTGCAAAAACCGCTAGGTTTGGAATTATTGTAATATTTTTAGGGCAACTAGCTTAGCAAGAAATATCTAAGTCAGGAACTTCTGCTAGAATAAAGGAGGTGTGTAAGGCTTTTTTCCTTAAAGTACAGCTTAGAGGTAGTTTTCTTCTGACTTTCAATTAGGACAACAAATTAGGGTCTATCTATGACAAATCGCCATGGCCAACTTGCCACGACCAACTCATCACAAAACAATTCGTCATGGCCAAATCACTGTGGGACAACTTGCTGCAGAACATGAGTTACACTAATATCAATGAAATGGTGGAATATAATAAAGAACAGATGCAGAAGGAGGAACAAAATGAAATGTGAATGACAAAATTTAAAATAATTTTTATTTATTTTTAATAATTAAATTGAATTGTTAAATTGTCTCGAGGCGAGTTGTCCTGTGGCAAGTTGGCCGTGGTGAATTATCCCACAGCAAGTTGGCCATGGTCAGTTGGCTACAGTGAGTTGGCCATGGAGAGTTGGCAGTGATAAGATGGCTGTGTTGAGTTGTCCCATTCCAAACAAATTATGCTATGACCAACAGTAGTATTTCCTATAAATGCTTTATTCTTGGTCAAAATTCTATTATCAGTTACAATACTGATCAGTATTGATGCAGCCCTAGTCTGACAAAATATGAGGCTTGGCTCATAGAGATGCTAATATTTGAAGATTCAGGGCAAATAAACTTGCCTTAACATTTATTTATTCCAAGCTAGAAACATCCCCTTGGCAAAGTAAAATAAAAACAGGCACTTGCTCCAGTGATCAACCTTTCCACAATGTGTGTACTATTTATGTGATACCTTTAGTCCATATGGTTGTCCATGACTCTTTAGGAGAACTGTTCTATTTTTGGCTGTCCTTTTGTCTATCTTCTGTACTATCCTTGTTTGCATGTCAGACCAATAGACATAGTCTTCAAAGATACTCACTGAGAAGGGACTATGTATCTCATCCAGCTGAAAAATCTGAGAGAAAAATATTGTTGTTAAGAGATGCATCACAGCTCAGGGACTGAGATCTTATTTTCAAACAAATAAAAAGATCTGGAAGTCAGACACATTCCCACATTTATTTCCACAGCTCTGGTTAGATATGGAATTCTGAAACAACATAGAATGCTACCAAGAGAAGAGTAAGATTACTCTTACTCTTATCAGAACATTATCAGAAATTACTCTTTCCTGTAAAACAAGCAACTCAAATAAATTCTTGCCTGTTTCCAGCTTAGTCAAGTTTATGTACAGTAGGCAATACCTTCATATCGCTACCATCCAAAAAGGCTGAGCCAATGGAGTGAAACTTGTCATCAGACCAGAAAATTCTCCAGCTCAAGAAGTCAATGGCTATGCTTGTGGGCCAACCAATTCCATCATCAATTAGCACTTCTTTATTACTTCCATCCATCCCTGCTTTTTTGATTTTGGATTCAACGCTTATTTCACACCAATACATAAATCTAGGAAAGAGAAAATAACATTATATATTTTTATAGAATGGAATTCAAATCACTATGCCTTACAGTGCTTTCTAGAAGGGTTATTGACCACCAAGTTAGATGGCCTTCATTGTATATCTTCGTTAGGGTACCAGACAAGGTGTCCCACTGGTATCTCAGATGATTTCAATTTGAAGGAATATTAGCGTCAGAATTCTTTTGGCTAATGTCTCTTCATTTGAATCCTACATTCTTAGGAATTTGAAGTTAGATCACCACTATCTTTCTATCCAGTCATGCATCAGATCTACAGTTTCAGCACAATTATGGCATCACATACCTTAGCTCCCATTAAGGATGGAGCTTGGGGGAGGGTGGACAACTCTGTTAAAGTTTAATACATCTGGGGTCTAAGCCTAACCATTCAGACCATGTGGGCCATTTCATTTGCATTTAAATAGTATTAAAGCCAAACTAAATAAAATTTTATTTATTATTTTGCATCCTAATAGACTGCGCCCCATAGGCAGTAGAATAGGCAGTAGAACAACTGTTACATAGCAGGCCAAATAAATTTCATGATCAGAACATCAAAATCTGTGAACAGTCTTGCCTTTGTTTTTTAAATTTTGTATCTACTGTGGTTAATATTTGAATATTTATCACTTTTATTGTTAATTGCCCAGAATTGCTTTGCAAAATGAAGTGGGCAGCATATAAATTTAATAAATAATGAATAAATCAAGCAGAATCAATAGAGCTGTACTCCTAGTTTCTTCTCTCTAAAAATATCCATTTGCCTTATCAATTATGATTCAATCACACAATTGGATAGACCTGACCACACATCAACATGAACCCAGACAATGTTTCCACCCTCTGAAGTATCTTCCCTAAAAAGACAACATTAGTGACTTAATAAAAGTAGATCATTGTGGACGGACTCACTTGTCCAACTCATTTCTGAGATCTATTTCTAATTCTTTTGAACCATTCTGACAAGCCCAAACTTTGCACAAGCAAAATATAAAAGGCTTACCCATCCAGTGGGTGGAGAGCTAATGACCGTGGTTGCTCCAGATCCTCAAGAACCACCGTATAGACAGGATTTCCCTTCCAAGTGCTATTTAACCATGTAGCCAAGATCTGTCCCGAGGTACCATCAGTCCAGTAAAGATTCCTTCCTAACCAGTCCACTGCTATACTGTCAGATTTGATGCCTATAATCAGATGTTTGAAGTAACAGAAATGAATCTACACAAGTTTCCAATCTATCACAAAAGCTAGGATCTCAGTGCCAAAAAATAAAATATTTTTTTTTAAAAAAATTAATTACCATGTATTCCAACTTTCAAAATAAGCAAATACATTTTTGCTTTTATCTGCCGATTTCTGGTGATAAATAGCTAAGATTTACAAATGTTTGAACAGGAAATATCAGCCAACATCTCCTATTTAGTAAGTAATTACAAAGCAGAATTTCATTACAAATTATTTTTTAAATAGCCATATAAGAGAAAAGACATCCTGTTCAGAGGTTTCCAAGCAGAGTACCTCTAGTTTAAGGCTGAACAGTTACAACTTAGCTCCAGGTAGGATTGTTCATTGTTAACAGTGCTTGAAATCCATCTTCTTAGGCAATTCTCAAAAATACTCTTACTTTATGACCAATACTCATAAAAGGATGCTTTTTTAGGGGCCAGCTCTGCTGTTACTGTCCTCTATATTAGTGTACACTGGAGGAGCCTTTACATTTATAGATTAGAAGCTGCAGATTTCAACAATCACCCATTCTACGGCAAGGGATTCTTGGCTTCTGAGTAATTGTCCCAGGTGACACATAATCTTCCTTTGCCATTCATGAGGGACTTTAGTAGGATAACCTCATCTGTAATATGAGACTTTGTCAACTTGTGTGTTTTCTTCCCAGAGAAACTTGATGAAATCTTTCCTTCAGTTTATCAGCTAAAACTTGTAGGCAGGATTAGATCTCTGAACCCACCTGGCATTGCTGTTTCTCAAAGTTATTTTGTTATATTATTAAAAGTATCAGTTTAGAAATATGGGCACTCAATTTTTCCTTAGCTTTTTCCTTTTCAATATAAGTGGATTTGAATTTCACCTTGTCTCGGGTGAACCTGTGAAGCTTCCTAAGCATGTGAGAGTGCGAGTTAGCTTCAGCAGTCAAATATGAGTTCTACCAATAGTTTAACTTGCCAAAGTTACAATAAAAATTAGTTTTGTCCTAAGCCACTAATTTTTTAAAAAACTGTCCAAACATCTGAAAATATATTAAGACCCACCTTTTATTAGAGTTCCCTTTTCCTTGGTTTTCATATCAATCCACTTAATACTTTCTGCATTGAGATTCATCCAAAAGACTGTCTGTGATACAAAATCGTAGTCAATGGAAAAGATAATGACGTCATGATCAACTCTCAAGATAACATCTTCCTTCATGGTCCTTAATTCGAATACGAGTAAGTCAAACTGAACTGCAACTAGCAGTGATGGCTCGGAACCTATGGCAAAGACAAAACTAGTTACTTTCCATGCAAAATATGTATAAATTACAACCTCCCAACTATGTAAGTTAAGGGAGAAGAGGTAGGAAATGCTTTAACAAGTCACCTTTTAATGAGCGATGATGTTCATTCTTCCACTCTATTCTTTGTTTTCTATTATTTAACACTACACTCAAATTTAGACACAACAAATATACACACAAAACAGAAAGATTCCAAAACCATTTGAGACAAACTTCAAAATATTTCACTACAGGCCAGATGGTGGGTTGCCTTGTTTTTGCTGATAAGAACAGAGGCTATTAACCAAATAATGGAAGACTTCCAACATCATTCTTGAAAAATGGTGGATACCTTTGACGATTAGTCTGAAGAGGCAATCCTAAAAAATAAAAACATGGGAAAACTGGGCAACTCCCATGACTTTTGTTTGTTTTCGGTTGACTTTTTATTTTATGGAAAACCTCACCTCTCTTAAATTCAGGCTTGTCTTCTGCTTAAGATACTATTTTGCTCTAGGGAATTATTCAAACTTAATTCTTTGCCTCTCAGGTTTTCTCCAGAGGGCTTCTAAAGTCATTTCATGCTGAATGCTACCTGCCATTCAGCCCTACCAAGAAATTGCTAAAGTTGCAGGGAAGGGGCATTGTTCCTAGTGCCAACCTGTTACTGGCTGCAGAATGGCTGCTAATTCTCATTGCTCTGAGATCTGAGTTATAGAAAAAGTTATTGCTTTTGCTAATGTTCCTGCAAGTTAGATCATTTGTGGGCCTAGGACAGTGATGGCGAACCTTTTTGGCACCAAGTGCCTGAACCGGAATGTGCGTGCACGGGTGTGCGCAGCGCGGCCACTGGAGCCCCGGAAATTCAAATACCAGCTGGCTGGTGTGCATGCACACGCCAGGCACCTGGTCTTCAGGTTTTCGGTGTGTGCATGTGCACATGCCAGCTAGTTTTTGCGCGGAACCATCTTACTGGCTCCGCCTCCCTGCGGCAGGGTGTAGCGGTTCGAAGGTCGAGACGAAGGAGAGAGTGATCAGATCATGACAAGGGCTCGGTGACTATATCCCCTATCTCGAGATCACTCAACCACTGTCCAGAGACAAAAACCAGATCCAGCGTGTTCCCCCCTGTGTGGGTAGGGCCATGAATTAACTGGGTCAGGTCCATAGCTGTCATGGAAGCCATGAACTCCCGAGCCACCTCAGACGCCTCGCCCACAGACGGTAGGTTGAAATCCCCCATGACCATAAGCCTGGGGATATCAACCGCCACCGCGGCGATGATGTTGAGTAGCTCGGGCAGGGCTGCTGCCACGTGGCAGGGAGCCAGGTACGTGATCAGCAAACCCATCTGAACCCCGTGGCCCCATTTCACAAGGAGGGATTCACAGCCGGTCGTCTGAGGGGCAGTGGCCTCCCTCGGTTTCAGACCTTCCTTAATGATAACCCACCCCTCCCCTGTGACCTCGGCTGATGGAAAGCAAGGAAACCTGGAGGGCACATTTCAATGAGGGGAACCCCCCCCCTCCTGGCCCAACCAGGTCTCCGTAACACCTGCCAGGTCCGCACCCCCCTCCTGAATAAGATCACAAATGAGGGGGGCTTTATTTACTATGGATCTGGCATTGCACAGCATCAGCCGAAGGCCCGGACCCTGAGGGTCTATGCAACCTGGGAGACGGGTGGAGCTTTGGGGGCTGGAGCACGCCATTGCTCGTAAACAGCGAGTGCGCGCTCCCCTAACATATCCCCCCAGAGATACGGAGGATCCTGGATCTGCGCACCTTCTGCCGCACTGTGAAGACCTTTTTATTCCATCAAGCGGGCTTGGCCTAATCTCCTCCCTCTTTTAATATGTAAATTTTAATCTGTTTTTAAATTATTGGGGTGTTTTAATCTGTCTGGGCCAAAATGATTTAATTTGATTTTATCTGGTTTTTAAATTTTGTGTATTTATGTATTTTATTGCTTGGCTGTTCACCGCCCTGAGTCCTTCGGGAGTAGGGCGGTATACAAATCAAATAAACTAAACAAACTAAACTAAACTTTTGTGTAATCCTAATGTATACACTCCCCTAAAAATCCAAGCACCAAAATGAACACAAATGAACAAGAGAAACAATACAGTGAAACTTTGGAAAAAAGTTATATTTAGTGATATTGTAATATAACTAAAATATTCTTTAGACCTCGACTGAATGTGGTACCTTCCCAAGGAAAGGAACCCACAGAGTTTGGGAAATCCTGATCTAAGAAGTTAGAAGTCTTTGCCCAAAAGGTAAAGGTTCCCCCAGTCCAGTTGGATCCAAGAGTCTAGGGGACGGTACTCATCTCTATTTTTTACCCAAGGGAGTCAGTGTCATCTGAAGACATTTCCATGGTTACGTGGCCAGAATGACTATATGCTGTAGTGCACAGAATGCTGTTACCTTTCCACCAATGTGATACCTATTTATCTATTTGCATTGTCATGTTCTCAAACTGCTAGATAGGCAGGAGCTGGGGCAAGTAACAGGAGCTCACCCCATTGCGTGGTGTTCGGGTCTCAAACCCAGTCTCCAGCCGAGCTTTTGCACCCTTCTTATTCACCTAACAGCTCTCATATCTCTCAATACATCCATCCAGCTTAATAGTACGAAGCCAAAGGAATTTATTTCAAGGCTTCTTACCCAGAAGGCAAAGCTTTCTATGTTACATTTGACTTCAAAAAAAGTTTACACGTTCACTAAATTTGAATCATATAGATAATCAGTGGAAAGTCAATCAATGGATGGGAAGAATCTTACCAATTACTTTACATGTGTGGTTATCAGGCTCCAGTAAATATCCAGGGTGGCATGTGCAGTGGTAACTGCCTTCTGTATTGACACAGGTCTGGCCACATTTATCAACTGCCAACTCTTTGCATTCATTGATGTCTTTGCAAGAGTGCCCATCACTTCTTAGGTTGAACCCCTCATTGCAAGCGCATTGCTGAAAATTAGAAAACAGGCATTATTATTTATGTAAATTTTCACAACTTCTCTTTCTCACTCTGTACTCCGAGGGTTGCTGCTGGAAACACAGAATCCAAATACAAATTGAGATTTAATTTGCAAGTATGTGCTTAAGTAATACTTTTGAAGGCATTGGGTTTTTTTTTCCAATTTTTTTTTACTAAAGAATTATTTTACAAAGTAAAACAATTCAAGTTTAAAGAAAAAAAAGGAGAAAGTGATAATAGAAATGAAAGAAAGACCAAGGAAAGAAAGAAAAAGAACAAAAGATATAAAGAGGTGGCTTCCAGTTTTCTTTACAAAAGTTACAAATGCATTTATATTTATCCTCCTGCTCTAAGGAAGGGGTGTCCAACCTTGGCAATGTTAATTTTATTGGCTGGGGGAATTCTGGGAGTTGAAGTCCACATGTCTTAAAGTTGCCAAGGTTGGACACCCCTACTGTAAGATTACATTGCGGCTCTCCTTTCCACACTTTCAGTCTGTTTGCATTGCTTAATGCTGCTTTTATGACTTAAAGAGTAATAATCTCACCAGGATTATCTATCAGTAACTGCTTTGAATTCTTGTCAAATTATGATTAGGTCATCAACAAGATAATTTAACTCCTGAAGCTTTTCTGGTCTCTTTTTCTTTCTCACATTTTTCCAAATATCAGGGACTTCAACAACTCTTGCCTTTGTATTGCTTGTTCAAAATATTTTAGTTGTAGTTTAGTTACCAACACTTCCAATGAACAATCTATTTTCTAAAAGGCGAAAGATTTATACGATCTGAAGAGAAACCAGAGTATTCTTTTGACCAGAGTGTCAAAAGAAAGTCTTCCAAAAATCGGGGAAGAGGATAAAGAAATACTTAATAAAGAAATAACGATGACAGAATTAAGAATGGTAATATCAAAACTTAAAAAGAACAAATCCCCAGGCCCAGATGGACTTCCAGGGGAATTTTATAAAAATTCGGATTTGGGAGAAATTTTGTTACCAAAGTTGTTAGAAATTTATAATGAGGCCCTAACAGAATCCAAAATTCCAGAATCATGGAGAGAGGCATATATTACTCTCCTCCAAAAAGAAGGAGAAGACCCAAAATTAATTAAAAATTACAGACCGATATCCCTCCTGAATACGGACTACAAAATCTATATGGGTATTTTAGCAGGAAGGCTAAAAATAATTTTGAATAAATTAATACACAGTGACCAAAATGGATTCCTCCCTGGGAGGCAAATCAGGAATAATACAAGGATGATAATAGACATATTGGAATACTATGAGGAACACCCGAACAAAGAAATGGCATTGGTCTTTGTCGACGCCCAAAAGGCATTTGACAATCTTAATTGGCAATTTATGAAACAACAAATTATCCAAATGGAATTCGGATCAAATTTTGTCAATACGATATCCACAATCTATCAAAAACAAAAGGCTAATATATTACTGAATGGAGAACTAACTAAGGCTTTTCAAATTAGAAAAGGGGTCCGACAAGGGTGCCCTCTATCCCCACTTCTATTTATCTTAGCACTAGAAGTATTCTTGAGAAAGATTAGGAACAATAATGAAATAAAGGGTCTGACAATCAGAAAAGAGATATATAAGACACAGGCATTTGCAGATGATGTGGTATTAATCATGGAAGAACCATTAGAATCAGGCACTAAAATTCTGGAAGAATTGGGCAATTACGGGGAGGTAGCAGGCCTTAAATTAAATAAATCCAAAACTAAATTATTAACAAAAAATATGACGGAGGCAAGGAAAAAAGTACTGGAAGAATCAATGGAGATCCAAATCGCCAAGAAGGTAAAATACCTGGGGGTCTGGATTTCATCAAGGTGCTCGGCCCTCAGAGAGGATAATTATTTACCATTGATTAGAAATATTAAACAGGATCTGGAAAAGTGGGGAAGACTACAGATATCATTATTAGGCAGAATCGCGGCAATAAAAATGAGCATATTACCCAAGTTATTGTATCTATTCCGAACGGTCCCTGTTAAATTAGATAAAAAATTCTTTCTGGAGCTCAATAGCATCATCAGGAAATTTATTTGGGAGGGAAAGAAACCAAGGATAGCAATTAGGAATTTACAGGACAAGAAGGAAAGAGGGGGTTTCGGATTACCTAAATGGGAGTTATATCAAAAAGCTGCAAACCTAGTATGGCTGAAAGAATGGGCAACCCTAAGAAATAAAAGACTGTTAACTCTAGAAGGGTATGATCTCCAGAAGGGTTGGCATGCATATCTCTGGGATACTGGGAAGAAGATAAAAACTTACTTCCATAGACATAAAATAAGGGAGATCTTGATACAAATATGGGGAGAGATGAGACAGAAGCACTATAGGAAAATTCCGAGATGGCTTTCCACCATGGAGGCTATAATATATCCAAATGTATTAGAAATGGGTAAAACGTTCAGATACAATGAATTATTAGATGGGGGAGGGAACCTTAAAACAAGGGAAGAATTGATGGAACAAGGTATTTCTATAGACTGGTGGCCATATAACCAAATTAAATCCAGATATAAAAAAGATAAGGAGGAATTTGGCATTGAAATGAGCATAAATGGATTTGATAAGATATGGATGGGTACGGACGACAAAATTTTAGCTAAATTATATAATTACTTATTGGAGTACGATATGGCAGAGGAAGTAGTTAAAGAACCGATGTTAGCATGGGCCAAAAATATAGGACAGAATATAAATTTGAACGAATGGGATTCAATATGGAATAATAACCTTAAAATGACAAAGGCGACGGCTTATAAGGAAAACCAATACAAGCTGTTTTATAGATGGCATATGGCCCCAGCCAGGATAGCGAAGATCTACCCCAATTCGAGCCCTAAATGTTGGAAATGTGACCATCAGCAGGGTACTTTTTATCATTGCTGGTGGACATGTAATCAGGCACAAAAATTCTGGAGGATGATATGGGTGTGGATTAGAGAAATAATAAAAGAAAATTTTGATTTTGACCCAAAAGCTTTTCTCCTGGGAATTTTGAAAACTGAATATGCAAAAAAGAAAAAGTATTTAATTATACATATTCTGACAGCCGCTAGAATTTCCTTTGCCCAGTATTGGAAAGAAAAACAAATACCACCTCAAGAACATGTTATTGGAAAAATATTGGAGTGCGCCGAAATGAACAAATTGACTTCAGAAATTAATGACAGAGAAGATTCAGAATTTTATAGCGTGTGGGACATGTGGTACGAATGGATGGGGGAAAGAAATAAAGAAGGTAATAGAGATTAAATTTTAACTAATTAACAAAATCTATATGAATAGTATTAGATTTAGTCTTAGGGAGTTGAGCACTATTATTTTTAAGTGTTTGAAATTAAATCTAGCTTCAAGAAACAATATCAACAAAAGACAAGCAATAATGTATGTAGATGTATATATGTATATAACTACACCAATGAACCGAAAATGTACCGATTGTATCACTATATGTTATAATAAAATCAAATTTAAAAAAAAAAAAAAAGAACAATCTATTTTCTTTTTCCTAGTTTTAGATTATTGGTTCTCACAATCCAGGTTATTCTCAGACATGGTCTCCAAAACCAGAGTTTGAAAGCATTACTTCTTTAGTCAGCCAATCAAACTGTAATGTAACTTTTACATTACAACCGGGAAAACTATTGTCTTGATCATATATATATATATATATATATACCTTTGTTGCCAGCAAGATGCCTCTGCATTTTATAATACTTTGTCCAAATCTGTTATACTGGTAATCTACTCCCAAATATTTTCTCATTTTCTCATGGCTACAATCACTATCCTTGTAAAAAATTTTAGCTTAAGATGACAAAGCCTGTTGCTATAATAGTAACAATGAGTCCATATTGTATTATTATTTGAGAATGGCCATCTATTTTTCCTATTCTAAAAGAATTGTAGAATAGAGCCTAGGAAGAAGCAAATCTCCTTGATCTTAACCCATTGCTTTGCTTCTACAATACATTTAGTTTAATATATACATGTTGTCCATTTTTAAACAGTAACATCATCAACATTCTAATGCTGGTCTTTACTTACAGGCCCACTAGGAGACTTGTAACAAATGTGAGCACACGATTTTTGGCATGGCATGGCACAATATCTGCCTTCATCCATTCCATCTTGGCAGTCAGATTTCCCATCGCAGACCAAAGTGTAATTGATACAGGTATCACCACACTGAAATTCATAGCTATGGCATTTCCTGGGCTTACCTGGAAAAGCAGAGGATTTCAAGATTCTAGTTTTAGTGCAATTATAAACAAAATGACCATTGAAAACTAATGAAGCATAAGCCAAATTCAATATGTCTTTTCATTTGATTGATCTGGAATGGGGTAGGTAAGAAGAACATAAGTCAACAAAGAACTTGAAGAAAAATCTGGAACTTTGTTGTTATAGATGTTGACAGAAGCAAGACTGCTCTATGCATAAAACAGAAAGTTTTTATTTCCTAATTTCCACAATGGAAGAAGAATGGCTGGAAACTGATGGAATTAGCTGAGATGGCCAAATTAACTGCTTTAATCAAAGAAACGGATACATCCAGGGGTGAAATGCTCCCGGTTCGGACCGGCTCGGGCGAGTAGGTAGCGATGGTGGCAGGCAGTTTGGAAAACCAGTAGCAAAAATCCCTGCCCCCGCCTCCCATACCCAGCTGAGCCACGTGATCATCAGATCCTTTTTTTCTTTTAAATGGTTCTGACCAGCCAAGCTCTGATGATTCCAGTTGAGTTGCCTGCTAATCAGGCAACTCAGCTTGGATCGCCAGAGCCATGTAAAAAAAAACAAAACTTTTTTTCTTTTAAATGGCTCATAGCAAAAATCCCCCCCTCCCCCCCTCAGCTTGCTTACCTTAGCTGCTGGTCGCAACGCCTTGCTGTAATCCCTGCAAATCCATTGCATCAGCAAGCAATTGAATCTCCCTGCCTGCAATCAAGCAGGTGGGGAGTTATTGACTTCAACTCCCAGAATTCCTCAGCCAGAAAAGCAAAGTTGGCTGAGGAATTCTGGGAGTTGAAGTCTACAAGTCTTAAACTTGCCAAGGTTGGAGACCCCTGTTCAATTGGGTAAGTTTTTTTCCCCTTTGGGAGCTTTAAAAAAATAGTTAATTGGGGTTTTTTTAGTTGTTCTTTTTTTAGACCTAGCCATTTAAACTCTAGAAAGTTTTAAATTTAGCTACTTTTATATAAAAATAAAAATAAATAAAAATAAAATAATATTTGTGCAACTTTCTGAGATTTAGTGTGTTTCTGTAGTGTTTCACTCTAACTACACAAACACACAAAATCTCACAAAGCTGTATGTGGAATTTTGTGTGTGTAAAGTGTAAAAGTTGGGTTTTTGGGCTTTTTGTGGCTGTGTGAGGTTCCTGCTTGTTGCAGGGACCATTTTGGGTCTAGCACAGCTGCTTTTACATTGTGGGTGAGCCAGTTGTGTTGTGTTGTGTTTTGTAGGTTAAAAAAGGGCAAAGAAGTGACATTGACTTGGCCACGCCTACCTGATCAACAAGCCACGCCCTCCCAGTCATCTTACCACCAAGCCCCGCCCGCTAATTAAGCCACAGCCATAGAACCGGTAGCAAAAAATTTTAGATTTCACCCCTGGATACATCCAATATTGCTTCTGCTTGGAAACCGCATCTAGATTTTGTGCTTGAGATAGAAAAAAAATGAAACTTTGACTTTGGGATTTGCTGATCAGACAAGTTTGCTATAGAAATGGCTAGTACATATTAAGTGTGCAAAAATAAAAAGTTGAGGCTGAAATGTTATCTTTATTCTACTATGCAGAAAAGAGTCAGAAGTTAATGCTGCTCCCTTTCCCCTTTAACCTATACTTTTCTCTCGCTCTCTCTCTTTTCCCCTTCCCTCTTTGCCTACTATTTTCATTTTCATTTATATTTTATACTTTGATGACTTTAATATATTAAAAAAGGAGAACATGAGCTCAACAATCTGGCAAGGACAAATGGAAATAAATGGCAGCGGCAGAAGGATAGTGAGAATGAGATGCCCTATAAATTTCAACTCTACAGGACATTAAACCAAACATTTAAAGACTAACATAGGACTGCTACCATTGTAACTTGGCTCTTGTTTTGCAGAACTTCTCTCTTTTAAGCTAATGCCTCATAAGAAAGACAGAACCCCACCCCCCACTCCCATTTCAAAAAATAGGACTATTGCACCAACTGCCAGGATGAAGGAAGTTTACATACATCCAATCTCATCAGTCCCGTCTTTGCAGTCATGTTCCCCGTCACAATTCCATTGATCTGGGATGCATTCTAATGAGTTGTGACATTGCCACTGATGGGCACCACAATGTATCTTTGGAAATCCACAGTCCTGTAAAAACCAATCAATCCATCCATCCATCAAGATCTGCTGCTGTACAACAATGAAACATCTGAAATACTTGGGAGACTTGAGATGGTATAGGTTAGCCTCCTACTTGAGCAGGAGGCTGGATGAGAAGACCTCCAAGGTCCCTTCCAGCTCTATTCTATTCTTCTTGCCTGCTGGCAAGGTCAGACTGACTTGGCCTGGAGATGTTATATTGCTGCAGAAAAAATACTATCTGAGCCGTGACACTTTACAGCAACACAGAGAACTTGGGGGAAATGAAAGCAGGCACTATTGAGAAAAAAACTGAAAAATGGTTTCTGTGGGGGGCAGGCAACTGCTTGCTCCTGCCTTCTGATTTGCTGAGAAGTCTGCCTATACATAACATCTCTGTAGCAGTTCAGGGACATTTGGTGACTATGAAAGGGAATATGCCGTGTACTAGCAGTGACTGAAACGTTCACTCTTGACAAGAGCTAAACATCTTGAAAAGTATTCAGAAATAAGCATCACACTTTTTTTTTCTTTTTATGATCCTGTAATCTCTTGTATTGGGATAGAGCCGGGGCAACTGGGTGAAGCTGAGCATTTACTGGCCAGATGCCCTTCCTGATGCCACATGGAGTTCACAGCAGATATTTTTTTTTTGTGCCCTGATAGAGAAACATCTGCCGCTGCCTATGATTGAACCTTCAGCCTCCTCAGGGTGAGGCAATAGTCTTAATCTCTAGGTCACCACACTGCTCAAGCATCACACAATTAAGGTTACTTAATTCTTAATTAAGGCAACGACTGCAATGGAGTGCCCCAGTAGTTTATTCCAGCTGCTGAGTGGTTGAGATGGCATCATATTGTCCTGTTTATCCCAAAAGGACAGCTAGTTTACTTTAGGGTTTTCACTAAGCTAAGATGCTGTACTACTTCATGGTACAAGGAAATAGACTAGCCATTTGTACCTGCTCATCTGACCCATCTTTGCAATCCAGATCCCCATCACAGAGCCATTGCTTTAGGATGCATTCTCCACTTTCATGGCATTTGATTTCATCATTGTAGCAGTGCACTTGTTTGGGGACTGGGCAGTCTTCTTCGTCGGAATGGTCCTTGCAGTTGTAATTTCCATCACAGTGCAAGAAATAAGAAATACACTGCCCGCTTTTACACTGGAAGTGCAGATCACCGCATTTGATCTCAGCTGCAAACAGATAATAATGTTTAACCTTCCCTTGTTTCATGCCACCCCAAAACTTACCCAGACAGCACGAATCAATTAGTAAGTAACAACAGCTTTAAAACCTTTCAAGAGTTTATAAAAGGAATGCTATTTAACTTACATGATAGAAGAGTAATACGTACAGCAAAAGATTTATGTTCCCTGTTTGGCCATGACATTGTAATACCGTGTTTCCCCGAAAATAAGACCCTCTCTTATTTTTTAAAAAATTGCCACCAAAAAAGGCACCAGGTCTTATTTTGGGGGGGATGTTGTTCACTGACTCACCTCACTTGCGCACATCGTCCCCTGCCTCCTTTTTGCTGTCAGAGGCCTAACCCAACCCTAACCCTGCTCTAAGATCACAGACTGCCTTGTGGAAACCACATTTTCCTAGTTATATGAGTGCAGAAGAAGAGTTAGGAAGCCACTGGTCTCAGCCATAAAAGAGTCACAATTATTAGAACGGAGGTGGTATCTGCTTAAGGGTTCCCTTTGTTAAGTTCAAAATGTGGTTTCCACAAGGCAGTCTGTGATTGTAGAGCAGGTAGCAGTTAAACTTGGTGAGGAGTTTTTTGTGTCTTATTTTGCTTTTGTGGCCTATATCCCCTCCCCCCCCCAAAAAAAATAGCTGAGGGAAAATATTTGGTAGAGATGGTACGTATGGTGTGGTAAGAAACCAGGAGACTCTGAGTTCTAGTCCCACTTTAGGCTTGAATCAAGCTGGATGGCTTTGGGCCAGTCACTCTCTCTCAGCCTTAGGATGTAATCAATGGCAAACCACTTCTGAAATCTTGCCAAACAACAACAAAAACATGTGGGAACTAGTCCCAATAGTCTCCAGGAGTCAACACTGACTTAAGGGAATCAAAATAAAAAAAAAAACATGAGACAGGAAAGGCTGTCTTCACTGCATATAACTAAGAACCTGATATGGGAAAAGGGCTTCCTCCAGAAATCTGAGTCCTGAGAAATTTAGGCAATGTAAGTCAATGTCACCAGTTTAAATTTGACTCAGAAAAACATATACAACCAATATAACACTTTGAACCTTCGGACTAACTGTAGCTTATTGTTTATTTCTTTTTCCTAAAGCATCCCAAATAGAGACCATTACCATAATCTAGTGAAGAGGTTATTAGGTAGAGTCGCTCACCTTGTTCGGACTCTATGTTAATTAGCCTACCTCAAAGCTTGACTGCCTTCAGCCATTGACCCACCCCCACAAGTTTTCATCTGATTCAGTGACAAGGAGAAATAGAAATGGGTATCGCTAGCATTTATGTTGCATTTGCCCCAACCCCCTAATCATTTAGCCAAGTAGCTTCAAATGTATTTCAAGGAATTTCCTGTTTATTCCAGCTACAACCTGCCTAGAAAACCAATAATCTAAAAACTGGTTGTTCCTTCTTAGATATCTGTCTTTCTGCACTGGCTTACCACAGTTTTTTTCATCTGCCTCATCATTGCAGTCTGGGTTCCCATCACATAACCAACTCTCTGGCATACAGCGAGTGTTGTCATCACAACGTAAAGCACAGAGGGGTGTTGGCATCCAGCAGCTAGATTCATCAGAGCCATCAGGGCAATGTTGTATCCCATCACACTGGTACTTCTCATTTATACATCTGTGGCCACTCTGGCACTGGAAGACTCCTTTAAGAGAGACACATTACAATAAGCCATTTTACAATTTAAGCACTTAGTTACATATTTGCAGGTTCCTTTTTTTCCTATTAAACTGATCTCAGCATTTACAATGCCAGTTGCCATGTTCAGTAAGAGCACATTTTAATCTTTTACATAAGTCTGGCCTTGATGCAGACTTAACCACACTTATCAATATTATCTATTTAATTAGGTTAAGAGTTGCTCTGTTTGCTCTTACAATGCATGTGATGCTGTATTTGTTTTATTTAATTGCTACTTGGCTTAGGTCATTCCGCATTTGATAGACTTCTGGCACTCCACATGCAAATTCCCAAACAATAACAACAACAAAAACTAAAAAGTTAAAATTAACAATAATATTAACGCCAAGTAGTCAAGTAACAGGTAACTCCCAAATATGTGGTGAAAAAGGACAATTCTCATCACCTTCCTACAAGTCAAAAGTGTGGGAAACATCCAAAGGGAGCAACTATTCCCAAGAGCTGGATAACTACAGACAAAGACCTCACTAATGCCTTGCTAAGAGAGAATCCAAAACATCCTTTTGCAGGTTAATTGCACAAGATGGACAGATTCTACCCAGAAAATACCTTGGATCCAGATCAAAATGTTGAATTGCATTTGAAATACACAGGCAGCCAATGCAGTGCCTATTTTTTTATTCTCCAAGCCACCAGCTGCAGGTAAAATGCCTCAGAACAAAACTGATAAAAATAACAGAACCCCACTTTGCTCAAATGTTTGGTGTCCAAACTGCAAGAACTTAGTACCTGGGTTGTTACAGAACAGGGAACAGTCCTCTTCATCAGATCCATCCGAACAATCTTGGTCCCCGTCACAAATGTATTCGTGGGGAACACACTCTTTTTCGTTCCTGCAAAGCAATTCTGCCCATCCACAGACCAGACGTGTCACAACTTCGGCCTTTGTAGTAAATGTAGTATGTAGAACAATAGGTGCCATTGCTGAGGTGGTAGATGTAGTCCTGGACACGACTGTCATCAATTTTGTCTGTGGAACTGCTCTAGTCGTAGTATGAGGCAATCTAACAGTTGGATTTGAGACAGGAACCACTTGCGTTACAGCTAAAAAAGTTGAATTGCAGATAAAAAGGTTAACTTCACAGCTCTTTGTGCGTTCATGTATTTATACAGCACTATAGTTCTTGCATTTGATAACAATTGACTAGTTGCCTAAAAACCCAAGAAAGTTCAACCACTATGAGGGTCATATCATCCCTTGAGTATTTCAATCCACCTAAAAAGACTGAAAGGTGTTACCAGCCTTCACATTAGAATGAAAATGTTTTACCTATGTTTTTAAGGATCAGTCATTTAAAAGAAAAAGAACCTACTTTGCTTTCTCTTATTTAAAATGTGCTGTAGAATTAAAATATTACATTCACTGTAAATATCAAATAAATTAAGCAAAATCAAAACATTTTACACACTAAGTGAAGAGAGTCCTTGGATTTAGGATTGTGAACCAATTATCCAATCTACTTTTATAGTAGAGTTCTGCAGCACAGCAATAGGAGTTTTTAGCTATCAGTGTACACAATTCTAATTATTACTAAATTATTATTCCTAAAAAGTTACTAGTAAAAATTAAGAGATTATTCATATAAGGTAACAGCAGAAACATTAGCAAAATGTTTATGTCTATAGCTAGTCAAATGGACCCATTTTCCATCCCTGCTTATATACTAATGATGGTTAAAAATATCAGGAAAGAAACTAAGAGACCATGAGTTCTAGCTCTGTCTTAGGTACAGAAGCTGGCTGGGTGATTTTGAACCTTAGCAATGACTATCTTGCCCAAAATTGAAAATCTTGCCCAAAATCCTGCAGACTTTCAGGTCTGACTTGAAAGCACTAACAACCAAATAAAGAAGCAAATAACTAGTCTTTAAAGATAGCCAAATAGATAAAAGTTATATTAACTTTTTGAACTTTATAATCAAAATAGTCCAGTTAGAAAGAGGCAACTCACCAAATAATCTGGTGACCACCAGAATCTTAAAATTTTGCCCTCCCCATCTTTTTTCTTTGTCTAACCACAAACTTAGGTCTTCTGAGGGCAGAATGCATGGAGCACCCCTTACTGTAGCCTTTTGCCTCTGGTTCCCAAGTTGTAATTTACCTTGTTAGGGTGCCACCATGAGGTGGTGGTGCTACTCTGTACTGCTAGGACACTTACAAAGCATTATTAACACTGGGCAGCTATTTTACACTACCGCTAATCTGCTCAACACCTTCTATTCAATTTGAGGCAAGCAGCAACATATCCCATTTTCAGTTCATGCATGATTGCCAGCACTTGGATCTTGGCTCAAACTTCATGACTATAATTTTTAATTGAGACCCAGAAGAACTGAGACCACAACCAAAGTAATAGGTTGCCTTACAGTTCTCACAGTTCTATAAAGACACTATTCTCTTCCAGAAGCTATGAAGGGCACAAAACCCAGGAATCTGGCAAACCAAAGCAAAGGTCAACTCTAAGTATCTGCCAGTCTTCCTTGAGACATTTGTTTATGGGCTGATCCTGCAGAAATTGTTTTAGCATATACAAAGCTACCAACTCAATCAGCCACCAATACAATCTGCCTACTGTCAAACTGGAAGTCACTCTCCAAATAAAGATTTTTGCCTGGCCATCACTTACTATTCACTGGAATTTGCTTACTACTTTTCAAATCTGTGTCAAAGACGAACAGTGCCTTTTTTACTTTAGCTACTTGCACAGTGGAGGCCTTCATTGACTTCATGTTCCAGATTGTAAGTGATGTGTCATTGAATGTGACCAGGTAAGGCCTATAAGCAGCTGCCACTCCATGGGTCCAGTCCTGCTTCAGATTATATTTCCGGTGGGTGACGACATTCAGTACATTAAGCACTGTGATAACAGAAAGAATGCAGATGTTAGAATCCCTTTGTGACAGGTAGAAGCAAATACTCTAGATGTATATCTTCTTTCAAGAAGCAATGAACTGAGTAGTCTAATTTTAAAGCCCAAACCAGTTGCCAGATCTAACATTTTCATATGAACACTGCAATAAAGTGACTTAGACTAAACACTGTTTCTCAATTCTGGCAACTTTAAGGCTTAAGAATTCCCCAACCAGCATGCTGGGATGTGATGGGCTAAACGGCTCATTCTAACTCTTAGCACAAACATAACTTGCTCTATAGCTAGTCAAATGTAAATACATGCTACTATGAGCAAATCAAATTGAAATGAGATAAATTGTAGGCTTATACTGCATTTCCACAGTGTTTCATATTTTAGCCAAATCTCCATAAATAATAACTCTATTACCCATGTCTTTTGAAGTCCAGAAAAAATTGCATGAACTTATATCCAGAACTAATGGAGTATCTTCTGTCCAGGTTTCATTCCACACTTCCTTGATTAGCCCACTTTTCAGAGGGTGGAACTGGATGCGTTTGCTACTTTCAAGCCAGAGGAGAGATGCCCTATGCCAGTCTAGGTAGACCTGCCATATAATATTCTTGAGGGCTGCATGATAGAGGATCTTTGTCACCAAGCCAACAAACGTGGTAATCTTAATTTTAGTTCTGTCGCAAGTTAACCAATAAAGATCTCCTGATGGTATATCAACAGTTGCTGCACAGACTAAAAATGGAAGAAAAGGGAAATCAGTTTTCTTTCCTCCATAATTCCTTAACTAACTTGCTGGATATAAAATGGCCTTTTGCTCTTTCCATGCAGAAAACTAAATCTTAAAAATAGAAGACACCACTAGCAGAAACAGGCAGAAACTATTCTGATCCAAGATTCTTCAACAGACAAACAGAGCTCTAGAATCTGTGGAAACTAATCCTCTCTCACAAGTTAATATTCTCCTTCTTGCCAGGTATGTCTCCTAGCTCATTATTGACTAAGAAAACATTTTTGCAGTTCCACTGCTATCTCCCAAGCCATATTGCCACCATGATCTACTACTTCCTACATTCTCATCATTCTGGAATTGAGACAATGAATGCTCTGAATATGCCTTGGCTAATAAAACAGCTTTATGCCTTCCTTCTGTAATATGGATTCCTTGATTAGAGAGGTCAGACTGTTAGTAGTGGCTGTACCAACTTTTAACTGACATTTGGTTAACTAAACAAGGTGAGAGAATGTTTGGTATAGCTGTTTTAAGGAATCAGGATAGAAACTGGGAAACTGTAAATTCTAGTCCCATCTTAGCAACAAAGCCAGCTGGGTTTGGTTGGAAGTTGTGGGTTCAACAAGCATTCAGAATTATTTTCATTTAGTTTATCTAAGGACAGAATGAATAGATTGAACCAAACAAACTATGCATATTAACTGCTGCCCTTTCCTTTGTTTCATCTAAAACAGGAATAGGTCTCGACATCCTCACCTCCAAAGCATTTTAGAGTGTAACAGTTATTCATAGATACCCTAAACAGAACCTTTGTGTAATTCTCAAGTCTTTGACCCAATGATAAGGACTGTGGTCCTTGGAATCAATATGGCCTCAGATTTCTCTCTACAATTACTATTCTACAATGTAATAATTCCTAATCCAATCACCATATTACAATCTTGCCAGTGGGAGATAATGTCTGTGTGTTTAGTTCAAAGTTTCTATGCCTATTTTGATTTTTCTTAAAAAAATCAATTAAATTCCTCAATTAAATTCCTAATAAAGGGACTATATTTCCTTCTTTATCCTAAAAATGTTTTATTCATGGGAAAGATTAAAACAAACACTCAGTCTAGATATGGTGATTAAAACATACAGTCAGCATGCTCAAGATTCAACATCTGTTTTTCAGGTTACAAATCTCCAATTCTGTCTTATTAGCCTTCTCTGCCAATATTCCACATTCAGAAATTGGTATTGAGTGATCTGTTTTTTTCTTCCAAAAAAATCCAACAGATGGAATTAGTTTTAAATTTTAACCAAGTTTGACTTTTTAAAAAGTAATTTCATCCTTATCCGTCATGTGCATAACCCCTTCAAATCAAAGGAAAATTAAATATGAAAGTAACTTCCTGTTGTTATGTAGGCATTTACCTCAATTTCATCTTCCTGCATACACAACAAGATGCCAAAGCCAAACCTTCCTGTGGAGGAATGAGTCCTTAAGTGGTTATATACTTCAGAGTCAATCTCTTCTACATAATTCTACAGCAGAGTTTCTCAAGTTCACCAGCTTTAAGAGGTATGGATTTCAACTCCCAGAATTCTCCATGCTGGTTGGGGAATTCTGAGAGTTGAAATCCCCACCTCATAAAGTTGCTGAGCTTGAGAAACTGCTCTACAGGCTTTTGCTCTCTGTTCTTGGATGTCCTTATACACAGGATAAAAAATATTCCTAGTCAGCTGTGCTGACTAAAAAATGTTGGCATTAGTAAAAAATTGAGGTCTTTACGGCATTGTACCAGAAAATCTATAATATCTAAGAGAGTAAACAACTGAGAAATCTAGTTATGAATATGTTTTCTAACTGCCAGAAACATCAATTTTTTTTTTGTGGTTTTAACACTGATTGGAGGCAGTTCTTTTAGATGGCTGCTAATAACCTGTAGGTTATGTGAAAATGTCAAGGCTTGGAGTAATTGTAACACTAAGAGCCGTATTATATTTCACTTATACCAATGGATAGTGCTTCACCTGGTGAATTTGTAGGAATTATTAATTTTGTCTTTGTTGCTATATTGTAGCGCATCAGTTCTCCTTTATCATCAATCCAGTAGAGGAATCCTCTTTTCCAATCCATGTCCTGAAAATAGATTATTTCTGGCCATTCAGGTATCAGGGGTTGATGCTGCTGAACTACGCCTTCTGGTCCAAAATGCACTTGGAAAATTTCATGGTCAGTAGAATACACAACTTTCAACTCTGTCAAAGTACACATATGAAGAATATCACTTTGGATAATAACTTCTCCAGCCATTCAAGCACCAAGAACATTCACTTAACATTGCACCTAAGAATCGCAGAAGCTTTTGGCTTTCTATATCAACAGCTGACATTAGTGCTTCCTTGAATGGAGAACATACACATAATGGTCTGGTTTTTAGTTATAAACCATTCTTCAGAGGACTTGAAAATTGTTTTCTCAAAAGAAATTAAGACATGGATAAACATATTCTGTATTTTTGGATGGATAAACATGCATTGTATTTTTTGGAAAATCTGCTGCCAAGGACTAGCTATTAACCTTATTGCCATTGGCTTTTGTTATATTAAGATAATGGATGACAAAGTAGGCTCAGGGGATCAAAACTACAATTGGATATGATAGGTGGCTACCCAAACCATCATTAACCTCTCTCTTTTCTGTCAACAGCTAAAGCATATTTAGTATCTGCATCACATCACAACAGCTGACGTCTAAAATACGATGCTTATACGAGTCGCAAAACTAGTATTTAAAAGGTCAAGAGAGAGTTTCCACCAATCTTCCAGGGACTTATGGTCTTTCAGTTGCATCCAAAAATTAAAGACCTACCTCCACATTCACCAGAAGCTAGGAGAAAAGTACCCTTTGGACAGGCGCATTTGTAGCCTTTGGGATGAACTGGTGACAAAAGACAAATGTGGCTGCACACTCCTGGTAAACATGCATTTGTGTTATCTAGAAATCAAGGGAATATGTTAGTATTCAAGACTAATTAACCTCTTCTCCAAACTATGTAATTATTCAGCATGGCATGTGAATTAGGGCTGTACAATGCTTTGGATTCAAAGGAAAGGATGCTCTAGAGCAGGGCTATCAAACTCACGGCCCATGGGCCGGATGCGTCATGCACTGGCCACGCCCACACCCAGTTTAGCGAAGGGGGGAAAGTCCTGATACATCATGTGACACCGCCATGATGACATGCCCTGACAACTCTGCTATAGAGCATATGTGCAACACTTGGCTACAATGTCTTAAATTGCAGACATATGGTACACAATCAACTCATGTGCTCTGAAGCAAATTTTGCCTTCAAACCTAAGTGCTCCACAATTCTAGCATGAACCCAATAAAAACCTTTCAACCTTTGGCTCAAATGAAGTTCCTTTAGATATATCTCCTGGGTGCCTCTTCAACCTCCCCACATGTTCCTGATTATCTTTTAATCCAATCACCAATATATAATTCTCCCCAAGCACGTTTATTACAATTGCTTATGAATTCTTACAGTGTATCCCAGAAACACCCATGGGGGAAGAGAATGCAGCGGTAAATTATTTTTCTTACTAGCTCAGCCCTGCTTATGGCTTGTCAAAGAGATCAACTTACTTAGTGACTGCTGTAGCTCATGCAATACTGTGAATGAAGAGATCGAAGCATTCAGCAGTATACCAACACCGGGAGAGGTGCGAGATGCATAATACAAATGTGTTGCAGTGCTCCAGAAGAACAGATTTTCAAATACAGCAAGTCCTCGGGGATCCTGATTTCTCAGGATTGTATCAGGGAAAGTATATCTTCCAGAACCATCTACTTTTATTGTTTCAATAGACTAAAAAAAAAAGCAATTTGAAAACAGCATTCAGACTTACAGAAGTATTACTCATTGCTTTAATTCACTAGCCATGTTTTCTGATAACCAAGGCAATTCTGTACGTCATTTTTTGCTCAAATTCTTCAGATCATAGGGTTTATACATTGTGGCCCTCTATATGGATTAATGCTAGCAATTCAACCGTAACCTTAACCCTTTCATATCCTCATTTGAGGACAATTCTGCAGAGGATTAGATCAATTCAGTAAAATATTTTTGCTTCTGAACAGACATTTAAAAGAATTGTTTGGCCAGATTGTTTACCCTTATGCAGCAGGATTTTTTTTTATTTTATTCCCTGAGAATTTTCCAAAGTAATCTAAAAAGCCAAATAAAAATACTTTTAAGGTTTTCACACAGTTTACTATCAATGGGAATATAGCAAAAATAATAAGGATAATTTCAAATCTATAGCCCTCTGAACCCTTAGTATTAGTCATATATAAAACTCTTTGTACAGATTGTCATTCTATGACCCCTTTGCTTGGCTTCCTAATGAAATAGATGGACTGCAACAAGTTTAAAAATGTAATGGTTTCCCTGAGTAGAAATATCAAAAATTGATATACAGTATTAAAAAAGGATTTGTTTTCATAAATCGAGAGAGAGAGAGAGAGAAGGAGGGAGGGAGAGAGAGAGAGAGAGATGCAAACCATAGGTAGCTTTGCATTTGGAATGGGCTGAATTGCACACCTTTTTATACATACTGATCCAATAGAGTCTATTAGTGATATAATCAAGAGTCAATCCCACAGGCTCTTCGGCAATTAGTACCACAAGCACATGTCTGTCTGATCCATCCATCCCTGCAGCTTCTATTACAGCCCCGTCCTTTTCACCACAATTCACCCAGTACATGTATCTGTGATAAGACAGAAAACCAGAGCAAAATGCTTCAAGAGAAGTAGTCTTGAAATGTGACTCTTCAGTTACTCATCCAGTTTGTTCCCACACATTAAAGACTTACACACTCTTAGATCAGGATCTTCTCAGGAGCTGAGCAACACTATGTAATGTTGTATAGTATGACAGGGACCAAAACTTAAAAGGAGTTAAATGTTTATTAAATGTTTAGGTCTAAAAATTTCTGAAATTACACTACAGGCAGTCTTTGATTTATGACCACAATTGAGCCCAAAATTTCTGTTGCTAAGTGAGGCATTTATTAAGTGACTTTTGCCGCATTGTACGACTTTTCTTGCCAGTTGTTAAATGAATCACTGCAGTTGTTAATACCATGGTTCTTAAATGAATCCGATTTCCCCTTTCACTTCGCTTGTCACAAGGTCTGAAAAGTTGATTACGGGACACTGCAACCATCCTAAATATACACTGCAACTATCATAACCATAAGTCAGTTGCCAAGTGTCCAAATTTTGATCACATGACCATGGGGATGCGACAATGATCATAAGTGTGAAAAACAGTCATAACAGTCACTTTTTTTAGTGCTGTTGTAACTTTGAATGGTCATTAAACAAAGTGCTGTAAATTGAAGACTAACTGTATGTAAAGATTTGGGATTCCAGCCCCAAAGGCTTATGGAATTTCTGGAGAGAACGGTGAAATCTTACTGAATTTGGTGATCTCTTGAAACTCGGGGCATTTTTAATAAATAGAGTCTTGATGTTATATGGTCAGGCATGGTACTGACAGGCATCATGTATGCATGAAATTATATCACTATGACAACACAGTAAATATAATAGCGTCTATTCTGGAACTTGTACCTTTTTTCTGGAAATGTAATCAGCTGCTCCGGTATCAGATTTTTCTCTAAGACCTTTACATAGCCCCTACCGTCATTCAGACCAGCAAAGATGGCACGAGGAAAATGGCTGGCCCAGTATAACTGCCCTGTGAACCAGTCTACAGAGATGCTGTTGACACCACTGACATCTATAGGCAAAATTAGAGAAATTCAAGAAGACAAAATATGGGAAGAGACTCTTGAGTTTTTGTTATAGTCCATCTGTAACTTGTAGGGTGCTATAAACACCCTACATAAATAATCTTCTGTAAGAGAACTCTTTTACAACACTTCTGAGGCTTAAGAGGTCTCTGTAATGTTTTGCTTGCTATTTCACCTTCCTGTAAATTCAACTTCATGATAATAGAATATATTCCATTTAATGATTATGTCTTTATCAATGGACATCTTCTATTATGTAGAAAATATAGAAAATGTTGCATTTTTATCATCAGATTTTCTGTACAGTATTTGGGTTTAGGAAAGTTAACTGGAAATATCAGTGCCTTGATCAGCCCTTGACTTACATTACACATTGGTCTCCTCAAACTATCAAAAGTTGGGGAAATTTGCTCCATATTGGGGAGGGAGAGAAAGATTTGGGGGTTATTATAGGGGATTTATGCCATGGCAAGCTTTGAGACACACATTTTGCATGTTAAATCTCAACCTCCCACATATTCCGATAGGCTCTAGGAATTGTGTTCAGGTCCAAAGGAGTGCCACACAACTCTATGTGAAAAGACAAGTTGAGGCACCATTGACTGTAAAAGTAGTGTTGACAGATTTAAAGCTCATCCCAAAGAAAAGTAGGATTCACCTAGAACTGAAGCTGAACGTTGCTTTTGCTCAAGTGTAGAAACAAAAATAAAGTAAATACAGAAGGATTAGTTTTTGATTCTGGATTTACCCGCAGTAAACAATTTTACCTGGATAAAGAATCATCTCACTTTTTCCAGACACATAAACATGCAGTTTTTTATCTTCACCAACCCAATAATAGCTTCTCCTTAACAGGTCATAAGCAACAGAGACAGGTTTTGTTTTTGTAGATACTAGAATCTCCAGGTGGTGCGTCTTTAAATCCAGGAGAACAAGACCTTGATGTAGCGTAGTTAGTAGCATTTTGGTATCACCATCTGAAACAAAAAAGAACTTTAACTACCTTTGCTCTAAGTCTAAGACATAGTCAAACTCAGCCATCCCAATCTGAAGCCCTCTTGATCTGAGCTGGCACTGCATCTCTTAGGATTCTTAACCAGCTAACAATAAGTAGGATTTAATTGTGTCTCAAATTACTTGTAAATTCTGACTCCTGTGAAACTAAGAGATTTCATTTTTTTCAGCCCCTTAAACTCATTGCATGCCAATTGTACTGTACACTGAAAGCTTACCTATTACACTGCAAATGGTTCCATTGAAGAGTTCATATCCTTCAACACAATCACAGGTAAAAGAACCTAGTGTGTTCTTGCACAATTGATTACAAGGACTGTATGCTGTTTCACATTCATCAATATCTGCAAAGAACAAAACATGCTGTTGAAAGTTGCTATAAATTGTAAAGGCAGTTACATCAAAAGTTTAATTATTTATAGATCATTTATAATGTTAAAACATTAGGTGTACACAATAAACCTGGGAAGACCCTGGAAAAAAATAATCAAGCAACATATCTGCAAACACCTAGAAGCAAAGTTATAACCAGAAGCCAACATAGGTTTGTCAAAAACAGATCATGCCAAACAAATGTTATTTCATTTTTTGACAAAGTGACAAAATTATTGGACCAGGCGAAATGCTTTGGACATAGTATACTTGGGTTGAAGTAAGACATTTGACCAAGTAGACCACAACCTACTTCTTGGTAAGCTAGAAAAATATGGAATAGACAGCATCACCACCAGATGGATTCATAACTGGCTGACAATCTGCACTCATCATGTAATCCTAAATGGAACTACAACTACATTGGCCAATAAAGAATTCAATGCAATGCAATGCAACGCAACGCAACACAATGCAACTCAACTCTACACAACTCTACTCTATTCTATTGAAGGAAATAAGCAGTGGGGTACCCCAAGGTTCTGTCTTAGGCTCAGTACTCTTCAATATCTTCATAAATGATTTAGATGAGGGAATAGAAAGGGAACTCATCAAATCTGCAAACACCACCAAGCTGGCAGGAATAGGCTAAAAATCCAGAAGGATCTTGACAGACTTGAACACTGGGCCCTATAATTTCAGTATAAAGTACGGTTTTGCACTTAGGCAAGAAAAACCAAACGTATAGGTATAGAACTAGTGTTGTGATGGTGAACCTATGGCACGCATGCCACCATAGCACGCCAGTGCTATAGTGGGCACGCCAGCCAGCTGATTTTTCGGGCCTTCTGGGCCCACCAGAAGTAGGGAAACAGGCTGTTTCCTGCCTCTGGAGGGCCTGGGAGGGTGGGGAAGGCCTGTTTTTCTTTCTCACCTGGCTCCAGATCCTCTCTGTGCATCTGGGGAGGGCAAAAACAGCCTTTTCCACTCCCTCGGAGGCCCTCTGGAGGCCTGAAACAGCCCATTTCCCAACTTCCAGTGGGACACGAAATGACTTTTTTGCTGTCCCCAGCCTCCAGAGACACCTAGAGAAACGTCACTTCCTGTCCCACTGGGAGTTGGGAAATGGACCGTTTCAGGCCTCCGGAGGGCCTCCAAGGGAGTGGGGAGTGGGCCCCAGATGCACAGAGAGGATCTGGAGCCAGGTAAGAAAGAAAAATGGTCCTACTGGGCCATCGCATGCCAGGAGCGGGGGGGAGGGGTTGCATGCACATGTGCAGGGCGGGTTGCATAGAATTATGGGTGTGGGCGCCCGCGAACCTCCCCCACTCCCCCTCCTCCTGGCACGCGAAGGCAAAAAGGTTAGCCATCACTGAATTAGTGGAACCTGGCTCAATTGCAGCAATTGTGAGAGGGATCTTGGGAGTCCTAGTGGACAACCACTTAAATATATGCCAGCAGTGTGCAACAGCAACCCAAAAAACAACAACAATGCAATCCTAGATTGCATTAATAGAGGGATAGAATCAAGATCACGTGACATATTAGTACCACTTTATAAAACTTTAGTAAGGCCACACTTAGAATACTGCATGCAGTTTTGATCATCATGTTTATAAAAATGATGTTGAGACTCTCAAAAGAGTACAGAAAAGAGCAACAAATATGATTAGGGGGCTGGTGGCTAAAACATATGAAAAATGGTTGCATGAATTCATTTCTAGAGAAATGAAGGACTAGGGGTGACATGATGACAATGTTCCGATATTTGAGGGGCTGCCACAAAGAGGAATGAGTCAATCTATTTTCCAAAGCATCAGAAGGCCAGACAAGAAGCAATGGATGGAAATTAATAAAGAAGAGAAGCAACCTAGAGCTAAGGAAACATTTCCTGACAATGAAAACAATTAACCAATGGAACAAACCTTCAGTTGCCTTGGTTGCCTTCAGAAGTTGTGGGTGCTCCATCACTGGAGGTTTTTAAGAGATTAGACAGCCATTTATTTAGAATCGTATAGGGTCTTTTGCTTGTGCAGGGGGTCAGACTAGAAGACCTTCAAAGTCCCTTACACCTGTTATTGTTATTGTTTAATTGCCTAATACATTAGGCAGATCATGCTGTTAGGCAATTAATGTATTTTCATATAGTTTCTATTTTGTTTTAAGTTCCCATTTCCACTTTAAAAGTTCAGCTCACTCAACTGCTGAATTTGAGGCAGTTCAAGTTGCATAAGCTAAAGTAGTCAGTTCCTCAGTATATATTTATTACAATTTGCAATTGAGAATATCTATGAATCTAGCTCAGGGATTGTCCATTTGCATTCATACCTGAACAGTTTTGACCATCAGCAAGAAGTTCCCAGCCAGCAGCACATGAACAATTGACACCCCAAAATGTCTCTGTACATTTCTCCATGCAGCCACCATTATTCAGAGAGCATTTTTTGCCTAAAAAAAAAATAGAAGCAAGAATTACTCCCCCGTTCAAGTCTTGATTAGTGAAAAGTAATATTAACAGATCATGCTGTTAGGGTTTATTACCACAAGACCGGGGTTCATCAGTGCCATCCAAGCAATCTGCACCACCATTACACATTAGAGATTCCAAAATGCATTTCCCTTGATCACAATGGAACATTGTTTCTGGGCAGTGAGCTGTATTCCGGAAATTAAAAAAAAAAACATGTTTATATACGGTTCACACTGATTGCAAGTCAATCTGTCACCAACATAAATTCATATATCCTTTTCTGGAAGGCTATAACCTGTTTTCTCAAAATGAGACTCACACAGTATGTTCTAGACATAAGCATGTTCCAGCTGAACATGAAATGGATCTATTATCTAGGGAGTGGGGCAGACTTTCTTCTACTATGAATGTTCAGTCAGAGGCTGGATGTTCCCCTTTCAGATATACTTGAATTCCTGTTTTGAATAGAGGATGGGACTAGACAGACAGACAGACAGACTTCCCTTCCAGCTTTGTGACTGTGGACAAGTACAAAAGAACTCTACTTGAGCCTGGTACTGTCCCCATGTGCTTGGAATTCACTTCCTAGAAGCCTCACATTAGCTGGTTCCCACTGATGTTCACTAATGGTTTGTAACATCTTCTGGGGTCATCCAATTTTCATGGCACAAAAGTAACAGTAAAGCGAATGGTCTTCATATGACTTCAATGATGGTTGGGCAATATAATAAAAATGCTCTAAGTCATCAGTGGGAAAATGGCCCAAAACTTCCACTAGCTTCGAAATAACAAGTGATACAACTGTGTTTCTAATTCCTTGGCACAGACATGTATATGTTAATCAAACAGACCTACAAACCAAAGTATTGTAAGGACCTGCCTCAGCTACCTTCTCAAGAAAGTAAAACTCTTGAAGCAGATTTTATTATCCAACCATCTGAAGAGTTTCATATAAGATTAGTTCAAGAGCTGATCTCATAGCCTATGTATTTCAACTTTGGGGGCACTAAGTAAGATACTTAGTTTGGGTTTCTGAATTAAATAGATTGTTGATACCAAGTCCAGTTGTTGATATGCTTAAGGAAATGATGCAATTACCAAACTCATTTTATTAGGATTGCTATTCAATTAAACACATAATAGCTGGACAAGGTACAAGTTACTGATATTTAAGATGCACAGTTAAAACCTAATTCTGGAGAATAAAACATGGTTACTTTTTAGCTGCTTTTTCACAGCAAGTATTGTCTTTGGCCTACTACTTTTCAAAAAAGAAATGCCACATTAAAAAAAAACTAAATTATTTTCTTGAAAATCATGAATTCAAGTCCTCCGACGGTTTACCCATTGCCACTGTAACTACACAGTCAAATAAAAGATACTCTTCTTATTAAAATAAAAAGCAGTAAAACACATCCATAATGGCGTGTGCCACCACAAGGTAGGAAGAGAAAGGAGCTCAAGTTCAGTTTCCCAGGCCTAGGTTGGTCAATTAAATCAATACATTTACTGTATCTCTGTAGAAGGAATATTCAACACTAAAGTTCATAAAATTCATCTCAGGAGACAGGAGTGTTTTGCTTACAACATAAACAAGGGAAGCAAAATAAATTTAAGTTTATTATTACTGTGAAATACAATAATCTTGTTTGAGGTTTATATATTAGATCACTGCTTCACTGTTATTGTGTAATTAATACTATTTGTAATAGGTTGTTTATATCCCTCTTGTGGTCTGTCACTCAATAGCAGTTTTTCTCAGCCGTGATAATTTTAAGTCATGTAGTCTTTAACTCCTAGAATTCCTCATACTGGCTGGAGAATTCTGGGAGTTGAAGGCCACCATACCTTAAAAGTTACCAAGATTGAGAAAAATTGTTCTCTAGCAGGGGTGGGGAACGATGGCCCTTTTATGACTTGTGGACTTCAGCTCCACGAGGAATTGTATTGGATATGCATTCTTTGCTACGATGATTTAGTTGAATTTGTATACATTCATGGGTAGATCAAGTTGCTTACCACAGAACTCTTCATCCGAGTGATCCCCACAGTTGTCAATGCCATTGCACTTCCAGTCTTCCATAATACAGACTTTGTTCTTACACTGCCACTGTCCAGCTAAGCAGCTACTGGGTGAGCAGTTGGTTTCATCCGAGCCATCTATGCAGTCCACATGATCATCACATACATCCCATGGATCGATGCATTGATTGTGGCTCTGGCATGGAATTTTTTTCTCTGCACATACTAAATTAAAATTATAATATCAGAAAAGACCATTTCCTCCCCTCCTCATTCATTATATTACTGGCATAAACTCAACTGCCGTGATTTCTACTATGAAGCAAACTTTGTAATGACTACATTAGAGAGGTCTATACCATTTTCAAAAGAGGTGAGGAAAGTTCCTTTTGCCTGTCCAGGACAGCAAAGAGAGTTTTGGAACTGCATGGAAAACCCAAGCATTGTATTTTGTATACATAAGACCCCATAATTAGTTCTTAGTATTTTTAATTAAGGACCGCTAGTAGGACATTGAACAAATCTTTGCCTCTAAATCCTTGAAAAGATTGGGCTATATGACTTTACTACATATTATTATATAAAATTGTTCCATATTTCAAAAAACAAACAACCCCCCCCCCAAGAGGTCTTCTACTGTATGTTCGTGTACAAGACTACTGAAATGATCTTTAGAGACAAATCTATTTTCTTTGCTAAGGGATTTTCTTTCCCAATCTTAAAACATTTTTCACGGGGGTTTTTTTCTTTGAGAAATGTTGTATCTCAGTTTTCATAATTCCTAACCAGCATAGCCAACATACCTAAAGGAAACAAAGCTAAAGAGGCCTGTATTATCATCTATAGCTAACAATACACCTTCAGGCCAAAATTCCAGTTGCAACTCATGTCCCTTAAAATACAATTTACCCTCACCTTCTTGAAAGAAATATGCTTCAAGATGTTTAAGAAGTAGCAACCAGAAAAGCTGCATAGAACTACAGTACTTTTGTTTTCTTCACAAGAGTCACAATGCTGGACTCTTGATCCAAGTTTCTAAATGTTAGTTAGCAGGGCAGAAGTAGCCAAGAGAGGCATGAAGATAACTCCCTCAGCAGCCTACTTTAGTTCCTAAAAAAGAGAAGGTCTTCTAAAACAATCTCCCCAGCAGCTGTTCAGGTTAAACTCAAGATTAATAACAAAAAGATGTGACAGACCCGAGTACTCAAGATTCAGAACAGAAATGGACAGTTTTCAAAGGGGGAGAAATGAATTTTAAAAACCCTTTACGTTATTGCTTAGATAATTAACACCATAATTACCCCCAAGAAACAATTGCACTTCTTTTTGATGACATGGTGACCACTGTTTGACTCTGCATTTTGAATACTTTTCCTTGGCATGGGAAGTCTTAATTTTCTTGCCTCTATACAATATCATGGGGCAGACCATGTTTTCAGGTCTGTCATCACTGTTATTTCCTAGTATTTTTCTACGTAAACTGTTGCTCTGCTCTGTCTTTACAGTAACAGAGTGTATACCATGCAGGTTCGATGCTGCAGATTCAACAGCTAAAGTTACCTCATCTAGCATAAAACAGTTCCCAAAATAAAGATGATCTTTTCTTTCACACAAGTATCTGTCTGCAGAGTTCTTTTTACAAACACAATTCTCCAAATTGTGTTAAATTTATATTTACCGACAAAAAATTAACACAAAAAATAGTTTGTCGCGAAAGTGACTCTCTATGAAGGCTTCTGGATTGGGGCTGAAAGGCGAAAGGGGAAGGGGAAGCAGTATGCTCTGTCCCATATTTGGGTAGACCAGGTTGCCCTGATAAAAAAACACTTAATTCTTCAAATTGTATTTTTCTCTCTACAAATACTTTATCGTTTATGATGCAGCTGCCTGCCTTTTTCCAAATTATACCTTATCTGTCAGTTTCTTTTTTAATAGCAGTGTCATGAAGGCAGCATGTTTGGGATTTTAAATGTAATACATACCACAATTCTCTTCATCCGTGCCATCCAGGCAATCACTGGTACCATCACAATGCCACTTAGCAGCAATACATGTTCCATCTTCACATTGCCAGGCATTTGGGTCACCACCACATTCTACCACTATAAAGAAGGAGGAACAGAAAACAGGCTCAATGATTTCACTTAGATTCACCTCTAAGAACTGCTCTACAGAAACTGTCCCCATTAGGTCTACAGAGATTCTCAGTTATCTAGGTCATGGTTGTCCCAAAGGTGCTTTTTCAGGTTTTGTCCCAAATAGGATATCCCCTGGTGGATTGGGCCAGACCTATTCAGAAGTCCCAACTCCTGGAGATGCTCTTTCCTTCATTAGAGTTCTGGGACTACAATTCTATAAAGCACAGTGCTAATCTATGAGAGAGCTGTGCAGGAGGATTTGGTTAAACAAGTTGGTTTATGAAGTAGCTACCACAATAGGTATGCCTCAGTCAAGAGCTCAAGGTTAAACAGACTCTACAGTTCAAAGGAGAAACAGCTCTCATCACTAAAACCATCCACTAAAAACTGCTCCCGAAGATGCAAACTGCTCCTGAAGATGCCAGTGAGCAACGTTACATCCTCTATTCCATGGGAAGCTGATGCCATTGTATATTGAGAATTCAAAATAATCAGTCGGTCCATAAAGGCAAGCTGCCACACACATGCAGTTATGCCATGGAGGGGCATTCTGTTCCTGGCTGACTGTTCATCCAAAGAGCTCCTGCTACAGGGAAGCTGGAAAGGCCAGTCCTGTCTAACCTGGTTATCTTGGACGAGATGGACCATAGTTCTCAACTCCAGAAAGTGCAATTTACAGCAATGCTGTCTAGGAAAAGAGAGTTCCCGTTCAATGCAAATCAAAGCCACCCTGATTATTCCATTATAAGCTTACACTATCCAAGCTGATATGTTTGATCAATTATTGATGCTTTATCAACACTAATGAGTCCATGGTTTTATTTTTTCTTGTCATTTTGCAAACAGCTAGCATGAATTACTGTAACCTAGTTAAAAGCTCATTGCTGTATTTTAGGGATTGACTAATAATATCAACTTTAGCCAGACATCCACATAATGTCTTTTATTCACTCTTCATTGCTAAGTCTTATCAAAATTGGATTTTTTTTTGGGGGGGGGGAGATTGCATACACCACAGAACATGGCAAAAGTCATAGCAGAGTAAAGACTACTAACATTAGGAAATTATTCAACATCTTGCTTTGTAAACTCAACTTAGCTTTTTGACAATTAATGGCATGGCAAAATGTCAAATTAAGGAGTTCCAAATGGTTTGGATAACTATCCCAAATTACTTGCTATTACGGTAGTCATGCTGGTCTGGTATGTTGAATTTATAGTCCAGAACATGTGGAGGACACTAGAGGTTAAGCAATTAACATTGCTTGTCTTACTTTGATCTGTCCTATCAGATAAAAGGGCAAAGGTCTATGGAGATTATTGCATTGCTTTACAGTTTGAAATTCCTAGATAAGAAGAGAGATAATCAATCAGCACCATACTGGTTATAGCTGATGGCAAATGAAAATATCTCAAGAACAACAGATTAATTTTATCCAGAATTTCTTTGCAACATTAGACTCAGAATTTATTTGAACATGGCTCTCTGGAATGAGTATCTTTTCCTTTCAATTATGAGCTGGTTCAGGTTCCCCACATATGTACAATAATTTGTGGGTCTTCGGAGAGGGGCGGCATATAAATTGAATGAATGAATAAATAAATAAATTTATTTCCTAGGTAATAGGTTGGGCGTCTATTTATCTGGTGTTAAATAGAATGTCCTAAATACCTGGGCTGTGGCATTTTAAGGCTAACCTTTTGCGTCACCGCATGCTGACCTGCATGCCGGAAATGGCATGCAAAACTATCCCGCCTGGACAACACAGCCTCGCTGGCCTTCATGCATGTGGGAGTGCCCAAACCTGGAAGAGCAGCGTTCCGTCATGCATGCACACACCGGCACCGTTTGGAAAAGGAGCCAGCGAGGCCGCGCATCCCACACGGGATAGTTCTGCATGCCGCTTCTGGCACACAATCCATAGGTTCACCAACACGGGTACAGACTGAAGCCAGAAATATGGCTTTTGGGGAGGTACAAAGTTAGCTAACTAAAACAAGCAAATTTAGGCATGGACTTGCAAGAAGCAGCAGACATGGACCCAGGTTGGAAAAAAAAACATGCTATTCAACTAAGAGCAATTAAAGATGCTTGCAGTGTCTGCTGCTCACCTTTTCAACTTGTATATGTTGAAATAATACTAAGCAATATACAGAACACTCGCCTTAACTGTAGTACTGTTCTTACTTGAGAAAGTAAATAATTGCAAGTATGACCAAGCCAGGACTAGGCAGTTTTGTGCTTGTGTAAACTTTCTTTGGGGCTTCCTGGTTTATTTGCCCCAACAAAGCAGAACACCAATCTCCCCTCTTCTCTTCGTACTGTATTTTAGAAGTCAGCTGCCACAGCCCTATGTTTTGCCTGAGGTATGTGCACTTGTTCCTTCCCCAGCTTCAAAAATGTGGTCAAAGTGTATAAATTAGCCACCATCACTCCCTTTTGCAAACCACCACAACTATTTTATCAGAATTAATAATCTATCAAAAATCCCAGCATTCTCACCAGATTAAAAAGGTTTCTCCCCACCCCCACCCCATTCCTCCAAATATGGTATCTTTCAAGTCAGTGCCCAAATGTTTCTTAGCCTTCAACTGGCTGGAATGCCTTTGAAGAACTTACCACAAAGTTCATCTGAACCATCAGGGCAATCTTGTTCTCCATTACAAAGCCATGAGAAAGGAATACACTTATCTCCACAAACAGCTTGTAAGGTGGCATTACAAGGTCTTCCATCTGGAAGAACAAAAGCACAGGATCAAAAACAGTCAACCAAAACCACATAAGATTTCAGCCATGAGTACATGATTAAGAATGTTTAAGAATCAGTACTGAAATGTGGCCCAATGGTCAATTAAATCCAGAGAATCACCATTTCCATGGTAGCAATCCATTTTATTAATTAGTAAAATTAATAATAGCTATTCTGACTGAGAATTATGTAAGTAACTGTCCCCAAAGGCCTGGATGAAGAGACACTATAACTTGGGGAAGTCTGATTCCAAATATTTCTATGCTGTTGTTTGGGCATAATGCTATTTGAAATGTATTTGGACACCTCTGGTCCTTCTTAAAGCAACTCTGCTTTTCCTGAAGGCACAGCTGCCTCCCATCCAAAACAAGGCCTCTGATTTAAGGTGATCTTAACAGGAGTTAATGTGGACATCACACTTCAAATCAGAGTTTGTCCTTTGAATCAGGATTTCTGCACAGCCATTTTTCTGAAAACCATCAATGCAGGAGGCATTCAAAAAAAAATCTAAACAGCAAGCCCCATTAAAAAAAAGTACTGAGTATTGTAATATCAGTTTAAACCAGAGATGACCAACCTTGGCAAATTTAAGACTTGTGGACTTCAACTCCTAGAATTCCCCAGGCAGCCATGCCAGCTGGGGATTTCTGGGAATTGAAGCCCACAAGCCTTAAAGTTGCCAGGTTTGGACATACCTGGTTTAAACCATTAAGTTAGAATGTGGCCCCTTTCTGATAGCTAAAATTAGGGCTGAAATATACTTCCAAAGTCCCTTACCAATGAGCCCAACAAGCAGGGCTCTCCCAACCAGAGTCCTCCGAAATTTCCAGAAGGGAGCCCTAAAAACAGACAAGAACTCACCCACCCAACCTACTTTACCACTGAATGATATTCATGAACTAAAAGCTATACAGAAAAGACCCCAAAACACTAAAAAGCCAATAGCAAATATGCAGTTTGCAAGGAAGCTACATAGACATGTCCATGTAAGTTGAATGGTTCCTAAATCAATGATAACCCTGAACCAAATATGGTCACTACAGTACAGGTACATGAATATCAACTGAATCTTACACAAGTGAGGCTTACTCTCAAACCTTGCCACTCCCAATGGTTTTAAGAGCCCCCTAAGAGATTTTCTGCACTATTACCCTAAACTCCTTGATACCTGTGAATGGCTGGAATGAAGTCAGCTTGGGGTGGAAAAAAACCCTGCCAGGATTTTAACCCTTTCCTCTACTTTAATCACAATGATGGCTGACCTTCTGTCCAGGCCATATTTACCCACTGTCCCTGACTGGTAGATTCTGCTTCTTTACCCTTCCTAGGTAGATAAAAAGTAAAGACCACAACTTTACTTGCAAGTAGGTTCCCACATTTGGGCTGGAAGGGGGGAAAAAAAGCAAAACTATCAGTTTCCCCCATTTAAATAAAATTAAAACAAGCAAGCCTATCTTTTTACTGTTTCATCAATAAACTCCTGGGAGTGTGGGGGGGGGGAGCCCATTGTTTCTTTGTATCGTTGTTTAAGTAAGCTATGATAAACAGACTCCAAAATAAGACACTCCATCCCAGGATACCTTCTCCCCCAAAACAGGGGGAACACACAAAAAGACCCTTCTCACCTCCGCTGGGCGACAAGCGACCCTCGCCACTCAATGCAGCCAAAAACAGGAGAACACCGTGGAGCGTAAAAAGCTCCATGACTGGGGAGAAAAAGCACAGCGAACCAGCGCTGTCTAGGACAAGCCGAGCAGGGGGTGATGTTAAAAAGAATAAATAACCCACAAACGGCAATCTCGCAACGCCGCTTTGGGGAAGCTTTTATCGACCGCCCAAGTCCCATTGGGCTCACCTGGGCGCCAATCAAGCCGCTTTAGGTCCGGTTTCACTCAAGGTGCTGCTACCGACGCGCCCGCAAGAGGGCGTCGTCGTACGCGGCAGTCGCCATCCTGCGCGCACTTAACTGGGAAATGGAAAACGGCGGGCGCTCCCTGTGCGGCTTTTTACTTTTCAGTAAACGTATATGGGAATCGCAGGGCGCTGAAGCCCTACCAGAGAGCCCTATTGAGTTACTCGATAATATAAAGACTAGCCAGATAACTTTGCGTTCTTACCTGCACGTTAATGTGCTTACCAGATCATTTACTTTCTTTGTAAGCGTACATTTAAGCTTTGCAGAATTATAACAGTCATTATAACTGGCACTTATCATCTTTTTAATTTGCTTTTCGTTCTTCTTCTTTAGTTAACTAAGTAGACTCCCCATTTGATCGTAGATGTTTGATATAAATGGTTGGGTTCCTCAAGGGAAGAAAATGCTATTTTCTCCCTCCACACTCCCAGGGATAAATTTAATGGATCGCATCTGTAAAGATTTGGCTGTTGAACTCATTTTCTGGCTTGGGGGCACCAAAAGGTGGAATTCCTTACCTAGAAGAATCTTGTCAATTGCAGTTATTTTTAATGGCATGAAATCTGTGCCAGAAAACTGACATTGTCAACCACGCACACCCAAAAAAACCCTGAACTCTAACCATGCCATCTCAATTACCCACCACCTAGGTCTGGATTAACATAATGCAATGCATTCATTTCCTGGGTTACATATCCCCAATACATTCAGCTAAAACAAGTGTCTAGCTTGTGATTCAATGTTGTGTAAAATTAGCCATAAAGCTGCTCCCCCACCCAGTGATCCTTTACAGCGGTGTTTCCCAACCTCGGCAACTTTAAGAAGTATAGATTTCAACTCCCAGAATCCCCCAGCCAGTACTATCAGTGTTGTCAGCGGTAATGGATACAAGTGTTACCAAAACCATAAAGCCAACTATGAAATAATTAAACTTCAGAATATTGAATCTTGCTTGTTAAGAATCTGATCTGGATTTTCCTCCTCTCCAACTCAGTGGTGGGTTTCAAATTCTTTTACTACCGGTTCTGTGGGTGTGGCATAGCTTGGTGGGCGTGGCTTGGTGGGCATGGCAGGGGAAAGATACTGTAAAATCTCCATTACCACCCCACTCCAGAGGAAGGATACTGTAAAATCTCCATTCCCTCTGCACTCCAGGGGAAGGTTACTGCAAAATCCCCATTTCTTCCCGATCAGCTGGGACTTGGGAGGCAGAGAATAGATGGGGGCGGGGCCAGTCAGAATTTTTACTACTGGTTCTCCAAACTACTCAAAATTTCCACTACCGGTTCTCCAGAACTGGTCAGAACCTGCTGAAACCCACCTCTGCTCCACCTCACTTCAAAAAGTAGTGAAAATGACTTTGAGTCTGAAACAATGGTTATATCTAACTTAGGGCTAGAGAATTAGAGTTTTGTTTTCTTGTAATACCATCTTTTAAAAAGATAAATTGGGGATATTAAACTACCATTTCAAATTCATGTTTCAAAAAGATTACATGTCTCTTACTCTCTCACACACATATATAATTAAACTAATTAATTGAATACATTAATAACTACTTTCACAACTTCATACAATTTTTATATTGTAATATAAAGACTGCCATAGCCATCCTAATAATAAACTGCCTTTTGTAAAATATATACAGTTTATTATATCTTGGTTACATTTATTATCTAAATTATGTACTTGCACACCAAGCAAATGGAATTTTAAAGGATATTTAAGCTATTTACAAGTGATGTTCATCATACAAATGTGCTTAAGGAATACAACATTATTACTTAATTTTAGAAAATGGATATATATTTTGCTATTATACTTGCAAGAAAAAGGAAACAAAATTGCAAATTCCTAATTTTAGAATGTATTTCTTTATTAAAATACAAAGCAATAGCAATAAAGATTGATTTAAATAAACCATATACCAATTACAAATATTTTACACAGAGAATAGAACACAAATTGCTCAATAGACATCTCTCTTTCTTTTCCCTGTCAAAAAAAAAAAAAAAACAATTTCAGAGACTGACAATGGACACATGCTAAAATTAATTGTTGTAAGTAGGATGTAGATTTATCCTTTCAATATTATATTTCTTTTAGCTATTCTGCATGCACAAAGCATCCACAATCTTTAATTTCTTGGTAACTTTCGTATGCAGGGAATATACAGTTGTCCTTGACTTACAATCATTTTTTTAGCGACTATTCAAAGTTGCAATGGTATAAAACAGGGGTGTCAAACTCACAGCGTCCCATTGTCATCATGTGACATATCGCAACTTTTTCCCCCTTTGCTAAAATGGGGGTGGGCATGGCCAGTGTGTAACGAATCCGGGCCACATTTGACACCCCTGGTATAGAACAAAGTGATGAGAAGTCCTTAGATCAGGGGGCCACGCCCACGTCCGATTTAGTGAAGGGGGGGAAAGTCCTAATACGTCACGTCACACCGCTGTGATGATGTGAGTTTGACACCCCGCCTTAGATCATGTGATCAAAATTCAGAGGTTTGGCAAATAGTATGTATTTATGACAATTGCAGTAGTTTCTGAGAAGCAAAGTGTATTTTAAGAATTGCTGCAACAAAGTTTAATTGATCCAAGATGATAATAAGGCTCCAGATTTGCATCTTTTGGTCCCCCAACAGAATTTATCATTTTTAATTCTACTAGATTCTTCCCATTAACTTTTTCATGGAATCAAAACTCTTTTCGGTCCAATATATTTTTGCCGACTTAAGGGCAGTAATTGAAGCTAATGCCTGAAACAATACTGGCCCAATTAATCTTTTACACAATGGGAAAATAATACTGTTCAGGGACACCGCATAGCCATTAAACAAACAATTGTGATCCACCTGTGATCCCAGCACCACCAGTCCCTGATTCCCTCCTTCTTCTGATACCTGTTTCAACAGATTCTCAGATCTGTGAACAACAAACAAGCTGGAACTGCAACTATATTGTTTGAAAGGAATATAAGGTTTGAAAGAATTGCCTGTTAATCGGGCCTGTAAAATGATAAGAAATTAATAGAGTGAAACTTGGAACTCATCATTTTGGCAGGAATGTCATCTGGATTCTCTGGGGCTAAGTAAATGAAACTAGGGAACAAAGTGTCTTGCCAAACACTAATGGATCCTATCAGGATTAGAATGCAAACTGTTCCATGTTTCTAGTCATAGGTATCCTTGCAGTGTACAGTTCATTCCATGGCTGAGGAATGTGAATATCCAGTTCCAAAAATCTAATATATCATAGTTAAACATCAGCCACATTTTTGGGTGAAGAATCTTCTGATAAAACAAAGGTTACTTTCATACATAAGCACATGTTGCTTTAATCAATTAAAAGGAAATGGCAGAAGCTTTACAATTCAAACTGGTCTCAGAAACTGGGCAGGATTTTGCTAGATTTCTACTGAAATGGAGCTGAGTCAGGAGTGAAATGCTACCAGTTCGGACTGATTCAGTCGAACCGGTAGCGGCGGCATGTAGTTCACAGAATTGGTAGCGGCAGCAGCGTGAGGCTCTGCCCACCCACCCAGATGTCTGATTTTAACCAGGAAGTAACCTGTTTTTGACCCTCTGCGCATGCACAGAAGTCCAAACGCATGCGGGGAGCGTGCACTTTCGAATCGGTAGGGAAGGTAAGTAGATTTCACCTCTGAGCTGAGTGTATCTCCTGTCCTACTGGATGTCACTTTTAATAGAGTCAGCATCAGGAAGACACTGTACACGTTTTCAAAGCATATTCACCTTTTCTTCTAATGAATGCTTGAGTGGAGTATCGAGTGGCTGAGTACAGCCACCTGGGCAGGGGTGAAATCCAGCAGGTTCTGACAGGTTCTGGAGAACCAGACCGGAAATTTTGAGCAGTTTGGAGAACCAGTAGTGGAAATTTTGAGTAGTTTGAAGAACTGGCAAATACCTCCTCTGGCTGGCCCCAGAGTAGGGTGGGAAGGGGGATTTTGCAGTATTCTTCCCCTGCCATGCCCACCAAGCCACGCCCACCAAGCCACACCACGCCCACCAAGCCACGCCCACAGAACCAGTAGTAAAAAAAATTGTATTTCACCACTGCACCTGGGGTATTTACAGAGCAATGTCTGCAGGTTTATTCAAATGTAAATTTGATTGACTTCAGTGGTTTTCACTCCCAGGTACAGAGAGATTTGTTTTCAGAACAATCATTCTTAGGAACTGAAGATCTGAATACAAATTACATATGAACCTTTTCAAATAAAATAAATCTATAGAATTAGTACTAAAATTCAGACCAGGGTTAAATACTAAAGCTTTTAGATATTGCAGTGAAATATTCTGAATTTTGAATACTGAGCCCAGTGGGTTTACATGTACCTATATCTAGATGTCAACAGCTTAGTTTCTGGCAATGGAGTAATTAAGCATCAATTTTGATTGCAAACATGTGAAATCCGACTGGTTTACCACTTGTGAGAAACTGCATTTGCAGGCCTTCCTCGGTTGCTCAAATTTAAAGAAACAAGATCAGCATTTGGGTTTGAATTTTCCTTCTAATGAGTCAAAAAGAACCTTTGAAGTTGCACAGAATGCTGGATCATTTTTAGGCATAACATTTTTGAGCTGTCTGTGGCTGGAGTTGATATTGAATCTATCCAGAATGGACACTGGGATTTTTTTTTCTTCCAGAAGAAATGCTAAAGATTTTGGCAAAATTTAGAAGGACTCCTCAAATAGATTCGAATGTTCTAATTATAGTGTAAAAGGTACACATTGCATTGCTAACGGTTATGTTTCATAAACATATCTCTTCTGTTTCATAAACATATGAAGCAGTTCTGTTTCATAAATATATCCCCAGCTTCGTGGGGCTTCTTTATCTTAATTGTGAGATTAGCATACTTGAGTTCCTCCTTCCCTGGCCATAACTTGCCCTGTTTGATTTGAATCCAACATCAGCCGTATGCACAAACATGGACAATTGACTCCAAGATGGCCTTTGCACTCCAAGCCATTCCAAATGAATCGCCTTTCACATCAGCTTCAGCAGGACTATCAATAATGAAAAATTATTGGCTGTTGCAGTCCAAATGAACAGGAGGAACACAGGGTGGGAAGTGCCATCTGGAGAGACTTCTGAACTGCAATTCTAAGTAACAGTTCAGAGATACTGACTTAGAGTATCAACAGTCTTGGGCATCAGTGGAATGAACATAAACACTAAGGAGGTTTTCATTCTAATTTTTGTTGCAGATGCCAAGAAAGTTCCCTCCATTTGTTCTTTCCAACTGTCCGTATCTTCCTTTTCCTGTTCAAATATCTGGTTCAAATATCTGCTAACCCAGACTAGGAGGCAGCTTTTGCTGCTCCTGCATCCTGCCCTTGACTTCCTATTTTTTCCAAGTTTGTTTCCCACTAGATGGCGTCTCCAACCAAAACAATCTAGAAACTGAAAATGAATGGGATGAAACTGAAACTGATGGGATCCTCAGCTCTTGCTTGCTTTTAAAACCTGTTCCTATTCCTATCTGATAAAATTTCACTTCCTCTTAAGAGACATCAAGCAAGAGGACACACAATAAACAAAGCCACACATAGAGCTGGTCCTCGATATACAACTATTTGCTTAGTGACTGTTCAAATTTCAGCAGCACTGAAAAAAGTGGTCCCCACACTTACCACTATCGCAGCGGTCACCTGAGCGTTTCGGTGCTTGGCAACTGGCATGTGTTAATGACTGTTGAGTGTCCCAGCATCATTCGATCACCCTTGTGATCTTTCCAGCTGTCTTCCAACAGGCAAAGTCAATGGGGCCAGCTGGATTCGCTTAATGACCATATGATTTATTTAACTGCAGTGATTCACTTAACAGCTGGGGCAAAAAAGGTTGTAAAATTGGGCATGGCTCACTTAACAACTGCTTTGCTTAGTGACAGAGATTCTGGTTCCAATTGTGGTTATATGTTGAGGATTATCTGTGGTCCTATAACCGTAGTATATATTATTATCTTTTACTCAGTGGTGGGATTCTGGGGGTTCTAGGGGGTTCGGCCGAACCCTTTGTTAAATTGCTGGCTCGCCCCGCCCCTTGCCCTGCCCCTCCGCACTACTATTTATTGCCAATAAATGGGGCGAGCGAGCCATCAATTTAACAAACGATTTGGTGTTTTTTTGTAATTTTATTGGCCCACGGAGCTTCAGCATAGGCTAATTAGCCCTTGATTAGATCGGCTCCCGACTCTCAGCTGATTTGTCTCAGCTGTTTTGCTCAGGGCTCTGCTGCTTCCTTGCAAAGAGTGCTGGAGCAATTTTTTTTCCCCTAACTATGCTTAAAAACGAAATTGAAACTGCTTTGCTGTTGCTGCAAGGTTGGAAAATTAGGCAGGCAGAATTCTTTTCTTTTTCCTCACCAAAAAAGGTAGGTGCAAACAATGGGAAATTTAGGGAAAAAGAGGAGAGTTCAGGATTTTGAAACACAAAAGAAAAAAGCTCTATTTAACTAGGGAATTGTAATAATTGCGATACTATTAATTGTATATTTCTGAAAGCAGAAATGGTTAAGTTGTGGTTTGGAGGAATATATGGGGGAAATTATTTGGTCTATTATTATTGGTAAATATAATTAACTGATTTGTAAGAAATTGGATTGCATGGAAATAATTGGAATATTCATGTTCATATTGATTAATATACAAAAAAGGTAGTTATATAACTAATTGATTTATATTAAAATGTTGAATTTATATTAAACAACTAATATTACATAATTAACCAATGTGAGGATGGATATAAAAATAGATGACAATGGGAAGGGGTATAATATAGAATAGAAGGGAAAAATTGAATTTGATTAAGATTAGAGATGAGGATGAAGGGTAATATTGGTTTTTTTAAAAAATAGATGAGGAATAAATATGGCAAAAAGGAAATATAGAAATTGTAAATTTAATTGAAATGACTAAACACTGTTTAAATTTGTGAACCAGCCAAATACTCTGTTCAAAGAAAATACATTGTATGTTTGTATGTGTGTTTCTAATTATTGTTATTTATTCATATTTGTTCTCTTTTATTCTTTAAAGTTTAACAATTCATTCTTTATCTTAATATCTTTATATTTGTTTGGGGTTGGCTTTCTTCCCTTTCATCTTTTTTTATTGTACAGCAATCTTTCTCCTCAAACCTACCACTTCTCTCTTTTCTTTCCTTCTTACTTTCTCTTCCTCCCCCTCTTCTTCTCCTCCCTACTTCCTCTTCCTTTCTCCTTCTCCTCCTCTCTTCCTCCCTCTCTTACCTTCTCTCCTACTCTAATTTCCCTTCCCTTCCTTCATCCCTCTCTATTGCTGTATCTTTTTATGCATATGGACTACTCAGAGGGCTGAAAAAGTTATTTCTGACTGGTCCTCGCACTTTTGACCAGTCCTCGAACTTACGACTGTCCTCACATTTTACGTTTTTGCCCTATTTTGTCACCATGATGAAGAGAAGCAGTTGTGAAATGAGTGACATGGTTGTTAAGAATGCTACAATGGGCATAAATGATGACCAGTCATAAGTGCGAAGACCGGTCAAAAGTGCGAGGACCTGTCAGAAATGACTTTTTTCAGCCCTCTGGTTAGTCCTTTTGTGCATATGGACTACTCAGAGGGCTGAAAAAGTTATTTTTGACTGGTCCTCGCACTTTTGACCAGTCCTCGAACTTACGACTGTCCTCACATTTTACGTTTTTGCCCTATCTTGTCACCATGGTGAAGAGAAGCAGTTGTGAAATGAGTGACATGGTTGTTAAGAAAGCTGCACGGGCATAAATGTGAGGATGGTCATAAGTGTGAGGACCGGTCAAAAGTGCGAGGCCCAGTCAGAAATGACTTTTTTCAGCCCTCTGAGTAGTCCCTATGCACATAGCCACGCCCACCTGGTCACATGATGAGCTAGCCACGCCTACACAGTCATGTGACCAGCTAGCCACACCCACCCAGTCACATGATTGCCAAGCCATGCCCCCAACTAAGCCATGCCCACAGAACCTGTTGTTAAAAAAACTGAATCCCACCACTGCTTTTACTATTATGTACACAGCAACATGAAATCATACCTGCCAGTTCTTTAGCTGGTGTTGGCCTTCATTTGCATCAGCTTCATTGGCCTTCCCAAGAATCGAGGATGTTGTATCAGTATATCTGTACATCCAAGCACTGTGACTTTTGTAATTGACAGATGGAAATGTTGTCAATACACAGTTTTTATAAGTGTTGTCCAAGGATTTTTGGTATGATAATCAGTGTACCGATAAATACTGGGATGATCACTGCCAATTTATGCTATAATCTTTCAACTTCAATTTTCAGATTTTTATACTTTGTGATCTTCTCCAATTCTTTGTCTTCTATTCTTCTTTAGTCTTTAGTTCAGACTAAAGTGCTCTCACCTGACTCTGATAATAGATAAATTAAAAATTAATGAAGCAATGATAATTAATCAGGCTGAATGTCCTTTTGTATACTGATGATAAGGTAAAGAGTTTTCTTTCTGAACATCCCAGAATGGAAAGCCAATTATAAGTCAGCATAATAGAAAAGCAACAATTTGGCTGTTTATGGCAAATGCTGATCTGGAGCTACCCTCTGTTGTTGTGCTTATATGCTTTTCTTCCTTTTGTAAATTTGTTAAAAGAAATACAGAATGCTGAGGAGTTTGTGCCAAGGCAAGCTGATGGGGTTGCCATATTGTTAAGACTGTCTCCTGCTTTGCATAACCCAAGACAATGCTGCAGATCGATGTAAGAAAGGTTTGGTGAACGTCCAAAAACCACCAATTAAATCTGAATGCGTGCCAGTCACTAAGAAGTGAATGCTTAATGCCAAGTGATCAGTACAAATCCCAGCTCATATTAATGGGAGGAGGAGGAGAGAGAGAGAGAGAGATGCCAACTTGCTTTAAAATGGGCAACAGAGAGCAGATGGAAAGCTGAAGCACAAAAATAAATAAGCACAATTTTTTTACTGTAAAGTCCTGGACTTGAAAGCAACTTCTGACTTCCACACAGCTTCCCATTTCCTGATAAATATGTCTGGTTTTGTTGATGGAAAAACCCGTTCTTATGGTTTAGGAAGATGCTGATGGAACTGAATCCCTGAGTGAGTTATGCAACAAGATTTCTGGAACTGGCAAAGTATCTGAAATTATTGATGTAGTACTATTCTAAGAAGCTTCCCCAGAGCTATTTCTCTGTCAGGGCCAAGTGAGGTTATGTAACAGCCACAGCCACATAACACAAGTGTTGTGGTGCTTTTGTTTCAGGTTAAGAGGAAGACAGCAAAGGCAGCTCAGCGGGTGGGATTTTGTGTACTGTAAAAGGTTCCGAAGCTTTTTATTCAAGATTACTAGTCCAAAGTCAAGACTTCTGGTTGACGTCGCAGCGAGATAGCCGGAGAAATAGCGGGCTCTGATGAGTCCCACGAAAACCCCGGCTGCCGAACTGCCGCCTATGGGACTGCGGACTGAACTTGTCCTGCAGGGACGGGGGAAGAAGAGGGGCACCTCAGAAGACCGAAAAGAACAGGCAAGTTCCTCAGAGGTCAGAGGAAACCCTCTGTGAGTCGGTGGCGGGGGGCAGCAGCCATGGCGGCTTCCACGAAGCTGGGACAACCGGGCAAGAAAAGTGCTGGAGGAAAGTGAAGTAAAACAGAGCCTTTTGAAGCCAGGTGAGTGACAACCGCCCAGCCTTGTAACAATGTTTGGAGCTATATTAGTAACTAGAAGACCTGTTATGTAAATAGGTTTGTTTGGCGGGAAGTTCGAATTAACTGACCCTCAGCTGATTGGCTGACCACTACGGCTGTAAGGTATATAAAGGGAGCTGGCTCCCTGGGTTAGTTTGTGGATTCTCACTATACAATAAAGAGCTGTTGTCACTCACTACTCTGGCTTGCTGCGTCCTCATTCACCCAACTTAACATTGGCGACGAAGGTGGGATTTTGAGGCCAGAAGCAGAGGAGAGCTGAAGCCAAACTCGAGAAAAAGAGCTGAAGTCACGTTCAGAGAGGGGACCAGAGACCGCATCCGAATCCAGCCAGGCAAGCGAGCGGAGCACAGGAGAATCCCGAAACGATGTCTGCCTACACCCCGCCAGCGCCTTTCAACCCCAAGGAAGAGAAGTGGGGATCCTACATGTCCTGGTTCGAGTGCTTCATGGTGGCAAACGACATGCAAGGGCTACCGGACGTTCGAAAGAAAGCCCTGTTCCTGAGCCACTGCGGGCCAAGGGTCTTCGACACAGCCGAATCATTGTCGGAGCCGAACTCGGTCCACAACATTTCCTGGTCAACGCTACAGACCCTGCTAAAAGACCACTATGCACCAATGCCATCGAAGTACGTCCAGCGCTATGATTTCCGGCAACGGCTCCAGCAGGAGGGCGAATCGATCAGCGAGTATGTCGCTGCCCTGCGTAAGGCCGCAACCCAGTGTGAGTACCGAGACCTGGATGAGATGCTCCTAGAGCAACTAATTTGCGGAGTGAGAGATAGCCGGCTCCAGAGAAGACTGCTCGCGAGGTCAAACCTGATCCTACACATCGCCCTGGACGAGGCAAGAGCACAAGAATCGTCAGTAAAGGCTGCAGAGAAACTAAAGAGCTCCCACCTAACCAGAACAACGCAGAAGACGGCGCCAGTGCACCGAGAGGCCGTAAGCACCGCGAGCGAGGGGGAGTCTGAAGAAGAGATCTACCGCACCGAGCAGTCCCGCACAGCCCGGAGGGAGCCCACTCACGACAAAACTGTAAGTTCAGGGATGCCGTTTGCCGTTCCTGTGAGAAAAGGGGCCACATCGCTCGGGTCTGCAGATCCAAGACACACCAGAGCTACAAACCACATGGCCAAACCTTCCAATCCGAGCCAGCGCCACACCGAAGGCCCAACAAAGATGGCGGCAGCCAGAAGGGCGCGAAATTTGAAGACGCTGGGGCCTACACCATACGCACCACACAGACCTGCACCTCGCCCGGAGAAAAAACCTACACAACGGTCGAAATCGAGGGACGGGAGTGCCAGATGGAGATCGACATGGGATCGCCGATATCCATCATGTCTTGGGAGAACCTAAAGAAAGTCATCCCCAGCGTACACAAGCGACAGCTCCAGCCACAGCAACGCAGACTGAAAGACTACCAAAGGAACCACATACCCATCGAAGGAAGAGGCAAGTTCCAAGTACAGTACGGGGAGTTCACCGAGAAACTGCCCCTCACCATCGTTAGCAACAACCTCCCAAGCCTCCTGGGCATGGACTGGTTTAGAGCCCTAGGCATGGGATTCACCGGAGTAAGGAACGTCCGAAGCACCCTGAAAGAGGACCTGATGCAGGAGTTCCAGGACGTGTTTGACGAAAGGCTTGGCAAGTATGTGGGGACCCCGATTTCGTTTAACCTCAACCCCAATATTGCACCCATCCGTTTAAAGCCTAGGTGGGTACCGTTCGCCCTGAAGCCCAAAATTGACATTGAACTGGACAAATTAATCAAACAAGGGGTGCTCGTTCCAGTCGACCACGCCAAATGGGAGACCCCAATTGTTACACCGGTAAAGCCGGACGGATCAGTGCGCATATGCACTGATTATAAATGCACAATTAATAAGGCCCTGCAGCAGAGCGCCTATCCAGTGCCCATCGTTCACCATTTATTGCATTCCCTGGGCCCCGGCAAGATCTTCGCAAAACTCGATCTTGCGCAGGCGTACCAGCAGTTGCCGGTAGATGGTGCTACCGCAGAGGCACAGACTATCGTAACCCACAGAGGGGCCTTCAAGTGCACCCGCCTGCAATTCGGAGTAAGCGTGGCCCCCGGACTGTTCCAAAGCACCATGGAGCGGCTGCTACAGGGAATCCCCAGGGTGGTGCCCTATTTTGACGACGTGCTCATTACCGCCGACAATGAGCATCAGCTAAGGGAAAGGCTGAGGGAGGTCCTAAGGAAATTCAGGGACGCAGGACTCAGAGTAAAAAGAAACAAATGCATGATCGCAGTCCCCTCAGTCGAATTCCTAGGATACAGGGTAGATGGCACCGGCATACACCCCACAGAGAGCAAGATCAGAGCAATCAAAGAAGCGCCCACCCCCAAAGACAAGGCAGAATTACAGGCCTTCCTGGGACTATTAAACTTTTACGCCATTTTCCTTAAAGACAAGGCAACAGTGGCAGAACCTTTACATAGACTGTTAACTAAGAAAGCCACTTGGAAATGGGGGAAGGCTGAAGACAGGGCATTCGCCGGCATTAAAAAACTGCTATCAGCTGAGAGTTTTTTAATCCAGTACAACGCAACGCTTCCCCTTGTTTTAACATGTGACGCGTCCCCGTTCAGGGTGGGAGCCATCCTGAGCCATAGACTCCCAAATGGCCTAGAAGCGCCCATCGCATACTACTCCCGAACTCTGTCAAGCGCCGAGCAAAATTATAGTCAGCTCGACAAAGAGGCCCTCGCCGCCGTTTCGGGAGTAAAGAAATTCCACGAGTACTTGTTCGGGAGAGACTTTGAGCTGATCACCGACCATCGACCACTCCTGGGTCTCCTCGCGGGAGATCGGCCAACACCGGCAGCACTATCACCCAGGATGACACGCTGGGCCATTTTCCTCGCAGCATACTCCTATCGCCTGGTACATCGACCAGGGGCGAACATGGGCAACGCGGATGCACTCAGCCGATGCCCACTACCCGACAGCCTAGAAGACCCCACACCCGGCATCCCCATCTTGCTGATAGACGTTTTGGACTCCGGGCCCATAACATCAGCCGAGGTTGCGAGAGCCTCAACCAAAGACCACGTGATCCGGACAGTCGCAAGTTGGGTCATGAGGGGGTGGCCGGAAAAGATTGGGAGCGGGGAATTTAAACCGTTCGCGGGAAAACGGGACGAATTGACAATGCAAGGGGGTTGTTTACTATGAGGCGATCGGGTTGTTATTCCCTTGTGGCTACGGGAAAAAGTCTTAACATTGTTGCATGAGGGGCACCCTGGGAGTGTAAGAATGAAGGGGCTAGCCAGGAACTACGTCTGGTGGCCCAGCATGGATACAGACATTACCGAGTGGGTGGGGAGATGCCAGCCCTGCTAAGAGTCCAGATCAGATCACCAACGGCACCCGTGAGGGAGTGGGAAAGACCCCAGGGACCCTGGTCCAGGATACACATTGACTTTGCAGGCCCATTTCACGGACAGACCTTCATGGTCGTTGTAGATGCATTCTCCAAATGGTTGGAGATCAAGCTAATGAAGGCCACTACCACCGACACAACCATCAGGGAGCTAAGACAGTTATTCGCCACCCATGGGTTACCGGACATCCTAGTGTCAGATAACGGGCCACAATTCACCGCGACACAATTCGAGGGTTACTTAGCGGGACTAGGGATCAGACATGTCCTTTCAGCCCCGTTTCATCCGGCTAGTAATGGACAGGCTGAGAGATTTGTGAGGTCAGCAAAGGAGGCCCTTTCACGTTTAAGCCCCAGAGACTGGCAGGAAAGGATAGACAAGTTTCTAATAGCTCAGCACTCCACACCCTGTACAGCCACAGGCCGAAGCCCGGCAGAACTATTAATGGGGCGGAAACTCTGAGGAATACTAGATAGGCTCAACCTCAATTACTCCCCAGAGGTTTTCAAGTGGGGGGAGAGGAAGCTTAGAGAGTTCACCATAGGAACACCGGTACACGCTAGAAACTATGGACAGGGCCCACTCTGGGAGGCTGGGACAATCACAGAAATCACGGGGCCCAAATCATACAGGGTAGACATGGGGGACGGGAGAGTTTGGTGCAGACATATTGACCAACTAAGAAAACGAGTAACCGCAGACACCGACGACAAATTCGACGACCCAATCTCTGACCATGACTACCAACCAGAAACACAAACTACAAGCCCGAGTAGAGCAGAGGACTTAGCTGAGGATTCTGGTATCCAGCGCCGCCCCATCAAGGTAGTCCAAACCACCGGAGAAGTCACCGCCCACGAGGAAGTCCCGGAGGCCTCATTGGCGGAGCAGGGAGAAACAGAAAGTACCTCCGACCTGCTCGACACCGCCCCTCCGACTGAACTGCGCAGGTCAACTAGGACTCGCACACGCCCTAGTCACCTGAGAGACTTTGTATGTAAATAACACCCCAAGTGACTTCTGGGAGGGGAGGAGTGTTATGTAAATAGGTTTGTTTGGCGGGAAGTTCGAATTAACTGACCCTCAGCTGATTGGCTGACCACTACGGCTGTAAGGTATATAAAGGGAGCTGGCTCCCTGGGTTAGTTTGTGGATTCTCACTATACAATAAAGAGCTGTTGTCACTCACTTCTCTGGCTTGCTGCGTCCTCATTCACCCAACTTAACAAGACCCCTAGCCTAAAACAGCGGCGAAGCAACAAAGGGGCTTTGGAAATTTTTTAAACTGTAACTTTAAAGAACAAAGATCCAAGAAACAACTAATTTTGGAACAGAACTAAGAGACTTAATTTAGAGGTATGGTGAAAGGACTAAACACTTTAAAAATTTAAATTGGACTAAGGGGGGGGGAGAAGATTTGATACTTTTTTAACTAAAAGAAGAAAATAAAGTGGATGGTTATATAATAAGAAATAAAATGGGGTCTTGTATGACTAATGGGAAATGTGGATTATAGAGAGACACCATCTGGCGTAAAGAGGAACTTTGTAACCTCCCTTTGTTATGAGAACTTTGAGCTCTACAGAAAAAAAAAATTGCTGAACTGTGGAGGAGGATTTTTCTTTCCTGACTGCAAGCAGCTGGACTTTGGTGAAAAGAAAAGGAATTTACAATGGAACTCCTACAGTTGAACAAATAATAATTTGAATATTGGCGCAGGAATAGAAGAAGGATTAAGCACAGCCTTAAAAGAAAGAGATTTGATACATTATATCCGGAATAAAAATATGAAAAGAGATTTAATTGGATTTATGGAAAATAAAATTAAAAACTTGGAAAATGGAAGGAAATTTATGTTTGCAGACGAGGAAATGAAGATAATGTGATTAAAAATAAAATAAAGTAAAGATGATTATAATAAATTAAAGGGAGGCTTTTATAGAAATTAAGAATGTTAAATAAAACTAATTAATACATGTAAAGATATGTTTAATGCAAGAACTGTTTTAATGGTAAAATGTTAAGGTAAAGAATAAGGGTGAATATGATTAATTGAAAATGCTAAAAGGAATTTAAAAATATACTTAAAAACATGTCTTAAGCAAGAACCATGTCTCAAGGTTAAAATGTTATGAATGCTATGAAAAAGGATAAAGAAAAATATGATTAAATGAAAAGCAATGCATAAATGGAGGGAAACAACAAAGAAAGGTTTAAGTAGAGATTGTTAAACCAACTATGAACATGCTATATTTAACAGCCAAAAAGCTATAATATGCTGTATTGAACAGCCAAACAAATGGTCATGCTGGGTATCAGCCAAAACGAAACTTAATATGCCGTGTAACGGCCAAAAAACAAAAATAGAGATGCTGTGTTCAACAGCCAAACAAACCTGAAGATGCCGTGTAACAGCCAAAAAACAAAATTAATATGCTGTGTTTAACAGCCAAACAAAGGGCATGCTGGGTAATGGCTAAAAAATAAAAATACGCTATATTCAACAGCCAAAACAAAGGGTTATGCTGTGATTAACAGTCAAGAAATAGAAATGATTGATTTAACATCAAAGATAATAAAAAGAGGTAGGATAATTAAAATAAGGAGGTGTATGTTGAGAGTGATAGTTAAGATAAAATGCATAAGTTGGGTTTAATAATAATTAAATAATGAATGAATGTTTAATCTGTTTAATATAATTGTATAATTTATATTGTTAAAATATCCATCTAAGCAAATGAAAGAGAAAAATGAATTGATAACTGGTTAGGATTTAAGTAACGGGTTTTTGGGGATAATGGCATAGTTATATAGATAGATTTGCGGGAAATATTTGTTTAAAATATTGAGTTGTGTTAATTGAAAATAAGATTTGTTAATGATTTGTTTTAATTTGTGACCGGAGCAAAAGCTTCGTTTTGAAAAGATGTGTTTTATGATATTTTTTTTTGTTTTTTTAAAACAAAATTATCTAAAAAAAAGAAAAAGATTACTAGCCCTAAGTCATGAATGTCCATTCAGAATGAACTTGCATTGAATTCCTCTAGACTCAGAACTTGGTTAATATGTGTAAGATTTTACCCATACTTTCCAGCTAATGGGATGGGAAAGGATGTTGCTGTCCATACTGTAGTTCTTCCTTTTCTTTCCCTTTCTGGTCTCACAATCATAAGTCAATACACATCAGACTAAAAAAGGGGATATCAGGTCCCGGGGTAGTTTTCCCCTGATCACAATGGCCCTTATAAGAGAAGGAACTATTTATTAATACCATGCATTCTTATGATTTGTAGGACTCATTCCTGCCAGCTCATTTCCTTGTTTAGTTTCCTGGTCCCTGTGTGAAGAAACACCACAGTTTGGCATTTGTTTCCTTTGTGTCATCCAGTTGTCTTATATGTGATAGGCCAGTATGAAAATGTAATTCCCCCCTTAGATTCAGTAACTGGTTGCGCTATTCAGCTGCATTTACTGCAGTCAAACACTTACTGTAATTGGTGATCAGCCTCTCACATCAGTGGATAGAAAGGTTGGCCTGATCCTTCATGCTAAACTGCTTCAGCTTGGTGACATTTGAGGGTTTTCTAGCAGGAACTTCTGGTTTCTTGGTTCTGCTATAATAGGTAGTTTAGATCTGGACTTTGACAATGGCCATTCCAAAGCACTGGATTTGTTTTTCATTCTCTGTTGTTTGAAAATTGACAGTTTGAAATCACTGTCTTGCTCCATAGCTCACACTTGTGCTTCAGCCATTATAAAGATGGCTTGATTGCCGCTTGTAGATTTTTGTACAAGAATTCATGGTTGTCCAGGTTCTCAGAAACCAAATATGTAGTTTCTGCCAGATATAATAACCTCCAACATTCCTTCAAATTTTTGGCGAAACTTGAAGCAAGTGTCAATGTTCTATTTATTGTTTCACAGCTTCCATTCTACTACAGAGCCATGGTGGCACAATGGTTAAAACGCAGTACTGCAGGCTACTACTGAAGTTTGACAGTTCGAGTCTCACCGGCTCAAGGTTGACTCAGCCTTCCATCCTTCAGAAGGTCAGTAAAATGAGGACCCAGATTGTTGAGGGCAATAGGCTGACTCTGTAAACTGCTTAGAGAGGGCTGTAAAGCACTGTGAAGCGGTATATACGTCTAAGTGCTATAGCTATTGCTACAATGCTCTCCTATGTATCACTTTGCCAGTGCTTTTGTAAATGGTGAAATAGTGAATACTGATTTTAGCCAAGGTGAGACAGGCGTGCAGATCCCTGGATGGTGTTCTGAGGTATTTTGTGTTTTCTTGGGTAATCGTATATTGTACACTTTCTGAGTGAACTTGACAAGGCAAACATTCCAGGAAATAATTTACTGTATTATTTTCACAAATCTTTTCCATTTCCAGACTCTATGATATACAGTACTGTAGATTGGTAGTGTCCCTGAAATTTAGAAATGGGTTTGTAGCCTTTTCCAAACTGGTGGGCATATATAATATTTTACAGAGATTGATTTTTTTTCCCCCTTAATGTTAGAGTTTATAGGTATAGAATCTTTGGTGAAAACTTTACTATAAAGAAGGAAGCCAATTTATGACTTGTATGATTTGCTAGTTATTCTTTTAATTCAGTTGATTGAACTAGAAAGTTGATTATATTGTCACATTGGCAGACTACAGTTGAACTCTTCTTTATGAAACAAATGAAACAAGCATGGTGTTATTTGCTTATTCAGGCCCTACTTGCATATCAGGAAGACCCAAATAAATCTCTGATAATATTAATTGGTAAAGATACACAAACATTCAAAAAATGCAGTTAATAATAAACTATGTATTTTTTTAGGGTTTGTAATTTTAGACAGCATTGAGGATAATTGAGATTCGCTTTGGGAAATGTTTGTATTTCAGAATCAGAATAGAATAGAGCTGGAAGGGACCTTGGAGGTCTTCTAATCCAGCCTCCTGCCCAAGCAGGAGATCCTATACCATTTTAGACAAGTGACTGTCCAGTCTCTTCTTTTCTTTTTTTTTTGCAAAATATTTTTTATTTTTTCCAACATAACACATAAAATACACCTCTTTCAAGAGCAAAGTCTCGATCCGGTCATGAATAGGTACAATTGCTTACATTTTAAAAAAGCTCCGTCACAATTTCCCATTATATCTTTTAAAATTCAAAGTCAAAACATAGAAAAATTTTTAGTCATAAACTCTAATATCTTGATCAGAACCATTCTATTATATCACCACCAATTTAATTTATCTCAAAATCCATATCCTCCTCCCTATCTCCTCCTATTATTGGCTGATTTCCAGCATATTATTGTTTGGCTGATTAACAGCATATCCTCCTCCATATCTCCAGCTTTTGTTTGGCTGATTTCCAGCATGCTTTATTTTGGCTGATTTCCAGCATAGTCCCCTCCATACCTCCACCCGTTGTTGGCTAGTTTCCAACGTATTGTATTTTGGCTGATTTCCAGCATAGTTTCCTCCAAACCTCCCACTATTATTTGGCTGATTTCCAGCATGTTTTGTTTTGGCTGATTTCCAGCATATTCTCCGCCAAGTCTCCTTCTCTTATTTGGCTGGTGTTACCAGCATATTTTCCTCCATGCCTACATCTGTTGTTTTAGCTATTTCATTTTAACTAGTTCATATATTACATAAATTGCTTTTTCAGATACCACAATTTGGCTCAGCATAAATTTTAACAAATATCTTCTCATATATTTTAAGATCATATACTTCATATTTATTTTAAATTTCAAAAATTCATTTAAGCGTTTAGAACATTTAGAAAAATCATATTCTCGTTCATTCATTTATAGTCTTATATCATAACCAAATACATATGTTTATATAGTCCAATTTAAAAGGAATGGAAATAAAAGGTGAAAAAGAGAAGGAAAGAAAAACAAAAACAAAGGAGAAAAGAGGGAAAGTAGAAATAAAAAAGAAAAAAGTATCAAGAAAAGAAAGAAAATCAAAAAGGTAGCAAAGGGAAACAAAAAAAAGGTATAACACGTCATATCAATATTCAGACTTCAAATATGCATTAAGCATTACATTTCCATTTTAATCAAACTATGTTGTTTTGCTTATCTTGCAACCTACTATAAATCTTTTTCTAATCTGTCCAACATTGTTCTTTTTCAATTTCAATATTATCAATGTTAACAATTCTATAGAGTTTAATTCTTTTATATCATTCCATATGTAATATCATCATGTCTTCTTTTAGTGCCACGCCTTTTTTCCTTTTCTTGCTGTGCCTGTTAATTCAGTTATAGTTATTCCATTTTATTTCTTTTTTCTTTCCATCAATAAAGATTCCAATAGACAGATTGTGTATCCCCAGAATCCAGTTAAAATAACAAGACATTTAGTTTCTCTTCCAAGCTGCTAACAATCCGCAATTATACTTTCACTTCTTCACAGTCTCCATTTTGTGTATTGCAAGGCTATCCGTTTGTCTTTTCCCTTTGTTTTAAAAAAGTCCTGTTTATCGCCTCTTTCCTTTTTCTCTCTTCCCAAAATAATCCATTCCTGTTTAAAAAAAGAAAAAAGAACAGTTTTCAAAATTTATAACTTTCCAAAAAGGCAATCATTCCAAATTAGCAATAAAATCCATAATCCTTTGATGGGTCTTTCCCTTTTAAAAGGTATTTTGCAAATCTTCTTGCCCCAATACTCCGTAGCTGCTAATTGAGGCTGGGGCACATTTATCAATATCCACAGTTTAAATGCTGTTCCCGCCTGGGTTTGGTCTTGCTTACCCGGCTTCCGAATGCCTCGCTCTCACTTTTCCTTCTTCCTCCAGCACAGTGCTTTCTCTGGTTGGCCCGTGCTTCGAGGCAGTCGCCATGACTGCCTCTCCCCCGCCACCAGCTCAGAGGGCTTCCTCTGGCCCCGAGGAACTTGCCCGTTCCTCTCGGCTGTCCAAGGGGTCCCTCTCACTTCCCTTGTCCCTGCAGGACAGGGTAGGTCCACAGACCTGCCAGCAGCGGTTTGCCAGTTGGGATTTTCGCGGGGCTTATAAGAGCCCTGCCATTTCCCTGACTGAATCGCCCAGCGCCAACCGGAAGTCTGTCCAGTCTCTTCTTAAAAACCTCCAGTGATGAAGCACCTACAACTTCTGATGGCAAGCTGTTCCACTGGTTAATTGTCATCTTTGTTAGGAAGTTTCTCCTTAATTCCAGGTTGCTTCTCTCCTTGATTAGTATCCATCCATTGTTTCTTGTCCTGCCCTCTGGTGCTTTGGAAAATAAATTGACCCCTTCCTTTTTGTGGCAGCCACTCCAATACTGGAATACTCAGGGCTGGGCTGCTGCGGGTTTGCAGGGGTTCGGGAGAACTTCTAGCTAAGATTCTATGCAGTTTGGAGAACCCCCAAATCCCACTCCTGGCCCTGCATACCCTGCTCCGCCCCTCCCAGGAGTCCCAACACAGCCTGTTTTGGATGCAGGTAAGTGCAGGGCGTGCACGGAGGCTCAGGGAGGACGAAAAACAGACCTGCCGGAAGTTTGGGAAGGGACTCCAGAGGGCCTCTGGAGCTTGGGGAGGCCATTTTCGCCCTCCCGGAGACTCAAGGAAAACCCAGGGAGGGCAAAAATGCCCCTCCGCTGTGGTGCCAGAGGATGACTACGCCACACCCACCATGGCCATGCCCACCCAGCAACCAGGCAGAGAACCCCTTGCTAAAAAAATTTAAGCCCACCCCTGAGAATACTGCCCTTAGTCCTTCTTTTCTCTAGACAAGCCAAACCCAAATCCTGCAACTGTTCTTCATATATTTTAGTCTCCAGACCTTTAATCATCTTAGTTGCTCTTCTTTGCGCTTTTTCCAAAGTTTCAACATCTTTTTTGTAATGTGGTAACCAAAACTGGATACAGTATTCCAGTTAGTGGTCTTACTAAGGCTTTATCTGTCACTGCGTTATTTTATTTACCAGCTGAGCTCATTATTTCTGGACTATCTGACTTTCCATACCTTGCCAAGAATTGTTATCAAAAGCTACTACGCATGTCCATCCCCCCACATTCCTTCACTTGCTTCTCACACTCTTTCCTTTGTTCTCCTGCCAGCAAGGTCCGGCTTGGACCGGCAGGAGACCTTGCTTGCCAAAATGTAACAATTAACTTTTCTTAGTTAGTGAGGTGTTTTATTTTCTTTATAACAAATAAATGAGTTTTATTAGAAACCTTTCTCGCGTTTCTTTTCAGATTATTGCAACAAGGAATAAGCCTCAATTCATCTCCTCTAATCTAAACCAGGGTAATTAGTCCCAGAGCCAAACATGGGATTAATAAATGCCCTGACATCTGGTAGCACGAGGACGGTTTGATTTATGGCTTTTTCCTTGTTTTGTTATTTCTGATAAGAGCGCATAGGCAATTAGTTTTTAGCTACTGAGGTACGCTAATTATATTGCTGAGATGCCGAAACAGAAGTAAAACAAATACAAAATGTATTTTGCTGAGAAGGTGGCAGAAAGGAGGTTTCCAGATTTCCAGCCCCTTACTACAGCCACACGCCTGGAACAAGAAGAAGCTGTGGGAACAGAAATGGAGGGAGATAAGACAGAAGCTGTTTTTGAAGATGATGATTTACGACTGAGGTCAGTAACATTTTCTTCTGATCTTCCAAGCTCTGAAAAAGTCTTCCCAGAACCTTCTGAATTTGTAATGCTCGATGCAAGGCTAAAGCACACTGCCGAGCAAAATTCCTCCCACGCAGAGAGAGAAACAATTCATTATTCTCCTCGAAGCTCTAAGCTCACCCTGGATGAGCTGGCTATGAAAGCCTTTCGTGACCGTATAAAACTCTATGAACAGCAACTATCCCAGGCAAAAATGGCTATATCTATGCTTGAGCAAGATAAGGGAGATAACTTAAATTTTTCAAAAAGCGCCATATTGCCTTCTTCTCCAGAGCCAAAGACACTCCCCCTGGTGGATCCTGTGTCAGGCCAATTAAGGCAAAGAGCACTGCATACGTCACATGAAAGTCTCCCTGATCAAGTTACACATGTCTTACATAACCACTCCTACTCTAAAGCATACAATGCCACGTATGCAAAGCTGCCCAAAGGTGCAGCACCATCTGCTGGCAAAAGTAATTTACTACAGGAAGCTGAAATGCCACAAGTGTTTCCACAGGCCCAAACTCAAACACCCCCTGGTGGTGTTGGTGTCTTTTTAGATGGAACACAGCAAAGGCAAATGACTGCATCTCCAGCAGGTCATGCCAATATTGCAGATCAAGCACAAATGGCAACTGGAATACAGCAGATTCCAGTGCATCAGCCACAGCAGCTACAAATGCCTGCATATGTGCCCCAGCCACAAGTGCAAATAGGGCCACCTCCAGGCCCACCTCTAATGGCACAACCAAGACCATTTTTAGGTCCACAACAGGCACAGCAAATACCACAGGCATTCCTGCCAGCACAGCCAGCATACCAAGTGCAGGCTCCTTACCAGGCATTCTCTGTCTCTCCACTAACTGGTGAGTCAAAACTAAAAATGTCAGGACACAATTACAAAGCCTGGGTCAGTGAGATTACACTATTGCTTCTTAGAGAAGGCACCCATTTTATGGTTTTTAACCCTCCTGCACAACCATGGGACTTTGCAATACGAGATCTAGAGATAAGGGCTCGCACAACATTATTGATGTCCATGGATACTGAACTGCAGGTCACTTTTCCACCAAATACAACAGCCCAACAAATTTGGGCTGAATTGGAAAATTGCTACAGGCCTATCTCAATTGAATCTTCATGTTTACTCATGTCTGAACTCCACGGTTCGAGATTGAAACCTGGTGAACAAATTGGAGGACATTTGACCAAACTGAAAGGTCTGAGAACAGAATTGAGAGAAAGAGGCCATAACATTGAAGATATTCAAATGATCAGCATCATTATTAACTCTTTGAATTATGAATGGAAAGATGCTGTTACAAAGATTAACCAAGTCCCAATTGCTCAACGCACAGTGGACAATGTTTGTAGACTTTTAATTGAAGAAGAGGCATTCATGTTGGCCACGCCACACTTGAGAGGACCACCTGCATCAAGAGCTCCAGCTAGGCGCCCCTTCCGAGGAAGGACCTACGCTCCAAGGATGCCAAGATGCTACACCTGCAATTGTGTGGGACATGCCACCCGGGATTGTCCCCAGCGAGTTCCAGCTCCTGTCACGTACCAGCCCAGAGGAACAGATTCCAGAGGCAGAGGCAGAGGCGGAAGACAAGGTCGTCGTGGTCCCCGGCGTGATCCACAAACTCCACTTGCCACATTGGCTTTAACCAATGATCCACAACCTCAACCAGAGTACGACAGACGACTCCTGTGGACTTTGGACAGTGGTGCAGCATTGCATGTTACCTACAGAAAGGAACTTTTCACAGAAATGCACGAGCCTGAACCAGAACTACGTGAACTTTATTCTTTTTCCAATCATCCTTGTCAGGTCAAAGGAAAAGGAACTGTTTATGTTGAAGAGCTCGATGCATTCATTCCTGATGTTTATTACATACCAACAGCAACCAGTAATTTGCTTAGTCAGTGTCACTTGTCTAGAATGTTAAAGTTCCAAGTTCACCACCTTGAAAAAGCAAGTTACATAGTTAAAGATGGAGATATTGTTGCTGAAACCATATTAATTGGTGGTGTTTATTACTTAAAGCCTAAGCCTAAAACACAAACACAGGCAAGTATGCAAACTCCAAAAAGGGAAGGCACAGGCCCAGAGAGAGATGCTCCAGAGAGAGATCCTGTTGCTATTCCTAAGGCTCCTAAAGCCAACAAAAAGAGGATTGGTAAACAGATTGCTCAGAGCAAGCCTGAGGTTCCGCATAAAAATGTTAATGTTGAGAATTCACTAACAGGTAAACCTTTGCATTCCAGGTGTATCCACAAATGGCATAGAAGATTGGGGCATGCCAGTTTCCGTGTTCTTAGGAAGATGCCGGAGTTCGCAAAAGGTTTGGATCTAAAGGGGTGTAAGGTGTTTTTGGATTGTGCTGTATGCAAGAAGGCCAAATCCAAAGCAGCAGCCATTCCCAAATGCGCTACACGCCTGTCAACACGCATTTTTGATTTGGTTCACATTGACATAGTTGGTCCATTCCCGCCATCATTTGGTGGTAGAAAATATTTTCTAACAATTGTTGATAATTACTCTAGATATGGATATGGATATCCTATGAAAGAAAAATCAGAGACCTTTCAGGTCTTTAAAGACTTTGCAACCCTTGTTTCTACCCAACACCAAGTTCGCATCGCCAGAATCCAGAGTGATCGTGGTGCCGAATTCATGTCTCAGTGTTTCCAGGACTGGATGCGTAAGAATGGAATTATTCATCAGACTTCGGCCCCTGACACACCGGCTCACAACGGAGAGGTACTGCAAACCATGATGCGTTGTCTCCTAGAAGACGCCAACCTTGATATGATATACTGGGGTGAAGCTATAAAATATGCAAATTACATTGTCAACCGTACTTGGAGCAGTGTAACAAATCAGACTCCTTTCTTCATGTTGTATGGCTACAAGCCTGATCTTAAAAACATTCATATTTTTGGTTCATACGCTATGGTGAACATTCCCTTAGCTCAAAGAAGAAAAGGAAGTCCAGCAGCAAAGAGACTGAGATTTATGGGTATTGATGATAATTCAAAGTGGAGCAAATTTATTGACTCTAAACATGCAATTGTGATTTCCCAATCTGCAAATTTTGAAGAAGATATTGACTGGTCCAGGATTCATTCCAATGATCCTGGAGTTTATTTTCCTAGAGATGATACTGCTGATGCTACGCAGATTGATGATCAAGATTCCACTGGTTCTTCTCAACCCGATGTTCCGTCTTTGCAAGCCGCGGATGCTGACGCTAGCGACGAAAGTGAGGACGAGGACGAAGCAGAAGAAGACTGGACAGTTGTTCCGAGACATTCCAAGAGGGCCACAAAAGGAATCCCTCCACAACGATATTCTTGGCAACTGACAAAAGCACCCTTGCCTTTGATTTGCAATGTTACACTTCCACCTGATAATTTCACACAAATCAAGCAGCTCCCTGATTCAGAGCAAGACAAATGGTATGAAGCAATGCAGGTTGAAATGGACAGTCTAAAGAAACTTAAAGTATTTACACCTGCAAAACCTCCAGCAAACAAAAAGGTCATTGGCACTCGATGGGTCTACAGAATCAAAAAGAAACCAAATGGTGAGTCATTGTACAAGGCCAGACTTGTAGCTCAGGGTTTCGCTCAACATTATCCTGAGGACTACACAAATACTTACTCACCGACAGTCAGAACTGAGAGTGTAAAAATTGCTTTAGCAACTGCAACTATCCTTGGTTTAGAAGTTTTCCAATTTGATGTTGACACGGCTTATCTGCATGCAGACCTAGATGAAGAGATCTACGTGAGGTCCTCCAGGATTCCGACAGCAAGAAGGGGATACCTGGTTCCTAAACAAAAGTCTCTATGGTCTGAAACAATCTGGTTTAATGTGGTATTTATGTCTTACTGACAAACTAAATTCAATGGGCTTTATTAAGTCCGAAACTGATGAGTGCGTGTTCACAAAAAGATCTAACAACGCATATGAGATAGTTCTTGTTTATGTTGATGATATTGTTTATATTGGTCCAAATAAGCAAATGAGTGAAATTTTTGCCAAAGCTTTGCAGAGATACTTCACATTGAAATCATTAGGTCACATTGGCACTTATTTAGGTGTTCAGATTGAAAAAACACAGAAGGGGTTTAGTCTTTCACAAGAAGATAAAATTGAACAAATTTTGCATCATTGTAACATGAAAGATGCTAACACATCAAAGACACCCATGCAAACAGATTTTCACAACTTGACACATGAAACAAGTCCTGAGTTCGAGGATCAAACACTTTATCGTTCAGTCATTGGGTCACTGTTATACATTAGTAGTTGGACCAGACCTGACATTGCACTTAGTGTTAATCTCTTATCTCGACACGTAGGTAAGGCAAAACAGTTTCATTGGACATGTATTAAGAAATTACTGAGATACCTAAAATACACTAAACACATGAAGTTATTGTTAGAACCAACACATACTGATTATGCAGAATTATGTTGTTATGCAGATTCTGATTGGGCAAGTGATAAGAAATCACGTAAAAGTACTTCAGGTTATATGATGTTCTTAAATGGATGTCCTGTTTATTGGCAAGTACGTAAGCAGAATTTTGTTTCTTGCTCATCTACTGAAGCTGAATATGCTTGTATTTCAGATGCATGTAATTCTCTAACTTGGTTTGTTGCTTTAGTCACAGATATCTGGACACACCCGATCCGACCGATCACCGTGATGGAAGACAATGAATCGGTGGTTTATATTTCTGAATCTCATTTCACAGGTTCTAGGTCCAGACACATTGACATTCGTTATCAAAACATAAAACATTTAGTGAAAAAAGGTTTTGTCAAAATGCAATATGTATCTACACATGATCAAATTGCTGATATGCTCAACAAACCACTTCCAGCAGCTCAACACGAGTATCTGCACGAGAAGATGTGCCTTATTAGATGATGAACTGATATTCGCTCAACTGGCAAAGAAGGGGAATGTCACTGCGTTATTTTATTTACCAGCTGAGCTCATTATTTCTGGACTATCTGACTTTCCGTACCTTGCCAAGAATTGTTATCAAAAGCTACTACGCATGTCCATCCCCCCACATTCCTTCACTTGCTTCTCACACTCTTTCCTTTGTTCTCCTGCCAGCAAGGTCCGGCTTGGACCGGCAGAAGACCTTGCTTGCCAAAATGTAACAATTAACTTTTCTTAGTTAGTGAGGTGTTTTATTTTCTTTATAACAAATAAATGAGTTTTATTAGAAACCTTTCTCGCGTTTCTTTTCAGATTATTGCAACAAGGAATAAGCCTCGATTCATCTCCTCTAATCTAAACCAGGGTAATTAGTCCCAGAGCCAAACATGGGATTAATAAATGCCCTGACATTATCTACTTTGATCTACTGTAGGTTTGTTTACTGCAAGTAACTTCATTAGTCAGACAAGAAAAATGTGATTTAGTACAGCAGTCCCCAGCCTTTTGGATACCAGGGACTGGTTTTGTAGAGAGGTTTTTCCGTGGCCCGGAGGGAGTGTGATTTTGTGTGCAGCCTGCATCCAGTGGATAGGGCTTCGCTTGTTTGCGCAGCCCAGTTTCTGGCATGCCATGGACTGGTGCCGGACTACGGACCAGGGGTTGGGGACAGGGGTGGGTTCTACTTACCTTTACTACCGGTTCGCAACGGGATCGCGAGTGCGGGATCGCTTCGCTCCCGCACGTGCCTTGCTTCTGTGCATGCGCAGATCACCGATGATGACATCTGGGGCAGTGGGCGGGGCCTCCCGCCGGTTTTACTATCAGTTCTTGCAAACTGGTCCAAACCGCGGGCAACCCACCACTGATCTGAATGGTTTTTCTTTCATCATAAATTTTACCTAGGTTTAAAAAAAAATGTAGTTTTACAAGTTCTTTATTTAAAGACACTTGTTTACTTACATCTGTAATGCATAAAAATCAATTAACTTGATCTGTATCTGTCTGTGTATCATTGGATTTTTCTTGATTTATTGTACTGCTGAAAAAACATAAATATTTGCTTTTGTTTATAGCATTTTACCTAAGTCTTTCAGCAAAAGGGCATCTAGAGTTGGTTCTAAATATCAGTAGTAAAATAAGCTCTGTGCTGGTTTGCATTCTAAAATACAGATGAGAAAAAAAGAGACAAGAAGGGTGGAAGGAAACAAAATTGTAGCTCAAGCTCCAGATTGGGAAGGGACAATTTAAGGTTTTTAACAGAATGGTTGCCAACCAGTGGTGAAATCCTACCCGGTTTGCCACCAGTTCGCTACCCACGCATGCGCCGTGCGTGCCAAATGCACACTGTGCATGCATGCACAGTACATACCAAATGTACGCTGCGCGTGCATGCACAGTACACACCAACCATATGCTGCATGCAGAAAAAGGAATGCTTGGGAAGGTAAGTAGAACAGCGGGGGGCGGGGCAGCTGTGCTGCGTGATTTAAATTCACTGGAAAGCAGGATTTCCTGCTTTCTAGCAATTTTAAATCGTGCGGCATAGCTGATCCTCAGAAATACCGGTTCGGACCAACTGGTGCAAATCAGCAGGATTTCACCACTGTTGCCAACTAAGCAACAATTAAATTTGAGGAATAGCCAAGGCAGCAGCTCTGTAGTCTCAGCAGTGATGGAATAGCCCTGCTTTTTTCTGGCAATTTGAAGGAATTCAGTCTGCGCAGGCTGGAAATCACATGGTTTTGGATATTTCCCTATCAAAAAAAAAAAAAAAAAGGAAAACAAATGAAGGTTTTCCAAGACACGCAATTTCAGCACTGACTGGAAATTTTGCAGCTGTTACTCCCTGCGGGTTTGAAGGAATCCAACTGGGAATAGCTATGCTGGTTTTTCTATGGAACCAAAGAGGCTCTTATCTGTAAACATAAATAGCTCAAACAACAGTTTTACTGCTAGATGTGAATTGTCAATCCAAAATATACAGAGCTCTGAATCTCCATTTTGCAGACGCCCCACCCCTCAAAGGAGATGTCTCATCCATCCATCTTTCTTGTGTATTCATTGAGTTTCTCAGCTGGATAACTTCTGTTGGCTGTAACTTGTTTCCCTAATTTTATTCTAAAGTTTTATTCCAACAATGTAAATTTGCTGACTCTTAGACTGATTTTGGTGCCAATGACAAGTATTTCCCCCCTGTACTGCTCCCTTTTAATTTACCACCCCAATTGCAGAATATCCTCACTTTCAACATACCTAGTCCTTGCTCAGGGCTAATAATGGGCAATCTTAACTTTGATTCTTTAGCCTCTCTGCTTTCTAGACTTTTTATTGTCCATGCAATTCCCTCAACATTCTTTCCAATTTGTCAATGTCCTTTTTGAATTGAAGCATGGGGCTGGGATTATGTTCAGCTGGACAATGAAGCATTTATTACACATAGTGTTGTGAATTTGGCTGGCTTGATCACTGTGAATGGATGCTCAGGGCCCTTAACAAAAGAATTTTAATGCTCGTTTAATGACTCTGGATGGTCCCCTGATGAACCGTTCACCTGCTGGGTAGTATCACAGATGTGTTCTCTGCAGGGTACCTATGAAAGAAACAGCAATGGTGAAGTTTGAAAAAAATAGGTAGAGAGGTATTGTAGGAAAAAGAGGGGAAATGGGAAAATGTAAATCCTAGATGGATTAAAATAAAATTGCTAGTGTGAAAATTTTGGAACTTTGTGCCTGGGAAAATAAGAAATGTGTTAGAGTATTGAGTATTTTGCTCATAGTGATTGAGCTACTATATTATAATAAACCATATTATCGTTTAGTTTGTTTTAATCTTAATGTGTTCTGTGCATCAACCATTATAGCTTAGTATGGTTAGAACATTTTTATGACATGGCATTAGAACATTTTATTTGAGTGTTTATACTTTTATCAAGGATCAGAAACGGTGTCTCTTTTTATTTTACTTTAAGATTAGTTGGTTGTCTTACACTTCATTGTTCACAGAACTTGAAAGTTGTTTACCCAGGGAAGTGCAATAAGGTGGACATCCCAAGGACAGATAAGGTGCAATTCCAAGGATTCTCCTTACATAATTATTGTCACAAAACTTAAGGGAACCTGGCAAGGAAGGAAATTACTTATATGGAATGATGTGAAGAGGGAAATGAATTACTGAATAGGGAATTGGTATTGTATGGGAGTGGTTCATTGTAATGTATACAAACAATGCTGGAGAGAGGGAGCCTAACAGCTTGCTGTCATTGCTCTTGGGTGAAGAATTCATGCATCTATCTGTTTCTTTGATCCCAGACCAGAAATGAATTTGTTAAGGAATAAAATATTCCAGCAGTGTCATGCGCAGGTTGTGCAGTGATGTTTAAAACAGAGTTTACAAATCAAGACTGAGGGTTGTGTATGAATGCAGCAATGTTGCTTGTCTTATTATAGAAGCTTTTAAAATGGACAGAGAGGGGGAAAGGATGAGGTAGAATATAGGAAATCATGTCTCTGCCCTCTCTAGCTAGTAACTGGACAAAAGCCTCTCCATTATCACAGATTCCAAGTCAGCTTTCAAAGGAATTAAAAAGCTTTATCATTCTAAAAACCTTTCTAATGTGTAGCATCCTCCTGTTCACGCTGCTAATGACTTATGGATGAGTTACCCATTACAAAGTCTTTTATTGTGGATATACTTTAAAAATAGTAGGATCTAAAAGCCACTAGCTGTAGCTACCCACTATGGTGTTTTATTTCCAATCTGATACTTTGGTGTAATTGTTTAATGCAAATTTTACTCCAAAAGATCAAAGGGGCCTGAAATTAGTTTTACTTGGGTATCTGCAATTTCAGAAACTACAGAATACTGTACAAATATTAACAGCCATTAAAAAGCTCTGACCACAGCAAGAAAAGGTTGAGTGATTTCCATCATAAAATTGTGCAGAAAATGAGACCATCAATCCATTTTAGAAAAGGGAACAAATCAATTGCAATTTCTTTTGTCTTAAGTAACTCTTTTTCCTGGAGACAGATTCCCTCCAGACCACAATGTTGGCTTTCCTGCGATGGAGTGGATATTGTAGCTGCTGTTGGGAACTTTTGCTTTGTTTATGATGGTTTCTATTTAAATGTTCCACTGCTTTTTGTTGTGTTCAGAGCCTTGCTGGATTTTGTGGCATATCATCATTTTACCCATTGTCCATCCACTGCAGGATGAAGGCCTCTTCTGCATTGTTCCAACCAATTTGGTCGTGAGCTTTCTTTTGCCAATTGGGCCTGCAAAATTTGGTGATGTCATCAATCCATCTTATTTTAGGTCTCTTTCGTGGACACTTTTTATCAACGGGATCCGTTCTATGACCTTGGTCTGCTTCCCATGAATTCTTCTTCTATGTGACCAGCTCATTTCCATTTAAATTCTTTTATTCTCTTGATAATATCATATACTTTTGTTTGTTCTCTAATCCATGTGCAGGTCTTTCTATTTTGTCTTGTAAAGCCGAGCATGCATCTTTCCATGGCTCTTTGCACCACACTTAGCTTTTCTATTGATTGCGAGTTAGTGTCCATGTTTCACTGGCATATGCTAGAGCAGGTAGCACACACTGGTCGAAAACGTTTAGCTTCAGGCATGGGGGGGGAGGTTGTTCTTGAAAATTATGCTTAGCTTGCCGAATGCCTGCCAACCACATTTAACACACCATTCAATTTCCTTTATTGTATTACCTTCCATTGAGATCCGTTGGCCAAGGTATATGTAGTAGTTCACTAGATCTAGTTCTCCTTCAGATATATATATATTTCTTTCTTTGATGAATTTATTAAAAATAGCCTGGCTCTTTTTCAGGTTTATTTTTAAGCCAAATAGTTTTCCTGCGTTGTGCAGCTCTTGTAGCTCCTCTGGGTCTTGTGAGATGAGAACAACATCATCTGTGAATCTTAAGTGATTTAAATAGACAACATTGATTTTTATTCCATCTTTAGCTCAAACTAGTTTGCAAAATACTTCTTCATGGCAGGCTGAGAAAAGGATAGGTGATATTACATCACCTTGTCGTGTACCTCTTCTATGCTGATTTCCACTTTAAGATCATTAAGGCAAATTGTTGCCATTGTTTCTTCCTTTATTGATTGTAGTAAATTTATGTAAGCAATGTCTAAGCCTTGGTTGAGCAATGCCTTACTTATTGCTTGCTGGAATACTGAGTCGAACACCTTTTGGTAGTCAATGAAAACCATGCACAGAGGCATGGTGTACTTGTAGTGCCTTTCAATGACTTGCTGAACAACCTGGATATGATCCATTGTGCTATAGCCACTTCTGAAGCCTGCTTGTTCCTTTGGCTGTGCACCATTTAATGTTCCCAATATTCTTTTTGCTATTATCTTGGTGAAAACCTTGTAGATGACTGAAAGAAGACTTATTGGGTGATAGTTCTTTAAATCATTCTTGTGCATAAGAATCACTTCAGCATTTTTTCATGCATCGGGGAGTTTTATTCTCTGAGGCATCTCAAGTATAGTTTTGCTAGTATCTTGTGTAAACTGTGATCACCAGCTTTCAGAATTTCAACTGTAACATAGTCATTTCCTGAAGCTTTGCCATTTTTAATTGATTTTATGGCACTTGATACTTCTTCCACTAGAATATCTGGCACTTCCTCTTTCGTGGATGCTGTTACTTTTGGGTGATCTTGATCTTTGTATAGCTCTGAATAGAATTTTCCAATTATTTCTAACATTTCCTGTTTTGTTCTACACACAGAGCCATCTTCCTGTTTTAATGCAAAAACCTTCTTTCTTGTATTTATAAGCTTGCATTTTGTTCTATTAATCCCTTTGTTTTCTTCAATTGCCCTTTTCACAAGCTTCACATTAACCTAACGTGTTTCTTCTTGGATACGTTATCTTATGGTCTTGCAAAGTTCAGCGTACTCCAGTTTATTAGTGAAGCTTCCAGCATTCTTCACTGTCCGTCATTAAATCAATAGTTTCATCAGAGAAAGTGTTCTTCCGGCGGTACTATAGATGCGGCAGATTCAAGGATGTTTTTGACTATTTGTTCATTTTATTCTTTAATGTTCATTTCTTCCAAATGTTGCAATAGAGTAAAGCGATTTGATAGATTAATCTCAAAATTGCTGTTCTCTTCTGTAGCATATGAATAAGTGAATAAATAAATACATCCAAATTTTATTGTGGATTTAGGCTAGTATCAAATAAAATAACCATTATATGTAGTGATAGACATCCAAATATTTTAATCCAGGTATATCAAAGTTACTCAGGATTTTTAGATTTTTCTAAGATGACTTAGAAGTCATTTTACTATCACCCATCTTTACAAATAGCACACAAAATTTTGCAACCAATAGGTGGTTTTAGAGTTTCAACTTGCTAACAGTTAATTTGTGAGAGCCAATTTGGTGTTGTGGTTAAGGCATCAGGCTAGAAATCAGGAGACTGTAAGATCTAATCCTACTTTAGGCATGAAGCCAGCTGAGTGATTTTGGGCCATTCATTTTCTCTCAACCCTAGGAAAGAAGCAATGGCAAAATACTCCTGAAAATCTTGCCAAGAAAACTGCAGGGATTTGTCCAGGCAGTGGCCAGGAATCAACTGGAAGGCACAGACAAAAAAGCTGTTCATTTAAATAAAATCCATTTGAATACTCAGAAAAAAAGGCTGCTAACAGTGAGGGATGACTGCTAAGCATTCCTTCCATGGAATAAAACAGAAAAAGAGGTATGCTCTTTTGAATGGACAATCTATTTACAGAGGAGAGGACTTGCATCCCTAATTCAAATGAATCAGTCTGGTGGCCAGATGGGATTTTCCCTTCTGTGATGGATTCCTGTGAGTCTGGCATTAGTGCTTAAGTAGCACATAGCAATTTAATAACTTGCTAAACTGCTCCAGGTGCTGACATCATCCCCCTTTCCATGTGTTCCCATTAGTTGGACAGGGTCAAGTTACTGGTTCAGAAAATCAAATTCTGATTGGCACATTGGCAGGGACCATGCCATCAGTTTTAGTTAACAGAATTCTTCTGCTTCATTGACTCTGTTTGCAAAGTTATGTCCCTAAGTAGGAAGCACAACTAACCCCTTTAATAATAAGCAGGATTCAATATTACCCTGGCATTGAGCCAAAGGCTGGCATTAAAGCCAAATAGAGTAGTGATGAAAGTGTATTTGTGTCATCCCAAACAATGACAGATACTTGTTGCCTTTTATCTTCATTTTAGTTTATGTTTTAGTTTATTACTTTTGGAGCTGAGACAGACCTCCAAAGACCATATAACCCAATAATATGATATTATATAGGAAATGAGTTGGTTAACAATAGTCACTATTAATCTTTAGAAAGTTGAGGAAGACCATATTTTTTTCACTATAGCTTCAAGAGCAAATGTTGTTCTATTTTTATTTTATTTTCTAATTAAAGTAATTAAAATTATTTCTGATTGCTAACTTCAGTAATCAAATTTATGGCACTGCTTTTAATGTTTCTTTTTATTGTGGAGTTTGAAGGGTTTTCTTAAATTCTGGTCAAGTGTCTTGAATCTATTAATTACGCAACATGCGATGTTATATCATAAATAAATTAATATATCAAATATAGTAGGCTTTGTTATAAAATTGGCTTATAAGAAAGTGCAAAGGAAAATTTTAAACATGAATTCCTGGAGTTTGTTGTGTCCCCCCCCCTTTTAATCCTTTAAAACATATTTAAAGAAATGTAATCTTTTCCTGCTATTATATATTTGATAGCACTGGCCATTAACTTCTATTTTTGTATAAATAATTAGCTTACAGAATAATTCCAAAAACACTGGGGAATTCCTGAAAGCTTGGTATTTTGACAAATCAGCTGTCAAATAAAGATAAACCACATTTACACACTATTCAGAAGAAACAATAAAAAAGCTAAGAAGGAAACAAAAAGACCAGAATATATCTGCCACAGCAGCCTATTCCTAGGTAAGCAGGGATTAACTCAAGACAAACATTCAAGCAGAAAACGATACTAACATCAAGGAACTACAAGGAGAAAGCCACATCCCCACCAATACTGACAGGGCAAACTACCGTATATAAACAGGGAGCAAACCAGTGGTGGGTTTCTACCGGTTTGCCCTGGTTCAGGCGAACCGATAGTAGCGGCGGCGGGAGGCTCTGCCCACCTGCCTGGATGTCATCATGGACGCTCTGTGCATGCGCAGAAGTGCCACGCGTGAGCACTCCCAATTTGAAACCAGTAGCAAAGGTAAGTGGAACCCACTACTGGAGCAAATCCCACACTCATTACCACTGATGATGTTACCTAGTCAGCCAATGAAAATCTGCAAGCACACAACCATGCTCAAAGAACACCCAGGACTGCATAGCTTATAGTATTCCTTACACTTATGATATGAAACTTTTAAAATGATCTTCAGTATCATCATTTGTTTACATTGTCCTCTTCTATACTGTTGACTTGGATAGAATCTATATGGTTAGAATATCTCCAAAGATTAGCAGGCTAGAACCAATGTATCCATACATAAATAAAGGTATCTCAGACAAAGAGGTGGGATTCAGCCAGTTCGCACCAGAAAACTGGTAGATATCACCACTGGCTGGCCCCTCCTCTCCTCTCCCAGCCACTCCTTATTTCGCCTCACCCACCTTGGACGGTGCCTAGAGTAATACCTGCGGCATAGCTGCTGCTGCTCTCTGGCTCCCTTGCTTGCTTGCCTCGACCATGCAGCCACGGATCCCAGCCCGCTTGCCTGCCTTTGCCATGACCTAACATGCAGCACCTGGGGTCCAGCGCTCTGCCTCACCTGCCTTCCAACAAGATCTCCGCTCCTCCTTGTTTGCCTAGACTAGACTTGCCCAGCTGCCTCGGCCTGCTCCCACCTGCTCCAGCAGCAGAAGCCTTGAAGTGGAGCTAAGCGCGGCCAGGTGCCCACTTGGGGAAGCGGGGCTGGGAAGGGTGCTCGTCTCCAAAGCCTCTTTTTTCTCTCGGCCTCCACCTCCTACCTCTTCTCTCAGCTTCCACCTCCTACCACTTCTCTCAGCCTCCACCTCCTACAGCCTTTGTTGGTGCCTTGGTCGCTTGGGGAGACACTGGCCTGCTGCAGCCATGGTGGCCATAGTTGCCATCTCATGGCCTTTCCACTGGCTCAACCCAGCATCTCCCCGAGTGACTGAGGTGTGCGCAGCACCAACAAGGGTGGAAAAGCGCCCGCAAGACCCAGCAAGAGATGAGGTGCCTTAGTGCTTCCCGGACATGCAACATGCTCTTTGGTCTTGGAGCTGTAAAACACTTCTCTCTGCTTCCCAGATATGGCTTACAGCTCTGAGCCCGAAGAGCAGTTCACGTGTCTCCCTGAGTGACTGAGGCAAGTACAGGGATGCTTCGCTCCAGCACTAAGGCTCCAGCCATCGCTACCACCATTCCAGCCACCTGAGCTGCCCCACCTGGCCGTAACAGTGCCATTACCTTGCTCTGGCCGGTAAGAGCCTGCACTACTCTTTGCACCACTTCTTGTACCACCCTCTACAGCAGAGATTTCCAGCCCCACCCAGAGCGAGTCTCCCTCCCCTGCCATTGTCCTTACCTTCTCAGACCAGGCAAGGGGTGACTAGGAGGGGAGGGGCAAAGGAAGGGGCCAGCCAGTGCTTTTGTCCCACACTAAGGCTCCAGCCACCATCGCTTCGGTCCGCCTGTGCCTCCCCACCTTGCCATGAGTGACATCAAGTTGGCCATGCCCACTCAGTCATATGACCCCCCCCAGCCACGCCTATCCAGCCAGTCATTAGGAAGAACCGATTGTTAAATTACTTGAATCCCACCACTGCTCAGATTTAAGGCTACCAACAGCTAAGTGTCAATTAACATGAAACGACAAAAAGAAATGTTGATTTTAAATGTTGGAGCATTACTATATAAGGCTTTGTTTTGCACTGCTGTAGGTAATCAACTGCAATGTTAAAGTTTCTTCTTTCTTGCTTTTTTTGCAATACAGATCCTACACTAGCCAAGTCATGTTAGGGAGTCATTTGCCAAGTCTAGCTGAGAGTCACATTACAGAATAAGTTTATACATATTTATGATTTATTGCCTACTTGGGTGTGAAGCTTGATAGTATGTGCTAATCACACATTTGTGGCAATATGCCAAATGACATAAACAAATCTGGGTTTAATTCTGAGGACTTGTTACTCAAAATATAGGATATTATCGAAGACCACTGGCTGAATTTCTCCAGATGATGCAATTTTAATTATCTTTTGCATATGGAATTAGCAAACCATGATGTTGCATTTATGAGTTATTTAGACTTTTAGTTTTGGGTTTCATAATACATTTCAATCTTATTATATTAAATCAATAAAGGGTTTTTTGATACGATGCCAAATCCATTCTTGCTGCAACTTCATTAATAGTATATTGAGCTAAGAACAAAGTTTTCCAACTTCTGAATATGCCAGCAAACATGTTTGCTCTGGAACAATTCTGAACGGAACCAGCAGAGAACAATTACTAATAAAGAGTGAGACATGCCACACAGAGAGATCTTGTGTAATTGAACTCCATTTGCTTTACTGTAATTCCTGTTTACAGAAATATGAAAAAAAAAAAAAGAGTGCAAAGATTAATAAAAATAACCAAATTCAATGTGTCATTTTTCAGATGTACTGGAAACTGACACTTTTAAGAGCTGTAATCGTATCACATGTGGGAGCACCATATTCAAAAATTTTGGACTGGCTGGGCTGTTGTGAGAAACCATATGCACTTAGCATGTCCTATTTACTCCACATGTATTTTCTTTACAGAACCGTTTTAGAACACTGCAGATACATTTCCCCTCTGAAGCAGTCTTCAATAGGGGGTACAATTTGGGGGGGGGGAACCCTGACCAAATCTTGCAGAACTTTTCTGTTTTGAAAAAAATAATCTGGAGATATGAGCATTCAAAACTTGCTCAAATGGGACTCACTATTTTGTTCACTTATTTCTGATTTTGTCAGCATCAGTTGGGAGTGAGCAAAAATATTTTATTGACTTACAAACACAATTGCCCCTACTGAATGATTGGTTTATTATTAAAAGGTTTGGGATTACAAGAGATTATGATCTGATCTTTGGAATTAGGCAATGGGGTGACTTAATGAAATAATTACCATAGGAAGTGGGATATATTTGATGCTACTTTTTGTCCCCCGTGGATTCTGGCAAAAACAGCAGTATAAAATTTGCCACATGGATGAATTTGAACAGTTGTAATCCAATACATCTAGAAGGTAGCAGATTGGGGAAAACCGATTTTGTGGGTCCCACATAATCATTTCAAGAGTCTACTCTTTAGCAAGTAATTAGTCGACTGACAGAGGAACTCTCTTTCAGAAAATCAACCATTTAAAAATACCAGCTTTTTCTCTATATATCCAGCCATCCTAGACCAGAAGTAATGCAAATACTAGAAATAAAAGCAGAAACACTGAATATTTGGAATAAATCCCTTAGTTTAGTGTCTCAGCACCATATTTAATTGTTGATGCATTGCATTGTAATTGCAGGCCTATTGAGCAAATAGGTAGGCTTGCAAGTCAGAGCATAAGGGATATCTCAACCTCTGGCTGTTTCGCTGGAAGGTTTGAAAAAGCAGGACTCTTCAGCTGTACCCGCTGCCTTCCAGAAGGTATTAGCATTAACTGCATTAGCTCTGTGGCAAGCTTTGAGATGGAATGTTTTGAAAGAACTGGACTCTCCCTTTTTACTCAGCATCCCTAATGGACTTGGAAAGTACCAGGGTTAGGCAATGACTTGACTTGTGCAGGATGTACACTGTTTCAAACTTCACCTGCAGAAACCCCTCAATCAGTGGGTTCGTATCAGTGGTGAATTTGGAAAAATGCATAAACCCATCGATGATTTCTTGCTCCTGGTAATATTCAGAATGGCTTTGCTTAACATAATACCTGAAATCATCCAACTGGATACTAGAACAGAAGCAGGATAGGAATTGGCAGTAGGGACAACGTTGTGCTTTTATAATTTTCTGCCAGTTCAAGGACAGAAAGCATTTTAATTGAGCTTTGGATCTCTGAACTGTTTTTCATTCTCTTCCATGCAGTAGATATTTGTAGGCTGAAACATAGAACTATTTTTATTTTGCTTCTGACATTGTGTGCTTCTGACATCTGACATAATTTCTTTTTCTATTTTAAATCATCTTTTAAAAACCAACCACAAAATCTGGATTGAGTTCACTAATATGAGTAGCATGACAGATTGCTGTTCATACAACACCCGAGAATGAGATTAAATGGGAGGAGTTGTTAAACATTAGTCATCAATGATGTTATGAACAGCAGCATGTCTAGAAATGTACCTCAATGGTATTTAGGCCAGAATAAAAATACAACACATCAGTATTTTTCTATGTGTCAGTCAGTTCATCTAGAGGAACATTAGAAATGTAAGAATGAGGATAATTATAATGACCTATGCGGCCTCTGTTTGTATGATATGTATTTATTACAGTCCAGTGGGACCACTGATGCCATTATTTTCTCGCTTTGTGGGATACCTTCACCAAATTCAGAGGTTTACCTGCAATTGCATGCGTAGTATGACATGAAGCAGTTGACATTTGTGTTTTGCAGAAACTGAAACTAGAACTTAGTGGAGAGCTATACACCAACAGAGCTGGAGAGGACCAGTACTCTGCTACTAGGACTTTCCATAGCAAGCAAGGTGATGAATGGAAACAAGGCTATGTATGTGTTGTGACTCCAACTCCCGAGCCTGTCCTCATGGAGGAAGAGGACTCAGAAGGTGAGGGGGAGGAACTGATAAGGCCTCCCTCTCCAGGATCCTCCTCTCTGGCAATGCCTCAGGTTCCATCCAAAGGCCAGGAGGAAGGCATTTCAGAGCACCCATTGATAGAGAGTGATAATGATGAATCCGGGCTTGATCCCAGGCAGCGTCGGAGGGAGAAGCATGTGCAGCAAAGGAAGAGGCATGGGAGGGCCAGGGATTGAGCTGAGTCACTGAGCCATGGCCCACAAGGAATAAAAGGTGGCATGATTGCTCGGCAGGCTTTGTGACGGACAAAAGTTTAAACTCTCAAGAGTCACATCGTGAATCCTGCACTTCGGCTCAGATATATTTTGGACTAAACTCTTGTGGATAATTTGTCGCTCTGGAAACGGACTGCAGATAAGGCCTCTCCTGCTTTTTGGGAGTACTAATTGGACTTGGCAGGCATTTTACAGTTAGCTGCCAGAACTCTCGTCTGCCAGGAATTCTGGTCTGTTTATACAATAAATTATTGGCAGGCGTGTTGGAGACCCCTGTACACTGACAATAAAGATATAGGTGACTTAACCATTTGTAACATAGTTTACAAACCTAACTAGAGTCATACAAAATGTTTTAAACCAAAACTGGCCAAATCACATGTGAATCCAGTCATAAGAAGGCAGGAAATGGAAAAATGAATCCAAGGAACAATGGATGTATGAGGAAAGAATACTTCAGCAGAGAAAAAGGCTGACTAGAGGCTACATTGCTACTCTTATAGACAGCAAAGACTATTGCTCATTTCCACAAATCTCTTCCGTTCTTGGTGGCACCCAACAAGAATATTTATTGTAAGGAATCTGTATACTCCCTTCTTGGGGTGCTAAAGTGTCATAAATTATATATATATACAACCATCTCTGTTCAACAGTTCTAATAGACTCCTGGGGAGGGGAGACTTTGTTTTTCTGGTAAAGTGGAATCAAACTATTAGGGGGAAAAGGGGAAATGCCACACTATATTAAATATAGAAGTTTGTAGTAGCACATGCACCATTTATTACAACAACTTTTGGCTGCTTTTGCAAGCTCAAATTAACACTGATGATTGTTTACTTTGGAGCAGCCACTAAGGCAGTTGTTTCTCTGCCAATTTGCCAAATTCATCATCACCCAAGGGTGTGGGATCAGTGTAAATTGACAAACTGCTGCGGTTCACACTGATAAAAGTTGCAGCAGATCTGATTTCTTTATATCCAGTTCTAACACATTTAATACCTGTCTGAAAACAACTGGCCCAGTTGTTCAACAGTGCTCTGATGATGTTACCTTGTTTAGATAATAAAACATCTGCATAAAAACAACCAAGTTCAAAGAGCACTCATTTCAACCCTTTTTTAATGTTCTCCTTTTCTGAACATCTTTCTCTCATCTATGCGTATTCCCTTGCATATCTGAGTCAGAATGTCTGTATGTCTACATTCACACATACTTTACCCAATTCATGCATCGAACAACTTGAGCTCTTATTCCCAAACACTAATGGTAATTATATTAGTCTTTCCTGGATTGAAGGAACATTCACCCAGATAGCATTAGGTATTTTGCTGCTTTGAAGGTCTCCTTGTACTTTAAATTTAAATGTGCTTTAGGGAGTGGATCAAGCACAACCAGTATTGCTTAAGCAGGTTTTAGTGAGGCTGTGAGAATGATGTCCTCTTCATGTCCTCTACTCATGGTGCTCTATTTGCAGGTTGCCCGTAGAATCCCTCCAGATCTTGTGGACTTCCTTGCAGGAAGTTATCCCCTGGAATTCATATGGACAATCTCATGGTTTTATTTTGTGTGGAGAAGCTGTTAGCTTGGGCATAGTGCTGGGCTGTGAGTCTTTGCCTCTGGATCATCCCTGCTATTTTATGGAGGCGTGTTAATCTGGTATATTTTCACGGCATCAGTTTCTTTCTAAGAAAGCAACGTGCTATTTTCTGCCTTTAACCAGCTTGGGGGTGCCTGCAGTATACTGACTGACCTAGTATACTTGGGAAGTTATTTTTTCACACATTAAATTCTGCTGCTCTGACTTCTGAAAACAAGAATGTAGCAAAAATAACTCTTTAAGAAGCAAAGTGTATTCTTTTAGACCAGGGGTCCCCAAACTTGGCAACTTTTAAGACTTGTGGCTAGGGAATTCTGGGAGTTGAAGTCCACAAGTCTTAAAGTCACCAAATTTGGAGATCCCTGTTTTAGCCAATGCTCCCAGTTTAACGTCATCCTTACCACATCTATAAGAAACTATAAGCTAGCACTCTTACCTATTTTTTACTATTCCAGCTGAGCCACGTGCTTGCCAGGAGGCATTTCATTATACCACATCCATGATTTATTAGAAATTAACTTTCATCTCTCTTATACATACATTGAACCTTTTATTTTTGTACCCTAAAACTGACTTGCCTCAGGAAGTGTGACTAGGTTTATCTGGGGCATATAAACTAGAAAAAAAATTTTTTTCAAACTTTTGAATTTACAAAAATGTATTACTAATACATAACAAATGCTTGCAGGTCTGATTCAGATTTAATAGGAAAAAAAAACACATTTTTGTTATATGAATCACCCTGCATGGGATTCAGTTTTATGCACTAGCTACAGTTTGTTGTGACATCTGGACGGATGGACACATCAAGCATACTTGGTAGTGAAAGGTCTGGAATACTAATAATAATGTGGAAGGCCACATATTCTCTATCCTAAGTTGTACATTTTAACTGATGAAAAGCAATATACATACCAACAGTTAGGTTAATTTCTGAATAAGAGAAGCAGTGTTCGTAAATGAATGATAATGCCCTTCTTGAATGCAGTATAGTTATTGTGAAAGTTTAAGGAATGAATGAATTAGTCTTTTGCATCAACTTCTGCTAAAGATGGTATTGTGAAAACAATTAATGGAGGAAATAGGATTAATGAAGACAGAAAAGGATTAATAAAGATAAACGACTAGGCAAGATCCATTGAATAATGTACCTAAGTAAGGACTATGATTCAATCACTCACGACAGAAGTCTGATGAAAATTAAGAACTTTATGGACCATATGGTATGAAAATTTTGTCATTGGAATAACCAAGGCTGACCTGATGGAAGACTAGAACTCCAATATGCCCTCTTCCTTACTTTGTTACCATAGGAATGTACATAAATGACAAACATCTATGATGTTGAATTCTATAAAACCTCAACCATCAGGAGATACAGAGCAGAATTAAAGTTTTGTTGAGTTCCAAAGTTGGAATGGAGCATGTTCACCAATGGGAGATGATAGACAGACAGACAGACAGACAGATAGACAGACAGAACATTGTAATTATTTTATTCAGGGCTTGATCAAGTTATCCTGCTAAGAGGACAAATAAAGTTGTATCTTCCCATTCCATGTACAGCAACCCTGGTGGTGGACCAATATCCTCCCCTTTTAATATATAGAATTTTCTCCACATGCAGAAAGCCAGTTAATAAGATGTGATTAACTTACATTGGGCAGAATCCAGTAATAAGATCTTACTGTGTCCCGAATCTGCTATTAAAAAAGACAACCCCATTCTGACTAACAACAGAAGCCTATCTGGAATCTTTCTGGTTAACAATTCTCAGTGAATATCCTGTGTTAGCTGGGGAGGCTGAGATGCAATTATTGCTGTTTCCAAGTACCTATATGTATGAAGTAAGATTTTCCATTCAGGCTTTCATAAAGAGCACATAACAAAACTGTTTGCTGAATTCTGGTTTTGGGTAATGAAGGAAAACGTTTGAGAAGCACTGCCCTTCTCTATCTGCTTCTTTTCTTACAATTATTTGTATCTACTTTTTCATTGAATGAGCACACTACTTTTTAGTGGGAATAGGCAGAGTGCATATTATTTACGCCTATTAATTGCATGTGCATAATTTTAAATTAATATGCAGATGCTCACTGGAAACTGACAAATGGTTAATGTAGTTCATTGGTGGTATAAAAAAGATAGACATTATCTTCATACATTAGGCTAAGATGAGTTAATATTGACCTTGTTTAGCATTTTGTGACTTGGGAGTATTCAAGTCTTCCCAACCAATGTATTGTGTGAACTCTGGAAACTGCATTAATGTCAACTTTGGGCCAATTAACCATGGATTAGCATTTTGTGTAACACATAGCTGCAGGGTTCATTGATCTTAGTTTTTTGATGTTAGAGATGCAGATGGGATCCTATTTCTTAGGTGGCAAACAAATGTTCTGCCTTCATTATTAGGATTTATGACCCCTCAGTCATGGGCAAAACATGAACTTCTGATGCCACACAGCTACGGGATGTGATGCAAAGTAGGGTAAAAGTGCCTTGCCATATTACGTCTGAAAAGATATGAAATTAAATATCTAATTGTGAAGCTCACAAAATGACTTCATGGACTTTTTGGAAATCCCGGGCAACCTACCTGACCTGCAGGGGCAGGGAGAGGACAAGGAGGAAGAAGAGGAAATTGTGCAGTTTTCTTCAGCTTGCTGCCATGCAGGACTATTGTAACATGACCGTATTTGCTGGAAATAAGGTGAGTCACAAACCCATCCGGAGGGAATGATGTTGCAATATCATTCTGAGCTTCTAAGAAAGAGGTGGGCGACTTTCTGAAGGCTATGCTCAATCCTAAATAAGGTTTCAGGTCAGGAAGGCATGCAATCCACGAAGCCAAAAAAGGAAATAGAGGTGAGGCTACGGACAGGAGCAGTGTTTTTCTCCAAGACAACCCCGCCCCCGTGGATTTTTAGAGGCCTTTCTTTCCTCTTTGACCATCTTAAGCCTACTGCAGAGCCTCTACTCTCAAGCAGGGTAGGCTAGCCTAGTTCTGAAAGGAAGGAATGGCTCCACACGAAAGGTAAATCACCTACATCAGAGTGAATTTGCCCTTTCACCCTCAAGAAACCCTTCCGCCAGCTCTCCTTACGCCCCCGCAGGATGATTGGCAGATGCGGCGGGGCTCCTCACCCGCCACAATAAAGGGACGTGTTGAAAAGCAGCCGCTTTCTGCCCTGACGCGCCCTTTCTTCCTGAATTCAAGGGCGGCTCCGGGAGCGGAGGCCGGCAGGCAGGCAGTCACGTGCCGGCAGGCGGCGCTACGGCTGCTCTCGCTGCTCCGCGGCAGCCTCCGCCGCCACCTCCAGTCCTCAGTCCCAGTTAGGGCATCCACCGGCGTCGCCTCGCGTTGGGAGCGGCCGCCCGGGAGAAAAGATGCTCCGCCGGATGCGGCGGCGGCGAAGGCGCAGGAGACGGGACTTCTCGGGGGCCGCGCGCCTTTTGTAGCCGAAGCCGCCGCCTTCTCCATGGCGAGCGTGGCGGCGGAACCCCCCGCCAGGTTTGAGCGGCGCGGCCCGGCTTGGAGGAGGAGGAGACGGACGAAGACGGCCGGGGCCGAGGGTGCCCGGGCCCGTTTTTACTCCCGTCTCGCTGCGTCCTAGAAGCGCTACGGCGGTAGCGCCATGGCCGAGATGGAGCGTCCAGAGGAGGCGGCCCGGCTCTGGCGAGACGCCGCCCTGCGCGCCAGGAAGCTGCAGAGCAACCTCCAGCAATTGGAGCTAGAGCTGGGCTCCCGGGGAGAGAGCGGCCCGGAGGCACCGCCGAAGCTGAAATCCTCGCAGCAGCAGCAGCAGCAACAACAACCGCCGCCGCCGCCCTCCCCCCTGGAGGCATTGAACCTGAGCGGGCGCGGCCTGGATGAGTTGCCGGAGGGCTTGTGCGCTGCCGTGGGCAGCAGCCTGAGCGTCCTCTCGTTGCGGAGGAACCGACTAGCTCATCTGCCCTCGGCCGCCGCCCTTCGGCACCTGGGCCGCTTGGCCGAACTCGACCTCAGCCACAACCGCTTGCGCTGCCTGCGCGACGACGGCCAGGCGCTGGTGCTCCTGCGCGGGCTCCGTAAACTCAACCTCAGCCACAACCAGCTCGGAGCCGAAGGGACGCTGCCCAGCGGGTTGGGCGAACTGCGACAGCTGGAGGAGCTGGATCTGAGTTTCAACCGCCTTAGCCACCTGCCAGCCGAGGCCCTGGCCCACCTTCGACAGCTCCGCACCCTGGACGTGGACCACAATCAGCTTTCTGCCTTCCCTCAAGCCCTGCTGGAGCTGGACGCTCTGGAAGAGCTGGATTGCTCTGGCAACCGACTCTTGCAATCTCTTCCGGAGGGCATCACATCTCTTCGGCACCTGAAAATCCTGTGGCTCAGTGGCACTGGCTTGACAGCCTTGCCCGAGGGCTTGTGCCAGCTGGGTACCCTTGAGAGTCTCATGTTGGATGGGAACCGCCTGAGTGTCCTGCCTGCTGGTTTTGGCAGCCTGCAGCGTCTCAAAATGCTGAACCTCTCATCCAACTTGCTGGCTGATTTCCCGGCAGCTGTGCTGGCCCTTCCTGGCTTGGAGGAGCTCTACCTCAGTCGCAACCAGCTTACCCTGTTGCCCGCTGGACTTTGTCAGCTTTGCCAACTCCGCACGCTTTGGCTGGACAACAATCGCATCCGCTACCTGCCTGATTCCATAGTCAAGCTTCATCAGCTGGAGGAACTGGTACTTCAGGGAAATCAGATTGCCATCCTTCCAGAGGGGTTTGGCCAACTCAGTCGTGTGAGTCTCTGGAAAATCAAAGACAACCCCTTGATCCAGCCCCCCTATGAGGTCTGTATGAAGGGCATCCCTTACATAGCTGCCTACCAGAAGGAATTGGCTCACTCTCAGCCTGCCCTTAAGCCCCGTCTCAAACTAGTCCTCATGGGCCTGAAAAATGCAGGCAAAACTCTGCTTAGAAAGTGCCTCATGGAGGAAGAGGAAGAGGAGCAGGCAGAGTCACCTTTCGGTTCAGCTAACAAGAATTTTGAAAGAACCGAAAGCAGGGGGTGCTTCATACAACCCCTGAGAGACCTGCCCCAACCTCTGTCTCCAAAAGCACAGCCAAACCATTGTCCCATTGTGGAACAGCCCGAGGCTTCCCCTTTGTCTGTCTCACCTCTAAAATGTTCCTGTTTAGGATATAACTCCACTGAGAAGAGGGATGTATTCAGTCAGTCCCCCAAAGTTATTGGTCAGACCCAGACAGGAGGCTCTGCTGCTGAGCAGCAGGATAATATCCCATTGTCCCCATCAATTAAAATACATAGAGAAACCTGCTTGGGGAATTATCCCCTGAGGCCTCCAGGCTTACATGTAACAGGGTTGCCAGGCAGCAGCAAAGGTATTGAAGTGGTAGACTGGACAGCAGATGTAGAGAGAAGTCTAACCTTCATTGTATATGAGCTGGCAGGAGACCCAAGTTACGATGTGATCCAGCCGTTCTTCCTCTCTCCTGGAGCCCTCTATGTGTTGGTAGTAAATCTGAGTACTTACATGCCACAGTGTTTTTATCCTTCTGTGGGACATTTTCTTCACTGGCTGGGGGCAAAGGTGCCTCATGCTGTGGTATGTATGGTGGGCACCCATGCAGACCTGTGTCCTGAACGGGAGGTGGAGGAGAAATGTTTAGACATCCACCGCCAGATTGCCTGGCAGGAGAAATGTGACTATGAAGGCCTCCAGATTTTGGCCCGGCAGGTGGATGAAGCTCTGGGGCAGGATTTTGATTTGCGCTGCTCTAGCCCCCATGTTGCTTTCTATGGGGTATCAGACAAGAATCTACGGCGCAAGAAAGCTCAGTTCCAATATCTGCTCAATCACCGTCCACAAATCCTCTCCCCAGTTTTACCTATAAGCTGCTGGGATTGTGTTCAGGTCCGCCGATTGCGAGAGAAGCTCCTTTCCGTGGCGGAGCACAGAGACATCTTTCCAAATTTGCACCGGGTTCTGCCAAGATCCTGGCAGGTGCTGGAGGAGCTGCACTTCCAACCCCAAGCTCAACAGCTATGGCTAAGCTGGTGGGACTCTGCTCGACTTGGCCTGCAGGCAGGGCTGACTGAGGATCGTCTCCAAAGTGCACTTTCCTACTTGCATGAGAGTGGCAAACTGCTGTATTTTGAGGAGCACCAGACCCTGCGAGAATATGTTTTCCACAATCTGCCCAGGCTCATCGACATTCTCAATGTCTTCTGCCAGCATGATGCCTCAGTATTGCTCCAGAAACTGCTCAGCAGCACCCATATGGATGAGATGAAGGCCACACAGCTCCACCACTATGTGGAAGGATTTCTGCTTCATGGCCTTCTCCCTGCCCATGTTATTCATCTGCTTCTCAAGCCCCACATCCAAAGCAGAGAGGACTTGCAGCTTCTGCTGGAATTGTTAGAAAAAATGGGACTCTGTTACGGGGTTAACAAGGCCAAATCAAAACCCTTGAATGGAGCTACAGCATGGTACAAGTTCCCCTGCTATGTGAAGAACGAGATGCCTCATGCAGAGGCATGGATCAATGGTACTACCCTGGGTGGGCAGTCTTTTGGGGCAGAACAGCTGCAGATTGAGTACAACTTTCCCTTTATTTTTCCCCCTGGATTGTTTGCTCGCTACAGTGTGCAGATTAACAGCCATGTGGTTCAGCGGTCAGATGGAAAATATCAGATCTATGCGTACAGGGGGAAAGTGCCGGTAGTTATAAGTTACAGGCCTGCCAAAGGCACCCAACAACCAGATACACTGTCTATTGCTAGCCATGCATCTCTACCAAATATATGGACAGCTTGGCAAGCCATAACCCCATTGGTGGAAGAACTAAATGTACTGCTTCAAGAATGGCCAGGCTTATACTATAGTGTGCATGTCCTCTGTTCCAAGTGCCTTAAAAGAGGGTCGCCCCACCCACATACCTTTCCAGGTAAGAAACTTTAGCTGATTGTCAAGATAATGTCTCCTTTACATTGAGTTCAGTTTCCTAGTTGGTATATGGGCATAGCCAACTTGTTTTCTTGGCAATGGTACGAAAGTGTCTCACGAAAGTGTCTCACCGTTGTCTCTTTCTGGGATGTTTTTCAATTTCCAAGTCTAATCTACAGTCTTGGGATTTCCTGGTTATTTTCCATCTAATTAACTCACATTCTGTTTAGCTTTTGTGCATTCAACCAATTACGTGCTGCCAAATTTACAGTTTACAGTTTGCCAATAAGTGCAGGTAGTTGCCTGTAAAAAGGTAGATATAGGGAGCCATTTTACCACATATCTGCATGATTTTTTTTGTTAAAATCCCACTTAGCAGGATTATGTAGAGGATCATATCCTGACAGTCCAATTGTTGCAAAAAGAAAAAAAAAATATCCAAAGGTAGGTTTGATGCTCTGTACAGTTGCGATGGGTTGGACACGACTTCACAACTAACAACAACAAAAACAGGCCAATTTACTTAATCCAGATGAGAAATTTCAGCACTTCCCAGTGTTCTAGTCCAGCTGATTCTCAGTTATGACCAATTGAGCCCAAAATTTTTGTTGTTAAAGTTGTGCCCCATTTTGTTATTTTTTTTTGCCAAGGTTGTTTAACTAATTGCTACAGTTGTTAAGTGAATCATATGGCCATTAAGTGAGTCTAGCTTTCCCCATTGACTTTGCTTGTCAGAAGCTCTCTAAGAAGGTTGCAAATAACAATCCCAGGACCTTGGGATGCTTTCAACCATCATAAATACAAGTGGGTTGCCAAACACCCGAAGTTTGATCACCCATGACTGAGGACGCTGCAATGGTCATAAGTGTGAGAACTGATCATAAGACATTTTTTTTAGTGCCATTGTAACTCTGAACAGTCATTAAATGAAAGGTTGTAAGTCGAGGACTCGCTGTAAATTGTAGAAATATAATAAAAGTTCTTTGTATTACTTGACATAATTTAGGAATATTTTACTAGATACCTGTAGTAGTTATATATTGAAATTTGTCCACAGTGAAGAAGGTAAACATGAAGTGTGTTCAAATTTTTGTGCACTATAGCTTGGCATAGTTTATTATTTTATCAAATGTCAAATGGGACTACAGTATGCAATAGAACATGTGTATATAGCTATCTGTATCTTTTCCCGAAATAATCCTGAAATAGTTTTGGTAACTTCTCCTAATTGTCGTATTGAGTAGTTATATTGCTGCGGTAAATTATTACTTAGTAAGTAATCATTAATTTACTCTTTCTTGTTGAGTAGATACTGCAGCACTGTGAGAAAAGGTTCTAAACTTTATGTAGAATGTAGAATGCAACCTGAATGCTGCTTTATTTAGCTCTGTGAGTATTCATTTCCATGCATTATTCACATTTTGATTGCTGCTGAATCCATATCCTTTTTTCAGGTGCTTCTGAAATTGTTTATGGTTGTGTTTGCACAAAATGTTGAGTTAAAATATGGTTGGCAAGGTTGTGGGAACGTTGCTGTTTAATTTATGATTCGTTGTATTGAATCATTGTATGAACCCAGCCAATTTAATTAACTCAGGAAACAGCAATTAAGTACACAGGTTCCCCCCCCCACCTTCTCCACTGTATACGTGTGCATGTATGTTGCTACCCTACATCTTAATAGGCCTATAATGTTTATGGCATCCAAGCCTTGTGCAATGGGCATCAATTGGAAATTTCTTCTATTCCCCAATACTTCTTTTTATTTGTTTGTGCCTAAAACAAATTCTTTATATATTGCTATCATGTGGTTTGTCCTCTTTCCAGTGTCAACATGTGATTGACTCCCCACTTAATTTTTCTATGTGGAAATGGATGGGTGTGTGCTTGCTGCTTTCACCTCAGGCAGTCATAAGTTGTACAGACCTGATGAATAATATGCAAAATAATGCTGAATGTTTTTGAATGCTCATACAGCAAACAGCCTCAAAATGTTAAAAAAAAAACTATCTTAATTGGTTTTCAAAGAGTGTAACGGAAGCAAACAATATTTCATCAGGACTTTCATCTAAATTGCTTGTTAAGGGGAAAATTAAAACAGTTAAGTAAAGTGGAGCCTATTTTTTTTCTTCTGGCAATTTGATCATATCTTAAAGAGTTTGTTGAACATGCTCAATATAGGCTTTGTTTATGGATTTATGATATACCTATCATAGTCATTAGATTTCTATCTAGCCTTTCACTCAGGAACTCAAGTATCATACATAATGTTCTCTCTTATTTTCTCTCAATAAAAACCATATGAGGTTTTCACCTCTCCTAATCCAGCATTTCCATCACTATACCAAACTGGCCAGTGGTGAAATGTAAAATTCGTTACTACCGGTTCTGTGGGTGTGGCTTGGTGGTGGGGGTAATATGACTGAAGGCGTGGCCAACTTTTTTTTTTTTTTACTTTTAAAACCATTTTTTCTACAACCTCTTCGGCTGAAGAGGTTGTAAAAAAAATGCTTTTAAAGCCTCTGACGATCCCAGCTGACTTGCCTGATTGGGAGAGGGTTTCTTTTTTTTTTTTTAGCCTCTGATGATCCCAGCTGAGCCACGCGATCATCAGAGGCTTTTTTTTTTTACTTTTAAAAGCATTTTTTCGGCCAAAGAGGTTGTAGAAAAAATGCTTTTAAAAATAAAAAAAAAGCCTCTGATGATTGCACGGCTCAATGGGGGGGGGGCAATGGGGGGGGAGTAGAGAATTTTGCTACCGGTTCTCCGAACCACCCGCCTCCACTACCGGATTCAGTCCAAACCGGGAGCATTTCACCCCTGAAACTGGCTCTCATTGTGCAAAATCTATTTCTGTATACACTTCTAGCTTTCCTAAGCAAATATAAATAGCCAATGATTTTGATGTTTATTCATTTAACAGGATTTTTGTATTTCTCCAGTCTCTGTATATTGGCAATTTGCACTAGGAGCTCTCTACCCATAAACTAAAAGCAGACCAGTGGCTCCCCAAGAGACAGACATAATTATTTTAAGTGCATTGTAGCACAAGGGAAAGTGCACCAGATATTTATTTATTTATTTATTTATTTATTTATTTGTTTAAATTTCTATACCGCCCTTCTCCAAATAGGACTCAGGGCGGTGCACAGCCTAAGTAAAAACAAAGCATACAAAATTTAAAAAACAGTATTAAAATAATTAGATATTCTGGCCATGAATTAAAACAACCCAATTTAAAACCAATTTAAAATTTAGCTCAAGCCAGCCCAGCTAGTTGAAATAAATAAGTTTTCAGGGCCCGACGAAAAATCCGGAGGTCTGTTATTATACGTAACTCCGGGGGAAGGTTATTCCAGAGGGTGGGCGCCGTCACAGAGAAGGCTCTCCCCCTGGGGGTCGCCAGCCGACATTGTCTGGCGGACGGCACCCTGAGGAGGCCCACTCTGTGCGAGCGTACTGGCCGGTGGGAGGCTATTGGTGGCAGTAGGCGGTCTCGTAAGTACCCCGGCCCTAAGCCATATACCTACGGGGTGGTGTCTTTGACAGTGTGGGAACCACTACAGAAAAAGATGACTTTCAGATGTATTCTCTTCTTTCCTATCATGGGGATGAAATGTTACAGGCCTGTATATTCTTACTATATAATATATAGAATTTATAGGCAGGAGTATATATATACATACATACATACATACATACATACATACATACTTATTTATTTATTTATTTATTTATTATATTTCTATACCGCCTTTCTCCCATAGGACTCAAGGCGGTGTACAGTCAAGAAAAATATAGACACACAAACATCATAAAATTGCTAATTAAAATTATTACTTAGTTTGGTCAATTAAATAAAACCCAGAATTAGATCACATTTAAAAAATCATTCACATGTTCATATGTTTAGCCCCGCCTGTTGGAACATCAGGGTCTTGAGGGCATGGCGGAAAGCACGGAGATCAGGGATATTCCGTATCTCCGGGGGCAGTTCATTCCAAAGGGTTGGAGCCCTCACAGAGAAGGCCCTCCCCCTGGGAGTCGCCAGTCGACATAATTTGACTGACGGTACCCTGAGTAGTCCCTGTGAGAACGAACTGGTCGGTGGGAGGCTATTGGTGGCAAAAGACGGTCTCATAGGTACCCAGGTCCTAAGCCATGGAGCGCTTTAAAGGTGATAAATAATACCTTGAATCGCATAAAGGCAAATTCTGGTACCATTTCCTGGTTGAGGCTGGAGGTGGTATGCATTATACATTCAGATAGCATGCCAGTGGCTGATACTTGCTATCCACACCTTTGGAGAAAAAAGGTAATATGTATGTGTGAATGTATAAAAGCACTGTATACCATCAATAGTGCCATTGCCTTATATTAGGCAGCATCAGCCACAATATTAAAGCTCTTTGGTCTGCCCAACCAGGTTATGTCACACTCTTTGCAGCTCTCAGCGGTGCCCAAGATTACATTATCTTGTAGGCCTTAAAGGAAGCCACTGAGGCTTTATCCCTTTTTCCCTAATTCACTGAGTGAATTATCCCCTTTTCTAGCTTAACTTCTTCCAGAATCTGAGAAATGGTTGTGAAGACCTCTAAATTAAGTAAGACTGTGAGTCATTGTTCTGAAGAATTGCAAAATGTTATGTCTATCCCAGCTTTTAATTGTTTGAATAGGAGAGATAATCAACCTTCTCTTCCTTCCCCCATACCCGAGACATGACATAGTGTGGTGATTACTCTAAATTTTCAGTACAGTATGACAAACTGATTTTCTGATAATGGGTTGTCTTAAATTTATTGCTTTTACATCATAATTGGTACTTTTTTTGATTTGTAATGGAGACTTGAGTTAGAACACCAAGAGTATTTTTGGGAAACAGAACATAATATGCTGCCAAAAAGTCAAGACAAACATCTGATCTTAATAAGCAATGTATTTAGAAGGGCTTTCTTTTAGGCCATTCAAGTACTTGAGAATGTGTTTCATTAAGATGGAGAAGAAAAGAATTGAGCAGATTTTACTTCGTTCATATGGTATATTTTTACCTTGCTAGAAATGTTCTTATACAGTGATATTTTATCATTGCTATTCTTGTATGCTTTTTGGTAAATAACTCTGAAGGACACAGTGATAATTTAAAATTTGCTTTTGGAAATCTTTGAATTTTTTTATTGTAGATTAATGTCTGGATACCAGAACTGTCTGGCTCTATAAATGTGGATATTTTTTCATGAGAATATATCCCATTTAATATTTCACATTTCTTCATTTGGTAGCTGTATAAACAAGAACATAGGGCTTATTCATGGTAAGATGTATCAGTTCTCACTCTCAGCTGTGTTTGCAAAAAGTGAGATTAAGAACTTCCTAATATGTTGATAGAACTTTTAGGATTTTGTTTAATTTCACATTAAAATGAGATTATCTAATGGAACTGCAGGTATATGTTAATAGTCATTGTTCAAGAACAATTGAAAGAGCACCCATTGTATGATGGACTGTACATTTATCTTAGGGCCCTATTTGTTCTTTATTTATCCATGTAAGTTCCTAAGAGATTTATTGCCAGAATGAGCCTTCTCATTGAAAAGCAACAGTGTACGGTTCTTCTCACTCATGGGTAAAGATGGAATACTGAATATAGACTTCTGTGGCTTGGCAAGGCCCAAAGGAGGTGTGTGTGTGTGTGTGTGTGGTGGGGGGGTTGGTATATATATTAAATTTATATGCCGCCCATCTCAGTAGCCAAAGATATGGTTAGTTTTTAATTGAATAGGCATTTTGTTTCTATAACCATACTGACAAAGGAACATTCAAAAGAGCATCCCAAAGTTGAGATCATCACATGTCAAAGTATTCTGAGGTATCATATTTGAGATGTGCAGGATCACTTTTACCCATTATTTTCAAGGTGTAACTGTATGTGTCAGTTCCCTAGAATACAACATCTCTGATGGTTTGGTAAAGAAATATGCTGTCTGTATATAAGCATCCCAGTGTCTCATTTGCATCTCTTCTTAATACCCTGAAATTGTTCACTTAAAATTCAGCAATGAAGTTGCCTATAAGATTGTAGGAGCGGAAATCCGAATGACTTATTTCCCAAAGCTTCCTGTTTTCCAAACTTCACTTTTACACACCTGGAAAGACCAAACTAAAATCCAAAGAAAATTTGACCATCCCTTTTGTGACATCCTTTTGCATCAGTAGATGATCTCTTGTGGCCCTCTAAAATCTTGAGAGACTTAAGTGCAGTCTCTGAACTTGCAAAGGATGCCCTTCTCTGCTCTACTGTATAAAGTGAATTATTAAAAGAAACAAGGAATATAGCTATCCTGAAAAAGTAATTACTCTCTTATCTCATCCTGAAACAGTGTGGAAATTGCTACTTGCTTTCCTGGTACAGGAAGAATGCCTACATATTCCAGCCTTGAAATATTTTCCAACCACTATTCACTTTCACAGGCTCCAAGTGACGCTCATTAAGCTAATTTAGTTTAGAGTCTTTGGGAGTTCCTTTTAACTGCTGGTTCTAGATTAAATAATTGATTCTGAAAGCTTCCGTGTATCTCCCTATCCTGGCATTTGAGATGGTGATCCAGCAAAAATGTTTTCATGAGAAAATAGAACAAGTCTAAGGTCTCTTCATGCAAGTATTTTGGGTTGTGTATAGGAATGAGGGAGATTGGGTACTTTTAAGGCTCCAATTGACTTGTTGCAAGGATTGCCCCCTCCTATCTAGCTACAATGTGCCTCCATGGCTATTTCTCCTTTGACTGGAGAGACCATACTTTCCCCTGTAATCAAGTTTTTAGGATCAAGGAAATGTCTGAGTGAGTGCCTCTTTAAGTCAGTGTTGATTTTTGGTGACTGCCTGGTCGCATTCCTACAGTTTTCTTGGCAAGATTTCGAAAGTGGTTTTCCATTGCCTCCTTCCTAAGGCTGAAAGATAGGGACCGGCCCAAATTCACCCAGCTGTTTTCATGTCAAAGGTGATTTCTAGTCTGATGCCTTAACCACTACCCTCAAACCTGAGTTTCCGCATCTCCAAGGGAATCATGGAAAACTTTCCACACAGTCATTACTCCCACCGGTAACCCCTGTGTTGCAACCCAGCACCTACCATCACAATGACCTTCCCCTAGTAACCTCTTTTGCCTGCCCCGTTCTTCCTTTTCCTTTCTGTCTCCCGGTCCCCTATCCATCTTTACCTCCCTTGCTTTTTCTCTCTTTGCTGCCCCTTCTTTCTATGTTTACTATCATAAGCCATTGACACTTGCAACAGTAGCAGCCAGAGCTACCTTCACATTTGAAAGAATCTGCGCTTGGATTGGATGCTGCAGCAGCATGGGGTAAAAGGTGCAGCAAAAGCTAAGGGGAAGCTGAAGATTTGTGCTTGGTTGTGGGGGTGGGGGAAGGCAGGCAGCAAAGGGGAGAAGAATCCTCTTCCCTGCTCATCATTCCCCCAACAATGGCTGCATCAGTGAACTGTTGTCCCCTCTTAGCCTTCTTTCAGAGATAGACAGGTAGTTCTTGACTTACAACAGTTTTTTTAATGACTGTTCAAAGTTACAGTAGCACTGAAAAATGTGACTTACGACTGTTTTTCAGAGCTATGACCTTTGCAGCATCCCCTCGATCATGTGATCAAAATTCAGATGCTTGGCAACTGGTTCATATTTATGACCTTTGCTATGTCCCAAGGCCAAGTGATCACCTTTTGTGAACGTCTGACAAGCACCATCAATGGGAAACCAGATTCACTTAACAACCAGGTTATTAATTTATCAAGTGCAGTGATTCAGTTAACAACTGTGGCAAGAAAAGTCATAAAATGGGGCAAAGCTCACTGAACCAAATGTCTCACTTTAACAACAGGAATTTTGGGCTCAATTCTGGTCGTAAATCGATGACTTCAACTAATAAAAATAAACAGAGCAATTCAGGGACAACAGTGTTCCAGGTGATAGTATCTCCTCCATCTGAAAGAAAGCCCGCTGCCAGAAATGTAGAAAAGAGCCCTAAAAAAATCCTGTTATGAATCTCTTGAAATGTATAAATTTAATCCCATCCAACTAATAGTAATTAGTTCAAGAAACACTGAGATCCAGTGTTTTGAAGTTCTGGAATTCCAATTCAGAATTCTTATTGGAAGCAAATTAAGCTGCCTGCAACCCAACTGTTCCCATATAATTCCTTTTGTTAGTGATAGTGAGTAAACAAACCAGGTAATCTCTATTTTACCTTGTTAGGATAGTAAGAAGCAGAGATCTTCGTTCCAGTGTAAAGTTAAGCAAGGTATTAAAACAAGCTGCCCTTGATCTGTTGTGTTCTGAGCACTACTTAATATTTCTAACTCCCTTTTTAATGGCTCATATATAGCCAAGACTTCCCTGCTGAAAAATGGGGGGGCAAATGATGACAAATTGCTATTTCCCCATTTATTTCAATTGTGCACTAGCTTTCAAAAAAGTGGAAAAATATGTGAAAAATAATGTAATATATCCTTTTAAAAAAACCTATCCACCACTAAAATAGGAAAAGGAATTGAGGAACAGAAAATTCTGTCCTCTGATGATACCATTATATTACTGTCCTATCCCTTTGGCTCTGAAAAAACAAAATAGCATAAAAAGTGCAATCCCCAGTCACAAAATGAAATTTTGCCTTTCTGAAGGGTTCTGGGTACCAACATATCAAAACTGGCCTACAAAATCATTATGCAATATTAATTGTATTCAAATTGTGTGTTGTCACATGGTTTTGTACAAGATTGTTTAAAATGATATTTTGTACTAAGATGTTAAATAGTAAGCCACACTGGAATCTGTTAGATCTATTAGTAAGCCTTAGGATCAGAAGACAGGAAAGTTTCAGTTTAGTCTTCATTCTGTTGGGCTAATTTTCCACAGGCATGTATATTTTAAACCAGGGTCTCCAACCTTGTTAACTTTAAGCCAGAATTCTGGGAATTGAAGTCCTCCAGGCTTAAAGTTGCCAGGGTTAAAGACCTCTGGTTTAAAATATAGCTACAGGTGAAGGTAAAAAATGCCTTTGAATCAAACACAACTCCTGATAATATCATGACTATAACCAAAGTCGTAGGTTAGACGGAGAAGTTGAAAAAACAGCTTGGAAGACAGCAAAAAACATCCATACTGTTGCTATAAAAACCATACGTAGCCTGTCCAGGAAGCCGGTAGGAGTTGAGCTTAACTCAAAACGGACTTTCCTACTTTGCTGCAAATACTGAAAAGCATTAAAACTAAGAGAAATTATTGACATCAATTGTGGTGTTTCAGAACTGGATCTTTACATAAAGCAACAGAAAAGAAGACATTCTGTTTTCTAACAGAAAAGCTACTGTGAAACTTTGCTTGCTTGCTGGAGTTTTAAATGATGAATTCTATCTTTATAAGGATCTCTATCTTCCTAATGAATATGTCCATAAAGTTATTCTGTTATTGGTATTAAATTGTTCAACTGATCTCCAAAATGCAAGAATCGAGCTGTTTCATCCTAAGGCTAACAGTGAAATAGAGAAAAATATTTTGCAGCTGCTTGGGGAAGGGACTTTATAAAACAGAGACATCCTGTGAAGGGTCTCACAGAGACAAATTGTACTTCAACAGAAAAATATTAAATGCCTTGTTATTAATAAATTGATTAATACAATTTTTTAATAATGTTGATCTTATCATCATAAAAATGGTATTTCAGGGACTATAATTCTTCTAGGAAATTTTATCTAAAATGGTTCTCAGTTCTTAGGACCCTAGTCTTCATTTATGGAGGGGGGGAATGCTAAAAGCATTGTATAACATTCTTTTACATTTATTTCCATGGGTTGCAAATCAAATGTCTCAGGAGTAGGTAACATGTTTCAACTAGCATATTTGAAATATTGAGAGCATGTGGTGGGCACAATCACAAAATGGTTGCTGCAGGAGACTTTGCATCATAAGGAACAAGATGACTCAGGAAAAAAAGATTTACAAGAATGTGAACTATCCTAATAGGATCTTTGTGGAGTCAAAACACGTTCCTTTAGCTAAATATGGTGTTTTTCTTTGCAGTATATCAGCTTATTTAATTTTAAAACATTACAATAATGGTTTTTTATTAAAAAAAAAAAATTAAAAGGAAAAGATTATAGAGTGGCAGTAAAGAGGATGCCTGGGCTATGTTGGTACCTGCACACTTTGTCTTCCATTAATGTGAATCAATATTATTATTTATCCACATTATTGTGAATGAGGTATGATTGATTACAGTATAGGTTAAGTTTTTCTAAGAGATAATTTGAAGTTATTTTGATTTTATTTCCGCAATTGTGTAATCACTAATCCTTGTGCCATTACCAATAGATATATGGGTTTTTCTAATTAGACTTATTTTAAAAGAAATTTGCTCCCTGTTGCTAAGCTTGTCTTGTGATATGCAAACAAGAAACCACAGATTATAGAGGGTAGACTTGTGATCTGAGAAGATAATAGTAAATTGTTTATTTTGATCAGTTTTTGAACAGTTATTAAGCCATCCATTTGAAAACCATTAGATTGATATCCTTACCATGAATAATGGAACACATGAACATCTTTACTAAAAAGCTTTTATGAGGAACTGTGACTGTTTATATTACTTCTCTATTCTTTCCCAGAGAAATGCAGAGTCCTGATAGTAACAGAAATGTTTTTTGCAGGGATTCAAGAATAGGCAAAATAATTATAGATGTTTTGGATTACATGTTCCATAATACTTTACCATTCTGGAGCTGATGAAAGCTGAAATCCAAAATATCCACACAATTTCCTGGTAGGCTACTTCAGATCTAATGGTGGGGTCCTTGGTGCTCTCTGAGCTCGGTTGTTTCCTTGCAGATATTTTATTACCCAACTAGGTAACAATGGTATAAATGGTACCAGATCTAACCATTCTTCCAGTTAAGAAGCCACAGCCTGCTCTTTGAGGAGATATTTTGGAATTAGTTGCAGTCAATACTCATGTGTGTAATTTTTAATCTGTATGTACCATACAAGTATGTAGTTAAAGGTTACAAATACCTGAATATTTGGAAGCCTAAAAGTGCACTATGTAGGGGAAGCCTGCTAAAAAGCTTATTTTTATATTTAACATCAAGAATAAATTGGTGCTGTACATCCTATTTAAGATGCTTCAATTATTTGATACTCTTATTTGGACTGGGTTATTTAGAGGACAGTTTTTTAAAACATGGGTTCTGTATTAAAATTAGTCTGATCTTATCAAGTCCTCGAACTGTTTCCAATTCACCTGTGAACCATCTGTCCTTCTCCAGGAATTTACAGCATAGAAATAAAGGAACAGAATCCAGTGATGGAAAAGGAAAAAAAAAGTGTTAGAAATAGTATCCAAGATGTGTGTTTATATATACATACATATATACATTACATACCTCTGGGTGCATTTATTATGTCATTATGATATAACTTACTGATATTACTATATCTGTATCTTATAATGTGTAATCCATCCCCATGTTTTAGTCTACAACCTCAATTAGCCCCAACTACTATGGTCTATGGGCTTAATAGAAATAGTAAGCCAAAACTACCAAGTCAAAATCGAATCCTTGCCAGATTGAAAATATATATTCTTGAAAATATATTCTTCAAATCAGAAAATAAAATTACTTTTTAATTACTTTTGGACCATTTTTTACTCTTAATTTTGTACTCCATCTTTTAAATTTGAATTTGATTTGTTCCATATACCTATACAGATAATGAATGGAGGCTTTTCTTTAAAAGTCGTTAATTTACACAAAGTGACAAGCTGTTATTTGTTTCAACCATGATTTGTTAAATGGCCATAGTGGCCTGGTTCACAGATGAGATTAAGGCATAAATTATGATTTACCAACCACATTGCTTGAGTTTGCACATTGGGATATGTCAAAAGCAGATAAACCACATTACAGTTTAGTGTGATGTGGTAGTGGCTGAACAGATGAGCTTCTCTAAACCAGAAGTGAGCCATATGTGCCTCTCATGTCAAAAACCCTATTTTTATCCCATTTTCAGGGCTTAGAATACTTGTACTGTTCTATAAGATATTTTGGAAGTTGCACCTATTTTGTTTGGAGCAGTTTATATTGCTCAGAAGTTGCAGTATAGCATGCTAGTACCTGGCAGGATAAACTAGGGGTGTCCAACTCGCGTTCTCACGGCATCATCACATGACATATCATGACTTTTTTTCACCTTTGCTAAACCGGGCATGGGCATAGCCAGCACATGATCCATCTGGCCCGTGGGCCACAAATTTGACAGCCCCCTCCTCATGTTCATTAAGTGATCTATCTGAAGAACCCTGAACTGACAGTTATTTAAGCATCTTCTCAAATTCTTGCCTTTAAATAATTAAAGACCTAATAAATAAGTTTATTATGAGCAAAAAATGGGATGGATGTAAACACTATAAAAAGGAAACTTTCTCCTACTCTTTTTTCCTTATTTCTCCATAAAAATCACAAATATACTGTAAAAGTAGACGCCAACACAATTTAATTGTAGCAGCATTAATTGTCAAACATATGTGGAAAAATGGTAGGCAGATATGTAGAATGTTGTAATAACTGGAAAATGTATGAATGTATAAATATGTAAGAAATTTTCTTCCCTTCTTTCACTATGTTTCATCTCGGTAGAAATGGTGAGGAAAAGGATAGGAGATGGTTATTTTAAACAGAGTGTATTGAGTTCAACATTTTTTTTTTTTTGGCCTTTCCAAATATATTAGACCACACCTTGCATAATTTCGAGTCATTTGTATTTTCTTTATGCTGGTTAGAATAGGAATTATATATTACTGTATATAATCCCAGCTCATTTGAATGGCACTAATAAGTCTTTAGTGCAATTTCTGGAATTATAAGCTATCTTACTCCTCAGTGATCTCGGAGGTTATACACTATAGTTAGGGTATGAATGCTGATTCTCTCTTAACTTATAGCCAATTTGGAATATCAGTTGAAGTGACAGGTTTAGCTAAGAATGCCTGATCTTTGCGTAATCAAAAGCTGTGTCCTTCTCTGAGAAACCCAGTACTTTTGCCCGCTGTTCCTTTATCTTAACAACTGCATTTCCTTTTCAGTCCATCTTCAGTAATAATCAGTAGTTGGTTGCTACCGGTTCGCACCGGATCAGGCAAACTGGTAGCGGCAGCGGCGGAAGGCTCCGCCCACCCACCCGGATGGTTCTGCGCATGCTCAGAAGTGCTGTGCGTGCGTGCGTGCATGAGCGAACCAGTAGCAACGGGATTTGAAACCTCTGGTAATAATGCCTGTAGCTTGTAGCAGTAATGATGCTGCTGCTGCATGCAATCAATTTGGGTAATAAATAATGCATATCTAGTAATACTTGACTTAAACATGAAAATTACACCTGCACTTACAGACACAAAAAGTTCACAAATATATTGATTTACTTTCCAAATGTTACTTGTTGGTTGATGTTGGAAATCAATATGGCAAAGATAATCTATAAAATTACAAAGAAATATATTTTCTGTGGCAATCTTATTTTGCAGGTGCTGGATATTGAAGTGCTTTTTCCTAACATTCAAATTGTCACCTTTTTATTTGCATTGTGAAACTATTTCTACTGATTTGTGGCCTTGTAAAATGCGATGTGGTGTGGCAAGCACAAAATTTTGGCATATTTTTAAAGGATAGTGAATTATCATTCATAGGAATGAATAAAATATATCTTTACATATAAGAAGAATGCATGCTATTGGAAGGCAATATTCTATTGGCAGTGAAGACAACTAGAATGAAGTTAGACATTTTTTCTTAAATATGTAGTAGGTTAGCTTTAGTGCAGACTGATCTAACACATTAATGAGAACTGAACTATAATGAATTTCCCTATGAACCAATTGTTAAAAAGACATATTTGTCAATTCAATTTTCTTTTTAAACTGCAAGTGCTTCAGTTGATGAACATAAGAGGAATACAAAATTAAACCCGTAGATGTTCTGGCTCAGAAAAAGAAAATGCTGAGAACACATTTAGTTGAAACAAGATATAAAAGCTTGCTATAATAATAACATTATGTAAAGACAAGCTAGGACAAGCACTAATGCGGTTCTCTAGGAACAGATTTCTTTGGAACTGAAACACTGAATGAATTACATTGGATATTATGCAAGTGAGCTTCTGATTGTGCAATGAGATTTGGCCTTGTTTTTCTCTCCTTATAATGCCACCAGATGTTTCAGAGAATTTCCCAACGTTTCAAATCAGATTTGTAGAATATGAAGTGCAGGAGGGAGAATCAATACTGCTAGCAAATGTTCTGTGAACAACTAAACACGGTTGCAAACAATCCACTAAAGATCTTTCTTCTTTACTTCAAAGAACTGGCCTCTAGTGAAAGCTCCAAGTATCCTGATGAACAGATAGACTTTTTTAGGAGAAATACTTGTGGTAAAGTATCTTTTCCACAGCTTTAGTTCTTATGTAATTCTTTCACAATTAGCTTCATTTTCAAGAGAAAATAGGTCTCTTATGGCAGGGAAGCCAAGCTTTAGTTCTATGTATCTGGTCTTGGGACCACTAGTAGTCTTAGGGAAACTGCAGGTGGTCTCAAAATGGCAACCCGAATTACCATCAAATTTCCCTTTTCAAGACCCTATAATCCCTTAATTTGAGGTAGAGTTAAGGCGACTGGATGGAGCTGAATGTTTACTGGCCAGATGCTCTTCCTGACACCACACAGAGTTTGCAGCAGATATTTTTTCTTTGTGGAGACAAATATTTGGTACTACGTAGTGAGCATCTTTACCACGGCACTCGTTTTGGTCATTAAAACTACAGGTAGCCCTCAATTTACAACAGTTCATTTAGTGACTGTTCGAAGTTACGGCACTGAAAAAAAGTGATTTACGACCATTTTTCCCACTTATAACCGTTGTAACCCCATGGTCACATGATTTACAGTCGGATGCTTGATAAGTGGTTCATACTTTTGACGGTTGCAGTGTCCTAGGGTCATGTGACCATCTTTTGCTACCTTCTGACAAGCAAAGTCAGATTCACTTAACAACATAAATTCTGGACTCTGTCATAAGTTGAGGACTACTGTGCTTAGATTTATTTACATTTATTTTTATTTAATTTTGGAGTTTGGAAATGCTATCTGAAAATAAACAGTTTATGTGACAAATTTCAGTGATAAGGTAATGGGAGTTACTGCAGTACAGAAAGAATTTTGGCTATGCAGTCATAATAGCAACAGGACTAAATTTGAATCTTGCACTATTTTATTTATTTTATTTTATTATTTAATTATATTTATATACCGCCCTTCTCCCGAAGGACTCAGGGCAGTGAACAGCCATGATCAAATACATAAATATAAAAATAAATAAATAAAAATATAAAATAATTTAAAACCAGATTAAATACTTTGGCTCACAATTTAATGGGATTTTAATCCCATTAAAATCCAATTTAAAATTTAAAACCGTTAAAATTAGGTTAGCCTGGCTTGCTGGAATAACAAAGTCTTCAGGGCACAGTGGAAGGTGCGCAAGTCCGGGATCCTCCGTACCTCCGGGGGCAGCTCGTTCCAGAGGGCAGGAGCCCCCACTGAGAAGGCTCTCCCCCGGGGGGTCGCCAGTCGACATTGTCTGACCGATGGCACCCCGCGGAGCCCTGCCCTGTGGGAGCGTACTGGCCGGTGGGAGGCTGTCGGTAGCAGAAGGGGGTCCCGTAAGTACCCAGGTCCTAAGCCATGGAGCGCTTTAAAGATGTTAATCAACACCTTGAATCGCACCCAGAAGACCACTGGGAGCCAATGCAGGAGAGGGGTTACATGGGAGCGCCCCGCCGCTCCCATAATCACCCGTGCAGCCGCATTTTGGACCAGCTGGAGCCTCCAGATTCTCTTCAAGGGAAGCCCCATGTAGAGAGCATTGCAGTAGTCCAGACTACAGAAAACTTAACTACAGAAAAAACAATTGCTACAAACCTGCCTTCCATTGAGGGTCTGTATACGGCATGAGTCAAAAAGAGGGTTGTGTAAATATCTACAGACCCCTCACATCCTGGACATAAATTGATTCAACTTCTACCCTCAAAATGACACTGTAGAGCACTGCACACCAGGACAATTAGACACGAGGACAGTTTTTGCCCTAATGCCATCACTCTGCTTAACAACTAGTTCCCACAACACTGTCAAATAATTTACTAAGACTGTATTACTATTATTCTTCTCTTCCTTACTAGTATCTATCTCTTCCCACTTATTACTATAACCATGTCGCTTGTATCTTTCAATTTATATTATTTTTATTTGTTTCCTAGTACGATTTGATAGCTTATTAGTAACCTTGACTATCACTAAATGGTGTATCTTTTTATTCTTGATGAATGTATTTTATTTTCCTTATGTACACTGAGAGCATATACACCAAAGACAAATTTCTTGTGTGTCCAATCACACTTGGCCAATAAAGAATTCTGTTCTGTTCTGTTCTGTTCTGTTCTGTTCTGTTCTGTTCTGTTCTGTTCTATTCTATTAGCTATGTTGTTCATGCATTATTATGCATTTTTTTTAAGCAATTATCCTTGGAGATGTATTTTTATCCTAATCTAATCCTATCCTAAAAGGTGTATTAGTTTTATGCTGCAATCTAGAAAGAGTGCAGAAAAAAGCAGCAAAGATGATTTAAAGGACTGGAGGCTAAACCATATGAAGAACGATTGCAGGAACTAGATATGTCTACTCTATTGAAGTGAAGGACTAGGGGTGACATGATAGGAGTCCTCCAATAACTAAGGGGCTGCCACGAAGAAGAGATTACCCTATTCTCCAAAGAACCTGAAAGCAGGATAAGCAATGAATGAAAATTTATCAAGGAGAAATCCAATCTAGAATTAAGGAGAATTTTCCTGACAGTTAGAATGATTAATCAGTGGAATGGCTTGCCTTTGGAAGTTGTAGGTGCTCCATCACTGGAGATTTTCAAGAAGAGATTGGACAACCATTTGTCTGAAATGGTGTAGGGTCTCCTGCTTTAGCAGGGGATTGCACTAGAAGGCTTCCAAGGTTCCATGCAACTCTGTTATTCTGTTATTATATAATCCACTTTATTCATGATAACGACTGCCCCTCCTTTGTCAACCTGTTTGATCAGTGCCCTGGCAATTGCCTTAAAAAAACACGCTAAGAGATTTTTTAAAATGATCTCTTATGTTTATCAAATGGCTTGTAGCAGCCAGAGGGAGGTTTTCAGTGCAGTGTGTCATTCCTTTGAAAGAATGCTATTCTCCATAGTGTAGAAATGGGAGGTGCCAGTCTGGGTATTCCTTGCTCTAGCTCTATGTCCTGAGCTGAAAACTTCTGAAGATCCGCCTCCCTGGTGACGTCTCCTCAGTTTTTTTCAGCTCAGCACAGCTCATGGCTGCAACTTTTAGCTCCTGAGCTTTGAGCTAGCCAAAATAGTAATAATTATTTCCCTGGACTTTCTTTATTTTCTTTCTTTGGGAATTTGATTCTGTTTTCTTCACAGCTTCTGTTTTACTGGATTTCCAAGGTACTGATCAAAGGGGCTCTCCGGTCCCTGGATCGAGCGTGGGGGGGGTGCCTGTTGTTCTCCCCCAACTTCCCCTAGCTTGTGGGCGGCTGTGAGGGGCTAGCCGGCTGGCTTTCGCCCCGGTCCCTCCAGATCCTCTTCAGAAGCCTCTCTGGCTTCCCAAACAGCCGCGGGAGCCGCGCGCGCCATTTTGGCTTGCCGCGGCCTCCCTTTGATCACCGCTCGTCAGCTGGGGAGCGGAGCGGCGTTTTTCTTGCTTTCCTTGATTTCGGAAGCTCGTGACTGCCTTGCAAGCTGGAATCTGGCAGGGGGCTGGCAAATTTGAACTCTGCAGCTCGTTTGAAGTGGCAATAGCTGAGGGGTTTGTGCATGGTGCCAGGGCCTCGCTGCGCCTTTGATGTAATGGCGGCTTGTAAGTCGCGGCGGCCTTCGTCCCCGCGCATTTTTTGGCGCTACTTAGTCCAGGCGGCCTTGATCCCTGGCAACCTTTGGGCACTGCGCTGCTATTTTTCTGCTCGTGAGGCAGAGGAGAATGTGGATTTCTGCCCAGAGTAGTTTCTTTCTGCGGGTTTGCTGGCCGGCCTGACCTGATAATGCTTCTAATCTTCAGAGAGGGCCTTTATTTAAACTGTCGCAGTTGAAGAGCGGCCATTTTGGAACCGGGAGCCATTTTGTTTTCATTCAAGGCCTGGCTTTATTTATTTATTTATTTATTTGTCTCTCTCTTTTGTTATCTATTTACAGAGTCTTTGGATTTTGGTTTCCTGTGATTACCAACTGACTTATTATCATGGGGGATGTGGACAGGCAATCTTCCTTTTCTGCTGAGGGCTCCTGGTCTCCTCCACCTGACAGGGGCAGGGCTTCTAGGCCTCGAACTGCCAGCATTGCTGCAGCTAATAAAATTAAGGCCAAGGCTAGAGCTCGCCCTGGGCGTTCCAAGGCTGAGGAGAAGACAGCTCAAGTTAGACAACGTGCCTTGGACAGAGAATTTGCAAGGGCTGCTGCCATTAATACGGCTGCTGACACCCCTCAAGCCACTGTGCCTGTGCCTCAGACATCAGCTCAGACTGTGGAAGATTCTGTTCCTCAGACTGTCCATTCTCCCTCCTTGGCTGGGCCATCCGGGGCTTGGTCTCCAGAGATACAGGCCGAGTCCCTTCAGCTTCCAGGGCCTTCTGGGACCAACAAACGCCCTGAAGCCACCTATACTCCCACTGCGGCTGGCCTTCGTCAGGATGAAGGGGGGGAGCTGGATGTTCAGAACTCCATGAAGTCCTGGGTGGAGCAGGCAATTAGGCAGGGCATTGCAGAAGGGATGCAGCTTCAGTCACAGATGTTTGCCCAAATGTATGCCCTTAGACCTGAGGAGTCCCAGGGTTTTATTGCCCCTTCTGATGACTTCCATGGGCAGGTTTCCCCTTCTTCCTCTGAGCTAGTTGACTATGTAGAAGACTGTCTGGAGGAGGGAGAGATTTCAGATGGGGATCAGATGCAGCCACCCAGGCCCGCTTTCAAGGGCTTATTCAACCCCGCCCTTTTGAAGCCACTTCTGACAAAGGCCAGGGCCACTGCTCGATTGGGCCCTGACCCAGCACTCTCTGGTACCTCGGGTACTGGAGAGCAGGATGATTATCTTTTCACAGAGCAGTCGGTGGAGGCAGATACTATTCCTATTCCGGGAATGTTTCTGGATATGATCCGTAGACAGTGGGCGGCCCCAGCTCTACCCTCCAGGGCCTCAGGGCTGGACAACCAGTTGTTTACGGTGGATGCGGACTTGCTTGCCTTGTTGGAGGTTCCAAGGGTGGATACTCCAGTAGCGGCTCTCACCTCTTCTTCTGTTTTACCACCTGATGCAGAGGACGCCTTGAAGGCAGAAGATAGGCGAGAGGAGACGGCACTTCGTCGCGCGCACCAGGCGGATGCCTGGGCTGTAAGAGCCTCTTCGGCAGCATCCTTCCTCACCAGAGCGTCGGTCAGATGGCTCCGCCAGCTACAAGGCCATTTGGCACCAGATGATGTTCGGGCACACCAAGACCTTTCTAAGATTTTAGCTGCAGCGGAATACACAGCGGATGCTACCTTGGCCGCTGCCAGGTTCTCTGCCAGAGCCATGGCCTCGTCAGTCACCGCTAGACGTATGCTCTGGCTACGTCATTGGCGAATGGACGGGAAGAATAAGTGGAAGTTAGCTTCAGCTCCCTTTGAGGGGGGGTTTCTCTTTGGCCGAGCCTTAGATCCCCTACTCATAGAAACGAGGGATAAGAGGAAGGTCCTCCCGTCCCAGAGCAGGCGATCGGATTTCCGCTCCTCCCCTTACTATAGGCGGCCCTCCTTCCGTCAGGGGGGAGCCGGGCCAAGCTTTCCCCGTCAGCAACGGCCCTTTAACTTCTCTAGACCTACTTACCAGGCAGATAGATCAGCCTTTCCCCGGGGTCGCCAACAGGTGTCCAACAAGCCCTTCAGGGGCTCTGGGGGCAGAGGGGCCAGGAGATCTAAGTGACTGTCCGTCTTTGGAACCCCTTGGAGGCAGGCTCAGCCTGTTTGCAGACCGCTGGGACGACCTAACAACAGACAATTGGGTGAGGGAGACAGTAAGAGCAGGGCTCTCCCTCGAATTCCTTTCACCTCCTCCGAGGCGTTTCCTCCCCTGCCCCGTTTCTGGAGACCCGTTCAGGCGGGGACTCATGGAATCGGTTATCCAGCATTTGCTGGATATTCGGGCCATTCAGCCAGTTCCACGGGGGCAGAGGGGGTGCGGGTTCTATTCCATCCTATTTGTCATCCCAAAGGCCTCGGGGGGGTGGAGGGCAATTCTAAATTTAAGAGGTCTGAACGAGTTCCTCGTTTACCGGAGGTTCAAAATGCACTCCCTGCATTCCATCTTGGCGGGAATCAGGGAGGGAGACCTTTTAGCCTCCATCGATTTGACCGAAGCTTACCTCCACATACCAATTCGGCCGGAGCATCGTCAATACCTGAGGTTTTGCTATTCAGGCCGTCACTACCAATATCTTGCCCTGCCGTTCGGGCTGGCTTCCGCCCCCCGGACGTTTACCAAGGTTCTGTCTGTCTTGGCGGCATATCTCAGGTCTCTTCCCATCAGAATTCAATGCTACCTCGACGATCTGCTCCTACAAGCGTCCTCCCAGCAGCGAGCGGAACAGGACTTGGCCACGACAATACAGGTATTGAGGGACCACGGGTTTTCGGTGAATCTGGCAAAGTGTCATCTGGTACCTTCCACAAGGTTAGTGCACCTAGGAGCCCTGATAGACACGCAAGCGGGGCAGGTTTTCCTATCCCCGGACAGACAGGACAGTATAAGGGCACTGATTCATTCCCTTCAGGGGTCCCAGACTGTTCGAGTAGACCAACTATCCCACCTGCTGGGGAAAATGATATCTTGTCTGAACATTGTTCCCTGGGCCAGGTTCCATGCAAGACCACTACAGTGGTTCTTGCTTCCCTTTCAGAAGGCGGGGACGAGCTCGTCCAAGATCAGAGTTCAAGTTCCGTTACGGGTTCTGCGTTCCCTGACCTGGTGGACGTCAGAGGCCATCCAGAAGGGGTGTTACTTCAGGGAGCCTCACAGGGTGGTAGTAACGTCAGATGCCAGTCTTCTGGGCTGGGGGGGTCATTGCGGATCCCAGATGGCCCAGGGCCGCTGGTCACGCCTCGAAATGTCTCACCAGATCAATTGGCTGGAACTCCGAGCTGCCCGTCTGTCTCTCCAGACTTTTCTTCCGCAGGTGAGGGGGCAGCATGTGCTCCTTCTCACGGACAATACAACAACGAAAGCCCATATCAACAGGCAAGGGGGGACTCGTTCCCAGACTCTCATGCGAGAGGCGGAGGCCCTTTGCCTTTGGGCAGAGACTCACCTTTTGTCTCTGTCAGCGGACCACATCGCCGGGACGGACAACGTCGAGGCCGACTGGTTGAGCCGAGCTACTGTGGACCCCTCGGAATGGAGGCTCCATCCCGACCTCTTTGCGGAGATAGTCGACCGGTTCAGTCGCCCGGTAGTGGACCTCTTCGCCTCTCCAGCGAACTCACAACTTCCTCTTTTCTTCTCCCGCTTTCCAGCCCTGGGAGCGGCGGGGGTGGACGCTCTGCGGACCCCGTGGCCCAGGGGCCTCCTATACGCCTTTCCTCCCCTACCCTTGATCCCAGCCGTCATTCGGAAGTTGTTGTTGGAGGGGGCGGAGATGGTGTTAGTGGCCCCGCACTGGCCCAGGCGGCCTTGGTTCGCCGACCTCGTCGACCTGTCGGTCGCCAGGCCCTGGCGGATTCCCCCGGACAGAGTCGCCCTCAGTCAAGGTCCGGTGCAGCACCCGGACCCGCAGAGACTTCAGTTAGCCGTGTGGAGGTTGAGCGGGGGCTCTTGAGGAGGGAGAACTTTCCAGCCAGGGTCATCAGGACGATGCAGGCGGCCAGGCGGCCCTCCACCACGCGCATTTACGAGGCCACGTGGAACAGGTTTGCGGTGTGGTGTGCCTCTAGACATTTGAGTCCAACTTCAGCATCTGTGGTGGAGGTGCTCGAGTTCCTTCAGGACGGGTTGGACATGGGACTTTCCACTAACACTTTACGGCGACAGGTGGCTGCGCTAGGCACTGTCTTGACACTTGGGAAGCAGGGTTCCCTCGCTAACCATCCAAGGGTGAAGATTTTTCTGCGTGGGGCGGCTAATTTAAAACCACCGCCTATTCACCGTTTTCCCACTTGGGACCTCGCTAAAGTCCTTCATGCGTTAACAAGGGCACCTTTCGAACCGTTGAGGGAGGCTAGTCTCCGTCTCCTATCGTGTAAGGTAGCTTTCCTTGTGGCCGTCACGTCTGCCCGACGGATCTCGGAGTTGGCGGCTTTATCGGTGCGGAAAGACCTGTGTATTTTTCACCCCAACAGGGTGGTTCTGCGGCTGGACCCTGCCTTCCTTCCTAAGGTCAACTCCTTGTTTCACCGGGCACAGGAGTTGGTCCTGCCAGACTTCTGTCCTCGGCCTAGGCACGCCTTGGAGCAGACCTGGCACACTTTGGATGTGAGGAGGGCCCTCCGTATTTACATTTTTAGGACCTCTTCTTTCCGAAAGACGGAGGCTCTTTTTGTCTCTTTTCAGCCGTCGACTCTTGGCCACAGGGTGACCTCTTCCACGGTGGGGCGCTGGCTTAGGACGTGCATCTCTTCTGCATATGAGCTTCAGGCTCTCCCGGTGCCTCAGGGGATTACGGCCCACTCCACCCGCAGTGCTGCCACAACTGCGGCCTGGTCTACTCAGGCGTCAGTGGAGGACATCTGTAGGGCGGCCACGTGGACTACTCCCACTCCCTTCATCCGTCACTATAGACTTGACTCCTTCGCTTCGGCGGAAGCAGCATTTGGGAGAAGAGTACTGCAACGGGTTCTTGAAGATCCGGGGTCGTCGGCCCAGGACAGTTCCCACCCTTAGGGCTGGCCAGTCTTTGGTATATCCCAGACTGGCACCTCCCATTTCTACACTATGGAGAAGGGACGTTGGTCTTACCGTGATACGTTCCTTCTCGTAGTGTGAAATGGGAGGTGCCAGCCCCACCCTGTCTGTGGCTGCCTGGCCCGGCTCCCCTGGTGGAGCAGGTTGTTTCTATCTTTCAGATGCGTACCATTCGCTTTGGCTTCGCTGGCAAAAACTGAGGAGACGTCACCAGGGAGGCGGATCTTCAGAAGTTTTCAGCTCAGGACATAGAGCTAGAGCAAGGAATACCCAGACTGGCACCTCCCATTTCACACTACGAGAAGGAACGTATCACGGTAAGACCAACGTCCCTTCCAGTTATGTTCTAAATGGAAGAGAGTTTGTCAGTAAGAAAGACTAATGCATTTATAGGTCCTCACGGCCCTTTCCCTTTTTTTTCCTTGAACTTTGTGAAGAACAGAAGTCGGTAATTTGCTCGGGCAACATGACTTTGTGACACTGTTCTGCAAAGCATATCTATTTTCTCACTCAGTTGAGGTTTAATTCAGTAAAGCAAGAGTGTAATGTTTTATTTTTTTCCATTTAGATGAAGTTTCTATAATGTTTGACATTGTTTACTTGAGCACATGTGATTCTGTTATTGAATAAGCTATCAAAGAATCAAAAAGGATGCAGTGAGCAATTCAGAAATGTCATTGGTATCCTCACCTGAGCCTTGCTGCCCATGTAGAAATTCTCAACTTGTACAGAAGGGTCCACCATGGACACCAAGAACTGCAATAGAAAGAAAAGAAAGCAACAAGATGGTTGTAGCCAGTACGGAAGATAATTATGGAATATTTCCTTACCTGTTTCAGTAGTGCAACACAGACTGTTTGGACAGTTTTACTTGATTTATTGTGCACTTTAAACATTATTTTACACAATAGCCTTTACACACAGTCATATCAGATCATGCAGGGCACTCACAATCTCATTTCAACTATCTTTCTTAAGATTTCTGTGGTTTTCGTTTGTATGCTGTCATGCTTATCTTTGCATCTCTGAAATCCAGTTTGCATAGCATCTTATTTAAAAAAAACAGCTGAGAGTTGTGGGAACCTGAGTCCGGATTCCATATGTGGGTTTTTCTTCCATAATATGGAATTGCAGGCTTTACTGCGTCTAAATAACCTCAAGAATAGACACTGTAGCAGGATTGCTACTTTTAAATTTTGTCAGCTTTCAGGGTGGATAAAAATCAATGATTTTTTAAAAAAAATCAAAAAAATCAGATTTTTTTTATTTAAATTGGATTTTTTTGATTTTTATCGAATTTATTTTAATAAACTTTTGGGGTAAAAATCTATTGTAAGATAGTTTTCTATTTAAGATACATAAATAATTTTGTTTTTTCAGCATGAAATGGAGCTTAGTTATGTAGCATGAGGCTATATATTCTGCAACACTGGGACTATCGGTGAGTCAACAATGGGTCAAAGGAGTAGCAGAGATGACAGTTGCTCTTTAAAAATTATGATTTAAATCGAGTTGATTTAAATCAAGCCTTTTTACTAGTGATTTAAATCATGATTTAAATTGTGATTTAAATCAACTCAATTTAAATCAAATCCACCCTCTCAGCTTTTATTCTCAGATTATTTGGAAAGCCAATTTAACATAATAAGCCAGAGCAGAAGGGAAAATGGGAATGCAGAATATTTCAAGACTCGGTAGTGGTCAGTTGATGGAGTCACAGGCTGATTTTATATGTATTTCAAGAGGATTGTTTAAGTATTATGTTTAATTGTTTAAGTATTATGTCTTCATAGTTTGACAAATTTATGATTGAATGTATTTATCATTTGCATGTGGCTTATTTAATTCATGTGGCCAGTGTCTCTTACTGTTGTGGCAGAAATTCTGTGATGCTGTGGAATTATGTAGAATAGATAAAATGAAAAATAAAATACCACAGAGGCTCAAACAAGTAAGTTATTCCCTGATCAGAAGATAAATATTATTATGGATTTTTCACTCTTTAAAATCTTTTAATGTATTGTTCAAAACTGTTTCTTAAATTATTTATTCAGCCAGGGATTTGTGGGAAAGATGTAAAAATAGACTTCTTTTTTTGTTTGTGTAACATAGTACAACATAAATAGCCAAATGCTGATATACGGTACTTTCATGAATAGACCTTGATCTAGTCTAGTAGTTTGTTCTTAAACATATATTTGGGGTTGCTTCATACAGATTCACTATATTTTAATATCTAAGAAATCTCTGTATATTGAGAAAGATTAAAGTTGTGAGTTTGTATTTTTGTCTGCCTCCAGTATTTTTCATATCTGTTAATTATAGTTTATTTATTGAAACCTTAGTCTTAGGGAGCACATATGTGTGTCTTCTGAATTTCAGTCTCTTTCTAGTATTTTCTCATGCAAAAATGGACAACTAGGGAAAATATCTCTGGAGTTTACAAATCTTTAATTAATGTCAAGGTAGAATGAATGATGCATATTAACTTTCATCAAGGACATTCATAATTCTTTAGTCATCTGGTTTTATCAATATTGTCATTATATTGGGTGATGTTTTCTTATTATATTCATCTTCAACTAGTCAATTACATTTCAGCTATATGTTCCTATAGCTTCCTGGAAAGTTACCACCTTTGTGAATGTAAACCTGAGGCTAAATGCGAAATTGTTACATTAGCATACTCTATTCTCTTTATTTCAGGAGAATTGCTAAGTCAGCCCAGGCCAGAGGGAGTAACTGAGATCATCTGTCCGAAGAATGGTAACGAGCGAGTGAATGTGGCTTTGGTTTATCCCCCTACTCCAACAGTGATCAGCCCTTGTTCCAAGTGACTGCTGGAAGTCGCCTGCCTTGGCCCCTATTATAAGGACACATCAAATGCCCCTTAAACCCTTGCTAAGCATTTTTGGAGATGTACCACCCAGAGATGGATCTAATTATTTATGGGGCCTGAATATCACAACTTGGGAAATAAAGGTATAGTGGGGTTGCTTCTTTTGCAAATGGGAAACACACTACAGTTAAATCAAGGTGGTGATGGTGGTGGGGGGTTATCAGAATTTTATGAGTGGTTTGATTTTCTTTTTTTTGAAATTTATACTTTATGGTACACATTGTAGTATTTCTATGCTTTCTGTACTTTGTATTCTATCAACAACTGAGCAACCATTGACTGCCTGGGGAGTAAATCCTTTGAGAGGAATTCAAAGTTACCTTTATAAGTTAGAAGTGTCAGAGGAAGCAGTTCCTATTTGTATATGTATCTAGAGAATACTAGTGTAAAAAATTGCAGAACTAAGCAGATGCTTCCCAATATCTTCCAAAGCATATTTAACTAGTTTAAGTTAGGAGATGAGTATCCAACAGGCCATATATAGTATCCCAATGTAACATTTATAGTTCCAACTACTTTCAGATACTGTACCTTAGCACCAAAATGATTGGTAGGAATTTTTCCCCCCAAAAATAAGAATGGAAATGGGAGCAGGACATTTCCAGAAAGTGAGAACTCTTCCTGTTTCTCTTCTCAACCTCCCATGGTCCCCCTAGAACAATTCAGGATGTTACTGCCAGTATACAGTCCTTTTGTCAATTTTTAAAGGATTTTCATTATCCTTACTTTGGGCTATTTTGCTCTTGTTCCCATCTTTAAATACCTGGAAAAAAAGAGGGAGGGAATTAACATTCAAACTTGTTCTTTCCAAGACATCATGTCTTTGAAAGATTTCCTGTAACCCCCAAAAAGGCCATGATCATTAATTTTGGTCTGTAATCCCTCAAAAGTTTACCACCCCAGTCTCCCCTTATACAGTTATTCCTTTAGTGAACCAATACTTTTAAAACTAAACATTAACTGATAAATTTTTCTCTACTAACTACCTGGAACAGGTCTGACTATCAATATGAACAAAGTTTTTGCTGATAACGAGTATTTTAGGTTGTCCTATTGCTATAATTATTCTAATAAAACAAATATTAAATGTGTAACTGGACTGTATTTTCCTGAAAGGACAACTTTTTTAATACTTTGCATTTAAAATGGAAGAGCTCATTCCTTTCAATTGTGCTACTTCAGAACAAGATAATGGACACAGATAAATTGGTTTTAGCATAAAATCCCCTTTGAATGGAGGAAGGATGATGTTTTAAATTAGGGTCATCTTTCTTTTAGAATGAGGCTGTATTTTTAAAAAAATCATAATAGCTATTCAATACTGACTGATTTTATCATAGGAGTAATACTGAACCACAACTCCCTTCTGTTATTCTTTCGGATTAGCTTCACTAAGGATCACAGAAGGCAGATCAACCATGATAGCTTTGTACAGAGAATGGCTATTCCAGGGTATTAGAGAATGGCTATCCTTATTATGCTCTGCGTGTGGATTTCCTGAAGATACCCAAGATTTGATTGATATTAGTTGCTCAGTTTAATAGATGTTGATCTGATTTAGTAAGAATAAATATGTCTGTTTTCTTTAGTTATCCTTAATTTTATTACAGAGATTTATTTAATTTGGGGGTTGGGCAACAATAAGGTAATTGAATATATATATATTTGGAACCATAAGCATTACGAACCTTGATACTTCAGTTCTGCCTTCTTCTAACATACAGATTAATGAGAGCAGGTGAGCTGAAGGCTGTGCATTGGGGTGGACACAAATCTGCAATCTACATGAATTGATCCTTTTCACCGATTGGGGTTGGACTGATATGTTCAGAAGAAACAGAAAGCATCATCATCCTGATCTACTGTTGAATCTGATTACCCTGCAGTATGAAGGCTCTCACAAGAACCAAGACCATTGTTCGCTGAGAACACTATTGACCTGTGTTTTGCACTTGTTTGGACTCACGAATGTAAGCTTTTTCTCAATGTATGTACCATTAGATGTACCTGAAGAAATATCTAATGAAAAGGAATTGTTGTTAACTTTGGTGGTTTCTGTGCAGGTAGGTGTTGAATTTATCACTGGCAGCTTCAGTTGGCCCCTCCAGCAGGCAAGAAGTCTAGCATCTATTCACTTCTTCCATGGTCTTTAGAAGCCAAGACAGACTGTCAGAATGGTGCTTGGGGAGTTCTATTATGTCTGTGGGATACCTTTTTAGTTCTCCTGTGTGTTTCACCCCAATTATACTGTCTATTAAATCATAGCGCTAGCTGTTACTTGTGCACAAGGATAGCAGTGCAGCAAGAGATATAGGGAGCTTAAATATGTACACATGTACACATGTTCCTCAGTTACTGTCTGAGATATCACAGAGATAATCTTGGGCAGAATTATGTAGATTTAATGGAGTCAAATTTATTAAATACCAACAATCTTCCTTTTCACCCACAAGTACAGTCATCATGATGACATAAATGGTCTGAATGATCCTTATATAAATTCACTACATCACAGAATTTTCACTGAAGAAAAAACTTCTTGGATAAATTATTATCAGGAAGTCAGATTTTGGAGTTTACCCAGCCTTAGTTAAGTGCTACTAGCTGAGTTCCTTTGGCCTGAACCAAAACAGCTAGGTTTATTTTCATATAACTACAGCCAAATAACCTAATGTAGCCTTGCAAATAAATTTGCAAAAGGTAAACATCTGCAAAATTGTTCCTGTTGCTTTCACAGAAACAGCCTAAAAAGGAAGAAGTGGGAAAAGAGAGAATGCACTCTTTTTTTTTTTCTTTTCAGTTTATAAAAAACATCTCACTGTTTGGCCATAAACGGGCTTGCTCCCTACATAGATAGTTTAGCAGAGTGGAGAAGTTTGAAGCCTGAATGTGCAGGCTAGCTATTTGTGAAGGCAAACATAACATGGTAGCCTCATATATAACTTCATATATAGTCTCCCAAACCTCTTCTTACTTGCCATGTTCTTTTAAGATGTGGTAACTTAGAAATGAAAAGTAGGTGAACTCCTTCCATCTCACTGATTTTCATCTGAACTTTCCCTCATTATCAACCACTGAAAAATTCTAGTGTACAGTCATGGGTCTTGTCCTATTCTGCTGGTTAGAGATTAGTACTTTGAAACAAAAGATGCACCTGATGGCACAATATTTTCTTCATCGTTCCTAACTTGTACTGAAGAAAATTAGTATGCCACAAGATACTCTTGTGTATTCAGATATCTTTAATTTGTACATCTACTTTTCCCAGGTTTATTACTTCTTGTCTTCAGTTCAGTCTGTTTCTGCTAGTGTTGCAATTCCTTTTGGATTGGTTGGAAATTAATTTGAAATCTGATTCCACCTACTTGCCATCCTCAATATGGGATGGCAGGAAAAGCAGAGTAAAGTCTAGTATGCCAAAATTATAACATTGCAGAATCTGGGATTAGCTTTATATCGATTATAAATTCTAAATGCTCTTTAAGTCCCTTTCAGGAAAGGCCCATTTGTTGTGAGCAGCTCTTTTTGGAAATGTTCTTCCTTTCCCTCCCTCCCTCGCTCCCCTCCCCTCCCATTTTTTATTTTTTCAGTTTCTTGGATTTGGTCTGGCATTTCCTGCAAAAGGACTGGCAATTAAGGAGACATTCTTTCTTTTGCTCATTTGGCTCTTTTCCTTTGTTTAGAACATCCATCTGTCCATGATCAATTTTTTTAGGAGCTTGCTTGAATTAGCCTTAATATTAGCTCAGCTCTTAAAAGGTTGCTGAGCTATGTGAAAATCCAGGAAATGCCGGTCACTGAGATAGCATCCAGCCTAATTCTCACATATTATCTGCTTCCTTTCATTTTTATTTAATTTTAGAATTCATTTTGCCAGCAGCAAGTAAAATTGTACAGCAGGTTAGACTGCTGCACTGAGTTTAAAATAAGAAATAATTAACATTATTCTCCCCTCCCGTTTAGCTGGAGTCACACTCAAGTTGGCAACTGGCACCATCACAGAAGCAAAATAAATTTAAAAAGACTTTTCCCTCTGCATACTTGTTCACAAATTGTTACTTAGGATTATAGTGATGCACTAATGTGGTGGTCTAGTTGGAAGCATCCTAAAAAAGCAATTACAAAACTCAAACAGAAGAGGTCATCCAAAATAATATTCATTCCCTCATTCTAGATATCAAATGAATATCAGGTTGATTTCCCAATAAAAGATTTAAGGAATAGCCAAGAAAATTCTGACCTAGATGTATTTATGAAAAAGTTGACCTGTTTCAGTAATACAAAATCAATCATAGAGGTGAATTGATGTTAGAGAAGGCTTGTTAGTTGAAACAAGAGATTAAATTGCTAATTATTGGCCACACTGAAATCGGTGCCACTTAATTGGCAGGCCCAAACATTTAACTTGATTTGTTTTCCTCAAATGATTGGATATGTTTGTTTTTCCAACAATTAAATTTGTCCATTGGTTTTATAAATATCCACATAATGAATACACTGGGTTTGAGGCATACATGAAGAATACTATTATTCTTCATACTGCATATCCAATTTTAAAAAGTTCCAAGTCCATTCCAGTTAGTAAATAAATAAGCACTAACAAATCATCAGAACAGTAGCTGCCTGTTTGACAATTTTGATTAGTAGGACAGAGTCCATGTTTATAAACAACAGGCATGAAAGTTCTCGGTATTTTTAACTGTAAGCAAAAAATCATTTCAAGGTGTATATGACATTCACTTACTTTAACCTAGATATACAGTTTGTATCTGGCAAACAAGGTAAATCTTATTTAAACAAGGAGAAAAAGCTATTGAGCTTTTCTTTCTACTGTCCCATCATCAAACTGATGTATTGCCCCCTGCTCATTATCGCAGCTATTATATTGAAATAATATGCATATTGGGATAATAAGAATATTGGACACTGATTGTTAGTTTTTGAAAGGAGGTTTGAGTTCAGGGCAGAAGATCACATGCTGCAAGTATCTTAAGACTCTAAAACTGTCCCATTTATTTTCCCTTCCTCCCCCACCAACCCTGAAAAGTTTGGCCTGATTCTCATTCTGATGTTGTTTGAGGATTATTTGAAAGGAAATATAATTGTCATATTTATTTTTGTTGCTAGATTATCCAGTTTGTTTCAGTTTCCTCTTACCAATTGATAAGTGGACAGGCCACCTGGATTGATTTGGGGGGGGGGATAGATTTCCTACTAACCTGTAGCCACTATCTAAACATTTGCAGAGTGCCAAGTTGGAAATGGCTCTTTTAACACTGAATAGAGTAAAAAGGGGGAGATTTTGTGCTGGCATCTGAGACTCTTTCCCTTTCTTCTATTATGATACCTGTCTACCACATCTGCTGGCTGATGGTTAAGATTAGCATGGCATCTCTCTAAAAAATCATCAGGCCAGAGGTAGATGTAACATATTGTCTCTTAAAAGTTGAAAATACTACAGTATACTGAAGAACTACTAAGTCCAGAGTTTCCCAGCCTTCTGGGAGTTGAGGTCCACCCATCTTAAAGTTGCCATGGTCAAGAAACAATGACTTAGCCAAATACTGAAATGAGCAAAAAAGGAGAATTGTAGGAAATGGCAGAAGGCGAGTGAATATATAAAAGAGCTTTCATTTATTTAATCATTGTGTACCCCATCTTAAATCGTCAAGGGGAGTAACAAAACTAAATAATAGAGTTGGTCTTTGCCTTGGCATCACCCAAGAACCAGATCAAAATAGGGTAACTTGGAGTGGGTTTATTTAAGTTGTTTGAGTCAGGACAGATGTGTTCGACTTGCTTCCTATACCTCAATTCCTGCTACGGATTGTTTTATAAAATGGAGGATAGTTCACTGAATGTTGTATAGCACATCTTAAAAAAGTAAAAATCTTTCTCAAGCAAAGTGAAATTTAGAAGTATTATTCTCATCATAGCTTGGTGGGGATAAGTCATTCTGCATTCAGGAATGAACAGGTCCATCTTCAAACCAGAGACCTTGAGATTGGTCATCTCGACCACAGCTCTTTGGACAGGAGGAAAGAAAATGGGCTGATACATGTCCTGTAGCTGCAGTCAATCAATATTTTTCAGTGCTGTGCGTGGCAATGCTTCTTGTGAATAATTAACTGATTATGATTTTTTACAAACCTCTCACAGTCTTCCATCAATTTATTTGTCGTCCTATTCCTTTTCTCAAACCTTCAGCTTGCTTTCAGAATATGTTTCCAGTTCTCTTTTTGTGTAAAAGCAATGTTCAATTATACTAGGGTGTTTTTGTTCTTTGCTTAATTTTTTCTCATTCCTTTATGTAGTAACAATATTTACTACGGTATTAGTTGTAATTTTATAATTGCCTAAATGACTGGAAATAATGTATTTTTCTGGCATTGGAAGAGAGTATCCATAGTTGATTGACTTGTTTCACTTGCTCTGTCAAGAAGAGGTAGTTTTTCTTTGCATTTCCTTAAGGAGAAGGAGAGCAACTTTGTGAAATGTTTCCAGACCTACCTACTCTGGTGTACAGCAAAAACAGCTCCTTTTTTCCTCTTTTATCTTCTGCTATGAGAAAAACCCAGGTAGTCTTACAATTTTCATAAATGCTTCTGGAGAGCATTCTGACAAATAGGGCAACCAACTCTTGAGTTCTATCCCTGGATAAGTGCTTTCTCCAGGATGTGCAATCACTCAAGCAGGTCCACCTGTATGTTTACTTCATGATTTGGCTGTGACACAAATAGCAGATATTAGTTGCACAGCTTGAGATGATAGGATCATTAATTTTGGAAGTGAACAAAGGGACCCTTGGATCAAAGGTGACGTTTCTGGGAAGGAAAGCTGCTGTTTCTGGCTCTACCAGTGATATGTGCATTAGATTTTCACCCTTTGCAAGTGGTCTTCTCAACTTGCTTATTCTCATGCTTTCTGCTTTCCAGGACTTCAAGGCTGTTTCTCTGAGAAGCTATTTCTCAAAGCTCTACTCGTGGCATCTGCAATCTTGGACAGGAAAAGGTAGAAAATGGTATTTTGCCAGGTTGTAAACAGAGCCCTCAGCAGAGTGTTAACTAAAGGCTACTTGAAGTGCACACCAAACTAATATCCACATGCTTTCTCAGGATCCCAAATGTCTAGGCAAGAGTGTGCTTGTTTCACAGTGCTAATTTGGATGCAGAGATCTGAGGGGAGCTGTCACCCTCGGAGAATTAATCTCCCCCCTTCCCCACTTCCAATATGGAAAATGGAGGACTTTTAAATGAAAGATTCATGGTATACTTTCAGAGGAAATGGGAAGCTATTTTGAGATGCAGATTTACTGCTGCTTGCTAAACCCCCTCCCCTTTACAAAACCGTTACCCCATTTTTCTTTCTCTCTTACTCTGACAAAACAATCAACTAATCCCTGGATGATTCCGAAGTCAGATAATCCTTTCCCTCATATCTTCTGCCATGATCATCTTTCATCAGGGTCACAAAAGTTTATTGTCAACAAAGATCAACCCTTCATTGTTGAGCACTATGACAAATCTCTACACCCCATTTTGTAGGCTTCAAAATGCCACTGGCAGATGCCATTATGTGTCTCTTACTTGGGGAACAATAATCAAAAAGGAAACGGTAACATAGAAAGTATCTTGATATAAAGTGAACTTATATTAAATAGGTCTCAGCTACCTTTGCATGGTCCGAATGGCTTGTCTAGTATAAATATATGAAAATACCAGTTGGGCAAGACTTCATCAATGACTGGAATACAGACTAAACACATGAATTAAAATGTTCCCTGCACTTTATATAAAGGGGATTACTACTGTGATTATTGCCAGTCTTTAACAAGAAGATCCATTGTTGGGAGATCAGACACCATGAATGCTTGGGTATTACACATAAACATTCACAGGAGAAACACCTATAGATGCTTCAGGTTATCAATCATCTACTTTCTATTTAAACCACACAGCTAGTTGGAAAAGGTTGTGAGGATACTATTAAATATTTATAGAATCCAAAAAGAATGGGGAAAGAGATCCTGGATTATGGGATATACTATACTGCTCCCACATTGGAGCACTAAAGTTGATTCTACAATGTCTCCAACAAGGAGACTGGTATCCATGGACTTTTAGAAGACATACAGGTAGTCTTTGGCTTGCAACCATTCATTTACTGACTATTCAAAGTTACAATGGCACTGAAAAAAAAAGTGATTTAGGACCACTTCCCACACTTACAACTGTTGCAGCATCCTGGTTGCACAATCAAAATTCAGGCACTTGGTAACTGGTATGTATTTATGATGGTTCCATTATCCTAGGGTCATCATTATCCTTGGTCGCCATTTGCGACCTTCCCAGCCACTTCTGACAAGCAATGTCAATGGGGGAAGCTAGATTCATTTTAATGAGCACGATTCACTTAATAACTTCAGTGATTCATTTAACAAGCCTGGCAAAAATTGCCAAGTGGAGCACAAGTCACTTAACTATGTAAGTCATAAGTCGAGGACTACTTGTATTTATTACATACTATTAATCCATCCCATTGAAGATTCCCCCAATTTGAGTGTTTGGTACAGTGCTTCCAGAATATTGCCCTCCCTTCATGCTACTATCAGTCATGGCGGGGATGGGGGTGTCCAATTTGATGGCACGTTTTCAACATCATAGTACATTGTGAACTCCAGAGTGTTTTTTCTCTTACTTCCCAGACATGAATAAAACCCTGCCCTGCCTGCTAAAATGAGTAAGAGAAATGCTAGCTAGGATTCATTCATTGTAGAAAGAAGGCCTTCAAATAAAATTCAATGTTCGATATTGCATTTTCTTCTTTAGAGTTATTGTAAGCAGTATTTTCCTGTCCCATTTTAGCCCTAATGGTATGGGGATTACATATGTTAGCATTTTGTTACCAGAGGGGTTGAAGACAGATAAGGATGATTGGGTGGGCAAACAAATCACACTGGCAAATGGTGACAAAGAAAGCTTAAAAATCTATTGTTTCAGTCTACATACTTGAAATTTTCTGCTCTGATTTGTATGAAATGTATGCTTCACCTCATAATGTTTATCACTCCTTTAGATTTATGAGCTTTAATAACTAAAGTTGTAAAGAAACTTGCAGCTCCTTTATACCCCCAGGTTCATCCAATTATCGGTCCAATTTCCTGCACATTATGGATCTGTTAGGCATTTTTCTTGTTCTAGATAATGGGAGGCTAAAGTTCCAGATTTCCTGAAGAATGCTCCAGAATTGGAAATGAGCTGGTAAGCTTATCCCAACCCCCAACTAAGACCAAGTGAATCAGACTACTTTCTTAAGGACTTTGCCTAATCCTAAACATAAAGAAAGAAATATAATATTCTGCAAATAAAATAAATGAAAGCCAGGGGGGAGGGGGTCTTTTGGCCATTCACACCGTCTCAGTACAACCCACCTCACAGGGCTGTTGTGAGGAACACAGGAGACGGAGGGAGTATCAATGTATGTTTGCTGCCTTGAATTACTTAACAAAGTAATAAAGGTGGGATAAAAATCAAATAAATTGAAAGTAATTGAAATGCCACTCTAGCCAACTTTGGGAGATAAATTTTCTTGAAAATAGCTCAGTTTTGGTGCTCTCTGGATAGTCATTGATCTGGAAATCTGCAAATCTATCGTAACTTTAAAAACTGCATTTTTAAAAAAAAGTTTGTAAAAGCCATCCTATGTGTTCATCTGACCTCGTTTTGTATTTTTTTAAGATAACTATGGTTAGAGTTGTTTTTATAAACAGGGATACCCTAGCTTAGTTTGATAAGCCTCCCAACATTTGGGGGACATAAATTGTCTTGCTATTCAGATGGACTATGTTTATGACAGTGTTGATTGAGGGATGTTTATGACTTGCTACTTGTATGTAAAGATTTTTTTCCCTTCTTTAGTTTCCACAAAGGAAGATACTAAATTATAAGATACTAAGACTGTGGTATGCTTTGGAAAGGGACATAAAATTAAAATTGGAAAGCATTTTCTCTTCTGAAACAACACTTTCCCAGGAACATATAAATTAAGAAATTCCAAACTGAAATGGATATAAAGTAATATATTAACCTACAGGTAAAAATGAACTATTCATCACTTTGATTCCCAGGATTGTTCCTGAGCAAATCGCATGAAAAGCTGCTTAAGGATTATATTCACTGTGCACTATAAAAGTTGCCACTGCAGGCACTGATTTAACAATCAATATTGGGGGCTCTTGTTTCTGTTTTGGGAAAGAAGGATCACTGCTAAAGTTCAGTACTGTTCATATTTGCCTTTTTTAAAGTATTCTTTTTTATGGGCTTCTAGTTATCTATGCAGTCACAGAGGTAAGGTGAAATGGGGTTCAGCAAGGCCACTATGCTAGACAAAAAAACCCAACCCTGCATGTTGTCTGTCTTCACTCTTTTAATATTTGTCCCATATACAGATACAACACATGTACATGCTTCATTGTTCAATTTCATAGTACAACCCATCTAAACAAATCTGGGTATACCCTTATCTCCGTACAAGGTAAAAAAAAATTGAAAGAAACAATTGTAGATTTGAATAACAGCATAACAACACTGTATGGAGACAAAGCAGTGTATGTCAACAATTAGTTTGTAGCACATTCATATGGTTAGTAGCAGTGAAATAAACCAGGAATTGAAAACAATGTTAAAACTGCTAGGAAAAAAGGACTGAGGAATACTAATGGTTAGCTTGAAAACCAGTTACCATCAAGACTTCAGGTCTCAAAAAGGGTAATTCAACTTTTTATTGGAAGAGATCATAAAAACTGGGCTATTTGGGTTCAGTATATTAAAATTAAAAGTTCCATAAACTTTTTTTTCTTGCCTAGAAACGGTGGGCTTGGTAATAAAGTTCTGTCATCTTCTAAATGGTGATGTCAGGCATGCCTCCGTTCAATCCCTAAGAAAGAAAAACCCTTGGATCCATAGATTTAGGAAAAAAGCACTTTTACTAGGAAAGAAGAAAAAGTCAACAGAAGTCAGGCAAGATCTCAAGCAAAAACGTGTGAAGAAGCAAATTGATATAAAACCATAGCTAGGCAACCAGATTTCAGTCATCGGCCAGAAGATGTTTTGGGAAAGTCTCTGATTCAGGTGCACTGTCGCTCCCTTCTGCATATCAAAGCTAGAAGAATTAGCCTTGAAGGTGATAAATCCAAGCTGGCATCTGCAAAGCTTCATGAAAAATTTCCACTGTGGCCTCCTGCACGCTTCCCCCCCCCCAGTGCCCATCACCCCCTCCTTTCCATGGCAGCTGGCAGCAAGCAGGCAAGCAAGCAAAGATGCAGGTTGACAGATGGTTGGTGCATGTATTGTGGAACACTAAATTGTTCTTCAAATAAGATTGGAATTGGGTGGCTAATATAGTCAAATAAATAAAATTGGGGCCCACTTTAAACATTAATTTGTATAACACTGCTGCTGTTCAATCAGTAATTACTCCTTACAATATTAACTTATATTTACATAGTTCAAGTAAATGGAATGTGTTTATGTATCACGCCTGCCAGATCAGGCAAATGTAAATGTTTTGTAAGAATAGTACATTATCAGCCTGAGCTACAAGCTATAAGCTTATATTTATTAAAATATTTTAAGCACAAAAACTGAGAAGAAGCCTTCTGCTGTCCCACTGCTGAAAAGAAATGTTGCTTTCTGTAAGATTTGCTTTTATAACTAATATCCCATGCAAAAAATTCTATTTAAAAGCGTAAGTCCAAATATTGAGATAAATTTCTTTACAAAACTCTGAATAACCATTCAGTTTTATGTTTAGGCTGAAGACGGATACCCCTCATTTGGAAAGAGATTGAAATAGTGTAGAGTGCATTAGCAAATGTATTACATCTGGTGTCATGCGTGAAGTTTAAAGCCAGTTTGTGTGCACAGGTGAAAGATTTAATATATTTGATAACTATCTGAAGCTTGCCTGCAGGACTAAATGTAGTTCTGTTTGTTGGATCTTCTGAACAATTTTGGTCTAGGGTAAATTAGGTGGAATATTTCCACAGATCATATTTCTGGAAACTGAGGAATTAGAAACATAACTTAAATTAGCTTGTGTTTTTGAAATGTGTTGTTTACCTTACACATGATCCTGTAAAATTTGGTCAGTCAACATTAAAGTGCCAAAACATGCTGGTCAATAGTGGCTTTGGGCTTTAACATATAAGATTTTCTGGTAGATTCTAATCTCATTTTTGATACAATTCTGAGGAGGAACCCTGTTTATTTAAACTACCTTCTGGCTGGCCGGGCTTCATCCAGGGCTCAACAATCAAGGTTTCTTTAGAAACTCAAACCTGAGCTAACAACCAACAGTGAAGGACACAATTCAGTTGATCTGTTCTTACTGCAGATACAAGATGTCCTTAGACCTTGGGAGTAGGCAATAAACAAGCAAGTCAATAAATAAATAATGAAAATCAGTTACTGGAAAAAAAATCAGCCAATCAATCCAGCTCTCTATTTATAGCAGTTTTAAATCTTTCATCTTTTTCTTCCCCTGCTACAGCGCAATGGACTTCTTGAGCTATTTCTTGCCCTTGGATATGAAGGGCACTGCATTATTTTTTTTTATTTTTTTTTATTTTTCAATTTATATACCGCCCTTCTCCCTGAGGACTCAGGGCGGTGCACAGCCAGAATTAAAAACATGAAATACAAATATTAAAAACAATTAAAATATATATAAATTTGGCCCAAAAATTTAAAAAAACCACAAACCAATTAAACATTTAAAAAATTTAAAAATTTCTTCCTAAACCAGCCCGGCTTGCTGGAATAAGTGGATTTTAAGGGCATGGCGGAAGGCACTGAGGTCTTGGATTCTCCTTATCTCTGGGGGCAACTGATTCCAGAGGGTAGGTGCCCCCACAGAGAAGGCTCTCCCCCTGGGGGTCACCAGCCTACATTGTTTGGCTGATGGCACCCTGAGGAGGCCCTCTCTGTGGGAGCGCACGGGTCGCTAGGAGATCGTCGGTAGCAGCAGGCAGTCTCGAAGATAGCTAAGCCCTATGCCATGGAGTGTTTTAAAGGTGATAACCAACATCTTGAAGCGCACCCGGAAGACCACCGGGAGCCAGTGCAGCTCGCGCAGGAGTGGTGTTACATGGGAGTGCCATGCTGCTCCCATCACTACCCGCGCTGCTGCGTTCTGGACCAGCTGGAGCCTCCGGGTGCCCCTCAAGGGGAGCCCCATGTAGAGAGCATTGCAGTAGTCAAGGGGAGAGGTGACGAGGGCGTGAGTGACTGTGCACAGGGAATCCCGATCAAGAAAGGGCCGCAACTGGTGAATCAGGCGAACCTGATAAAAGGTCCCCCTGGTTACCACTGTCAGATGTTCCTCCAAGGACAGCTGCATATCCAGGAGGACTCCCAGATTGCGAGCCCTTTCTGTGGGGGCCAAGGACTCGCCCCCAATAGTCAGTGATGGAGTCAACTGACTATATCGGGATGCCGGGAGCCACAGCCACTCAGTCTTGGAAGGGTTGAGTTTGAGCCTGTTCCTCCCCTTATATTTTGAAAACAGTCCTGTCTGGTCTCGGATTCTACTTCCAGACTGTCCAGGTTCAGTCCTCATACTGAAATCCAAAATGAAGTTTGGGTCACTTGTGAAAGTTAATATTTACTTGAGTTTGAAGGTGGTTCCTCCCCTGCCAGTGGACTTTGGTCCTTATCTATTTTCTGGTTCAGCATCATTCTGTTGCAAGGCCCAGGTTTAAACAGTTGTTGCAGGTTTAAAAGCCTTCTTGGCTCTGTAAGATGTTTTGATATAGATGGTGCAGTCAAGCGGAGAACTTTGGCTGGCCAAATGTCTCAATAGGATCCTGTTATCATTATATCAATAGCTGATTTCTGCCAGTTGTTCTGAGAAGATCATGAAATGCTGCCATGTGGAAGCCATTTCTTTGAAAATTGTTGGAAAATTGCCCTGGTATCCATTTCTGACAGGAAAAACTGTTTCCTGGTTATACATCACAATGCTGCCAAAATAAATGTGTGCTTTTCTTCTAATTCCTCAAAAGACCATTTTTCTTCAACCATCTTTAGGATTAGCCCCTGGAGGGCAGGCATAAAGAGTATAAAATAATTGAGGGGTGGTTCATTTGAGGGGCATTAGGACTAAATTATAGTTTTCTATAATTTAGTCATCTCCATTTTATGGTACAGGTATTTTTTTATAAGAAAAAAAGTACCTTTTTAAAAAATCAAAAAAATTGACAATAAACATCACGTTAAACTTGAATAATGTATGACTGTTTATTAACTTCAAAATAGTTAATTTGGTGTGCATCTTTTGACAATATACCATACTTGAGTTTGGGAAATTTTGAGATACTTATCTAATGCTTTGCATCATTTTATCTTCTACCTAAAAAAATTAAAATAACATTCTCCATCTCTTCTAAACATCTTTTTATATGTTAAGGTACAAGATTAAACACACACAGAGGTGCAGTATTAGCACAGTTTCTATACATATCTGGGGAGAAAGGACATGCCATTGGTTACTCCTGGAAGAGGAAATTAAATCTTTCTAACATTTATCTAGAAATTATAGCGGGTAATATCTAAAATTACAGAGTAAATTTTGAAGAGGCAAATGTTTCACATTTCAAAAGACCGCCATCTGAGAAGAACTGAATCACTGTGAGAAAAAGATCGGTTGTCCATAGATCCAGCATTGTTCTCATTTTGTTATGCTTGGAATCCAAAGATCCCATTGCAGATAGCCTTACTAAGAATTTTCCAGAGGCCATCACATATTGACTTCTTGTGTTTTTCTATGAGTATTGCTTCCTGGAGACATCATTGTCTCAAAGTTGCTTCAATCTGCGAGATGGGTGGGAAATTAATTTGATAATAATAATCTGGAGACAGCAGAATAGAAAAGAAAGAACTAGAGAAGATAATAAAATACATAGCCCTGCAAATAGAAAGACTGGTAAAAGAAAGCACCAATAGTAATAGGTGCCTTGGGTACAATCCCAAAACAACTAGAGCACCACTTGAACACCATCAGTATTGATAAAAATCACCATTGGTCACTTGCAAAAGGCAGCTTTACTTGGAACAGCTTACATCTTAAAACAATACCTTCAATTTCATCAAATGTCCATATCTGCCTATCCCAGGTATTTGGGAAGAACTTGATAGGTGGATAATAATGCCAATTCCAGTCTGAACATCTGGCTGACTACAATGAACCATAATATCATTGGATTTGGCAGCAAAGATGGGATTAAATTGAAAAACAAAATTTCATAAATCCTGTATCTTGAAGCAGGATTCATTAATACGTTTTCATGGGAAAGTGTTTATTCTCAGACATAAATGGAAATTCATGTATTGACTTCACTGCATTGTAAAATAGAATGTTGCATCTTAACATTGCCACGTTTTAAAAAGTTTTCTTGTATTCAATCACTGATTACACCTGTGGGCCATATTTAGTAGTAGCCAGTAACTGCTTTTATTGTGCAAAAAAATCACACATTTAAAGAGTTTGCTGATATCAACAACCGTACTGTATTTCTCTAAACAAAGTACAGACATATTGCTAAGGAAACCAGCATTATCACTATTCATCCAGCAATATTTTCCATCTTTAGATTTCATTCCAAAGAAGATATCATTCCGCTTCAGATTCTGTTTCTTGTTTGTTTTTTGTTCCACTGCAGGTTCTTTCTCAGTTCTATTTCTTTCTTGCTGCTTAATAAAGGCTTCTCAATACATGTTGGGTATGTACACTATTTATTTGATAGTTTCCAATTAGTCTCTTTCAAAAAGCTATAATGTGGGATAGAACTGAGAAAAAAAATCACTTGTAAAAATGGAGATGAATACCATTAACATGCCTATACAGCCCCCTGGACACCATGCCATGTTGCAGTTTTTGTAGTAAGGCATGAAGAAGGATACATTCTGAAGAATCATATTTTATTTAACACTGCTCCCCCTGATGAAGCCTGTACAGCATTAAACATGTATATATGTGTCTGGGGAAGGCTGGGGTGGGAAAATTAGATGCTCGACTGTATCTGCAATGTAATGACTATCCCAGTGATGGCTAATCTTTTTTTCTTCGAGTGCCAAAAGTGCACACACATGCAAAATAGTGCACACGTGCATGCTCACACCCATAATGCAATGCTCCCCATGCATGCCCTGCCTCCTCCACATGCGGGCGCAACCCCCTCACACTGCCTCACCTGCTGCACATGCACGTGCAACCCCCCATGACCCGTTTTGGGTCTAGCAGGCCTCCCTGAAGGCCGGAAACAGCCCATTTCCAGACTTCCGGTAGGTCCGTTTTTCACCCTCCCAGAGCCTCTGCGCAAGCCCTGTACTTACCTGGCATCCAAAACGGGCCATGTGGAGACTCCTGGGGTGGCGAGGCGGCATGGGCATGAATGCATGGTAGAGACCTGAAAATCAGCTGGCCAGTGGGAGTATGCGCGGTGGAGCTGACCTAAGGTGACGGCTCGCGTGACTGCAGAAATAGCTCCATGTGCTACCTGTGGCACGCGTGCCGTAGTTCGCCATCACAGGGCTATCTGAACAGGGTAGGATGGGGTGGGAAAATTCAGACTTTTCTGCATTTAAGATGTGGATGCTATTTTGAGTTGGCAGAAATCAGAATTGGAAACAAAATCTTGTCGGAAGTCATAGATTTTGGTTTCTGTAAAAATAAAATGGCAGTAGTTTCAGGTTTGAATTACAGGATAAGCCTAAGAATCTGGTTAAAGCATCACAGACAACCATGTATGTTTGCACATCTGTATAAGAAGCCATATGCTGAGCATTATGTAAAATGCCATCTTCTTCAGCATCCTAGCGTAAACTCCTCAAACATCGAATTTATCCTACAGACAGCGGGGTCAGTTATACTGGATTTCCAGCACCTCACAATCGAGAAGACCTTCAAATGTAATGGATATTTGGCAGATGAAAATGTAAATGATTGGATAGCCATTTATCTGGGATGCAATTAAGGTCTCTTGCCTTGGGCAGGATGTTGAACTAGATCTCCAGGGTCTCTTCCAGTCCTACGATTCTATGACCTCTATACGTATAAAGCTTTTACTCTCCCTCCCCATTATGCACCAAGTGGCTTCCTACAGAACTGCAAAAGAAAAAGCTTTTCCACTTGGTTATGTTTATAGAAATGGCCCCTTCTAATTGCTTGTGGAGGGGCATGAGATTTCTCTGACGTACTGCCAAGGGACATGAGTATTTTTAAAAAGTCAGATAAACAAATAAAAAGGAAATGGGACAAGTAAAACTGCTGAGACATGACCAAGGTTATTTTTATAATCAGATTATATTTCTGTTAGCATGTAATGTGCTTTATGTACCAATGCTTCACAGTCAAATGCAAATGTGCTGACAGATTATCCATTCAAGTAAATTCTACTTTCTTCTACTGCACTGTTGCCATGAAACTCCACTCTGATGCACGTTTTTAGGAGGAAAAATATTCAGAGGGATTTATATAGTGTCAGTTTGGCTGGCTTTCCTCCCAAGCAGAATTCAAAGAGGAAAATGATATAGATTCAGGGTTTTTAGATTGAAATGTATTTGTCAGGGCTTCCTTGTTTTATGAATAGGTCATACGGTACTGCTTCCATGGCTACTGTGACAAACAATATTTATATTCAAGGTGGCCAAATGAAAGAAGACTCCCTTCAAGGTATTTCACTATTGGAGCTGCTTTATAAATTCAACAGGTGAAAAGGCCTAATAAACTTTGCATGGGTAGATTTTGTTAATTTTCTGTTATTTTTCATTGAGGCAGAGATGCCAATTTCTTCAGGAGCTCAAGGACACATTGGATTTGGAGTGGACACATCCATCCGATGGTTTCCTAAAGGAGGAAAGAAACTTTATACGCCTTTCAAGGTGAATTCCTACCTCCAGAGGTATCTATAAAAATGACTATTTAAAACAAAGTACTGTATATTATGGTTCTTATGAGAAAATGTTGGCTATTGTTCCCCACAGAGGAATGTTTTTATGCCAACTGAAAGGTCATTAAGTATTTAAGCTGTCAAATTCTCTAATCCTTTATTTTAAAACCTGGCAATGATTCTATACAAATTTGTACAAATTATAGAACTATTTCATTAATTAATGTCGATACAAGGATATTGTTTTCTTGGCCAGGGAACTGTGGACCTCATCTTATATAATTTGTCCCCTTAAGATTTATTTTAAAAACACTGTATAATTTGAAATTGTTATCATCCTCAAAACAAAACTGATCTTGCTGCACTTTGGATATGGTCCAATTTAATTTTCTTAAGCAAGTAATGAGTGAAATTTTATTAAAGGGATGAAAGCTTATTATCAACAGCCCAGTGTGCAAGTTATAACAAATCAATTGATTTCAGATTCGAGTTACAGCATGATACTCATCAGGGTTGTCCACTTTCCTTGTTACTTTTTTATTTAACTTTAGAATCCTTAGTCATTAGCAATTGTAAATTGCTTCTTGAATCAGTCTATCTGCTTTTCCGACAGGTATTTATACTGCCACTCTGAAGCCAAAAGCAGATTTTTTGATAAACATTCAAAAGTAAGTGACACACTTTGAGAAGTAATTATAAACTGATGAATTCAAAAGCCTATTTTAATCTAAAGATGTCAAAAGGAGAAAAAGCACAAGATAATTATCAAACAATATACATTGCAAATATATTATCAGTACTTCCTTTGATTTGTTTTTTGTGTTAAATCTTGTATTTAATTGTGCCCTAGATAATGAAATAATAAATAATGCAGTCTTTCAATTCTGTATTAAACCCCCCTTCTCACTTTTTTGGTTAGATTATATGTATTATTTAAAATCTCATTTAAAATGTAGTCTCATATTTTCTTTAAGAACTTCCATTATCCAAGCACACAGTCATGGCCTATCAAGAAGAAATCTTCTTTTTCTAAGGAAACATTCAAACCAGGTAAGCTATGTTAATATATACATATAAAAAAAATCAAATGCAAAAACTATTTAAGTAATATTTATTCACCGTATTGTTCTGACAGTATATATATTATTAAATTGATCTATCTATAAGAATAGGTTTCACCCATGCATTTTAGTAGCCTAATCAATGCCAAATTTAGAAAATGAAACTGTGGTGCATAAGACTAATATGAAAATAATTCTAAGCTCTCTGGTATAAATGAATAATAGAAGATAAGAAAAGAATCTCATTTCACTGGGAAACGTTAGAAATTGCTGAAAATTTTAGTTGTGTAACAGTAGAATGCCTAGAATAGGTGACGTTTGTAGGCAAAGCATGGAATGTCTGTTATTTTAATGTTATATACTGTCCCTAGCTTTGTATATAACACCTAGGCATTATACAGAATGACAAGAACTATTTAGGCAAAGTATCAAATGAAAGCCATGAAAGTGTGAGAAATTGCCAGTGCATAGAATGCTTAGGAAAGGAGCACAATATTAAGCATTTCATACTTTAATGTCCCATTTTTGACATTCTATAGCAATGTTGACAAACCTTTTCAGCATCGAGTGCTGAAAAGGGAGCATGTACATGCGGGAGCGCTGGAAACCAGAAAAGGAGCCCTAGTACACACGTATCAGAGTGCCAGAAACTGGAAGACCAGATGACCAGCACATTTGTGCTCACTGGGAAGCTGAGCTTCCCGTTTCCGGGATGTGCATGTGCGCTGGTCACCTAGTCTTCTGGTTTCTGGCACGCATGTGTACGTGAAGATCAGCTGGCCGGCACGCATGCCCTGCTGGAAACCAGTACCTCAGTTTCCCGGCGCACACATGCACTCCAGGGAGCTGCTCTTCCGGCTTCCTGCAATCCCACGCGCATGCAAAGACCAGCTGGCCAGAACCCGGAAGAGCAATGGGTAACGGCTGGGTGTGCCTGGATGGCTCTGCATGCCACTTCCGGCACACATGCCATAGGTTCAGCATCATGGTTCTGTAGATTTCCTAGGCATTTTACAAAATGCCTATTTTCATACACTGACATCACAATAAAAACATCACTAGCGAGATGTTTTATTATACTTTGGTTTGCCTTTTGGCATTGCATAGTATACCCAGGAAATGTGTGAAATATTAAATGTTTCATACGTTGATGTCCAATTTTGGCTTTCTATATTTTTCCCATTCTACAAAATGCCAAATTTCACATACTGAAGTTAACAGATATTAATAAATTAGTAATTTTTTTAACCTGATAAATTCTTTTATCTCAAGAAGCCACCCATACTGACGTTTTTGTACTGTGTACATCGATTTGAATTCCACTGATCATTCAAAGTTAACAAGGTTCATTTAATCTGTTGCCAGACGAAAAGACAATCTGGAAAAATCAGCAAGAAAGGATAATATCCCAAAATGGAAATATTTCAGCTACTAGTCCAGTCCTTGCCAGCAAAAGAACTATAAAGAAAACCCCAAAACAGAAAACTGAAGCAACCAGATCTTCTTTTTGCAGCCTGCTGTAAATATCACTGTAGGAATTTAAGGAAGCAGAATTTCAGAAACATCCGGACAGAGACGTAATTTATGCCTTTTACCCAGACTGCAACATGATTGACAACCACAGAATTCTTGATAATGGCATTAAATAATCCAGAAGTGCTAATTTTTCTACAGCAGGCCTGATTTCATTCAAATCCCCTTATGTGCATTTGCCCAAAGCGTGCCCAGGATCGAAGTCTTAACTATAATTTGCTTCCTAACTAGCTAAGTTCCAAATGGCTTTCTTTTCCTAATAAGGAATATAGAGCCGCAGCAGGATATTGTTCCAGCTTTCCCGTAACGTTTTCAGAGGCAGAGACCAGCATTGTGCCCTTAATCCCGTGTGAATGTTCCAGAGGTCAAGACTGAGGAATAAAATTCGGGATTTTTTTTTTTAATCCTTTTTTAATCGTCGCTTAACAAGAATCTGATTTTGCCACGTTCGCAGCGGAATCGGCTGTCCGCCCCCGGAAGTTTCCGCGGCTCCTGGCAGGAACTTTGGAAAGCAGCGAACGGGAACTCTTCGGGTCGAACCAGTCTGGCCCTTCCCGCGCAATTACAGGGAGGCCGCGCCTCCCGCTCCGTTCCCAGAGCGAGCCGCGTTCGTTATTTTCCGGCGGGCCCTGACGTCACATTACATTGCCGCCCCATCCTTTGCGGGAGGCGTTCCCACTCTCGACCCCGCCTCCGATCCACCATTGAGGGAGCGCGAGGGGCGTCCTGACGTCACCCAATCCGGTGCGGTGTTTTGTCTGGTTTGGGAAAAAAAAAAGTGGGGGGTGTTGGCGCCTTCCCTCCTCTCTCCCCCCTCCCCTCTGCAGGAACCCGAGGAAGACAAGAGACCGAGGTTTCCCCGCCGCCAAATGGAGGCGCAGAAAGAGAACATGCCGCGACGAGACCGCACCGAGGAGGAGAACGCGGAAGCCAGCGAGGCCTCGGTGAGTGTCCCTTCGCGGCTGCGCAGCTTTGCCATCGGGCTAGCTAGTCGTTTGGTGCCCAGAGAGGCAACCGTCCCGGTTGGAAAGCTCCTTCCGTCATCGGTCGAAGGGCTCGGAACTCCGCCCTCGGCGAAGGAGGGACAAGCGGCGCGAGAGGCTGAAAGCCATTGGACCGCGGCGGGAAAGCGCTCGTGCTTCTCGGTGAATCGGAGTCTCCCGCGGAGTCCTCTCTCTGCGATTGATTGCACGAGAAAGAGAGCGAGAGCCCGGCGGCCCTGGGCCTTTGAAGAAGCCTTGCGCTTATAAAAGGGTTTTTTTTTTTTTTTTTTTTTGGGTAGTCCATTGAGTTTCGTCTTTCCAGTTGGGTTTTGCATTTAACCAAGATGGATCACTGCCCAAAGGAGGAATCAATGCTAAAACAAATAAACCCAACCTCGTGACACTTCCAGAGGGGGGTAGGGGTGGGTAGTGTTACTAATTAAAAGGTGAAATCATGTTTTACGTCTTTATTACTATTGTTTTTAAATAGCATGGGCAAACAAGATGACAATGCCTTGCTTGGATTGTTAGTAAAAACGACCGTGAGGCAAGCTGTTTGTGTTACCTGGAAATATCCAAGAAGCGCTACGGGGCTGTAGTTTCACCACTATTGGGACTGGAATGTACACTGCTCAAAAAAATAAAGGGAACACAAGCAGAAGACATCCGAGATCTGAATGAATGAAATAGCCTTATTAAATACTTTGTTCGTTACCTACAGTAGTTTTGTGTTCCCTTTAGTTGTTTGAGCAGTGTATAAACTACTGTAGGTAAAGAACAAAGTATTTAATAAGGCTATTTCATTCATTCAGATCTCGGATGTCTTCTGCTTGTGTTCCCTTTATTTTTTTGAGCAGTATATTTTGCTTAGTGATGTATATTACATAGCAATTGCAGTCCTGGCAATCCCAGTTGCAGTTGTAACTCCAGATGCATGGGCCGTTAAGTGGGAAATAGCAATAGTACTTAGACTTATATGTTGCTTCACAGTGCTTTACAGCCTTATGCGGTTTTCAGAGCCACATATTGCCCCCAACAGCCTGGGTCCTCATTTTACCAACTATGGAAGGCTGAGTCAACCTTGAGCCGGTCAGGATCGAACTCCTGGCAGTGGAATGCAGAGTTAGCCTGCAGTACTGCATTCAAACCGCTGTATCACTACGGCTCTGGTGGGAGTCCCAGGTAAGGGCTGTAGGGGAGGCCCAGTACAGCCTGCACATGAATTAGGGGTGTGCTGCAGTGTGGAGCAAGTTTAGGAAGGCCAGGGAAAGAGGAGATATGTGTGAAAGTGCATTGAGGCTAGGGAAGGAATATAGGGGCTTGGTGCACCACATCTCTGGCTGTAAGAAGCTCCAAGAAGCTGCAGCATGAAACCACAGGTGTTCCTGGAAGCTTCAACCAACCTTGCAGCACAGCAGAAAGCCATTTTACCTTAGGAAGCACAAAGGGGCTTCTTGCTGTGCCACAGCTGTGGGGCTGCAAGAAGTTCCTAAGATGCAGTGCAATATGAACTCCATCCCCAACCTAGCTCATTAGCACAGGGTAAAGGGGTTTCTTGCTAGTCTGGAAAGTCACAATCAGCCCAGCCCTGTCCCAGCTGCAGTCACTCTTGCTTCACCATACTCCATTCTACTCAAGGCCATCTTGGATTTTAGAAAAGGATATGTCTGCATCTGCACATTCTTATTTTTCTACCCTTGAAAAACCCTTCATGCTTTTCCATTGCATCCTCAGGCTTATTGGCTCCTCTCACCATTGAATTGTTTTTCAATGGAGCCTTTACCCAATCCACAAGCATACAGTGGTTTACTTTCTTCAACTTCATACTTGAAAAAATGTTTTCTTAAGTGTCTAACTTTTAAATTATATCAACCATATTTGCCTATTTTTAACTGTTGGCCATTAAAACGCATCAGGGTGTTCTACTATAGTTTCCACAATTTCCTTTGCTGGTATTTATCTGATGACTTTAAGTTTAAAAAGATAAAGGCTTCCCCTGCCCAGTTGTGTCCAACTCTAGGGGGTGGTGCTTATCTCCATTTCCTAGCCAAAGGAGCCAGTGTTGTCTGAAAATGCTTCTGTGGTCATATGGCCAGCATGATTATATGCCAAGGCACACAGAATGATGTTGCCTTCCCATCAAAGTGGTACTTATTTATCTACTTGCATTTGCATTCTTTTGAACTGCTAGGTTGGCAAGACCTGGGGCAAGAACAGGAGCTCACCCCGTCATGCAGTACCTGGGTCTCAAACAGCCAACCTTCCGGTCAACAAGGCTTTAAGCTTACCTATCTTCAAAAAAATATATATAAGAACCTGTAAAAAATACTGTAAAGAAGGAATGTAGCAAGTTAAACACATGCCTATTGTATGTTATTCCCAATTCTAAAATTTAAAATAAAATAGTATTGCCTTTGGGCCTGTTCTGAAATGTTGCTAAATTCCTTAAGTAGGAGTTATGCTCATCTACATGGTGCCATGTTGATGACCAAGTAGAAAATTTGACTAATTGATGGGCCATAAACAAGATTAGGCTCACATAACAATTACAATAACAGATTCCCTTCTTTAAAAGAATGCATTTCAAAATCTGGATGTTAGAAGTGAATAAATTACACCTCTCAGTATATGTAAGGGCTTTTTCAATATAATACTATGATCAGTCCTGCCTTTGGACAATTATCCAATGTCATTGTTTCTAGATAATGTTGAATAAGATTATTATTAAAACTTTTGAAGATAAAGACAATTATAACGTATCACAACTTTTTTTCTCATCATACAGACTTTCTGTCAGAGTAAGCAGTGCTGCAAATTTGATCTTCAAGAAGAAAATAATACAAAATCTAATTCAAGTGATTTCAGCGATCCAATCTACAAAGAGATTTCTCTGACAAATGGTTACATCAATAGAATGACTAGAGATGAGCTGAGAGCTAAACTTGCTGAATTCAGACTTGACACCAGGTAACTGTGTGTGAGTGCATACATTTTCTGATGTGTTTCTTACTACATATGTAAAAGTAGAATTAATAAAGTCACCTTTTGTGGATCTTGTGTTTGGAGACAGGCCTATTCATTGTTTTATATGTACATACAGTACAATATTTAGTTTTAATAATTTGACATCATCCTAAGAATCCACTTGGACTGAGGCAAGGAATAAATTGCATACTTAAATTAAAGTTGGAACAAGAAGAAGATTTTAAAAAGTACTTTGCAGTTGGTGGTAGTTTAATGATAGAATGTAGGCTTCACACACAAATTAACCCAGGTGTTATTCTTGGCATTTTCAGGTAGAGCTGAAAGAAACTCTTGATTGGCCACCTAGACTTCCCTCTCAACTATAATTGACATTACTGGGGTTAGGTCTGACTTTTAAGAAAATAGCTTCCTATGTCAGTTATGTAATAGCATCACAATTTTTTTATATATGATGTTTTTTTTTAAATAGTGTACATGAAAGTGTTCCTTCTGTTCTCTGCCCTAGAGACCATTTAGTTCATCTGAAATCAGGGGTGAAATGCTCCCGGTTCGGACCGGATCGGCCAATCTGGTAGTGGGTTGTTTGGAGAACTGGTAGCAAAAATCCCTGCCCCCCTCCCCGCCCCTGCCCATGCCCACCCGGTCGCCCGCCTGCTGCTTCTTTTAAAAAATGCTTTTAAAAGGTAAAATAAAAGCTCTGACGATCCCAGCTGAGCTGCGCAATCGTCAGAGCCTTTTTCTTTAACTTTTAAAAGCATTTTTTTTACAATCTATTTGGCCGGATAGGTTGTAAAGAAATGCTTTTAAAAGTAAAAAAAAAAAAAGATTGCGCGCCACAGCTGATCACATACACACACTCCAGTGTGCTGTTCTACTTATCCCATGGCTCCTTTTGGCGTGCGTGGTGCGCACTGCACATGCGCAGCCAGCTAACTGGTAGTAAACCAGTTCAGATTTCACCACTGTCTGAAATGTAAATGAAAGGATTACTTATTTGTGCAGAAATAACTTCATGTCATTGCAAACAACTTAAGTAAAAACTGGAATACATTTTGTCTAAAAATAATCTCTTAAATTTCTTAAAAGCATAGGGAATTTTATAATCCTGACGAATGTTTCTATTCATGTTTTATCTCTCAATGGAGAATTACACAGTAGGAGCAACTTCCTTTTGAGGCTAGTTTGGTGCAAAGAGATCAGAGTAGGTAATTCTTGTCATTTCTGTTGGAGGAAGTTATTAAAAACAAGACTGGCATTTTCATGGAGAGATAATGTCCAAATGGATTAGGAGATGCTACATTTCTGTTCTAACTCAACAGTATACTAAAATATCCTAGAAGTAAACACTATTTTTTTTAACAGAGGAGTAAAAGACGTATTAAAGAAGAGGCTGAAAAATTACTATAAGAAAGAAAAATTAATGCACAAGCAACCTCCAAATGCAGAAGACTACTACAATTATATCTGTGTTATTGACTTTGAAGCAACTTGTGAAGAAAAAAATCAGCCTGAATTTACACATGAAATAATCGAATTTCCTATTGTTTTACTAAATACTCAGACATTACAAATAGTAAGTATTCCTTCCTACTTGATTACTGGATAGTTTAATAAATTCATGATAAACTGAGTTTTGCATTTTGAAAATAGATAGTGAATCAAAGATATTATGTTGCCCTGTGTGCAGTCTGATCAACAAATTAGGCAGCTTACGACTCTGGCATAATATTTTTTAGATCTTAAATTATATCCATAAGAAAATAATTACTGATATATGTTTGCTGCTTAATGTACAGGCATTTTGTGCAAAAAAACAAAACACCTTCCCTTTTCTCTTGCTAAGTGGAACAAGCATAACAGAAGTAAATACATGACTAGATTCCCCAAGTAGACAGTTTGGGAAAAGGAAAATGATTTTGGGTGAAAGACAACAAATAGTCCAAATGCCCTTCTTTGCTACTCTTCTGCTCTAAATGATGCCATCCTGATCCTTCAATTCATTTTTAAAATGTTGAGTCTAATGTTCTGCAGGTAATTAACACTGATCCAGTTGCATATCATGCTAAGCCATAATAGCTTAGCATAAATATGCATGCTCATTAGTTTTCTTCTATGGAGCGTGGCTAGCAAGTTACCCATCATTTGTTTAGAATTAATCATGCCATTTCAATATGGGCTACATTCCTAGCAGAATTAATGGAAAAAATAGGAAAGGCGTGTGGAGTGGCTTATGGCTATGTTCTCCAATTTGTTTTGGTTGGAAAGAACCTAGTCTGTATCCTGTATTCACACATCATGCAATAATTTTAAAAAAGGCATCAATAGTGGTTCACTGGCTATGCTGGTTTGAGTAAGGAATAAACCATTGTGGGTATGACGTGGAATCACAGGTGTATTCCTATGATATCAGATGGGGCTTTCTGTATTTTTTGGTTATCTTCTCATAGCTGTCCAGATACAGTGCCCCAGGGGTGGGTTCTACTTACCTTTACTACCAGTTCGCAATAGGGCTGCGCGTTTGCGCTCTCTTCGCTCGCGCACATGCACACTCTTCTACACAAGTGCAGAAGCTTCTGTGCATGCGCAGAAGCATTTTCATGACATCAGGGTCAGTGGGCTGAGTCTCCCACCGGTTTTAGTACCGGTTCTATAGAACCGGTGCGAACCGGGGGCAACCCACCACTACAGTGCCCCTAATATATTTCGACAAGTGTGTAATGACTGTATATCATTCTTTATGGCTATTCTTGTTACAACTCTTGGTACTCTCTGTGAACCTGAACCTGAAGTGGGAGTTGTAAGAAAGCCTCTAACCATGGCAGCAGGAACAGCAAAATATCCCACCTAAAGCACAAGTTTGGTACTGGCAGTACTTTTTGCTAAGGTTCAACTAATCATCATCATCATCATTATCTCTTTTATTAAACGTGGAACTCAGTCAACTAAACATTTAAAAATGTATCACAAATATCATTGACTAGCGCTGATGGTTGATATGGGTTGCTGCCAGCATCCTAGGTATTATAACAACAACAATAACAACAGCTATTATTAATTAAACATGAAACTCTGTCAACTGAGTTATTATTCTATTCTATTATTCATTAAACATGAAACTCGGTCAACTGAGTTGTTATATTGTTATGTTTGACTGATTGTTATTCCTTTGGATTAATGAGCTATGTAAGGAGCAGGTTTTCTGTGTTTTGTATCATCATGAAATGCCCTATGTTTAACTTCAAATTTTCAGGAAGACACTTTCCAGCAATATGTGAAACCAGAGATTAATCCTCAACTCTCAGATTTCTGCATTAATTTGACAGGAATCTCTCAGGTAAATATTCTGTCACACATTACACTCATAAAGAAAAACCTTTTTAAAAGATAAAGATTTAGACATTAGATGTATTCCTAATACCTGACTGCAAGCACAGCATGTAAATGAAGTGTGCTCAGATCTTAGTTTAACAACTGCAGTGATTCACTTAACTCTGACAAAAAGGTTATAAAATGGGGCAAACTCACTTAGCAACTGTCTCAGCAACAGAAATTTTGGGTTCAAGTGTGGTCATAAGCCAAGGACTACCTGTAATTCTTATGAGAGTTCTACATCGATGAAATCCGCTTTATTGCTTCCTTAGTGCCAGTTGCAGGAATAATGCAAAGACTGCGTGGGGTCCTCAAACTAGTTACATTCTTAGTAGCTCAATAAATTACAAACTGAGTTTTGTACAGCACCAGAAAAATATACATTTATAAATGTTGGTTTGTAATGGTTTGTTAGGTATTGAATCTGATATGGAGCAGTAGACATTTTAGATGCTTTTGAGATACAGACATTTAATGTTGATGTTAACTTGCTACTGCTAGTTCTTTTCTTATACATTACAGTTAGGCTCCGAGGAACAAAAAAAGGTTTTTCTACCATAAATTCTGTCTTTCTTCCAGTTTTCCAAGCTGAGAAGGGGTGGAAGAAGAGGGAAATAAAAGAACAACCAGAAAGATAGGGTGCTTGACAGGCTGCAGGATTTTTGAAAATACAACTTGTGAGAGTTGGATCCAGGACATCCCTCCCTTCCCTCCTGCCCCTTCCCTGCCACCAGCCATTAAAGAATATTAGATATATGAGGCAGATACTTCAGTAGTTATAAAGAAGTTTTTCACTGAATGTAATAAGAATGAATATAGGATATTTTATTGCATTAATAGTTATTGTAGAAAACAAAAAAGGGTGTAGTAGATTTTTAATAATATGACTTGACAGAAGCCCTGTTTATATTATTCTCACATTATATAATTAATACTTGAATTTCTTAATACAGTAATTGTATTTTCATTCATAATATTTCTAGGAACTGGTAGAGAAAGCTGATGAATTCCCAAAAGTTCTGCAACGTGTTGTAGACTGGATGAAACAGAAAGAACTAGGAAGCAAATACAGCTATTCCATATTAACAGATGGGTATGTGTTGGGGAGAGGTACATATATGTTTAGTTGGTGAAACATATTTATTTTTTAATTACAACCATTAAATTATGTCAATGTTCTTAAACCAATCTTTAGCTTTGAAAGGATTGTATTTCTGGAGTTGTTCAGTTTGGTTGTATTTGCAGCAATAAACTAAATAGGATGCTGTGATTGGAATGTCAGAATACCTTGGATCTTTACCCTGCTTGCTGCACATAATTAGAAGAAATATTTTCTGTTCTGAAAAGGTTATAGCAAATTTACTTTGATTAAAATTCAGAGCCTAGTAGATTACAACTTTTTGAATTCAAGAAAAGTAATCTGCATAGGTAACATTCATACATGAGCATTGAAGTCAGCTGTTTTATTCAGTGCCTATACATGAGCAGGGGATTATAAATATGCTAATTTTCTTTGACAGATAACTGAAGAATGACATTTATAGAACCTTACAAGGGAGTACATTCATATATCTGTTGATTATTTAATATTTGAGCCATATATTTTACATTTTGATAAGTATCATGTGTAACATAAGACAATAATAAACAACGAAATTACAGTACAATTGTACAAGTTAATGAATTATAAAACTAATGAAAAATATGATCAATAAAATGTCAAAAAACAAATCAACAGCATGGAATAAGACAATATTTCCATGAGAAAATGTAGGCAGATAAAATTCTTAGTGCATATTTGGGCCACTGAAAGAAGAATTTAACAATAGGTGTTGCCAGAAATAATGCTGGTGGTCTGTTTAAGATTCAGGGACTCTCAAAAAAAGATTTACAAGTTGTCTCAGAAAAATTGGGGAAATACTCAAAAAAATATCCAAATAATTTGCAAAAGAAGCTTAAAAGAACCTCCTGATGAAAAGCTAAATTGACATCCTTAAAATATTATGATTTATTTGTTTCTTTGTTTGCTTCTTTGTTTGTTAAAGGTCCTGGGATATGAGTAAATTTTTAAATATCCAGTGTCATATTAGTCGTCTGAAGTATCCTTCTTTTGCTAAGAAGTGGATTAATATCCGCAAATCCTATGGAAACTTCTACAAGGTTTGTTGTCTGCTTGTTTCCTGAATCATTCAGATTCTATTGAGAAAAGCAGAAATTCAGAAATCGGGTTATAATAATTGGCAAGTTAATGAATTTAACTATATGCTGTGGCTCGGACAGAAATGGCAAATCTTTGGGGCTTGGCATGTCAAAAACTCAGAAAATACATAAGTTCATTCTGCTGGCGTGTAATACATACATATTGGGGGGGTGCGAGAGAAACAATTCTCTATTCACTCACCCACCCCACATCCTGAGCATTGGCACTTGGCAGCAGTGCTAAGGCTGGGCCTGGAGTGGAGGTCTGACCTCAGCTTCAGACCTAACCTATGCTGTCACTGAAAAAGGCCACTTTGCACTATTTCCATTCCTCAGCTTCCAAAAATTGTGCTTTTGAAAGTAGTTTTTGGGTGTTGGTAAATTATGGCATAAATGCTGGTGTGTTACCCAAAACTTCGTAATGTGTCAGATTTGACATGCATGTTACAGGTTTATCATCACTGAGCTAGGAAAAGTACACTGTTCAAAAAAATAAAGGGAACACAAGCAGAAGACATCCGAGATCTGAATGAATGAAATAGCCGTATTAAATACTTTGTTCGTTACCTACAGTAGTTTTGTGTTCCCTTTAGTTGTTTGAGCAGTGTATAAACTACTGTTTGTAAAGAACGAAGTATTTAATAAGGCTATTTCATTCATTCAGATCTCGGATGTCTTCTGCTTGTGTTCCCTTTATTTTTTTGAGCAGTATATACAAAGTTTGGGCTAAAGATTGCCCCTACTGAGATATGTATGATAGGTAGGATATATATGGAGTTATACCGCCATTCATTAGCCCTTCTGCAAATTCTAAATGGGTTGGAAAAGAGATGCCTTTTTTATATAGTTTTGGAGCCATTTTAAGCAGAGAAATTCCATGTTGGTTTTAACGTTTGATTCCATGTTGGTTTTAACATTTGATACTGATTTTTAATTGAAATGTTTTAAATTATGGGCCAAATTTCATTTAATTATTTTTAAAATTATTTTAACTTTTGTGTACAAATGTTTTTATTTTGGCTGTTCACCGCCCTGAGTCTGAAAGGAGAAGGGTGGTATACAAATCTAATAAAAGATAAAGATAAAGATAAAGAAATGGGTGCCTTAAGCATCCCTCCCATTCTGGTGATGTCCATAGTTCACTCCATGTAACTTCAAAATACAGACAATTCTCACTTACTGATCACAATTGGGACCGCAACTCCATCAATAAATAGTTATTAAGTGAAATGTCATGTGATTGTGTGGAACTTTTGATGTAAATTCCACTACAGTTATTAAGTGAATCAAGTCTTAAGGACTTATGCAGTCCTTAAGATCCCAAATGGAAATAGCTTGACTGTAAGATGCTGTGACCATCGTAAATGGGCACTGGTTATGGACTGCTTGAATTGTGATCACATGACTGTGGGGACACTGCACTGGTCATAAATCTCCTTTTTCAATGATGTTATAACTTCAAAGTCGGTTAAGTGAGGACTATCTATATTGAAGAAGACCATGTAGAGTTTATGTAGGAGCACAAAAACTGCTTACCTCTGCTAGATACTGCATGTATGAAACTCAGAATCTGAATGTTGCCTTTTGTTGCCCATTCTTTATTTTTCTAGAACTGCAGCAACTGGAACAACAGATCTATAAACATTCTTTGGGGCAATGGGCATTATTTGACATGTGAGAACAAGTCCTATGTGCTCTTATAACATGGGCACCTTGAAGGACGTGGCCTGTTGTAAAAGATCTCTTTGCTGAAGGAAAACTGGTTCTCTTGCTCTCCACCATCCTTCCCAGTATTTCCCTCCAGGATATGCTCTTAATTGTCCAGCTTTAACTTTTTTTTTGTCTTATTTGGTGCAAGTGGACATACTTTCATATAACTATAACTACCCATCATTTTTGCTTTCTAAGAATGCCTAAGTACCTGGGTTGGCATAGAGACATTCTCAGAAACAAAAATGCGAAATGGTTTGGTATGCCAAATATTGTCCTTTTATTCATTTAAATTAAATCAGTTTATTTTAAAATTACACTCCTTCATGTAGGAAATATGCTGGACTTCAGAGCATAGCTGGAATATGCAAGACCCCATTGCCATCTTACATTTACGTGGGCAGGGGTAGAATTTAGAACAGCTAGTAATGTAGACAGATCGATACTGCATTTTTATTTGGTCTGCATCTACTCAGGATAATTCAATTCATTTTCCAGGTTCCTAGATGCCAAACAAAGCTGTCAACCATGTTGGAAAAACTTGGGATGGACTATGATGGACGGCCTCACAGTGGGCTGGATGATTCCAAGAACATTGCAAGAATAGCCATTCGAATGCTTCAGGATGGATGTGAACTCCGTGTAAATGAGAGGCTGCACGGCGGGTATCTGCTAGCAGTCCCTTCCTCAACTCCAATAGAGGGCGCTCCAATCCCACAGATGCCGAGGTTTCGATAAATATTAGGAAGTGAGTTACCCTGCCTTCAGGCCCATATTCTTGCTATTCAAAAGCCATTTCAAAGAGTTTTTAAAAGGTACTCTATCCCCAATTTAACCCCTTGCAGAAATTTACAGGTCACAGAGCATCCACTGAAAGTCTCTCTTAATTTAGCACTCTAAATTAGTCACGCTAAGTTTCATTTTAGTTATCCAAGAAATTTATGCACTTATTAAATGGTTTTCTCTGAAGTAAAGTCAGACATTTGATCTGTACCATTTGTAAGTGTAACATTTGATCTGCGGATATAACAACACTAATAAGATGTTTAACATAGTTGAATACTACGGGGAATGCATCTTTGCTGATCTTTTCTTTTACTGTTTAATGTACCAGAAAGATCTATTTGATTTCATGTCACAGTGACCAAATTGTTTCCTGGTATGCGTTAGTTTATCTGGGTTTGGTAAATTCTTCACAAAGGGGATTTGTTTTTTTAAGTTTGATCTTCCTTACCCAGTTGATGGAAAGTTCTAGTAGTAATACATTTTTTGATGTATATATTGATGTTCTAAGATTGTTGAGAGACCTATTGGGCCAATATTAGTTACCTTTTAGCCTCATTAAATTCTTAGAGCAATTTAAGTATTTCATTATATTTCTATTGAAATAACAGAGTGTTTAACAAAGATTATTGTACTTTTCTCCTTCCATTACATCTACAATAGCATGGTGTAACTTACTTCAATATCCTACCCCAGCATTGTTAAAAAAACAGAGAAGCAAATTATTTCTGTAATAAAGTAAGCTTTGGCATGGATTTTATGCCAGTATTTTATTCATATAATCAAAGAGAAACAAATCACTTCCCTGTAGATTATTATGCCAATCTTTGTTTTGACATTTCAACTTATTTTTGAAAGGTTTGCTTTAATAAATACAATTTATGTTTTTAATGTTCTGAACCATTACTTAGCATGGCACATTTTAATATTTATTGCACAACTGTTACAAATTTCTAACTTCAGATTGATTTGTTACATTTTGCCACTTTCATGGGAATTCTGCACAAATTGTTGCCTAGAATGTTCTGAGGGAATGGATGACTGATTCAAGTCGATTATTGACTTCAGGTCTAAACAAGGATTCAAGCCCATCTTTAATCTATTATACCTCACAGTGGCTGTGTACAGTGTATAGTTTGGCACTGTATGCAGCATTGGTTTTCTCTTGAAAGCCCATTTTGTAAATATTCTGCTTTCTTGTAATCTGTCCAGAGCAAAAGTGAATAATGATTTGAAATTACACTTTCTGCTGCAGCCTGCAATCTTAATATTCTTTTCTATTTTAACACTTTAAATCATGTGTTCCTACATGTGTAAAATCTTTTCTACATGTTTTGTTCATGGAATTGAGATGGTTTTGAAAGACTGGCTAGTTCACACCTTGTGATAAGTAAAAACAGGCTTGATCATTTTATGGACCAGTCAGTCCACATTGTTTATGATTCAGGTGAACCCAGACTTTTGGGTGAATCTACTAAAACTATGTCATATGTTGTATGGACACAGTTTAAGATTTTGTGCTAGGTCAACTTTTTTCCACTGCACAACTAGCCATTCATCTTCTGGACACTTTAAATATCAGCTTTTGGTATAAAAGTTTATGCTGTTTTGAATACAATTTGTATATTTTTACTTTAAAAAAAGGTTTCAATCCACTGTAATCATTTGTATTTCAATTTAATGTGTTATGTCTGTCCAATAAAGGTACTTTGTAATGTCATACCATAGCTCCTCTGCCCATTCAAAAATGGATTGTGGGAACAGATATAAATTTTAGCTGATTGTTGTGGCTGGAGTTAAGACAGTGGACAAAACAGAAGGACCATTAGGGGCTGCATTAAGATCTCCTGGGTATGCATGTATGTTGGATAATGCTGCTGTGAGCCACAAGAAATAACTTATGAACATTTTAATTACCGATACATATTGCCAAGCAATCACAAATGGACATAATATGGAGATTTCTTCAATGCAGAAGTCCTACTTACTGATAAATTTTTGAATTAGTTAATTAATATGTTGCATGGCACACTGACCGACATTATCCAACCAAGCTTTGACCTAAATATTGCTGGATTAAAGAAAGATTAGTAACCTTAATCAAATTAAACAGTGGTAAGTATGTTTTGAGAACATAGCCACTGAATACCCCAACCATTTATATGGATTTTTTTTCCCACTGAATTTTTCCTTGTGGACTTTTTAGAAGCAATTGATTAGCCAATCTGGGAAGTAGATCAATCTTTGGACTGATTCAGCAGGATTTGTCTTCCTGTTTTTTTATAATCACCTTCAGAATTACATGACATTACATTCTTGAATGAAGGATATGGTATTATGGTATTACTGGATGGAAATGCCCAAAGGAGAACAAGTTGAGAAATTTCAAAGAATTCTGATATGGAAGGTCGGTAGAACAAGGCTAATAGATTGCAAATGGGATCAGCTAGTTGGGTATATTGTGGAAACATAGTTTAAAAAAAAAAGTTTGTTCAAGAACAGCCTTGCTTTATCTCTTCAATTTGTTACAACATCCTTATCTACGAACAGAATTCAGCCAAAGCTAAGTAAGTCCCAAAGCTAATTTCAGCAATAGAACTGTTGAGCATATATTTAAATCTCTCAGTGGAACCAGTGGATGTAAAGATTTTAAAATTGGACTCAACTGTTAAAATATACTACAAACATTGAGCTAATGGGAAAAATGTTTACATCATATCTCTATCAGTTTTATACTCTTTATATGCACTGATTGGATCTCCTTTAGATCCAGATGGGAATTTACCAGTATATCTGGTGTGCCTCTGGATTATTCGGTTTCAGGCCATTGTAAACAAGGCACTTAGCAACAGAACAACAACAAAAAATTCCAACCCAATAAAATAGTGCTTAAAAACAATATATTTTTAAAAGTAAAAATCATTTTAATATACTAAAAGGAAAACAACAGGCAATGTAAAATATCTAATTCTGGTTGATTGCTCACATATAAATCTCTGGCACATCTTCAGTTGCTTTCTGAAAAAGGACAACATGGGGAGAGGCTAGGCAAACTTCCCTTGGGAAAGAATTCCATAATTGGTGAGCTACCACTGAGAAGGCCGCGTCTGGTCATTAAACTCAAGCCATCAATGGGAAAGCAAATAATGCCTCTGCTCTGGATATAGATGCACACATTGGGGTGATGCTATGCGGGAGTAGTAGAAGTAATACTTCTAGTCATTAGGACTTTATAATCCCAAAGCAGCAACCAGCACAAATATGTTGACTAAGGGATGAAATGCTCCCGGTTCGGACCGGATCACCTGATCTAGTAGCGATGGCAGTGGGTGGTTCAGAGAACCGGTAGCAAAAATCCCTCCCCCCCATGCCCAGCTGAGTCACGTGATCATCAGAGGCTTTTTAAAATTATTTTTAAAAGCATTTTTCTACAACCTCTTCGGCTGAAAAAATGCTTTTAAAAGTAAAAAAAAAAAGCCTCTGATGATTGTGCGGCTCGGCTGCAATCGTCAGAGGTTTTTAAAAGCATTTTTTCTACAAAACGCTTTTAAAAGCCTCTGATGATCCCAGCTGAGTTGCCTGATCGTCAGAGATTTCTAAAAGCATTTTTTTACAACCTCTTCGGCCAAAGAGGTTGTAGAAAAAATGGTTTTAAAAGTTTAAAAAAAAAGTTGGCCATGCCCACTCAGGCACATTACCCCCCCCAACCAAGCCACGCCCACAGAACTGGTAGTAACAAATTTTACATTTCACCACTGTGTTGACTGGATAATAATGGGAATTGTAAAGAAACTGACAGAGAGCTACATCAGAAAATAGTGTTGCGTAAATGAATAAAATGTCTTGGTTTATCAAGAAAGTTTGACATGAAATAAGATGGAACTCTGCCCGTATCTTATAGCCGTGGAGAAACTAAATGATACATTATTGAATGCACTTAAGATACAGATTAGATTCTTATTCAGTAGTCAATGACCTATATTCACCTTTCTTTCTAGAATTATATTATTTCAGGAATAAGTTGCGAAACTTAAGTATATCCCAAACCTATGCATTCTCGAGTGTAGGAAGGCATTATAATGTGTTGTCAGCAGTTCTGCTTGGGATTGTTGAAAAATTGCTTTTTAATAGCAATATATGCCCTTGTTCAAGGATATGGAAACAATAGGTTATGTGTTGCTCTCTTGTTTTTCCATCTACTGGGATTTACATAGAAAATGTTCTCACGCTTACACTGTATTTTGTTTTCCAGAAGAACATTTGGTTATGATATATTCTATCTCCTCTCAGACAAAATTAAATCTTTTGATGATAAAGTGGCCAGGATTTTGGGGTCAGCTGTGAGGATTTTGGCTCGTTTATCTTCATCATTCTGGGGTGTTTGTGGACTTAATGATCTGTGTTGGCCTTATTTGTAGGTGAAATAGTATGAGAACTGAATTGGCTGATTTGGTATTACCATTCGTTAGCTTTGTAATTAATATACTTAACTATCCAAGATATTTAGGAGGTAATATACTGATATCAAGTTAGGGAAATAAATATCTGGATTTGTTCCAATATTAAAAAAAATATTAAGGTGTGTAACAATTTTTGTTTCAAACCAAACTTTGGTTTGACCCTTTGAAAATAAGAGTCCCTCATGTTCACCTTGGTCATGATCACTTCTTCATTAGAGTATTATAATAGCACTAGAAGGGTTACCCTTGAAGACTTCTAGGAAGCTACAGCTGGCCCACAATGCATCAGTGCAGGCAGTCATGGGCATGTTGTGGTATCCACATCTGTTCCTGCTGCTTCATGAACTGCACCCATTGCCAAGTGGTTTCCAGTGCAATTCAATATGCTGGTTATAACTTATAAAGCACTGCATGGCAGAGGAGCTGGTTATTTGAGGGACTGTCTCCATCTGTTTCTGCTTGTCCAGTGAGGTCAGCTGGAATTGGCACATTCCAAGTCTATCAGTTATGAAGTGTTATCTTGATGGATCTAGGAAGCATGCCTTCTTGGTGATGGTTCCTGTCCTTTTTGATGATATCCCACTCCTGTGAGTTTTTTGTAGTCTGTTTAGATCCAACTGTTCTCCCAGGTCTTAGGTTAGGATGGTGATTGAACCCCTTTAGGTTTTTGTTTGTTTGTTTCTTTGATCTGTTTGCTATCTTCTGGCACATTTTTTTCCTGATATGTTTGGTTTTCTTTTTAATATTTTTATTTGTAAACTGCCCAGAGTTGCTGTGGAATTGGATGGCCTCAAAACTAAAATAATAATAAATAAATGAAAATTAAAGAAAGATATCAAAGGACTTAAGCATTTTCCACATGAAAAAAGGAGTTGTGGGCTCTCTAAAAGGTAAGGGGTATCTTGAGACTGAAAAATGAAGGCTAAAGGTAATTGAGCTATTTCTCTCTTCTCTTGTACAGTACTAGAGCAGCCCAATTAGTATTTGGTATCTCAAGTAGAACAATTGCTTGAGATACCAAAATCTCAGAAGGCTTTCTTTAGTGATTGGTGTAATAGACAGCCAGTTCCTCAATTGAGTAAGTCAAGGTTTTTTAACATGTACACTTTAACATTAATTACCTAACAGATTCTGAAGAAAAACAGCACATCAACACAACAATGTTACAAAAGCAATGTCCACGCTAGAGATCAGAATTTCTATTATCTTATTTTGTTTAACTCTGCTCAGTTAAGATTTCTGGAAACATTTTCAGAAATTTTAGTTGGCTCTGATAGAAGAATTGCCATTCTGTAATGGCAATTACAGATTGCCATTTTACATTTTACAAATTACATTGCCATCTTAATTGGCAAACTCTATTCACTGGCTGCATCACTGCCGAAGATCATTATAACATTTTTTTGCAAGAAGTCAAAAGAATCATCAAACTATACATACCGCTAATAACCCCCAAAACTAGGAAAAATAAATTACCCAGAACAATAAGGAAGCTTCAGACCAAAAAAAAACCCCTCTTTGGTGCAAAAACAAAACTGGCTATGTAGCTAACTTCAAAAGTCGCTACAAAACCGTATGCTGACAGAATGCATAAAGGCAGAATGCATCAGTTATAGCAAACAAGGAAAACCTAATACGCACTAAATCCACCCGGACCTTCTACAATTTCGTAAACAACAAACTTAAAGACTCAAGATCCATCCCACCACTAAAAGGACCAAACGGGAAAGACTGTAATGATGAAACTGTTAGGGCCAACCTCTTCAACACATTCTTTAGTTCAGTCTTTGTAAACAGCAATGGCTCATGCCTCTCATTTCCCAATCGTACCACAACTACTCACAACGATCTACTACATATTGATTTCACAGAAGATGCCGTTGAAAAGACACTACACAACCTAAAACCATCTCTATCGATTGGCCCTGATGGATTATGTGCCTACTTCCTAAAGAAGCTCTCAACCACCATAGCAGAACCACTTAGCATAATCTACAAAATATCTTTCAGAACCAGCTCCTTACCTAATTTATGGTCATTAGCCACGGTCATACCTATCTTCAAAAAGGGTGACCCCAGCCTAATTGATAATTACAGACCAATCTCATTATGTTGTGACACCTGCAAAATCATGGAATCAATCATAAACCAATCCATTACCCTCTATTTAGAGACTAACAACCTACTCTCTAACAAGCAATTTGGCTTTAGAAAAAAATTGTCCTGCAATCTGTAACTATTACACTGCAAAAACACATGGACTTCAAAACTCGACCAGGGTAAATCAATAAATGCAATTTATATAGACTTCTGTAAAGCCTACGATTCAGTGGTACATGACAAGCTACTTCTAAAACTAAAATCTAATGGCATTTCCAGATTCCTGCATAAGTGGATAGCTGTGTTCCTATCAAACAGGCAGCAAGTAGTCAAAATAGGGAACGCCTTACCTAACCCTGCACCTGTTAACAGCGGTGTCCCCCAAGGCAGCGTTTTAGGACCCACACTCTATACTTTATATAAATGACCTTTCCGATCATATTATAAGCAACTGCATTCTCTTTGCAGATGATGTAAAACTATTCAACACCACTGACAATGCTGCTACTCTACAAAAAGACCTTGACTATGTGTCAGAATGGTCAAACAATTGGCAACTCCAAATCTCAACCCACAAATACTCTGTCTTACCCATTGGCAAAAAAAAATTCAGAACACCAAATACAAGCTGGATGGATACGACCTAACAGATGACCCTCACTCTGTCAAAGACCTTGGAGTACTCATCTCGAATGATCTAAGTGCCAGAACTCACTGTAACAGCATTGCTAAAAAACCATTAAGAGTTGTTAATCTTGCATAGTTTCTTCTCCAGTAATATTGAACTGAAAACCAGGGAATACAAAACTTTTGCCAGACCAATTCTTGAATACAGCTCATCTGTCTGGAACCCACACTACATATCGGACATTAATACAATCGAACGAGTCCAGAGATATTTCACAAGAAGAGTCTTCCACTCCTCTGCTCGCAACAAAATACCTTATGCCACCAGACTTGAAATTTTGGGCTTAGACAATCGGCCTGACCTAAGCATAGTACATAAAATCATCTGCTACAATGTCCTACCAGCCAATGAATACTTCAGCTTCAACCAAAACAATACAAGAGCACACAATAGATACAAACTCATGGTAAACCGATTCAAACTAGACTGCAGAAAATATGACTTCAGTAACAGAGTTGTCAATGTCTGGAATGCACTACCTGACTCTGTGGTTTCTTCCCCAAATCCCCAAAACTTTAACCTTAGACTGTCTACTGTAGACCTCACCCCATTCCTAAGAGGTCTGTAAGGGGCGTGCATAAGCGCACCAGCGTGCCTACCGTCCCTGTCCTAATGTTTTCTTTTTCGTATCCTTTTCATGTATTTATAATAATGTTTACACTTGTAGCTGTCATATAATACATGCTTGACTAAATAAATAAAATGTTTGTTGTTGCTGAGGTCACACTCTTCCATTGCCCTCTACCAGTGAGCTAATGTAGGTCATGTGTTGTCACTTGCGGGGCAAGAAGGAAGAAAGACTTTTGGTTTAATCCAGTAGTGTTCTTTTGCATTTTAGACATCTTAAATTTACTGTGGGGCTGTTCCATGATGTACGCATGGTTCAGTTTCTAAATATAGTTTTGCATAATTTCTGGCAAAGTAAAATTATTCATCTTAATATGCTGTCAAACACTTTTTCCTTTTCCTTTGCTTATCTAACATACTTCAGTCTGCTTCCTCCCATTGTATCAGTTTCGGTTTGTTTCTACTGTATTGTTCAAGAGTTCTGATGAATTTTCCAAAGTGGAAAATATTCAAATTAATTTGTTCAAGAGAACATTTATCTCTAACTGAGAAGTTACTATAATTAAATCATTTCGCTTACTCTTGAAGGCATCTGTTTCTAAGAAGATGCCCAAATATGAACTATGTTTTGCAATGTTGCAGTACACTTTTCGTTACTAACGCCTCCACTTTCTTCACTTTATTAAAAATGTTTTTTTAAATTATACTTATGCTGTTAATAAAATCTTTATTTTATTTAAATAATTAAAAAACTTAAAAACTTAAAAAACTTAAAAAAAATGAGGAAAAAAAAGACAATCTCACCCCCCAAAAAATACAAGCTAAAAAAGAAGGAAAAAACCCTATCCTTATGAATACATTCGTATACCATGTTTTCCCGAAAATAAGACCTCCCCCCAAAATAAGCCCTCCCCTGAAATTAAGCCCTCCCCAAAAATATTTAATGGCATGCACAGCTGGTCCCGCCATTTCCTATGGTTAGGGTTAGGGAGATAGAGCTGGAAATCAGTTAAGACGGCAAGAGGAGTCCTGTCTTGTTCCATGGGCCCCAAAATAATAAGACCTCCCCTAAAATAAGGCCAAGCGCTTATTTCAGGGTTCAAAAAAATATAAGATAGGGTCTTATTTTCGGGGAAACACAGTAACATGATCATACAGTATTATACTACTGTATTCACTAGATATAAGGGTAGGGTTTTTTTCTTCTTTTTTAGTTTGTATTTTTCATTACAAAATATTGTAAAATATCACAAAATCTCTGCCATAGTAACACCCATTGCTGCATCCTCCTCATCCCCTTCCCTGAAAGATGTACCGGTATATCCTGCTCTTATTAAAAGCCAGGCACCTTCCAGCTAAACAGAATTGATCTGGGCATTGCCATCAAAATCTTAAAGAGGGACATTTTAGTGAAATGTGAAATATACATATTTATAATTTGAAAGTAGCTTCTAGTTCTTTATTAATGGAATTCTAAATCTTTTATACCATATCATTAATTAACATTTTAGGAAAGCGGGGGGGAATCAGGAGGCTGCACGAGACTCAATAGTTGGCCATTTCTGCTCAGAAGAAACACTATTCCATACCTGCCTTCTGTTTTGCCTGACCTGAAAACTAGTTAAGAGAATTAAATCTGCTCATTCTTGGGAGCTGTGCCCATTCTGTTGCTTTCAGCTCTTAAGGCACAGAAAATCAGCAGATGAAATGAAGGGACACTTGAGTTTGAGGATTAGAGCCAGTAACCAGACTAACCCACCAGGGGGGAAAGTTTAATTTCTACAGATATATGGAGATTCTCAATCATCCAGGTCATGGTTGTCCTAATTTCTAGACTATCAGCTGCTTGGTTATTTGGAGATGACCCATATGGAAATGTCCATTTGAAGGGTGGATTTACCATTTTATTATATGGGCTTGAGTCTACTACCCTAAATCCACATTGTATGACTTTTCAACAGAATTTATGCTTACACATTTGCTTTTCTTATTAGCCACTTTTTCCTATTCTTGCACCCATGGTGTTTCATTCCTGGGACATTTTATTTGAGAACTGGATCTTGTGAAAGGAAAGATCAAAACATGCCTTATTAGTTTTGCCACCTGGAAAGTAATAAAAAGTCTTGTGGCACCGTAACTTATTTGTTAATGCATGAGCTCTCACGTATCACCACCTATTTCATCAGATGTGCAGGGTATAATCCTGAGAATCTGATACACATATATACACAACTCTAAGCATCTAGATACCTTTACGGCTTATGCATGTGTTTCATACACACTTGTATGTTCATGCCTCTGAATGAGAGACTACAAAAATGCAGACGACAGCACCATTGAAGTATTCCAGATTTGTAGCTAGCTGTGCAGAAACAAGTCAAACCAGTTAGTCTGTCTCTTTGTCCACAATCCACAAGCCAGTTCTCTCCTGTTTGCTTTACAAGAAATGGCTTGAGGATGGCTTCAGCTTCCGGGTCCGCCTTTTGTGTGCATTCTCCTGAACGTTTGCTTTTCTCCTAGAGATATTTAAGGAGATTAGCTAAATGTTGATTTTATTTCCTACTGACAGAAGTGGTCCAACTAGGGCTCAGAAAAAACAGTAGATGGTCGATATTATCAGGGGTGTCAGAATGAGAGAGAGACTTAACTCACACAGTGCAGAAATTAAGGGAATTTCTGCTCCTCCTGCTCCTAGGATTTTCAAGTACACCTAAAATATCACTGAATGAATGAATGAATGAATGAATGAATGAATGAATGAATGATTTTCTCTAATTTTGAGAAATTACTTGGAGATTCACTCTCCTTTTACCCAGTCTCTAGCAGTTTGCAAAACTCTTATCACTAGATATGGTTTACAGAAGTTACTTGTTGCCCTCCTCACTTCATCATTTCTGCAATATTCTTTTCATGACTGATAAATTCTGAATACTGTAAAATTAAAGCAACAGCCTGAGTTGTTTCTAAAGAAATAATGTGAGGGACAGTTATTAAAGACAAATTGTAAAATCTCCTTTGAGTGGAGCTTAATCACTGTGGACTTCATGGACACATCCATGCCATTTTTCTGGCAGCAGAACAGACAATACAAGTTGGCTATTATCCTTATTCATGGATGTGTTTTCAATTTAGCAATCTAGCACAGTGATGGTGAACCTATGGCACACATGCCAGAGATGGCACACAGAGCCCACTCACCAGCTGCTCTTCTGGATTTCGTCATGTGCATGTGCACCGGCCAGCTAGTCTTCGCTACTTCTAATTCAGTTAATAGGCCCTTTTTCATTTCCTTACACTAGCAATAATAGGGAGGGCATTTTAGGGCCTTATGTGTACAAGAAGTCATGCCTGAATATAATTTGGACTTCAGTTTTAATCAGCTTTCTAATTGACCGATGCTACAAGCTCTGAGATAACAAGCCTCAGCGCGGCGGACAGTTGAACCTCCGGGTTCTGGCATGCACATGCACATGACGGAACCCGGAAGAGCAGCTGGCCACCGCGTGCATGCGCACTGACCAGCTGCTCTCTTCCAGGTTTCAGCACTCGGTGCCGAAAAGCAAATATTAATAACTCATCTTGGTACAAAAAATGGATTCAATATTAGGAAACTGAAACTCATTGCTGTACTTGAAGATGACAATTGATACAGAGAAGTTAGGATAAAGGTATTTTAAAAATTAAAATACATTTTCTAATACTGGACAGAAATAGTAATGTGAAAACAAGCGGATGTATCAAAGTATTTATTCATTGTAATATGAGTTTATTGAGATTATTTTAATTCATGGTTTAAAGGGAAAGCTGTAAAAAGACGGAAGACTTCACATGTATAGTTTGAACATGAACAATATAATGTGGCAATGAAATTAAATTATAAACACTAAATTGCAGGGCAGGTCTAAAGCCTTTTTTTGCTAATTACAGGAACATTTTTTATAATGCCACCCCACCTTCCTCTTTCCGGAAGTTGCTTTCCAGTCTTTATGAATTTGCTTGTCCACTGAGATGAACCTATTTCTTGATTTTATTTGTCCCTGATGTGCCCACCATGTAGACAAATCATGTCATATTATGTGGTCAATATTCTCATCTTGTTGACTCCCAGCTTGTAGAAAATGAAAGACTTCTCCAAAAAACAGATATTCTACAAAGTGTAAGGATTTTAGAAGGCAACAAAATATTCATTGAAACAAAGGCGCTGCGCAGAAGTACGTCTGGATTTATTTTTTTTACTAATGTCTTCAGTATTATGCTTCATACTTCCTGTTGAACTCCACCTGTTTGATGAACATTATAGGCTGTGCTTCCAAGACCAGTGACATCGTCTTTGTAGCTCGCAAGGAGCCCAGTTCAATAACTGCAGTCTCTGGAGTGCCACATAAACTTTCAGAAAGAGATTGGATTCTTATGGAAAAATCTACCAACATTCCAGAGGAAAGCCTAACAGTTTAATTGTTCAAGCCCCAAAATGATTAAGCAGTGGTCTAATAAGCAAGTCTGAACTCTGCTTTTTTTTTTTTTTTTGCAAATTTTTAAGATCCACTGTCAGTGGTGCCAAGTCAATATTTCTACAGTACATTTACAAGAATGACATCCAATGACCAGCCAGATTAAATAAGCTCTTGCAAGGATTCTGCTCATTCTGGGATGCGTGCAAGCATTAAAACACTGGGAAGAATGCCAGATCTTCATACCTCATGGGAACTGTGACAGTCCCTTTGTTTCCCTTTGTTAGTACAGGATACACCTCCTTTCAATCCACCAAGCTAGGTTGCCCCTCCCTCCTTATCAACTGATATTCCAACAGTAAAGCTGCAAATAGGTGGAGCATATGGAGGCCAAAGCAGCTGGACTGACAGTTCACTTCAGAAGATTTCATTAGCTTTCATTAGAAGATACTGTGCAGAGGATGAAGACACTATATTACTCAGTCTATGAGGAACCAGGTTCAAGTCCCATTTTACCATGAAAGTCACGAGGCAACTTTGGGGTAATCACAATTTCTCAAGCTAATCAATGTTAGTTATTCAGGTAGTCCTTGACTTACAACCACAATTGAGCCCAACATTTTTGTTGTGAAGTGAGACATTTGTTAAGTGAGTTTTACCACATTTTACGTTCTTTCTTGCCACAGCTGTTAAGTGAATCACTGCAGTTAATAAGTTAGTAACACAGTTGTTAAGTGAATCTGGCTTCCCCATTGACTTTGCTTTGTCAGAAGTCACAAAAGGTGATCCCATGACCCTGGGACACAGCAACAGTCATAAATATGAACCAGTTGCCAGGCATCTGAATTTTGATCACCTGATCATGGGGATGCTACAAAGGTCGTAAGTGTGAAAAATGGTCAAAAGGCACTTTTTTCAGTGGTGGTGTAACTTTGAACAGTCACTAAATGAACTGTTGTAAGTTGAGGACTACCTGTACTGGAAATACAATTAGTAAAATACACACATATGCACACGTTTGCTGCCCCACACTTATAGATAGGAAAGACTTGAAATAATACATAACTAAAATAAAACTGGACCACTTGAACTGGTTGCTACAGAAAAGCTGCTGGAAATAATTTCCCAGTATTGAACTCCTGTATTGGATGCAAATCTGTAGAAATTCTTAGGGACTTTCTCTATTTGTATTTAACCATGGCACAAATGTGTCTTGACTACAATGTCCTTATAATGTCTTCATCTCAACTCCAGCTTATAAAATAGATTTAAATTGTTCTTAGCTGTACTAAAGTTAAAGTAATGTTTTCCCCCTTAAGCCAACAACATCCAGTGATAGTCAGAAAACAGGCAAAATCTGTTACACTTTATCATCAGAGGTGATGTCAGATGGATGGGTGGGTCAGGTGGGATCAGAGGAGCATCTATTGGCTGTTACAGAACAATGTGATCATGCTCTCCTTCTCCAATCAGATTTTATTCCATTTGGCTTTTATTTCCCTAAAGAGCTGGATACAACAACCCAGGCAGTGGTCCTGTAGATTTGTACAAGAGCAGTAAAGGGTTTTTTTTAATTGAAGCTTTCCTATGGCAACCTAGCTCTACCTGTTCGCAAGCAAGTTCAATATGGCATATGGATGTAGCCATTTTTATATCATCCAGGCATGGGCTGATGAAAGCAATATCCAGCATTTCTTTTAAGTGGGAGATGTCAATCAGAATTGTACAATAGCACTACAATTTTCAGCTGATAATACTACACACATGCTTTAACTCTATAGTCCTTCTGGTATAGCACAAGGCTGTAATAAAAGAATAGTAGAATAATGGAATCAGTTCTCACTCAGTATCGCCTGAACAGAACTCAGAAGAACCTGGCAGTTATCATCATTTGCCATACCAAAAAAAAAAAAAAAAAAAAGTTTAAAGAAATGTGTGGTTTACAAGCAGCTTCCCTTATGACTGATTTTATTTGCCCTTTTGAACTTTCTCCAGTCTGAGCTGTAACAGAATGTGTTGACGTTGAAGACACAGGAAAATGAATAAGAGATGACAAATTGAATTCTGCAACAGATTTGCCCCAGTCCTGCAACAGTCCTGCAACAGATTCGCCCCAGTCTGTAGATCCATGACTGGCTGTTGATGTGCTATGCAGAGGGTAGCAGAGATGAAGGAACCAGCCAACCACATTGCAGCAGGTGCATAATCAGAACAGAGTGATTTACCTAGAGATGAGATTGGGATTAATAGCAGGAGCAGCTCATTTCATGCCAACAGAGTTTTCTGATAACCCAAGGATGTTGCCTTTAAATATCCTTAATTGGGAGGCGGTTTGGGGAAAGCTGAAGACTTGTTTTTGTTCTGATATCTTTTGAGTTTTCTAATTTTCATTCCCTTCTAACTATTACTATACGGGAAATGCTCTACAGCTGTATTTTATCCAACTCACATCTTTAGCTTTAACTTCCTGTAAAGTTCCTGTAACCTCATGGAAAGTTTAATAGGCGATTCTTTCATAATTTATGGGAACTTCATAGCCCTTCAGTTTCTTGGATGTCAGAATCCCATTTCCTAATATAGGCACAGAGGATGGGCATGGTTGCACAGAGGCAAGGTCTACAAACTTTTCTGCAACTTGCATAGAGGCAAGGTCCTCAAAACGTTTTCTTTGTTTATATGGGCCCTATGTGGCTAAGATGCAAAGATTTTCACAAAAATGTATTTAGATAAAACTGCAACATATATCAAGTTGACATATGGTTAGACATAAATTATGCTAAGCTATTCGAACCAAAAGAGGAATTTGCAAAACTTGCTTTTTAACTTCACAGTCAATGACTTCAAATTCTTCTTCAGTGCCATCAGATGGAGAAAACTCAGTTCCATAGAACAAGGTAGTAGCAGCAAACCAGGAAATTAGAAACGGAAGCTGAATTGCTATTGACAATGCAGATCTAATACTCCTGTACTAGAGATACAGTATTTAATTTATTACAACTTCCCTTTGACCATCTGATTAATTTTCCTGATCCAAGGTGATAACAATGTAAGTTTTATATAGTTTTCTAAAAATCAACTTCCTGGCAATGGAGAGAGCACTTTTTCCCCTCCAATTATATACTTGAATAGTGACTTTGCCCATATGTGCCTAACTAACACAAACAGTTAATAAGGATCACATTTGCAAGGCCAGTTATATATACAAGGACCATCATCGTAGTGGGGTTAACCTCCAAGCATTCACCAAATATAAAGGGAGAATTTTATGCCCACTAACCACTTTGAATCTACCCTCCTGCGAGAATTCATTATTAGTGACCCGACTCCAAAATCTAGGCCACAAAAATTAAGGTGACCACAAGATGGCAGCAAACATGGTTTTCCATATATCTTTATTACCATCTAGTGGCTGTCTAGATTTTTGCAACCTTATTAGGAATAAAACACTGTGTTTTCATCTCAAGTCAAGGCTAGTAGTGCTCTTGGTTATTTAGGTATTTACTGGAATAGAGGAGGAATAGAGATAAATATGTGTAAGAATTATGATCTCTGTCACTCCTTTGTAGCTATTCCATCCCATTCCCATACTACCTGAGCATTTTCTCATAGCAAATGTTTTTTTGCTTCTTCCCAGACTCTGCAACCTCAAAAACTGTCTCAGTACAGCCTACAATTGTCCTCACACAGAAGAAAACTTGGACTGAGGCACCCAACTCTCCCTTGCCCTGACCAATAAGGAAGTACAAGAAATGGGTCCCTCCTGGCCTCATCCTGTGTCTGCTTTTGGAGCTAGGAAGGATGGGAGTCCATAAGCGGAGCTTTGATAGAAATCTGGCTAATGAAAAAACCATTTGCACACAATCTCACAATCATCAAAAACCTCACTTTTAAGACTTTGGACTCAGCTGCCAAAAGTTATGTATTTTTATGCATTACAGAATTTTGAATCTGCCAACATCTTTCTCTTTATTTATTTATTTATTTTTCAAATTTATATTTAACACTTTTTTAAAAAAAATGTTTTTAATAGCTTTGTTATTGTTTTTTTAATTTTGGAGCCAAACATATATATATATATATATCTTTTTAAATTTTTTTTTTTTTTTTAATTTGATTTATATGCCGCCCTTCTCTGGAGACTCAGGGCGGCTTACAATGTGTTAAGCAATAGCCTTCATACTTTTGTATATTTATACAAAGTCAGCTTATTGCCCCCACAAACTGGGTCCTCAATTTACCTACCTTAGAAAGGATGGAAGGCTGAGTCAACCTTGAGCCTGGTGAGATTCGAACTTACAGTAATTGCAGACAGCTGGTGTTAATCACAATGCTATCAGTCTGCTGAGCCACCAGGCCAGTAAAACATTAAAATTGGTTTTAATGTTTGTATTTATGTTTTTACTTTGGCTGTACACCGCCCTGAGTCCTTCGGGAGAAGGGCAGTATATAAATTTGAAAAATAAATAAATAAACATCTTTCTCTTAATGCATGGATGCTGCCATTTTGGATATTCTAAATATAGGCCCAATTTTAAAAGGCACTTTAAAAAGACAGTGGCTAAGTAAAGCAAAACAGAATGATCACAATTGTGTTGTAGGACATTTCTGTTGATTCCCATCTCAAAATCATCTTACGCATAGACCTACCTCTCTAGGCTTTAAGATTTAATTCTTGAAATCTTCACTACATAATATATCCTCACTTATAAGATTATTCTTTCTATGCTTGGTAGAGTAAGAATAAAAATGGCTTTATCTCTCAGCCAAGAAATTGGATATTTAGACAGTCAGAAAGTATAGGACAAAGCAGGTAAGGAAAGGATAGTGAACAGAAGTATTTGTATAAGGGGTCAAAAAAGTCCAGTTAGTACTTCCATCCAAATTACTGAAGCCCACACCCTTTTTTTTTACATGCACATCAGAAAGGGCAAGGCTTTGATTGTATAACTGTGGCTGCCATCTTGACTTTTTTTAAAGTCTCCCTGAAGATTCCCTGATAGTGGATAGAGATTGATGTGGCTACAGATGTTTATTTTTCATTAAATTCTGGGAGGATAAAATGATAATAAAGGAAAGAGAAGGGTAGAGAGATTGCATAGATCAATGGAAACTCTGATGTATGAAGGAATAAAGGAAAATAAGACATTTTTGAAAGAACAAGACACCAGGTTAGCAGAAGAGAGGAGACCACCTTTGGGAACGGGGCTTAGGTGAGAGAAAGATGTACAAAAAAGGCAACAGCAAGATATTTGTATTAGAAACAGGAGGGAATGGGAAGACAGGAAAGGAATTTTTAAAGAGCCATTGCTTGCTATAAACATCATGAGAGAAGTTAATGTTTTTGCTAATGGAGTTCTCTACAGAGACAAGAAGATTTAAAGAGCCAAAAATAATAGCTACTGACCATACTAGTTGAGGATTATGGGAGCTGTATATCAACCCATTTGAAGAGGATTATGGCAGGAAAAGCTGCATTTGAAATATTATTACTTTTCTCTGAGTTTTTTTCTACTTGCTATAAATCCTTCTTAATACCATGTTCGAAATTAGGATTGACAACAACTGTTACTCAGGATGCTTTTATCCACGGCCATCCGCTAAAACGAAAGAAGCTACCGAGGAGTGCCAAATGCTGCCCTTCGCAAAGAGAATCGGTTACCATGGTCTCCAGATTATGTTGTTAAATAACCGGCAGGCCAACGCTAATCCTTCATAGACCCCCATCTAAAATTGGGTTGTGCCTTTTTCTCTGGCTCTTTAACTGCATGAGCTGAAGGCCAACGGAGTTAAGAGTAAGATTACCACTGCATGCCAAAGCCACATGTTGGGATGCCACGTGCCTGCTCTCATTTTCACTGGATTAGGTTACTCTAAATTGCAACAACCGTTTGCCCTCAGTTGCCTCTGCTGAGCAGGACTGTCCAAACATCACAGTTCAGGTTCAATTCTTATAATTACTGTGAAATGACCCAGGGCTCCCCTCCCTCTTCTCATTTAGGGGTGAAACAGAACTATGTAGTGTAATAGAACAGCCCTGTGATATTACTCGCCTTTAGACCTGGCAATCAAAATCAAGGAAACAGAAATAGAAATCACTTTAATAGGAACTCTTGTCTGCAGGCTAAATGCATGAGTAGAAATAGCATCAGAGAGGAAAACCTGGAAGATGCTTCTTTCCAAATATGGATTGGATTCTTTTTTCTGAGCCAGATAAAATTAAAGATGCTTCTTCCTTCTAGCAGACAAAGCATTCTATCATTCGTTTCCTATAAGGTATAAGAGAATGAATGCTCAAATGTAATTTCTTGGGGACTGGTGCGTACTTGGAACAAGCTCTGTTGTCTTAAAAATGGGGGGGAGGGGACAGAAGAATGCCAGATTTTTATTTACAGAAAGAAAAAGCAATAAAGGATGTATTCAGGTGAATGGTGTATCATGTAAGGGACATATGCCATGCAAGTATTGTTGCCAGACCACTTGATTTAGTATATTCCAGTGCAAGTTGGAGTCCAGAAATGTTAACATTTACCCCAGGGCCTAAATGACATAGCAATAACACTGGCTCCCATTGTTCTAGGGGAATCAATGTTCCATTTAGTAAAAATGTTGGTTCACTCTCCACACTCTCTATTAAATGACACCCTGGTTAGCTCTGATTCATTGCTGCATGTCTGAGTTGATGGATTTCCTGGGGTTGCCTGTATAGGTTGTCATTGACTCACTGGAGTTTGTTCTTCTGGAGGTTCTAGTGAGGAAATCAACAGAAAAATCTTCCATTTTTCGTGTCTTTTGTTTGATTAGTAGAAAAGATAAAACAAACACACCCTGTTTGCTCTTTCAGTCTAGGCAGAAAAGAATGCCAGCAGCAGTCTGCTGAACCTTAGATACTTGAGAGGGTATGTGTCATAAAGAGGTATGTCACACACACACACACTATCTTTCAAATTGCAGCAGCTAGAATTTCATATACAAGCATGCTTTCTCTATCCTTCTCGCTTTACATGTTCTTAGTAGAAAGAAGCTTCAGATGATAGTTCGGGTGTGAGTTCCCAGTCCTGATCATTTCAGAAACAGACTTGGTCGAGGCATAAGAGTTGTGCCTTGTGGTAAGAGGGGCAGCCAATAAATGTTATAAACAAACAAGCAAGCTTCTTTGTAGGAAAACTGGGGCCCGGACTGCCTGACTACAAGTGAATGTACACCCAGAACCTAGTCTTGTTCCTCCCCAGTTATTGCATGATGTAGCCTGGCAACTAAATGCAGATTAGTCCACACTGTGGTGTTTCCCATGGCTATCTACAGTTGTGAAAGTTGGACCGTGGAAAAAAAATATGAAGATTTTGAATCTAAATTTAAGAAATGTAGTGGATTAGAGAAAAACATGAGGAAACTCAGAAGGCTGGACACTAGAGGCAACCAGAAAGAAGTAAAGATTAAATTAAAGAAGAGACCCACTAATACCGAATGGAAAAACAAGTATTTTAACACTGAAAGAATTCAAAAATAGTTGGCACCACTGAGCTCAGAAATTTCTCTTAAGATTTGCTACTATAAAAGTAGCAAAAGTAGCAAATCTGGATTTAAAAATGAGAAGATATAAGGATGATATAGAAAATGATGTTACACAGGATTTACAAGTAAATGTAAATTGGCTGATATCTTAATAACTGAAAGGGCCACCTAAACAACAAACCAGAACAGTGACTTGGACAACTCATATTTTTCTCTAATCCATAACATTTCTTAAACTTAGATTCGAAATCTTCATATCTTACCTTGGATTTACAAAAGAGATGTGTTATACTCATAAAGAAGTTCCTGAGAAAAAATAAAGAAAAAATGAAAAGAAATCAGTTTTGGGAATATTATTTAAAGGAATAAACATCAAGATTTTTTAAAAGCAAAACGACTATAAGGCTGGCTATATAGATATATTGTTCTTTCTAGTAGCTCTTAGTAGGTTTTCTGGACCAGGACTGAATAACAAGGTTTTAAAAATTTGTTTATAGATAAAAGATAAGATATGGGAAGAATTTTTTGTATTTTTAGAGAAAATGGTAAGTTACTGTGTTAAAAGTAAGAGGGTATAACATTGATTTATTTGCTTAATGTTAAAATATATACATTATTATTTCTGGTAACTGAATGAATTAAGATTGAATGATGAGGCTTTATAATTTGTTTATAATTTGTTTATAGATAAGATGAGACATGGGAATAAGGGATTTTTGGTTGCAACGTTAGAGAAGGGGTAAATTACTGAAACTGATTGTATTCGTTTTGAAGGGAGAGTTGATTTCTTTCTATTTTTTTATATACCTCCTTTGTCCTTTTTTCTCTCCACTTTTTTTTTTACTTTTTATATTTGTCTTAGCTTTTATCTTTGTATTTTTAACCTTTAATAAAAATACCATTATTAAAAAGTAGTGTACATGCTTTCAACATTGGAACTAAAAGAAATATCAAACATCGTGATACTTGCAGGGTACAACTTTCAAAGAAGGAAATCATTGGAGATGCCTAATCATTGTGTAATTACTTGCACATTGATATGGGATGAACAGTGAAATATATGTCTTCAACTTTATTGAATTCAGCTTGCTGGAAGAGTTCCTGCAATATTCAGCGTTCATTCTCTGCCTTTCAATCCCTGTCCCAGCAAAGATGGTCCTTGGGGTACAAGAAGAAATCTTTGTCAACCTGTCTCCTTGACTAGCAGAGAGAAGAAAGATGAATCACCGTCACCAGTTCCCGCAAGACGCATTTTGTTCTTTGTGGTGAACAGGGAATGCTTTTCATGACAAGTCACAATTCATACTACCTATTGCCAGCCAAAATATCACAGCACAGGAGACAGAAAGTCCCATAAAAGTCTCTCCACCTCCCTGGCAGTAAAGATCCTTTCATGAAGCTCATAGTATACCAGTTGAAATATTTGCCTTATTCTGTTTATTGCACTGACCACTGATTTTCTCTTCCATATTTCCAAAGTCTGTCTTTTTTGTACCTTCAAATCAGTATTGATTCCTGGTCACTGCCTGGACATGTCACTGCCATCTTCTTGACAAGAAAGGTTGAAAGAGATTGACCAGCCAAGGTCACCCAGCTGGCTTTGTGCCTGAGGCAGGACTAGAATTCACCGTCTCCTGGTTTCTAGCCTGATACCTTAACAGGACACCAAACTGTAGATATATTCATACCACCACCACTTCTCTCCATTTCCAAAACAGAAAAAACTAAAAGCCACAGTGATCCCTCATCCATTAAAGCTACTGCTGCTGCTACTACTGTTTTTTTAAAACTCCACAGTAAATATTTTATAGACTAACGATAACAGAAAAACTCTGAGCCAGAAGGAAAGTTTGTGCATGATTGAGATTCTCGGATCAAATATGGGACGGAAGGAGAGCCAGTTTGAAAATTGACCATCCCCTCCTTCCTCAATAACTGGCTACAAGTTATTGTCTTACCTTGAATTTAATTGATTACGGTGCCTTCAGTGTGCCTGAGCTTTGCAAGTTAACAATGTACAGGTTGGTCTCCTGAGAAGGTACCCCCCCCCCAAAAAAAAGGCCAGGCATCACGAAAGGGACAAAAGCAAAGGCTTCTTAAGGTGTTTTCTCAAAAATGCCCAGGGTGGCAATCACAAAAGAACCTGCAACCTGCCCCACTTGGCCCCTCAGGAAAGCAAGACACTTGAATCCATTGAGTTGAATCAAAAGAACTTTTACTGAGGGAAACTGGATGCAGTAAAGTCAGGCAGACTTTGTGCGCAAAGCATAAAGCAATTCCTTCAGTTCCCCAATCCCTGCTGAGGTACTACTACTAATAATAATTTTATTTCTATACCGCCCTTCTCCCGAAGGACTCAGGGTGGTGTACAGCCAATTTAAAAAACACAAGACACAACAATGATTAAAAATTAAAATAATTAAATAAATTTGGCCGGATTAAAACCCCAAAAATTTAAAATACCCCCATTAAAATTATTATGTTGATAGCCCGGCCTGGCGGAACAACAGGGTCTTCAATGCGCAACGAAACACCCGGAGGTCGGAGATCTTACATATTTCCGGGGGCAGTTCATTCCACAGGGCTGGGGCTCCCACAGAGAAGGTCCTCCCCCTGGGTGTCGCCAGCCGACATAACTTGGCTGATGGCACCCTGAGGAGACCCTCTCTGTGGGAGCGGACTGGTCGGTGGGAGGTTATTGGTGGCAGAAGACGGTCTCGAAGGTACCCGGGTCCTATGCCATGGAGCGCATTAAAGGTGGTAACCAACACCTTGAATTGCACCCTGAAGACCACTGGGAGCCAGTGCAGCTCGCGCAGGAGGGGTGTCACGCAGGCACAATGGGTTGCGCCCATAACCACCCACGCGGCCGCATTCTGGACCAGTTGGAGCCTCCGAGTGCTCTTCAAGGGGAGCCCCATGTAGAGAGCATTACAATAGTCCAGCCGGGAGGTGACAAGGGCATGAGTGACCGTGCGCAAGGCGTCCCGGTCCAGAAAGGGCTGCAACTGGCGGATCAGGCGAACCTCATGTGCTCTTCTAAAGACAGCCGTGTGTCCAGGAGGACACCCAGATTGCGAGCCCACTCTGTGGGGGGCAAAGATTCACCCCCAATAGTCAGCGATGGCACCTGCTGACTATATCGGGACACCGGCAGCCACAGCCACTCGGTCTTGGACGGGTCGATGGTATCAAAAACCGCTGAGAGATCTAATAGGACTAGGACAGAGGAACAACCCCTGTCCCGAGCCCTCCAGAGATCATCCACCAACGCGACCAATGCCGTTTCTGTGCTGTACCCCTGCCTGAAGCCCGACTGGCACAGGTCTAGATAGATAGCTTCATCCAGGTGCCTGGGCAGTTGTCGTGCCACCACACTCTCGACAACCTTCGCCACAAAGCGAAGGTTGGAGACCGGACGGTAGTTAGCTAATTCAGCCGGATCCAGGGAAGGCTTCTTGAGGAGGGGCCTCACCACCGCCTCTTTCAAGGCGGCGGGAAAGGTGCCCTCACTCAGAGAAGCAGTTATAATCCCCTGGAGCCAGCCTCGTGTAACCTCCCGGGAGGCCAGTACCAACCAGGAGGGACACGGGTCCAATAAACATGTGGTGGCACTAATCCTACCCAGAACCCTGTTATCTACTAGGTAGATAATCGTTCACACTCAGGGCACGACAACCTTGGAACCTTGCAAAAACTGGCTGGGAAGAAGTCCATCCAATCTCCAAAGACAATCCATTACCCTAATTCCCAAGCGAACAGCACAAGTGGAAAAATCCCAAGCACACCATCCCCTCTCAATCCTGTAGCATAATGGCAGGACACCATAGAAGACGATGGTAGACCTGACAATTGGCTTGTTTGCCTTCATAGCTTTTGATACTGAGAGTGAGGTAGCGCTAAAATTCATGTAGAACAGTGGCTCTCAACCTTCCTAATGCTGCGACCCTTTAATACAGTTCCTCATGTTGTGGTGACCCCCAACAATAAAATTATTCCTAAAACCATTGAAAATATGTGTTTTCCGATGGTCTTAGGTGACCCCTGTGAAAGGGTCATTCGACCCCCAAAGGGGTCCCGACCCCCAGGTTGAGAACCACTGATGTAGAATGTTAGAGGTCACAGCCTCGCCAGGTTTGAGTACCTCTAGTAGACTATTGTGGTGTAAAGTAGGTGTAGCTATATTTCTTTCTCTTTTTTCTTATCTCCTGCCGTAATTTTTTTAGCTGACTCATTCTAACGCCTTTTCTGTGCTTTCCATACTAATCCCAAGGAGAAGTACATAATGAATATAGAATATAAATAGACATGGTTCTATCGTCAAGTCAAAATCACCCCTTTGTCCTTAAGTATTTTGCAAATGGACTTGTTATGTATGTGTGTAGTAGGGGCAGAGAGCTGACAAAGCAGCATTTGCTGCTCTACTGTAGGTCATCAATAACTCTTAATTATATTCACAACTTCAACTATTCTGTTTCAGCCAATTCTTCTCCTGCTGCCACCATTTTCATAAAGCACCCATATTTTGCCTTCTTCATCTTCCTTCTCCTGTTCTTTCTCTATATATGATGCTGATAGCAATATTTGCAGCCCAGAATAGGCATGATACAGCATTTCTGCATATATTATCTTTAGCTGCACTATTTAACTGAAAGCAAGGTCCCAAAACAATTATTGCCTATGTGATTTGAGGCAAGAGAAAAATCATGTAATACTTGCTTATATTGCCTTCTCCTACAGAACATCTAATTAAGATTAATATAATTTTGTGCTGTTGAGAAATTGCTACTTTTTTTAAAGGGGCACACTTACAACTAAAAAGGTACCTACAAGGCTATCTTCTCCAACAAACATTGACATGTTTGAGATATTCATCCCAGGAGAAACTAACAGTTTATGTTTTTGGGAGAAAGCATTGGTCTTTGGGGATGGCACCAATTCTTTGTACCAACTTCTCTCGGTAAGTGAGCCTAGCCTAGTTGCAAATAACTTTCAGTCAAAATGGAATTGCTGGACAGAGATGTCACCAACTGTTGTTGTGATCTTTTTCTTCTTCTATGCATGTTTTAGCTGCTGTATCTGTGTTTCATTCTGTAAAACCCCAAGAGTCAAAGAGATGCGAATTCTGTAAATTTTATTTTTTAAAATAAATATTTATTTAAAAATTTATAAAGAACATAAAAACTAACACAAACTGGTAAAGAGTAAAAGCAATAAAGAAAGTAAGGATGAAGAAAGAAAAAAGCAAAAGTGCAGAAAGAAAAAATAAAAAGAAACAGAAAGAAGCTTCCAGTTTTCTTGCATCTAATATAAATTACAGAATAATCTGTTACTCTAAAAAATTCACGCTTTTTCTATTATCCAGGGGTTTCCCCCTAATCATTAAAACCACAAATCATAAATGGAGTCCCCCCTCCCTTTCATGCAAAAAGATTATAAGGAATTTCCAGTCAGCCATAAGTGTAGATATTGCTTCTTCTCTAATTAAAAAAAAGCTAATTTATCAATCTCCACAAGTTCCATTATCTTCACCAACCATTCCTCCATTGTACTGGGTGTCAAACCTTTCCACTTTTGAGCATATAATAGTCTTGCTGCAGTTGTCATATATAAAAAAACAAAGTTCCATTACTTTTTAAGGTGTCCAGCCTGCAATCTGTAAATTTTATTAAAAAACAAATACGACAAAAACATTGTATGAAGGCAAATAACTTCAAACAAACACAGAAATTACTTTTCTCACATATTTCACTTTTGTGCAGAATTTATTCTAGGCACTTTTTCTTTCTGGGCCATTACTCTACTGGTATGTTTTTCCAAGTGTAACCACCGCACAATGGGTATGTATTAATCTAGAAACACCAAATTATTATTATTTTTATTAAGAAAAATTATATGGCTACTCAACTCACTTATGGTGACTTTGGGCAGCTTACAAAGATAAAACCCAATGCAATTTCTGAAGTGGGTGGGATTTTTAAAAAAATCTGTTTATCAATTTATTTATTTATTTATTTATTTTTTATTTGATTTATATGCCGCCCTTCTCCGGAGACTCAGGGCGGCTTACAATGCGCTAAGCGAATTGACTGTGACATACAACTAATTCTGTTTTAGCTAATTGATAACTAAGTGAAGCAATCACAAAATGAAACTGTGACTGTGCTTGTTACTTACTTAGTTGCTTACTTCAGCTTTCCTTTACTTTATAGATCTGTGAAGGTCATAAATTCAAGGTTGGGTTGTAAAGTTACTTTTTCATCACCATCATAACTGTGATTAACCAAGACAATTGCTAAACAAGGTCTATCTGTGTTGGAGACTGAAATGTGAGGGACTTAACTTTATCCAGTCAGCCATGCTAATAGTTTTTAAGACTAAACAAATCCTATGCAAGCATGTACAGGTTTGTAAAAACATATGAAAACTCATTCTGGATCAGGCTGAAGATACATTTAACCTTGCTTTCTGTACTCCAGTGATCAACTAGATAAAATCTTTGCCATTTGCAAAATGGATATGATAATCTACTACTGAGTGTCACTAGCAGTTGCCTGAGGGCTGAATCCTCAAATTAAGAACAGGCTCCAAATCAACCCCTTTCTTAAAATAAGTAAATGTTACTTACCATTGGAGATAAGATGCAATCAAAACAAATTCTCATCTGTGTTGGAGTTTGTATACATTACAGGTTTTAGTAATTGCTGACTACTTCAAAAAATTTTTTTAAAAAAATTGGTTGGGGAATATTGCTGAAGCAAGCAGGAATCTATCCCTGGCAGCCTTGAGCAACTCAATTAGTTGGTGGAGCTTGGAAGGATCTAACAGGAAAATAATAGTTTTTAGATTGTATCACTTCCAAAGCTCTTCGTTGGTTTGACTTGGATATTTACTCACTTCTGAAAGCTAGGTGGAATACAGGTTTACTGGTTAGAAAGTAAGATAACCTACAATTTTATTTAATATACCTGAAGGAGTTACCTATTCCACTTTACCAAAGACTTATTTTACAAATTGAACACTCCAATATGATAACATGACAAACAGGCTTTAGAGAGCTAGAAACTTAATCTTCCTTCCCAAACCTGTGTTGAAAGCCTCCCATCCATTCTTAAGAATTAAAAATACACCCGGCAAGATCCTCCATTAGTGACACTGCAGAAGATCTGGCAGTCAGTTGTCCTACTGCATGAATTATGAATTTTATTCATTGGTGTTTCCTGGAGCTGCCAGAAAACTCCTGCTTCCATCTCATGAGAGCCTTTCAATTCCCAATTGAAGGACCAAAAAAAAAAACCCTTCCCAATTTTGCTCAATGAGAATGTGTGCTTTGACATAGCATAATAGCTAAACAGGGTGATCTATTTTAGAAGCATCCAGACATCCAATTATAAATTTGACCAGCTGTCAAAACCATAATTATAGTTGCCATATTAATGAAATTAAAATGCAATAAACTGTACAGCTCTTCCCTTGAATGTGATTTGCATCATGTGGCAACAACTGGAGTGTGGAATTCCTGACATAGTTCTGCTTTTCCTTATTCGTTCTTGCCTGTCTCCTTCCTTATTGGCACTAACGGGAACTCTTCATCTCTAAAAGAAGATCAGCTGCAGTGGGTACATGGATGTATTACAGCAATGCACTACAGCCTCAAATCCAGCTGATTTCAGCCCATGTCCTTCATATCCTGATCTCCGCTCCTTCAGTTGGGACCTGAAGACTTGGCTGTTCAAGCAAATAGGCTGACTCTGATTCCGGGTTTTATTATTTATTAATTAGTTATTTGGTTTAAAATGGGATTTTATTGTACATGTTTCTTAACCTGTGTTCGCCACCCTGAGTCCTTCGGGAGAATGGCGGCATATAAATACATATAATAAATAAATAAATAAATGAACAATATCTCCATCGTCGTGAGAAAATATGTATATGCTGCAGAGAGAGAGACACCCACTGCACTTTGACGATGGAGGAAAACCACAGGGAGACCAGTGACACAAAGATAATAACCTCCTTTTCACCAGAAAGCTTGAGGAGGTAAGATGATTTCCTTCCTCAATGTTATGGTGTCTCTATCCTTAAAGTGATAACACTACTTTGTCAATTGAAGACTAGATGAAAAGCCAAAAAAGGTAAGTAGAATGAACCAACATTCCAGATAAAATTATGACATGATTGCACATAATGGACTCTTTTCCTTCTTCCCAACTCTTATATTTCATTTTATAATCTAAATCATGCATTCAGACTCCAACTTCCATAATCACCACACAGTATTTCCTTTTGGGGAGTAACAGTGGTCCGGGAATTACTGTCTCAACAAGTGTGCAAGTGTAATATGAGATCTGCTGCTACTGACATGATGAATACACTGGTCGGAAACCTTATATACACCACCAGAATATTCCAGATAAGATAGTAGTTGGGAAACTATGACATTGAAAGGACTAAGATACTGATTATTGGCATGGAGGGGGAACACAACTGCACTATATTTATTCAGTTGTCCTATGTTCTGTTGGCAGCAGCAAAAATGCAATTATAAAAATATACTTTCAAAATAGGATTACTTACAACTAAAAAGAGACATGGAAAAGTAGTTAATAAATCAGTTCATAAGCCAAATGCCAAACCAGTTCAAACCAAGTTAAGGTTCAGAGGACAAGACAAGAATGTAGACTGCAGCCCAAGCAATAAAGAGCCAGTATCACCAGGGAGGTATGTCAGGCAACCAGGATTTCCAGTAACTGGACCAGTCATTTTAAGACATTGCTCCTGGCTATTAGTTACTTTCAGATAGAAAGCTTGATATTATATTATTATAGGCTGTAGAATAATAAAAGGGAAAGATCAAGGGGTACCTTGGGGGTTTCCAGAGGTAAAACCTCTACCTGAAAATGGTTGAAGTGTTCTAGATATGGAGATCCATATTAAACAAATCTGTTTGGGGGTTGGTTCATCTTCAGAGCACCTCATTAAGGCTGAACTGCCTCCAGGAGATGTCATGTTCCAGGAGGTTCAATAGGCTCTGGAACATTCCAGAGTTCTCCAGAACATCTGATTTTCAAATTGACCAATTTTGTATAAGCCTCACTGTTTTTCTTTTATAGAATGTATAGAAGGATATGATTAATGTCACAGTCTTATTAGAGAGCTTCCCCACCATTATTGGTAGACCAATAATGGTCTATAGATAGACCGTTATTGGTCTATCTATAATTGATAATTATAGATAGACCAATAATCATTATAATGTGCCCACTGTCCACAGTAATTAGTAATTATTTCAAAGAAAAGGGCTTCTACTAAGATGAATAATATCTTCTATAGTAGTGTTTAGCTTCAGTAACAGCATTTTGGTGACCCTTTTCTCCAATGAAAAAAAGGGATACTGAGATGACACTGTTTCTTTCTTTGTTGGATAAAATTTTAAAAATATTCCACATATTCATTGTTAAAATAATAGGATGTAAAAATATCACCTATTTTTTCTTCTCCCCTTCTTTTACTCTGTCTAACTATTACCTGCCTCTCTGTACTGGGAAATGTAGCTGCTTTCTTTACAAAGAAACCGCCAATTAACTCTTTTCTTGCGTAATAGAATAACAAATTAGCCTTTCCTCACAACTTTCTCCTTTGCTATATGGAATTCAGTGGGTGTCAAGTGTATATTTATATTACTTTCTAAACAAATAGAAGTCTAATTGACAAGAACTCTTATGTGATGAGGAAAAAGCCATTTCATGTCAGGCAGAATAGAAAGTCATACGTTTTGTTTACTTTCTCCCAAATTGATGCATTTAGCAGGCATTTCACAAAAAGCTCAGTATGAATGTGAAAACTCCATGAGAAAACCCACGTTTGTTCCTTGTCCTATTTCTGCAGCATGCGCCAAAACAGCTTTTACCAATGTTTGTCCTGATGTGACTTAGAACCAAACCCAAGGGCAATGACAGTAAATTACATTTTGAATCTCAATCTCTTTTTTTAAAAAAATGACAGTGGAATGTGACTCAACACAGCCAGCTTCTCATAGATACACCATGAAAATTGGTCAAAATGTTCAGAGATGGAACTATCTCATAAAAACATAAGAATATTAGCAGGCCCTGTTGGATCATACCTGTGGCCCATCTACTCCAGCAGCCGGATATCTGATCCAACAGGGTGAACCATTTGCACAGGAAGCCCAATTGTTTCCCAGCAAATGACTTTCAGATATACTCACACGGCTACCCAGGCTAATAGTCATTGATTCTCATTATTTCCATTAATTAGACCAGCCCCCTTGGACTGTCAAACAAGCACCATATCTCTCACTGGGATACTCTAATCATTCCTTTTTTCTTTTTCATATTTTAAAATGTAGACTGGAAAGTTGTGGGAAGGGAAGGGAATTGCCAGATACATGTGTGCCTGCCGTATTTAAATGTCTAAAGTAGAGTTATTAGTGAGCCACGGTGGCGCAGTCGTTAGAGGTGCAGTACTGCAAGCTACTTCTGCTGACTGCCGGCTGCCTGAAATTTGGCAGTTCAAATCTCACTAGGCTCAAAGTTGACTCAGCCTTCCACCCTTCTGAGGTGGGTAAAATGAGGACCCAAATTGTTGGGGGCAATATGCTGACTCTGTAAACCACTTAGAGAGGGCTGTAAAGCACTGTAAAGCAGTATATAAATCTAAGTGATATTTCTATTATCTGTGAATTGAAAAAAATAAATTTTTGTATGATCAAGTTATGCATGAAAACGAACCATAGATGGCAGAAAAAGGTTAAAGTTATTTTATATTTCTCTGCTGCCTCCAATTGAGCCTCTTGATTTCTGCAGCCTAGATGGATGATCAGATTTAATTGACATGAGTGCTCAGTGGAATCATTTGCTCCATCTTTTTTTTAGTAGCTCTAGCTAAACCTAAGGATGAAATTCCAAAGCACAGCAAGACGATAGATAAATCCCAGTATGAATATAATGGACTGTTTTTCAGATTGAGGAAAGTTCTAATCAAGGCAGTATCTAATCAAGGCAGTATCAATCTTAGCTTCTCACATTAAAGATACTGTAGCTTGCGAAGCACTGGATGGATTTCCACGGACCATCCAGATATTTTAGTGCACATGTATTAGCTCTAGCAAAGAGAATATTTGAGAATGTGTAAAAATGTAAACAAAGGGCTCCACATGATCATGATCTGAGGTTTACAATAGCTATAGGATAGCACCTAGTTAACCTAAAACTCAGTTGGCTTGGCTAGTATTGGGGCAGGATACTAAAGCTATAGACTCAACAAAGAAGCTGAAAAAGAAAAAGAAGACAAAAACAAGGCAAATCCAGAAGAAAGAAAAACCTCTCTTGCTGGCAAGACCTTTACATGAACCAGTCTCTGAGGTAACCAAGACTCAGGTTCATCTTGATGGAAATTTTGCAAAATATCCAAGTACCAAAAACTTCCAAAATGTTTGCTGGGGTTTATGGAACACAAAACTATGTGCCTGTATGTAAAAAAGGCAGAGGGCTACTGCAAAGGGGTTGTAGAAACTCAATCTTGCCTTGGAAGACTGGTGAAAAGAACCTCGACCCCTGCCCCAAGGACAAGGCAGAGAGAGCTTTTTTGATTTCCTTCTAAAAGGAAGTTACTTTTAGTCCTGGCTTTTAGCCACCATCATGTGAATCTTTCTCAGTGATGATCTTTCATACACAGCTATGCTTGCCAGCTGACAGGGAGAGGATAATCTTCTTATATGCCTCTTCCTGCTTCTCAGTGCAGTGATGGAAGGCCCTGACATATGAGTATAAGGTTGCATCAGAGTTCTCATCTCACTGCTCTGATGTTTTTCTTTCTGCTCTTAATTGTAATTTTACCCTCATTCCAAATGAGTTTCCTTCTGCACTGTTATTTCACCAATAAACATATGCTAGGTTGGGTGAAAGCTTATGATCAGCCCATTTATTCTAAGGAGTTTTTTCCAGAGTCTGCCCAGTCGAATCTAATATATTTAACATTCTGTTCTTACAGCAACCCTGTGAGATAAAACAGGTGGAAAGACCTCCCCTGAGTAGAATGAGATTCATGTCTGAGCAAGAATGAGTTTCCCCAGGTTTAAGCTGGTACTTGAATTGTCATACCACATTTGCTTTGTAACTTTATTCTTCCCTACTCCAAGTTCCTTGGAAACTAATGATAACATGTATTACCTGCTGTGTTAGATGTCCAACACCTGCTTCTGCTTATCACTTTTATCTTGTGTTTTGATTTACATTTCAAATTTGTCGCTCCTGGCAAGTAACACTTCCTTACTATAAGCCTGTTATTCCAAAAAAATATGTAATAATAACTAAGGCTGACAAGATAGTGTTGTGTCTAAGGCAATGAGCCCATATGTTCCTAGCGTGAGCACCACACGGACCTTCATACAAAAGAAAAATTGAGATAGCAAGATTTTGCTGTTGCTAGGATAAAAAAGTACAATTTTTATTCTCTGATTGCCAAAGGATTTCTGGATTAAAATACAGTAGCTTTCCTCAATTCTATGGAGGAGATAGCTATGGAATGTCATAACTGACTCTACCTCAGAAGACAGTCTGTCAGGGACAGAGGTTACAAGTTGTTCTATCCTTTTCACAAGCCTCTACTTGCATATATCATGCCATCAAGGTCATCTTGATGGATGAATGTAGGTAGGTTTGTTGAAGCTGCGTTGTTTCACTTTGCTTGTAGATTTGCCTGTGTAAAGATTACTTTGGGATTTCTGCTATAGGCTTGCTAATTCCAGTTTAAAGTTTTACTTAAAATAGCCACATAAACCATAGCATACCTTGTCTTTATAATTACATCAATCATTTGGTTTGGTCTGTAAATTCAGAATAGAATAATAATCAAAATATTCGTTTCCATGTGCATTGCATACATGGAAGGACATTTGTCAGATTTGAAATTCTATGAAGAATCTCTCAGCTTCAAATGAGCCATTTTCACTGGACCGCAAAAGAAGAAGGAGAGTTTAAGATATCTCTGCCCCTGTATGCAGTCCATCCAAGACAGGGCTGGGCAGCTATGGCAACTTTACGACCTTTGGACTTCATCTCGCAGAATTCCTGAGCCAACCATGCTTAGGAATTCTGTTTGTTGAAGTCCACAGGTTGTAAAATTGCCATATTGCTTACCCTGATCCAAGAGCTGCTATTTGCAAATTTAACCATTTACATTTAGTGCAAGAGAATCATTGGAATCACGTATTTGAGGCCAGTAGGACTTTTTCCATGGATTAGTAGCTATAATGCTAATCCAGATGTGGGTTTTATTGTACCACTTACATGGAATTTTCAAGTTTATTCTTTCATTTCTAATTTTCCAGTGTTCCATGGTTACAACCTTTCATCTCCTCTCTCTCTCTCCTCAATTAAAAAATTCAGAAAACAAATATAGTTGCATTCATATTCAATCTCTGCTCCAAGATCTTAAACAGTTTTCATTAATCTCTCTTTGTTTTATCACACCAAGCAATCATGTCACCTAGTAAGTTTCTTTGACTAAGGGTAGGCTTGAACCTTGGTCTCCAATCCTAGTCCAACACCCTAACCATCACATCACACTGTCTCTTTATCTAAGCATGATAGCTCTTGCTGTAATCATTCTGTTTGGGCATCTTAATCAGATCCATCCATTCCATGAGACTTTTTATAGCATGGTACAAAACTGCTTGCTGTGCTATCTGGATGTTTTTCTGTAAATTCCTTTGCACAACTGTTTTTGAGGTAATCCCAAACTGTCATTTGCTATCCTTCTGTCTAAAGCCTATAGGGCAGGGATGGGGGAGGGGAGAGACTTTAAACGATGTCATCTCAAAATGCAATACCCTACTCATTTAAGCTGTGGAGTTGCTAGGAATTAATGGCCCATGATCAATCAATTGATCAATCAACCAATCACCCTACACCAGTTTTTTTCATGAGACCACATAGCTAGACAATTTTTAAAACATACTGAATCTAGCAAAGCTTGCCTAGAGAAGGTAAAGGGAACATCACGGAGAAAGACAGTGCACCAAATGAAATCTTAGATTCCACAGGAGATGAAGATTCAAATAAATTGACTGGAAACAGATAATCTGTTTCTTTGCATTTGTCCCTGGATAGTTTTGCTGTTGGGGAGTGTATTTGCTGTTATTGGGCTATCTACTTGATAGTTTTGTTTCTAATTCGCTTTGGTAAATCATCTTCTTTGCCTATGTATCTGACTTTAACACTCCCTGTATTTTATTTATTTATTTATTTATTTATTGAATTTGTATACCGCCCTACTCCCGAAGGACTCAGGGTGGTGAACAGCCAAATAAAATACATATAATACAAATGTTAAAAAACCATTAAAATACAATTAGAAAACGAAATTTAAAACACCCCAAATTCATAAGACAAATTTAAAATTTAAAAATTTTAAAAGTTTTAAAAAACAGTTTAAAAGAGAGGTTAGGTCAGGCCGGCCTGCTGGAAAAGAAATGTTTTATGGCACGGCGGAAAGCGCGCAGGTCCGGGATCCTCTGTATCTCTGGGCGGAGCTCGTTCCAGATGGCGGGTGCCCCCACAGAGAAGGCTCTTCCCCTGGGGGCTGCCAGTCGACATTGTTTGGCCAACGGCACCCTGAGGAGCCCCTCTCTATGGGAGCGTACTGGTCAGTGAGAGGCTACTGGTGGCAGAAGGCAGTCTCGTAGATACCCCGGTCCTAAGCCATGGAGCGCTCTAAAGGTGGTAACCAAAATCTTGAAGTGCACCCGGAAGACCACCAGGAGCCAGTGCAGCTCGCGCAGGAGGGGGGGGTCACATGGGAGCACTCCGTCGCTCCCATAATCACCCGCGCGACCGCATTCTGGACCAGCTGGAGCCTCCGGGTGCTCCTCAAGGGGATCCCCATGTAGAGAGCAGGCTTCCAGGTGGGAAGTGACAAGGGCATGAGTGACCGTATTTAATGAGTCCCAATCCAGAAAGGGACGCAACTGGCGAATCAGGTGAACCTGATAAAATGCCCTCCGTCAAGTGCTCTTCTAAAGACAGCTGTGAGTCCAGGAGGACCCCCAGGTTGCGAGCCCTCTCCGTGAGGACCAACGACTCGCCCCCAATAGTCAGTGATGGCACCAACTGACTATATCGGGATGTCGGAAATCACAGCCACTCGGTCTTGGATGGGTTGAGCCTGAGTCTGTTCCTCCCCATCCAGATCCGTACAGCCTCCAGGCACTGGGACATCACTTCAAGGGCATCATTGGGGTGATCCGGGGTAGAGATGTACAGCTGGGTGTCATCAGCGTACTGGTGGTACTTCACCCTGAAACCACGGATGATCTCACCCAGCGGCTTCACATAGATGTTGAACAGAAGGGGCGAGAGGACCGACCCTTGTGGCACCCCATATACAAGGGGCCTCGGGGTCGACCTCTGCCCCCCTGCCAACACTAACTGCGACCAGAGAGGAAGGATGAGAACCACCGTAACACAGTGCCTCCCACACCTAACTCTTCCAGCCGGTGCAACATGATACCATGGTCGATGGTATCAAAAGCTGCTGAGAGGTCTAATAGGACCAGGACAGAGGAGCAACCCCTGTCCTGAGCCCTCCAGAGATTATCAACCAATGCGACCAATGCCGTTTCCGTGCTGTACCCAGGCCTGAAGCCCGACTGGAATGGATCCAGATAAGCCAATTCATCCAGATACTGAGGGAGCTGTTGTGCTACCACACTCTCAACAACCTTCGCAACAAAGCAAAGGTTGGAGACTGGATGGTAATTTGCCAATACTGCCGGGTCCCTGGAAGGCTTCTTGAGGTCTCACCACCGCCTCTTTCAAGGCAGCGGAAAAGACACCCTCGTGTAACCTCCCGAGAGGCCAGCACCAACCAGGAGGGACACAGTTCCAATAAACATGTGGCAGCATTCAGTCTACTCAGTATCCTGTCCTGTCCTTCAGGAGTCACAGAATCAAACTCTTCCCAGATAATATTCTCAAAACCTGCCTCCATCCTCCCCCCTGAATCTACCCCATCAGAGTCCAGATGTTCCCGAATCTGAGCGATTTTATCATACAGATACTGTACAAAGGCCTTGGCTCTACCCTCCAAGGGGTCCTTCCGTGCTTCCTGAAGGAGCAGGGAGCGGGTCACCCTAAACAGGGCGGCCGGGCGGTTATCTGATGATGCAATAAGAGCGGAAAAATAGTTACATTTTGCCGCTTTTACCGCCACAAGGTAAGTCTTAATATGAGATCTTACCAGTGTTCGGTCAGATTCAGACCGGCTGGTCCTCCAACCGCTCTCCAGGTGTCTTTTCTGGCACTTCATCTCCCTCAGCTCCTTGGTGAACCAAGGAGCCAAGCGAGATCGGCGCCGAGTCAGAGGCCGCAAAGGCACAACCCGATCCAAAGCTCCAGCGGCCGCCCTATCCCAGGTGGCCACCAGGTCTTCGGTCGAGCCGTGAGCCAGAGCCTCAGGAAACGGCCCAAGCTCCATCTGGAACCAATCCGGGTCCATCAGGCGCCTGGGGCGGAACCACCTCATCGGTTCCGCCTCCCTGCAGCACGGTGTAGCAGTTCGAAGGTCAAGGCGAAGGAGGGAATGATCCGACCATGACAAGGGTTCAGTCACTATATCCCCAATATCGAGATCATTCAACCACTGACCAGAGACAAAAACCAAATCCAGAGTGTTTCCCCCCGTGTGAGTAGGGCCATGCACTAACTGGGTCAGGTCCATAGCCGTCATGGAAGCCATGAACTCCCGCGCTGCCTCAGACGCTTCACCGATGGATGGCAGGTTAAAATCCCCCATGACCATAAGCCTCGGGGTATCAACCGCCACCCCGGCTATAACGTTGAGCAGTTCAGGCAGGGCTGCTGCCACGTGGCAGGGAGCCAGGTATGTGATCAGCAAGCCCACCTGTACCCCATGACCCCATTTCACCAGGAGGGACTCACAACCGGCAATCTGAGGAACAGTGGCCTCCCTCGGACCAAGACCTTCTTTTATAACAACCGCCACCTGTCCCCCCCTACCCTCTGACTTTGGTTGATGAAATGCACGGAAACCAGGAGGGCACATTTCAACGAGGGGGACCCCCCCTCTTGGCCCAACCAGGTCTCCATAATTCCTGCCAGATCCGCTCCCCCATCCTGAACTAGATCACAAATGAGGGGGGCTTTATTTACCACGGACCTGGCATTGCATAGCATCAGCCGAAGGCTCAGGGCCTGAGGGTCTGTGCAACCTGGGGAGCGAGAGGAGCATTGGAGGTCGGAGCGCGCCACCGCTCGAAGACAGCGAGCGCGCACTCCCATAACATGATATGGCCCCCTGCTCCCGCCATATCTGCCCCTCCCACCCACAGTACTGATATATCCATCAACAGCACAAGCTCTAACCCCCTCCTTGACCCTGAGTCCCACACCTCCTGTACCGCGCTCTTCAGCGGACCAGGCCTCCTCCCCCGCGGGTTCTCCCCCAAACCCACACAACCCACCCCCCCTCCCAGAGCCCTTTAAAATCCTATCTAAAAACTTCCCCAAAAAACCCTACAACCCCCTCTTCGCACCATGCCACTATCAGTAGACTATCTCTACTGCATCTGAGCAGTAGGCTAGTTTAGGGAATCCATATGGCCACAATTCTGTTCCCCAGCATCTCGCATGCCTTCCTTCTCGCCATGCCTATGCAGAAAATTGGTTTAGAAGTGCTGCTCTTTTTCCCAAACTTCATCTAGTCCCCTTCACATGAGATTTTGTATTGATCAAATCTGCCATCTGTAGCCATAACTTTGGACAGAATAATTTTCTGGAACAACCCAAAAGTAGGTGATAAAAGCTGGTATCACTGAGAATTGTTATATAAAGTACATACTCTTTTGGATGGTTGTAGCATGTCACAAAACTGGGTGAAGTTCAAGTATACTCCTGTCCTAGAAAATTCCCTGGAGAATAAATTTTATTGAATACAGTGAAACTGATTTAGCGGTTGTAGTTCTTATTTCTACATTTTAGAAAAAGTAAAATTGAAGTGAGGTTTTACCTCTTAATAGCAATATAAAATGTGACAAAATGTTTAGCTGCATAAACCATCGTGGACCATCTCTAGAGTGTAATGGGCTATACTTGACTTTAAAAAAATACATTTTAAAAAAGAACAATGCTTAGCACTGTTACAGATATCACATAGTTGGGTCCCTCTGAATTCAACATGAGTTACTCCCAGTTAAATAAATTGAGGGTTTCGTTTTTAACTCTCTTCTGGAACAATGTTTCTTAAACATTTTTCTCTCAGGATCCCTTTCCATTTTTAAAAATGGATTATTTTAATCAGTATTTTCTATATTACAAATGAAACAAGACACATTCATTGCTGCTGCTTTTTTTTTTCACATAAGCTGGAAAATAATTTTGATTTTGTAGATCCTAGGACACTTTAAGAAACATTGATCTAGAACAAGTCCCAAATCTTTTCTTTTTGTAAAATTTTCTGTCTCATAATGAGTTGCCAAGTAACTTTTTTTTCCAAGTCTTTAATTCACTGTTTGAAAGAAGAGCAAAACTCAATGGACGTTTTATTTGTAACAGTTTATTATTTGCTCTCAGATAAAAACATTTCAAAAAACTACACAAAATAAATCCATTGTGATTGTAAAGTGCATTTTTCAGTTGTGTAAAAAATATATTTAACAACATGCAAGGCATCCTGAAGCAAAAAAATGGACTATTCCTCATTACATTCATACAGGCAAGAAAAACACAAAAGTCCAAGAAGTTAGCTTTGAAATTTGGAAAGAAGACTGAAATAAAAGTGCATTTTTATAGCCATCCTGGGTATGCATTTCACACTGTCAAGTATTTTTTTTTTCTCTCTAGTCATATCACAATAAGATAGATCTGCTAAAGAAGCCAATTATTTGGATTCATGTGTGACTCAATAAGCCATGGCTTTACAAACCCGATGGCCATCCACAAAACAAAGCCAAATCAAGCAAACTTCTATGACTTTGTGCAGTGGTGCACTATTTATAATTAAAATTACTCATGTTTTAAAAATTCAATCAGAGGAACATTCAGATTATGAAACTCCGGTTTTGCACCTCTGGGTTCAGCAAATTGTGTCCTTGCCCCTTTGGCATGATGTTTGATACTTTGATCTACTTTCTTGGAAACCTTTAGGATAGTTTTACATACCATCAGAGGAAGCCATTACAGCCTAGCATAAGGCCTTTGGAAGGTTGAGTTATGGGATATAGAGAATACAGACTTTTGGACTGAAACAATTCAACTGGTGTATGTTCGATTTGTCCAGAGTTCTCCAGTTTAATATTGTTACTTGAGATGTTTCAGTCCTATATCAAATCCCTAGACAGGGTGGAAATATGAAGGATTAATACAGAGGGATGGACCACGTGAGTAGGATCTAGATTTATAAACATGTGGCATGTTTCAAGGCTTACAGGAAGAAACCTTCTCTAAATAGGGCCACATATAGTCCTGATCAGAAGATTAAGGATAATGCATTTAAGTTTCCCCAGCTTGATTTTTTTCTACTGGCATGTTAATTCAACATGAAAGGCAGTTGTGAACAGCCGATTTGCAATTTTATTGAGGAGTTGCATGAAGGAACGGATTTTGCACATGACTTTGGGAGATTATTTCTTGAATATACACAAGGATTAAAACATTTCTTGTAGTCTATAGTAACCTTCCCACTTGCAATCCCAAACTTGTAATTTAAACTAATTTTCTACTTTCTAACTACAAATTTACACATTAGCCTTCTGTTTCTCAAGCCCTCCCAGACCCTCCAGACAACCATCCTATCATCTCCTGCAGCATCTGGAGGCCTTCAAGAAGAGAAAGCTTATGATACATATTTCTTTTGAACATATATACTGCTGTGTTCAGTGGCTTCACTTCCAAATGGTTTTTAACATCTTGCTATTTAAGTTAAAGCAGCAGCTAATGTGTGCATTTTATTACTTGGTTGTTTCTTGGGGAATTAAAAAATAAATGATTTTTTCCCCATCACATAACTAACCAGAGGGTTCAGTTTCTCTTCACAGAAAGCATTAGTCAACACATCAGAGTGGCTCAGCCCCAAAATCCTTTTCCTCAGAATAAACCCCACTGCGAAAGAAGCCACGCTCTCACTTTTCAAATAGCAGTGGGAAAAGAGACCCATGACACGTAGTAGAAGTCAAGTCCAGCTTTATCATAACAGGCTTGCAACTGCTGATCACACCATCTACAATTTTTGTTAAAAAATTTTTAAAGCAGCAATAACTAAGACCAATTGGGTATTTGTGCTGAAGTTTCTAATACACAGTTTCTAATGGGTCCAGTGCCAAGTCTTAATTCAAGTTGAAGGCATGCAAATGAAATGACAGGACTCATTATAGAGAGTTAAGGAAATGCTGAGAGTTAAGAAACAAGCTGTGGCATGTTGACAGACTTTCTCCATTTTTAACCACAAGCTAACATTCCAGGGCAAGGCTCTTGCATCATGCTAAGTAATCAAGCTTGGTCACTGCTGCTTTTCCAAAATTGCATAGGAGCCTGCATGAACTCCTTTCCAAATGAAGATTTTTTTCAGACAGAACAGGGAACATAAGAACTTCATCTGAATATTTAGATACTAAATCTAAAATTCTCAGTTCTATTTCACATTCAGCAAAACTATTTATGGGGCTACTTATTCAATCACCACCATTGATTGGGACCAGAACAACTGATTTGCTTTAAGGTTGAGTTATGAAACTCTAGTAAGTATATCTTTGAGCTTTCAAGTAATTTCACCATTTTGTTATAGATAACTACAAACAAGCACTGAAAAGAGTTAAATTTCTAGTCAGTTGGATTTATAATCCAAGGTGGAAAGTCTAAATGACTTTCTTTAGTATTAAACAAGAACCAGAGAAGGATTGGCCCCAATAAATGATAAAACATGGGTATCCCCTGTAGTTACTACAGTTTTTGCCAATAGGGGAAAATATTTCGGAAAAGAAAATAGTGATAAATTTATGAAGCTGAAGCAACATTTTTGGATTGTTTTGCTCTGCATGCAGGGAATGATTTACCGTTTTTGGTTAACCATCTTTCCCTCTCAACTTTACCAGAGTTCAGGAACCTAGGAAATTGATATTTCATTTCATACTACATATGCCCATTAACAAAGAAAAGACCAGGATATCTGTCAAAAGAAAGGGCAATCTAGCCCATTGCATAGTTCAGTCAGGAGAAACTGACAAGAATTTGAACACTGATTTCATTATTAAAAGGACTCATGTTTGACACACAGTAATCACTGGAATTCATTCATACTGGCTTTTAGTTTTTCTATAATAAAACTCCTGGATTCTTGAATGGCTGTTTAATTCACGCTGCCACAATGTTCTGCCCTCACTTCAGCTGCCATTGAAGGCCAACACCAGAAGATCCCCTACTCAGAGAGACTGCCCCTGTGAATCTGGACACACAGAAACAACAGAGCACATACTCCTCCAGTGTCTCTACTACAGAGACATTCCCACTAGGCTCATCTTGCCATCATTGCATAAATACCCAGGGCATACAGGACAATTCTACATCTTCCTACTTCTTTCAGATATTAACTCTGCTAAAACATTTGTTGTTTTTATGCATATACTTCGTTTTATGTCTTTTAGCTTCATATAGTAATTATTTTTTTAGAGTTTGGTGTGTTTTCTATGGACTGGAGCCCCTTTCTTTATGCAGTAATAAACAATTGATTTATTAATTGGTTCTAGTTCAGCCTACTGTTGAAAGCCTGATACCAAGTATTAATAACTCTAGAGAGATCAAGCATTCTTGTGTCTGACTTCAAAATGTCTGTTCTACCACTGAGTTAAATTGCTTCTGAGCATAAGCGTTGAGGACAACCGACAACTCGACTGAGTGGGTATCCATTATTTGACATGATATCTTATTTATGTCAGTAACATTCAATTTATAGGCATTTTATAAAATTCATAAAACAAAATGAAATTTTAAAATGTTCTTCACCCAGATGACTTAAACCCAGCAGGCCCCAACAAAATTAAATGTAAATAAGATGGTGTCATGAGGAGTTAAGACTTAAAAACAATTTTATTCTTAACAGTCCACCACCACTTAATAAAGGAGGGAGGAGGGAGATAAATAAAACCACCTAAATAAAATTATTACTTATTGTGGAAGCTAAAATGCTCCATCAGCCTTCTCCAGGCCACTGACTGTTCCGCCTGGAGATCATAGGAACTAAAGTCTGGCACACCCTGAGGGCACCAGGTTGGTTAAGGGTGGGTTATGTGACTAGGCTACATAGGGCTTGTCTGGTTTAGCCACTGAAAGAAATGTACATATGTGTTTAGGAAAAGAGATACAGGCAGAATGGTGAGTAAGCATTTTGGAATCTTCCCAGAAACAAGGCAATTCCTAAAATGGAAGGAAGCAAAGGATCATTTGAGCTAAAATTACAGTCTTTTCCATTTAGGACTCTCAGCCTCTCACAGATTGTACAATCTGATTAAGAGAGGAGGAGGAAGACCGCTTAGCTCATCCCTGCATCTTGTTTTTTCTCAGAAAGTTGGTTTTATCAGAAAGGTGGATAGCAAGTTTGATTCCAGAATACAGAAAAAAAAAAGGGGGGAATCTGTTCTTGCACAGCTCACAATACTGTAATGTATCTCAAAGGATGCCCAGAAACCAAATTGCCCAAACGACAGCACCAAGTGCTGAATTCGATCTGTGGCAGCCATGTCACAGGAGACCATCTCCTTTTGTTTAAATTCAAAGGAACATGAAGACAGCATCTACCCTAAAAACCTTTGCAGCCAGGAGTTTTCACGTTTCTCTTTGTTTCCATTCTGTAAATACAAACTTCAGTTCTTTTGCCTACTCTGACTCTGCAACCACTTTCCCAAGAGGGTTTTCTATCTCTGTTTCTTCATTCTTGTGCAGTAAATATAATCCCAAGGCTCTGATTTAGTAATAAGGGCCAAGTTTTTCATATCCGGAATAGCTAGGCCATTCAGGAAATAAACCATAAGAACACCGGGGGCTTCCAAACTGATCAAAGGCAATCCCAAAATCTGGCTCACTACAAGGCTGTGAAATCTCTCGAGCCGATTTGAGTTCAGAGCGTATGATCCTGTAATTGAACCCCTTGTTGCTATCCCAGTAGACTTTGCCATCACATTCATAACACACTGCAAACTCGATTCTTTCATGGGCTTGAACCCGCTCTGGCAAGCTAACATCAAAGGAGAACGTATCCTTATCGGAACTGGCATAGGTGTCCTTCACGTATTGGCATGGGTGATCCGTGAAGGTTTTCCAAGTATCAAAGGTCATCCGAATCTTGACGGCCTTCTCAAATGCCAGATTCCTGACTTTCACCGTACCCACAATAGCTTTATCTTTCAACATGCAGTTCTCAAGACAAACACAATCTGCCTGAAGGCGATTCCGGAAGTCCAAGTAATCTGCAGAAGGCTGTACGAAATCCAAGACAAAGTCATCATGATCCACCGTGGTCAGGCCCACAATGTTGTCTATCAGTTCTGTGATGTTCAAGGGAATATCCAAGGGGTCATCAAATTCTGAGAACACTTTCACCACTGTCAGAGCCAAGCCCCGGCTGTCTGCAAAAGAAACCTTTTTCTTCGCCCTGTTCCCCTGAAGAGCTTGGACCTCTGACCCCAGCTCGTTCAGCATGGGGCTGCTGTTTACATGGATGCAGGGTCGCAAAGGCGTCTTGATCTTTGGGGCTATTTTGTAGGCAAAGCTCTCTTTCCGCAAAGAGGGCGCCCGCAGGTAAAGTTGCATAGCTACATCCACTGCCATTCTGGGCTTTTGAGGAAAAGAGTCCAGGATTCTGGAGGAGGAGATAAATAAAAAGTAAAATTAGAGAAACACATTAAAGAGTTACAAAGCCACATAGCAGGCCGCAGTCAGTCCCAATTCTCTGATAAGTGTACCTCTGGATAACATGTTTTAGCAAAGCCTGCTCATTTTCAAGCTTTGTATTTTTAGTTATCTCATCAAATATATACTGGACTCTTGCGGGGTATATGAAGCTCACAGCCTTACTCTTGCTTAACATCCTTGATAAAGGCAATCAGATACAGGTCTGAAGTACAACAAGAAATGTGGACGTGTAACTCAAATTTTTAGCGTTTGGCAGCAAAACAGTTAGATTTACAAGTTGATATGTCTTCCCTGATCTAGTAACCAAATGGCATATTCACATTTTCAAAAACAGGAATTCCTCCATGGAGAAAGTGTATGAACCAAGTTGTGGCAGATTTCAACAGAAGATGCAACTAGTAGATGAAAACCGTGTTTCATGTCATTTCACAAAGACCCCCAAGCAAATCTCCCCAAACAAAGACCCAGAGTTCAAATTTCTACTTGATCATGGCATTCTCATATGTCCTTTCATATCACGGAACCACACCTTCCCCAACATTAGAATACTAAATCCGCCTCAGATACTCTACTGAAAAAACATCTATCTTTCTTCTATCACAAGGCAACATAAATGGCACAATAGTTTACCACACACTCACCCTGTAACCCAGAAAGAGTTTGGTCGAAACTGCATTCCAGTCTGGAGCATTCTGAATGGTTAAGTATTCAAAACCAGCAGAGCAATAAAGCATGGACAGGCTTGGAGAGCCGAGTAAAACACAACTGCCAGAGGCTATGGCTTGCGTTTCTTTCACAGCAAGTTCTCCATTTCTCTAAGTATTGGGAACATTTCTTTCAGTGTGTAGAAACAGGAAACAAAATAGACTGCAGCAAGAAAGAGCTGCCCCGACTTCTTAACTGGAGCGGAAGCCACAGCAGACCTGTGACTTCACAGATTTACAGTTCAACAATATTGAGACATTTCAGGAATTTGCATCGATGTAACTATGTCAATGAATTTGAGTCACAGGACATCCAAATTCACTTCCGTAAAGCCTTGCCAGGATCCAGGCACAAACACGAAAAAGGATTATATTAATAATATGAAGAAATACTGCCTACAAGAAAACTACCTAATTCCTTCCTACTTGCTAGATTTCTTGCAGTTTTGAATATTACATAGATTCGGAAACAGGTGGTCTCAAATTACATGGAGTGAATGAATGATCTTTCAGTATTTGTCCAAGGTTCACTTTTGAGTTAACTACAGCTTAGAGCAGTCATTAACATGCAAAACAGCAAAATCTAATCTACAAAAATTGCAGAATATATTTACGTAAGTAGGCAAATTATATTTTACACTGCAAGCCAGTCTACATTAGACACCATATTAGTCTCCCCCAATCCTGACAAGTTCCAGTCTCTATGGAAAGTCAGTTTACAAAAATACAAATAAATTGGCCTCAGAAAAGAGTTTCCAATAGTATCAAAAGCTTTAAAAGAAAAGGGGCAGTTCAAGTTAGTGCCAACCAGATGTTTTGAATTACAGTTCCCATAATTCCTTGCCTGAGCTGTGAGAAATTTAACAGCTAAGGTATATTAGTTTGGCTACCTTGAATTAGACACAGAACCTGGACTGGAAATAAGATTTTTAAAATTACTACATAGGTTGTCTCCTATGAGTCAGAACTGAAGAAGCTACTTGGATGATAAATGAAACATTTTCAAGGAAAAAAAAACAATGAATTCCAGTTGCCTTTTGGAAAAGCACCTTTGGGACAACCATGACCTGGATGACTGAGAATCTCCATATACATTCTACATAGGGTAGCTTTTGCAAGAGTGAGTTGGGAGGGCAGAATCATGTATATCATCTGTAATTGCTTGGAAAGAAGATGAAATATAAATGTAATAAGTCAGTAATAATTATACTATGAAGCTTGGAACGCATGTATAATTGTTACACAAGCCACAGAAGCTTCACAATTGATTGGGAATGTATAACTTATTTGTTGGCATTAAGAACTATACCATCAATTTAGAATTTATAACAACAAAATTCAAAACCCAGGCAAACCACCCCCCCAAACCCCAAGAGGTTACAATTTTTTCCAAACAATTTCAGATGAACAAAGAAGTATCACAGTGACTATGAATTCTAAGAACTAAGAATTCATGCAACAAATTTTTATTCCAGTTTTTAATTCAAAATTGCTGAAATTTCTGTAGAACATTTTGCAAATACCGTGTTTCCCCGAAAATAAGAACCTGTCTTATATTTTTTTGAACCCTGAAATAAGCGCTTGGCCTTATTTTCGGGGAGGCCTTATTATTTTGGGGCACATGGAGGAAATGGCGGAGATTGGCTGCGCATGCGTTTAAATATTTCGGGGAGGGCTTATTTTCAGGGGAGGGCTTATTTTAGCGCATGTGCTCAAGAGCCTGATTGGGTTTATTATCAGGGGATGTCTTATTTTCAGGGAAACAGGGTAGGAAGCTTTCATCATCGATGAAACTTTGAATCATGCACACACAGGATCCGCCAACAGATAACTGCATATGCCAAATTCCAAAACTTCTTTTATTAATGTCTGCTGTCCTCAGCTGTGTAGAACAGGCATCTTAAAACCACTGGCTTCCTCTCAGGTTCTTAGGGAATCAAAGCAAGAGATGCCTCCTTCTGTATGTTTGGAAATGGTTGCCTAAACAAACTATATTCTTGGACACATTGCTGTTTCCAAGAAATTTTAAAGGCTTTTCGCCATGAAGATCATTAATAGTGGATAAGGTTGCAAGATATGCAGTACAAAATCCATAGGAGGAGTTTACCAGACATTTTCTCTAACATATTTGTACAGCAATCGTGAGAAAGTGTAATACTTCCTCTGTTCGATCTTTATGAAACAGCCCAAGTTTTTCATAACTCACCAAAAACATTCAGTATATAATTTTTGCCCAGTTGAAAATCATATTGTCAACCATTTTAATTTGTTTAGAAAAGCCACCAGCTACTTGACGTTAGGAACCATAGATAAAAATTGATTTCTTGTTTGATAAGAAGGCAATAATTTCTGGTGAGATAAAAGCCTGAAGGCTATTGCATTTGGAATCCAGTTTAACAGATCTGCCAGTGGCATTCAGAGAAAGTGAAAGCAGAAAGTTGTAAAGAAATAGAATTTTGGTAACGTAGTAAGTTTCTCTACCATATAATTATCCACCTTCAAGCTAAACCAGAGTAGCAAACATTTTTGAAATAATTTCCTGATATGCTTCATTTTATACTGGAGCCTGCTTACAAGTCTTGGTGAGTTTTTGCTACTATGAGTCCCCAGAAGACTTGTTTCGATTCATACATTCAAAGATCAAATTACCTTTAATTACTCTTACTAAAACAGAAACAAAAACCACCACTTTAAATGTCACAACAAGTAAGACTTCCAACAGCAAGCTAATAAGATCCAATTTCAAAGTAGGATCACCAGGTCCAATAATTGGAAACTGACCAAATCCGTATTTTCCACAGAATCTGTTTTGCAACAGAAGGAGCAGGTTTGTGGAAAAATAGGGATAGTTTAAAAAGACCACACTTCTTTAAAAGTATCCCTGTAGGTTAAGTCTATTTATGAGATGTAGCAGCCTAAAGCCAGCTAAATTATATTTGGGATTTTTGAAGGAGCTAGACATAAATGGTGGCTCAATTACTTCTTCAGAGGGGTAGGGATTGAAGGGTCCATAGTGGACTTCATCATTACAACCTGCTTTTGTGTTGAAGTCCCTACCTACTAGAATATATGCATTGGGAAATTCATTCAGGCAAACATTAAGGAAGATATCAACCTGTTGCCAGGTTTGGGTTACCTGTAACTAGAGCTGCTGAGGGGGAAGATAGAAATTAAGGCACAGTAAGGATACTTGTGCAGGGGCAAATGGAAAGGATTGAGAATTCCCCCAACATCCATGTCTCAAAATGATTATATCAAATTTGTATTGGAATCCAAGAAAATCTGGCTCTGCTTCTTTTGAGGCCTACCCAGCTATGTTCCAACAGAGGACAGAGAGATCCAACCTTTCAGGTGCCAGGGACCAGCTCCTCGCAGGGTGGTTTTTCCGTGGACCGGGGGTGAGGCATGGTTTCATGTGTTGTCTGGATATCGTGCATGCATGGATGGGGCTTCATTTGCTTGCACGACCCGGTTCCTAACAGGACATGGACTGGTGCCAATCCGCAGCCCAGAGACTGAGAACCCAATTAACAGGATATAGTAGTCAATTTGCTGGTTCTCTCAGAGTGCTGTCTCTGGATAATTGTTCAGGAGGTGCAACACTTGGTATGAGTAAGTTGGTGACTGAAGGAAAAGCTGGAGAGCAGACCTCTTGCTGCCAGTAAGGGTGGCTAGTATCCTGGAGGCAATTCCACAGTGCAAGTTGTATGGGTAGAACAAGTAAGGCCAGAATGAGGATTGAAATCAGGGGATTGGTCATGTTCAGGGCTCTTATGGAAGGAGTATCCTTAATCTAACCTCTGAGACTTTTCAAAGCCAAAAGCCTATATATCAATAGCTATGAAGAAATATATAAGTAGAATTTAATGCTACTTATATGAATATTACATACATTTCTGAAACCAAAGCAACTAGCAACAAAGCAAAATCCGACAAAGCAAAGCAGATGGTGGTAGTGATGATGATGATGATAACTCATTGTCAACAGGTTTCTTAGTCTTCAAACTGGTTCTAAAAGAATAGGAACTAATTGCACTTCTATAAAGATTTCAGTAAATGACTACAAAGAACATTTACCCAGGGGGCGTGCGTGTCAAAAATGTTAAGATAATGTTTATCTGACTGCAAAATTTACACACAGCCACAATCTTGATCCCCCACCCCCCTCACCGCCTTTTCCACAGACACTCCTGGAGACTATTACATGTATGCTACTCTTGGCTTATTTGAGAATGAGGACATAAATATAAACAAACAAAGCCCTGCATCTTTTAAAAAACAGGTTTGAAAGTCACTAAATTAAGATCAATTCCAACTCTCCAGTTCACCCAAACAAGCAAGTTTAGCACATGACAGATTTCCTCCACTGCTGTCTGCCAGATATGTTGGATTTCAGTTTCTATAATCTGCAGTCTGCATGCCCAAGGAATCTGCCTAGCTATAGCTGAAACAAACAAACAAACAAACAAACAAAAAAGCAGATTTAAATGTTCTTTCAACCTGTTCTAATGCTTTTTAAAATCTCTTGAAAATACAGGCACTATTTAGTAGTGGCTGTCATGTTCCAAATAGTTCCAACAGGTGCACAAAAACAGCTTTCAGACATACTGGTTGTCTTTTCCTTCTATGCAAATTGCAAGAGATTTTTGTTTCTCAATTAAAAACATATCCGGAAGCTTTTTACTCAATCTTTGATCCCCACCAGACTTCCCTTTATCTTACCCGCACCGCCTATTATAAAGCTTTCAACAGCTCTTCGTGACCTTTATTGCGAAAGACTGGTTTCTCAATTTTTTATAACTTTAAGACCTAGTAGTACAGATCATCTTCAGAGCCCTGAGCGTTAAACATATTTATCTGCCATTTCAAGGGTGGAATGCATGAAGTACTACCAACCCTGCTGAATTCTTCCTGGTATTTGTGTGGGCCATGGAATGCTTACCCTTTTTCTATAACTATTTGCTGCAATCAAAAGTCTGGTTCTTTGAGATTATCTCCCTTTCCCCCAAAGTATAATAAAAATACTTAAGTGGTATGAAGAAAACCTGCCCTATCAAGTTGAAGTGGCGTTTTAAAGAATGGGAGGGGGGTTAATGGGAAGAAGGGCTTTATGAGTTGTAAGTTGGATATAGAAGAATATATAGAGGGTGGCCCAGCAAAAGTATTAATTCAAAGAATTAACTAAATGTCCAATTCCAGGAATGCAGGTTGAAGAAATAATCATCTTGTAGCTTATAAAGCAGCAAGGTTATTCATACTTGCATATTATTGCAGGCATACAGCAAAGGGTAGCTCTTGCATTTTAGTATTCATTAATAAAATATTTTCCGGAGACTTCCGGTTTGGCGTCCCAGCGATGCAGTCAGGGAAATAGTGGGCTCTGATAAGCCCCGTGAAAACCCTGACTGACGAGCCGCCACCGATGGGTCTTTGGACCGAGCCTGTCTTTTAGGGACAGGGGAAGGAGAGGGGTGCCTCGGACAGCTGAGAGGAACAGGCAAGTTCCTCGGAGGCCGGAGGGAACCCTCTGAGTCAGCGGCGGGGGGAGACAGCCATGGCGGCTGCCATGAAGCTGGGACAAACCAGGAAAGAATTGTGCAGGAGGAAAGAAGAAAGAAAGAACGATGTGCTTTGAAGCCGGGTAAGTGACACCAACCCAGGCGAGAAACAACGTTAGACTATGGACTTTTACTAATAAGACCCCCAGCCTTAAACAGAGGCTGTAGATTTGCGGGGCTTGAAGATTTTGTAAAGTAACAATAGGGGATAATGACCCATTAAGGAATTTACTTTAGTACTGATTGTTTTGGACGAATTGGCTATTAACAAATTAGAAAACTGAGTTTTCCTTTAAATTGGAACAGATTCGATCTTTGGAAAAAGAGAAAAGCGACAAATAAGGATTTAATACCTTTAAAAGTTAGATGAAGCAAGGCAAATGGATGGTTACATAATTGCTACAAAATGGAGATTGCTGTGACTAAGCAAAAGTGTAAATTGTGGAGACTCACCTTCTGTTTGAAAAAGAACTATTTTGACTGGCTATTTACCTGGGATTACTTAGAAAATAACTATGGATTTTTGGATTTTGGAGATTCCTATTCTGCCTATGGATGGTTTTATAAAGAAAGAAGAAATATAATGGAACTAATAAAATCGAAACTAACTGGCGCAGGGACGAAAGAAGTGGCGCAGGAACAAAATAATGAAACTGATGGATTCTACATGGAACAGACTTTTCAATAGAAGTAAAATGATATATAGAGTTTCAAACATGGATATACTGATTTTGAAGTGGAATACTTATGGACAGATAGGGAAATGAAGAAATAAAATAGATAAACTTAAAATGTAATGTTTAAATGTTTGAATGAGTTTTAAATATAAGCAGGTGGTGTCTATGGAGAAATAAAGATGGAAAATAAAAGAAGGTAACTAAAATAGAAATTTGATGTTAAGGTGGTTAAAAATGATATTTTTACAAAAGCATAAGAGTATATATTAATATGAGACAAACTTAAGAAAATTTATTAGACTATGGGAGAACAAGTGGAGAATATGTTTGCTGTAACATGTTTTAATTTTAAATGGTAAACAAAGTTGAGAATGGTAAATATGATTAAATGTGAATGATTAAGGAACTATTGGATGATAAAATAAGAAACGCAGACTTAAGTAACAAATTGTGATTGAATTTAATGTATGTTGGAAATGATCAACATTAAGAAATAGGTTGGGAAACACCCTGGAAAAGTACATTTGGAAATAATTAAATAATAGATAAATATACTGAAAAGAAAACATTCAAAACAAGGTATGCTGGGTATCAGCCAAACAAGAGGTGATGTGGAGGAGAATATGCTGGAAATCAGCCAAAATAAAATATGCTGGAAATCAGCCAAACGATAGTTGGAGGTATGGAGAATATGCTGGAAATCAACCAAAATAAAATATGCTGGAAATCAGCCAAACAATAGTTGGAGGTAGGGAGGAAAATATGCTGGAAATCAGCCAAAATAAAAAAAATGCTGGAAACCAGCCAAACAACAGTTGGAGTTATGGAGGAGAATATGCTGAAATTCAGCTAAAATAAAATTTGCTGGAAATCAGCTAAACATTAGCTGGAGATATAGAGGAGAATATACTGGAAAATAGTCAAATTAATATGGGGTGAAAAAGAATATGTTGGAAGACAATTAAAATGAAGTGAAATGATTTTGAGATTATTCTGTGTAAAATGAAATGTGTAATAGATGATAAGCTCAAGAATAAGTGTAAATTGACAAAATTTAAGATCTAAAGATTGGAGGAAATGGGTCCAGACATTAAGAAATACGGATAGAATTTTGATTTATAAATTGAAATAAAAATAGAGTTGTATATATTGGAAATTAAGATTTGTGGTGATAAAATAGTAAGGTAAATACTTAGATTAAGAGGTTATAATATTTCTTAAATTTGTGTTTTGATATTGATGTTAAAAGAAGTAATGGAGGAAATTTAGGAAAGAGTTAGAATGAACTTTGATTTATATTTGGATATAAAAATGAGTGGAGTTTATTTGGGAATTAATATTTGTGGCGATATAATAGTATGGCCTAAATTAAGATGTTAGAATTTATGTTAAAAAAATTTGTTTTGATTTGTAATTTTAAAAGATGCAATGAGGAAATTTTGAATAGAGTTTGTTAAAAAATGTAAGTGATTGTACCTATTTATGACCGGATCAAGACTTGGTTCTAAAAAGATATATTTTATGTTTATGTGGGGGAAAAAAGTAAAAAAATATTTTTTTAAAATAAAATAAAATAAAAATAAAGTATTTTCCAATCTGTGACCCAAATGTAGCTCCTGGCAGCCAATTTACAGCCCTCCAGCACCTTAAAACTGCACTGCTGTAATTCAGTAGGAAATAGTTGGTTTTCAGTGGTGCAATATTTGTGCTAATTCCTTCCAAAAATTGGAGGGGGGGAGGAACATTAGGCATCTGAAAGGCAAACGGCATTATTTTTCCAATCCAACTCCCCCTCCTCTACATCATACAACCCATAGTGTCTCCCAATCTCTCTTAATTCAGTCTTTTTGCTGCTAAATTTTACTTGCCACTTTAGGCCAATTTCACAGGGTTTTAAACACTAGAAATGAGTGCAGTAGGGCTTCCAGGGACTTCCTCTTCTCACCCTTAGTCTTAAAACTTCAGGAAAACCACAAAGAGCAAGCAAAAAAACCCTATTATACACTTCCTGTGATACCACAGGAGACCTTATGAATAGCTCTCCAGACAGCTGGTGTTTACGTGTCAAATTGCAAGTCTGACACAAGCAAATTGTCCTTCCTTACATTTGAGCATCAATAGCTCTCCTGGGAGATGGTAATATTATTTATTAGATCTATATCCCAGCTGTCCTCTGAGGACTCACAAGAACACACATGCGCAGATGTTCCTTATTTCATCCTCCTATCAACAAATCTGGAGGTAGTTAGGTTGAGAGAGAAAACACTGGCCCAATATCCAGTGGTGAAATCCAAATTTTTTTACTATTTTTTTTTTTTACTACTGGTTCTGTGGTCATGGCTTGGTGGGCGTGGTATGGCTTGGTGGGCGTGGCTTTGGAAGGATACAGCAAAATCTCCATTCCCACCCCACTCCAGGGGAAGGATACAGCAAAATCCCCATTCCCACCCCACTCTGGAGCCAGCCAGAGGTGGTATTTGCCAGTTCTGCAAACTACTCAAAATTTCCGCTACCGGTTCTTTGAACTGCTCAAAATTTCCGCTACCGGTTCTCCAGAACCTGTCAGAACCTGTTGGATTTCACCCCTGCCAATATCACTCATTGACCTCTAGCATTGTAGACTTGCACCCCTCCCCCCAGTTCTGTCCAACACATTAACCACAACATGATGCTGGCTCTATTGTGGACTGGACCTCTTTCAACTGATCTACTCATATGAAGTAAACAATGGTATGCTGCTAGCATGGGAGCCAGCCATCTGAGCTTTACTACTGCTGACCAAATCGTAATCGCAAGATGAATAGCAAAGCATCCAATTATAGGAAATGATTACTGTCATCCTGAAGATATCCTAGACATCAGTAGCAATCTATTCAAACCGAAAGGTGCTGCCAATAGATAACACAAATAAGCAAACAAACTCCTTGCTGCTTGTTGGCTCCTATTGAGGTCTATTCTTTTTTTATGATATTAGTTTCATTACTATTTACAGCCACAGCAGAGGACCCCTCTATAATAGTTCCTGACATATTTTAAAAGTGCCCTCAATTTACAGATAGTCCTCAGTTTATGTGCATTTATTCAGCCCCCGTTTAAAGCTATAGCAGCACTGAAACAGTGGACATAGAACTGGTCCTCAGAGTTCCGGCCACCATAGAACCTCAGTGGTCACGATCACAATCCAGTTTACAATTACAATGTTGCAGGGAGCTACGGTTATGTGATCGCCCTTTGTGGCCTTCCTTGCTGGCATCCCACAAGCAAAATCAACAGGATAGCCAGAAGAAAAGGCCACAAGTCACTCCAGTAAGTTGGTCTTGCTTTTTTTTCCACTTGTAGTACCTGCCTATCCTGCCCATGCTTCTCCATTGGCCTTCGCAGGTCCTCCCCAGTCTCCACCCCCCTAAAGCACCCCATGCTATTTACCTAGGACTTCCGTCTCGTCCCACTTAATGACCCACATGTGTTGGGATTACAACAGCAACCAAAACTGCCCAGAATTGCCATTGCCAAGTGATGCAGTCACGTGACATTGCCCTTTACAATCACGTTGCTTAGCGATGCAATCCCAGTCCCAATTGTCATTGTAACCCAAGGATGTTATTTTTCAGTAGCACGTATTTTCATCTACAGATCTTTCATATTACAGAAGAGGTTAAATGCCATTAAAGACCAGTCCCTTTGGTCAATTTGGAATTTTTGAAAACATACTAGGAATACCCATAAAATGTCACCATATATACCTAGTGAGATAACTCCCTTACATCCTTTAGCCTTCCAGAATGCTTTGCACAATCTCTACTTATTATACTGTATATATATGTATGTATGTATAAATGTATATGTATATATATATATGAGACATTTATATTTATGTATATATGTATGTGTGTGTGTATATATATATATATATATATATATATATATATATATATATATGACATTATGTATATATACACACACACATTATATATATATACTTTTCGTAGGTTTTATGTGTGTTTTTCTTTTAGCCAGGTTTTTCCTACGTAACCAAGATTTTTCTACAGCCCTAGCTCAGTGGAGTCACATCCACTCGATTCTGGGCAGCTGCTGGCTGCCAGAAGAAAAAAGCCAGGGCTAGGGCTGTAGTAAAATCTTGGTTATGTAGGAAAAACCTGGCTAAAAGAAACACACACACATACACACACACACATATACATACAATGTCATATTTGCAAACAAAGGTACAATTGCACACCATTTTATTCTCTAAGATTTTCTCTAGAATTTTTATGGGATCCAATTTTCTAGAGATTAAAAAGGAAATCTTTGGAAGTCCTGAATCTAACTATATCCTGTACCTGTTAAGACCAAACTGCAAGTCTCAGGCCTTGCCCTCACTCCAATTAAGCAGTACAAACTTGTTTCTGAGATCTTTTTTTTTCCTGACCTTTAAACATATTTTTTTTAATAAATAATTTTATACAGCTGCCCATTTTACATATGTTACACTAGATGGCTTACAAGCAGTTAAAAGATATCTTACCTGATGAGTCTTAATTCTAAGAAATATGAACATTACAATAGTAAAATATAAATGATCTTAAGAGAACCAGAAGCTTTATAATAAAAGGTGCTTGAATTATGATTACAATTGTGATTGAAATTTTGGTCTTAAGTCGAGGCACATGACCAGACTCGATTCTTATGACCGTTTTTATGATAGTTGTACAGTGAGTCACCGCGACTAAGTGAATCACATGGTTGTTAAGCAAATCCATTTTTTTCTTTCGTTCTCATTTAAATATAAATTAAATCATTTCCTGACCTTACAGTCTTGCCCTGGTCTCATTAACCTCTCCTATTTCTGACTACTCAAAAACTTAGATAACCATGGACTTACACACCTCAAATTTATGCAATTTAGGTCATTATGCTGACATTTTGAAGCTGAGAGAAAAATATCAACCTACTGAGGCCATTGTTGGTCTAGGAATTGCTTTTGCAGATCGAAGTAAATTACACATAGTTGTAAAGACTATAGAAGTAATTCAGTCAAAATGCATCAGAATGCTTTATGTACATTAATCCTGGCCAAACATATTTCTTTGGCTGAACATGGGCTATGACACTATGGAAAATTTGAATATTACCTAAAATTAAATTTCTGGGTTGAGTCCTTGGTTCAACCAATCCTTTTTGCCTCTTCTTAGAAGAAAATGTATCCTTGGTTGTTGTTTTTTTTAACTCAAGCTTCTCAGCTCATTCACTACTTATGCTTGGATTAGAGAAAACCATGCTAGAGGTCAAACAAAGGATCCTTGATATGGATCTGCATACTCAAAGTTTCAACCCATTGTGATGGGGGCCTTTGCAGCAGATTTTTATCAAGACATACCGGTAATTGGAATTCTTACACTCTCTCTGTTCTGCACAGGAAGGCACTTACACTAGCAAGCTCTATGTTTTTTTTACTCCTGCATGTTTGGAAGGGGATATTATTAAAAGGGATGTTACTCAGAACACTTCTGCCCTGTTTGAATGTGGCCATCAGGACAATTTTATAAGTGTTGCTGAACTACCCTTTATACCATACTTGGTACTATGAATTAATGCTTGCCTTCCTTATTAAGTGAATGGGCTGGCCTGAAATGCACATTTTATAAATGGATCAATCAAACAATATTTCAGTGAACTTTGTTTCATTTTGATAAATTTCAATTGCTATTAGAATATGCTGGAAAATTAATTATAATTGGGCTAGAAGGCCACCAACATTTAACGATTAACTTTTCTCCTTCTAACATGCTAGCTCCCCATTGCATTTACTGAATTGTATTGGTTTTTCTTTTCTTTTTTGGTCTTTGACCACAAATTGTAATGACTAGATTATGTCAAGATCCTTTTAGGCCATGATGT